>NC_140755.1:85355000-87755000 GCF_051527215.1 Medicago sativa | reverse complement strand
TATACTTGTACCAAAGATCAACATGTCATCTACATATAAGCAAATCATGACCCCTTTTCCATTTTGGAATTTACTGTAAATACACTTGTCAGATTCATTTATGATGTATCCGTTGGCTAACACAACTTGGTCAAACTTTTGGTGCCATTGTTTGGGTGCTTGTTTCAACCCATATAAAGACTTAGTTAATTTACACACTTTATCTTCTTGACCTTTGATCACAAACCCTTCCGGTTGTTTCATATATACCTCTTCATCCAACTCTCCATTTAGGAAAGCAGTTTTAACATCCATTTGATGGATTACAAACTTATGGATGGATGCCAGTGCAATTAGCATTCTGATTGATGCTATTCTTGCAACAGGTGCATATGTATCAAAATAATCAATGCCTTCTTTTTGTGTAAACCCTTTAGCAACTAGTCTAGCCTTGAATTTATCAATGGTACCATCCACTTTCATTTTCCTTTTAAAGATCTATTTACAACCTATCGGTTTGGATCCGGGTGGGAGATCTACCACTTTCCAAGTTTGATTACCCATAATTGAATCCATTTCTTCTTGAATAGCTTCTTTCCAAAAGGCTGAATCTTGAGATTTTATAGCCTCTTCATATGTTACCGGATCATTCTCAAGGTTAAAGCAAATTGGTCCATAACTATTTATGGATTTACCTGTTCCTTCTACAAGAAACATGAAGAAATCAGATCCAAAATCTTTCTCTTTCCGGATCCTTTTACTTCTTCTAAGTTCTGAACCATCCAATGTGTCTACATTAGATTCATTGTTTTCTAAATTTTGTACATTAGAATGAACAATATCCTTGGGATAAGAAATTGAGTTAAATCTATCTTCTTGAAAAATTGCATCTCTTGACTCAATTACTGTATTAACAGAATATGAGTCATTCGATTCAATAGTCAAGAATCTGTATGCTTTGCTATTTTCTGCATAGCCTAAAAATACACATTCAATTCCTCTTTCACCCAATTTCTTTCTTTTTGGTTCAGGCACTTTCACAATTGCTCTACAACCCCAAACTTTTAAATAATTAAGAGTCGGCTTCCTTTGTTTCCAAAGTTCATATGGGGTTATTTTGTTCCTTTTGTTTGGAACCCTATTGAGGATGTAACATGCTGTTAGCATTGCTTCACCCCAATATCCTTTAGATAATCCAGAATAGGACAACATGGCATTAACCATTTCTACCAAAGTCCTATTCTTCCTTTCCGCTATTCCATTTTGTTGTGGGGTGTATGGTGCAGTTACTTGATGCACAATACCAGTGGATTCAAAATAACTCGGATGATAGAACTCTCCTCCCCTATCACTTCTAAAGCATTTAATGAAAGTTTCATGCTGAAGTTCTACTTGTGCTTTAAATATTTTGAATTTATCTAAGACTTCATCTTTTGAATGCATTAAATAAACATAACAAAATCGAGTGCAATCATCAATGAAAGTAACAAAATACTTTTTACCACCAATGGTGGGCCAACCATGTAAATCACATACATCTGAATGAATTAAATCTAGCACCCTAGAACTTCTTTTAACACTTTTAAAAGGTTGTCTTGTAATTTTAGTCAACATGCAAGTAGTACATGAATCAAAGTTTTTATCAAAATTAGGAATTAGATTTGATTTCATCATATCAATTTTCTAAAATTAACATGTCCTAATCGCATATGCCATAAATCACAAGACTCAACAATATAAGCAGAAATCATATTATTATTATTAATATTTGCAACATTACATTTGAACATATTCTCACACAAATATCCCTTTCCTACAAACACACCCCCCTTTGAGAGGATAAATTTATCTCCCTCAAATACAGATTTGAACCCATTCTTATTAAGTAATGGTACAGAAATCAAGTTCTTCCTAACTTCAGGAACATAAAATACATCTTTAAGAGTAAGTGTTTTTCCAGAAGTGAATTCAATCTCTATGGTCCCTTTTCCTTGGACTTGCACAGTTGAAGCATTTCCCATGTACAAAACACTCCCATCTTCATTGATGGTCTTGAACATTTTCTTGTTTTTGCACACATGGCGAGTAGCACCAGAGTCTATCCACCAAGAATCAACATCTTCAATCATGTTGATTTCAGAAATGACCGCAACAAAATCATCATTTGTTGCTCTTGAATTCTTTTCTTTGTTCTTCTTTTTAAAGAACCTGCACTCATTCTTGAAGTGTCCTTCTTTCCCACAAAAGTAACATTCACCTTTCCTTTTCTTTTTGTTGTTATTACCATTGTGGTTTTGATGAGACTTATCATTTTCATGATTTCTCTTTTTGGAAGATTTGCTTGAATTTCCTTCTTCCATAACATGAACCTTCTCTTGAGTGACATGATTCTTAATACCTTCTTGTTTTCGGTATTCTTCTTCTAAACGAAGGTGATTGCCAAGTTGCTCAAGAGAAATGTCTTCCTTCTTATGCTTCATGGTTCGTTTGAAATCTTTCCATGAAGGAGAAAGTTTGTCAATTATGGATGATACAATAATTGTTTCATCCATATTCATGTTATGTTGTTTGTAGTTGTTAAGAATACGTTCAATCTCATATAATTGTTCCATAACAGACTTATTATCTACCATTTTGTAATTATTAAAATGAGATACAAGGAATTTCTTACTTGTTGCGTCTTCACGCATGTATCTGGTTTCCAATTTGTCCCACAAGTCTTTTGCAGAAGGGCTGCTCTGGTAGATATCGAATAGAGAGTCAGACATACCATTCAGGATATGTCCCAAGCAGATGTAATCATCGTTGTCCCATTTCTGTCTATCTCTTGTCTCAGCAACGGTTTCATCATCCTTCTCTTCAGGCCTTGCCATGTTCAGAACGTATGCCACTTTCAATGTTGTAAGAAGAAACTTCATCTTCTTCTCCCAGCGGATGAAATTTCCCCCATCAAACTTTTCCAACTTAACAAAGTCAGAAGTCATTTCTTTCAATGAAGCAGCCATAAGAATCGAACCTAAAGATTGTTATATATCTTGTTTGTTGGGAAGAAGCTGCTACACTTGATACCTGAAATGTTTAATGATTATGCATGTAAAACTCAAAGCGTATGGGGTTGCCACACTAACCTTTAGGTTCGATTCGCCCCCACCAATAACTGTATATTGGATGCAATAAGGAATGACCGGCGAATCCCCTTCAGGATACTATGAGTTCCTTGACGTGTATTGCACAACCACACCAAGCGTATCTCCTAACAGTATTTTACAGATTTATGGTTCCAGCAATTCACTCATGCATTAGAGAATTTATGGATGATTTAGAGTAAGAGAATGATGAAGAATTATGTTGTTAATGTAACAAAATTTTGTCCAAAATTGTGTGTCAAATTAATGCCCAAATGCCAAGTATTTATAGTGCATTATATGACCTTTCACATGAGAGAAAGCACCCCTTTAACTTGAATCAATGTTATGGTTCATTAAGCACCATTTTGCCAAAGGTTATGATCATTCACATTTGAACCAATGCTAAGGTTCATTAAGCACCATTTTGCCAAAGGTTATGATCATTCACATTTGAACCAATGCTAAGGTTCATTAAGCACCCCTTTGCCAAAGGTTCTAATGTATATGAAAGCTTCTCATGAAGATTTACAACTCTTGATCTAAAGTGATTCCATTATTTTGGAAATCACCAACAGTTGTTAGAGTAGCTTGATAAAGTCTAACTAATAATTATTTCACTCAACTCAGGTTTTACTGAATAATTCGTCTTTGGTGGAACTTATTGACCACTTGAGTCAAATTGCTGAAAAACTTAGTTACTAACTAAGTTTTCCTCTTTTGATTGGATGGAAGGATGGAAACATATCTCCAGCAAGAATTTGGTGACGTGAAAAGAAAAAAGTTTCAAGTGTTCTTAAGTTTTAGAGGGGAAGATACTCGTGCATCATTCACTTCACATCTCTATGCTTCTCTTCAAAATTCTGGAATTAACGTTTTTAGGGACGATGATTCGCTTCAAAGAGGAGATCACATTTCAACATCACTACATCGATCAATTGAAGAGTCTCAAATTTCTATTATCGTTTTCTCAAGAAATTACGCTGAATCTGGATGGTGTCTTGAAGAGTTGGTGAAAATAATGGAGTGTTACAGAACCATAGGACAAATCGCTCTCCCAGTGTTCTATGATGTAGATCCCTCTGAAGTACGTCACCAAACAGGCGAGTTTGGCAAAGCGTTTGAAAGTCTATTGACTAGACTTTCAAACAAGGAAGGAATTTATGATAGGTTTGGAAAAGCAGTTCGATATCTTTTCAACAGTTTGTCAATCTATAAACAAGAGTCTCCCAAACAAGTGCTGAGATGGAGTTGGAGAGCGGTGCTTCGTGAGGCAGCAGGGCTTGCAGGATTTGTAGTGCTAAATTCCAGGTAATGCAATTCCACTCATCAAACATTCTTCTGGGCAAATGATTTTGCATATAAAAAATAACCTTTTGAGTTATATTTTGATTTTTTGGATTTTTTATATCATTTCTCCAATATAATTTTGACATATGGGTGAATGCATAGATACATATAGGATGTATGTATGCCAGTACATATATGCATAAACCTCTATTTGGGTTTTTGAATAGGAACGAAAATGAGGCCATCAAGGATATTGTTGCAAAAGTTACATGTTTGCTAGACAAGACAGACTTGTTCATTGCTAATAATCCAGTGGGAGTTGAAACTCGAGTACGAGATATTATTCAGCGGCTAGACATCCAAAAATCAAATGATGTTCTGCTACTAGGAATGTGGGGCATGGGAGGAATTGGAAAAACCACCATTGCAAAAGCCATCTACAACAAAATTGGCCGCAGTTTTGAAGCTAGGAGTTTCCTAGCAAATACTAGGGAGGTTTGGGAGAAAAATGTTGGACAAGTGTCTTTACAACAACAACTTCTCTTTGATATTTGCAAAGAAACGACAACCAAGATACAAAGTATTGAGGCAGGAAAAATTATATTAAGAGATAGACTCTGTGGTAAAAGAGTACTTCTTGTACTTGATGACGTGAGTACATTGGATCAATTTAATGCTTTGTGTGGAAGTCGCCAATGGTTTGGTGCGGGGAGTAGAATAATTATCACAACTAGAGATAGGCATATACTTAGAGGGAATAGAGTTGACCAAGTATACGCAATGAAAGAAATGGATGAAAGTGAATCAATTGAGCTTTTTAGTTGGCATGCATTCAAGCAAGCGAGGCCTAGAGAAGATTTTGCACGAATTTCCAGCAATGTAGTTGAGTATTCTGGGCGACTACCGTTAGCTCTGGAAGTCCTTGGGTCATATTTGTTTGATAGGGAGATAATAGAGTGGAGGTGTGTATTGGACAAACTCAAAAGAATTCCCAATGACCAAGTACAAAAGAAGTTAAAAATAAGCTATGAAGGTCTAAATGATGACACGGAGAAAGAAATATTCCTTGACATAGCTTGTTTCTTTATTGGGATGGACAGAAATGATGTTATACATATATTAAATGGAAGTGAACTTTTTGCAGAAATTGGAGTAAGTGTCCTTGTAGAGCGAAGCCTTGTAACAGTTGATGATAGGAACAGGCTTGGAATGCATGATTTGCTGCGAGATATGGGAAGAGAAATCATTCGTGAGAAATCACCAAAGGAGCTTGAGGAGCGTAGCAGGCTGTGGTTTAATAAGGACGTGGTTGATGTATTATCAGAACAAACTGTAAGAATTCATATGCTTATTTTTTGTTCTGGTTTCAAACTATCTAAGGCTTAGAGAAGTAAAACAAACATTTGAGTCAATTTTTTACATTTAAGTGTTGTTGATTATCACAAGACCTTCGAAAATTAGTTTGGTTGCAATTTGAAAATTAGTTTGGTTTATGAATTATTTTATGCTTTTTGGTTTCTACTGACATAATCAGTTTCATCACAAGTTTTCTTATCTGTCTTGTATCTTTAATCCTTGCATATTTTACTTTTTTCTTCATTATATTTATAGGGAACAAAAGCTGTTGAGGGTTTGGCTTTGAAATTGCCAAGAACAAAGAGAAAACGCTTTAGTACTAAAGCATTTAAGAAGATGAAAAGACTCAGATTGCTTCAACTTGATGGTGTACAACTTGATGGGGACTTTGAGTATCTTTCAAAAAAATTGAGATGGCTTTCTTGGAATGGTTTTCCTTTAACGTGCATTCCTTCAAGCTTTTATCAAGAAAATTTAGTTTCCATTGAGTTAGAAAACAGCAATGTCAAACATGTGTGGGAAGATCCCCAGGTATTAATTACCGCCTAAATCTTGGTCAAAACCTTTGATATAGTTAAAAAAAGGGAAACAAAGGGTCCCAATCTTGAATATTAGGTTAAATAGGATTTAAATTTAAATTTCAAACGAATATATCATGTCAAATTTTTGAACTCTTTGCAGAATGCTTAGACATGGCTTTTAATAATTTCTGCAACATCATATACATAAACGTAGTCTTGTTTCAATTTTTCGCAAAAGTAAATCCAAACCAATGTATATCGGTGTTAAAAACAAATGATGTTGTAATAAAGTAAATATTTTAGTATCCATTCTCAAGGTTAGTGATACATTGTAATTTCTTCCATTTATTTTTTATTTTTCTTCTCTAAGTTTTCTTGATATAACATTTCTGTTCTTGTAGAGGCTGGAAAAGCTGAAAATTCTCAATCTTAGTCATTCTCCTTATCTGACAAAGACTCCAGACTTTTCAAACATGCCTAACCTTGAAAAACTAGTACTCACAGATTGTCCAAGATTGTCTGAGGTTTCCCACAGTATTGGACATCTCAATAAAGTTCTTCTAATAAATTTGGAAGATTGTATTAGCCTTCAAAGCCTTCCTAAAGGTATCTATAAGTTAAAATCACTTAAAACTCTTATTCTTTCTGGATGTTCAAAGATTGACAAATTGGAAGAGGACATCGAACAGATGGAATCTTTAACCACCTTGATTGCAAATAACACTGCAATAACAAGAGTGCCGTTTTCAGTAGTAAGATCTAAAAGCATTGCTTATATATCTTTGTGCGGCTATGAAGGATTCTCACGTGATGTGTTTCCATCTATCATTTGGTCTTGGATGTCACCAACAAATATTCTCCCGTCCCAATTTCAAACATCTACTATCATGTCATCTCTTGTTCCTCTAGATGTATCACATAGCAGTTCCCATGCACTGTCATCAATTTTGACGTACCTTCCGAGTCTTCAAAGTCTTTGGGTGGAGTGCAGCTCAGAATCTCAACTTTCTCATGATGCAGAAATAATTTTGGATGCCTTATATGCCACTAATTATAAGGAATTGGAACTAGCTGCGCATACATCGCAAGTATCAAGAAATTCCTTGAAATCTTTTTTCATTCAAATGGGAATGAATTGCCATACTCGCAGGTTTCACTCATTCTCCATTGTATGTACTTTAATGTTAATTTTAATATACTATTCAATTAAATTTTGATTCTATCTTCCCTTGTACAGAATATGACCGTCAATGAGTTTGGTGGTTGTTTGCTCCCTGGTGATTGTTATCCGGATTGGTTAACCTTCAATTGCAAAGGTTCTTCTGTAATTTTTGAAGTCCCTCAAGTGGATGGGCGTAATTTAAAGACAATAATGTGTATTGTCTGTTCTTCAACTCCAGAAAATATACCATCAGATGGACTTAAAAATGTGATGGTAAAAAATCACACAAAGGCTACCATTCAGCTCTATAAGAGAGAGGCATTAGTCTCATTTGAAGATGAGGAGGGGCAGAGATTAGTATCTGTTGCGGATTCGATGAGAAAACTCACACCAATAACAACTTGATGTGTGGAGCAAGGGATAATAAAGCAACCAATAATCAAAGTGAATAGAACAGTTATAATCACAAGCCAAAAGTAGAAAACTACACAGCAAGAGAAAAGAAGAAGAGAGAACACAAAGAATCTGTTTACCCAGTTCGGTCCAAATTGACCTAGTCTGGGGGAGAGAGCAGCCCTCCGTTCCACTATATGATGAGTAACGTTACAAAAGAGATGGATTACAAGAATAAGTCTCCCGCCTAATTCTACCCAAATCCCAGCCTCTTCCCGTAACCAAGAGACTCAATCCTAATAGTGTTTCCCAAGGTGAATCAACCCTCAAAACCTAGTGTTTGTTCCAAAGAGACAAACTCTATACAAACCCTAGTTTTGTTGTTGCCTTTCTAAACCCTTGTTTCAGCCCCCTCTATCTTAAGGTTTACACTGATACAATGCCTATATTTATAGTAAAAGAAACTCCCATAAAATTGTACCAAATCTGGCCCAAAAAATACGTTTCTGAAAAATAACAGCATGCAAAATCGGGCCCCGATTTTTACCATTCGGGCGCCGATTTTTCCAGTACCAAACTGCTCCCAAAGACAACCAAAATCGGGCCCCGATTTTTGCCATTCGGGCCCCGATTTGTACTTTCAGCAAACATCAATTTTTGCCCTCCAAACTCCAATTTTGAGTCACTTTCACAACAGTATCGAGTATAGAACCTGGTGATAAAATGGAGGTTGTTGTTGTTTTTGAGAACAATTTCATTGTGAAGAAGACAGTGATTTATCTCATTTATGATGAACGAATTAGCGAAACCATGGAGCGAAGTCATGAACGAACAGATAAGAATGTTACTGTTTGTTGTGATGGTGAAAATGAATGCACTTTGGTGGATTGATCAATTTTAGTGTCGGGCAGAATTGCAGGTTTTATGTGCATAGATTGGATGCTACTCATTGGTGTTGGATTTCACTCTGAAGCCCTGATCTAAATGCTTTAAGGGGGAAAAGATACTTGACAATTTGGTCAAGAAAATGAAATATATGTTCAAATATAATTTGCAGGTGGAAATTAACCATCTCATTCAGTATGTGTAGAATCTTGGCCATCTCAATATTTTTCAGGAAGATTTTATCTATGTTGTTTACTATGTCTAAGATATGTGTCCATCCTATTCTCCAAATGAAGATTGTGGCCTGCTGTTTAATCTTGTTAGTTGGTGCTGCTGGAGCTCTTAGTGGGTGGGTGCTTTCAGTTTTGTTTTTCTTTTGTTGGGCTTTACAAGTAGTTTTATCTCACAAAAGATGTATTTATTGGTTATCTCATTGTAAAATCATCTCTTGATTAAATTTGAACATTTATTTTTGAGAACACTCCTCATAAAGTACACATGGTATATATTTTCTGCACAGATAGTATGAAGTGATAATGTTTTGTGTGTTTTCTCCATTTAACAATGAGCTGCTGCAATGATGGGAGAAACAGTATTGCATCGAGGAATTGTTGGGATGAGATGTGTGGGACAAGATAAAAATAAGATAGATTCATTAGGACAGAGCTAAGTTCAATAGGAAAATGAAGCTTGGCTCCTCAATGACAAATGCTAACAATGAATCATTAGCCTAGTCAAAGAAAGTAGCTGAAGACATGCTTGAAAAGTGTACAAGGTCATCTTTAAGGTGGAATTTATTGTTATAGACATGGGAGAAGGTAAAGGTTCTCCTTTGATCTTGGGAAAACCATATTCGGTAACAGTTAGTGCCCTGTTTGAAGTATTTACAGTATTTTCATTCATTAATTTTCTGAATCGAAGATACCAGTTTCTATCACGTGCATGGTTATAAGCGAATGTTTGGTGTTGGTTGTGGAAAGAGGACTATAAGGAATTGGCTAAGAGAATAACTGGATGAGTTTGTATGGACTAAGGATTGGTATCGGTTACTCTATACTGTCTCGATGGAATTAGAGGCAATAGATGGTGGATTTATTGGTTTAATGGAGGAATGGAAAGGGCATGTTTGATGTATGCACATAGACGTTTAGAAAAACAAATATTTTCCTGTCATGGTTTTAAGACAATGGTGTGAAGAGGATTAAGACTGGTGTTATTAAAAGAGGATGGAAAGACTAACATTGGATGCAAGGTCAATGAGGCATAGTGATCAAAACAATCAATTCACTAAATGTTGTGGTTATATAAAGTTGTCGAAGGCTGACTAGTTTACCAAACCCTTTAGGTAATGTTTCAAGGCTAGTGCAACCACCCAGTGACAAAACTTGCAAAAATTAGAAGTTTGCAAATATTCTGAATCTGCCTCAGCCATTCACGTAAGCCATGCTTTTGGTCCTTCTTCTCGTCAGCATCCAATAGAAGACCTCTGACAATGGATATAGTGTCTTTGATCCCTTGGAGATCTTCATACACAGCACACCATAGGCTCGTGAAGCTTCTTCATAAATATAAGAAGCAAGCTTTCCAAGCAATGAATCAGCAATATCAAACACAAATAATTCGGCATGTCAACGTTAATCAAGAAAGAACGGAAATATTGGAGTTGTGATAGTAAAATTGTGAGTAACAAGAATAGCTAATATTCTACCAACGTACTATTCTTCTATTCATGGGGAAGGGAACAAATACATCAAAAGCTGTGTTTATTTGTTTGCATTACCATTGTTAGAAGAATCAAATAATAATACTAGTAGTACTAAGCAGCACACCGAATTTGAATAATATTATGCATGATTAATGTTGACGTGGCATTTGACTTTTGTTGACTCTGCATGGTTTCCCATTATGACGTGGGAATGTGCTTGGGCCGGGTTGCAACCATAGAAGGCCCAACTCTGTTATCCTAAAGCAGCCCACAGTGTAACATGTGTCTTTTTAGGTGTATGCCAGCGAAGGTTCTGCTCCTCATATCTATCATATCACAGATGAATAAATTGTGCAAATACATACATTATTAGCTTAATTAAGGAGAGAATTGAAATGGCAGAGCATTTTGCGAAACAGGGAAAGGAATATGCAGATTCAAGGCCAAGTTATCCACCACAACTCTTCCAATTCATAGCTTCTAAAACTCCCTCTCACGACCTTGCTTGGGACGTTGCCACAGGAACCGGCCAAGCTGCCAAATCTGTGCGTATCTTCTTTTGCTTTTTTTCTTATCCTTCTACATCATATATCTTTCTTTTTTTCGGTGATAAATACTAGCATATATCTCTTCTTTTGCTGTTTTCTTATGTACCTAAGCATAGTTTTAAAACTCGGCTCGGTCATCGACTCGGTGGGGGTACTGGGTCACTGGGTCAATGGTCGAACCACTGAGTCGTTGGTCGAACCACATGACTGAACCGGAACCACTCGGATGACTCGGTTAGATAACTCGGTCCTTAGATTAAATTTATATATTTATTTAACCGGATTAACTCAGATTGAATCGGTGACTCGGTCACTTTAGAAACTAAAATAATGACCCCTGTAAAATAAGATAAAAACTATCCAACAATAATAATTTCATAGGCTATAATTACTCAAATTCAAAACACAGTCATAACTCAAATTCATGGTTGTGTTGATGCTTCAGAAGAGGCCATAACTAATCACAGATACATATACATACATAATCAGAGACATTTAATTTAACATTTACAAAACTAACTAAATGAAACAATCAGAGACATACACAATAACAACAGAAGCAGAGACATTTACATTTACATTTACTTTTGTGTGTGAAACAACAACAACAGAAGCATATCACATACATAATAACAGAAGATCGATCACATAATAACAACATCAGATTCAATTTCTTCAACAAAAAAACAACAACATCAGATTAACAATCATATATCTACATTATAACATGAAATTATGAAACAATCAGACCCAAAGATTTGTTTTCACGTAATAACAACATCAGATTAACAATCATATATCAACATTACAACATCAGATTCAATTTCTTCAAAAAAGAAGCAAAGAAGAACAATCTGAAGAAAAAAAACGTTTGTTTTCACGTATTTGAGAAACAGGGAGTGGAGCGATGGCGACGGTGACGTGGAGACAAGCGACGGCGACGGCGATGGCGTGGAGGATGACGTTCTCGGTCGCTTCTCTTCTCTTCTCTCTGTGCTCTCTTGTTCTTCTCTGTGTGCTTCTCTTCTGTGATCTGAAGTGAATGAAAATGAGGAACTAGGTTTTACGTTTTATTTTTTTTAATTGCCAATCCTCAAAACGACGTCGTTTTTCATCTCAGTTAAGTAAAAAAAAAAAAAGAAGAACCGGTCTGACCCATGACTCGGCCGAGTCACCGGTTTTTACCGGTTTTGACCGAGTTAACTGCATGGCCGATCCAAAAGTTGGCTCGAACCGGCTTACCCACCGGTTCACGGTCCAACCGGTCCGACCGGCCGGTCCGAGCCGAGTCTGAAAACTATGTACCTAAGTTGTTGTGATTTTTATTAATAGTCACTAGACTATTGGTAGTTGCAAAGACATTGATTTGCTCGAACTCCGTATTCCTCACTTCAACATTGTTTTAGTTTCTAGCTAGTAGACTACTTTCCAAGTTTGTCATTGCTATTGTAAACAAATAAGTTTATCATTGTTGATCTATTAATTCGTTGATTTACTTAGAGATATGTTAACACAACTTGTATAACTAAGAGACAAAACTCAGACTTTAAATTTTAAGAATATGCCCTACATATTTAAGAAAACCTTGTGGGGTCCGACCTACTTCTATGCAAAGTAGGTTGACCCTCCTCGTTTAGGAATGTCCCGTTTTTAACCAGTCAAAAATGGGTGGGCAAGACGAACCAACTTAGGTGGTCGGGTTCAAACCGTCACGCTGCCTCTTAGGGGGCTGGCGAGTTGGTGAATCGGCTTGTCACATAAATTTTATATTATTTCTATTCACATGAATCGACATTATCAAAAAGAATAATGTTTTGAGTTATTATATATATAGAGAGAGAGACATGATCCGTTGACACCAGGTGTAAGTCATATGACTTGCACCAAATCTCAACCATTGAAATTAATAAATTTTACAGCCACGATGAAAAATTGGATATTGGCACACGATACAGTATTTCCCCTTCCTGGACATGTTTGTCTCAAGCATATCTCTATCCTCATCGGAAATCTCCATCACAACCTTTAGTCGATCGGAAATCTCCATCCCTTCATGGACTTGATGGTGAATCTTTTCTAATGAACAAAAAGTATTTCCTCAACACCAACCACATCCTTTAATTTTGCAAAAAGTAATCATATACATAGCACAAAACCATTCATGTTATGAAAAGAAACGCTAAAAGGGTAATATAAAAGATTAATTGAAAAATAATTTTTGAAATTACTTTGATTGATAAAATTGATTCAAATCTCATAATTGTTCATCTATTTGATGTCCAATTGGCAACGAAATGGATCTCAAGCAGCAGTGCATCGCTCTTGTTCCTCAACCATTGGAGAAGAAACAGAATTACAGTTGGAGAAGAAATTAGGCTGAGGAAGGGGAAGGAGTTTATGGTGTGCCAATATCTAATTTTTTATCATGACCGTAGGATTTATTAATTTCAATGGTTGAGATTTGGTGTAAGTCATCTGGTGTCAACGGATCCTGTCTCATATATATATATCTTCATGAACATAACAAACACCAGACAAATAGTTTTGTGTTGTAATTCATATGGTTTCTTAGTAAAACAAAAATGATATTTTTTGAAAATTAACTCGTGGGCTGGTCTGCCCCGCCTCACTTTTTCAGTGGATTAAATGGAACAAGTCAACTTAAGAGGTCGAGTTCAAAACCTCAACTTAACCCATAAAAAATAGTGGATTAAACGGTCGGTCTCGTCGGCCTAAACCCGTTTTGCAACCCCTACTTCTACCCCTAATAGTATAATATGATGTAAAAATTAATTTTTATTTCATAATTTCAATTTTTGTAATCACTAGATCTAGATCGTTAGTGAAAACTATTTCAACTCTGAGTCAATTAGTGAGTACTAACATTGAATTTGCATATGTATGTTTTTATGTTATACTACCTTCTTACCAGCTACATGGAATGCTTCTGAATTTGTCAATTTCCACAAACATGATACCATTTTTGTTTTTACTTTGATAAAATATAGTTTGTGATTTCAGTTAAGTACACTGTACAAGAATGTCATAGCCACAGATGCTAGTGAGAAACAACTTGAATTCGCAACCAAGCTCCCTAATGTACGATACCAACACACCCCATCAACCATGTCCATTACTGATCTTGAACAGATGGTTTCACCTCAAGGAACCATCGACCTTGTGACCATTGCTCAAGCTCTTCACTGGCTTGACCTACCAACCTTTTACAAACAAGTCAATTGGGTTCTCAAGAAACCTCATGGTGTCATAGCTATTTGGTGTTACACTTCACCAAGAGTTAATGATGCAGTTGGTGCTTTACATGATAAGTTGTATTCTCTTGATGCAAAACCTTATTGGGACTCAAGACGTGAATTACTTGAGGATAATTATAGAAATATTGATTTTCCATTTGATCCTGTGGAAGGAGTTGATCATACAGGACCGTTTGAGTTTGAGGCCGAGACTGTGATGGATTTGGATGACTTCTTGAATTATATAAGATCAAGGTCAGCTTATCAGACATCAAAGAATAAAGGGGTTGAGCTTCTTACGGATGATGTTATTGAAAAATTCAAACTTGCTTGGGGAGAAGATGGAAAAAAGATTGCCAAGTTTCAAGTATATTTGAGGATTGGAAGAGTAAGGGATGCTTGAAAATATGCAAATGATTGTACTTCTTTCTTATCCCTTTGAGGGTGGTGTGATAAGAAACATCTTTGCTTTGATACTACTTAAATAATTAAGCTAGATAATTGATTGAGGCCTTCTATTGTAACTTGGTATGACGACGAATTTAAGTTTTTTTTTGTTTCAATGTTTCAACAAATTTATCATAAAAATGATACAAAATAAACAGGTTTTGTGATACTACTGTCAATTTGAAAGTTTCTTTTAAGTACTCAGCCACAACATGTTCTTCAATTGTAAATTTGTTAGAAAATTATAGTATTGGCTCAGCTCTTGCCTTAGCATTGCGATTGATAATGCTTTCAGTCACTCTATTTCGTCCATTTACAATATAAGATAGAACTCTTATTTTGGCTCTCAAACATCATATTTAGAGAAAGCAACACTGTTGTAAGATACATTGCGCAAGCTAATAGACGGAAATCCTTCATGCACGTCACCACGTCCTTCTTTGGAATCAAATAAACGAGGGTATCATTAATTTCAACGATTTTTGAAGGATTTACTAAAAATAGAAATTAGATTACTAAAAAAAATTGAAGGATTAATAAAGTGAACCTTTTTGGTTTGCAACTCTAATGAAAGAGGAATGAATGAGTGAATGAAATTATGAATGAAAGTTTGAGTACACGGTTGAAATTCAATTGAAAAATGCTTTATTGTACGAGAGCAAACCATATGCACGACAACCCTTGGATTTTTTTATCTTTCCATTAACTAATTCATTTCTCTCTCCCCATGTTTTGCTGTCCTGCGCATGATTTCCGCCATCTACGGTCGTGGGCTTTCGTCTCGTACTGTATAGCACTTCTGATTTCAATTATCTCTTTCGGTCTCTTACAAATGGCAATGAACATTCTAAGGAGTCTTGTAAGATTTTAAATTTGTTTAGTTATATCAGTTGTGCACCAAAATATAAATTTATTGAATCTTACATTGGTATTTTTTTCTTCAAGAAAATATGCTCATGTTTAACAAGGAAACGAAAATGATGTAGATATAAAATTAAGGGCAAGTTGCACTCACCTCCCCTGAGGTTTCATTGAATATCACATACACCCCTTCTAGTTTTAAACTCAACACTCACCTCCCTTAATTAATTTTTCAATTGACACATACCCCCCCTCTTTTCTAACGGCACTTGCCCTCTGTTAAAAAATAATATCACTCACATTATAATCCCTCAAAAATATTCCCTTGGCAATATATTGGTTCAAGCTTATAAATGTTTTGAGATTGAAATAGTTGATGTTTATCATCTTCATGTTACATTTCTTTGTTTTCAATTCCTTTTGTAATTGGATTTTCGATGGTTGGATTCTAAATTACTCCCTCCGGTCACTATTATAAGCAAAAATCAACTTTTTAGGTTCATTCATTAAATGATGTATTTGGTCTATATTATTGATCAAATACATCATTTAATGAATGAACCTAAAAAGTTGATTTTTGTTTATAATAGTGACCGGAGGGAGTATGTGTTTGATAGTTATCATCTTCCTATCTTTGCTTGAAATTCGATATATTGACATTCCACTTGGATTATTCATTTTCTTATTTCCTCTGTCACTAGCTAGCATTGTAAACATTTCGTTCCAATTTCCAATTTTTTGTGCAATTATTATTCAAATTGTATCTTTAACATTCCTTTTGAAGCCCTGAATACAGAACAAATTAAAGTGACATGCTTCAGTTTCTCCATCAAAGATAAGGAATCGATCGGAACCACAACGATAGAAATCTACTGCAAAACTGCTTTTCTCTGATTCTTTTGATGAAGCGTTCTGGCCTATGACTTGTGAAGCTTCGTTGGTTGATTTGGATTTTTTTAACGATATTGATAACAGTGTTAATCTCAAGGGATGTAAGTGTTGAGTTTAAAACTAGAGGGGGTGTATGTGATATTCAATGAAACCTCAAGGGAGATGAGTGTGATTTGCCCTAAAATTAATAATAGGTTTCTTACTTGGTATTTTACTAGTGTTTATAGTAATGTACCTAGTCTATAAAATGTGTAAAATTCCTCAAACTTCTTCACAAGATCCTCCACAACCTCCACTAGCGACACATAACAAAATGGTCAATTTGAGTGAAGTTGTGAATGAGGTTTCATACAACATATCTGCAAATCTTTCATTTAGTCAAATAGATTGTGCAATATGTTTGGAGGAGTTTATAAATAATTAAACAATATACAAGTTGAGATGCAGACACGCATACCACGCAGATTAATTACGTGTCCACATATTTGTCAGCAGATAATCTATCTTGCCCGATATGTAGACAATCAGTTATACATTTTTTCGATAATTAATTCATTTAATATGGTTTGTGAATCAAATGAGCTAAACTTGAGATGAAAATTAAGTTTGTTAACTAAATGAGTTGTATTTGACACACACACACACACACACACACACACATATAATTTGGCTTATTTACCTCATAAGTTAACTCGATTATAAGTATATGCATGTGTCTGTGCGCGTGCGTGCGTGCTTGCGCTTGCGTGTGTTGAATTTCATGTACTGGCGCGCGTGGATGCTTGCGCTCGTGTTTGTTGAATTACTTGTACTGGTTTTAGTGTGTAATTTTGTATTATTATTTTTGGTTCATTGTAGCTTGCTATATGTTTATTTTTTTATATTTATTTCCATATGTATGCATGTAACATCCATACATTGCTTGGAGTGAATGAGTAGAGCTAACTACTTGATCAATCTGTATAGTAGAGTAACTTGAGTCTCTAACCCACTATATAATTTAAAGAATAGATGTGACAAATAAGAAGAAGAAACAATAATCACAATACAAAATTGAAAAGCGGCATCCATGAATTGCCTAGAGAAATTGATGATAACCTAAAATCA
Source organism: Medicago sativa (assembly GCF_051527215.1). NCBI lineage: Eukaryota > Viridiplantae > Streptophyta > Magnoliopsida > Fabales > Fabaceae > Medicago > Medicago sativa. The sequence goes on along the minus strand of NC_140755.1, from coordinate 87,737,476 downwards.
AAATGCATGCAACATATATGTAATAGAGATGCATAAATTATGTATTTATACACATAATGATCATGAATAGAACTCAAAAAGTAAGATGATACTCTTATTTAACTGACCCCAAAAAATGGGCCAACAATCATACGAAGATGTTGATTGTTGATACCCCTTTATTTTTTATAATAGTTGTTAGTCTATTAGGAGTTTTTATTTGGTATTACCCACTAGTTGTTATCCTAATAGTTGTTAGTCTATTAGGAGTTTTTATTTGGTATTTATATGTAATTATTCAAAAACTTATGGCTCGTCAACCAAGATATGTGACTCCACTGCCACAAAATCTTAGATTGGCATGTCATAAATAATGCAGCTAATCCCTAGCAAACAATGTTAGTTACAAGTTGTTGGAATTTTATTTTATAATTTATTTTAAAATTAGTTATCGATTAAGTAGTTTATTTTTTGACTTGGTCATATTTATGACAGACCAGTCCCAGATTTTATAGCTGCATTATTTATAATAGCCAATCTCATATTTTATAGCAATGGGAACCCATATCTTGGTCGACGAGCCATATTTTTGAATAATTACAAATAAATACCGTGTTAGAATTCCGAATAGACTAGCAACTATTAGAATAACAACTATTATAAAAAATAAAGGGGTATTAACATCTTGGTGTGATTGTTGGCTTATCTCCTGCTGAAAATTAAATAAGGGTATCATATTATGTACTTGTGTGTTGTTGTAGCTGATGTGTGAGAAGGAATAAGGGGAAAGAAGATATTTTCTTTCACAAGCCAATCTTCATTTGACTTTTCTAGTTACACTTGGTTCTTTAATTACTATAAGTTCTAACAATTTTCATTAACCATGAACAGTTAGTTGCTTCTAAAAACTCATCATGGTTATTCTCCCACCTTTGTTTATAACACGTCACTTAACTTTAAATGCAAATGATCGTCGTTGACACTGATACGTGATACCGATAAAAATGTCTTAAATCATTTTTGTCGATAAAATAACTTTTATCCGAGTATTCTATACGTCGTAGTTTGATCGTAATTTCAATACGAGTAGAAAATTATTTTTACTACATTAATCTATCATAAATAATTTTATGAGTCTATACAAAAAAAAATTCGTACAAAACGAAGTTTGTTTTAAAAATTAAGTGCTATCAAATTTCCTTTTGTTGAAGAGATTGATAATTAAATTATCGAGAAATTTTACAAAATTTTTATCATGAGTCGCTATCGTGACAAAAACCATAAAATATTTGAGTAGCGATAAAAATTTATCGTCAAAGGTATTATTTATTTTTATTTAATCATATTTTAAAATAGATGAAGTAACATAATATTATATTATTAATATTATTTATTTTCAAAATTACGGGTCTTGCAATCATTATGTGTATAAATACATAATTTGTGCATCTTTATTACATATGGTAGGATAGAGACTCAAGTTACTCTACTATATAGATTGACCAAGTATCTAGCTCTACTCAATTACGTCATACAATTCATGGATGATACATGCATACATATGCAAATAAATATTAAAAACTAAACACATAGCAAATATACATATCCAAAAACAATAATACAAAATTACACACTAAAACCAGTACATGTAATTCAATACACATGAGCGCAAACATGCATGTGCGCCAGTACATGTAATTCAAAACATGCGAGCACACGCATGCGCGCTCGCACATACACATGTTTATACATATAATCGAGTTAACTTACGAACCAAATAATTTAGTTAACAAAATTAGTTAACAAACCTAATTTAGTTAATAAACCTAATTTTTAGCTCAAGTTCAGCTCATTTGATTCATAAACCAAAGAAAACGAAATAATTATCGAATCGAATTCCAAACTTTATTCAAGTTAACTTGGTTCATTACCTCCCCTAAACTTAATGAACTAATGTTGGACAAAAAGTGAAGAGAAGTTAAAGAAGACACACATATCTCATTTCCCTAAGGTGCAAGCAAAATTAGGCAATGTCCATGTGTCATGCATACATGTTTGTAAGCTTAGCAACCACATGTGGAGCATGTTTAATGGCAAAAGTGATTGTTATTTTATTATTAAGAGGTATTTTATTTTACATGTCATTATCTTAATATATGGGTGAACTTGATCTGTTAAAATTAGTTAAAACAATATAAGATAGAACAACACAATACAAGGCAAAACATCATATCATAAATTTTTATTCAACAAATTTTTGACTTATACAATTTTTTATGGACAAAAGACTATTTTGGTATTTTAGACAACTTGTATTTGAGACCAAAAATTTGGGTTGTGGTTTAATCATATTGTTGATTTCATTAAAAAATAGTATAGTTTGTTACAATATGAAAATTCAAAATACATGTACCTATAATTTTTATATATGCTATATATCTATATTTATACTAATATATAAAGAATATACATCAATTTACACTGGATTTTTTACTTCTATTTTTACCGTTAATTTAAACTATTTTGTTTGCTTATTTATCCCTTTAAAATATTATTTAAATTATTCTTTAAAAAAATTATTATTTAAATTATTAATTAAAAAAAGAAGTTAAACCCCATTAAAATTTGAACAACTACACTACAATAAAACAATATGTTAAGAGAATTCATGTAAAGATGAGCACAGTAATTAAAATCAAAATAATTCAACTGACGCAATAATTATATTTATTATAAAAAAATTCATATTTTAGTCCTCATTTTTATATATTGGACAAGATAGATTATCTGTTGACAAATATTCGGATATACAATTTATGTGGTATGCATGTCCACATCTTAACTTATATATTGTTTCATTATTTATAAACTCCTCTAAAAATATTGCACACTCTATTTGACTAAATGAAAGATATTTGTCAGTTTGTTAAATAAAACCTCACTCAAATCGACCACTCTATAATTATATGTCGCTGGTGGAGGTCGTGGAAGATCTCATTGGGGGGGGTTTCCAAACAAGGGGAAGGCTTTCCCCCTTCCCTTCCCTTCCCCTCCTAAACCTTTCCTTCCTCTCCCCTCAAAACTCGCAAATATGCAAATCCCTGAAGCTTTGTTACAATTTTTTTTTTGGTGAAGAAGCTTTGTTACAAATTCCTTATACTTTCTGACGTCAAAATTTCCAAAATTAGTAGGAGTATCACTCAAATACTCTTCAATATATGAGTCAACAAAAATAGAAGTTAATTAATTAATCGGATATTTATCAACTTCTGCAAATTAATACTACACACGGATCTCATAATTTGATTGCTCCTTTGAAATTACGACATCTTCATATTATCATATGTAGTTGTTGTTGTTTTGGAGGTTTTTTTGTGGCGGTCGGGTTTGAATCCCGACCTTACATATATTATACATTGTCCATACCAATTGAGCTAGGTTTTACCGTTGAAGGTGGAAGAGAATGAGGAAAGGAGTAGGGAAAATACTTGGGTGACATTAAGTCACCGTGACATTAAATCTGGGCCACACAAATGTGCTGTGTTGTGTGGCCCAGATGTGTTGTATGTGTTGTGTGGCCCAGATGTTGTGTGACAATGTGTGTTGTGTGGTTCAGATTTAATGTCATGGTGACATAATGTCACCCAAGTGCTTCCCAAGGAGTAGGCTCAAACTTGTACAATATAATTTTTCCTGTTTCGAAAAAATATGACTCGTGCATTCTTCCATTCTTTATTTTATTATCTTATTATGAGTGTTGAAAAATATTATGTTTTAGTATGTGTTTGTCACATGAATAATGAATGATAAATAATAGTAATCATATTTTATAAAATAAAAAATAAAAATTTTAACATTAAGGTAAGTTATTAACCATGAGATAATTTTAAGATGATATAATTGAAGGAGTATAAAAGACAATTTATTGTCATTATATCTACAGAATAATACTCTCTCCGTTTCAAAATGAGTGTCGTTTTAGGTGTTTACACACATATTAAGAAATGCAATGATTAAGAGAAAGAGAATGATTATTTTACCAAATTATCATTATTAACTATTGGTTAGTTTTAAAAGTAATACTTTGGAAGTAGTGTGCAGAGTATTAATTGGAGGGTAGAATTGAAAAGAAAAAGTTATTATTGCATTGGAAACTGAAAGCGACACTCATTTTGAAACAATTTTTTTTGGCTAAAGTGACACTCATTTTAAAACGGAGGGAGTATCAAAGTTGGTGCACTTTCTTTTCTTTTCTTTTTTTGACTAAAAAAGTTGGTGTACTTGAAAACAACATTTTCTGTGTATGCAATCATGAGAACCTCCATTCTTATGAAAACAAGGAAAAAAACTTCCGAATCCCATGGTAGCCATTTAGGAAGAACTTCAAATTTTACAAGACCTTCAATTGACATGCTATATACTGAAATTTCAACCTCAGGGTGGAATATAAGTGGAAAAGAGCCTTTCAGACTACAATTTTCTGAAAGAAAAAGTAATCGCATTTGGAAATGATGCAATCAAGTGATGTATGAGTTGTATCTCTTCAAATATATTCAGACCAGTTTTCATAATTTGAAGAGATGTCAAAAGTGCTTTTCTAGTCTCAGGAAAACATATTGTATTGTGGCTGTTCCCAGCTTGTTTGAGACTAATCATGATCAACAAATTTTTGGTTAACCTTTCAAATTCCATGCTTCTATAGATTGATGCTACTTGCAAAGATTTGACAGCTGAAGTACGCTACCAACTCCCAACCTGTTTAGCTAATGAAGAACAGAATATTTGAAACCTCTACCTGTGTCCATTAACATTCAGCCTATGCACCACCATCTTCTAAGGTTACAGTTAACTTTTTTCCAATTCAAAACCTCAGGGCTGAAAATGAAAAACATGCATTTCAAAAAGAATCTTTACTATTTGAAACACTATGTCATTGCATATTATCCCTACCAAAACAACTATTTCTATTTGAAAAAAATAAATTATAGTGAAAGTGCAGATTATAGTGAAGATTTTAATTTTTTTATGCGAACCATTTTTAGTCACGATTTTTTTTTTATTACGATAAAATGCAGCTGATAATTGTGATAAGTGATAACAATGCAATTAGACACCTCAATAAAAAATTATATTAATCAGAAAATCATATCTTATCGTAATATAATATAAATTATATGAATTAGAGAGTAAAATCATATTGTAACACCCACAACGTGGCTTTCGATATCCCGCCAGTTGGATGCAAAAGGTTCCCGCCAGTTGGAACGGGCACTATCCGTAAGGATGACCCCACGTTAATAAGAGGAACCGAATCACATCAGAATGAGAGGGATCCGGAGGCCGTGTAGGTATGAGACTACATGGTTGAAGGGAGGCTTATAAGAATTGTTAGGTACTACCCATATCAACAAGATGCATCTTCTTTTCGGTAGCCTCCATAAGAACTCCACAGTTAAGCGTGCTTGGCTTGGAGTAGTACTAGGATGGGTGACCTACCGGGAAGTTTCCCGGTAAGCATGTGAGTGAGGACAAAGCATGCTGAAAAGACTCGTGTTGGTTTGTGGGGTTAGTCGGCAATCCTGAAAGCAGTCTGGGATGTTACACATATTGTAACATAATCAAATCATATTGTAACACCTTCATAACATAATATTTGAATTTCCATCTGCATCTGTGATATTCCATGGTAAACGAATGTACCTTGTTTTTCTCACCACAAAATGCTCTAATAATTGTAACAAGCAGCACTATTTGTTTGAAATGATATAAATGAAATGTAAATAGAGAATCTACAACACTAGTTAAAGAAGATTTATTAATTTGTCTAACATCATACCAAACATCTTCTAAATAACAGAACTGAAAAGTGTCACAGAGCTATGTTAAACAAATTGTAATGTTTTTACCTAAAGTACTGTGGCGGATGATCCTCCCCCCTGATTGGTACTTCTACATCATGATACAGATGCTCCTCCTCTTCTAGTTCTCCAATAGAGATGCGTTTAATATGAGATATCATGGGCCAGTACTCACCAGAATGTGGTTGACATTTTTGACATACTTTAGGACAACCATCTATGGTCAAAGCTTCAAGAGCAGTTAGGTGTTGCATGCCACTTGGAAGATAATCCAAACGACGACAGTCGGCAATATGGAGCATTTTAAGACGAGTCATTCCTGTCAAACACTCAGGAAGCTCCCAAAGTGTAGGAGCATTTATAATTATCAAGGTCTGTAATGTCTTTGCAGCATCTTCAATCCATTTAGGCAATCTTTGTAGCCATGGAAAATTTTCAAGATGAAGAAAACGCATCCTCCATGTTTTCATTGAGTTTTGAAGATTTTCTGGCAGTCTGAGTTGTAGCATATCACAGTCTATGACTAACAGCGCCTCTAATTCAGATAGACTACAAAGAGGTAAGGATAAAAGGTTTGAACAAGAACGAACAATCAATGCTTCAAGGGAAGCGAGTTGTACCTCTCCAAGCACAACCTCCAAATTGTCACAATATTCAAAGCTCAAAGTTTGAAGATTGCTCAAGCTTGCAAATTCATTTAATGACACAACATATTGCTTTGTGGTTATATACAGTTGCCGTAGGCTGATTAGTTTACCTAATCCTCTAGGCAATGTTTCAAGATTTGTGCAACCACTGAGTGACAAAACTTGCAAAAGTTGGAGTTTGCAAATTGAATGGGGAAGTCGTTTGATTTTATGGTTATTAGAAAGGTTGAGAACTCGCAGGTGCTCCAATTTAGCAATTGAATTTGGCAGAGTTTCCAATGAAGAATCACTTAAATCTAAAACTCGTAAGTATTTGCATCTTGATACCCATGTATCCAACAGAATTTCACTGTCAAGACCCACTCCTTCGATTGGAAATAATATAGTTCTCACACTTCTGGACTCGGAGAACAAAGCTCTGCCAAGTAAACTGTTTTCTACAATTGAGAAATGCCTTACTTGTTGAGATATAATCAGAGTATGGGAGTCTACTACTACACACTCACTTTTTGCAACATACAATGCAAGATCATGCACCAAATCGTGTACTTTGAAGTAGTAGAAGTGGCCAAAGTCCTCAAAATCTTGCAGAAATGACCTTGAATGTAACTCATCAATATAATCTCTTGCAATATTCTCCGGCCTTTGATTTCCATCTTGGGATTCTAGTAATCCTAGTGCCACCCAGAGTTTAGAGATTTGCACACTAGTGAAGCCAAAATCTTTTGAATAAAGGGAAAAGTAAGTGAAACAATGCCTCAAATGAGATGGCATTTGATCATAGCTTAACTTGAGCGCAGGTAAAATGTCGTCTTTGTTTTGTTTTAAATTCCATAATTCAGAGTCTCTAACAAATATCCACTTGTTTAAACCAAATTTTGAGAACAAGGAACTTCCTAATGTTCTCACCGCTAGTGGAACCCCTTTGCATTTTTGCACAATTTCTTTTCCAATCTCCATTAGATTTGGATACTTTTCTTCTTCACCGTCCTTAAATGCCCATTTGACAAACAGAGATAAACAATTATTTGGAGAAAGACCTTCTAAAACATATAACGGGAATGTACTCATCATTGAAGCAATTGAGTTACTGCGTGTTGTCATTATAATCTTGCTTCCTATTGCACCACCTTTTAACAAGTCTTTTAATTTAATCCATTTTGCACGATCTTCATTCCATATATCGTCTAATACAAGCAAAAACTTTTGACCAGAAAGCTTATATCGAAGACGACTTTGTAGTTGCTCAATATCAAAGTGGTTAATGTTTTCTTGGTGAGCAAGAGCCACCGTCAGGGCTGAAGCATATGCAGAGTTGATGATTTTAATAATTATTTGCATAATGTCAAAATCATCAGAGACACACGCCCACATCTTCAACTGAAAAAGTTGATCCATCCTCTTATCATTGAAGACCAACTTAGCAAGTGTGGTCTTTCCCAATCCTCCAATTCCCACAATTGGAATAACACACAAACTTTTATCACCATCATCATCACCCAGAGGATGCGGTTGCATCAAAAGCTTGATAATTTCTTCCCTTTCATTGTCCCTTCCTAACACATCTAAAGCATCAACATGAGAATGGGTTATTTCTCTCCTTTGCACAACAAGTCCTAAATCAACACTGATTGTTGCAAGACCAAACCTGGTCCCATCAGCTGCCACCTTATTCAATCTATCCCTAATCCCTTTGATTTGACGTGCCATCCTAAAACGGAAAGCAAGTGGACTGGAGGAAGAAAAGAAGTTGCTTACCTTCATCTTGGTGCTACCAGAAGCTTGGACAACTTGACTTCGCTTGTCTTGCAATTCAAATCCATCGAATACATTTTCAGCATCCGAGCATATGCTATGAATCTGCCTCAACCATTCTTGCAGCCCATGCTTTTGGTCCTTCTTCTCCTCAGCATCCAATAGTAGACCTCTGACAATTGACAAAGTGTCTTTGATCCCTTGGAGATCTTCATACACACCATAGGCTCGAGAAGCTTGTTCAAAAGCATAAGAAGCAAGCTTTCCAAGCAGTGAATCAGCAATATCAAACACAAATGATTCAGCCATGTCAGTGTTAGCAGAAATATTGGATTTGTGGTCGTAAATTAGTAATTGTGCTTTCAGATAACTAACAAGAATAGCCAATATTTTACCAACGTATTCTATTCATGGGGGAAGGGAACAAATACATCAAAAACTATGTTTGTTTGTTTGCATTATCATTTTTAGAAGAATCAAATAAGTGGTTCACACAATAATACTCCCTCCGGTCCTATTTATAAGAGAAATTTGGGTCAACAAAAGTTGACGTATCTGGTCCAATTTTTTAACCATATACATTAACTTTTGTTGACCCAAATTTCTCTTATAAATAGGACCGGAGAGAGTAATATTTTTATGAAAAAGAAAAGAAGGCACTAGCTCACGTACGTAAAATAAGTATTAAGTAGCACACCAAGCAGGGGCGGAGCTACCTTGCAGCCAGGGGATGCAAGTGAACCCCCTCAACTCTTGAAATTTATATCAATTTTTCTATGTTTTGTTATTTTGAACCCCCTCAAAATTCTATCTTGCACCTTATTGGCTCATGCGCAAACTCTATCTCTTCTCTCAAATATCAATAATAAGTTAAATTAAGTCATTGTGACACTGCATGCTATCCAACCTGTGAAGCTTGACTCAACACATGTTTTATACGGAGTATTATTATGAAAATAGTATACATAAAATCACAAAAATGACCATGAGCCAAAGCAATGCCATGCAATTCTTTGTTTCATAGATTTATCTTACGACCCGGTTCTTTTTTAGTGTTAACGTTATGGTTCCTATGTAAACGGGGACTAAGAAATTTGGAGTTCGGTCAAACGATAAATAAAGTTTGATGAAGAATTGTTTCATTCAAAAGTCGAATTTGGGTTCTTCCAAACTATTTTCTCTTAAGTGAAGTTCATCAATCATTTGAGACCAATCAATTTGTTTGTTATGGGTCAGTTCTATTCATGAATATATATTTATAGCATTTGAATTGTATTAGGATTTTTTGTATGGTATTTACTAATTATAATCGATATAAGATTTTATAACAGGGTGTCATCCTCTCAATCTAAATTTTCTTTTTTAAAGAAATAGATTATATAACAAAAAAATGTAAAGTATTTAAAGTTTTTAAATATATAGTAAAATTTATAATTTTAATATCACCGTCTCTAAATATATGACTCTTTTAAGATTTTTCTTTATCCTTTTTTATAATCCACATTTCAAATTTTCAACCGCATTAATTATTTTTTGTCGTCTCAGTATCAAATACATGTTGAACTTCCTGATCCGGGGTCCTGGCAACGCCACTGACACCAAGTTTGAATAATTTTGCATGTCAACCCATAGTCCCATAATTCGCGGTTCGCTTCGGTACGTGGTACGGGTTCAGGTACGCGGTACGCAACCTTTCAAAGAATTGGGTACGTGGAGGGTATACATAGTCGGTACGCTATTTCGGTTCGCGGTACGTGCTAATGTATTAATTGGTACGTTATGAAAAATAATAATTAAATAAACAAAAAATGATTAAAAATATTAATTGTTAGATTTTGAAAATAGATTTTTAAACATAAATATTCATTGTTAAGGGGTAAGATTAGCAATTGTTGTATTTTAATTCAAATAGTGCAAAAAATCCCATATAAGAATGGTTCAGCGGCCCATATACTTAGTCCAGCGGCCCAATATAAAAAAAAACCTAATTTCAGCTCTTCTTCTTCCTTACGAGTAACAGCAGCAGCTGCTGCTTTTCAAACCCAGTTTCTTCAGCTTTTCGAACCCAGTTTCTTTCTCTTCCTGTTACAACGGCTGCTTCCTTTACATCATCATCTTCAGAAACTGTTTCTTCCCTATTTCTAGATCTATTTTCCGGATTTTTCTGCGGGTACGCTCGTTATTGCGAATTTTCCGACGAATTCTAACGAACCAGTACGCGGAAGTACCGCGAATCGGTTCGCGCGAACCAATTTGCGGTTCTCCTATAGATGCAACGAATTATGTTACTCTGTGTCAACATCTAATCAGCATATATTAATGTAAAGTATGCAACAGGAAGGCCCACTAGGATTGATAATATCGTTAGGAATTGGATTCTGTCGTGTCCTTTTTGTCCCATCATTCTCTTTATCCTAACTCAATGGTTGATTGACTAGCAAGGGAAAAAACAAAAAGGAGAGAGAAAAAAAGAGGTGGATTGAATGGTTGAGATTAATGCAACATCAACATGAGAAAAATAGAAAGAGAGGATCCAAATCCATATAGTTAAGGTTGTCATGGGCATTTGACGTTTGCCGACTCTGCATGCCCTTCATGTGATTGCTCTTTAAGGCCATTGGATCGTTCACAAACCCCTCAAACATTTCAAAATATCATCCTCGGGACTTAACTCACAACCTATCGAAACCAAACATGGTTGAAGTTCCCCTTGATTCTAAACCTCTCACACGGGCGCAGTGGCGGAGCTGGAAATAATTTTGAGGGTGGGCCGATTTTTTTAACAGGTGTAAATTTATATTTTTTTATTAATTCATTTGAGTGACTATTAATTTTTTTTTTCTATAGAACATAATTTAAATCGATGTTTTAAGAATATTTTAACATAAATATTATATAATTTTTACTTTATTACACATATATTTTTAATTAAAAAATAACTGTGCTTTATTAATTGGTGAATCAATTTAAACTGCATAGGAAGTTGTTGTCCCCAAATGGTTAAGAACCTGTTGTTGTTTCATTTTCTTTTCTTCTTCAAGATCAGTTTCATTTTCTTTTCTTCTTCAAGATCAAGAGCGCGTGCACCAGTTCGAACCCCACGAAGCATTTTTTTTAGCAAATCTTTTAGAAAAATAGCACAAGAAATTAAAAAGAAGGGCAAGCAGGAGTTGAACCGTGAACAAAAAGGTACAATACATCTCGCCCAAACCGCTGGAAAAGACTTGTTAGTTGATATGTTTGGCGCAACATATTATATATATAATATAATTTCATATTCTAATATGTGTAAATACCTATTAAAAATGATTTTTTTTTAGGGTTGGGGTGGGCCGTGGCCCACCCTAGCCCATAGGTAGCTCCGCCTCTGCACGGGCGAATAGTGTTTCCCGCAAATGCAAAGGGACATCAAAATGCAACTTTGAATAGACTGCTTGCTATTAATAATAACAAAGTTGAATTATGTACAAAATTATTCTTTGCATGCATGTTGTTTATAAAGGAAATATCAAATTTATCTCGATTCTTCTCTTTTAATTTTGACCTTCATTTCAATATTATTTATTTACAATTGGATAAATTATCAATTTAATCCTTAAATTATCATTCTCTCTAACGTAATTTCTAAACTATCTAAATATAGTAAGCAATTTTTTTAGTACCAAGATATTGGTACGAAATTTGTACCACCATTGGATTGTAAAAAAAAATTTGTATTACCATTTAACAATGACTAATCTTCGTCGGGGAACTTGTGCGGCACACAAGGTGGATTCTCCCCTCCCAATCGGGGTTTTTCCATACGCATGAGACAGAAATCAAACTCCTAACCACATTTAAAAGACTCAAGTCTCTTATCACTTAGATTAATCCATTGTGTCAGTCAAATTGGTTATTGTTATTAATATACTAAGGACTAAATTGATGGATTATATATCTTTGATATTAAATCAATAAAATTCATATAATTTTTTAATTCTCTATAATTTTACTTAATAAAAAAAATATAATCTTTTAATAAAATAAAATAAAAATTATGATCTTTTTTTACTCCTTCCGTTTCAAAATGAGTGTCACTTTAGACAAAAAAATTTGTTTCAAAATGAATGTCACTTTACATTTCCAATACAACTGTAATTTTTTTCTTCCAACTTTACCCTCAATAAATACTCCAACTTTTCTCTCACAGAATTTTCAATGCAACTTTAATTTTGTCTTTTACTTATAAAATAAGGGCAGTATAGTAAAAGTGTTATATTCAATGATTATATCATTCCATTTTTTAATCCGTGTGCCAAAACCTAAAACGGCACTCATTTTGAAACGAATCATTTTTGCAAAAAGGTTAACGTTAGAGGGTCAAAACTGCTATTTTAAAAATTTGAAACCAAAATTGCGGGTTTGTAAAAGTTGGAGGAGAAAATTGCAATTTAAACTAAAATAAAATAATTCAAACAAATTGAAATTTAGAAAAACCTGAAACCCTAACCTGTAATCAAATCACCAATCGTTGATGGCGTGCAACGGCGGCGGTGGCTGCCAATCCGGTTGCTACAAAGACGAAGAACCGACACACGGCCAACCAACTGCATCTTCAGAAACCGAATCAAAGAGCTCTACCAATATCTGCATCAAGTGCAAGCTAAACGACGTCATTTCCGGCTACGGAGGAATCGACGATGGCCGTTTCTGTGCAGATTGCTTCAGAAGCAACTTGTTCGGGAAGTTTCGACTCGCTGTTACGTCGAACGCAATGATCTCTCCTACCGATAAGGTCCTAGTTGCCTTCTCTGGTGGCCCTTCTTCCAGGTTAGTTAACTACAAAAATCCTAACCCTTTTTGAATTGACTTATTTGAGTTTAGTTATTCACATAAGCACTTGAGAATATTTGGGATAACTTATCAAAACAGTTTATTACATGTCTATATAACTGCTTTGTTTTCAGCTTATTTTTATAAGCTCTCCGGGATTGCTTATGAAAAAAGCTTATAACTTACAGTGAAAACAATTTGCCTTTATTTTATCTTAAGTTATACATAAACACTTAACTTCTAGATAAACACTTATATGGCAAGCAACATGCTAAGCACCGAGCCCGTCACTGATTGTAATAAAAAAAATAAAAAAAAAAAAGAATAGTGATTTTGGTATTCAAAAAGTTTAGTTTTTACCGATTTTTAGAAAAAAAGCAGAAACTATTTTGTGTTTGAAGCAAACAACTTCTCATTTGAAGCAGGTTTTAGATTATTTTCTGAGAGGCTGATCAAACAACTTCTGAAAGTAATTATCTTGTTTTAAAAAAATGATTTTTTCACGGATTAAAGTGGATCAAAAGTGCTCTAAACTGTTTATCCAAACAGAGCTTAAATGCATTATTTTGAATGTGTGATAAATTTCAACTTAGTTTTGTATTTTATTTTGTAGATGATAATAAAAATGTGTTTTTTTAGGGTAGCTTTGCAATTTGTGCATGATTTGCAAGAGAGGGCTCATAAGAACTTTGAAGCTAGTAGAGATAGGTCATTGCCTGTGTTTGGTGTTGGAGTGGTGTTTATTGATGAGAGTGCTGTTTTACCGATTCCAGCTCATGAAATGGAAGAGGCGGTTGAAGTTATTAGTTTGATTGTGTCGAGCTTAGCCCCACCAAGGAAAGAGTTGCATTTTGTTCCTATTGAAACTGTTTATTCGTCGGATTCTAGTGATGGAAAGGAGATGTTAACTGAGCTGATGAATGTAGTGAGTGATACCACTGGTAGGGAGGATATGTTGCTTTCTCTGCGCATGTTGGCCTTGCAAAAGGTTTGCTTCTGGATTTTTCTGATACTAGCTTATAGGCATACACATATGTATATGTTTGGAAACGTGTTCAATTTGAAACTGGTAATAATTTTTCAGGTTGCTTCTGAATTTGGGTACAACAGGATTGTTCTGGGCTCGTGCATTTCAAGGATTGCTGCTCATGTCCTTTCAGCCACCGTGAAGGTTTGTAGTTCTTTTATAGGCAAATGTTAGTTGTTCTAAGTAGGTTATGTTCGTAGCTAGTGCTAGAGTTTGAACCCTTGACCTCCTTCTCTAATTCCTTCGGATGTCCGAGGCCAACCACTTGAGCTACGCCTTGGGGACACTGAAAGTTTAGCAATTGAATTTAACTGAATTGAAGTTGTTACTAGGGAGTAAATTAAGAATTTTCTGTCATGAGTCTTGTCTTGTGAGGCACCGTGCCAAATTGAATTTTTTGTGGTCAATCAACTTGCTTGTTTGTCAATTTTTGTATGCTCTCTGTCTAGTTTTTCTAAGACATTCTGCTAGGACAGTTACCTGTTGAGTTGCATGCATCTCGTTTGTTGCATCAACTGCCCAGATATACACTTTGTTGAAGTTTAAGCGACTTTGAACATTACCTTAAATAAATTTTCGTACAAAGGGTAAAATAATGATGCTTTGTGTCTACTGAGCTTAAACTATTTTTATCACGAGTTTCACTGGTGGAACTTTTAAATTCATTAGTACAATTCAATTTTTAGATTGCATTGATCTGAAGAATATAATAAATGCCTAAGTTGCAAGTCAAAAGCTTTTTTCTTAATGGGGATCTCAATATGATTAAAGTGAATATGTATGTAAACTACTTGCACTGAGCAACCTTTCCTACTATATGATAACACGTGTGCTACTATGCTAAGCAAATGTTTTAGCTCCCTATTCTTTTTACTTAAAAATTATGTAATAATGTGGATTTTATGATCCATCTCCACATTTATCCCATATGAATTAAAATCTTGTATTGTGCATTGTACTAAGAATCAACATGTTATGCGTCATCATTTCCATATATTATAACAGGGTCAAGGATATTCATTACCTGCTGATATACAGTATGTTGACGCTAGATGGGAAATTCCAGTTGTGCTTCCTCTGCGTGATTGTTTTGCCCAAGAGATCAACATGTTTTGCAATCTTGACAGGTTTGTACTCCTCTGGATATGCATAAATATTTTCAAAGAAATGCGTCGGTGCTTTTTGTTTGTTCTGCTTCTTGTTTTGGAAAATTTGGAATTCTTTTGCATGCTGTCATCCATGTCTGTCAGATTGCATTATGTAATTGTTACTGACTGGATTTGTCTCATCTCTTTGGCAGGGCAGTCTAAAGACCATTAAACTGTCTACAAGTCCGAGTTCTAGCATCAATAGCTTGGTCTCATCTTTTGTGGCTCTACTGCAGGTATAATTTGTTTTGCCTGACCCATTTGATATATAAGTGTGGTTGGGAGTGAAGACATTTCAGTGATGGGTTTTAACTTGGAAAGTTGGCTGTGACCTGTTTTATGAGTGTTATATAGTGAGATTTTTTTAGACTCTTCTCATCTTTTGCGTCAAGTTCTCTTGGCTTGTTATGCCCCATATATACAGCCAGTCCACTGATTTTGCATATATGTGACTTAATTTTTTGCCTTTTATGGAATTAGATGTGCCACAGCCTGATGCATATTCGAAATATAATTTTAAATGCTCACTAGTAGGGTTTAGGGAGAACATGCTTTTGTTGATTAGTATTTTAGAAGCCTGAATTGAATTAGCAACTAGCAAGTCATTGATTGATTACCTGATTTGCAGGAAGAGAATCCGTCTCGAGAGAGCACAATTGTAAGAACAGCTGGGAAACTTATTCCTTTTCAATTCAACAGGATTCCCGAGATCGTTGATGGTAATGTTCCATTGGCAACTCGAAGACGCCAAAAGAGATATAATCTCAAAACCAATGAATCTGTTTCCTCAGAATCTTTCTGTCCTCTCTGCAATAGTCCACTTGCCAAAAGTGAGATTGTTGATTGGAGCAATCACAATAACTGCAAAAGTAGTGACACTTTTTATACTTTGTGCTGTTCAAGTTGTCAGTTTCAGATACTTCCACCAGATACCACATCAATGGAGAAATTTTATACGGATTTACCTCATTCAGTGGTTGCACGGGCAAACCGAGTCAACAATGGCAATTTGAATGCGTTAAGGTGGGTATTTGTTTGTCGTCGTGATCAATCAATTAAATAC
This sequence comes from Medicago sativa, assembly GCF_051527215.1. Classification (NCBI taxonomy): domain Eukaryota; kingdom Viridiplantae; phylum Streptophyta; class Magnoliopsida; order Fabales; family Fabaceae; genus Medicago; species Medicago sativa. Next base: position 87,721,187 of record NC_140755.1, on the reverse strand, counting down.
ATATCAAATTTAGTAATAACTCGGTCTAAGCCAATTGGCAACTGGGTCCTTCATGGAATCTTTTATTATAGTACCAATTCAATCTGTTTTCTTTTAGGTAACTTTGCTGTTGAGTGATGGTAAGAAACTAGGAATATGAGAAATTTGAATAATCTGTTTTGGCTCTGCTAATATTTGTGAAATCAAATAGATCATTTTGATAGGCCTTGAGACCATGGCCATTTCTTGTAGTGAAACTTCATTAAGATCTTCTAGCTGGGTCCTTGCATTTTTTCCGCGGTAAATGTGTTTTTTCATGTGTTTAGGCTTTTGTTTATACACTTATACTGCTAGACCATGATGTTCTTTTGCCCTTCTTTAGTAGGAGCACAATTGCTTGGATTATGATCGATTTATTGTGACTTGGGTTTTCTATTTATGATATAAACATGAAAGAGTCTACCTATTTTTTGGTATGACACATTTCTTCATGACCAAAAACAAATTTTACGTGTCGATATTCTTGTTTTCAGGGAACAACTACAAGATTGCTTGCTTTCAGATGGTGAAGATGAAACTTAAGTTTACTTGCCTACACTGAGATTCTCAGTTAAAGGGGCAAATCCTGGTTGTGGTAAATTTACGGTTTGACTGACTTATGAGAAGGTGTTGCTTTTGGCCTCATGCAATATCAAGAGTTATGGAGTTAACCACTTAGATATGGTGGTGTTGATTCTCTGACTTAACATTTGTGAGAGTATTTAAAGGATAATGTTTTTTGTTTAGATATGGTGGTGTTGATTCTCTGACTTAACATCTGTGAGAGTATTTAAAGGATAATGTTTTTTGTTCTGCATTGGTTGTATTTTATGGAAAGTGTTGAACCACGACAATGAAGAGAGTAGTTATTTGCAATTTAGGAGTAGTATGAAATTGTTATTTTTCCTTGTCGTTGTTTCATGTCTGCAGATGAAGCATGTATTCTAGATTGGCAGTTTATCTGTTTATGTAGTCTTTATAGTAGTTGTTTCAACAGAAGTCATTGTCAGTTGAATGCTCAAATATCAAAAGGGATAATTGCAATGCAAAAAAAAAATTAAACAAAGGTCAAATGGAATATGATAAATCTTTTTTTTTTTTTTTTGAGAGAGGAATATGATAAATCTTGGTAGTTGGTAAAAAGTTGTTTACGGTGCAAAACTATTTAAGGATCAACGTAGGTTGAGTTAGCTGGTAAGGATTCAGCTCATCTCACAAAGGAACCCGGATTAAATTGTGATGCTTACGTAAATATCTTATTAGTGGATAATAATATTACAAGTAACTGTAAATGCTCTTAAATTTTTTTCTTATAAAAACTATTTAAGTAGAACACTCCTGTGATAGGATTATGAGGACTGATAAAAGGATTTACAAATTACAATGGAGGCAAATTTCTACTTTGCTACGAAAAAAGATACAGAACATTTTGTATTTTATCTAGAAAGTAACCGATTACACTGATGTAAAATTGTCTTTTAAATTCGAAAGTGATTTTAAAAAAATTCAACAATACTCGTTCAAAAAAAAAATACAATAATATTAAAATTTCTATAAAATTTTTTTAAAAATAAAGTGATTTTTTAACCGAGAGAATCACCGTTGGCTTCTGCTACATGGACCCCGAAACAGAAGAAGGCGACACTCATCACCTCCCAATCCCAACGTCACCGGAGACTCACCGCCGTTCCATCTGCTCCAACTGCCGGCGACCAAATCCAGTGTGTCTCTGTCACGCGCTTCCCGCAAAACCCATCCCAACAACCACCCGAATCCTCATCCTCCACCACCCTCAAGAAGCCAAACATAAACTCTCCACCACTCCAATCCTCACCAGATCCCTCCTCAATGCCACCTCCATCACCGGCCGCCGTCTCCGCCGCGGCAACTCCCCTCTCCTCGACCAATCTCCTACCGCCATCTACCTATTTCCATCCACCACTTCCTCACCGGCAATCAACATCTCCGACTTCAAACTATCGGAGCTGAAACGCAACAGCGACGACGGCCTGGTGTTGATCGCATTCGACGCCACGTGGAAGCATGCAAAGGAGATGGTGAAGGCAAGCGAGGGGTATTTGTCGAAATTTGCGGTTAGGGTATGTTTGGGAATGGAAGATGAGAAAGTGAGTGGGGGAAGTATTTATGATTCTGAATTGATTTTGAGGAAGGAACCTTTTGGTGGCTGTGTGAGTACTATGGAGGCTGTGGCTAGAGCATTAAGGGTTCTTGAGCCTAATGGGATTGAGATTGAGGCTAGTTTAATTCGGATTTTGAGGGAAATGGTGAGGTTGCAGGCTGCTTTTTTAAAGCCTATGAATCCCAGACCCAAATTGTTGAAGACGAAGAAGCTTAAGGAAGTGGAAGACTGTGAGAGTTCTGAAAATGGTTAGTCTGATGCACCAACACTTCTGATCGATGACGTGTCGTGGTGTTTGACACCAACACTTGTGATTATGTTAAATTATGTTGTTTTCTCAAAAATTTATGTGTCAACGCGTCCATGTCAGTGTCGTGTTTGTGTTCGTGCTTTTGTGTTTTCTACTAAATTCTATTGTTGTTTTGAATGAGTAGTAAGATAACAAATGAACAAGTTGCATTTCCATTTGCTGCCATGTATTAAGAAAATGCAGAGAATTTGATTTCCCTTTATGACCTGTGTTGCAAAATGTGGATCGTGGAAATAGCGTTTTGTTCAAATTTTGTTAAGCTGCACTGTTATAGCACTGCTATAGCCGTTATTTGACAACACTTGGTACTAAATCGCGTATTGTGAAAATAGTGGTTTGTTAAAATGTCATTACTCTATTACGCTATAACTTATTATGTGATATGTCCGCTACAATGTTTATAACTATGCATGCTAATGTTGTAGTTTATCTTATTTAAAAGTGGTAAATATATTTATAACACAATATATGATTTGTGTTTCAGAAAAGCTGTGATTCAAGGTTGGTAGTGAAACTCAAGAATCTGACGTGGTTTTCAGTTTCTGCATAATGCTGGCATTTTACATGGATAAATTGATGTGGTGACAATCCAAGCTTCAGGACTAGGTTGATTTGACTTGTAGTGTTCCAAACTATTTGGGGGCATGAATGCTTGGTTGTATAAGATTCTTAAGCTCAGAATTTATATTTGACTGAAGGAGCACAAAGAGAGCTTTGGTAAATTGTGTTGTGGGATGAAGAATTTGGATACTCTTTGACACACAAAAAAATCTTAATGCAATTTGTGTGCTTTCCTTGAATACCTGTATCATTCTCTTCATTAATGTATGCCTTTATCACTGCTCAAGAATAAGATTGGAAGAGAACAAATTTTATTGGCCCAAATTGATATGTTGACACTTGACAAGGACATGGCAATGAGATATGAAGAGAATAAGATATGTCTTTATTTTGGTGTGTTTGCCTGTGGTTATTATGGGCAACATAGGAAGGAATATATAATGTCAAAACGTTGATATTCTTGTGCTTCAATGAATGTTCCTCTTGAATGCTATCATAAATGGGAATTGCTATTTAAGCCTTTGAAATTGCTCTCATGCATCCAAAATTATCTTCAATACCCTCAATAGAATCTCGTTGGAGGTATTAAAGGTAACTTTTTTTTGCAAATTTTGAAGCTTTAGAGAGCAATTCCCATCATATACCTCTTAGATAAGTTTGTTTGTTCCCTGAATATAAGCCTTTATACAAATTATTAATGTTTTATTTATTTTTTCATGAAATACCCCTAATTAATACTACTAATTTATTTTAAATACAAATTATTAATGTTTTATTTATTTTTTCATGAAATACCCCTAATTAATACTACTAATTTATTTTAAAATATGAAAAATCATATTTAATATACATACAAATAAAGGATCAATATTTACACACAAAATAGACACATTAATTATACTACGATTTTTCTAAAGAAATGTGAAGAAATGTAACAATGTTCATTACTTCAAAGACTAAAAGTTGAAGGAAAATTTTAGAGGAAAATTTTAACAACATTTTTTTAACAAAATAATATTCCACTTGCGGTGGCTGTGTTGCCAGGTGATAAATGCATAATCATGATGAAGAACATCAAACACTGAAAGCTGATAATTTGCTATCATGTGCTGTCCAAGTTGACGGATGAAAGCACATCGACGAAGACTTTACTTGATCAACTTCGGAAGCATATGATAGCAAATTGTAAGCTTTTCATATGTCGGAAGTTCTTGATGTTATCATGTTTATGCATTTATCACCGGATAATTTGAGAATGGCCGCTGGTTTTTCAGCTTTTCGGTGCTGGATACATAATGATGCTTACATGGCACGTTCTTGGATTTTCACAAGTAGCGGATCAGTCTTTCACATGCTCTTATTTTGGTTTGAAGTTTTTAAATTTGTTTGAAATATGTTGTTAAGAGTGCAATGACCTTTCCTCCCAACTCATTTTATCTGGTATATTTTCTCGTTTTCGTATTGCCATGTTGGTCAGTTTTCATTTTTGACGGATTTTATTGGTTTCTATTATTATTACTAGTATTAAATATGTTTGAGGTGAGGTGTATGAGTAAAGAAGGGATGAGAAAACAATATTAGTCTTTGGAGGAGAGCCCAATAAAGTGAAAAATTGGAAAATGCTGCCACCGTAAGCTCTGTAGCTGCCAACGTATGTAACTTCTCTCCACCGTAATCACTTCACTTCGCTTCCAGTTCAGTTCAAAACGCGAGAGCACTTTTGTGTGCTCCGCTCCGAATGTCATCCAAGTCTCCTCTCTTCTTTCTTAAATCCAGATTCAGTAGGATACACCCCCATTACCATTTTCACACCCCCTATTCAACTTCTTCTTCTTCCTCGCCATTTCACTCGGATTACTTAGCTCAATTCATACCTAACGGAACCTCCAATCACAACCCACTCACCCCCCGCGAACGCCGAATCCTCACCGTCCAATTACCCACCATCATCAAAAACCACCCAACCTTCCTCTTCAAATCTTTCTCCCTTCGATTCTCCCCTCTCTTCCTCGTTCACATCCTCAGCCTTCTCCAAACCCGTCAAACCGCTTTCGCTTTCTTCAAACTCACCTTCCTCCATTCCCATTCCCATTCCAATCAATTCCTCCATTCCTGTTGCATTTCAGCACACCTCCTTGCATCCCTTAATCGACAACTCCAAGCACAAGATCTAATTTCCTGGATTTTCGGTACAATTGAACCTCTTAGAACCAAAGAGATTGTAGAATTTATGTGGAGGAATCATGATTATTACGAATCTCATTTTTCTGTTTTGAATACGCTAATGAGAGGTTTTTTGAATGTAGGTATGAGTTTAGAGGCTTTGGAAATTTTGCATAGAATGAGAGATGTTGGTGTTAGGCCTAGTGTTACTGCAATCACCATTCTTTTTAAATTGTTGTTTAGGGTTGGTGATTATGGTACTATATGGAGCTTGTTTAAAGATATGATTCAAAAAGGGCCAGCTCCGAGTAGTATTACGTTTAATACCATGATTTGTGGGTTTTGTAGACGGGGTAAGGTTGTTATAGGGGAGAGTTTGTTTCATTTGATGGGTAAATTTGGCTGTGAACCCGATGTTTTTACATATAATGTTATTATTAATGGTTGTTGTGTTGGGGGGAATACTTCTGTTGCGGTTGGTTGGTTGCGTTTGATGATGGAGAGAAGTTGTGAGCCGAGTGTTTCCACATTTAATACCATTGTGCATTCGCTTTGTAGGGAAGGGAATGTGGTGGAGGCGAGGAAGTTGTTTGATAGAGTTTTAGCTTTGGGGGTCGTTCCGAATACTGCAATATATAACACGATGATGGATGGGTATGTGAAGGCGAGGGATATTGGTCGAGCTAGTTTGCTTTATAAAGAAATGAGGATTAAAGGGGTTCCGCCGGATTGTGTGACTTTCAACATTTTTGTTGGAGGGCATTATAAATATGGGAGGCAAGAGGATTGGACCAGGTTGTTAACCGATTTAACAGAAATGGGATTTTTTCAGGATTGTTCGCTTTACGATATGACGGTATCGTGGCATTGTTGGGCTGGCAGACTGGATCAGGCCATGAAATTATTAAAGGATTCACTTGAAATGGGACTAACTTTTAGCGTGGCTGCCTTTAACTCATTAATAGCAGCCTATAGCAGGGAAGGTTTAGAAGACAAAGCTTTTGAAATCTACCATATTATGGTGAAATGTGGTTTCACTCCTTCATCGTCCACATGTAATTCTTTGCTTATGGGTTTGTGTAGGAAAGGGAGGTTGCAAGAAGCTAGGACACTTTTGCATAGAATGTCAGAGAAGGGGTTTCTCATAAAAAAAGTGGCTTACACTTTGCTTTTTGATGGGTATTTCAAGATGAATGATATGGATGGTGCTCGATTTATGTGGAAAGAAATGAAAGAAAGAGGTATCTATCCAGATGTTGTTGCCTTTTCAGCCTTAATAGATGGACTTTCAAAAGCAGGTAATGTTGATGAGGCATATGAAGTGTTCTCGGAAATGTTATCTATAGGTTTTGTTCCTAATAATTTTGCTTATAATTCTTTGATTGGTGGGTTTTGCAACTTGGGGAGGATGGCTCAAGCATTAAAGGTGGAGAAAGAGATGAGGCTAAGAGGCCTTCTTCCCGACACATTTACCTTCAATATCATCATAGATAGATTTTGCAGACAAGGAAACATGAAATCTGCAATTGATGCATTTCTTGATATGCACCGGATTGGTTTGATGCCTGATATATTCACATTTAACATACTAGTTGGTGGATACTGTAAGGCATTTGACATGGTTCGTGCAGATGATATTGTTAATAAAATGTACCCATATGGGCTGTACCCGGATATCACAACATATAATATACGCATGCAAGGTTACTGCAGTGTTCGAAAAATGAATCGAGCAATTGCCATTTTGGATGAGCTTGTCTCTGCTGGTATTGTTCCAAACACAGCGACATACAACACTATGATGGGTGGTATTTGTAGTGATATTTTGGATCGTGCTATGATTGTTACTGCAAAATTAATTAAGATGGGTTTTATTCCAAATGTGATTACGACCAATATATTGTTGTCTCACTTTTGCAAGCAAGGAATGCCAGAAAGGGCCTTACTATGGGGCCAAAAATTGAGAGATATTTGCTTTGATTTTGATGAAATCTCCTACATAATACTGGACAGAGCTAACCATTTGGTGCAGAATGAGGTTGAACTTGTGAGAGGAACATATGAAAAGAGCCTCTTTTTGGATTTCCTAATGTACATTACATTTGACCATTTTTCAAGAAATAGACCTCGTAGCATAGAGAATGAGAATTGTTTAAAGCTGATTGAAAGTCAATATGTTGCTTTGTGAACTTGATTTTTTTAATCTTTTTATAATCCTGGACGTTTTCCAAGGTTTTGTGTAATCATGAGATCAATAAGTAGGCACTCATTCGCTACTTGAGCATTGCACCAAACAAGTGGTTACATAATATCTGGCAGTGGCATAAACTGTAAGAAACCAAGGAAAGATTGGTTACCTTTTTCTAAGGAGAATATCATTAGATATTGCTACCAGTCTGGAGTGCTTTTATGTTTATTTCTTCATGAAGGGTAAGAGCAGCTATCCTTTTAGAGGGATGCAGTGGAAGCATAGTTTGCTTCTGAGATTTTGAGGGCTCGGGACCATCATCGGTCTGAAGTGTGGTTGAATCTGCTAAAGTTCAGGCAAAGAAGAATGTTATGTAAGTAAATTAAATCCATATACAGTAGAAAAGTGTCTGATATCAAATCTTCCTTGTGCCCGCCCACAAACTATTTTTATTGTGTTGCTGAGACTGTATGACACACTGAGAGGCTATTAAGATTGATTAAGCATGGTTTCAGCTTTCAGTTGCAGTTTGTCGTGGTTGCATTCATTTAGGAAAAAGACCAAATCCCCTAGAATTTTAAGGTATAATGTTTCAAAAAAAAAAAAAAAAGAATCTTAAGGTATAAGGTGAATGCCCTACACTGGTTTCATAATTCTAACAAATATCACGGGGAAATTAAGTCTTTGTGACTGATTTATTCCTTGTTATGTTACTGAAAAACTGCAAATAAATATGAAGTTGTTGATTTCCCATATTAATAGTCTTTGATGGGAAATTACTAGTATGAAACTTATTGCTCAGTTAGTGTAATCTTTCATCATATGAGAAACTGAATAAAGTTGGGATGTCTCTTTGATTTCCTTGTTTTGAGGGGAAAAAAATTGGGAAATTATTTAGCAGAGTTTTTCAGCGTACAAAATTCATTTAGACCCCATCTTAAAAATTTATATAAAATTGTGAGTGTTTCTGCATTTAAAGATTTCTGAGTGACTAATTTTACCAAATCTTAGAATTTAAGTTTGGTCTAACTCAACCCCTATATAACTGGTTTGTAGAGTGACAGATGTCTCCCCCGCTTATAAGCTCTTTTTCAGGTCTTATCTCATCTAGTTTAGGACTCTTAAACACTCCTCTCATTCTGAACATCTAGAGTGTGACCTAAGTGACCAGATAGCGGGTGGTTCTATGGATCTTGGATAGGATTTGATATCATATATTTGAGTTTGAGCTATAACTCAATCCCTATAAAACCGGCTTGTAGGGTGATAGATGCCTCCCACTTATAAACACATTTTCAGATCTTATCTAATCCAATGTGGGACTCTTAAAAACAAGTTATACTTTTTCAACACAGAAAGCAAAACAATCTTATTTACCATGTTTTATTTACCTAAAATTTAATGATCATGGAAATTGTGTGAAATAGATTGTTATTTTGATTTTATTTAATAATAATAATAATAATAATATTCATCTTTTCCTAATTTCAGGAATGAATATATGCCCAAGTCATGGAATTGTGTCATACACAGATATAATTCAGCAAATGTGGGCAAATTAATCACTCCTTTGGGAGCCATACACGCATTGGTGAGTGTGGGCAACTACACCAAAAGCATGAGTTGGAGAAGGTACTGAAGTTCATTCCAAAACTACAGTAGATGCAGACAAGATTGGTGTTGTAGGAATACTTCAGGTATGTTCTTTTAATATGCTTGTTGACTTAGTTTACTATTCTACTATTCTTTTCTCATGTTATTGATCATGGAAGAGCAATCAAATTATTTGCAAACATATTGAAAACTGAATAAAATAAACATTTGTTAGATCTGCTTTTCTTTTAAGTAATTTGATATTTAAATTGAGCCCATTAGAAATGGGCAAGCAATAGCAATCAAGAATTGAGTGCCATCCTGATGAAAATTCAACCGTCCATAAGGTTATCAAGAAACCAAGCATTTTATATGGTATTTTTCTCTAATTTAATTTTTCTAGGCCTTTGATCTATTTAGAGACTTCAATTTGGTTCATAAATTTAAAAAGGTTGTATTTGAGACAGCGAACTTCTTTACATAAATATATTCATTTCATTTAAGTTTAAAACTTATGCTTCTATCTCTTCTGACTGGGTAATGTGAAATTGAAAGTAAAATATGATATATTTCAGATTTTTATATTATTGATGGTAAACTAAAACCCCAGATGAAAGTTAATCACTAATATGATCAACATGTGCAATGTATGGGTATCCCAATAAACTGTGCATTGACATTACTCAAATGCTATGAATACTTCAGGAAACAATGCCCATTGTGCAGCCTGAGACCTCAATCACCTAGCGGGCTCAAGAAGTATCAGGAGAGTGGTGTCTTCGGAACTAGATTGAATTTTCCAGCTATAGGAAGAAGCCAGCTATTAAATGGCAAAAGCAAGGGTCATGACTCACGCCCAAATGATGAAAGCTCTAGTATGAATATTTATCTGCAACTTGCACGGAGACATCTTACAGTTTGTTCATACAAGGCTGCTAAAATATGTCAAACGCAAGAATTCAGCAATAATGGGAATTTTTGAAATGGATCATAGAAGTTTTGAACTGTGTAGTAACCAAGAGCATGAATGCATACATAATTCAAGTGCCATCAATCCACTCAATAGTTTGCAGCTTTATCTGAAATTCATATGAGGGTTCAATTGAATCCAATAAAGCAGAGCTTTGGAAGATTTTGATTCAAGAGAATTAGCTAATAAGTATACAAATTAGAATAGTATAATGGAGAGGATATCAAGTGGTGGAGATTTTTATTCAATTCATCTACAACGTCATTCTCCAGTTGGTTACCAATTTTTTTTTATTTTTTATTTTATTTCATGTTCTTCTACTCTATATTGAACAAGAATGAAATGGTACCGTTACTAATGTTAACTTCTATTGTTTTTACTGTTTAACAAATGATTGATATAAACACTACCAAAAATATTACATATTTTGCTTGTTCACATGTGTCCCATGTTAACTTTGGCCTGTTAATTTCTTTCCCACCTGTCTCCCCATTTGTTCCTCTCTGCCCGCAATCACTCCCTCTCCATTTCTCTGTTTATGCAGCACCAGCCGAGCAAATTAGTTTTCAATTGATCTCAGAAGATGACGAGGACAGCCAGAGGTGATGTGGTGACGGAGATGAGGGGCAATGTAACGTGACAGGAGCTCCTTGAAATGCATTGTGAATTTGTGATGATCAACCCAAAATTTGTGAAATCGAACTCCCAAATCAAATGGTGTAAGAGTAGGTTTTTTTCTTTTTTTCTTTTTAAATAGAAAATTGATGCATCTCTATCTCTATTTGTATACAAGACTATATATTTTGAATAGAAGGGCGGTCCATGAAACTATAATTGACATAAATACTGTTATATAATAAAAGAAATCAGAATTTAGAATCTTTAATGCAAATTATAGTAGTACCTTTTTTTACAGGAAAATTATAAGTAGTACTTTGCAAAACAAGACAATTGTTTGTATTACATTTATATGTTCTTACTGCAATTCTCTTCTTGCAGAATATATTGAGGACAAACATATTGTATATGCAATTTTGCAATATTCTGCACGAGGATAGAGGAAAGTTGTGATCAGTAGGCCATTGTTGCTACTACGAAAAAAGCATAAAATACCACATTCCACATGTTAGTGATCTTTAAAGCTGCCATAGTTGTCACTATGAAAATTAACATAATTCATTGACAATTTAAAACAAAAAGAAAAAGGTAAACGATTTTATTTCTTATCTTTTGTTTTTGAGAAAACACAGATAGTTGTCCATTCTTTTTGTGCAATTGCCTTTGTTTATGTTAATAAACGTCTCTTTTGCCTCTTCAACAAATCTAGATACAAAAATCATTTTATGTGGAGGTAATCCAAAAAGGAAATAGGGCGTGAAAGCTAGGGTATAATATAAGAAAATGATCTCTTCCCATAACAAAAAAATAAGCAAGATCTCTTTAGCTCTGGACCAACAAAAAAGAACAAAATCTCTTAGACTAATATCATTTGCAAATCCCAAAAGGACTTTGTAAAAGTACAATTAAACCCATTTAGACTTCTTTTATAATCAACACTATTGTCTACAAAATACACAATTTCCATGACCACTGGGGTAAAACTTAAGTAAAGCAAGTTTCTATGACACTATTTCATACTGATCGATCTCTACTAAACAATAGCTAAAGTGTTTTGAAAATGAGTGAAAATATTGTATCTTGAAAAAATTAAACAATAAGAACAATATTATATATACGTTTCGTCCTTTTTTCTAGGTCAAGCAAAGCAACCAGCCTATTGTTTTGGTATAAAGGAAGTCGAGGAAACAAAACTCCATCAAGATGAGGGACAATTTCTATAATGTCGAGGGTAACTTTTAAAATCGACGAGCGTCCATATAAATTAATTTGAACATTTTCACCGTGTTTTATTCTCACTTATATACTTTTTAAAAACTTTTTTAAGGTAATTCGTCTCATAATTCTTTCAAGTCAAGAACGATAGTTAAGCGATGGAGATATTAAATTACGAGATCTCAAAAAAAAATATTCATCTTATAAATAAATTCTTTTAATTTTGTATTCATTTTTATGGTTACCAAGAAATGCATTTTATGATTTTTTTTAATTGACTAATTCGTGCATATATTATAATCCTAATTCCAGTGCCCTACCATGATATCATTGCACTGCTGGGTCTTCTTTTCCCTTTACCACCCCGACCATGATGTGTGCCATACATGTATGTATGCCGACCCACTCAAACTCTATATAAACATTAAAAAAATAGCATGCACCATAGATGGCCTTACACAGTTAATTTACTATATGATGGTCTAATCTAAGGACGATGAGAGAGATATGTCACATGGTAGATAATGCATCTTCATTTAATTTCATGAAATATGATAAAAGAATTATTCCAACAAAAAATAATTTAATTCATAAAGTGCATGCGATTGAGTTAAGTTTCTGTTTGCTTTGATCCATTGAACTGGATACTTTTTCTTCGAAACATGTATTTAAAACTGATAAAGATGAATCTGTGAACAATATCATAACATCCAAATTGATAACATTAAAACAGTAAAAAAAATACCTACAAAAGTGACAAAATGTCAAAAAAGAGCTCTATTAATTTTGTATCTAATGAAATTCAACTCCTGATTCACGTGATCACGACAATAAGTTGGCCGGCTTATGATTATTTGAGGCCAATTATTTTCATTAAAGAGAAGCACCTGCACTACACTACAACAACTTGTTGACATTTTGATTTTTGTTTAGTTTTTTCTTTTCTTTATACAATATCATCAATTCAGTTTCAAATGACTCATGCATGTAGTCAGACCAATGAGGATTTATTGCTTTTCATTCAAAAAATAAAACTGTTTAAGTATTCAACGGTTAAGTTAAGAAAGAAAAAGAAGTAATAGGAAAGCCATGTAATGTTAGATCTTAATTACATTGGGGGATCGCTGCAAAAAGTTGAACTAGAAGACAATGATGATAAACATGATAAAGATTGCACATAAATTTTAAAACGGACGTAAACTCACCAAGTTTTAGGTTTAATTCGTCCCATCAACTTATATATCAATCGGATGTAGATGAGTATACTGACGAATTCCTTTCGAAATACTTTTGAATCCTTCATGTAATTTGGACATTCACACCAAATGTGTTGATAAATGATAGTTTACATTATTTGGTGAAGAGAAATTTATGTTTAGTTTTTTTTAATAAACATACTTGTTACAATATTTTAATAGTCAATCAAATACATCATTTCGCTGAAAGATCTCTATTTAACTATTAGAACTTTCCAAATTTATGTTTTGAGAATTCCTCTCCCAACTCACTCTTGTAAGTCAATGAGAATTTATTTCTTTTGTTGTTTTTCTGTTCATTTCCATTAATTAATTAATTAATTAATTAAAAATGTACCAACTAGCAAAATCTTCTCTTTAAGCCAAAGTGACTTCATACATGATCTTCTGTTTGGTGTGTTGGCCCAGTTAATTTGGTGGTTCATTTTGTAGTAAATCATTGAAGTTTGATCTACAGATCATGCATGGGAAAGGAAAAATGATTCCCCCTTACTGGGAGCATGACACAATAACACAATCTTGGTCGTTTGAGGTTAATTGAATCTCATCAGTCAGAATTTTAATTTGCAAAATGGATCACAACAAGAAGTGGACGTGAATATCCAATATTTTTTATTTTTATTTTTAACATAGACAAATACTAATAAGATAGTGATTATATTGGTTTTGAGGGTTTGAACTTTTGTCATTTTTCTTAAAAACTTTAGGCGTTCTTTAATTCACCAATACTAGTATAGTGACCCGTGCCAAGCACGGGGAAATAAAAAACTTTTTTTTTATCAAATATATAGATTTTATATTATGTTATCTTAAAGTTATAAGTGTAGTTATAATTTAAATTTGACATGGAAAAAATATCATCTTAATTTTATATATATTTTGAAATATCTAAACATTGCAGATAACGATTAAAGTATTTGGATTTATACTTATACTAATTATTTGTAGTATAAGTTGTACTCAGTGTAAAGCTTGGCATATGTAATATTTTTGCAAAAATATGCCGACGTACTGTATATTATTATTTGTTGACATAGTGTATTTTATTAATCATAAAAACTGATAACATACTCGCAAAACCTGATTTGACCGCGCAGCCCCTTCAACCTCCCTCTTCTCAGCCTCCTTCCCTTCTTCTTCCACCATGTAATCGCGGCCGCCGGTGATGCGATCAGCCTCGCGGTTGCGTCATCACCAAACCGCTCATGTGTTGGTCTAAAAACTTATACAGGGTCGGTGGTTGCTTTTGAGATCGTTGTCGTTTCTGATTTGGATTTGGTAGTAGATCTGGTGTAAAGATGGATGGGTTTCCTCATCCTTCTTGATGGTGTTTGCGTGGTGGTAGTTGTTACGCAGTTGCGTTTCGTCATGGTCCCGGTTCGCAATCTTCAAACCCCACGGTGGCTTCCTTCGTTGTCGTCCGGGGTCGTGGTTCTACTTCAGAAACCCGTCGCGGTTGTGCTAGTGTGTTTCGCGGTGTTCGGGTTTCGTTGGGCTCGAAAGGGCTGAAAATGCTTGCTGTGATTTGTCGCATGGGCTGTTGGTACGTGAATCTTGTTCATGTTGGCGGTCGATTCAGACACCATCCCTAAAAAAGATATGTTCATGCTTGTCTCTGATGTTTGTTCAATTCAGAATTGTTGAGTATATGTGGCAGATTAGACATTTTCCTCTTCGGCGGCAAGATTCAATTCGGATTCCCAACCTACCGTCGTCGTCATCCTTAAGGTTGTCTTCGTTCTTCAAGGTCTGATAAGGGACGCACTGTTGTGTTGATCCACGTGTTTCTGGATGGTGGTTGCAATTCTGGGCTAAAGGCTCCAGTATTCCTCCCCTTGTCGGAAGGAAGGTCTTATTTGATATATACTTTGGGGCTCGAAAGAGCTTTTATCTTGTTGTGCTTTGCAGGGAGAGGATGGTACGTGGATCTGCTCTGTGTTGACGGTTGGTCCATTCACCGCGGTCTTAGACCTCTACTTAAGAGGCTGTTATATCCATTTGTGTTGTTTTTAATTTTCATATCACCCGTTTGGGTAGACCTACATTTTCTGGATAAACAGGTTAAGTTTATGTCCCCCAATTTTTTTTTATGTATTTTTTCCCTTTTTTTAATAATATATTTATGAGCATCTGACAAAAGATTAGAGTTGGGTACAGGGGCGGTTCTAAGGCCCGGCGAGCCTAGGCACTCGCCCGGGCTCTGGCCCAAATTTTTTGCAATTTCTTATGTAAATCCCCTTAAATTTCTTATATAAACCCCTATAAATTGGGCAATTTCTTTAAATTTTTTATTATTTGCTTGCAATTTCTTATGTAAACCCCTATAAATGTATTGCAAAAAAATTTTCGCCCGGGCTTTATAAAAATCCTGGCTCCGCCACTGGTTGGGTACCAACAGAGTTGGGAGCAACTCTTTTCTTTTATGTCCTTTGCTCTGGCCTTATAAAAAAAATAAAAAAATAAATCATAAAAACTAAAAAAATTATATTTTTTTTATATAATAGTCAGTGTCAGATGTATACAGCTAGTTTGTGAATGCAAACGTTAATTTTTTTACGGGTGTGTATAAATATAGTTTGGGCTACAGAAACGCCGATTGTTATTTGCTTTTATTTTTTACAAAACCAATGGTCTAATGTAAATATTGTATTTTAGGGTAACAATGATGTAAAAAAAAAGTTCCGCGTATTGTTATACCTGAAAAGTGCATCAATTAAAAGTCAATGGCAGGAGGATCTGCTTATATAGAAATTGCATGTTATGTAATGACCAGTACGCCTTACAAAGAAATTAAAAAAACCGACTTCCAAACAATACGCAACTTTAGTTTTCTAAATTATAGCAACAACAATTCTAAAACATGACCAATGATCATACTTTTTGAAAAACTTCATGATACACAACATTTGTTGTCTCCTTGCAAACATTATTATCTTCATCCAAGATGAGCAGCTTCAACCCTTTTCTAGAAGTAACTCGAGAGACAGCGACATAGAGTTGTTCATGCGTGAACACGGGCTTAGGAAGATAAACTCCCACTCGAGATAAAGATTGACCCTGACTTTTATTTATTGTCATTGCAAAACAAAGCGTCAATGGAAATTGCATGTGCCTGAATTTGAAGGGTAGTCCTGGATCACTCGGAATAAGATTCATCCTGGGAATGAATACCGTGGTACCTGCCCTTTTTCCTGTAATTATGGCAGCAGCTATCGTGCTCTTCCCTAGATGTGTAACTATCAGCCTCGTACCGTTACACAGTCCATTAGCCTGATCGATGTTTCTCATCAGCATAACTGGACATCCAACCCTTAGTTTCAACCGGTGATTTGGAATTCCAGAGCTCTTCATACCAGTAAGAAATTCCGTTGTGAACCACTCGCTCTGGACATCAGAATTTTCGCCCGATCGATAAACAGAATCAGAGCTTAAATACTCTTTCTCTTCACCTGGAATTAGTGACATCATATATTTGTTAACATGCTCAACTAAATCAAGCGTTGGTGCGAGTATTCCTCTTTCTTGGAAAACAGCGGGTCACCGAGGTTATCATTCAAATCGGGATACACAAAGTCTATAAGTGACATCAACGGATTTGTTGTGTCCGATATGAGCAAATCTTCAGGAATTTCCAACTTCATTTCAACATTCTCGTCTGAAGCGTCGTTGTCGTCTCCAATTGAGAGTATCCACTTGCTAAAATTAGCAATTTCTACCTGCTCTGCAGGTACCGAAGATGCACTCAATCTCATATTAACAGTAAGTCTCAACACATTACAATAAGCCCATATCTTTGAACAAAATTTTAATATAAATAATACTTTAAATTCAATTGAAAATTCACACACAAAAAAAATCACACAAAGTTAGTGAATATTTAAGTTATTTGACAAATAAATCAACATAAATTTAAAGTAAACTTAATGTATATTATAAAGTTTTTTTTGATGAAAAGCATAAATTACAAATTTAAAAGTAGTTTTTGTAAAAAAAACTATATGGTTGTATTAAGATAAAGTATATAAGTAGTTTTGTTTCAGGGGATGGGGTTTGGGTAGCTTAGCTGGTTTGAGTTTAGGAATAAGGAGTTGAAAGGTCAGGGTTCAAACTTTGATGAATGCATAAATATTAATCTAACAACTAATTGCCAACATTCGTCATTAAAAAAGTATAAAGTATATATAAATTTTTGTTTGGAGGAGTGGGGTGTTGAGGTTTTAGGTATCTCGGCTGGTTTTGGTTAAAGGATAAGGAGTTGGAGTCATGTCGTGGGTTAAAACTTGGACGAAGGAGTAGATACCTCTAGCACAACTTATGTCCTTTTATGCTATTTAGCCGGTTCCACTGATCTCTTTTTTGTCTAACCTCTCTCTCTCTCTCTCTCTCTCTCTCTCTCTCTATATATATATATATATATATATTCTACTACTAATATTTAGATGGGATTTCCATATAATTATGATGAATTTAACACCAAATAAGCAAATTATATGTATTCATATAGCCGTGCTAAACTCATGTAAGAAATTTGTATATTTTTCTCAATTCTCGAATTTTAGTGAATTTTTTTTATATCCATCCGGTATCGCTCCATCGCACATCGTGGTAAGTGGATCACTTTCATAGTCGACCTCCTAAACACAAAACTAAATTGATTATTAGTAGCTCTAGTCTATTTTCTTAGTCTCCGTTCAATCACTCTTGTCCATAACTTTATGGCATGACTAATAATTTTAATTCCTTTATAATTTGCGCAATTTTGTATATCTTCCTTGTTCTTATAATTATAATTAAATTGTTTTTTCCCATTTATCTGACATTCGCTCTGACCTCATAATTTTTGTTAAAAATTTTGGCGAGTCACTCGTTGTCTCTTTTTCCAAAACTTTCCCACAATCTAACCGGTATGTTTGCAGGCCTAACTTTCTTGCCATTACTCATGTTTTTCAACGTTTCTTTTACCTCATATTCTTTTACCTCATAGTTTCAATCCTCCTATCAAATGTCTAGCATGTTAGAGTCTGGTAAGATCCCATAACTTCATTAAATCAATTATGGAAATAATTCTTCCATTATCCTTTATCGAAATCTCTTATCTTACTTTCTCATCCCTTGGCAAGACTATATATAGATTTTTCTCCCTCCTTGGTGCCTAAGGATTGGTATCATCCATCAAAAGTTTGGGTTCTTGCTTCGTTCAACGCATTCGTGGTCTCTTTCTTAGGTCTTGTAATTTTCCCAAATTTCGGCACATTTACACATAGGCTGCTCTTTAAAACATTTCATTTTGATTCTCACTTTTCTTTGAACATTTTAGTTCCACCACCTAGACTCTTTAACCTAGATCCAAAACCTCTTTATTCTCCTAATGATTCTTCTGCTACTTTTCTAACCTCACGTGTCATCTTGTCCCACATATCATTTGGGAATTCATGCAGTTTTGTGAAACCTCCCTATAAAATCTTATGTTGGTAAATATTTAATTTTCACCCTTTAAATGCCACCGCCTGACTCTTGGAATCCAATTATGGCTTCTTCTCTTCACTCCCTCGAAACCCTTAAATTTATAACCAATCACATATGTTGGGTAGTTAAATTCTCTCCAGGTAATATTTTATAGTTCAAACAAATATTTGTTAGATTCCTTAATAAGAAAGAAATATATATATATATATGAGAACATTGCACCACACTCTTGTATGTGATAATATGCTCATGTCATTTCATAAAATATAGGATGGATTTACCCTCCACATTTATTTCCCTGAGGCAATACTCACATGCACACCTTCAAAACTTCTCAAAACACTACCTACATGCCCATTTAGATCCCCTCTTAATGAATATTTTCTCCTAGTGTTGTATTTTGAATTAAGCATCCTAAACCCTCCCAAAACCATACTTTAAGGTGTTTTTACAACCCTACTTATGGTGTGTAATCACTAATAACATTAAATATGTATTGCTCCACTACAAATTTTAGAATTATGATCTGATCTCCAATCATTTTTACATCCATAATATCATTCTTTCATTCCTTATCTGCAATATTGCCTACCCCATTTCTCGATCTAACTTACAATAATAAAGATGTATTGTTCCACTATAAGTCTTAGAGCTATGATATGATCTTTTGTCCTTCTTACATCCATAATATCCTTCTTTCATTCTTTATCGATAATAATCTCTACCTCATTTTTCAATTTAACTTTGTCAGTGTATCAATGCTTAAATCATGAACTATCTGTAACAAAAAAAAAATCATGAACTATCTAATTCTTTTGTCTTTTTATCCACTCACTTAATTTATTGTATGCACACAAAATTAATCTTCCTTCTAATCATAATATCAACTAATTCCATACATCTTGCTATAAGAGTGCCTATATTTCATGTTCCAAAAAGTATCATACTCTCATGTAGTAACTTCTTTATCCACACTCGTGCACGAATATGTGGGAACCTTGCTCATTTTTCACTGCATCTAGGTGGGGATATAAGGACTCTTTCTTATTTAATGTTGTACTTTAACTCTACATCATGTTTCTTGTAGGAAACGACCGAGCATTCACATTATTACATATTTGGTTTTTGTTATATATATTTAATAAAGTTTTACGTTGGCCATTGAGGTATAGCACAAATTAATTAAATTTATATTAAACTCGTTTCTACATGTAAACTAACAAATTAAAATTATAATTAAACTCATCTCTACATGTAAACTAACAAATTAAATTTTGATCCAAAATGTTTGTCCTATAATTTAAGTTGTATTGACATGCATATTGTGTATAAAATCAAATGATTGTATCAACATGAAAATATCAATGTTTTTTTTTATACCAAATTTCATTAAAATAATCAATTTTACTCATTTAATTTAAAACAATAATTAAAAATCTAAGTGTATTCCCTAAAAAAAAAATCTATGTATTGGAAAGATGGATGCGATAAAATTTAAACATCGCCATTTTTTTTCTTAAATTATACATAACCATAATGTTCAATATATATATATATATATATATATATATATATATATATATATGTGTGTGTGTGTGTGTGTGTGTGTGTGTGTGTTTTTCTAAAACTTTTTAATATATGTTTAAAAACGGTATATTTGTAACAAAATCACCAAAAATATGATTTTAATGCTTAAATGGTGTTGATTCCATGATGACTTTCTCAGGGAAAATTTCTCATTTTCTTTTATGGCTCATTCAATTTCAGAATGATTTTTTTCATTCTCTTAGTCAAATATTGGTTGATTCATATATTAATTTATTTATTTTATAAAATTATGGCACCGTATTGAAAGTTAACCTTGTCTTGTTGTCCTGTATGACCATGCATCAGAAGCAACACTAAATTTGTTAATAGAATACACTTTTTTTTTTGACAATAATAGAATACACTTGATCTTCACTTAATTCTTTCGCATACTTGTATATGAGAATACGCCTAACAGATGTGTGAATTCTATTAAAATTGTTTTGATCCATATATTATGACTAAATCATTTATCAATAATATGTATCATATTCTTTGTGAATAAAAAATACCACATCATATTTAAGTTGTTTAAATGCATAATTCTTTGACCAAATCATGTCAATAATATTCTTGATCAATTTGGAATAGCTATAGCTGTTTTCGGTTTCTATCATATTAATATTTTTTTGGAACCATCATGCACTAATTTAGAATAGATTTATAAAAAAAAATGTGAATTCCATCGTCAACCTATTTTCATGTATCATATGTATTTTTATATATACTGAAGCTCATTATTATTGTTACATTATAGTTATAATAGAATGAACTGATTTATATGATATATAATATAAACCTTTTTAATGAAAATTATTGAAACGCTAATGAAAAAAAATCTAAGATGTATTATTATATAGATAATGATACATTTTAGAAATATAACCTTTTAAAATTAATAATTTATCACACATGTTTCCTTTTTTCCTGTCAATAAATGCAAAATATATTCCCATTAGTTGACTTAATTGATCCTTTAATTTCCGTCTTGAAGGCTATGATTTGCATCAATAAAAATTTATTGATATTCCCTTATACTCTCAATTAGAACTCCTTTTTATTTTGCAAGCAGACACTTCTTCTCTCCTCTCACAGTTTCACTTTGCTACGTACACTATTAAAGAAAATTAGCTAAAATAAAATAATTTTAATTAGTTTAGTTGTTCTTAACTAAAATAAAATATAGATAATTTTGTTGATCAATAAAATATTTATTTTATTGGATTTAATATTTTCATGTTTAGACCAATTATAGGTGATACGGCGTATTAATATACAACGTGGAACAATCCTCAAAAAATACAACGTAGAATGTATATATTTAGTATAGGTGATACTCTAAATTTCTTTCGAATGAGAAATATCAGGTTATTATAGGTGATACTCTAAATTTCTTTCCAATGAGAGATATCAGGAACGAATTCAATTATTGACTGAGGCAAAAATTAACAATAAAAATAACAGTCGAAAAAACAAATTATCTACTATATATATTAAGATATAAAAAAATATCTCACAAATCACAGGCACATAATTTATTAGCATATACTGACATTTATTTTATTCTTTTAAAAAATTTATTGAAATTTATTATTAAAAAAAGATCGTACATGATGATTGCTTATTCAAAACATGTGTGTACTTTTTTGAGAGAAAATATGTGTATACTTGATCACTTATAATCCAAAAAAGAAAGTTTTTTTTTATTTTTTTATTTTTAAATTCGATAAAAGAACTTTGACGCAAATGGTTTTATTTTTAAAATCACTTTTATCACTTTCTATCTAACCGAGCAAGAGAAGAAATTATCACAGTGCTCTCTCTTTATTTGACGCAAATAATAGATTCAATTTACTTTATTTGATTTCTCTCTCTCCCCCTATATATTTTTATACAAAAAAAAAAATTATCACAGTGCTCTCTCTTCTCACTTTTTTTCTCATAATTAGACATTTCCTACAACAAAAACAGTAAAAGTAAGGCACAACAAAAGTTTTCACATTTCAGGGTCATAGACTATTTTTTTTCCTTCAAAATGTAAATGTATTCTACATAAAGAATAACACAAAACACAACTTGTACTTTGATTATACATAATATTACAATATGATATTTGCCTTATAAAGACTACAGAAAAATAGTAGTCATTATAAACGATATACTTAAAGGAAAAAAGAATTGAACCCAAATAATGCATCAGGTGCTATATAGGAAATTGATTTATAGTATGTAACACACCAGTTGCATCAACTTGTGAGGATATTCCATGCTAGCAAAATTAATTTCACCACCAGCAATATGAAAATATTGTTGAATGCCCTCCTAATAGCCTTTATACCTCCCACCCATATAACCATATAACTCTAAGATTATAGGAGGTGCATGACATTAAAAAAGGAGGAAGGTTTTGCACAAAAGTATAAAAAGCTCTACAATTTTTGAACAAAGATGTGAGCAATTTGGAATGGCTAGTTTATTGTGCCTTATATATACAATAATTGTATGAATTATAGATTTTTTATTGGCAAATTAATAATTAATAATGAGTAATTAAATGAAATTATTCGAAATGATATGAATTCCTTTTTTTGAAGCATAAGTTTTTTATTCAACAATCTTTATAATAATTGCAGATTTTGATTTCCATATACATGTTACAAAGTGAAGAAAAGAGGAACAAACTTATTAGGTTATGTGTAACTATTTTTAGTTTTTTTTAAAGGAATATTCTTTTATAAAAAATTTATTTTTTTGAATAGTATAAAAAATTAATTTGATAGTCACTATTTGTTATTCTTTTAAGAACTTAATATTATAAGTTAGTTCATTTTCATTAATTAAAATGTGAATTCGTTAAAAAGAATCATATGAGATGATAAGGTTATATCATATACCAATTCAATTTTTTGTTTGGTTTAAAAAATTAAATTATTTGTTTTTTCACAATAAATTTTCAACTATTGAGTAAATTATATAACTAATTTTAATCACTAAATTTTTTATTTTTTTAAAGCCTACATATATCAATAATTTTAATCACAATAATTGAGTAATAAAATGAATCAATTTACTGTACCAAAAAAAACAAAAAATTATTGATAAAAAAAAGAACGATAAAAACTAAAAACAAATGGAATCAAACTACCTTATTGTCCATTAGAACCATTTCCAAGGAGTAAGAAAGTTGATCCATTTCAGCTTAACAAACTAATACGAAAGTTACGCAAAGAAAAAAGAGAGGAATATGAAAGACAACTACAAAACAGAAGTTGTGGTGTGAAGAATGTGTTGGCCAAAGGGTCTAATTTATAATAGCTTTTAGAGGACAATTACGTAAAACAACAACATGTAACTTAACCAATCAAATCATATCTTAGCTATTAAGTAAAATATAATTTTTTTTCCACGATTTGCATATGAAAAAAACTAAATAGGACTATGAATTTTACGGCATTTGATCTGTTTAATTATTATTTTAAATGCAAAAGTAAATAGGACTTAAATAGGACTAATTATTTTACGGCATGTACTAAATGTCTTAATATTTTTTTTTAAGGAGCGTAATCAACTTTTTTAATCAGCCAATGGTTTAAGGTTTATTTTAGCACATGTTTAAATTTATATCTCAGTCATTAAGTAATACATAATTTTTTTTTGTTAAGGAGCATATATAATTAACCTTTTCAATCAGCCCATAATTAACGTTTTTTTTAGGGAAGGTTTAAGTTTTTTTTAGGGAAGGTTTATTTTTCTTTTGTTAAGGAGCATATATAATTAACCTTTTCAATCAGCCCAATGGTTTAACGTTTTTTTTAAGGTTTAACGTTTATAAGGTAGGTTTACTATAAAATATCTGTTATAATTGCTTATAAAAATATCCTGCCTCCCTTTGATCCTGAAATTTGTTGATTTGTTATGTTTGGAGTTATACTTATTATTGAACATTATTTCATTCATTTATCACCAATGATACGTTTTTAACTCCAATTAAATACATCCAATTCCTATTTTTTATTTTGGTTTAAGGATTATTTTTTTAGGGAAGGTTTAACATTTATCTTAGCAAGTCCATCAAATACAATTAACTGAAATCAATTCTGATTTTTTTTTTGTCCTGAAACAAAATATCCGATTTTTTTTCTTTCCCAAAATAAAGATTGAATAATTCTTACTATGTTACTATACAATATATATTTTGAAAATAGAATCAAAAGAATATAAACTTAAATTATATAAAAAATTAATGGTTACTACCAAATCTAATTAAATTATTTTAAAAAGTTTCACTTTTATCAAATCATTTTTTTTTGACAAATCAAATCATATTTTTATTATTTGACATATATCAATTATTTGATCTCTTTGATATTTAAATATCTGAATTCAAATATTTTAATTTAAATATCTGAATTCAAATATTTTAATTTAAATCGTATTACTTGTTTTATTTTAATATCCGAATTCAAATATTTTAATTTAAATTATCTGATTATTCAAAAAAAGCATATTTTATTAAAGTTTGTATTTTTTGAATACGAAATGTTTGATTTCTAATTTAATTTCAAATATTAGAATTTGAAATTGTAAAACTTCCTTTTATACATAAACATTAAATACAAATTTGTGAGGATGAATGTGGTGAGAGTATTTTGTGAGGATGAATGTGGTGAGAGCATTTGTAAAAAGAAGAGAATGAGAATGCCACTTGTCATAAGAATAAGAGAAGGGCTATGGAATCGGCCGTAAATTTATATTATATAGATTGTGTTAGTTAGAGAAAAAATAATTAGTTTTTATTTTGGTGAACTTAAATAGGAATATTAGATGAACAACAAAAAGTTTCAAGCCAGCCTATGTCGATTGTTGACATTGACATTAGTACATTATCTACCTTTGTTTCATTTTATTTCCCTTTCACCAATTTTGCAACTGTTTCAATTTGATGACTGGTGAACAATATTGAGATCCACAATGCTTGCTCAATATTTGGAATTTTTTTGAATTTAAATATAAAATCATTGTTTAATGAAGCAGACTTTAGTCAATACACTTCAAATTACTTTATAATAACTTTATTTGATGTACTCCTTTTATCTAAAATAAAGAGCTACATTCTTTGTATGCTTGGACCCCTTTTGATTTTTGTGGTCTGAGATATCTTTTTCCAAATTCATGGTAGACCCTTTATCTTTTTATTGCCCTTCTTCTTTTTTTGAAACTTTTTTCTAGAATCTCTTCTCACATTCACATACATGCCAATGCTTAGTTTTTGTTTTTGTTAAGTTTCCAGTTAAACAAAATCATACATTACCCTATGAATGTGACCTAGTTGATGAAACAGCATTAAGTTTGTGGATAGCAGTGTGGTTCAATCACCATAGACACAATTTTAGAAAAAGGCGAGGAACTATAGGACGTAATCTGAAAAGTTAAGCAGAGATTAGTCTCATAGTTGATCCACGAATATTAAAGATACTAATTAGAGTGACTTCCTATCTAAAAAAACAAAATCATATGTTCTTCACTTATTTAGTAACAAAAAATTAAACTTAAAATTCTTTATAAAAAAATTCTTAAAAAATGAACACATATTATATTTAATTTATTTTTACAGTAAAAATATAGGTAATCTATTCTCGCATAAACAATATGTCATTTTGATGAACTATCTTAGAAAGCTTATCAAAATTAGTTAAAAACAATTTATAGACATCACATAGACAACTTGCAAAACTCGACTCAAACATTTTAAGACATGCTAATTTTCATTATCCTTTTTTTAGATGAGTTTGTTTCAGATGGATAAACTAATTAGAGATATCCTTATTTATTAATTTTGTTACGTCTGTAAGAACTTAACCTAATTTTTTCCCGCTCATTTGCTTTATTAGGTTTGCAATTATTTAACTTAACAAATTTCATCTAAAAAAAATGTATTGCACACCAATTTCATTCCTATCCGCTTGCCTTTTTTTTAAAGAAAATATTTTCTACCATATCATTGATCTTACAGGTTAAAGATTATTTATTGGTCTCTATTATAGTCGAGAAAACTCGTGCGACGCACGGGTCAAAAGTCTAGTATTGATTAACAAGTTAATATTTTTCAAAATGGAAACAAGACACAATGTGGCAATTTCTCCAGCTATGTATGGCACACTGGTCAGCCAAATGGTAACAGAAGTTGGTGTGCCAGCCTTGTGTGTTAAAAGAAGTACTAATACCTAAAACGTCCTTTGAATTGGTAGATTATTAACTTCTTTCATAAACAAACTGATCTAATCGCATTCAATTACCAAGAAAATGTGAAAAAAGATATAATTTGTCATAAATATTTCATTGGCTAAAGAAAATTCAAATATTTTATGGTTGGACTAATTTTTATTCATATAAGAATGGATTCAACAACTTTCTACAAGTTACTCCCTCCGGTCACTATTATAAGCAAAAATCAACTTTTTAGGTTCATTCATTAAATGACGTATTTAGTCTATATTATTGACCAAATACATCATTTAATGAATGAATCTAAAAAGTTGATTTTTGCTTATAATAGTGACCGGATGAAGTATTTTATAAGGAATTTATTATAATTGTTTATTAATGCTCTACCTCATTAAAACATAATTAGTGCACTTCACCAACTCTTCAAAATACTTTTCATCAAAAAAACTCTTCAAAATACTCCACAGACTATACTATAAAAAAAAATAAAAAATTAAACGCACGTAAATTTAATTTGGTAGTAGGTTTTACAGTAACCTACCACACTTATTGTGCCATATTTAACTTTTTTTTTCTTTCTCTTCCTCCATTTTAGATTTTAGTAACGTTTTCAATGAGCAATCACATATGATGACATGTTAGTAAAGGGTGAGGATCGACAATGGGAGTTATATTGAGTGAGTGATGGACCATCCTGCGTCTTTATATGCAAATTAGACAAACAATTCTGAGTCACAACAAAGTAAAAATTTCATCTTCTCTAATTAGTGCACTTCACCAACTCTTCAAAATACTTTTCATCAAAAAAACTCTTCAAAATACTCCACAGACTATACTATAAAAAAAAATAAAAAATTAAACGCACGTAAATTTAATTTGGTAGTAGGTTTTACAGTAACCTACCACACTTATTGTGCCATATTTAACTTTTTTTTTCTTTCTCTTCCTCCATTTTAGATTTTAGTAACGTTTTCAATGAGCAATCACATATGATGACATGTTAGTAAAGGGTGAGGATCGACAATGGGAGTTATATTGAGTGAGTGATGGACCATCCTGCGTCTTTATATGCAAATTAGACAAACAATTCTGAGTCACAACAAAGTAAAAATTTCATCTTCTCTAATTAGTGGATTGCACCCTACATTTTGTTTCCATGTTCTATCTGATTTCAATTACAGAAAATTCTAATTGTTTGATTGGCCTAAAGCCAAATTCTAACATTCACATTAATAATAAGTTTTGTCTATTAGAATCATTCCCCAAATATCATGAGAAAATTGAATGGATCACATGTATGTGTTGTTTATTTTACTCAAATTGGTCCAATAATGAATTTTTACAACTATGCAATGATAATATGCACATATTAAAGAGATGCCAAGCATAGTATATTTAGTAAAATATTGTTAGATATATATATCTTTGTATGGTATTTCTTAATGTCCACGTATAATTTTAAAACTCACAATAAAATTTAGTGTTTTATAAGTTACTCATTCATTACCATACAAAGTCAAATGAAAAAATATTTAAATTGAACCAATGACTTTTTTTTTTCTTTCAATAAACATAAATTAAAGATATACATTGTAATGTCCAGTAAAGTGCTGCTAAATTGGTAGCAACTAAGGATATTGTACGCAGGGATCGGAGTTTGAACGATTGTAATTGCAGAATAAAATTTTCTAAAGACATTTTATGAGTTTAATGAATATGTTTTATCAATGTAAATTAATTTTACAATGACATCTATTAAGAATCAACTATTATTTACATCATACAATTAAATTTTTATATAATGAAGTGATCTAATGGAATACATGATTAATTTGGATTACAATGTAAATCATTTTATACCATCGATGCATATCTTCTTCTTCTTTTTTCTTTCTTTCTTTTTTTTTTTAAAAAAAAATTTTGGTATCAAATCCAAAGACCAACTAATCTGAGGGGACCAATATCATCGTCTATTTGCAGGGACTATATTAAAAGCCAGAGCAAAATTTTGTATGGACTTGTCCACCAAAATTGACACCAGAGGTTATCGAAGATGAGACCTTGTAAATAGCAAACTCGAAGATCTCAAGTCAACCACTAGATCAACCCCAAATGGGTTTATCGATGCATATCCTATTTTCTCATTTTATAAGATTAAATAATGGCATGTCAATATCCAACCTTACATGTCACTATTCTAGACAAGGTTATGACTTACAAGCATAAACATTACTCCCTCCGTCCCGAATTAATTGACCTCTTGGCTCATTTCACACTTATTAAGAAAAATGTATAAATAAAGGGGAAAGTGGAATATATTGAATTGGGAATGATGAAAGTAGTATTAATTAGAGTTATATTGTATTGGGAATCATGAAAGTTGTATTGAAAATTGAAATGGGTCAGTTATTTTGGGACACTTTTTTTTAGTAAATGGGTCAGATAACATGCATGACGTTAGATGAAGGAAATCCACGAGATAACATGTCATTAGTAGTTAGTTATCTGCATAATTCAACTTTTAACTTGCAAGTGAAATGGTATTTGCCAACTAAGACACACACACCATGTTGGTTAAGCCTAACTTAGATAAAACCAGGTATGATATATATGACTCTAGTTCAGAGATTATGAAAGGAAAGTGAGTGGTAAAAAATAAAAAATGAAATTATCCAAAAGAGAAGAGAATATCCTTGTAAGCAAAAGCCAAAACAAAAATGGACGGTTGCACTGTGTGCGGATCTTTTTTACCTTAAAATAACGACTTTCCTTCATTGTTCTTATGTAACACAATAAAACAACCTTGTAAATTATTAAAATAAACCTCGTTGGTCGTTTCTTTCTCTTTCCTTCTTTGTTTTTTCTTATTTTCTTTTATATTGTTTCAATTTCAACATAGTTTTGATTTTCATCTTCGTCATAATTGATTCATACCATACCACCTTTGTCTCTGCAACTCTCTGAAATTGCAAATCTCAAAAGGCTAAAAAGTTAAAGAGAGAGAAAGAAACACTCATAAAAACAGCAATAATTCACTTTTTTGTATATCTTCTTCTCTCTCTTTATTGCCAGCTCTGCAACCTTGTCCTCCTCCATAACCTTTTCCTTCTTATCTTTCTTCTTTCTTTCTTTCTCTCATCATCATCATCACACCCTCTGAGATCTCAGGTCTGATCATTCTACCCTTTTTTCTTCACATACTCATATCACTTTGTTTTGTATGATCTTTGATCTAAAGTTCTTGTTTTTCTGATTCAGTTTTGTGATTGTTGATCTGGGTTGGCCTCAGATTGTGGTAATTTTGATGGGTTTTTCTTGTTTTTGCCTTTCATTTTGTGATCACTACGATGCTTGTTGATCTATCTTTTCTCTGTTGATTCACAGTTTTGTCCATCTTGATTATCTGATTCTTATTGTTGTTAGTTTCTTTTCATGATTTCATTCATGTCATTATGCATTTTTAATGATTTTCATTTTATTTTTGCTAACCAAGCATTGATCAATTGTCATTTTTTAATTGAGATAGAAAAATGGTTAAATGATCAACAGAATAGAAGGGCAGGTAGATCTTAGTATCCAACTTTGAAGCAACAAATCAAGTTGATTAATTGATCGCTTATGTTGTTATTAGTTTGAAATTCTTTATGTTTTTCTTCTTTGTGACAGTTCTTAGTATCTGATTGTTAGATCAGATCAAAGGGTACTATTGATGGAATCCCGTGCATTACTATCACAATTATAAACATTTGTTTTTAACTCTTAGATAGTTTTATGGAAGGAAATTGAAATTTTGGGATGTTGAACCCATAAGCTTGGATTTAGGACATTTTAGCGGAGGACCAATTATTTGATGAACTCTTTGCAACAATCTATATGCAAGGAACTACAACCTGATTATGCTATTCCCAATTAGCAATATCCACCTAATCTGAGAACTGAGAAATTTCGAATTTCACATGGATGGGGTGGTTAGGCAGTAAAAGAATGTGTACATTGTAGGTCTATACAGGAAATATACAAGGACTACTTGCATGATATTTTAATAAGATAGAGATACCAGATATTGTGTGCATATGAGGAAATTGGGTATCACCTCCAAGAAAAAAGCAGTCAGCATGTGAAACAAAAAATCATGTAACTGCAGAGTATTCTTATGTATATTTAGTCAATGTAGCAGAATGAAAAAGGAAACTGGATAAGAAAACATAAACTCCTCTCTCTAGTAGTTGAAGGCTAGGTATCATTAATCAGGATTGTACTTGAAGTGAAAGTTTCTGGAGAGTGTAAAAGATACCGAAAGTTTCAAGAGTCTGATGACATATTTTGCTTGTAACTGCTACTGAAGATTACTCAAAAGGATTTGTCTGTTTCACACTGGAAGGGATTTTGCATGAGAAAGCATGTTGTATATAAATCATTTGTGAGCTTTCACCTAATAAGTTGAGTTTTACAAGAGTTGGTTCTTGAATGAGATCATGATATCAAATAGAATGCAAGCTAAAGCCTGATTACAACAGTAATCCTCAAGTTAGTTAGCATGCAAGTTAAAAAAATATTAAGTCATATTATAAATCGAAAGTATAAGAATGTCATGTGCATTTGATATAGGGCTAAAAAATTGTTCTTAATAATACTCCCACAATTAAGTAAATGTTTGTACTGTAGAGATGATTATATTAGTCAGAGCTATAATAAATGTTCACACTTTTTGTGATTGTCTTCTCTTAAAAACACCAAAAAAAAAACCAACGAAGAAATGATATGGTGGAGTCAGAGGATATGCAATTATTTTATCGACAAAGTGATGCATGATTTTCTCTTGCCAAGACTTTCTTAACTCTGTTTCATCTCATGCAGTGAATTATTTTGCAATTTATAGACAGTTTTGCTGAAAAAAACAATATTTTAGGAGGAAGTTTCAGCCATGTCTAGCGCTACAAAAGTGTTGGAACCAGCATTCCAAGGAGTAGGCCAAAAAGTGTATCCTTCATATAAGGGTGATTTATAAAAGAACATGTGAAAATTAACATTTCTTCATTTATATTTTTCGATAGGGATCAAATAAAAAATGGTACTGATGATACTCAACTATAGGCATTAGTGTTCCTAATTATATTTTTATATGTTTGATATGTTATCTACATGAAGGGTTTTAGACTTAACTTCTTTGTAGAGGGACTGACATATGGAGGATTGAGAATTTTCAGCCAGTTCCATTGCCCAAATCTGATCATGGAAAATTCTACATGGGAGATTCTTACATCATCTTGCAGGTGCACATTATATCCAATATTACATGACATTTGTTTATACATTGCTAAACTTTGTCAATATTTAAACACACTAGAGAATAAATGATTTGGAATCAGTTAATCTTTGTTCTGTTTAGTCTATATATCAACACAAATAACCAGCATAATAGACAAAGTAGCTTCAACTTTTTGATGGGTGAGTGTTGACAAATTTCATTTGCAGACAACACAAGGCAAAGGAGGCAGTTATTTGTTTGAT
The DNA here is from genome assembly GCF_051527215.1 of Medicago sativa. NCBI lineage: Eukaryota > Viridiplantae > Streptophyta > Magnoliopsida > Fabales > Fabaceae > Medicago > Medicago sativa. The sequence continues at coordinate 87,689,366 of NC_140755.1, read as the reverse complement.
ATTCACTTCTGGATTGGAAAGGATACAAGTCAGGTTAGTTTGGACTTCGACCTTCCCTATCTCAACTTGACTCTTGTAAGAATAATCCTTATTGATGGTGTGATTTTTCCTTGTAGGATGAGGCTGGAACTGCTGCCATTAAAACTATTGAACTTGATGCAGCCCTTGGGGGACGTGCAGTGCAGTGGAGGGAAATCCAAGGGCATGAATCTGACAAGTTTTTGTCATACTTTAAGCCATGTATTATACCATTAGAAGGCGGTGTTGCATCTGGTTTCAAAACACCAGAAGAAGAAGAGTTTCAAACACGTTTGTATGTATGCAAAGGAAAACGAGTTGTCAGAATAAAACAGGCATGGTGTTCTCTATTCATTAGCTTCTTGAATTCAGTGCACATTCATTGGCTACAAATGTGATTTTACATCTTCGTTGTGCAGATCCCTTTTGCACGGTCTTCACTGAATCATGATGATGTATTCATCTTAGACACTCAGGATAAGATTTTTCAATTCAATGGAGCCAATTCCAATATTCAGGAAAGAGCCAAGGCTTTGGAAGTTATTCAGTTGTTGAAGGAAAAGTATCATCAAGGGACATGCAATGTTGCAATTGTTGGTAAGGACACGAGGCGCATGTTTTCCTATTAGTTCCTGAAAAGCCTATTATATAATTGAGAAATGATATTCTAACAACCATTTTGTGACAACCTATGTGACAACTTTATCTCTCATACTCACATTATCTTTTTACTTTCTCTCTCTATTGCTTTGGTTTCCGTGTCACTATCTACTTTTCCTTTGAAAATTGGTGGTTGTCACAAAAGTTGTTGATTTTTGGTTGTTAGAATATCATTGCTCTATATAATTTTGTATGTCCGTTCTTCACATATGTATTTTGATTTCTTTGAAACTAAAAAATGTATTCCACATTGCAGATGATGGAAAGTTGGATACTGAGTCAGACTCAGGTGAATTTTGGGTCCTCTTTGGCGGTTTTGCCCCCATTGGGAAGAAGGTAATCAGTGAAGATGATATTGTTCCAGAGACCATTCCTGCTCAACTTTACAGGTATGTTGATTTCATTCTGGTCACTCCCCTCCACCCTGAGCTTTTCTTCCCTAATCACTTGTTTCGAAAAGATAACGTAACGGTAAGATAAATCCATAAAAGAGGAATTTGTCGGCTATTAATTATTTGTTGGGTCAACACTGACTGTAGGAGTGTATTTCTCTAATGTGATTTTCATGCTTATCTTCCCTTTTCTCCTTTTTCTTGCATTACTTCAAATTTGATTTATTTTTGCATTTTAGACAGTGAATGTTTATTTTGAGATAAGTACATTGGGCAACGATATTAATTTCGGACCGGTCATTGACTCGGTTAAGACACTGAGTCATTGGGTTAACGGTAGAACTAGTGGGCCTCTAGTTGACCCATGACTCAGTCTCTAATAAAAATTTCACAACATATAAGTTTCTTTGTGTCAAAGTCGGAAGCTGTGGCCGTGAAGTTGTAGTATGGCCGTAGGTGACTGTAGCAAAGATGGGAGGAATCCCAAGGTGGCTATGGTGATTACTGATTACTGGGAAAGGGTTTAACCTAAGAAGGTTCGGTTGTTTAAATAACAACTGGGCGCAGAGAAACACACCAAGGGAAAGGAAAAGCACAGTATGAAGTACATTAAATGTGAATAGCTTGTAGGGGAGAGAGAAAATATGTAGGAAAATGGTTGTTTGCATAGGAAACTATGCACCTTGTTCTGAAACTCCAAAACAAGGTTGTAACTAGGACGGAGATATCGCCGAGCATGCCTCCACGCACGGTTGATAGAATCGGTGGCAGTGATAGAAAACGTAGCGACTTCATAGGGCATGTGTGGGTGTGTGAAAGGTCCTCTGAAGCTTAAACTTCAAGGTTGGACATATCGGGTGGTTCCACTCTTGATCGTGGTGGTTTTACCGGAAGAGGTAGGCAAAAATTATTTGACACAGCCACACGTGTGGAAGCAGTAGCTGGCGGCTGTAAACGGTAGAGACGAAAACAGTAGATACAATACTAAGGGTCACGGAAAAGAGATGTTCAAGCACTTGAACATCTCTTTTCCGTGACCCTTGTGTGGGGATACTTTTATGTTGGTGACCAGTAACAGCAGCTTGAATTGGTGATTTTTGTGTGTCTAAATTAGACAGCACCTACCTCTACTTATAATAGCATATCAAATAAATACAGTACATGCTAATTGATATAATTTGCTAATTCTAATCCTAATATATGATTTTAATCCTAATAATAAATATATGGATTTGATGATTATTTGATTTTAACACATACCATACTTTAAAAAATCCAACAAAAAAAAAATCACAATTAAATCATGATCATAGCATTAGTACATAATTAAACAAATTACAAATAATCTTTTCACATAATAACAGCTCACATATAAGTTCTAAATGTAATTAAACAACACTGGTTTTATAATAATCTAATTACAACACAATGTCTCAAATAACTATACTGACACAATAATCAAGAATTTACTTATGATATGACTAATGAGTCAAAATTGTGTTCAACTCAGGGGCTTCCCCAACGTTGCTTCCATTTTGATTCATATTTCCCATTGTATTGTCTTGTGGATCATCATCGTCATCAGCGTCCAAATTTAATTGATCTATGGTAACATCATTGTAGCTATAAATTAGAATTCAACATCTAGTGATAACAGATGTGAAACGATGAAATTATAATCAAATTGTAATAGAAACACTCCAATATCGTCTGAAATTGGCTGGGTAGTCTTATTTGCAAGGCCATTGCGGAATGATTTCATCTCCTGATTAGTTAAGAATCTCCAATACCCAATTAGAATGGTTATAGTGTTTCAAAATTGACAGGGTCATAATCTTGATGCCTCAGGTGATTCCTAAGTTAATTAATTTGCTCAGAACATAAAATCTAACACATACATTTGTATATATAGAAAGTTAAAATAGTCAATCAAGAATAAACATAACAATACCTTTGCATCGACCTAAAGTTGCAATGAACAAAGACAAGATCAACTAGCCTTTGATGCTCCAACCTATTTCTTTTATCTGAATGAAGGTTCTCAAATAGACTCCAATTTTGTTCACAGCCTGAGGCACTGCAAGTTTGGCTTAAGACACGAATATCCAAATTTTGCAAAGTTGGAACAGCACTTCCATAAGATTCCCACCATTCACCTAGAATATTAAATGTAATGAGATACGTTAGCATATATACGTTTAGGGTTTTTGAAATCTTCTCATAAGATATATTAGTATATATTAGAAATATTGGTGGTTACATACACATAAGGAGATGGAGATTTTGATTATTATAACTTAGGGTTTTTTAATTCTTCTCATTTCACCTGAAGGTGAAGTTGTCTTTCTTGTTTCATTTATTTTTTCCTGCTTAATACTTTTAGAGGTATAACAAACTCTTTTGAAGTTTATGTTTTATTTTTCATGCGTCTTATATGATGTGTGCACTGTGCATTTATATTTCTGGATCAAGAGGGTGTATATGATTATGAAAATGTGGTTGCAGTATTGCAGATGGTGAGGTCAAGCCAGTGGAAGGTGAACTTTCAAAGTCACTGTTGGAGAACAACAAATGCTATTTATTGGACTGTGGTGCTGAGGTGTTTGTCTGGGTTGGCCGGGTAACACAAGTTGATGAGAGGAAAGCAGCATGTACCGCTGCTGAGGTAATTCCATATTGCAGGATCTATCTTCTTAATACGAATGATTCAAAGTGGAGTCATTGAATTTTAGTAATTGTTCAGGACTTTGTTGCAAGTCAAAAAAGGCCAAAAGCTACAAGGATAACAAGGGTCATTCAAGGTTATGAGACACATTCATTTAAATCCAACTTTGATTCTTGGCCATCAGGATCTGCTAATACTGCTGGTGCTGAAGAAGGAAGAGGAAAAGTTGCAGGTGCACACCATTTATTCTCACTTCTAATAGTTTTAAATTGCGGTCACAGTAACTTTTGTGGTCTTGCAGAAAACCGTGTCAAATGCAGCTAATGTTACCTCAGTCGCGGTTGCAAAGACATAAAAAAACTTTGATGTCACAGTTTAGACCCATACAGACCTTCTTTTTTTTTGTAAAACTCTAGCTTAATTTGATCTTTTTTTTTCTTCCTGCTCCTAGCTTTGCTGAAGCAACAAGGTATGGGTGTCAAGGGAGCGGCAAAAAGTACTCCAGTTAATGAGGAAATTCCACCTTTGCTTGAAGGAGGTGGAAAATTGGAGGTGCTTTTATTAAAAATAAATAATTAGTTTATTGGCTCAAATGAATTAATACCAGTCAATGTTTAATATTGTTTAATGTTTTCAGGTATGGATAATCAATGGAAGTGCGAAAACTCCATTACCTAAGGAGGATGTTGGTAAATTTTATAGTGGAGATTGTTACATAGTGTTGTACACTTATCACTCTGGTGAGAGGAAGGAAGACTACTTCCTGTGCAGTTGGTTTGGAAAAAACAGCATTGAGGTAATGCAATATAAAAATACACAAGTCCACCCAAAAAAATGTAACATACAAAATACATGAAGTTTCCTTGAATTTTCATAACTTCTGTGGCTACTCATTTTAGTTGCTTGGAGTTTTATGTATGTATTTATGACTATATAGAAATTGATTTGTTTATGATTCCTTTTTCAGGAGGACCAAAAGATGGCTACTCGGTTGGCTACTACAATGTCCAACTCACTAAAGGGTAGACCTGTTCAGGTATTGCAGTGTGTATTTCTTCAAATTCGGGATGTAACTTTGAAACTGTGTAAAATTATTGTTTTTATTCTTCTTTCAGGGTCGCATATTTGATGGTAAAGAATCACCACAATTTGTTGCCCTCTTCCAACCTATGGTGGTCCTCAAGGTATCATTTGCAAAATCCAATGTTATTTTGAGTAATGTTGGAACAGAAACCCTGGTTCAAAAGATAAAATACGAAAAAACGCAAATAGAGAACACATAAAATTTGATCACGGAGTTCGGCCGAATGTGCATACGTCTCCGTCTGCAGAGTAGCTGCATTCAAGCTTAGGCTTAAAGATTACACTTTGTGTTTGAATACTATAGTCCAGATTACAAGATTACCGCTGAACCGTACCCAACAAGTAACATGTATAGATTGTGTAAGTTCATTAATTTAGCCGACTTGTGTTTTTTTCAGGGTGGTGTGAGCTCTGGCTACAAAAAATTAATTGCGGATAAAGGTCTACCAGATGAGACATACACAACAGAGAGTATCGCTCTTATTCGAATTTCTGGAACAGCAATTCATAATAATAAAATAATGCAAGTTGATGCAGTAAGTGTCCATTAAATTATTCCTTTTTTGTCCCCCTTGGTTATGTGGCTAGGACTTTTTTCTCTACTACTTGACCAAAGTTATGCTTTTATTGTTCAGGTAGCTGCATCTTTGAATTCTACCGAGTGTTTTCTTCTGCAATCTGGCTCAACAGTTTTTACTTGGCATGGCAACCAATCTTCCATTGAGCAGCAGCAGCTTGCAGCAAAAGTTGCTGAATTTTTAAGGGTAACTTACATGTTTTATCCTCTTCTCTTTCCTTTCTATTCTGTAGGACTTTTCATCTTCTCTCGTCACCTTTTTTTTCCTAATAATAATACTAATAAAGTCACTGAATTTTAGATCATCCACTAAATTAAACAAACATGTTACACCATGTGTGCGTGTAGTGTTGGTCAACAATTTTGCGGTCCAAATAATATTTCTCTATTTGTTAACATGTTACATATCCATGTGCAGCCCGGAGTTGCTTTAAAGTATGCTAAAGAAGGAACAGAAACCTCAACTTTCTGGTTTGCTGTTGGAGGAAAACAAAGTATCACTAGCAAGAAAGTCACTAATGACATTGTCAGAGACCCGCATTTGTTCACTTTCTCATTAAATAAAGGTAGCATTTTTTTGTAATTTTACTTCTCTGTATTATAAAATATTTTTATAAAATAGTATATCTTTGTTTACTGATAATTGAATGTTCTTCTGACCTTCATTAATTTTGTGCATATCTTTGCAGCTGGAAAGTTACAGGTGAGTTTGTGACTGCAACTTCATTTTTGAATTTTCAGACTATTGCTAGGAAATTTGTCAGCACTTAAGCCAATAACTTTGGAGTTATCAATGTCTATAATCTAATTTTATTTTACTCTTCAGATAGAGGAGGTTTACAACTTTTCACAGGATGATCTTTTAACAGAGGATATCCTCATACTTGATACGCACGCAGAAGTGTTTGTTTGGATTGGTCAGTGTGTGGATCCAAAAGAAAAGCAAAATGCTTTTGAAATTGCGCAGGTAAGCATGCTCAACAGATCAGAACTTATGCTTCTCATACTTTATTTTGCTTGATATTCTTGACGTATATTGGAAAATTTCCCCCAGAAATACATAGAGAAGGCTGGATCTCTAGATGGACTATCTCCTCATGTACCTCTATATAAAGTAACAGAAGGGAATGAACCTTGCTTTTTCACAACATACTTTTCTTGGGATCATGCAAAAGCTACAGTATGTGCTAAACAATCAAGGATCTCCCTTTTCTTTTCTCATTTTCTTATGTTATAATTTTCCAATTGTCTGTGTCGGTTGAAAACAATATAATTCATTGTTAACTGGTAGGTTTAGCAAAAACATATTGTTGTCAAATATAGATGACAACAATTTTGAAGTTTTAGGCTACAGCTTCCATCTTTAAAAAACAACTATTGAAGGATCGATTATAAATATGAAACAGTGCTAATGAGTGCTATTAGTACATTTACATATATAAAGCGTATCAGATATAATAAGGCTAAATTGCTTATTCCGGTTCCTATTAAAAAAAAATTATAACAAGAAACAAAGTGAAAACAAGATGACATTTTTGTAAATATTTCTTTAAACCTTAAGGCCAGTTATTGGTCGCGTACTGATTATGTATTCAATTTCTTTGTGATAAAATGCAGGTTCAAGGAAACTCATTCATGAAAAAGCTTGCATTACTATTTGGAATTGGTCATTCTGTAGAGGTAAAAACCTGACATGTTAATTTGATGGAAAAAATTGTGGCTATTGAACTATGCAAAATCTTACAATTTCGTTGTGTTAAAAGCATCAGTACTATAAAGTGAACTTCTATCATGAACAATGCGTTGCTTAGATCCAGCGGTGAATATTGTAATTCATGTCATGCTGCTTTAGCTCCATTCATCTTTCTTACAATAATGTTTTACAGTTCAGTACTTTTTTCATAATTATGTGACATGGGACTTTCAAATTGGGTTGTAAAATGGGAGAAAATTTTAGAAGCATTGAGTAACTAATGCTCACTTCTTTTTTTCTCGTCATTGGCTTTGATGTCATCTGCTCTTTTGATGATGATTGATCATTTTTTTTTTTATTTGAAAACCTGCCTTTTCTACTTCTCTTCTATAATGTAATGATTTTGCCAAGAATAAAAGTCAAGTAAATCTGGTAAAAATATCATCATCTGTAAAGATCAGGGCCGGTCTAACAAATTAAGAGGCTTAAAGCAAAAAATTTAATGTGGCCTTTAAAAATATATTTTTTAACAAAATATTTTTAAAAAATATCATTTTTGAAGAGACCAAAATTTGAATTCATGACCAAGAGTAATTGAGGCCTTTTTGGTAACCAATTAAGCTATGCAAATGTCTATAATTCATCTATCATATAATATATTTATAACCAAATTAATATTTTAGAGGCCTTTTTTTCACCCAAAATTTTGAGGCCTAAAGCCCTTGCTTGGGTTGCTTGGCCCTTAGACCGGCCCTAAAGATCATATAAGAATTGCAATAAATATGACTATGCTACATAATTTTAAATTACTTATAGAAATGACTTTTTATTTTATTTTATACTAAAACATAGAGTTTTAATTCTTTCTACAATATTAATTTATGTTAATCCTGATTTTCTTATATCATTTGGTGTAGTTTAAGTGTCCGATCTATTTACGATTCTTGTTTCTTATTTACAAGGTTTCTCGCTTGTAGCTCTTTATGCTTAACTAGACTGCTGAATCTTTTGACAGGAAAAATCTAATGGATCAAGTCAAGGGGGAGGACCAAGACAAAGAGCAGAAGCTTTGGCTGCCTTAAATAATGCATTCAATTCATCTCCTGAGGCATCTCCCAGTCCGGTATGGCAACTTGATTAGCACATGTTAATACAAGGCGTTCAATCAAATATATACCGTATTCCTTTTTGTTGGGAAATCACAGTCACCTTCCCCCTAATGTATATTTAAGTAGCCCATACACATCCCTTCAATTTTTTAAATGAATGCTCGCCATCCTTATTTGTTGGGATTTGGGAGAAATTGCACTAATAAATTTATTGTAGTGGCATTGAACGCATTTTGGAATATGCTCCAGTGGTTGACCAAAACTTCTCTTGGATGCGTTAAAAATTTGTGTGTAAATGTCAGATTTTAGGAGACATTCTTTGAAACCTAGAAGGCTACTGAAGCACTGATTTTTAAATGACATTAGAATATTTAATTGGACCATAGCTGATGGTTAAAAACAGAAAAGAAGAAATTAGTGCTTCCTTCTAATATTGTCTACTCTTACTGCTATAGGATAAATTGAATAACTTAAATCAAGGAGGACACAGGCAAAGGGCAGAAGCTTTAGCTGCCTTAAACTCTGCATTTAGTTCATCATCCGGAACTAAAGCAGTTACACCTAGGCGATCTCCAAGAGGTCAAGGATCGCAAAGAGCAGCAGCAGTAGCCGCTCTTTCTAATGTTCTTACTGCTGAAAAGAAAAAATCATCACCTGACAATTCTCCTGTGGCAAGCAGTAGTCCTGTTGTGGAAGGCAGCACTTTCGGTGAGAAATATAGCTCATATTATATAAGTCAATTGTGTTCTTTCTGATCCTTTGACAAGTTTGATTTCTTGCTGCAGATGCTAAAACTGAAAGTATCCCTTCTGAATCAGAAGGTCGTGAAGAAGTTACCGAAACCAAGGAGACAGAAGAGCTTGTTTCTGAAACTGGCAGCAATGGAAATTCAGAATCAAAACAAGAAAATGTGGAGGGTGGAAATGATAGTCAAAATAGTCAAAATGTCTTCACTTATGAGCAATTAAAGGCTAAATCTGGGAGTGATCTCTCTGGAGTTGATCTTAAACGCAGGGAGGTTAGTCCATGTTTTGCATGTAACTGAGCTATTTAATATGATAGGGTTTGATTAAATGCTATGTAGTGATGTTAACATGTTTTCCCTTTTCTTGTCTATTTGATGTTACTTAGACGTATCTGTCAGACGAAGAGTTTGAAACTGTATTTGCAATGACAAAAGAAGCATTCACTAAGTTACCAAGATGGAAGCAAGACATGCTGAAAAGAAAAGTGGATTTGTTCTAGACACTCCAACATGCGATGAGTGACACATATGCTGCTTATGGGCATCCGAATATACCTTTCTTGAGTTGTGTTGAAATGCAGTTATCTGTTGAATGGTGTGGTTTTTTTTTGGTATATACCATACTTGGATTCCTATGCATAACATTTTGGTTTTGTCCTATAATGAAAGTAGTTATGGTTAGTGTGGAGATTGATTTATAGTTTCTCTGTTTAAATTGATGTCTTCCTCTTGTAATGTTCACACATATTGTTGTAGCAACAAAGACAGTGGACAGGTTCTATTCTTTGATTTTGTCATGTTTGTATTTTAAAGGTGTGGTTTTCTTTTTCCTTGTTGTTATTGGTTAGGTGGCGGGTGTATATGTATTGCTTGTTAAACTGTGAATCTCGATATAAAGAATGAAAACTTGTTTGTTTGTTATTTATGGTTGTGAACTACTATATAAATGTGGTGCTTTGGAAAGTGGAATTGATTTGCATACTATATTGCATAGGTACGGGTACGGTACCCGATACGATACGGGTACCTGTACGAGAATACGACAATTTTAGAAAAAGTAAGGTACGGGTACATCAACAAAATCATAAGTGTTGTTATATAATATAGCATGAAAGAGTTAAATTCTTCAATTCACAACAAAAAAATCACATTAGAAGTTTAAAAAGTCGAAATTTAGATTTGGTTACAACAACAAAGAAACTAAAGCACAAATCACATTATATTGTCATATTAATGTATAGGAGAAAGCCACAAATTTCACTCACAATACAATAATGAGGAAAAATGGAGTACCACAAGTACTATACCGGTACATGTGTGTATCCGTTACGGGTACTTCGCCGTTTTACAACTCTTTACGAAATGGAAAAATCTATACTATTTATCAGGAAAAATAGTAGAAGAAGTAATTTTGTTTATGAAAGGAAATGAAAAACCTTATTCATATAGGTAAATTGGTGGGGTTATATAGTTAAGTAATGCATTCTGTGTTCTTCTGTTAATGTCAGACTTAGAGTTTAAACTTTTGAAATATGGAAAATGCTAATAAGTACTTCTAAGGCATTGTTTAAGAAGTTAAAAGAGGTAAGTTTGTATGGAGAAATGGTGTTTACTACATTGACAAATATTTCACCTGTGTTCTCAAAAAAAAACTTCACTTATAGATTTTTAATCAAATCTCTTAGGACACTCGCTAACAAATACCTCACTTGAATATATCCTTTGTAAGTTTGTCGCATAAAACATGCAATAATACATTAATGGTGTTATAATTAATGGCAAATGTTTGTGTGTTAATTATTATGTTAGCATTTCTCTTCCTTGCCAGTATTTGAGCCATAGACATTTAACTCTTTAACACTTTTAATCCCTTAGCTCAACCAAGTGAGTTACCCATCCACCCTGTTTGACTAATTAGTAAGTGCTTTGCTTCCAATCCCAAACTAGTTCATACAAATATTAATTGTAAACATGTACTTATGGAATCTGCTTGAAGCTGGCAATCAGAAGGAAGATGAGATGGCTGGACTAGGAGGACTTCAAGAGAATAAAGAAGATTTAGGAGGTGGAGGAAGAGGAAGAGGAGGGTAACTTGCAAATTTTGAAAAGTGTAGGTGTAGAAGTATTAGATGTAGGGTGCATCTATGAATAATTTCCAATGCGAGAATGATGAATCCTTTGTGGATCCAATCATATGTTAGGGCCGATTATAAGTTAAAACAACTAAAGAGTTTATTTTTACACCTCCACGTTTTCTCATATACTCGCTCCTCTACACCTCTTCTTTTCCACCTCAAATTATCTCATCTGAAAGAAAACATTTAGACTATCTATACATTTAAGAAGTTTAACTCATACTTTATATAATTTTAATTATGGGTTAAATATGTTTTTGGTCTCTACATTTTGCTTTCTTTTAAAGAATAGTCCCTGCATTTTAATAAATGTTTTTAAAATCCCTACATTTTGTTTCCGTTACCGTGTATAGTCCCCGCCGTCAAGTTTTTCATAGACAGCTAACGGAATGGTGATGTTTCAATACTTTTTCTTTTTTTTCTTCTTAAATTGGTTGGATTGAAGAATATGGGTGAAGTACAACTCGACCCATATATCAAACCCTAAATCCCCAAATTCTGAAATCAATCTCCTTCTTTGTAGTGAACTCTCCCTTCATCCCATGACTTCTTTATTAGATTTTTAATTGTTGTTAACAAGGAAGAAGAGGAAGCGAATGATTTTTAAATGAACCCTTACAAACTCAATTTAGTGAAATTGGAGATGGAGTATTAACTGTCATGTGGGTTTTTTGTTCTTTCATGTTGGGTATAGTTTTTGGTGCCTAAATTGAAGAAACAGTGTATGGAACCAGAGAAAGAGAAATGAAGAAGTTTTGAAGACCATTACCAGTTTCAATCCTCTTTTGATTTCAACAATGAACTCCACTACCAATTTCACTCAATTCATCACAAACAAAAAAATATTACAGAAAGTTGAGACAAAAATTGACAACAAATACAAAATATGGTAAGGAAAATCATGTAGGTTTGGTTATGACATTAAAGCTTATGTTTTTTCATGGGTTTGTATTGGGTGGATCTGGAAAGGGGATGAAGTTGGTTGGAATTGGAGTAATGATAGGAAACCGATCTTGTGAGAGGGAGATGAAGAGGTGGTTGTGATGCATTCCGTTAGTTAAATTGACAGCGGGGACTAAACACGGTAACGGAGATAAATTGTAGGGATTTTAAAAACATTTATTAAAATGTAGGGACTATTCTTTAAAGGAAGGAAAAATGTAGGGACCAATAACATATTTAACTCTTTAATTATTTATATATGACCTAGATAAATATATACAACAATCTTGTATGTATAATTTTGTCACGGCTAACTTATTTATATTATCTTAGCGTTATCCCTACATTGTGTAACAATTTTGAATAATATACTCCCTCCGTCCCGGAATAACTGACCTATTTTCTAAAAAAAAGTGTCCCAAAATAACTGACTCATTTCAATTTTCAATACAACTTTCATCATTCCCAATACAATATAACACTAAATAATACTACTTTTATCATTCCCAATATAATATATTCTACTTTTCCCTTTATTTATACATTTTTCTTAATATGTGTGAAAAACAAAATTGTGTCAATTAAATTGGGACGGAGGTAGTATACGTTAATAAAACCCACACGTAGACATTGTGTAACTATAAAAATAAAGGACTAAATAATAAATCCCTTAGTCATCACTCATTAGTCAAAGCTTGGAGATTTGGTTATTGAATCGTTGGCACTATAAGGTTTGTTTGCTTGTTTGATTTGACAATATAGAAATGATTAATGAACTACATATTGGCTAATTCATGCCCAATCTACAAAAAAAGTTGCCCTTCACCAAACAATGAAAACGAATGATTTGATTTATTATTTTGGATTTGGCGGATATACTTATTTTAGTAATAATATACTTATTTTAAGAGCTTTAAGAGAATAATTGGTTCTGGAACTTTTCCAAAGTGTACAAAAAATATGATAGCTATTGAGTGGAGGGGTCATCACTAATCAATCAAAATGAATCAGCTTATTCAGAGAACCGACCATTTCGATATAAACTTTTTTTAAGCCATTTCTATATAAACCTTTTCGTATTGATAATTCAGTTCTATTATTCAAATGCAAGATTTGACACAAATAAGGTACACATGTATACACTAAAATGATGTATTGTATTTATGTCAAAATTTTTGTTGAAATAACTTTTTTTTTTTAGGGATTGTGTTCAAATAACATTATTGTTTATAATTTTGCATCTCAATGTTGTAATTTGTACTCTCTATATCTTAGAATTTGGATTAGGGTTTATGATTTACATCTCAATATTGTAATTTGTATCGTGTATATCTTAAAATCTAAATTAGATATAAATCAACTTTTCATAACTGATTTGTAAAGTGAGGGAGGATTACTCTCATTGACATATGTTTAAATCATCTCTCATTTAATATAGGACTCTTAATCGCATGAGTATGAATATAATTATATCTTTTAACTATAAGTTTTATTTATAAATAGACAATTTGCATTTTGAAGGTCTCGCTTTTAAGAACAATTTTGTGCCACACAATTAATAAATAGTGTATTTGTGGGTAAATAATGCTAGATTGTTGCAGCCACAATGTTATTTTAAAATTGACACGATTTTCTCTTATATATAAAACCGAAAGAAAAATGAAGTATTTCAGAGGTTTGCTTTATCCATCCTCATTTTTTGTGAAATGATATCGCCTAATGTAGCCTCTCTACTAAATTTTGGATAACTCTCCATTTTTGTGAAATATTCTAACTTGATTTTTTTCAATAAAACGGCAATCAATGGGTAGATGTTCATGTCTATGTGATCATGATGGAGCTTTCCATCTACCTTGAACTGCAAATTCCAATATTCAAGACCTAGGTTTGGACCATGCTACTTTTGCATTTGATTGCATGTTAGAAGTGAAAGATACATCAACATCATAGATGAAAAATATTTCTGAACTACTAACTAGACTCCATTTTCTCTAAGTATCGCAGTGGCATTCTATCTTAACACTAATTATAAAATAGAGTACTGGTACATTGTTAGAGAAGCTAATTAATTGGATTGTTTTGAATTTAGACAGGAAGTCTAATTATCTATCATGACCACTCCATTTGTCTTATATGATAAAAGCATACCATTTTATGAAAAGTTTATATTTTGAAAATATTCATGGGACAAATTCAACAATAACTTATAGCTACTATTTGTCTTCAACTATATATTTAAGAAAATAACATACATAAATTGTCAAACTAACCCAATTTAATTAACTGACACATGAGTAAAATAAAAAATAATTGAAGTAGAGTTAAATTTTCTATTTTTATTCCACTAAACAAACAAAATCTTATCTCTATTGAATTCTTCTCACTTTTTGCAACAAACAACATGTTATTCTTTTTAACTAATCCATTTCAACTTTATTTTCCCTCTCTCCCTCATTTTTTTCACCTCTTCTCTTTCTCTCTCTCACATTCCATTTTATTTTTCTTTTTTTACTGTTTATATTTTCCTTTATTAAAAAAACAATCTATCTTTTTTCAATCTCTCTCAAGGTCTCCCTTTCTCTAACTTCTTTTTTACTCTTTTTTTCATATATTTTTTCACTCAATTTTGCTCCATTTTATTTTACTCCAAAGTGGAAAAATACAAGAGAAATATTTGTCATTGATATATAAAATACATGATAAATATTTGTTACCGAAAAATAAAATAAAAATATGAATTGACTTAAATTCATTTTCTTTTAATTATTTTGAATAAATGTGTGTTGAATTAGTTGAATACTTTTATTTCTTTTAAGAAGAGTATTTTGAATAAATGTGTGTTGAATTAGTTAAATACTTTTTTTTAAGAAGTTAAATTAACTCAGTCAAATTAGCACCGAGAGAATCGAATCTGAGACTCTCCCAAGTTAATACCATCAGGCTAACCCAAGAGGGTTAGTTAAAAACCATAAATTAAAAAAATATGGTAATAGTCTCGTAAATATAGCTCAATTGATAAATAACATAGACATTATGTGCCGGAGCTAAGGTTTGAATCCCAAATTCTCTATTTTTCCATATTTCGTGTGTGTGAATTTAGTTACTATTTAACCAAAAAGAAAAATACGACAATACATGTATATGTAACATTTTTACCTTTCAAAAAAATGTATATCTCACATTTTAATATACTATCAATTAACACTAAAGACTTCAAAGTTGCACATTTAAAACTAGGGTTCAAAAACACACAATCGAGAAACTAAGGGAACAAAAAAAAATGGATTTAACCCTATATAATTAAAAGAGTAAGTGTTCATACGAAAAACTAATTATTATGGCTTCATTATACATGTATATTACTTCCTCTTGATATTACCCTACCAAAATAAAAATTGAACACTACCAAAAAAAAAACTTCCTCTTGATATTATCCAAGCCTTTCCTTACTCAACGTTTGTCATTGCATCCTCGATCTTTATCATATAATATAATAATAATTTAAAGTTGTCTTTAGCCAAGAAATTGGTCCCAACTCCCAACCCTTGTTAATATTATTACAGGGGACCAGACCTAACCCTTAAGTAGTAATCAATTAAGTTGCATATAACATAACTCGAAAATTGATGTACCGAAAGCCCCATTTCGTTCGATATATTGAATCCAATCAACTTAAAATAATTTTGAATTTAAGATGGTTAGTAGAGGTGTCAATAGAGCCCCAAATTTCAAAGTCCGCTTAAAAAAGCCCCCACCAAGCCCACTAAATTAAAGCCCCCTAATTGAAAAGAATTATTTGGGGTCAAGCCCACTATAAAATTTATTTATTTGTGGGCCTAATAAAGCCCCATATTATAATTTTTTTCTTAACAGTTTATTTATGCAAAATAGCTTATTCGAAATAGTTTATTTATGCAAACAACTTATTAGAATGACTTTTTAAAAACCGCTTATTCAAAACAACTTATTTATGCAAAATAGCTTATTCCGATCTCATTTTAAAAAACAACTTATTCAAAACAGCTTATTTATGCAAAACAGCTTATTCGAAACTTATTTATACAAAACAACTTATTTGTGCAAAACAGCTTATTCCGATTTCATTTTAAAAAACAACTTATTCAAAACAGCTTATTTATGCAAAACAGCTTATTCGAAACAACTTATTTATACAAAACAACTTATTTGTCCAAAACAGCTTATTCAAAACAACTTATTTATACAAAACAACTTATTCCAAACAACTTATTTATACAAAATAGCTTATTTGTGCAAAAACAGCTTATTCAAAACAACTTATTTATACATCTTTGGTGGTTTAAGGGGATTTTCGAACAATGCTCGGCTGACTTTTAACATTACCTGAATTTTTGTGATTGAGTCATATGAAAGGAGATAAATAGGAGAATTTTTCAACATAAGGTAGATACGCTTCAAAATTTAAGCGAAAAGGTTAAGCTTCAGGCTTTCTTGTAGTTAAAATCGACTTATACTATGTTCGATTTTGATTATTTTATTTGACGGCATAATCATTTGTCATGCTTAACGATCGTTTCCTAATTTCTCTTTCTTCCTTCTCATTGTTGTTTTTTGTAATGTGGCCATGTTGAATTGTTAGTTTCTCTTGTACACATTGTGTTGGAAGGACTTTTACTTGAGTTTATTAATATATATCTTTTTGAGCCTTTTAAAAAAAAAGATGGTTAGTCATCGTTCAATTTTTAACACTCAATATTTTTCAAAAAAAATGGATTGGTCAATATCTACTCCAATTGTACTTTATAAAGAATTTTGAGACACAAATTTTCAAAATTGGTCACATGAATTGAGCCTTTTGTACACCAAAGCCATAATAATAGAGATGTTCATTTTTTTTAAGAAAGAAATTGATATATTCTTTACTATTTTTTTTTTCTCATTTTGAACTTTACTATTCAAAATGAGATAAAGTCATAAAACAAAAATCGTGGATTCGCACCACCTCTTTATATTTTTTTTTTTTATGGAACCTCTTTATACTTTTATTTAGCAAACTTTATATGCTTTTATTCCTTTGTTCCAAATGAAAAAAAGAATATATAGAACTACGAATTTTCCTTCCACTCGTGCAATAATTTTTACATTTTTTAGCTCTTTATCTGCTTTCAAAGATAGAGTTAGATAAAAAAAAAAAGAAGTTTTTTTACAGAATTAGATAATGTGTTGGTGACGCTATTTTTTGAAAAAATAAAAATATTTGGACAATAGAGTGAAGATACTTCAACTACATGTATAAGAAAGTCACAAGATAAATAAATTGCTAAAGCTAGAGAGTTGTCATCAATCAGGCTTCATGAGCCACCCGTGCATGAAGCTATCCTTTGAGATAAGATTATCAATTAATATAATATAATGTTTTTTTGAATTGTTTAATATAATATTGTAATGTTGATTCAAACATTTAACCATACCATTCAATATTATAGTGACTCATTTAGAGGCTCGTGACTATTTAACAGTTATACAGAGTGGAATTACCCCTATTACACGTTATTAGTGCAACATACACATGATTCCCAAGTGTTAATTTGACATCATATAATTTGACAGCACTTATACTTAGTGTGCATCATTATATTATTGGCATAACATGATTCACATCTTAAGCCATATCAATTGCTCACTTTAAATTATTTAAAGAATTTTCCAACGTTTTTAAGGGATTTCAAATTTCGCCTTTAAGGTTTTTTTTATACTTAAACCATCTCGAGAGTTGACTCTATTTTAAATAATCTTGGAATTTAGGTTAGATTTAACTCAACTCTTACAAAATCGGTTTGTAAGATGAAAATTACCGACCACTTATAAACACATTTTCAAATCATATATCATTGAATCACACTTCAAGTCATATCATGTGAGACACTTAACTTATCTCAGCACACAATTTATGAACATTTTGAGCATGATCTGAGCAACTCAATATCGATGATATGATAATATTTGATCGAATGAATTTTAATATGTTATGATACTATCTTAAAATTTAAACCGTGTCTAATTCAAACTCTATAAAACTAAATTGTAAAGTGATCACTTATAAACTCAATTTGAGTTCATATGTCATCCAATTAGCTAACATATACATGGTAAGATGTTGAAGGTTTTACTAGCTATTGCGAGTACTTTGACGAGTAAATTCATGAATCCAGGATAAGTTAACCTTGACTCTTAGTAGGTAGAAAATCATGTATAGTGGTGTTGAGGAAATTTTTGTTATTATCGAAGGTAGAGCGCGTATAGCAATAAGCACCAATAAATAAAATGTTTAAAATGTGTGTCTTTGACTAGTTAAAAAAGTAAAATTTTGATGTGTTAACCCAAGGAATGAGTTAATATATGTATGGTCTCGTTGCTCGCATATGTCGTATAAATTACAACGTTAAAGTTGTCTTTGAATATCTAGCAAGGAACTATTTTATATCTTTTTCATGCAAAAAATTGAATGTTTTTAATCAAAATACTTTCTATATCGTATAATGAACTTACTCCCTCCGGTCACTATTATAAGAAAAAATCAACTTTTTAGGTTTATTTATTAAATGATGTATTTAATCTATATTATTGACCAAATACATCATTTAATGAATGAACCTAAAAAATTGATTTTTGCTGATAATAGTGACCGGAGGGAGTAGAGTTTAAGGTTTAAAAAACGTAGTAGAAACATAAAATGTTGAAAGTAAAGTGCATGAAAAGTTAAAGACTTACAAGTAAATGTACATAAATTTTAAGGTGCAAGAACGTGAATTGCAGAATGTTTAAAGTGTGTGAAATGTGAATGTGCAAGGGAGTCTAAGTGGGAAAAAAAAAAAGGAAATGAGTTTTATGTGCATATAATCTTTATTATTGCTAATTGTCTATGTTTACACCTCCTAATCTTTATTATTGCAAGGTATCCTTATCTACGTTTTCTCTTCCTAATCTTTATTATTATTGCTAATTAATGTTTGTAACTTTTGCCCCATGTTAACAACTTTTTTGGTTCCGTCCCTATTGCCAAGTGTTTTAGATCGGTAATTGTCCTCGACACTGCAAAGTTATGCAAGGTTGACTTTATTTCAACACTCATGAGTCTGGGTCGTAACCGTTCATATTGTCGTAAATTTTACTTGTTGTGTAAAGACTTTCTACTCTATAACTATGTACGAAGTCCATAAGCATTATTCGTCGCGGCCCATGCGGAACTGGGTAAGCCCCATCTCCTTTAATTAAACTATAACTTTTTAGGTATAAAAATAAAGTTTTTGTTTAATTTAATTAACTTAAATAAAATTTTATCAATGCTGATTTTTTTTTTGTCAAGTAGTCTAGTGGCTAGAGATCACACAATTAAATGTGGAGAAGTGGGGTGTCCGGGGTTCGAACCCCGACCCCTGCATATAATATGCAATATCCCTACCAACTGAGCTAAGCTCACGGGGATTATCAATGCTGATTTTACTCATATTATAAGATTTCTGCATGTACTTTTTGTTAGGGAGAGAATGAAAACGGAATAATGTGCTTCTGTCATTGATTAATAAAAGTCTTATATACACATATGCAGTAACAAACTAATTGCCAAAAACTAGTAACAAACTAAATGTCTAACTAAAGCCACATCTTAAGGCCCAAGTATCTAACAAATCCTCCCTTTAAACTGATTACCCATAACATATCAGTTTAAATCTTCATAACTGCACATTCCCAGAAGCTTTCTCATTTTCTGAAACGCGTCTAGCTTTATTGGCTTTGTCATAACATCTGCAAGTTGATCCTCTGTGTTGCAATGAATCAGATTAATTATTCCAGTCTTTACAAGATCACGTAAGAAGTGAAAACGGACGTCAATATGCTTGCTGCGCCCATGAAGAACAGGATTCTTCGATAACTTGATTGTAGAGCTGTTGTCACACATCACTGTGGTTTCCTTCAACTGTTCATGGCCTAATTCCTTCAAAATCCTTCTTAGCCAAACTGCTTGACAAGCACAAGCTGCAGCTGCTATAAATTCTGCCTCCGTTGTTGAAAGAGAGACCACAGGTTGTTTCTTTGAAGACCATGAAATAGCAGCATTGCTTAGCATAAAGACATAGCCTGAAGTGCTTTTCCTATCATCCACATCACCAGCATAGTCACTGTCTGTGAAGGCTGTCAGTTCCTTTTCTCCATTTCTCCTATACCAGATTCCAGAGTTCACAGTTCCTTTTAGAAACCTCATAATCTTCTTTAGAACTTGCATATGCATCATGGAGGGACTTTCCATATACCTACTTATCAAACATACTGAAAACATAAGATCTGGTCGAGTCGCAGTGAGATACATTAAACTTCCAACCATTTGCTTATAGTTAGTAGCATCTACAAGTGATCCACTTCCTTCTTTTGATAGCTTACATCCTGGAACAATTGGATTCTTCACTGCATTAATATTTTCCATACCAAACCTTTTGAGAATCTCTTTAGCATACTTTGACTGACTGATAAAAATTCCAGCTTCATTTTGAGTTACTTCAACTCCCAAAAAATAACTCATTTTACCCAAATCTGTCATGTCAAAATGGTGTTTCATGGATGATTTAAATTCTATCACCATATCATTGTTATTTCCAGTAAAAATTAAATCATCAACATATATGCTAACTACAAGTATTCCATGCTTATCAGTCTTAACAAACAAAGTATATTCAAAGGGACATTTTGTGAATCCTTCCTTGATAAAGTAAGCCTCAATCTTTTTGTACCATGCCCTAGGCGCTTGTTTTAGCCCATACAAGGCTTTTTTCAACTGATACACCTTATTTTCTTCACCTTTCTTCACATACCCTAGTGGTTGCTCAACAAAAACAGTCTCACTTAACTCTCCATGTAGGAAAGCACTCTTCACATCTAGTTGATGGACACACCACCCTTTCATAGCAGCAAATGCAATAATAGTTCGAATGGTATCCCATCTAGCAACAGGGGCAAATACTTCATTATAGTCTATGCCATATTGTTGGGAATACCCCTTAGCAACTAACCTGGCTTTATGCTTCTCTATCTTCCCTTTCTCGTTGTATTTTGTTTTAAAGATCCACTTTACTCCAATCCTTTTTGCATCAGCTGGAAGTGTGGTTAGCACCCATGTTTTGTTTCTTTCAATGGCTTCAATCTCTGCATCCATAGCCATCTTCCATTTGTCGCTCTTAATTGCTTCTTGAAAAGTTACTGGATCTTCAGGTTGAACAAGAGTTGTCATCAAATTTAGCACTTCTTCATCTGAGAACATTTCATCGCTGGGATTAACATGATAGTCATCATGCCATGCTGGTGCGTTTCTGATCCTCCCTTTACCATGAGCTTCTTCTGATTCTGATTCACTAGACTGCGAAGTAGATGACTCAGTTGGTTCTGTCTGATTATTATTTGTTGTTACCACTTGGTCGTCAACTTCAGTTTCTTGCACTTGATCATCTGCTACTGTTTCAACTTCACTTTTATCACCTAAATCAACCAATTTTCCTTCTTTCTCAGTTTTCTCATCCCAATTCCATTTTTCATTTTCAGAAGAAACCACATCTCTGCTGATAATGATTTTCCTTTTCACAGGATCATACATCCTATATGCTTTAGACTCTTCACTTACTCCAAGTAACACACATCTTGTGCTTTTATCATCAAGCTTTTTCCTTTGATTGTTGGGAACATGAACATGTCCTATACAACCAAAGACTTTGAAAAAGTGTACAGAGGGCTTCACTCCACTCCATGCCTCTTCAGGTGTGATGTTTTTCACAGCAATTGTTGGGCTCCTGTTTTGAACAAAAATTGACCAGTTTATAGCTTCTGGCCAAAATTCTTTGGGAATTCCTTTCTCACTTATCATACTCCTCACCATGTTCATGATTGTTCTATTTTTCCTCTCCGCAACCCCATTTTGTTGTGGGGTGTAGGAGGCGGTAAGTTGTCTTTTAATTCCATGTAAAGTGCAAAAACTGTCAAATTCTGATGATGTAAATTCTCCACCCCTATCTGTTCTAAGAGTTTCAATCTGTGTACCACATTCTTTTTCAACAATCACTTTGAACTTTTTAAAACATTCCAGTGCTGCTGATTTTTCTGAGATAAAATTCACCCAAGCCTTTCTAGTGAAATCATCAATAAAGGTGATAAAGTACCTTTTCTTACTATTTGATTGAGGAGTAATAGGCCCACATATATCATAATGAATTAGCTCCAATTTCTTTGTTGCCCTCCATAGACTTTTCTTAGGAAAAGGTTCCCTATGTTGCTTTCCCACTAGACAATTGCTGCACAATCTAGAAGAGTCATCTAGTTTTGGTATGCCCTTCACCATTCCCTTCTGAACTAGAGTCTTCAAGCCTTTCAAACTTAAGTGCCCATATCTGCAGTGCCACATATAGGTTACATCCTCATTGGAGACTTTCAAGCAAGTTGGGAAAATCACATCAGCAATGACCAAGAACATCCTATTAGACGAGATTCTGGATGTAATAATTAATCCTCTTTCAGGATGATATACTTTGCAGCAGTTGTGTTGAAATATAATGCTCAAATTCTTCTCTTGTAATTGCCCAACACTCAACAAATTGTTCTTCAATTTTGGTATGAAGTACACATCAGTTATTATTTGAACACAATCATCAATTTTCAACTTTATTTTTCCTTTACCCATAACCATCATGCGTGAATCATCTCCTAACTTTACTGAAATTCTAAAATCTTCATCAAATTCAAAAAACCAGTCTTTACTGCCACACATATGGTTACTGCATCCAGAATCAATAAACCATACCTTTCTTTCCATCACTTCTGTGTCAGTTGTATGAGCCATCAACAACAGTTCTTCGTCTTCATCAAATTCTGCATAATTTGCCTTTTCTTCCCAATTAGGACATTCATACTGATAATGCCCTAATTTGTGACAATTGAAGCATTCAATTGTCTCTTTCTGGAATTGTCTTCCTCTTCCTCTTCCTCTTCCCCCTCTGAAACCACGACCTCTTCCTCGTGTTCTTCCGGCGCTCGACACTTTCAAGACTTGTTCTTCCTCTTTGTAACTTGTCATCCTTTGCTCATGAACGAGTAATCTGCTCTGAAGTTCATCTACTGTCATGGTAGTCACATCGTTTGATTCCTCAATGGCACACACGACGTAACTAAATCGTGCCGTCATCGATCGCAAGATCTTTTCCACAACTGTTGTTTGCTCAACAGTTTCTCCATGAGTTTGCATGCGGTTGACAACTGAGAGTGTTCTTGAGAAGTATTCATCAACTGTTTCTCCTTCTTTCATTCCAAGAACCTCAAACTCCTTGCGAAGAGCTTGTAACTGTGCTCGTTTCACTTTAGTGGATCCTTGATATTTGAGTTTCATAGAATCCCAAATACCTTTTGTCGTGTTCTTGTTCAAAATCGTCTCCAAGATGGTTTGGTCAATCGATTGGAACAAGTAATTCTTTGCTTTGAGATCCCTTAGTTTGCTATCTTCACCTTCCTTGATTTGTTCTGCGGTAGCGCCTGCCGGAGGGACGACGATGCCGTTCTCAACTTCGGTCCAAAGCTCTCTAGATCGAAGTAGATTCTCCATTAGCATCGACCAGTGGTCGAAGTGCCCATCGAATCTTGGAACTGATGGTTGCATGAAGTTGCTGGATTCAGCCATGGATTCAATCGATTTCTTCTCCTCACAATCTTACGTTTTTTCTCTCGCAACAAATCTCACTGAAAACTGCGGTTTTGACCCAGACCCCAACCGGTGCTCTGATGCCAGATGTTAGGGAGAGAATGAAAACGGAATAACGTGCTTCTGTCATTGATTAATAAAAGTCTTATATACACATATGCAGTAACAAACTAATTGCCAAAAACTAGTAACAAACTAAATGTCTAGCTAAACCCACATCTTAAGGCCCAAGTATCTAACACTTTTATACATATGGATTTGGTGACATGATATTGGTTTACAAATTTACCACGTCATGTAATTAGATTGAGATCCTTTTGAACACGCATGCATTTTCACTAGAGTGCACAAGTTTGCAAGAGTGAGAAATGGAAAATCAAATTTTCTATTTAACCTTTTTTTGGAAATGGTAAATGTAAGAGCAAAACAGATAAGAATAATTCCATTTATTAATTTGAGGTCAGACAAAACTCTTCCAAAACTGCATTTGAAAGACAACGTTGAAAAGGAAATATAGACCTGAAGCTACAAAGCTATACCACTAAATAAATTTGAGAGTATGGAAGTTCCTTCACATGTGGTTCAGGTAATTAAGTCCACAATACTCATATAGTTATATTCATATACTAACATTAATAGGACCTACTTCCTTGTGGTACTTGGCATATATCTGCCAGTGTCCATAGGAAAAAGACACCTAAACTAACTATGTACGTGATGTACAAATTGATCATGTAAACCATTAAAAAAAATATAGTGACTTGCTAGAACCTATATGTATATTATTGATCAATTAGTAGTGCATACAAATTATATAGGTTTACGTAAACATCATTATACTTGTTTACATTATTTGGTTTGTATATTGTTCTTAATATGTATCGTCTGCAGCTCAAGATTCTAGCTAACTAATCCATACTGCTACGTCTCTACTATATCCCAAACCTAGCAATGTCTTTTTTTTTTTTTGGCCGAGAGGTTTGAATCTCGGACCTTGCATATATTATGCATTGTCCATACCAACTGAGCTAAGTTCACGAGGACAAACCTAGCAATGTCTTTTAAAAAGAAAGAACCATTGAAAGAAAGAAAAAAGAATGAAATAAAAAATAGGTTAAATATATTTTTAGTTTATATGAAATTTTCAATTTTGTTTTTAGTCTCTATAAAATATTTATCGGCTTTTAGTCTTCTAAATATTTTTATCAACACTATTGATCTCCAAATTCTAGCAATGCTTCCAAAACCATCATATACAAATTTTAAGGTATTAGATTTTTCTTCGAAACCATGTTCACGCGATTGATTTGAAGAATTTGAAAAAAAAAAAATTATCTTAAACACCTAATTTCCAATATTTAAAATCATTTCAATTACCTTTCAAAAAAAACATTCATTTCAATTATAAATAATAATTAAATTAATATTAAAACATGTGTTAGTTAGAAATGGAAACAAAATTATCATGAGGACTTTTAATAGCCTAGGTAAATTTAGACGTGAATCATCGGTACAAAAGCCATACTAACTTGTGACCTGAGATATAAGTTAAGGTATTAAAAAAGGAAGTAAAAAATAAATTTTATAAGTTTGGATGTGAATCACTAGTACAAAGGTCATGTTAACTTATGTGTGAGATACAAGTTAATGTACTAAAAAGGAAGTAAAAACTAAATTTTATATTAAAAATATACATAATTAAAAACTTTTACAACATTAAATACAGGTTCTAAGAAAATACTTATATCTTTAATTTTTTAACATGTGCGTTGAGGACACATGTTAGCATTTTCTCCGATATAATTGCCCACGTTATAAATGGCTCATTCTTTTCAAATACTCCTATATGTTTCATCCACCCAATATTTTCCTATATATTTTGCTGTATGAATTGTGCTGCAACATGCCAGCAAGTGGGCCATATTGTTGGTGTCGGTGGTTAATTGGCTTTCACCATTGATAAGGAAACGATGATTGGCACTTGGAAAGCATGCAAAGTCAAACATTCAACATACTGTTCCTTCGCTTTCACAACCTGTTTACTTCTCTGCCATTAAGCCACGAAACAACTAATTAATCAGCTACAATTTGCTAATAAAAACATAGTCAACAAAAACAAAAACAAAAAAAAACGTAACTAAACAGTTGGACTCAACTCAAGGGTCAGTTAGTTTCATCAAAGAACAAATTGTGAGACTCGAGTTCGATTTTTCAATGGAATATTTTTTTGTCATGTTATCTTACCTTACGGTTGAACTTCAAATTATTAAAACCCTTTTCTTTTAGAAACTGAAGGATTAACACTAAAAAACAAACATAGTTTCCTTTCAAAAAAATATATTTGAAAAGAATGAGCCATCTCCGTGGTGCCAATTTTTCATTGAAGAATTCTTTGTAGAAGACAAATAAAATCAATTCAATGTTTGAATTATTTTATTTTAATTGATGATTAATATGTATCCATTGTCTTGAGTGAAGTTCTCCTCTCTCTCTGTCTAGAAAAGTTAGGGCTCTCTAGCTAACAAGTTTGTAGAGCGCCGCTTCTCTCTATTAGGTTCTTTCCTCTGTCACTAGATTTTCTCTCTTAAAATTTTTGAGTGGAGATGTGATCTCTCTCTCTCTCTCTCTCTTGTGATTTTGGAGCAAATATTAACACGATGTTGCTCCCCAGACTCCCCCAACCAGTGGTATAAAGAGCAGGAAGTGGATTCTGTGTCGGATCTTGTTACAGGCGGTGGGGACTCATACTTGAGGAGGAGATTGTTGAGTTTTAAGTGTGAGTGGTTAAGTCTCACATTGTCTGTGAGCGGGTAAAGTGTTAAATATATATATATATATATATATATATATATATATATATATATATATATATATATATATATATATATATATATATGATAGATAACTCATGTATTAAGATTTTGGATGTAGATATGACATCTCACTTTTTTTATAATCCTGAAGCATTGATTCGTTGTTGCTCTCGGCTTCTAGAGACTCCCCAATTGAAAAACATGATAGTCTCTATTAAAGTTTGAGTTCTAATTTGGTTATGCCTTTATGATTTATAATCAATCTATATGTAATGATGTTCTCATTTTATTGTATTTTATTTTTGAACAAGTAACGTTGTTCTGGTTAGATAATGAAATTTGTTTTCATCTGTCCAAAAAACACTATGCATAACCAATGAAACAAATGAAGCATTCTTTCTTTACCCTCTATATCTCTTATCTACATGTTTCTTCATCCTCCCTCTAAATCTCTTAATCTTACCCTCTCTTCATTAAAATATAACAAAAGAAACAGAGAATAAAATTAGGAGAAAGAAAGTAACATCTACTTCAAAGGTTGATGGTAAAAAAAAAATGTCCATTATATTTTTATCTAAAGTCATAGTGGGGTAGTGCGCCTAGTGGCCACTACAAAATAAGGAAACTGAAGGAAGCTAGCAATTTACAAACCTCACATGTCATCTATCATGACAACATATCGAATTCATCAAATAGCACGCCTAATCAAAAATAAAATGCTTATAGATACTACCTACCCTTTATTGAAGGGAGGGTGCTTCATGACACTACCCTAAGTCTAACCCTTTATTGAAAAGAAAGAAGGAAAAAAAATATTCTAACGATACAATCGATAGCTTCACTTGCAAGTTACCACAAAATGTAGCAAGTCAATAACTATGGTCCCTTCAATATTGGCAACCTTTAATAACGAAAGCATAGTTTTCAGACTCGGCTCGGTCATCGACTCGGCGGGGGTACTGGGTCACTGGGTCAATGGTCGAACCACTGGGTCGTTGGTCGAACCGCATGACTGAACCGGAACCACTCGGATGACTCGGTTAGATAACTCGGTCCTTAGATTAAATTTATATAGTTATTTAACCGGATTAACTCGGATTGAATCGGTGACTCGGTCACTTTAAAAACTAAAATAATGACCCCTGTAAAATAAGATAAAAACTATCCAACAATAATAATTTCATAGGCTAATTGCTCAAATTCAAAACATAGTCATAACTCAAAATACATCTTGGTAGTAAAAATCCAAATAGATCCCAAAAAAGTATGATTCCAATTCCAACATAAATTCAAGTAAGCAGAGATTGCCCCAGTTATAAAAATCCAAAAAGATCCCAAAAAATCATAATTCCAACACAAGTATTATCATCAATAACATTTAATTCCAAGGAGTCAAGATTGATTGAGCAAAACGACGTCGTTTCAGACTTTCAGTTAAGCAAAAAAAAAAAAAGCAAAAAAAAAAAATAAAACAAAAAACCGGTCTGACCCATGACTCGGCCGAGTCACCGGTTTTTACCGGTTTTGACCGAGTTTGACCGAGTTAACTGCATGGCCGATCCAAATGTTGGCTCGAACCGGCTTACCCACCGGTTCACGGTCCGACCGGTCCGACCGGCCGGTCCGAGCCGAGTCTGAAAACTATGAACGAAAGTAAAAAAAAAGGAAACAATATTGGGAGTAACAAGCACCCACATCTCAAAATGCACACTTCTCAACTTTCCCATTTTCATCCATTTGCTAATTAAAAAAGAGCAAACCAAAACCCAAAAATTAACTGCTTTAACACTGCACGAAGTGAATTTGGCTTAGTTTAGCTGCGTAATAAGCACGTTTAACTGTACTTTCAGCTTTTAAGTCGCGGGAATTTTTAAAAAATTGCTTATTTTGCTTTTACACATTAATTGCAAACGCGTAAGCTGCCGGAGCCAAAAAGATCTCAAAGCACATGGCTCATCAATGCGTTTTACAACTCACTTGTTCTGTTCCACCTTCACTGCTTTCCTTTCTCATCATTAAATTTCCTTCCTTATTACTGTTTCACATTTCATTCTCTTCCAATTTTCTTGCATTTCAATGTTTTCCCATTGAGCAATGCTATATATCTAGAATAAAGAGCAGCCAATATTTGCCACAATTCAAGGAGGTGTGACTGAAAAATAGGAAGTGAACAAATAAATCATGCAATTAAAACTTGTCAACTGTGTCTTGAAAAATTCTTGATACTATTTTTCTAAAGAAATAACAATTGGATGAAACAATCAAAGGTACATTATTGCCAAAAATATGTTGCATATAATATTACCAATTTTCAATACATAAACAAATACAAAGCGCAAATACAAAACTATACTTTGTAGCATTTTAAAATTACGATGGGTCATCGTAATTTTGACACATCTACCATGATACAAAACATAGGTCCAAAATCAAATTATATATAATGATTGAGAACAAAAAAGTTTTGGCATGTTTTAATAATAACATTAGACCAATCAAATCAATCAAATACAGTATATAATAATGCAAATATACTCTAGTCTTGCATGGTCAAAATCTTGTACATTAATTTTATTCATTTACTCACTCATAAACATACGATAGTCCATAACTTTCAAGTGAAAGAATACAAAAATGTAAATTCCAAGATGAATATGTACAACTACAAACATCACATTTACTTCAAAAAAAAAAAAAAACTACAAACATCACATAA
This sequence comes from Medicago sativa, assembly GCF_051527215.1. NCBI lineage: Eukaryota > Viridiplantae > Streptophyta > Magnoliopsida > Fabales > Fabaceae > Medicago > Medicago sativa. The sequence goes on along the minus strand of NC_140755.1, from coordinate 87,660,108 downwards.
CAGTGAAATTAAAATAAAAATTTAAAACTATCATTATAAAAAATAATAAATGTGAATTTTTTAAATTTTGTTTACACCTTCGTGTGCTTTTATTTTTTTGGTAACTAACTATAACTAACAATCTCTATAAACAGAAGAAGAATCTACCACCGACGAACAAATTTGTTTCTTAATAACAGAATTTAAATCATGATTATTCGTACCACGTTGAATTATTGCATGATTATGCCCATTGAGTGAACTCACTTCAGGTATCAACTCGTTCAAAACATTTAGTTGAACATTCTTACTATTCAATATAAACTCGTTACTCGCGAGTTGACTCAGTAAAACCGATTCAGTAACCGAGTTTTTCTTCTTCCTATGCTGAGTCGCAGCACGAACGATCTCAACCATGACTGCGTTAGACAACCGTCGGACACCGCGAGCACCGCCAATGACAACGGCGGGTAGAACAGCACGCTGAGTGCTTGACTGAAGCTTTTTTCCGTGTTTGTTGAAGAGCAAAACCGATTCTGGACTCCGATTCTTGACTCGGTTAAACGGGTCCCGAAGAATGAGAATTGTTTTTGTATCTACAAGCATCACGTGTTTGAAGTTGCGTCGAACACGACCAAGTAGCATTGGGTAACATGCCCACCGTCGTAGACTAAACGGAACTCGGTCCAGAAAGCCTGATAATGAGTTTTCTGGATCGAGTTCCGTTGCGTCAAAACTTAGTACCGACCCATAACTCAGTGAAGCAGTTGTAGCAGTAGCAGTAGCATTGTTTCGTAATTTATTACCCCACAAGGGTTCTGAAACTGGGTGGTTATTTCCTTTGTGGAAAAAACGAGAAGTGTTGAAAAATGTATTGTTGTTTTGGGAATGAAGAAGTGTTATGAAAGAATGATTCTCTTGTTGAATAATGTGTGAGAAAGAGGAAGATGAAGAAGGAGAAGAGAAGATGAAAACAACGTCGGTGGTGGAAATGATGGTGGAGCGATGAAGGAGTCTTAAGAAGAAACGGAAATCTTCGTGGGTGGTTTCATCTGAGACGTGGCAGATAAGAAGATCGGACATGGGTTTATTGCCACGGAGATAGAGGGTGCCCATTTTTTGAAGGGCGAAATGGTGGTTGTTGTGGGTGGGTTTGTGGTGGTTGAGAAGGAAACGACGTCGTAAAGGGGATGGTGATGGTGGGGTGCTTGGGAGTGTGGAGAGGGTGAAGAGGAGGAGGGTAGTGAAGAGGAGAAGTGCACAGATTGAGAGTGTGGATTGTGCTTTGGAGATTATGAGAGATTTTGATGATGACGATGGTGGTGAGAAAGAAGAGGAAGAGGAAGGTGAATTTAGTTTAGTTGTTGTGGTGGATGATGATTTGTCTTGTGGGAATAATACTAAGAGAAGACTCATGTTGTTGTTGTTGTTGTTGGTGCTGTTATCTTCGTTGGTAGATTTTGGCTTTGTCATTGTTGAGAGAATCGTGGGTGATGTTTCTTGGTTGTGATGGTTAATGGATTTGTGAAGGAGTGGAAATGGGAGGGGAGAGGAGTAAGTGGTGGGGTATGAAATGAAGTGAAAGAACAAATGTAAATATGTAATTGTGGGGGGGTGTGTGTGTGGTTGATGTTGAGTTGTTATTGATGATGTCTTGCTCTGCTTGGGGAAGGGTGTGGGGGCATGGGAGATACTGTTGTTGGGTCATTTGCTTCACACACATTTTAATCAAGTTATTAACACAAGACTCTTATGTTCTTTAGTTTATTATAAGAAGAAGAAAAAAGTAGTTACTTCTTCCATTTTTTTACTACTGAATATTGCATTTCTTTGGTTTTCTACGTATTCTCTCTAAGAAAGTTATCTTATTCCAACCATGTTTTGAGTATTAAATATGGACACTCCTCCTAGGTCGAATTTAAAGTTCATCATATGGTTATTAACACACAAAAAAAGTTCTTCATAATGTGTAAGTTTGTTAGACCAATCTACATCGATAATGATTTATTTAATCGATGTTTATTTATATTTTTGTATGAGCACAAGAGGTTGATCACCGGAATTGGTGATGTAATCTTGATGTTTGATGCTTTGATCTCTCTGTCTTTGGTTACAACCCTACAATATAAACAATGTTTAAGTGAGGTTAAGAATGAGTGATCATACATGTGGTGTGAACCCCTAATTTAAGATGTATATGCTCATGCTCTTTGTAATCTTCACTTAGCTTGGTTCACCCTTGAATAGAGGTTGTGCTTGTATATATGATAGTTGAGATAGACAAAGGCACACATTTGAGTTAAATGAGTTCCTCGATATGTCAAATGAAGAAGGTATGTCTGACCTTTCATAAGCGCTATCTCTAGTCATGCTTAGTCTAAAATGGCATCGAGCTAATTTATGCACCGCATCATCCCTTTGATTAATATTATCACTTGAGATCTTATTTGGTGGACTATAAAATTGGACTTGTTTAGTATGCGCAATGTAGATCCTAATTGTACTTGATCCAGTCATCATTTGCGTTGGCCTCCGAAACTAATACCATTACCGTATGTATTGAAGGGTGAACCAAGCTAAGTGAAGATTACAAAGAGCATTTGTTTGAGTAAACATGAGTTCACATCTCGATAAAATAATTTAGTTATATTTTACTTTGTATAGACCAACTTTTAATTAACAGTGCCCTTCTTTAAAATCTGAAGCGTTAACACACACAAAAAAAAACTAAAACAATCGAAACATTGGATTGGAAGAATAATTTCATATTTTTTTGTTCGAAGATTAATTTTACACTTATTAACAAGCAACCTAAACCGACCTTGTGCGAATTTCAGGAGCAAGAGCGACCTAAATTTGAAGAGCAAGTAAACTGGCAGAGTATCAAGAGTACACTGCTCAACCACCACCCTAGAAACCATAAACCTTATAGATGGGTCACTAGCTCGGCCCAAATTAGAAAATTCGTCAAATTACGTGACCAGAGCGGAAAATTAACAGCGGGAGATTAATGTGCGTCATGACTAGCATAAAGGTAATTATTGTGTTGAAACACTGGTTAATACTCTCTCCGCTCTTAGTTATAAGAGACATTTGTGTAAATAAAAATTGACGTATTGGATTGAAATTTTAAAGCAAATACATTACTCAAATATCTCTTATAAATAAGGATTAATGCTGATTTTGTTGATTTAGCGTGTATTAGAATATAGTGAGAAGATAGCTTGTAGAGCAAGCTATCTAGATAGCTTGGAGAGCAAGCAAGTTAGTTAGAGTTAGTTACACAACTAAACTCTATATATAGGAACACTCTTGTATCATTTCATATCATATCTTTTATCAATCTATTCATTCTCTAATGAGTTCCTTTGAGTATCTCCCTCATGAGTACTCTTATGCTTGCTATCTTGCTTACATCTATGACTTCTCTCCCTATGATTCCATGATTTCTAATATGGTATCAGAGCCTCTTCACGATTATGGGCCACCTGTTGTCAGGTTTCCGTTATCGGGCCACCCGTCATTTATGTTCACGCTTCAGATGTGTAATCCTGAGCGTAGGGGGGTGTGTTAAGAGTCCCACATTGGTTAGGAGTTGGCCTGACAATTTGTTTATAAGTGGGGGCAATCCTCACCTCACAAGCCGGTTTTGTGGGGTTGTGTTAGGCCCAACCACGATTTCTAATATGGTATCAGAGCGATATCCTAGGGAGGAAGACGATGATGATGCTTCCGCTATCGATTCAGCATACGATGCAGAGGAAGATGAAGAATCTGAAGGTGTTCTCACGGTTTCTGCACAACCTATGGAATCTTCAGCTTCTCATGTTCATTTCACTTTCGGTAGTTTCGAGTCTCCAATTCAACCGGTTTCTACTCCTTCAATCGAACCAAAATTCGATGGATTCTCCGTCAAGATTGGTGAGATTTCTTGCGTAATTGTTGATCCTTGCTGCAACATCGTCAAAGAAGACGATTGTGTGTTCATTGATTCGCAAGATGAGAAATTGGACGTTCTTGAACCTGACTTGGAGAATCGTTCCTCTGATTTTGTCGTTTCTGAAGCACCGGAGGTTCTCATCGATACATTACCTGCGAGATCGTGTAGCTCTGTTTACGGCGTCGCCGCCGTGAGGCTTTTCGCCTCGTGGTTGTTCGTCGAGAAGCAGTCTGAGCATCATGTTTCTGCCATCAACAATCGGCTTCTGTTTCTCAAATTACATGACGAATCAATCGTCGATTTTGATCCCGGTGGAAGTGTTTTCTCGTGTTCTTTCTTCTCCGATTCCAGTGTTCTACGGTGCACCTCTTTCTGTTTGTTGTGGATACCTTGAGATCGAGGAAAGAAGCGTTTCTCATCATTGATCTCAAGAGATAGCAGTTATGCGCGTTTGGAGAAGTGCTTCTTAAAGAAGCATGGTTTGGTTACGTTCAGAATCATGCTTGGATTTGGCTTTCTCTGTTCCTGTCTCAATTCACTTTTGAAATCACATTTTATGACATTACTTTTCTGTCATTTCTTTTGCAAATCCTTTCAGAAGCGTTTTATGCAGCGTTATACAGAAGTTCCTTTGATTCAATGTTTAGAAAAGTTGTTTTTGGTAGAAGCATGTTTGGTATAAGCTGTATTGGTTGGTTCGGAATAGCGTTTGGATCTGTTTCACATCTTCAGCTGTGTGGAAAATCACAGCATCACATAAGTGCGTTTCCAGCATCATTTTTCAGATTCTTGTTTTAACAGAAACATGAAAAGCACTTTTGGTATAAGTTGTTTCTGGTTCGGTTGTGTGATTCAATAAGCTGTGTTTGACACATCACATTTCACATAATCATTTTTTTGGAAAAGCTGGTTTGGAAAAGTGCGTTTGGAAAAGCCGTTTTGAATAAGCTACTTTTGGTTCAGTGGCGTTTCAAATAAGCTGGTTTACAGTTTCACAAAATCGAATTTTCATGTTTGGTTCTCAGAATCAGCAAGCTGTTTTGGTTGAAGAGTGTTTCTGAAATTACAAAGAAGGAGGAATGTGTTGTGCTACTGTGTTCAACTCAGATTTCTCTTCTGGGCTGCCTTTACATCATTGAACTCAATCATGGGCCTTCACATGCTTTCAACACACATTGTGTTATCACTAGTTTTCACCTCCTATTTTTACTTAGCTTACAGTATAATGAATAAATTGTATTTTCATTGTATTTCAAACTCAAATTGGTGAATTTTCCCATTTTGAGTTTGAGGGGGACTATTAGAATATAGTGAGAAGATAGCTTGTAGAGCAAGCTATCTAGATAGCTTGGAGAGCAAGCAAGTTAGTTAGAGTTAGTTACACAACTAAACTCTATATATAGGAACACTCTTGTATCATTTCATATCATATCTTTTATCAATCTATTCATTCTCTAATGAGTTCCTTTGAGTATCTCCCTCATGAGTACTCTTATGCTTGCTATCTTGCTTACATCTATGACTTCTCTCCCTATGATTCCATGATTTCTAATATGGTATCAGAGCCTCTTCACGATTATGGGCCACCTGTTGTCAGGTTTCCGTTATCGGGCCACCCGTCATTTATGTTCACGCTTCAGATGTGTAATCCTGAGCGTAGGGGGGTGTGTTAAGAGTCCCACATTGGTTAGGAGTTGGCCTGACAATTTGTTTATAAGTGGGGGCAATCCTCACCTCACAAGCCGGTTTTGTGGGGTTGTGTTAGGCCCAACCACGATTTCTAATAGCGTGAGTTATTTCTCTGTCATTAGTTTCAATGCAAATTTTTCTTTTTAGGATTAATTCCTCAAAAGAAAGAAAAAAATGCACGACTTTGTTTCATATCGGACAGTAATTTTATACTTTGTCCTTATTTACCAATTTTATATTTGTGAACCATGCTTTTGTTTTTTTATGGAACATGTTTTTTTTTTTTTTTGGTCAAGATGTTTTTTATTTATTTAACTGAACGCAGCCATGCTTATGTCCTCTTTGGTTGCTTGAATAGTTTTATATTATTTTCTTGATATTATGTGTACTATATTATTTTTGTTAAACATAAAACGAGTAATCACTTAAAAAATTATACCGACATAAATTTAAACAATTTTCTTCAACGGAAATAAAATCTACTTATAAATTTACAAATTAAAATCTATTTTGATAGTTTCTCATCTAAAACCAATTATAATCTAAACTCTCAACTAATTTTGAATTAATAAAAGGGATTTTCACGTCTTATTGCATCTAAACATAAATCAACTTATATTTAACTTACTTCGATCAAAATCAATTTTCATCACTGTAATATCAAACATTAACAAAGCTTAGTGCTGTAAATTGTAATGGACCGGTGAGTAAGTAATTGATAAGGCGTAAGGGGGTTGTTGCTATTGTTAGGTTAATAAGTGAAGTAGCTGGGACTAGGAGAGTAATTTGATGGAATTAGACACATAGAGCAGGAAAAACGACGGTAGTGAATGAAGGTGGAGCTGGAGGGGGTCCAAACAAACTCTAAAAATGTTGTCTATCATATTGATACATAGGATTGTGTACCACAAATTAAATATTGGTAAGCATGCAGTATGCAGTAATAGAAGTGGAAGGTTCCGGTAAACAAAACACACGTGGTAATAGGGACACTCCCAAGTTCCGATCTCAACACTTTCTTCTACAGGCGTACTATGTTAATAGTACAAGTGGTTCACTCCATCCATCCACCTTCTTCTGCCCTTCCCAGTGTCGGTTCCTTTGGAATGCACAAACATGTTGCCTATAATTGTATTGTACCCCCCTGTGCTATTGCTATGCTACCTACCATCTTTTTCATTTTCTTTTTCTTCAAATTTACCTCATGTTATAGTACATTGCACAACAAATTACCAAGTTTAGTATTCATGCTACATATAATATGTTCCATCAAATACACAACACTAAAAAAGGGGGTCGATCAGTTGGCTAATTTTGGTGAGTGATGTAAGACTATCAAGACATACGACCAGTGGCGAAGCCAAAATTTTTACAGAGCCTGGGCTGGGCTGGCAAAATCTGCAGGAAATTAGCTGGCTGTTACTGCAGGAAATGGCTGGGCTGGCAAAATCTGCAGGAAATTAGCCCAAAAATCCGCAGGAAAAGCTCAAAGTTGTAGTAATGGCTGGGCTGGCTACAAAGGAAAGTTGGAGCTGAGCCTGGGCACTAGCCCAGGCTAGCTGGGGGGTGGAATCGCCACTGCATACGACTGACATAATTTTTGTCAAAGCATAGGGTTGACTCGGTAAACGGAAAGTTCACAAAATTATGTTTTTGAAGTATTGTCTGCTTTGGACGAGATCTCATAGTTTTGTCCTTTGTAAAAGCAACGATTCTCAAGCGAAGTCAATTTTGTTTGTTTAAATGAACATAAACGCTAATGTTTTTGAAAATTTATAGCTGGCTTAGTATTCCATGTTGAATACTATTAGTTTGAAACTTACTGAAATCTTAATATTAGACTATTACAAAGAACTTTTTAGATACATTTTGACAAGTGTCTAATTTTCAAGCTATCCACCTATACATCACAAAAACTCAAAGATCACTTTTTTTGCCAAATTTAGCTTTCATGGAATAGGAGGGAAATCTTTTCATTTGAAATTCAAACCCACTAAAAGACAAGTGAAGATGCTATCTGATCCACAGTTATAGGAAAACTCCAAACAAACTTATGATAACTCATACCTTTCCCCTCCTCCTCTCTCTTCCGCGATCCAGAGTTTCACATCTCTCTCTCTACACATTTCTTTGATCCAGTTTAGAAGGCAACTCTCTCTCTCTCGCACTCGACTGCTCCGACACCATATTTGCGCCGCCGATGCAACCGACCCTCCACTTTCAGTACTGATGAATCCACCGCCACCAACAATCAATGGTTTCCACTCCAACTCAACGTTTGTTCCTCTCTCTATCTCTCATCTTCATTTTCATTCATTTTTTCAATCTGATTATTGCTTAGGTTTTTCTCATTTTTCATATTTTAAATGTTTTTGCCAGAAATGAACAACCACAAGATATTATAAGGTAAATTTGTTCATCTCCCTATATATTAAAAATGTGTTAAGAGTTTTCATCTTGCTTTCCATCTCTTTTTCCATGAATTGATTCCATATTATTATTCTTTTGCTGAAACCTCAATTTTTTTTTTTTTGATTTTGAATCAAAACGAGAATCAGGTTGTTGTATTAGCTGGTAGTAGAATTTCCTCAAAAGAAACCCCAATTTCAGTTTCCATTAATTTGGATTATACTTTCAACTAAAGTTATTTATGTTATCTGGTTATCGAATTTCGGTAGTATATATGCGATGAATTCAGATTTTAATTAGTTATTTCAATTTTGTATATGATCTGCTGCTGATTTCATCAACCCACAAGGTGTTTGTAAAATTGTCTGAATGAAGGTGTAGGATTTATAATTTATAATATTTGTTGCGTTTTTCCTCTTATTTACAGGTTTTTCAAGTTTGAAGCTTCTGTACTTTTTCAGGTGTGGTTAATTTCTATTTTGTTTTGTTTCTTTGCAGTTTTTTTATTGTAGATGATCATATCATATGTTTGTATCTTTTTTTATGGTGTTTTTCGTTTTACAATTAATTGTTTTATGTTTGGTTGATATCACTTTACAGTGAAATGGATGATTTTATATGTGGTTGTAAAATTGCATCCTTCATTTTCTGATTTATTTTCATATTTTCTGCAGGAAGTGAAATTATTGGAGTGGGTTGTGTTCTCACTTCTCAAGGTTCTGTTCATGTCCAGGTGAGGTTCTATTGTCTTTTGGTTTCTTTTTTACACTTCGTTGATGTGTAGGTAGTTTTATAGCCGCATATGCCAATTTGAAATTAATTTATACAATATGAAATGACAAGTTTAAGTTGCTATCCCACAAAGCCCTTGAATATTTATTTGAGTAATTGCTTTGAGATCATAACTATTAGGTTGTGTAGTCGTTAGTGTCAAATTTGATATTCATACTCTGGTTTCACTTTCCTAATGATTATGATGTTGCAGTCTGAAGATTGCATTAGGATATTGCAAGTCAATGGACACAAATATGCAGCAAAGGTGATATTTATGAATTTAGATGTGGTTGTAAAATGTCTGGCTTTGGCTATCCTATCCTTCACTTTCCTGATTTCTTTACATCATTTTTGCAGGTTGCGAGATTATATTAAAGGGTTGTGTTATGAGGGCTACTTACATATCCAGGTCAGCTTCTATTATTTTTTGGTTTATTTCGTTGCATTTTGTTTCTTTGTAGATGATCTTAGGTGTGCCTCTTAATTTCGTTGCATTTTGTTTCTTCAAAATAAAAAACACTTCTTGCTGTTTGGTGTCGTTGTTACCAAACCAATTTACTCACTTCTTTGTTGGATTTAACCATTCATGTTGGTTTCAGAAATCTATCTAAATTTGTTCACTAACTTGGCTTTAGCTCATCCAATTTACTTTCAGTTTTTAAACTTTACCTATGATAGGTGGAACCGTTCCCAAAAGTTATCAGGTTGAAGAATTTTTGTTTTGTCAAATGGAATTTTGAGATCAATTTATAATATGATTTTTGCTCATTGAAGTCAATAGTTCTTGCTTTAGAAATATTTATATGTTTTTTAGTGGTTAATAATGTATGTGTTACAAATTTGACATTGGAGCATTATTTTTGCCACATAATCATTCTGCTTGCTTGGTTAGATTTTAGCTTCATCATTTTTTATATTTTCATTAGAATTTTGTTCTTTTTTATTTGTACATTGATTAATGTCCTACTTCATTATCTATTTATCAATTATCATTGCTACAAAAATTACGTTTTTGTTATTAGTGGATATTTGTTAAAGCTTCCAAAATTCTGGACTTAATTTATAGGATTAGAAACAGTCCCTATGACTTTTGTTTTATCCTTTCCATTGGTGTTGTAGTTGTATATGGATCTGATATCAAGTTGCTCCATGGTTATATCTCTGCATAATTTTATGAATCTGAAATTACCACTTGAATGAAGCTTTATTTTTCTTTCTTTGTTTCTATTTTGAGCCAAATACACACAAGAATCTGGATATGATCAGGAGTCGGGACACAAATACAATCAGTAGTCTTTTTATGAGTGATGAGTGATATTTTCCTATCTAAAGTAAATTTATGTGTTGGGTTTTTTCCTATTTTTTGTCTTGATTAAATATATGAAATATTCTTCTATTAGAAAATGAAAAATTTGCATATCATGTGACAGATTAGTGATACAATCATGATCCTTAGATAAGTGATTATCAGTGTCAGCATTTCATCTTTCTGCTCTACTGTTTATAGTTTGCCTTTTCTGTTAGAAATGCAATGCAATAGACTAGATTTGAAAGAACTAACAATTTTAGATCCTGCTTATTAGACTAGACTGATCTTTGCTTCAAGAAATTTGGCATCTTATGATTGATGATTAATTCTTTTTTACATTATATGTTTCTTTTGCAGGAATATACTTTCAAGGGAGCGAGATTGCCATTCATGGGCACTAATAAAATTTGATCCTACTTTGCAAATAGTATCTGTCTTTTGTCCCTGATTTTTGTTTTCACCTATCACTATCAATACCATTTTATCATTTCTTTATCACACTCCAAAAACACGGGGTACTCCCTGGAATCGATTCATGTCTTTGAACATGGATGACACTTCCTGACTTCTTTTTTTTACTCTTTCGTTGGTATATTTTTTAATCCCTCCTCCAGAAACATGGGGGCTTACAGGAGTTGAGCTTACAAAAGTGTATTTTGTGCTTCAACTATATGCGTTTCTTAGGACTATAAGACAAGATGGTGAAGCAGAATCTGAATTTGGAACTTTGAAACATCTACGAATCTTCTCTTTTTACTAGGATATTTTTTTCTTTTTACTAGGATATGACACGCCCTCTTTTGTTTCTAGACTATTTTTTTTTGTGTTATAGTAAATTGCATTAGCCTAATTTCATTTTTTTTTCTCCAGGTTTTTTACTTTTTCAAAAGTTGACATTAGAAGATTATGATAAGAAACTCGACTTTCATACATTTTTTTTATGGAAATAATGAAGACCTGAAGAAATACCGGCAAGTCGTAGCTATAGAAGTTGACAGACACTGAAAATGAGTTAGAAAGCAATGCTTTAGTTTTTTTTTTTTTTAATTAAGTTGTTCATACAACTTGAGAGAGATGTAAGCTGCGTATAAAACGTTTGTACATGTACTCTGCATTTATATTTATATAATATCTCATTCATTTTTTAGGGTAGAAATCTTTGTATACCCATTCTTCAAAATGATATTATTTAAACATGTCTATCCCTTTTAATGGTATTATTTATTAGAATAGTTTCTCAATCCGCAGCTCAAAAACACGGGGGGCAATAAGATATATTATATGGTATTAACTTAAATATGAATTATAAAAATGGATAAATTACATTTAATGTCTTTTAAGATATTTAATTGTAATAAACTGATCCTTTAAGTTTTATTTTGTATCAATTAGACCCTTTAAGTTAATGATTTGTAATAAGTTTGTCTTTAAAATATTTTTATACCATTTAGGTTCTTTAAGTTAATAAATTATAATTTCACGGTAACAATCTATTTCCATTAATACTTATATTTTATTTTTTAGAATTAATACTTATATTTTTTTTTTGAAGGAAGAATTAATACTTATATTTTTTTTGGAGGAGAATTAATACTTACATGTTTTTTTTTTTTTTTGGTAATATACTTATATGTTATTTAATATCTATATCTATTGAATTTGACATTGAGTATATCAAACTATACATATTTATAATTAATTTTCTCCCCCGTGCGTTGCACGGGTGTAATCACTAGTTATGAAGCATTTTAAAGATGTAATCCTATAATTGTATTTACTATAATGATAATGTTGATAGGGTCTTTAAATATTACTATAACTTGTCAGCACATCCTATGACTGGCTATAATCATTGGCAGCATTTGATTTGAAATAGAAAGAATTGTGAACATAAAGTAAAACATAAATTAAGGAACCCTTGGTGACAAGAGAGTGTAATTAGAATTTGTACCCATGTGCAGTTCACACACCCAATGGCTGTTTAATTGACAACCTTAGCCAACAAGTCATTTTCAACATTTAGGTTTATATTAACCGGTTGACAGCTAACATCCTTCAGAATCTGTTCCTTCTTCTACCCTTTTACTCCAAATTTCTTAGTGTACTTTCCCTCAAAGAATTTTCTAATGTGGAAAGCACTTGCACATTTTGATACTACTATGTATTGTTCATGTAGCCACCAATTCAAATTGACCAAACATGTGGGGTTGAAACCGACCAAATAGGCAAATGTATAATGGAAAATTTATAAACCATTACTTTTCTTTGACGAAATTATATACCATTACTTGACAAAGTGGAAACGGCTTATATTATAGTATTGTATTATAATTTATATTTATATTTTAGCACATTTGTGGGCTAAAAACTTGCAATGGTTTGTCTATTTTTGATTATTTTTTTCCTACAAGTTTGTAAAATTATTTGGTCATGAGAGATACTTGTGTTGTGGCCAATAAAAATGGTTTCGGTGCATCACATATATTCCATTTTATCATTATGTGGCTTTTTATTTGGTGGTATCTTGAGTTAGCCTTTATTCCGTGATCCTTGCCGATTCAATGTTATCCCTTCTCATGTGGAAGAATAATAAAAGGATAGAAAGAATGAAATTCACATTTCATCATCATGATCATCTTTATAGTACTATATCATTGCAGCTTCTCTTTTTTTCACATGAAATGATTGCAGCTTATTTATATATCATTACTGTTTTTTTTTATGCTCCTACTCATTATTAGTACTTTTTTAACAACACTGCTAGCTTTTTAATTTTGGTTGGCAGGAATGGAGATGGAGTGTCTTTTGACATATTATTTGGGAACATACAATTCATTACGGACTCAAGGGGTATTCTATCACCAGGTTTTGAAGGGAAAAGTGGAATTTACATTCTTAAACTTCAAAAGAGTTATAATATGCAAAATGGAACCCTTGGGCTTTTTTTTAAAAGGAACCCTTAAGCTTTAGAATATGCAAAATGGTCCTCGCCTCTTTTCTTTTTGGTCCACAAAATGGTCCTCAACTCAAACACACATGTATTATAGAACTCAAACACACATGTATTATAGAAGTAAGTACCTAATGTATGTTACAAGTTTTTTTTGCCAAATATAAAAATATCAAAGTTGTTTTTAAAAGGATAGAACTGCTATGAATAAATGAAAATATGACGTGGATGTCCATTGTCCTTAGACCTTCTATATTCCTTAACTACTATGACTAAATGACTTTATTGATATTTAGTCTCATGGCTCTTCATGTAATTGTAAGTTACAACTTTTGTATCCTATAAATAGGACCTACATTGTCATGTAAAGACACACTTGTGAAGTAATATAAAACACTCTTATGTTCTCTCTTTGTTTCTTTCTCTCTATTCTTATATACTTTATAATATCTTGCAATGTTAAGGATCAATTTTATAACACGTTATCAGCACGATCTCTACCAGAGCAATTTGAGTGTCTAATGGTTTTAGACAATGATTTAACAATCGCTTGAATTCATGAGGGAAACATGTAATGTTCATCCTTTCAATCATATGATAGTTAGATTTTCTTTTAAGCGTGATTTCAAATTAATTTTCTCAATTTTTTTATTTACAATTAACGTGAGTGGTGAATGAACCACCTTATTTGAAGGTGCTGCCATTTTCTTATGTTTAGATTTTTTTTTCATAGATCATAGATGCAAAGCTTGCTTAAACTTGTATGCATGATACTATGTGAAGATAGTGTATGTTGCTTTTACAGGTCAAATTAATTTAATTTGGTAATTTACAATTGCTGTGTGTTTTGCTTTCCTTTACAATCCAAGATTTGTATTCCTTGGAAATATATTTGTCCTGGCCTATTTCTATGTATGCAGGTGTATAATAGGGGAAATTTTATTGAATGTGAACATTTCTGTGAAATACATTTAGAATAACTTGTGCATATGCAGTAATCAAAAGTGCATTCATCATTAGATAATAATCACGTTAAAGAAACCAATGATAAATTTCAGTTTTAATTAAGTGATATCGGTTTATTTCTCATACCAAATTTTTTTTTTGTGTATCATTATTTAGATTCAGTATTGAATTGGGATTAAAACTTGTTATTGAATCTTATCAATGATTTTTTTTACTATTTTGGTGATACCTCGTAGCTTATCATTCTTTCTTGGATTTTCATAATATGATAGTACTCACGTGACTCCAATTTGTAAAAATCAATTGAATCGCTTCAAAGAATAAATAAAAAGTGAATTAATATTTATAATCCCTGAAGGATTGCGTAAAGAATGAATTGGTCTTGATCATCATGTGTAATATAAGTTCATGAAGAACTATTTTTATAAATATTAAAGCATCCCTGAAGGATCACACAAACTAGGAATTTTATCATTGTTTATGAAGATTTGAGATATAGTTCTAGAAGAACTGATGATTTAACATCAAACATTCATGAATGATAAAATATAATTGTACTTTTTTTTTTAAGAGAAATTCAAATAGATCTAATTTTTTAGAAGGATCAATTTAATTCTTAAAAATTGTTTTTAATGATAATTTGATATACAAATATGATTTATTTATTTTTTAGAAAATATACAAATATGTTATTCTAATTAATATGTATGTCAATTGATAGAGGTAAAAATATGCATTATGGACATAGGCATTCTTCTATGGTTACAAGACCAAATGTATAATATTTGAGCACACACAGAAATATACTTTTTCTAATAATAAAAAAGTTGGTAAAAAATGATTAAATATTTTGGCAACAAATCACTTTATGTTTGTGTGCCCAAACATTGTTCATTTGGTCTTATTATAAGGACAATTATCTGCAAAATGAGAAAAATTTTGGATCTTCGTATTTGCGCCCAAGCATTGTACAAATTTGAAATGCAAAATATTGATGTGTAAATTGTCATCATCTATTTTTAAAGATTTCAAATATAATGGCAATTTAACAAATAAAACTAATTACATGCATTTTTCATTTATATCTGACGTATGCCCATATGCTATAATTAAAAATTAAAAATCAGCTTAGATTTCATTCAATATACAGAATACATAGCACACCAGTAAATTAGTAATAAATAACAATAACAATTATATGCCAGATCAAACTGATAAGAGATTTGCAACCAAAAAAACTGGTACAAGAGACTAGTTATTTAGGCATTCTACACTTTAACATCTCTATGTACACCGACAAATCTATCATGCACTCTTCTGGCAAACGACAAAACTGGACGGATCAATAGTGATGCTCTTTGTGCAATTATCAGTTTTATAAATACCAACAAGTCGATCAGCCAATTCAAACATATTGTTCCTTAGACTGCAAGAAGAATGAGCATACCACTGTAAGCATTAAGATTAATTAAGCAATGATTTACTTCATTTCTAAATCTAAAGTAACAAACCTACCTTATGATAATGAACTGAGCATCCTTAGTCCTGTCTTTCACATAATGCCCAACGATAGACACATTCTTGAAGTCTGCCAAACCATATAAAACATAGTTTAGTGTATTGCAAAGTGAAAGGTCAGCAATTAAAACAAAATAGTTAAGCTACAAAGTTAATAGAAGTACCCAGAGCGGCGTCAATTTCATCCATTACATAAAGCGGTGTGGGCTTGTAATGATGAAGAGCAAATACAAGAGCCAGTGAGCTAAGAGTCTGGGAAATAAATAACAAAAATACACCACTTATTATTAACAGGGAAAAAGATAGTTTTGTCAATGAATTATATAACGAATGAATTGAGGTCAAAATTCAAATGAGGAAGAGGAGGGAGAGAAGGCACCTTTTCACCACCGGATAAGTTAGCAATATTTTTCCAGCTTTTCTTTGGTGGTCTAACACTGAAGACAACGCCTTCAGAGAAAGGATCCAAAGAATCCACAAGCTCGAGTTCTGCATCACCTCCGAGTGTAATCATCTGCAAACAACAAAAAAGGTAATACTTGTTAATTATCACAACCCTGTGCAATCCATTAGGAACTGCGTTTGTGAGAGTTATTGATGGCCTTGCAAAATATTAAGACCGGAAAGAACTGAGCTTTGGGACATATTTATGAAAAAGATTGGTATATAAAATATTGTGCAAGTAGTACTTGGCAATAGAACTATGTGTCTTCTGATTAGAATTATTCTCAATGCATTACGAAGTGGACAACTAAAGACCCTTGTTTCAAGATATGCGTATATATTTTGGAAAAAATGAGATTGGGAATATAGTGCTCCCATATTTGATTCAAGCTTTAAAAAGTTTTTGTAATTTAATGGATTTATGAGGAACATTTTTTGTTCATATTTTCTCTCTTTAATTCCCATTGTGTAGGTGGGAATTTTATGCGCCAAGGAGAATAAAAATCATTTTGAAATGTAAACCACCCTTCACCATTTCCAGTTGAGAGAGAGAGAGAGTGTGTGTGTTTGAGGGTGGGGTTAGATTCCCATTAATGAAGGGTGTTGTTTCTTATTCTGCCGTTTCTTCCTATGATTTCCATATTCCTAATCTCTTATCCAGTTCTATAAACTGGACCTGAGAATCTATGCCCTCATTAATTTACATATCTGTCAGCACCATTAGATTCACATCTTATAAATCATACATTTTTCTGGCTTACCACCAAGTTGTAAGTGGCAATGCATTTAAAATACAACTTCACTGTTATCAGAAGTCATGCAAACATAAGGATCCAAATATGTTAAGTTTATTAGATATATAACAAGTTAAAAGCACAGTGAACTGCAGAGCAAAGCACTTTTTTTTTTGTGTGTGTGTGTGTGTGTGAGAGAGAGAGAGAGAGAGATAGAGAGGGGATTTCCAAACCTGGTACATTTCCTTTAACTTTAATGATATGGCATTAAATCCTTCCATAAACTCATCCAATCTGAAATGAAAGATTCAACTTACATTTTTCACAAATAGAAAATAATAAAAGTAAGTCAACAATACAAAATTAATAACATGCACACCTCTTCTTTTTCAATTCATCATATTGCTTCTTTATATCATCCTGCTCCCGAGTAACTGCATTAAGTTCTTCGACTCGCTCATTGTACAATGATACCTTCTTCCGATATCTGATATCATAAATTAAGAAACACTTCAGTGCAACACCAAAAAGGAAGACAGTTAGGATAACAAATTGGAAAAAGCCATACTCTGCAATTGAATCAAGATTTGGATTCATCTCTTTCAGTTGTGCTTCAAGCAATGCAACTGTTTCACAGGCCTTTTTCAGGTCACAAGCAGCATTGAGATGTTCTTCAGCCAATGTAACCTGTAGCTTTTCTTGATCCACTAAATCTACCTGAATTCTGCATCCAATTTGTCTTGTAAGAATTTCAGAATAGTGAAGAATGTATTCCCAAACAAATATTGAATGACATACTGCTCAAGATGCTTGGAAATAGCAATTTGCAACTCATCTAGTCTTTTCTTGTAACTTTTCCCCTTTATTTCCAATTCTTTGTATGCTTTCTTCATGTCTTTTAATTTAAAGTCAGCATCAACCTGCAAAATAAAGACTACAATGAGAAAACTCCAACTTTAAGAGACATGAAAAATGGTCACACAACAAGTACCTCAGATGCACGCAATTCGTCCACTGATTTTTTCATCTTATCATGCTCAGATTTTGCTTCCTCTAAGACATCCCGGTGTTTGTCAATCATCTAGATAGTAATGTACACAATACATGAACGTACAATCACCGTCACCACCACTTATGTAGGCACATAATTTACATAACCAGACAAGCAAAAGAACAAGGAAAAGAACCTCTCGTGTATTCTTGTAATTCTCTTGAACAGCAGATGTTTTCTGCTTTATTTCTTTGATGTTTTCATTTAACTTTTCCTTCTCCTCAGTTAACCTTTCTTTCTCCTTCTTCGAATCCTCTATTCCTTTAGTCAACTTCTTCATCATCTTTTGCCCTGTCTCTATTTGAACCTTGTGACGGTTAATCTCTGAGCTGGTCTTGTCAATATCCTAGTAAATGGGTACCATTAGTATAGACACAGCATCATATTGAATTGAAAGTTCTTCTCAACATCCAGGATGCTTACAGACTGAATTTTCTGGACCTTCAACTTCTGAGATTTTAATTTTTCACCTCCAGCATTCTCTATTTTCCTCTGAAGCTCTGAAACCTAAAAATGATGGATAAGTTTGGCTAACTTAATTTAAATAAAGATATAGCCTTTGTTAACTGCAAACACTGCTAGAAATCATAAGATAAAGATAAAGATGACATGCAAGACAAGTCAAGCAACACCAAACTTGCAAAGTAATTTAAAGTTATAAACATAAGGAAGTTCAAAGCCCACCTTTTCCTTCACTTTTTTAGATCCGTCAGCAAGTCTATTAATCTCTCTTTCTTCTGCAAAAATAATATTCATCAGCTCTTCCAACCGATCGAGCTCGTTCTCTTGTGGATTTGATGCAACTTCAAGGGAACCAAGTTGTTTTTCAATATAGCTATGTTGTGAATTCATACTGTCAACCTGTAGAAGAAGGGGGAAAAACTCAATGCTTGGTACCAACAACTCCATAAAAGTGCCTTTCTAGACTCAGAAATAAGCATTACCTCCTTCTGGCTTTTAGCCAGCTCCATTTCAAAATCTGCAATTTTTTTTTCCGCGACCTGGTATCGCTTCACAGCATCCATCATTATTTGGCGAATTTCATTCAATTCAACGGTCAGTCTAGACAATTCCCTCTCAGCAGCAACGGCTTCTCCAGACACATTTGTAGCTCGAATCGATGTGCCCATCTTCCCACCCTTGGGGTTACTACCCCCACCACTCATTGTTCCAGATTTTTCAAATAATTCACCATCAAGAGTAACAACTCGCCGAAACTCATTGTTTCCACCATATGCTATGCGTGTTGCCTAAAAAATTTACAGGAGGAAAAAATGTTGCTATTTATTTGCTTCCTTTTTTGATACAAACAATGGCAAATTAACTGTCCAAGACCAAGGTAATATGTCTTCGTTTTAGAATAACTAATAATTATATTTATAGTAAGCCATACAATTCGATTATTATTTCTTGTATCATAAACAATCTAATAGTTTTATGATATAAGAAACAAAAATTCAAAACTTCTCAATAACAACTCTTGAATTTATAATCAGAACAAAGTTTTATGCTAAGGAGGAACAACTGACCTGGTCCAGATCCTTAGCAACAACTGTGTTTCGAAGTGCTGCAAAGAAAGCAAGTTTCATTCTTTCATCTTGAACCTTTACTAAATCAAAAAGGCGGGGAACCCCCTCTGGAGTGCTTACACTCTTTTTCATCATTGGAAGAAGATCAACCTGCTTCTCCTGAAAAAAAAAAATGTTATTATAATTATATTTGTCTGATTTGGTTTAAATTTAAATTATTACCATTGCACAAAAAATCATTGAAATACAAAATAGATAATCAATGGGAAATCGTATTCAATTCAATCAAATCAACACTATTATTCAATTCAGCCATGGTTATACTAATCAAATTGCAGTAAACCAGAAGTTAAAGTGAGCAAATTGATTCATACCATTCAAAATCTTAAACAACCATTCATCAGCAGAAACACATTAGATAATGTAAGTTATCTACACCAATAAATAGAGGGGATACATAGTTTTGGGCTGGATTTTTGCTTCTGTTTTTGCCCTTCATTTAAACTATATTATTTACTACAACAACAACCAAAGCCTTATCCCACTAAGTGGGGTCGGTCACATGAATCAAATTACGCCATAATGTTCTATCATAAACCATATTTGGATCCAATTCATTAACCTCTAAATCTTTCCAAATAATTTCTCTTATAGTTTTTCTAGGTCTTCCTCTACTTCTTCTGATTTGACTCTCCTCCATCTGATCTAATCTTCGTACTACAGCATCTATAGGTATTCTCTCTATATGCCCAAACCACCTAAGCCTATTTTCTACCATCTTTTCTACTATAGGTGCTACCCCAACTCTCTCTCTAATGGTGTCATTCCTAAACATATCCCTTCTACTCTTACCACTCATCCAACGCAACATTCTCATCTTCGATACGCTTACTTGCTTCGTGTTGCTTCTCTAATGGTTCTTGAACTATTTTATTTACTATTTTATCTTTCTTATTATATTATTTAAATTATTATAATAAAAAATAGTTAAATTCCATTAACATAGGAACTAGCTCACTACAATAGGAACAATGTTGGAGTTGGACACTAAAAAAAGAGTTCATTTTAGGAAAATACTTACATAAAGTTCTTTAGGGACTGTTCGTCCGGTTTTGAACTAAAATATTAAAAAAAAAAACTGCCAAAAATTGAATCAATCGTTGCATCAAGATATAATTAAAAGTTTAAAACAACCGTGTTTAAGAAATGTAATGTGAGGAACCTGATGAAAGGTGCATAAGGAACCGTATGTAAGTATTGGCCTTTATTTTAATCTTATTTGCCAAAAATATTTGATTGCATAGTACATGCATGAAAAAAATTGATATCTCTATTGTAAAAAAATAAATAAATAAATAAATTGATATCTCTTTCCACATACAATTAAACGCAATAGACATGCCCGTCTTTCCGCCAGTAACAATAAAATAAATACCAATATCATGAAAGTAGCAACACCAAGATTCTCTCTGCGAAGTAACTCAACACAGGCTTGTGCTGCAGTTGTTGTTTCCACCACAATATAGTCAAGCCCAGAACATGCTGTTGATATAGCAACATCAAACTTCGCTGCAGTTATCAAAATTCAGACATCAAAATAGCGGTATGCTCTGATCACATACAATGTCAATACATCAATAAAGTTAATCACTGTTCACCAGCATCCAGATCGATTAAAAGATAAATTCAATACTTCGTATTCACAATCTAATCTAATATCATTTAGCGAGTAAAACAAAATAAAACTAAGCCAAAAATATTTGGAAAGTGTAAACTAATAGACAAAATAAAACATGATAGATGATATGTATGATGTATTTGCTTTTGGGATATTGGATTTTAGTATTAGAATGTGTTTGAAATTATGTTTGAGGAAGGAAAAGAGATCGCTCCTCCTCTGAGTTTACTTAAACCTTCAAACTACAACCAAATAAAGCATAGGTGGGATAAGCCTAGCTTTTGGCTACTAGTTCAAATTCAAAACTTCCACAACAATAAGCCATTACCCCAAGCTCTATAAAGTCTATTTCATTTTGATCATAAAAAATAGGTAAGATATGTTTGTTTTTGAAAATTCAGTGTACCGGCATAAAATTTTATAATTAAATTTAAATCAATTAATAATAATAATAGATACAATCAGGACTATCACAAACCAGGGTTTTTTTTGCAGTTTTCACGGCACGAAAGGGATCCAATTTGGAAAACTTAAAAAGAACATCATGAAGCCAGAAAGATTGCAATAAAAAAAAAAAACTTACCATCAATGGCACCTAGGTCACCCATGCGTCCATGTATCCCTTCTATTTGTCCGGTTTCCTTAGCTTTCATGATTGCTTTTAGAACTGATCCCTGACTCTTCTCTGAATCTAAATCAGACTTCAGTTCAACAACCTTCTGTCTAGCATCTTGTTCAAGAGCAATTCGGGCATCTTGCTTTTTGATACATTCCTTAAGAAAAAGAACATTATCACCAAATGCCTGGGAATAAAAATGTTAAAGTTGAATAAAGAAGGAAAATTTGCTCACTTCTTCCACTCTGTGAGCTTCCAATGCTTCACGCCTGTTCTTTTCTATATTACTCTTAATTTGAGAAATGCTTGCAATTTTTGATATAATTCTTTCTGTTATGCTTTTCATCTGATTTTGAGCATCTTTAAAGGCTTCACGAGCACCTTCATGCTGAAAAGAAAAACCATCAAGGATCACCTTCAATATCAAACATGCTCCTACTACTAAATATAAATATAGCAAGTACTTAAAATAAGAGAAATCATTATCACCTTCTCACTTAGAAGCTTAGCCTCACTAGATGCAACGTCAAGCTTTCCCTTGTGCTCAATCAAATCTTTTTCCCAAGGTTCAAGCTCCAAACGAAATTTAACAAGCTCAGAGCGGAATTTCTCAGTTTCAACTGTTTACCAATAATCAAAAATTAATTTGAAACCGTCAAGAAAAGAAAACTACAATTAATATCCACTACTGCTCATAGTATATATTGGTTTCATTTTTGTATATGGAATCAATTTAATATATCATTTTTGTATATGGAATCAATTTAATATAATTTAGACAGGCTGATGAAGTAGGAAAACAGAATTTTAGGGGATAAGTTAGCAGCTTAGTTCAAAATGAAGGAGCACAGGAGGTTGAAGTACTTCCACAGCATAGAGGTTGTCTACACTAGGAAAGTTATCTTCATCTTTCATAGGAAATATGTCCTGGATCTTTATAAGAAGATAAGTTGAGTTGCAAAACAACTGGTGTTCCCACAGAGCATGATCACCAGATGAAAAAAGACGGGGAAAGCCCATTTATCTAGCCCATGCCAAGCCATGTATTGTTAATGCAATCAGTTTGGTTAGTCAATAGATTATTCACAGTTTTTATTTTCTAATCTTACGCTGTAGTAATTTTTTAATTACGATAAATGCAGTAGAGAGCCGATAAACTTGTAACAGTAGTAAGAAATACAATTACTTTTTATCCTCTTCACGACTTCACCTTCTCTTTTCAAGTGCAATGAAAACTAACAAATGTATTTATGTATACTTGCTAAAACTAGCACTTGTATGTGGCTACATATTAGCTCAAGCAGTTTTATACTTTTGGAACTATTTAAACATTTAAAAATTTGCATGAAAATACCAAAAACGGGGTTCAATTTTCCCGTCAAGCAACCTACTGTTTTTTAAGAAGAAACCAAACCAATATGCATCCACTCAAACCAATCCGATTCATACCTATTTGTTGGTTTAACAACCAATCGACAATTGGTTCAATAGAAAGAATGATTCGCTTACTTCAAAAAGAATAATGATTCACATAGTTTTGATTGAGCCTCGCTGAGGGTCTGGTTCACAGTTATATTGAACCAATCTAACATATTACAATCATTATTATCTATCAATTTAAATTTGAATAAGCGAAAAGCCAAGACAGTCAGCTATGCACCAGAATTGAGAACCTAACCAAGCCAAGCATTGTAAGTTTAACAATCAATACGGCAAACGACGAATGTTGCAAGGAAGCATGTTTAAGAGCTGAAAGGTTTTAATGAGGTTAACACTAAAAGCATCATATGGAGATGCATTCAGTAAATCAAATTTAATCAAAGGCAACTTCAAGCATATCAGTAGTTAAGAAAGACAAGGGCCCACCTTTAGAACTCTCTGTGATCTCTTCCAAGACCCTCTCCTCATCAGTCAACAATTTTTGCAGTTTAGGGATATTATCCTCGAGTTTTGGTATCATATTATTTGAGTCCTCACCCTCTTTCATAAGAGCTTCAATTCTTGATGAATCCTGAAATATGAATGAATAGATAAGGCACATCGCTCATGCATTTATTCAAGTGCAATAAATCATGTTTTCCCATTACCTTTTCCACTTTATCTTCCAGCTTCTTGATCTTCCGATTCACGTGCATAAAATCTTCTTGATACTTGACATTCTGCCTCTCAAACTCCTTGATTTCTTCCTTACACTTCCTCGTATCATTATCTAGCTCCTGTTACAGGAATAAGAGAAGAAAAAAAATCGGTTACTACCTGATAAGCTTATCACTAAGCATACAATGCCCTGGCATGCCATCATGCAAACTGATAAGTTCAAGTCAAGTCCCATGTCATGTGAACCTCTTGTCTTTTCATATAGTTGCTGTGCGTAGTTTCAAGATCCTTCAGAACTTGTTTACTTTCTTGGATTTTGTCCCTGGAATAAGGTATCACGAAGTTGTTCATGAGTCAAGAATAAGAAAAGCGAATAATTAGGAAAGTGGTATGTATATATAGAGAAAGACTATAGATGAAATTAAAAGTTACCTTTCCGCCTTAAGATTTTCTTCTAGGCAAGCAACGCCCACTTGTAACTCATCCATTTTTCCACCTGTATCATCAACAGCTAGCTTTGTAGCCTTCTCTTTCCATTTTAAGAGAGATAACTCTTTAAGCATGTACGCTTCTGCTTCATTCTTCACATCCTGTTTCGAAAGAACTGTTAGGGGTTGTTCAAATGTCAAGTGATCCATTTAGTCACAATTCTTACGTGCCTCCAAGCTGTCTCTTTCTTTCTCAGATAGCTTGACCATCTGCACCACCCCAGATCTTCTCTCAATTAGAAATTCTAACCTAAAAAAACAACAACACTTCAGACATTAGAAGTTCTCTGCTATAATTGGAATCCAAGTGATTAACAAACAGTATGTCACCATAAAAATATGAAAAGTGGGTCCTTATTATAGAGCAAATAAAGTTTATACATTCTTCCGTAATTAGTAATAGTAGCTAAGGCAGTTTAGTGATGATAGCTGTATAATAGCTGTCACACAGATTGTTAGAGAGATGAGGTTGTGTTGGGCCTAAATCAGCTCCACTAAACCAGCTTTCAAAATGAGAGATGTTCATCACTTACAACCAATTTTCATGCCATATCACTATTCAATGTAGGACTCTCAACCGTTATAACAGAATATCTGAGTGACTGAGAAAAAGGGCTATTGTCTATTAATGTGGTTGGAACATAATGTAAGTGGAGAATAAGAAAGAGTATGTCAATCTGATATGACTGAATTGGTCTTATGTATAGAAAAGGAATGAAGTTATTCAGGTGTTCGGGAATTGGGAGGCTGCAGTCCTTTCAGTTGCTGCTTATCCAGTCTTCACTGCTTTTTTTGTATATCCTTTCCTTGTATAGTTCATCTTCTTACATGGTTGATTGTATGGAAGGAAGTAATGGCATCTTTCCTTGTATAGTTCATTTTCTTACATGTAGTAATATTATTAAGTGGGCGTACTCTAGCATTCCCCATTTTTCAGTATATCCTTTCCTTGTATAGTTATAGTTCTTCTTCTTACATGGTCGATTATATAGCAGAACGAAATGTTATCTTAAGTGTGAATTACACAAAATTTAGTTTCCTATCCATCAGTTTTTAAGTTTCCTAACAGATCACAAGCTGTTTTAAAACAAAAAGGCAAATTAAACCTCTATTTGTTTGGGTAAACAGCCTATTACATGACTTTCATAAGTTTATCCAAATACTTGCTTGGGTACACTTATGTCATGCATAATCCCAAATAAACTCAAATAAAAAATAAAAACAACAATTTCAGATGCCCCGTATATTTAATTGTAATAAGCAAATCAAACCAAATTAGGCAACAACAACAAAAAGTATCTATCTATGCTTTTGTAATGTTGAAATGAAGAAAGGTGCTCACTGTTTATATGACTCGTCAATTTTTTCTACATATTTTTTGGTCCCAACAATATCTTCCAAATATTCTAGAAAGCCTTCATCATGAGGTCCTTGAGATTTTGGTTTCATAAGTGAAATCTGCTCAACTTCGCCCTGATAAGAAACAGTCCAAGCATCAACAGAGATATACATGACCACCTTTAATACAAAATTAAAAGCATCGTATATGAAATAACCAACCTGAAGGATCAGAAACCTATTATTGTCAAGGTCAACACCTTTCTCTTTCAATTTCTCGGTAACTTTAGTGAAGTTACTTGAACAGTTATCAATGTAATACTTAGAGGAGTTGTCCCGAAAAGCCACCCTTGTAATTTTAAAATCAGTTTGGGGAACAGTCTCATATGCACCATCTTCCTGCAGTCATACATAATTCAATTCTAATTTTTAAATATCAAAGATGAAAAACACAAAAGGGTAATAAAACCATGAATATGAAAACTCTTTTGACCACTGGCACTCTGGCAGTGTGTTATAAAGGCCACACTTAAAAACAAGCTTGTGGCAGAAGAAACCAAAGGAAAATAAGGAAAACAAAAAAGAATCCAATAGCTAAGAATAAGGGACACGTGTGTAAACTAAGGGTGCTTACAATTTTCTCCCTTGATTTTGCATTGAATAAGTTTTACTATTAAATGTCTGCTGGAAATTCTGCCTTGTGTATGAGCCTTATGAAAGTTTTACCTAGTAAGTTTCCATTGTACGAGTTACCTTAATTGCGGAATTAGGCTGCCTTCATTTCAGCCTCCAAGAACTTCATTGTACAAGCCTACTAGGTATGACAGGGTAGGATTAGACTCGCATCACCTAGAGACATGGTTTAAGTAGTGCTTATAAAGCTTAGACAGTCCGCAATAAAGTGAAGCCATTTGTAAATTCTTTTCACTTTTGTTTCTTCTTTACTTTTACATTCTGATTATACTTTCTTTCCTATTTGCCCTTTGTAAATTCTTAAAATCACGAAATATAGTGAAGCCATTTTTAGAATTAATAGTGAAAACATATCAAATGAAACTTAAAACAAAAGAACGAAATCTACAAGCTTTTCATGCTTCACGAGAGCAAAAAAATAAACTTTGTCAACAAAAAAAAAGAAACATCAAATTCTACCCCGTTAATATCTCATCTTATGTTATACATACGTAGAAAAATTAATATAAGAAGTAAAGTAACAAATAGAGATTAACAAGAAAAGGTACCAAATCAAGAATCTCCTGAAAATAAACAGAAACCTCAGCACTATCCAAATTGTGGTGATTGGTAGAATTGTGTATAAGCTCCGAAACTTTGTTCAATCGCATCTGCAAGCACCAATCGGCAATCAAAATAAGTAATCAAAAATATAAAAAAATTCTAGAACATTCGAGAAAAGGAACGAACCTGTTTCGCTCTCTTCCCAAATACAAACAACATAGCATCAATCACATTACTCTTTCCACTTCCATTGGGTCCAACCACAGCCGAAAAACTCTGCAACCAAAATTTCCCAAAATTTAAACTTCACAAATTGAATGATTCAAAAAAAATGGAAGAATCCAATAAATAACCTTATGAAAGGGGCCAACGCGTTGTTCGCCAGCGTAAGATTTGAAGTTCCGCATCACCATCTCTTTGATGAAAAGCCTAGATGGTGGTTGTGATTCCATTGATGCGGAAGAGTTAGGGTTTGTTTGGGAATTTTCGTTTTTGTTTTTCTCTGCAGTTACGTTAAATTGAATTGTAGTAATGAAGATAGATAGGGTTTGAGAAAAAGTGATTATTTCGAAGTGGAAATGGAAAAGCGCGAATAATAGGGGTTTCAAATTTTGAACTTTGAATGTATATATACTACAGGTGTTCGTGTCCCACTTGTTGAGGTGAGGAGCCCTTCAACTTTGAGGCTTCTAATTATTTTTATTTAATTCAATAATAATAATAATAAAAAAATCAAATGTATTAATTAAATAAAAAAAAACTACATTCTTCGTCTTTTAACTTAATTTGATTTTGTTATTTATCTTTTTTATGTCATTTTTGTCTTTTCCATCCATTTGCATAAGGATTTTTAAGCATTAAATCCAAAATTTATATAGAAACATTAATGAAAATCATATACTTGAATCTAAAAAATTCATACAAAATTGACGCAGTACGGAAGCGTAGGGTTAGCAAGCGCTAAACCTAGATAGAAAAGAACAAGTTTGCAAGCGACAAACTTGTGAAAATAGGGTTGCAAGCGACAAACCTATCAAAATAAGGGTTTCCGGAATCCACCAGAATTGAGAGAAAAGTCTCGAATAATTTTATTGAATCAAAAAGTGTGCCTCTTAGGCTACATAAGTTCTGCTTATATAGTGAAAGAAATAACAAACCCGTGGGTTAAAATAAAATAAAACGTAATAATAATAGAAAGTTCTAGAAAATTATTTAGATTTGGTTAAAATAAAATACTATAAAATTACTAAGAAAGCCCTCCTACATCAGTCTCCTCCACCTCTGAAGAACTCGACCCCGAGTTCTCATCTTGATTAAGGACTTCATCTGCATGGTATTCATGAATGTCTGCCACATTGAAAGTGTTGGAAATGTTCATAGAATCTGGAAGTGCAACCACATATGCATTATCATTGATATTGCGAGTCACTTTGAATGGACCATACTTGCGGGGCTGTAGCTTGCTGTAGGTACCAACGGGAAATCTCTCTTTTCGCAGAAACACCATCACATCATCCCCCACATTGAAAACCTTGACTCTTCGCCGTTTATCTGCAGCAGCTTTATTTTTCAACCTGGTAGCTTCTAACTTGGCCTTGACAGAATCTTTCACAGTCATAATCCCTTCAGCCATCTTTTCAGCAGCTACGCTAACTCCAGGAGCTTTAGGCAACTTAATCAAATCAACCACATGCCTAGGGACAGAAGTGTAAACAACTGCAAAAGGTGTTTTCCGGTAGCAGAATGCACAGTGCTGTTATAAGCAAATTCAACCTGAGGCAAAGTCAGGTCCCACTGTTTTGGTTTGTCACCACAAACACAGCGAATCATATTTCCCAAAGTTCTGTTCGTGACCTCAGTTTGTCCATCAGTCTGGGGGTGAGCAGTAGAACTCCTGTTCAGTGATGTTCCAAATAATTTCCACAGAGTAATCCAGAAATGACTGAGGAATGTGGTGTCTCTATCGAAGGTAATAGATGTAGGAACCCCATGAAGGCGCACAACCTCTCCGAAAAATAGTTTGGCTATGTTGGATGCATCTGCAGTCTTCTTGCAAGCAATGAAATGAGACATCTTGGAGAATCGGTCCACAACCACAAACACAGAATCCACACCTCACTGGGTACGAGGCAAACCCAACACAAAATCCATAGATAAATCCTGCTAAATGTCATCAGGAATGGGTAAAGGCATGTAAAGACCCGTGTCCTGCGACTTTCCTTTAGAAACTTGGCAAGTGTAGCATTTCTTGACAATAGTTCCAACATATTTTCTCAAGTGCGGCCAATAAAACCTTTCTTCTAGACTAGCAATGGTCTTATCTCGCCCCATGTGTCCACCAAGACCGCCACTATGTAGGTCCCTAATTAATTTCTCCCTTAAGGATGAGCAAGGAATGCACAGTTTGTCTCCTTTAAAAAAGTATCCTTCTCGAATATGAAAATCTGCACAAGGACGCTCCTTGCATTTGACCCATAATTCTTTGAACTCAGCATCATTCGTGTAACACCCCGTTTTCCCAACATAGAAATTTCATAATAAATTATCAGAGTAATTCACATAAACGGAATGCTACATCTCTTTATTCATAAAATTTTAACAAAATAGATAATAATTTATCCTTCAAAAATTCATCAACATAATATTTAAAAACTTCACAGCGGATTTAATTTAACAATAGAAATAGTCTTGGCACGCAGGCCTCATCTTAAATGATCTCATAAATTCTTAGTTCAATAATAATTCTTAAACTTCAAAAAGGCAATACGTAAAGGAACAGAAAATAGTATCAAAATCCCCATCCCGTTACGTATCAGAGCACCTAAGGACACAGTGAGAGATAGTCACCCACGACCGCAGCTAATCTTGATTACCTGCAAGTTACCCATACGAAGAGCAACATTTTCAAGCAGAAGGGGTGAGATTTCTCAAACAATAATATCAAGCTTATAAATCATAAAGTACATTCAACAACTTAAACATCCTATAATTCATTAATCATATCTAGAAACTTAAACTTCCTTAACTAGTATCATTATTCTTCCTACATTAGTCATATACTTCATATTATATCATCATATAAATATCATCACATATCTACAAATATTAGTCATAAGCATTATCATATATCCTTTTAATCATAGCATCTTAATCATAGACATAAACATCATCATATAACATCAAGTACTAATCATAACCA
Organism: Medicago sativa; assembly: GCF_051527215.1. Taxonomy (NCBI): domain Eukaryota; kingdom Viridiplantae; phylum Streptophyta; class Magnoliopsida; order Fabales; family Fabaceae; genus Medicago; species Medicago sativa. The sequence goes on along the minus strand of NC_140755.1, from coordinate 87,630,164 downwards.
TCTCATAACATTATATATCAACCATAAACATAATCACAAACAATCCATCTTAAATATAATCACGAGGAATCATCATACATCATCATTAGTAAACGTATAACATCTTATCATATTCACATATCAGCATATCATAAATCACATAGCATCTTATCATAACAACTTCATATTCAACCATCATAAACAAATCATAATCAACATCATCATCAATCCTAAACAACATCATCGTCAAACATGAACAACATCATCGTCAAACATCATCATCAAAATCAAACATCATCATCATCAAACATGAACAACATCATCGTCAAACATCATCATCATAATCAAACATCATCATCAAACATAAACAACATTCTTAATCAAACTCATCATTCACTTCATATTCAATCTTAAACAACTTCATAGTCGACTCGACACTTGACTTGACAATGTGACTCAACTTGACGATGCAACTCTTAACAACTTAACTCATCATAAACTTCTTGATATGCAAATGCATGTGGTACCATTCAGGGCATCAAGCCCCCAACATATATGAGCGTAAATAGGCTCTTCAACAAGTGAGCATAAAGCTGCCGGGCCTCAAGCCCCCAACGTAGTTTGAGCATTAAGCTGCCGGGCCTCAAACCCCCATCTTTAATGAGTATGCAATGGACTCAATCTTCCTACAACTTGACAACTTAAACAACATCATGAACATCTATGACATCCTAACATCTTGACATCTTGACAACATAACATCTTAACAACTTGATGACTTCATAACGACTCGACGACTTAACAACTCTTATCATCTTAACATCTTAACATCTTAGCATCTTGACAACATATGGATCACATAAATAATTCATGTCATATCATAATATAACAATATCAAATGATAATAAACAACATCTGAAAACATCATATTCATCAATCATAAACAACTTCATATAACATCGTATTTAAACATCGACAATAATTCACTAAGTATCTTTGTAAAAATATAATAAATTATCCACAACATATTTTCATGTCAAACCAAAGCTACTGAAAAGATATCACAAATATCAACAACTTTCATGTTTACAACAAAGATCAATTCAAAACAGAAACATATGAACAAAACGTAAAAACATGAAACAGAGAATGTTGTCACCGTACAATTTTGCTAAGACCTCCCTGTAGTATTTTCATCATAACTCAAAGACCAAACATAATTTTCACGTCAAACCAAAGCCACTAGAAAGCTAACAAAATTATCTAAAACTTTCATGTTTACGCCTAAGACCAATTATGTACCGATCAATACCAGTTTTCATTTTAAATTCGGAAAAGTTGTGCTGAAAGTCCATAAAAATTCACTGTGACCTACGTGCAGTAATTTGACCATAACTCAAGTTCTATAAATCGTTTTGACGTGAGACCAACGGCATTAGAAAGCTAACATCCATACCTACAACTTTCGTGTTTACACCTAATCTCATGGTGCTACCTCAAAACTACTTCCAATAATCATCCTATGGATTATCTAAGGTCTGTACACAATTGCTACATCAATTCAACAAGTTTTCATCATCTAATCATCAAATCTCTCTCAAAATCCTAATTCTCAAATTCTCACAAACTCTCCCCAACTTGTTAGATGTAATCTAATGATTTAACAACTTAATATTAATGCAAGATAGTCTCACCCTCACCTTAGATTAATTCCTGAATCAGCAGCAGCGTTCTTCGTTCCTAAGGTATTCTCCTCTTCTCTTGACTTTTCTCTTCTCTTCCCTTCTTTCTTGTTCTCCTCTTTTCCAAAAAGCGGTTTAAGGTAAACTCTTTCTAACCTAAGCTTCTCTATTTATAATACTAAAATATTCTTCCCAAATCTATTTAGGCCCAACAACTTATTCTTTCTATTCTAACCCCCAAATCCACTCACACTAATAATCCTCATCTCTAAAAAATAATACTTCTCTACTAAATATATAATAATACACCAAATAACAAATATATTTCCACATAAAATAACAAATATATTTCTGCATCAAATAACATATATATTTCTACACAAAATAACAAATATATTTCTACACCAAATAACATATATATTATGCTAGTAAATACCAACATATAACATAACAAAATATCACTCAACAAAATATATTAACTAAATTATAAAAAGACATCTAATCTCAATAAATCATATATCCCTCATATAAATCATATAAATACATAAATATATTCTAAAACTAAGTAAAATAATTAAATAAAAAGGAGGGCGTTACAATTCTCGTACAATTCCTTCAGACATTCAAAACCCACAACCTCTTGTGCTAAAGTGACAAGCAAAGAAGCTCTCCTACTTAAAGCATCAGCTACCTTGTTAAGAGCACCAGATTTATGCTGAATAATAAAAGGGAATTTTTGCAGAAAACTCACCCACCGAGCGTGCATCTTGTTGATTACTTTCTGACTACGGAGAAATTTCAGAGCTTGATGATCAGTAAACAGAATGAACTCTCTATGAATCAGATAATGCTCCCATTGGCGAAGGGCTCTGAAAACGGCGTAAAGTTCTTGGTCATAAGTACTCCATTTTTGGCGAGCTTCACTCAACTTCTCACTAAAGAAAGCAATTGGCTTATTCTCTTGAGATAAAACAGCTCCTATTCCAATTCCACTAGCATCACATTCAACTTGGAACACTTTCTCAAAATCAGGAAGAGCTAAGACTGGGGCGGTGCACAACTTCATTTTTATTAAGGCAAAACTCTGATCTTGCTCGAAACCCCACTTGAATTTTCCTTTCTTCAAACATTTTGTGATTGGTGCAGTGATAATGCTGAAATCTCTGATAAATCTTCTATAAAAAGTGACCAATCCATGAAAACTACGTACTTCAGTAACTGATGTGGGTGCAGGCTAATCTCTGATAGCCCTCACCTTTTCCTCATCAACCTGGATTCATTCTTCACCAACTATAAACCCCAAGAAAAGTAACTTATTGGTACTGAATGTGCACTTTTTCAGATTAATGTACAACTGATTATCTTGTAAAACTTGCAAAACCAGCCTCACATGTTCCAAGTGCTCTTTCTTGGACTTACTATAAATCAAAATATCATCAAAATAAACTACTACAAAGGATCCAATAAAGGGGCGTAAAACCTGATTCATTAATCTCATGAAGGTGCTAGGGGCATTTGACAATCCGAAAGGCATCACTAGCCATTCATAAAGTCCATCCTTACTCTTGAAAGCTGTCTTCCACTCATCTCCAGGTCTAATTCTGATCTGATGATATCCACTACGCAGGTCTATTTTCGAAAACACCTTAGACCCTGACAACTCATCAAGCATGTCTTCTAAACGAGGAATTGGAAACCGATACTTGATAGTTATCTTGTTGATGGCTCTACTGTCGACACACATCTTCCACTGATTTCCTTTCTTTGGTACTAAAAGGACTGGGACAGCACAAGGACTCATGCTCTCACGGATGAATCCCTTTCTTAGTAAATCCTCAATCTGCTCCTTTAAAATCTCATTCTCTTTAGGACTCATGCGGTAATGAGGAAGGTTTGGTAGGCTAGATCCTGGAATCAAGTCTATCTGATGTTGAATGTCTCTCATAGGAGGTAAATCATTTGGAAGCTCATCTGCAATCAGCTCATTGAAATCTTTTAGAATTCCTAAGACTTCACCTGGTATCAGAATCTCTTCTTTCACCACATTCATCGGCCCTTTGATCACAACCGGACAAAAACACCCAGTTTCCTTAACAGCATCATCAAGTTCCTTTTCATTCTGAGTCATCACTAAGAAACTTGTTTTCTTCTCTTTCAGATTCTTATCAAATTGTAAAACAGGTGTCATAGCAATCTTATGGGTTCCCCAAGTAAACATCACATTATCCCGACCCCGATAAGTAATATCATTATCAAACTGCCAAGGTCTACCAAGTAAAATATGACAAACATCCATATCAAGAACATCACAAAGTACCTCTTCTCTATAATGTTTGCCGATGGATATAGGAACTTTGCAGGACAGCGTCACTCGTACCTGGGATCCCTTGCTGACCCAGCCAAGAGAGTATGGCTTCTCATGAGGCTCCGTGGGCAGCTTGAAATAATCCACCAATTTTTTCGACACCAAGTTCTCCGTGCTTCCATTATCAATTATCAGGTCACATACTTTGTTATTGACGGAACAACGAGTCTTAAATAAATTTTTACGTTGGCCTTCCTCTTTGGATGCTAGCAACGTTCGCTGAAGCACAAAGTTCACTCTCTCTTCAGAATCTTCCTCAGCAAACTCAACTCCGGCGTATTCATCTTCCTCATCAAGTCGCTCATCATCACCATCCAAACCTTCTGCTACTCCAGCAACCCTCCTTGATGGACAAACATTGGACTTGTGACCCTTCCCACCGCAACGGTAACAATTATCACCACTAGGATACGCATATGGGTCGTTCTGCTTTTGGACGGGGGCCTTGACTGGAGGTGCACTGCCAGAACTGCTTGCTTTGCTAACATGGTTTGAATCTTTGACTGTTGTACTTTTCTCTTTGTCATCAGCTTGGTTCTATGGAGAATATCTTCTGAAATTTGAGGAATTTCTGGGGGATTTCTCTATTAATTCCGCCTTTAAAGCTAGGTTGGACGCTTCAGCAACGGTCCAAACAGTCTGTAATCCCATTTTTTCTTGCAAAGAACTTTTCAAACCGCTAACATATCAAGCCACCTTCTGATTCTCGGACTCGCCTAATTCATTATGTTCAGAAAAATGCAAAAATTCAGCCGTGTACTCAGTCACTGATCGCTTGCCCTGAACACATTCAATATACATCTTATATAGAATTTGTTCATAATCTTCAGGTAAAAATCTGTCAAGCATCAACTGTTTCATCTTTCTCCAAGTTCGAATAGGGGGTTTATTTTGTCTACGCCTCTGAACAACGAGCTTATCCCACCAAACAGATGCGGTACTTTTCAGCCTGATTGCAACCATCTTAACCTGCTTGTCTGCCGGGACGTCCATGACGTCGAAAAATCTATCAACATCGATCTGCCAGTCCAAAAATTCTTCTACTCCCATCGTTCCGTGAAATAGGGGAATATCAGCCTTAACGCGGTAATCCTGGTGATTCCCACGTTCACTCCCATCATCGATCACGACTTCCTCCTCATCAAAACTCAAATCATCATCAGAAGGGTTGTTGACATAACGAACCCTAATATCCGGAGTTGGTACTCCTCCCCTGTTGTTGTTGTTGTTTCAGTTGTTGTTGTTGTTTCGGTTGTTGTTGTTGTTGTTGGCGAGGTCATCCACCCTAGCCGTCAACGTCGTTATCTGAGCCGTTGTCGCTGCCATCTGATCTGCAAGAGCTTTGATGGTCGCAGCTAAACCGTCAAAATCTGCCCTGGTAACTGGTTGATCTCCCATCACTAATCACGTTAGAAAAAGAACAGGAGAAACCTGCTCTGATACCAACTGACGCAGTACGGAAGCGTAGGGTTAGCAAGCGCTAAACCTAGATAGAAAAGAACAAGTTTGCAAGCGACAAACTTGTGAAAATAGGGTTGCAAGCGACAAACCTATCAAAATAAGGGTTTCCGGAATCCACCAGAATTGAGAGAAAAGTCTCGAATAATTTTATTGAATCAAAAAGTGTGCCTCTTAGGCTACATAAGTTCTTCTTATATAGTGAAAGAAATAACAAACCCGTGGGTTAAAATAAAATAAAACGTAATAATAATAGAAAGTTCTAGAAAATTATTTAGATTTGGTTAAAATAAAATACTATAAAATTACTAAGAAAGCCCTCCTACATCAAAAATAGACGTTAGTTTGTTTTGAAACATTCTTTTAAAATTTTATATGGAAACATTCTTATATAAAATAGACGCCCGGCTTATTTTTTGACGTTTGATGGGAACATGCATGTTATATTATTTACACTTATTTAACTAAGTAAGATTATTGATGCATAACTCATGTTTTTAAAAAGGAAAATGTTAACGAGTGTCCCCGGAGCACTCTTTAAGCACTTTAAATAGTAAGTTTTTTTATGAAAAGTTAGGTAATCAATGCATTGAAAATTGTAATGGTTAACTTTTTAAAGGAATAATTACTAAATTGAGGATGCTTAAAGAGTGCCCTGGGGCACTCGTTAACAAGACCCTTTTAAAAATTGTTTTGCACAATAATTATATAAGCATCACATTGTGGTCTATCAAAGTATGTCTCATTCTAAACGTCTCATCCAGCTCAACATATTGACTCAAAAGTCATAATATTTACAAGTACAACATATTAGTGACCAAACACCGACACCGAGGAGTATTTCTTCCATGATTTGTCATCATATGTGAGTATGATTTTTATTGGGAGCAAAGTTATGTGAGTGTAACTAAACAATTGAACTCAAATGGTTAAATGAGCCTTACCAAATACTCCATCCGGTCCCATTTACAAGAGAAAGTTGACTTTTTAGATACATTGAATAATGTATGTATCTAGTTAAGAACCTAAACCAAATACATAAATTATTTAATGTATCTAAAAAGTAAATTGTCTCTTGTAAATAAGACCGGAGGGAGTAATAAATTGTTCACGAAAACATGTATTCAGTTCTTGACTAAAACAATTTTCGATCTTTATTTACTTATCTCGCGGCCCAACTTCAAATTTAACATGACTTATTTCCCTGAAAAGCGGATGATTAAAAACAAACGTTATGAGAGTGTAATTAAAGTTCAGATTAATAAAACTCATTCCCTCGAAAACCGATGATTAACAAAAATAAAATAGGGAAGTGCTACCCTCAAGGCACTTGATAAGAAACTTAAAGTAGTAACTTTATCTTGGAAATTGTGCATTCAACTTATTGAAATAATAAAAAAACAACTTTTTCTACATGAAATTTCACAATTATTTCCTTTTTTGATTTCTTAATCATTGCCTTATGGACATTGGTTAGCAAAACCCAATAAAATAGGTTAGGAGAGTGTAATTAAAGAAGGAGGTGTGTGTGAATAGTAAATATCTCAGATAAGATATATATCCGATTTTTAAAAGCACAGTTTATCTTCATCCTTGAAATGCTCCGGAGTGGCACTCCCATTTCAATCAATGGCCACCACCACCACATCACCTTACTGCATCCAACTCAGCGGCGTTACCGAGTCAACTCGTCCTCCAAAATCCACAACCACACGCAAGAAAAGCTCCAACGAAGTTGCATTCAAGGAGAAGAAGGATGGTTTCGTCGACTACGACAGAGGACACCACCAAGTCTCCACCAAAATCTCCGGCCTCCGTAAGGAAGATATCCCCGCTCACTACCGCCTTCGTGTCGCCGGTAACCGCTTCCAAAAGGATTGGACCGTGTCGGAGGTCGTCGACTCCGTCCTCTCCCTCACTCTCCGTGACGACGTTGATGGCTTACTCAATCGTTGGATTGGTCGATTCGCTCGCAAGAATTTCCCTTTCCTTATTAAGGTATCGCAATTTTCCTTTCTCTTCACTCTTCCATGACTACAACTACAACCTTAGTGTTTGTTTGATTCTGCTTTGACAAAAATTGACTTTGAGTTGAAAATAAAGTGATTTATGTTAGTTTGAGTGCAAAAATCAATTCATTCTTCAATTTTCAGCTTAAAGTTAGGAATCAATTCATGATGCAAAATCAATTTTACTTGAGACCAATTAGACTTGTTTCTAGAATCAATTTTGGCTATTCCTGAAGTGGAACCAAACATACACTTAGAAGCTTCCCACTCAATTTTAGCTTAAACAATACAATTAATCATTGTGCATTGTATTGTCATATTTGATAGGAGTTGACACAAAGAGGTTCAATTGAACACTGTAACTTAGTTTTCAGCTGGATGAAGAATCAGAAGAATTATTGTGCTAGAACAGATATATACAACATGATGATTAGGTTACATGCTAGGCATAATAGAACGGATCAGGCACGTGGCTTGTTTTTTGAGATGCAAAAATGCAGGTATGGTATGGCTGGTTAAGGGTTTTAGTTTTGTGAAGGTTTAGTTATTTAATCGTTGTTAGTAATTGTTTGTGTGTCTGTGTTGTTGTGATTTGTAGGTGTAAACCTGATGCTGAGACATACAATGCTCTTATTAATGCGCATGGTCGAGCTGGACAATGGCGTTGGGCTATGAATATTATGGATGACATGCTGCGTGCAGCTGTGTGTACTTTGTATTTTTCTTCCCTTATCAATCTTTAGTGACTCCAAATTTATGTGGTCATCATTTCTTTCTTGGTCGTAATTCTAGGTTGTAATTGAGCTTGAAAATACAATATCATGCCTGTGCTTCTGATTTGATTGTTTCTTTTTTTTGGCTTTGGCCCGTTATATCTTCTATAGTGTCGGTAGGCGAATCATTTAGGCTGTGTAGTAAGTAAGTTAGGTGAAGTGAAGGGAGAGAGAACATGTGTATTAGTGTTTCATTGATTTGCCTCATTGTTTCATAGTCAAGTTAGGCACAAATAGGTCCTATTTTGCAGGATTCAGTTTATGATGATTCATGCCTCTTGCAACCCATATTCTTAATACTTTAGTTAAGATCCACACAGGTGCTTCATCGTATTGTAGACTTTTTTGAAATTCCATTATTAAATACGTATAAATATGTAGAAAAATTTTCTTGCCTCCAATTCTGGGAAGTGGGAACCATCTAGGTTTCATTCTGGTCAGGGTTGATTTTCTTTATGCATCATTTACTCTGCTTACCTGCATGCTACACTAGTTGGTTATGATTCATGAAGTTCTCCGTGCACATTGGAAACAAATAATTAATCTTAATGGCAAGATATTTGTGATAGATGTGATCTTAACAGGTTTCATTCAGTCTTCTTCAAATGCTATGCACTTCTTAAGTGGGAATTTAAATTGATACAATTAGATAGTTGATATCTTGACTATAAGTGTTGTTTGTGACGTTAACTTATCGTTGCAGATCCCACCAAGTCGATCAACTTACAACAACTTGATTAATGCTTGTGGATCTAGTGGAAATTGGAAAGAAGCACTTAATGTTTGCAAGAAAATGACTGACAATGGAGTTGGACCTGATCTTGTCACTCACAATATTATGTTAACTGCATTTAAAAGTGGCGCTCAGTATTCAAAAGCATTGTCATACTTTGAACTAATCAAGGGAACTCACATTCGCCCGGACACAACTACACACAATATAATTATCCATTGTCTAGTGAAGCTTAAACAATATGACAAAGCTATTGATATTTTTAATTCCATGAAGGAAAAGAAGTCAGAATGTCACCCTGATGTTGTAACATTCACTAGTATCATTCATTTGTATTCTGTGTGTGGACACATTGAAAATTGTGAGGCTGCATTCAATATGATGCTTGCAGAAGGGCTGAAACCAAATATAGTCTCATACAATGCACTACTAGGTGCATATGCTGCTCGTGGGATGGAAAATGAGGCACTTCAGGTTTTTAATGAGATAAAGCAAAATGGTTTCCGTCCAGATATTGTATCTTATACATCTCTACTTAATGCTTATGGAAGATCACGAAAGCCCCAAAAAGCAAGGGAAATATTCAAAATGATAAAGAGAAACAACTTGAAGCCAAACATTGTCAGTTACAATGCACTCATTGATGCCTATGGGTCTAATGGTTTGCTTGAAGATGCAATTGAAATCTTGCGAGAAATGGAACAAGATAAGATTCATCCGAATGTTGTCTCAATATGCACACTCTTGGCTGCCTGTGGGCGGTGTGGTCAAAAGGTGAAAATTGATACTGTGCTGTCAGCGGCTGAGATGCGAGGCATTAAATTGAACACAGTTGCATATAATTCAGCTATAGGAAGCTATATTAATATGGGGGAATACGACAAGGCTATAGACTTGTATAGCTCTATGAGGAAGAAAAAAATAAAATCTGATTCTGTTACTTACACTATCTTGATAAGTGGTTGTTGTAAGATGTCAAAATTTGGGGAAGCCCTATCTTTTATGGAAGAAATGATGCATCTAAAACTTCCTATGTCCAAAGAGGTCTACTCATCTGTCATATGTGCCTATAGCAAACAGGCAAGTGCTTTGGTTAGGATTCATGTATATGCTGCATTCATTTGATATTTCTGTTTCTTTTCTTTAACATTTTGTTTTTTATTCGTAATAATGTTTCAGGGTCAAATCATAGAAGCAGAGTCTACATTCAACTTGATGAAATCATCGGGTTGCAGTCCAGATGTGGTTACATATACTGCAATGCTTGATGCCTACAGTGCAGCAGGTAGAATAATTTTTTAACTGCTGCAATATTAGGATTTTATGTCAAAATGTATGCCTAAGTAACTATATTTATGATCAGAGAAGTGGGAGAAATCATATGCACTATTTGAAGAAATGAAAGAAAATGACGTCAAGCTAGATACCATCGCATGTGCAGCTCTAATGAGAGCTTTTAACAAAGGTGGCCAACCAGGAAGGGTCTTTAGTCTTGCACAAAGTATGAGAGAAAAAGACATTCCTTTAAGTGATACCATATTTGTTGAAATGGTATCTGCCTGTAGCTTGTAAGTTCAGATTTCATATCTTATCGTACTGCCTTCTCTGTTGGTCTAAGTTAAGCTAATTGAGACTGAAATTTGCTTAGTATCTTCCTGATCATGACATCATCAAAAAATTAGAATGGCTAATAGCTTACTTATATTTCAGAATTTGAATTTATCACTTGTCACATTGATTGGTGTTTATGCCATAGGTTTTTATTTTTCAAATACAAGTCAATAAAATTTCATAACATCCACATTTGACAACGTTATTGGTTATCTGAAATTATATTTGTTTACAATAATATGTTAAGATTTTGTTAATAATATTATTGGTGGGTCATGAAGTAGAATTCTTAGTTTCCTGAAATAGCATGGTCTTATAATGAAACCCCAAGTTTCTGGAATATATTATGACATTTGATGCTTTTGAATTTGCACACCAAAGCTCAGAATATTTAATTACAAAAACGGGTAAGAAACTATAGGATGGATGTCTTTTGCTCAGTTTGCTTTGGTTGGATAACCATCCAACCACATTCTACAGCATGTCATTTTTCTACAGTCACTGTATTTTATTATTATATTTTTTTTCAAAACTGAATTTCTCTTTTGCTGCAAGATTACATGATTGGAAGACAGCTATTGATGTGATCAAGTACATGGAGCCCTCACTTCCTGTAATTTCATCTGGATGTTTAAATCTGTTCCTTAATTCTTTAGGAAAAAGTGGAAAAATTGAGACTATGTTGAAGGTATGTATGATAAAATATTCCTTCTGATATTTATGAAGTTGATGTAAACAAACACATTAAATATGATTTCCTACATCTCGATATCTCTTTCCGATTTCTTATCTTATTTTTCATGTGTGCAGCTGTTCTTCAAAATGTTGGCATCTGGTGCTGAAGTTAACTTCAATACTTATTCTATTTTATTGAAAAACCTTTTATCATCTGGAAATTGGAGGAAGTATTTAGAGGTAAGTGCTCTCTCGGCCTCTCTTTACACCTCTCTTGCGCACCCTTGATTAAGATCTAATGTGATGACGATACATGCAGAATTTAATTTCATGACTTTGGTGACTATGTTTACTGTTAGGCTACCGTTCACATCCCTATTTGGTCTTTAGAACATTTTTGAGTCTGTTAAAGAACTGTAGCCGACTTCTGTTGTAGAACAATTTGGTAGCAGCAGTTATGTGCTTTTTGTTAAGCAAATAGCTTGCAATGGATGCTAGGGTACTTGTATCAATACCTGAAATGCTATCTTTGTATCTAGAACTCATTTATCCAAATCAATTTAGGATCAATTTCTCTTCTAATCCTCTCCCTCTCTCTAGATTCCATGACAATAACATTACAATTCCTACTTATACTTATTTTCTAGGTGTAGTACTGTCTAGGACAACTAATATAAGCCCAGGCCCAGAGCCTATCAACACTGTTAAGAATTAACATATAAGGCTCCCGAATTGACAGTCATAATATTCCAATAGTTTTATCTTGTACGGTTGAAGTATCTCCAATGCCACTCACGCCAGTCTTGTAGAGACTTTTGTTATTGATGAATATTCCGTCGTGAATATGCAGTTTCATTTTTCTAGCATTTCACTTGCAATAAATCACACATGGAAAACCATGCAAATTCTATTGCAGGTACTACAATGGATGGAGGATGGAGGAATTCATCCCTCAAATGAAATGTACCGTGATATATCCTCTTTTTCACAAAAAAACTGTGGGGCCGAAAATGCTGCTGTCATAAAAGAAAGACTTGGTATGGATACTCTATTTTCTTGTTGTTTTGCATTTAGAATTCTGCTCCATTGTGTTCACATATGTGTGCTTTCATTCTTTTGATGCATCTTGCTTGTTTGAGCGAGTCTATTATTCAATCAACCTGTGCGATCTTTCTTAAGCATGTGCCTGAACTTATATTTTGTTTTTGTTGTGGGGTGGGGGATGACGGGGAGCAATACTGCTAACAAAAGGGCCTAGCTCTTCCCAAGATGAAGACACTCTAAGTAGTTAAAACTACCTTCTCTTCTCACTCCCTTTCACTCTGATATGGTGATACCAGATATCCCCTGTTTCATGGTCCCCCCCACGTCTTCCTAATAACCGTCGATTGCAGCATCCTGTCTTTGGTTACCTAGTTTCTTAGCTCTTCTAGAACATCAATTGCATACCAGAGGATCATCAGTGAGCTGTTCAGCCTTTTCTCTTCACACATATCCAGGCCTAACCTTACTCAAGCACCATCTCTAGTTCAGATTTACTAATGCCACATGAATGTTGTGTGTTTTCTGAAACTGTCAGACTAAAGCAGAGTTGAAAACTATACATTCTAATTAACCAGCTTTTTCAAACTTCCAAAATTCTGGAGCTTTCTCCTGTCCTTCGTTTGCACTGACCTATAAACTATTGCTTATCCCGTACAAGATGAAACTCGTGCCTGTCTTTAAACTATATATAGGCCGAATTCCTGGGGTGCTCTTATTTAAACAAGTGTTATTTGCTGCCTTAGACATCTTCATTTAACTGGTTCCTCATCATGGAAGATTTATCTTCTCTTCCTTTTTTGATTGCTCAAAATGTATGCCAGTTAAGTTGCATTGACTCAATTTCACAAACATACATGTGGAGAAGCTTGACAACACTTAGGGCGTGTTTGGTAAAATTAGCTGTTGAATAGTTGATAAATATAAAATGATATGTTTCTCTAATTTTTTTTTTTGCGAATTATATATATAAAACATTTTTTTTACTAATGTATTTATTTTTTAATATTTTAATTTATGGTTAAATATGTTTTTGGTCCCTATAAATATTCTAACTTTTGGTTTTATCCCCATAAAAAATTTCTTCGACTTTTAATCCTCCAAAAAATTTCCACCCACAGTTTTGATCTTTGCTTTTATGAATCCCGAAAATAAAAGCAAAGGTGGGAAAAAAATGTGAGCAAGAATATATAAAATGTTACAACTTAAATTAGGCTAGTTATAACAAAGTATAAAGTGTTGCTTAAAAACATAAAAATAAAGCATGACAGATTTTCTTTTTCTTTTTAAGGGAAAAAATGCGGTAATTATTAAATACGGACATGGGTAGTTGTTTTATTAAAAAATAATTAAATTAAATTAACGGGGTTAAAATGGGAAGAAAATATAAAAAGCTATAAGCTCAAAAAAAACTATAAGCTATTGAGAAAAGCTTTTTACCTAACATGTCTTATTCTATCAAGACAAGCTTATAAGCTAATCCAATAAGCTATAAGCTATCTTATTTGTGTTACCAAACACAGCCTTAAATCTAGAATTTGTCGGTGTCTCCTTGATGGGTACTTTGGGTTGGTAGTAGCTAGATCTACCACTAGGCCCAAGGCTACTGGTGGAAATTGAATATAAGCATTCATTAAAGTAAACATTCCACTTGCTGCGGAACCAATCCCACAGGCCACAAGATCCAAGTTCACAACAGAACAACATCTTACTCCCTTCATTGAACATGATGGTCAGAAGTCCCAGAATTAAAACAATCATCAATAGGCATCTTATACACATTAACCTTCTCTTGCCACTCTTGGCAGTTAGAGTGTTGGCACATGACAATTTTGAGGAAGTGATTTTTTTTTTTACTAGGGAATCATACCTTTATGCTTTTATTGATATTGTTTTCTATTCTCTTTATTTGACAAGTCCTATTCACTAGTTTATAGCGGATTTGACTGGCTTATGGCGGATATAATAGTGTAACTTATAGTTATCCTGGTCATGAATTTGAACAGAATCCTTGAAAAGAAATGCTGGGGATCAAATTTCTGCAAGCCAAACTTGTGAATCTCATGTTCTTAGCTGACCGTTGTCATCGAATACGAATAGATTTGACACTGTTCGAAACTGCTGGGAGAGTTATGCGTCTTGAGTTTGCAAAGATTGAAGTTCAATTAAATTTATTTGGCCATCCTCTATTCCTTGTAAGATTATTTTTCTTGTTACAAATGTCATTCTGTAAATCAAATTATGCTGTCCTTCTTGTGTAGATACCGGTAAATTGTTTCATAGATCCTTTATCAACCATTAAATAACCAATGAAAATATAGCGTCTGGATTTAGTTAATTTATTTTGAAAAGTTAACGTTACAGCTCTTATGTTTCACAATCCCTTTCCACTCTCTCTCCTCTCTTTCTTATCAGAACCGTTTCCATCAAGCCATGTCTTTTTGGTTTCTTTTCAACAAAATTCAATCCTCTCTCCGGGTGATTTTAAAGGTGTAGTAAGAGAAATGAATGATCTGATTTCTGAATGGACATTGTAAAAAGCAAATGAACATAACACTAAGCTAGAATGAATCTAGCATGAACTGAATCTTCTACAACTGTCTAATATTATAAAAATGTTCACACAAATAATGAATCATAAGACGCTACCGACATCAGAAATCCATCACTCACTATTTCAGTTGAAAATTTCCGGTCTTTTTATTCTTTCTTAATCTTTGCTTCTGTTTTTTTATATTCATATTTCCAAGCACATTTCTGAATAAAATCGATACTCAAAGAGAAAACGTATATATGAAATGAAAGAAAAGTACTTGCAAATGTGAGAGAACATTTCCCCGTATTAGTATAGACATGTTAGACATAGAAAAAGGTGTAAAGAACATTTCTTAACATCACACGTATTTCCCCGTAGTTTATATGCCAACAATTCACAATGCAGTTAAGCCGTAGTTTATATGCCAACAATTCACAATGCAGTTAAGATTATGATTATACATGCTAATATCTTACACCTTTTTCTATGTACAAAGAAATCTAAAAATAGATGCAGGTTGATGAGCTGAACAACAATGGCAGAATAGTTTGTTGATTTGATACAAAAATATATAAAAATTAGTAATGCGCTACAATGCAAAACTTTTCTTTGAAAAAAACTCTGGCATGAAGCAGATTTAGTAATGTGTTGCACTGCAAAATAATGTCCTCTTAAACTGAGAATGAGTTCAATTTTTCAAATGAGAAGTTTTTCAAAATCATGATTTCACGGCAATGGTTCTCTAACCTCAGTTTCATGCACACAAGTGATAAGTAATCAAACCTTTGGCAAATATAATTTTGCTATTTCCTTCACTTAAGTTGCAGGGATAAAAAAACTCATTCCTTATCTGGGTTTAAAATAACTGGAAACCTTATTTTTTTTACTTTCAAATATTCAAACATGAAAACCGCTGTTTTTTTTTTCAGCAAATAAGATTTTAGTCACTTACAACATGCCACGCGTACTTTTGTTAAAGGGAAGGAACCAGCGACGAAGCT
The DNA here is from genome assembly GCF_051527215.1 of Medicago sativa. Lineage (NCBI taxonomy): Eukaryota > Viridiplantae > Streptophyta > Magnoliopsida > Fabales > Fabaceae > Medicago > Medicago sativa. Next base: position 87,614,301 of record NC_140755.1, on the reverse strand, counting down.
AGCAAATTTTTTACGAGGGGGCCAAATAGAAAGAAGAAATAAAATATATTTTAAAAATTAATATATTAAACCTAATTAATAAGTAAGATAAATTTACAATAAATTTTACTTATATTCAATGAAGCAACAACAGAGAAAATAAAAAGGCAGTCTTTCTTTTCCGCAGAGTTTGTGTGGGGTGCTTCACGATCTGCTATTTTTTATGTGAAGAGTGCATATCGTTTCTTAAAGGCAAGGCGTGAGGTACTTGTCTCCCATAGCTCAATGCAGGACATTGACCAACAAGTGTGGAAAAAATTGTGGAAAATAAAAAGTATTCCAAGACACAACCATTTTGCTTGGAGGATTTTACATGAAAAACTACCACTCAAAAATGATCTTTTTAAAAAAGAAATCAGTTGTGATCCATTGTGTGTTTTTTGTGGGCAGCATAATGAAACCATTTCACATCTCTTTATGGATTGTCATTGGTCAAAGCATATATGGTTTGCTTCCTTCTTGGGTGTGGTGTTCAATTCACATGATTCTAGGTACGTGCCCTTTCAAGAGTGGTTGAAAAGAATTATTATTGATGAAAATGAGGATATTATAGTTAATGTTTTGGCCTTGTGTTATGAAATTTGGTGCACTAGAAATAAAAAATGTTTTGAGGGGACTGAAATTGATGTGGCTACCACTGTACAAAAGGCACAAAGATCTGTTGCTAATTTTAATAGTGATAATACGGTGTTGTTGGAGACGTTAAGTGGAGGTCCAAACTTACCTATATCTGATGTCCACTGGACACCCCCTGATAATGGTTGCTATAAGCTAAATGTTGATGCAGCAGGTCCAATAGAGGGGGGGTAAGTGGGGTATTGGTGTTGTTGTGAGAGATTATGAAGGTATTGTGGTTGCTGCTAGTTGTTGTCAAGTCTTTTCATTACCAGATTCAGAGGTAGCAGAAGCTTTAGCTATGCAGAAGGGGTTGGAATTTGCAAAAGACATGTTTTTTCTGAATCTTATAGCGGAATCAGATGCTTCTAATGTGGTTCAGGCGCTAAACACTCATCAACAACATCCCAACTATGCTGGATCTATTATTGGAGATTGCATTAATTTTAATGTCTTTTTTCGTAGTTTAAGATTCTTGCATGTTAGACGGGAGGCTAACCAAGCTGCTCATTATCTAGCTCAATACTCTCTTCATAATCCCGATTGTATATGGATTGAAGAGACCCCACCTTGTATTTCCGCAGTCTTGGCTTTTGATTTATTGCCAGACTTTTGCTAATGAAATTTCATTTATTGTCAAAAAAAAACAACAGAGAAAATAAAATCTAACAATAATTATTTATAAAAGTCATACTCTATGAAGTTTTAACAAGTCAAAATTATTTATAATTGACACTAAACTAAATAGATTGTAAGTATTTTCTTTAAACCAACAAAATTGTTTGGAGTAGCCAAATAATATATTAATGGGGTAACTATATTCAAAAGTATACAAATTATGCAAGGTTTATTTTTCTTTTGGGGTAGCCAATGCTACCCCACTGTTATGAAGGGATTCACACCTGGAAGGAACTAAAATTGGAGAGTGGATCCTCTCCAGTAGAAATGCCTCCAGTTTTCTACGGTGTCTAATTATCCACCTTTAATTATACTCTATCTTCTTTTTATTATCACAAACACATTCTCTCACCTATTTAATGGAGGGTTGATGGAGGGCTTAGATTACACATGAGAGAAAAAACTGGAGACAATCTCCTCCCCATAAATTGGTAACAACAAAATGAATTAGTGTTGTAGTGGAAAAGGCAGTCTTTCTTTTCCTTAAAAAAAAAAAATTGGTAAAAGAAAATTTAAAGGAATAAAAATTGAAAAAAGAAATTGTAGGGACTAAAAATGAAAGTTTATATGTTTATAAAGACTAAAAGTTTACATAACATTTTTTTAAAGTAGTTTAGTATCTAGTACTACACTCTTTAAAGGTAAATAAGTGAGGAATTCGGTGTTCGAACACCTTCTCTAGCATAAAAGTGAATCAAATGACACAACTTGCTATTAAACATAGGAAATTGCTCTTCTTCCATTTAAAAATGTTCATTCCCATGTGTTCTGACAATAATACCTCCAATGTAACTTAAGTCACGCTCTCCCTGTGTCATTTGGCAGAACAACATAATTGCAATCTTTTCCTTTTTTCATTCTTTCATACACCCATTCATCCATTTTTCATCCATTCATTCAATCATTCTCTCAAAGTTAAAAAATATATGTAAATTCATTCAAGTTAAAATACGCAAAATTAAACCGAAAAACTAATGAAACTGTAAAAAAAAATGCAAAGGCGCGAGTGTAAATATATTACATCATAATCCGCTATAATGTCATAAAAACACTAAAATAAAAAAAAAACTTACTGATGTGGACTATGGCTCCTAGTCCTCCTCTGGGAAACCGACTCCTCTTGCAAAATGACATACTCTGACTGGATGCACTGCAACACACCGGTAAAAAGTGGAGATGAAAACACATCAGGATGCCCCATTGCACTATCCACTCTGGCTCTGATGTTGGCAATAATATTGAGTGGGTCGGGAATCTGTATGACCCACTGCTGCTCAACAATAACCTCCTCGTAAGGAGGGACATGAGCTATGTACTCAGCAGCGGGCGCAGGTTCACTCATAATATGATGTGATACACGGTAGAACCATTTGATGTACCCTTCCTCACACATCCATAACTTCCTTGCCCTTGTCTGTCGACACCTCTGCTCCTGGTCAAGGACATGGACCATAAAATCCTGAAAGGTGTGACACCCTAAATCCCAATTAATAATTATTGCTATTATTTAATTAAAAATAGAGTTTGATTCGCAGCGGAAAGTGTCAAATAAAAACTTCTCTAATGATATAGGAATTCTTCCACAAAATTTAGGATATCACATTGACTCATAACAAACATAATTCATATTTCACTTCATTAAAAATTATAGTAATAATAACATCGAATCTTTTTCTTTTGAAAATATTTCATTTTACATCATAGACAATGGTTTTCTTGCACAAAATTAAATAAGTAAGCATATCCCTTTTCCCGTGTCACTATCAGAGCGGTGCTTTTCCCCAAAATAATCGACGACACAAGACAAGTCCTCACGAAAGGCATGCACTTGACACCAAGACTCATAGCCTATATAACTACGGTTTCGCAACCGCAGGGCCAAGCCAGCAAACACAAACAACGAAGGGGTGAGTTCCGAGAACATGTAATAGTATAAAAAAAATGAGAAGAACACGTAAGCAATTAAGTCAAAGTCGTTTCTCATCACAAACATAATATTCAGAACCTTGAAGAATATATTATATCATCTTAATCTATATTAGTAGAAAATATCATTACAACTTAAGAACCAAAAAAAAACTTCACAAACACAATGTCACAATTCAATTCCAACTAGTCACAACACATGTAGTCACCAATAACCATCTTCATAAGAACATCAACAAATAATCACCTTCATCGTCTCACACAATTACATTAATAGACATCACAAAGTAATTCGTTAAAACATTACAACTTAACAACCTGATTCGACAACACGACTCAACTTGACAATGCACTCTTAACAACTTAACAACTTAAATCATCGTGAAACTTCTTGATATGAAAATGCATGTGGTACCATTCAACAACATATATGAGCGTAATTAGGCTCTTCAACAAGTGAGCATAAAGCTGCCGGGCTTAAAGCCCCCAACGTATTTGAGCACAAGGCTGCCGGGCCTAAAGCCCCCAACTTTAATGAGCACAAGGCTGCCGGGCCTAAAGCCCCAAACTTTAATGAGCACAAGGCTGCCGAGCCTAAAGCCCCCAACTTTAATGAGTATGCAATGGACTCAACTCCTACAACTTAGACATCTTGAACTTCTTAAACAACTTATATGATTCCAATAATTTGGACAACTTCCTACGACTTCACAACTTAGACCGACACTTACAACTTTATGACATTAATGGTCAACAGCATCAAACGACAAACATCAACATCTTAAACATCGCATCAACATAAGCATCATAAATAACACATATTTAAATCACACATCTTCCAAATAGCACTTCACTATATAACACATCTTTAAATAGCATCATTATCAAATACACATCATTAAATAGCACTTCAGTTATACATCATCAATTAACACATCAATTTCACATCTTTACATACCACATCTTTAAACCATATACATCTTCAAATATCACATAGTCAAATAATATATTTCATTTACACATCTTAAAATAATACATTTAGCACTATGGTATCCAAGACACATCTATAAGGAGAATAAATCTTATTTCAAACACATTCAAAGATAGTAAGAATAATTTCAATTATTATCTCTATAAAATCACTTAAAAAAAATAAACTATTATTTATACTAGGCATACGGCACCACTACAATTCCAACTTCTAATACATAACATCACATCTATATCAATCATTAAATAAGTCATCAATCTAAATAGTTGCAGCAAATCAAGCATAAGCACCCACAAATTTATCCATGACTTCAAATACCACATATTCACATAGTTTAAATCAAGCAACACCTTAATAATGTTTCTAATTCTTCTTCTAACCTCCCACATCTAAATTTGCACATTAATTAATTATTCTCTCAAAGGGCTACAACCGTCGCGGTGAGCCCCGAATGAACTTTGGGAAATACAGCTTTCCCGTTCATCCCAATTAATTTACACTCATGATCTCGAACTCTTCTCTCCCACCCCATACCTGGATTGAAGCTTTCGCAAGACATAACGAACTCAAAGGCAGCCGTGAATTCAAAAGTTCCACATGGTTGCGTCTCTCTTTCATCAGCAAAGCGACTAATGACCCATAAATTCTAAACAAACAAACATCCAAGTATAAATAAACAACTAACCATTTCATGTCCTTCTTAGCGTCACATATTCATGTTAACTTGATTTTCCAATTAAATTAATTATCTTTCTAGTTTTATCACTTACATTACCAAAGTCCTTTTTTTTTTTGTGATTGACTCCTTCACATTATACTTGTAATGATTTATAAATTTTGTAGCCTATCGACTTTCTCCTCAGTTTATAAATTCTTCATCATCATGTAATAAGTTAGGCTTATGGTCCCATTAAACAAGTCAATAGGGTAGTTAAAACAAGCAGTAAAATATGAACATCTATGAGAAGGTAAATTCTCTTTACTGCTATAGACCATATCATACTATAATGCACATGGTTCTAAAGCGATTGTTGTTCATGATCCTAGTTGATCTAGAAGCATAAAAATATGGACAGAAGAAAATAAAATAAAATTTTGTTTCTCCAATGATTATTAGCCTCAAATCACGTGTATAGGTTATATGATTCATCATGGAAAATCATCAAATTAACTAATATAAGGTGAAATCAAAGATCCAGGTCTAAAATTGGTACCGTAGAAGTTATATGCATTTTGAAAGAAAAAGGAATTGCACTCACCTAATCGAAACAAGTAGCTACCTTGTTTCCCATAACAGCTTTACTTCACACAGAGTAATTATCTTAGGTCCACAGGTTGCGTGTTTTCTCTCGCAAACGACGCCGATGAACTTTTGTTTTACTGATGCGCGTTGCTCATCTTAGGAATTATTAGGGTTTTTAAGTCTTTCTTGTTCTAAATATATTACACATGGGCTAATCTATTAATCTAACACGCATTAGTTCATATCTTCTCTTCTACTAATTAGGTCCACTCAACTGTATACACCCACCTGTTTATTTTCTCTACCCACTAATAATGTAAATTAATTTTATTTTACTCACTCATAACTAATATCCTCCTAAAAATACTCATAGAAAACTCCTATCACTTTTTCTATAATGATTAAAATATTAAATCAATAAATAAAATATCACATTTTATATTACTTCTAGATCAAATAAATAAGTATAAAATTATCACACCATAACTACTACACATATAAGGAAAAGTAATCAAAATATTACTAAGACTCCATAATAATTATTTATAAAATAAATAATTAAATAAGATGATAGTTAGAGATAATTAAAATAAAATATGCCCACATTTCTTATTAATTTACACAATGTAACAAAAAATTAAGTAAATACATGTACGAATAAAATAGTTTAAAATAATAATTAGAGGTTTATACCATGCACACACAGTCAAATATTTATAAAATATATTAATGGAAAATTTGGGGTGTTACAAAAGGTCACAACCACATCTTTTGTCTCGAGAGCCCCAATCGTTGTAGGAGATCTGAGAATGGTCTGGATACAGCTGTATTGCTTGAGAACCTGCTCCGGAAAGTGAAGGCACATCCTGTCTTTACCGCCCATGATCCAACCGGAGTACCAGCAGATGTTGTGTAAAGGCGTGATGTCTCACCGATCCTCGTATGGCCTCCAGAGTACATCAACATTCACAATCAGATCAATGAGGCCTCGGTAGTGTACAATATCAGAATGGCCCCTTGGGGTTTCCATCTAGCAACAAGCGGCTGAGCACAATCGTAGTCCTTCACAAGCTTCCTCGAAAAAGAGCTTCAGGAAGGGCTCCAAAACTCATCCCTATAAACACAAAAAGACACAATAATATCAGCACAAGTATCATACAAAAAATATTTCAGCATCACAAACTCATATACAGACACAATAATATCGCAAGTCATTTATAACATGCAATAGAAAAGAAAAAAAATATTACCTCGAGTAGAGTCATGGAACCGCCAACGGCGCTAACCGTAGGGTCCGTAGCAAGAGAAAGTTATGTGCAGAGAAAATCAAGTGGCATCCCGCCCCATGACCACTCATGCACCGTGTCCAAGTCATGTAGTGCCATCAGCCATATCATATGAACGTTTTTGCTGTTCTTGTTGGCGAGGCCAACCAAGAGCAATAAAAACGCCTTAATACATGTGGTCCTAACAGTCTCCAGCTCCCCCACCACCTCATCATCATCAGACTGCTCTAACTCATTACACATATGGAAGAGTCTGTCATACGCCTCTTTCATGTGAGTAGTGTTAATATACTCACTCCACTATTTAGTCACCTCATCATTCGCCTCCTCATTCATCAGTACCAGCTCCCTTTGCAGCAGCACACCATCCTCGTAGTCTACATCCTCCTCAACAATGAGCATACACGTCACATCATCTAGTGTGACGATCATCTCCCCATCGATCATCTAGTTTATTTTTGTGCCAGATCCATAATATTTTGTAGGTTTTCATATTTATTTTTTTTAAGAAAAAGAAGGTTTCTTTTTGTGCTAAATTATGTTTTTTCATGATTTTTATAAAGGTCTCAACTTTTTTTTTTCCTCAGTCAACAAAACATAATAACCTTTATGCTAAATTCATAATGTTTAATGTTTGGTAGGTTTATATGTTAATTTTTTTCTCACCAACAACAACTATTATTAACACTCTTTATATTGATTGACATGACAAATTCAAAGATTACATGGATCGAACTCACGTTAATAGAAATACAAATATGCGACGAAGTGCGTGACCAAGAAATTAGTTGTGTCTTGCTCGTGGTAGTTCTATCTTCTTCTTTGATAGCGTTTTGTGGGTTTTCCCTTATTTTTTTTATCATGTATTGGCTTCGAGGTAGTTCTATTTTCTTCTTTGATAACGTTTCCTAGGTTTTCCCTTATTTTTTATCATGTATTGGCTTCGTAACGTATACATTGCTTTGATGGATGGAGAGTGGTTACGCCGTTGCACGATAATTATTGTTATTTGTTTTTTTTTTGTTCACCAACAATATTAACACATTGTTTTGTATTTGTATTCGGTAAGAAATTTTTAGACACGACTTTTTAACAAATTTCATGAATTACTGACAGGTTGGAGATTACACGAATCGAACTCTGAGCGCTAGAAATACAGATTACACGTCATGGTTTGGACATGAAATAAAATAAAATAGTTACTCGCTCTATGGTAGAGTCTCTTTCCTTTTATAAATGATTATTTTTTACATGGTAAAAAACGTGTAATTGCAAAATTTATGTTTTGTTATGCCAAGTTATGAATTTGATTATAAATATTTTGTAAGACTTCTATTATGTACATTGTTTATAAAACTAAATATTTTATGAAAACTTGTTCTTGTTGTATTTTCAGGTTGTGAGGGTCGTTTAGAAGGAAACATGTATACCTATTGTAACTTGGAGACTAGATCGATGTTTTGATCAATCAAGATAGAAAAGATAATAGAACTCTTCAGAAGGTGTAATATTACTTTTTGGATTAAACATTAATCAAAATTCTAGATGATTTTAGTGTATATCAAAGGTTGGCATGTAATTTTGGTGACATCCAGGGTGGGAAATGTTTATACTTTTCCTACCATAAATGCCACCAACTTAAACTTTCCCTAAAAAAATAAACCAACCAACATCCTCTCTACTCTCTAGGTTGGTCAAACATTTATTGGATCTGACATTTATCAAAGCCTAAAGCTAACTTTAAAATAGAGACCTTTTTAATACCAATTATATTATTATAGTGATAATTAGTACATATTTTTTTCTTTTGTAGGACCTTCTACTTACTGTTCTTGAAAAGAAAATTGACGCCTAATATACTTACGGTCGGTATGGATGACCGCCCTTGCCACATTCATAAAGGGTACCAATTTTTGTTTAACAATACATAAATATAGTAAATATTTAGATGTGCACGGTTTTTTTAATATTATATGTCAAATAATTAGAGGGTAACAATTTTTTATTCTCGTATGTCTTTTTATTTACACATTTGGGGAAAACAAGAAAAAATTAATATACAAGAATAAACAAAAATAAATAAGAGAACAAATAAATATAATTATTTTTTTTGATATTCTCTGTCTTATTTCAAAGTGATAAATTATACAGTGTATAATATTTCCATAAAGTAATAGAAAGTTACTAAATCTTTGAAATTAATTCACTTATTTGAGAGATAGACACATAGTATAGATAAATTTAATAAGAGTTAAAATTGATAATCTCTTAGTATTTCTAACGTATATAATATTTATTCTCACATGACATGCATGGATCAAAGAGGCTTATTTAATACATAAAAAATGAGAAATATAACTATTATATTGGTTTGTGATTCATGCATGTAGTTGGTGTTGTTGTTTGTGCTTAAATACAAGACTCCAAAAATCATATTTAATACATGAAAATTGAGACATATACATATGTTTTCTTTGCAAGATATATTAGTTATTCGTACATTTAGTTTATGGTTGAAATAAATTACTCCAAAGTCATGTTTAATTCATGATCATGAAAGAAAATCAATTGTGTGTGATTTATCTAATATTCAGAATTATTATTTTTAAATTTAAACTTAATTTTATATTAATTTTATTTTTATTTAATTAACGAAGCATGCATTCAAAAGGTTTAGTAGGTTTCTAAAATGATTCTATTTGAAAATCGATTCAAGAAAATCGTGTATTAACTCACAACATTAATTAAAAAATTGCACAACAATAATTATACGTTGTAATGTTTGTTTTCTTAGTAGGATTTAAATTTTTTAATTTTTACGTCATTCTATATCAAAAAAAAAAAATTAGTAGCTTATAAGGACTACTACTTTGTCAGTTTTGAGAAAAATAGTTGGTATGTTATTTGGTGTTGTTTGTTGCGAAGTTTCTTAGAGTTATTTGTATGCTACTAGGGCTGGAAATGAGTCGAGCCGAGTCGAACCTGTCTGAGCTCGACTCGACTCGACTCGATAAGAATTGGTTCAGCTCGAAACTCGACTCGAGTTCAAAACGAACCTTTTTTTTAGCTCGAGTTCGGCTCGTTTAAAATTCACGAACAACTCGGTTCGGCTCGTTAGGTTCACCTCGTTTGCTCAAATTGCATATTTCAAAACTATTTTTTTCGAAAAAAAGTTTTTTTTTTCAACAATATATGTCTTTGACCTTAAAAAACAAAACCTTTAAAACAACAAAAATATAATGCAAAACCTTTAGAAAGGTAGTAGCACTTTATATTTACTACCGTTACTGTAGCATATACTACCACTATTGGTTTTATGTTGTATTTGCAATGCACCGCTCATATATAAATATACTCCTCCTCTCTAATCTTTTGCAAAACTCCCCGATGTGGGACAAGTTTTATGCACAATTTTGTTTAAAAGCCTTGTGAAAGCATTAACTTTTTTCCCTCTTTCTACTATTACAATTATCGTTGATTTATATTAAATTAGCAATTAGTAATAATTTATATGAAAAAAGTGCATAATTATTAGAAGAAGTTTGTAATAAATTCTATATTATATGAAAAGTGTGTGTATATATGTCGAGCTGGTTCATGAACCAAACGAGTCGAATCATATTAAGTTCAAGTTCAACTCATTTATTTAACGAGCTTAATTTTCAACTCAAGTTCGACTCATTTGGTTCGTGAACCAAGTTCAATGAACCAATTATCGAATCGAGTATCGAACTATTTTCGAGTTGGTTCGGTTCATTGCCAGCCCTATATGCTACGCAGTGATGTCTATCTTTATGTGTCCATATTAATTCTTTTATATATTGATGAATTTTCCTTTTTTTTTTTTTGTAAATTTGCAACTTAAATTTTTCATCTACGCTTTCCCACCTTGCCCCATTTTTTTTTTAAAACTTCACCACTATGCACAAACAGAAATTTTCAATAATAATATTAAGAGAGGATCAAGCACATATTGTTATATTTGGTCCAAAGCACAAAAAATCTCAGGACATGACCGACCCAAAGTACTCCCTCCGTTCCTTTTTAATTGTCACATTTTGACTTTTTACACAAATCAAGACAACAAATACTTTTACTACTTTTGATACAACAATTTATCTTTTTCCTATAATAACCTTAATCATTTAATACTTCATTTCATATATTTCTCTCTCTACAATAAATATCAAAGGGTAATATAGGTAAAGCCACATTTAATGATACATTGGACTTTGAAAACGACAGTTAATTAGAAACAAAATGTTTATGTAAAAGTGTCAATTATAAAGGAACGGAGGGAGTAGTCCACAAGGAGGAGGCATGATCTCTATCTCATTTCTCAAAAATCTATAAAGGAGTGATAGTAGCATTACTTTAATTTGAATCAACTTAGTATCAAATTGGTGAATTCCAAAGAATCCTCCCATATATTTTTGAAACAGACACGATCGGCTCTAGTACAGGGAAGAAAATCAAAGTCCTTCAACCAGTAAGGATCCTTAATTAAAGGGAGAGAAGCAACAAATTACTTAATAGAATTTATGCCGGTATATGCTAACTTATCCTTCATCACACTCTCATCCACCCAAGAGTACCTGATAAGTGCTAGAAAGTAGTAAATATTGGATATATATATATATATATATATATATATTTGGTTACTTATTTCACAAGTTAGTCAGGGAAAAGCTATGAAAATGTGAGAAAATGCCTTATTATGCTTGACCCAATTGTGCAGGAAATGAGTGAACAAGACAAGAATCAAAGAAAGAATACTTAAAAGAAGTGCAAAGACCAACTCGCCACATCAAGTGGAGTTGCCATGGCGAGAAGTACTTCCAGAATGTGAGCATCCAGCTCACACCCAAGCACACCATTGCGAAGCAAATAGCGAGATCTCGCCACAGCGAAGGAAAGGCGAGCAGGAGGGCGAGAAGTAGTTCTAGAGACCATGTTTCAGAGGATCAGAGTTCGCCATGGCGAGAAAATCTTGCCTGGCGAGATAAAGCGGTTTGGAACACTGAAGGATGACGTGACAGAAACCCAATGACAAAGAAAGGTCAGCTCGCCATAGCGAGCATATCTTGCATGGCGAGAATGTGAAATTATGCAAAAGTATAAAAGTCTCTTTCCTCATTTCAGAACATATCTTATCATACTTGTAGAGAGAGAATACGGCGAAAATTAGGGTTCTTCATAGAGCAAGAGTGTTAGAGTGTGGATTCACTAAGAATCTTTGAGAAATCAAGACTTAGCAATGGATCTTCATCTTTCCTTCCACTTTTGTAATGTTTAATGACAATGATCAACTAAATCTCCTTTGTTGGGATTAGAGGTACTTGATCAAGCTTAGATGTAATCTTTTGATCTTTTAAATATATGATTCTAGCATTTTATGTAATATTGAGTTTATTCTTGCATTTCATTTCTATGTTTGATTTAAATATTATTGAAAAATACTTTTTGAATCTAGGGTTAGAATAATCATCTATCAAAACAAGATTCTAGACATATGATTTATGTTTTGATAATCACACAAAGCATCATAACATATTATTATCAGATCGTTTAATAGATTGAGAAATTGTCGATTAAACGATACGATTGATCTCACAATATCATTTAGACATGAATGATTTTGTCGGGCGATGTGTGGTAATATCGATAAAAAGCTAGAATCCATATATATGATCATTAGGAGTATATTCGATGCTTGATCGACGAACTCTAATCCCAACGCTTTTACGCCTTATTACTCTCCGTTTTTATTATCGCATTTTAGTCCGAATAATTTTTATAAATCGATAAAAAGCTAGAATCCATATATATGATCATTAGGAGTATATTCGATGCTTGATCGACGAACTCTAATCCCAACGCTTTTACGCCTTATTACTCTCCGTTTTTATTATCGCATTTTAGTCCGAATAATTTTTATAACAAACAATCAATCAAACCCTAACTTAATGATAGTCGATGTTGAACGGTTTATGTTATCGCACTAGTCCCTGAGAAGACGATATACAAATACTTACTTTTGATTGATAGAAAAATATTATATCAGTACCCACTTAATTCCATTTGAAAAAAAAATTATTCGGTTCGAACAATTCGACACCGGGACCAAACCCTAAGTTGTATATTTATGTGAAAGAATAGGACAAAACATCCGTCCAATTCTCATTAAATATAGCTTCGATCAAATAATCAAATGAGGTACGAAACAAATCAACCCTTGAGCGGTCACATTAGAAGCCCTTTAGATTTTCACCTCATTATTGAGCTACAAGTCTAGGGCCAGAGGATACTATTTATGATTGAGTTCTCACGTTGGGATCATTACATCCATATTTTTTTTCTTCAAATTTCTCTACTTCGGTACACTTCAAAACTTTTCATTTTAACAATCTTTGACCCATGAAAACTGCTCTTTACCTATACGTTTCTGCTCATTTCCAAAGTAAATGTCCATATTACTCCTGCGTGAGTTAACTCACGCCACGTGAGTTAACTCGCGTTAGAACAAAAAGGCCATTCATCTCTTCTTCTTCATCTTTGCCTTCGTTTATTTCACTTTTTCTTAAAAATAATGTCTTTTTCCGATTGCCGATAGACTCGTATTGAAATTTATTGCACATAATACTCTTTTCCCTTCCTGGTGGATTTTATCATAATACTCTTTTCCCTTCCTTGAATTTAAGAAGCTCACGTGATTTTTTGTCAGAAGCTCACCTACTCTTTAATTCATGATTTGTATTGGACTTTATGCGCATGTAATTTTTTGTCCTTGACGAGATCACCATGCCTTTTCAACGTGCTCTTGTGCTCTTGAACTGTGCTTTGGTTTCAACGTGAACGTGAGATTTTGTTTGTTTTTGAGCGTGACTTAAGTCACGCTGCATATAATACTTGTGTGAGTTAAGTCACGCTACTCTTTGTATTAGAGTAACTTAATTTACGTAAGGGTAAAATGGTATTTTCACCTGGGAATGAGCAAAACCATTTGGGTAAAGAGCATAATTCTTGATCCATTACTCATTAAATGACTAAGAGTATTACTTTTCCCACCCTATGCCGTTCCTCACGCGCCCTATTTTTTTTTTCCAATTTTACCCCTAGTCCGGATTTCGTATTCCGGAATAAATTGTTAGTATTTTTCAGATGATTCCGGATTTTAAAATCCGGAATAGTATTTTAGCAGAACTTTTGCAATTTTAAGCTCTACAATTCGTAAAATAAAATCCGAATAAAATAAAAAACAGAAATAAAAAGACACAAACATAAAAACAACTCATTACGTAATTTTCAAGCTTTTTAAGCTTATTACATAAGATCCTAAATCTATTTCTAATCTCCTAAGAGCCTAATTCTAATCTTCTAAGAGCCTAACCACTGCTATGTGATAGGGCATAGCAGTAGCTTGGCTATTGGAGGAAAACCGGAGGAGGAGGGAAGAGGAGGGCGGGAAGAAGAAACAAATGCCTCTGAGGGAGGTGGGGGGTGCTCAGACTTACGCCCAGACAGGCGAAGCTAAGAACCACACTGACCCACATGACCCTCAGATGAACCGCCCTTCGTTGCAGCGCGGTTCCATCCTCATGGACCGTTCATACAAACCCTGAAAGTTTTCAACGAGACCCTTATCTATGAAAGGCCAACGATGGAAAACCATGGTTGTAGAAGGAAGAAGAGGAGGAGAGGGATGGTGTGAGAAATGGTGGGGTTTGGAAGGGTATTTATAGGGAGGGGTGGGTGAAAAATGGTTGGGAAGCCATAAATGCAGTCAAAAAACGTGGTAAAACACGTTTTTTTGACTTGACCACTGTCAAAAACGTGTGTTGCAGACAACCAGCCATGACACTGACGCGGTCCGGAAAATACAATCCGGAATGCACCTTTGGTTTCCGGAATATACTTTCCGGATTAATGCGATTATGGTGAACGAGGGAAAAGTTGACACTTCTTTGTAGGGCTAAGGACATTCCGGAATGTATAATCCGGAATGATTCATCACTTTTGAAAGAGAGCCATCAATGTGGGTTTGGACGGTTACAACCACTAACACGTTTTCATTGACTGTATTAATGACCTAGGACTTGTTTTAGGCTATAAATAGGCTTCCATCTTCAACAAATACCTTCATTCTTCATTTCACCTCTTTTCTTCCATTCTCTTCAAATTTTTTAAGTTTTGTAGGAGTGTTTGTGGAGTCATGGTCATTGTTGACCGTTCCTATGAACCCTGCAATTGCATTGCAGCTTGTGTGGGGTTCATATAACGGTCAACAGAGACCCTTGGCATCAAAGAAAGACACAAAAAAGCACATAACATCTGGTCCGGAGTTCGTTTTTCGGAAATCACTAGCAATCTTGTCTGGATTATATAATCCGGACCAGAGGTATATTTGGAATTTTTGCAGGGCGCGCGAGAAGGCCATAGGGTGGAAAAAGTAAATCCCAATGACTAATGATCCATGGAGATAGTGTAATGGTATGGGCCTAAGAGGCCCAACCCAATAATTCTCTGGTTATTGCTCTTCTTCCATCTGTTTTTGCTTGTTCTCGTCAAAATAGCTCAGTGTAAGTTAATTCACGTAGGTGTTTTTTTCAACATGAGTTAACTCATGTTGGACGAGAATGGGCAAAAAAAGATGGGAGAAGAGCAATGCTCTAATTCTCTTGTCGTCCAGTAGCAAAACTCAGCACCATATTATTATGGCATGAAGGCCCAATAAATGAGTGAAGTCCCACCGAGGCAACCATCTCATAATATAACATAGTGCATCACAAGATCCTATCTCCTGCACCACCATAGGAAATAAGTACATCATATTGATTTGGATTATATAATCGGGACATTATTTTTTTGGTTCAGATTATATATACAATATGAACGAGGGTAAAACTAAAAATGCAAAGGGCGCGAACGTGAGAATTCTGGAGGGTAGAAAGAAAAAAAATCCCTCACTTTCTTACGAAGCAACATTTTGTGCTGCCTTGTACGCTCAAATTGGAAAATATTTGCTGAATAGAATACAAACCTAATCGTAATGAGGTTAAAAAAATTTGGATACCACAGTTCCATGTTTTGTATAGGCTTACAAATTAAATATAACTTTTTTAACTGAGTTTTCTAAAAAAATTAGGGTAATATTTGTCTTTTACAATCTGTCCAGAAAAAAAAAAAAAATATGCCTTTTACGCAAACCATATCTTTACGGTATCTTCAAGTGCCATCTCTGAGCTCTTGCTCTTGGGTCCATATGAAATACGACAGACAAACAATAAGCATGTGGATGTTAGGATTTTTTTTTTCTTCCATAAACAAACAGTTAACATGTTGGTCTACTGATGCTCAAAGCTTTGGATTCGTTCATTTTAAAAGCCTTCAAATTCTAACAGTTTGAGCAATTACCCTTCCACCGAAAGAGGAAGAAAGTGACATTGTAAAATTTGATTCGATACATGTATATAACTTATTATTTTTTTATATGTAAGTAGTTTATAGAATAATCATGAAAATTCATATATTAGCTCAAAGTAAAAGTTTGACATCGTACGTTTGAATTTTCCCTAGAATGGTTGTAAATTGCTTTGATGAGGGTCTGAAATCCAATTCACGTAAAAAAAACAAAATAACAGAAATAACAATTTTATTATTGATAGAATGTTTTAAATATTCTTTTCATTTGAGATTAATTTTTATATATAGAAGGTATAATTTTTTTTTTTACACAAAAATCAAATCATATATATGACACCAAAGAGATATTTTTTTTTTGAGGGAACACCAAAGAGATATTGTAAACATATTTTAGGAATTAATCTTAAAATGTAGTATAATAGAGTTGATTTGATTGAAAATGTATGAGGAAAAAAGTCATACGTTATTGCTTTTTTTTTTAAGAAATTTTACATTATTGTTGTATACGTACAACTTAAATCAACTTTACTTATATGTTTGTTTGTTTTTATTATATCCGTTTGTAATAAAAAACGAAAAAGAGGAATGAGAAGCATAATTAACCTTGTAGTAATTATTAACCTTGCAATAAAAAATGCTGTAAAAGTTAAACACACGCACAGAAGTTAGTAGAACTTTGGCACTGCAAAAGAATATTGTAACCACGATAGTCCTGTAAGTTTTATAGAAATGACCGTTACATAAAGTAAAGTTTTGCATGCAATCATGTAATAGCATCTTGAGGATTTTTCAACCGGTTCACAAAAAGCAGTCAAAATTAAATTATTCCCACACACATTTATAAACAGAATCACTCCTGAATTTTCTGATCAGCCAGTCCTTGGTGTCTGGTGAGGTGGATTTTGATTTTTCCCAATTATTCTACTTGACAAACTCAACAATTTGGCATATACTTTACTATAATCTGAAATTATTAAGCATAACAACCTCTCACAAATACAAACATTTTCGTCATAATTTTCTAAATATTCAAGATATGTTTGTGTTGACTTATTTGAGCTTATTACTTGACAAAAATGTTTGTGAAACTGTTTGAAAGTTTATAAAACCAATTTATTATGTCCACAAATTGTTTTAGCTTATTTTCATGAACTTTACATAATAATTTGTGAAATAGTTCATCTGAAAAATATTTTGACTTACTTTTATCTTTTTTTGTTTATATATATATAATTTTGACATAAGCACTTATGAACTTATATTTTAAGCGCTTTACATTGTTTATCCAAATAACACCCATGTCACTTCTACTTGAATATCATGACATATGATTTACTAGGTGGACCTATGATTAAGAGTCATTTTAGATTGAGCATTTTAACAAATCTTATTATGCACTAAGTGCATCTTCAATGCAAAGAATTTAAGGTTCCTTACTTATCAAGATATATGATCCTTGACGTTTTCTTCCCGTTCAGTGATAATCGAGATTACTTAAAATTAAGGAATGAAGCTTCAACAAACTATATAAATTTTAAAAAACCTAATCGTTAAAAAACATTTTTTTTACTACTCAATAGCACATGAAGCTATTATGCTACTATGTGCAATTTGAGCTCACAAAAAGTAAATCAAAGTAACCAAAAAATTCTTAAATTGCAGATGTTTAACCTATTTAATTATGTACTTGTAAATATTCTTTCTTCTCTCGGTCTCCTTTCTCTCATATTCCCACTCTTCTAATTTCCCTTCATATTCCTCTCTTTTATTTCCTCATCACATAACTGATTTTCGTCATATTTCACGTTTAATCTCATTTTCTTTTTCTTTTACCTTTCTCTTCTCATTTTGAATTTAAGTTGTCAATTTAAGTCTTTCATTTTTTATGCGGTAGGGGTATATGTGAATTAACTTCACATGCACCCAAATGAAACAAGTTCATATATAGGAATATATCTGACCAAAATTAAAAAAAAAAAATGTTAACTCAACTCACGTAAATACATTTCAAACCTCTAATTAAGATTAGTCGTAAACTAAAATATGTAAGTTGACATAATATGGTAATTCAGCAATTGCATATTGTACTCAAACTGAGTTTTTGTGTATGTTTATAAATATTTTTTTATGTTTGCACACGTACGTACCATTCTTGTAAAATGCTACTTACATATACAATGAAATGTTAATGGAAGATATATAACGAGCTTTAAAAAGTAAATTAGGCTAAAAATATTTTGAATATTATTGTTAAATATTTTGTATTTAAGAGGTGTAACTAAGAAAACAAGGGTTATATATAATTAACAAAAAATTAACAGATTCTGAGATACTACTATATATGGACAATTTCATATAAAGTTGTGATCACCAGTCCAAATGAATTTCATTGATAAAAAATAAGCTAAAAAGGAGAATTAGAAAGTGTATTTCTAAAATTTTTAAAATAAAATATAGATTATTTTAATTATTTACTGATTATAAGAGGTGACAGGTAGTGACTAGGTGGGTTTGGTTTGGAAAAAAAATGGAGCCAACAGCAGACAAGTTACAAGTGACACGAAGTATAACATGCATGATTTTGTCACACCAATAATAAAACGTCTCAAATGACATTATTACCCTTAAGAGCGTCCTAGCCGTTATCCAATTAAGCCATACGTCATTTCAAAACCCCAAAAGGACATTTCCGTAACTCTATACACACCTTCTTCTTCTCTTCTCCTTCTTCACACTCTCTCTCTCTGAATTCCTCCAAACTCACACACTGAACTGAATAACGGAATTATCATTTTCTCTCTCTAGCTCTCTGGTTAGGGTTTAGTTTCTCTGATGGCTTCGTCTTCCTCCGATCCAGGCAAGTCTGCGGAGACATCAGAAGCAGTGGCGGCGGCGAATGATCAGCTTTTACTGTACAGAGGATTGAAGAAAGCGAAGAAAGAGAGAGGTTGTACTGCTAAAGAACGAATCAGTAAAATGCCTCCGTGTGCCGCCGGTAAACGCAGCTCCATCTACCGTGGTGTCACCAGGTACCTAGCTAGCTACTCTTCAACTTCAATCAACTCGTTTTCTACAAGTTCTTATTAGATTTAGATTCAGTTTGGATTTGATTTTTGAGCTTCTCCGTTGAAATATGTTAAGGATCATCACTTATAAGTTTCACTTAATTAACTTAATTTCAATTTATTCTACAAGTTATTAACTTTGTCGCACTGATGCTTCTGATCAAAGGTTATTACTTATTAGTTAACATTGTTTGATTGTTTGTTACTAAATTTGGTGAATTGTGTGTGTATTAGGCATAGATGGACTGGTCGTTATGAAGCGCATCTATGGGATAAAAGTACATGGAATCAAAATCAGAATAAGAAAGGAAAACAAGGTTTGGACTGTTGAACATAAGTCAGGTTTAAGGTTTTGTGTAAAGATGAAATTGCTTATGTTTTTTGTTTTTGTGCTGTGCATGAATTGATTGGCCGGGAATTCGTGTTTGTGGTGATGGCAGTATACTTGGGTGAGTTTTCAATGTGATGCTCTCTTGTTATTCTTTTGTTCTGGTTTTTAATTGAATTTTTTAATGCATTGTTAATATTGGTTATGTGGCGATGTTTGTCGCCGGTGTGTTTTTGATAGGGGCGTATGATGATGAGGAAGCAGCGGCTAGAGCGTATGACCTTGCTGCTCTGAAATATTGGGGTCCTGGGACTCTCATTAACTTCCCAGTAAGATTATTGCTTGAATTGTTTTGTACTTAATTTGGAGACGGTTTGATTTGTTGCCTTAATTGAAATGTCATCTGGTTTTGTGATTCGTGTACTCCTTTTGTTTGATGAAAATTGTGGCCCCTCACGTCCTGCTTCATATTTTTCATCAAAAGGTTTTTTGTGAAATGACTAGAGTTTTTCTTTACCCATCCACTTTTTAGTGGATCTGGGAGCTGGTGACTCTAGAGTTACCTCCATTCTTTTATCTGTTAGTATTTATGATTATGATGTTTTTTCCCCCTGACATGTCAGCTGGTTAAGAATCATAAAATGGAAAATTTGGTTGGCAACTAGAGTTTCATATTTGACACCATTAAATCCAGTGCCCTCTTGATAGGAAAAGGGCCTTATCTAAGCACTTCTGGTAAATAGAGTAATTTTTATACCAAGTTTGATCTGTGTGTTGCAGGTGACTGATTATACAAGAGATCTCGAAGAAATGCAGAACGTTTCGAGAGAAGAATACCTTGCATCTTTGCGGAGGTGTGTATATCTCTCACAAAAATATTAGCTTGTAACCTATTGCTGCTTACGTGATATGCTTGATGCAGGAAGAGCAGTGGTTTTTCAAGAGGACTATCAAAATATCGTGGACTCTCCAGGTGTGGATCCATCAAATTGTTTTAGCAGAAATCGTCTGTCAATTAAATTCTTTTTTTATCTCCATTATCTGGCAAGTCTGCGCGTGTATTGCAAAATTGTATAGAGCTAATGATTCATTGACCAAGCTGGCTTGTCTTTCTCATCTTTACTGTGGAGTTACAGTTCTTGATCTGGTGTATCTGACATAGATTTATAGATTTTGACATAGATTTGATGCTAACTTGAACTATGCATTTCATTTTGCATGTGGTGGTATATAAATTAGTCGATGGGGGCCATCATATGGTCGAATGGCTGGATCTGATTACTTCAGTAGTATACATTACGGTACGTGGTAATCGAATTTTATGTCCAAGCTAATATTTTATTGAATGGAGTATATGAACCATGTTCATTTGTGCATCTTTGACGTGGAGAAAAAGTTATATTATTCAATTAATTTAAACTGTTTTACCTGCAAGATCACTATCGTCTCACCTTTTTACAAACATTGAAGGTATAGGGGATAATTCAGCTGCGGAAAGTGAATATGTTAGTGGTTTCTGCGTAGAAAGAAAGATTGATTTAACAAATCACATCAAATGGTGGGGATCTAATAAGAATCGACACCCTGATGCTGGAACAAGATTATCAGAAGAAAAGAAACATGGTTTTGCTGGAGATATTTACTGTGAACTTAAAACATTGGAACAGAAAGTCCAACCGACAGAACCATACAAGATGCCAGAGTTAGGACCGCTGCACAATGAGAAAAAACATAAAAGTTCTTCAATCTCTGCCTTAAGTATATTGTCACAGTCTGCTGCTTACAAGAGCATGCAAGAGAAAGCGGCAAAAAGACAGGAAAATAGCACTGATAATGACGAGAATGAAAACAAAAATATAGTCAATGAGTTGGATCGTGGGAAGGCAGTAGAGAAACCTTCAAATCATGATGGCAGCAATGATCGACTTGGCATTGCAATGGGAATGAGTGAGGCGTTGTCTCTTCAAAGAAATGTTTACCCATTGACATCATTCTTGTCAGCACCACTTTTGACAGCCTACAACACTGTTGATCCAATGGTAGATCCTGCTCTCTGGACATCTCTCATTCCCATGCTTCCTGCTGGCCTTTCTCGTACAGCTGAGGTTGGTATAATGACTAAAGTATTTTACTTTATTTACAACGAAGAAGATCACATGAAAATCTCATTTAACAATGCTAAAAAGGCTCAGTGAGTTACTTATAACAGTCTTCGTAATGATCTGCAAGACAAGTTTAATACTTTCATTTAATGCTTTTTATCTCTTGATTATTTAAGTTTAGTTAGCAAGACTCGATATAGTCTGCTTGAGTGTTTGTGCATCAATACGCTCTCACTGAATATTCTTTTAAGTGTTACATAATATAGCTTTTATTTTTACTTTTATGAGTCTGGTGATTGCATATTATGTTAACATGTTTATGAAGATATGTTTTCTTTTGCCATTAGACCAACATGATAGTGTTACTACTGTCAGCAAATTTATTCAGCCAATATTTTAAATTGGTTTATTCTGGGAGCTCTCATTTATGGTTCTTTACTTGTGAAACACTTCCTTTAATTTTATAGATGCGAAGTTATACGAGAGAGCTTCTCAAAAAATTGAGATGCGCAAGTTAATTTCAACATATACAAAAAACTATTGTTTCATAAGTTCAGTTTTTTTAGATTCTTTTGATACTTACTTTTTCTTAAGTACTTCTGGAGAAGTCCATCCAAACTGGTTATGGGATCAATATAATTAATGCAACTTTAGGCCAAACAACATTTGCTGACGAGTCCATAATCATATCACATATTTCTGAACCTAATGTGAATGTTATCAGCTATTTTCTGAAAGTATAATGAAGCTAGGAAGTATAGAGCCAATAATTTTTCAAATTACAGTTTGAAGAATTTATTCAGGAAAAGCAGCCCTATAGTAGTTAAACTCTATCTGACAATAATAAGTTGGCAGGGACTATAATTGTTTAATTCAGAACCACTGGTTACACGAAACAATTAATATATATCTCCATACAGCCCCATAAAACCTGGTTTGTAAGGTTGAGTTAGTGTAGGAGAATGAGTTGAGAGGACTGTAAATGGTAGGATAAAAATTGTTTATCACATCTTTGTAGGTTCACTTTACCAAGAACATTGGGATTAATGTGCAGGTTACAAAGACGGAGCCCGATTCAACCTACACTATGTTTCAGCCACGGGAGTGATTGGGACATCCGAATTTCTAATTGAAGAAAGCAAGAGCCTGAAAGCTGAGCTTGTACCAAACAAACAACAGGGTAAAGTTCTAAACTCTCCCCCGTGGCTTTTTGCAATATCACATGGGTTGCTGAGTTGGAAGAAAAGAAAGTACCATAGTTTTACATTGTGAGATAGATATATAGTAATAGAATTATAGCACAGATATTTACATTTCAAGTCAGATATGTATCAGTTGATATCTCTATCATGTATATGCAGACAGCGTTAAACAAATTTTGATTTTCTGCGGAATATTCTGTACAGAATAAGAGGTGGAATGAAATTATGCAAGAACAAGGTCGTCAATTGACTTGCATAGATTTTTTTTCCTTTCTTTTTTTAAGGCGTTAATATATTTCATCAAATTATTTTTTTCTGGAAAAGGTAATATATTCTATTATTGGTTACTAGAACTTTAATATTAGTAGGATTTGTCAAAAAAATAGAAATACTCGTAGGATGAATATAGTAGTTGGCTAAAGGATGACTTGAGATGAGAGGGTGCGGTTGTCATGCATAAGGAGTCCTTATGCACCCTGCATAAATCTCAGCCCATTGCCCGGTTGCCCAACATAATTGCTTCGTACACCCTTATGCATGATAACTGCACCCCCCTTATATTGGTGAATGAGTGGCGTGACTGTAGGATTTAACACATTGGATTTTATTTCGCCAATCCAACATTTTTTTTATCCATTCTAGGATTTTCTCTTTTTCCCTTTTTTATGGTTTCATTGTAAATTTGCAAGAGTGGGGTAGGAATGAAGAAAAAGGAGAAGAACGTGCAACATATTTTCCAGTGTGAATTACAATCCTTTTACTGTATTTAACCATGACGGTGAAAAGGAAAACAAAATGAACAATATCATCTTGTTTTTTACTTTTTTGTAGATTTTCAATATAATGCACTTTTTTTTTTCTTTTTTCAGGGATTCAATATAATGCACTATGTTTGCCTCAATTATAATTATTATAATTTATAACACCATCGAGCTCATTAGCATCAAGTTATAAGAACAATATTTAACATAAAAAAAATAACGTTGGTCACAAATGTCCTTATTATAGTATGTTTTGTATAAAATTATGCCAAAACCATTTTGCTGTGAAAATGATTTTTGTGAGTTGGACTCAAAAACCATTTTACTGTGGAAATGATTTCTGTGAGTTGTACTCCAAAACCATTAGATGTGCTTAATGGTTTTCTTTGATCCAGCAGGTGAAAAAAACTAAGGACCTAGAGTCATTGCCATCATTCAGTTTTGGACTGACACGATTGGAGGAGGAGAAATGATATTGAGGATTAAATGTTGCAATATTGTGTCTAAATGTATAATCCTCAATATCCTTAAAAAAAAAAAAAAAATCAATTTGATGGCCGCCACCGTAATGACTAATGATATTCATTCTCCTGCTTGAAAACTTGTTCTCAACCATTTCACATATGCATTGAAACTGATGCAAACTATATGCCTAAATTAAATTTTTGTAATTGAGATTGGTGAGAATAAACATGATTTCATAGCAACTGAATTGAATTTGTGAGAAAACGGTTTGAATGGATCACATTGGAATCCCTTTAAATGAAATTCAGAAAGATTACAACCTTTGGGTATGAAATATGAATAAGGAGATCATGAATTGTGAATCGTGTGAGATCTGGAGATGGGCATCGATGATAGCGAGAAGAAACATGAATCCTGAATCGTTGGTCAATTGAACTCTACTGTGTGTTACCGTTGATGGAAAAAAGGGAAAAAGGAGTATGCAATCCTGTGAGTCTAGAGAGAAAAATATAGGTGTACAACAAATCTGATGGTTGTGAAATGTTTATGCAGGATGCATAAGGAAATGACTTATGCATAATAACTTTTGCCGAGATGAGATACTTTGGTGGGATGCCTGTCTGTTATCTATGGTGGCTTTGCCTAGGCTTGTTTTCCAAATTGTTGGCTTGAAAATTTCATGTTATTATCTATAATAAACTCTTTGGGATCCTTGTTTTTTATGGTGTGTTTGCCTTAACTAAGCCTAAATCTATCTAAGGCTCTGTTGAGAATTTGGAAGGGAAGGGATGGAGAGTTTTGAATGGATGAGACTATATGAAAAAATAGAGAAATCTTGTAAATTTTGAGTGTGTTTTTATAGAGAATGATGAATTAATACTTATGGTTAATGTATTTTTACTTTTGAAAGTATTATAACAATATAGATTGGATTGGTAACACTTACTCGAATCCCCCCAAAACACTTCAAACTCCACCTCTAATACAATTTTTTAGTTATTCTAAATTAGGAAGATTATGTATTATGAAGAAAACTAAACTCCGAGAGTCCCTCCCCTCTCATAACTTTCAATTCTTTTTACTTATTCCTTTTCTTTTTTTACAAGCCTTCCCCCGCCTTCTCTCTAAGCTCCCAAACAAACTTAAAGGGCAATACTACTAATACCTTCAAATTTTGTTCACTAAGCAACGGTAAAAAATTGTTCTGAAGTTTATTTTTGGATGGCAAATTGCGTTTGAAAATACACTACTTCAAAACATCAAGCTTTCGGAAGATATTCATCTAAAAAAAGGCTTTGCTTTTTGTGATAAGTTCAATGAACATTTGAAGTAATAAATGCACTCGTACTCTTTTGTAGAGAAAATCTTGTGTGGACCAGGACCAAGAATTTTGGTTTGGTCACATACACAAGAATTTGCCTTCTCTCTCTTCTCTTTTCTCTTATCCATTTTCTCTCTCTTCTCTCTCCTCTCTCCTCTCTCTCCTCTCTCCTCTCTCTCCTCTCTTCTCTCTTTGTGTGTGACCAAACCAAAATTCTTGGTCCTGGTCCACATAAGTGTTTCTCCTCTTTTGTATTGTTTTTGAAACTTCGCCGTCTTTTTAAGATGATAGATAGTATTGTCTTGCTGCTCTCTTAATGTCTTAAATGTTCCAAGTTTAAAAGATAAGCACGTCAAGTAAAGCACAGCAGGGGACATGAGTAAAGTGGGACTAGATATAAAATCTTGCTTTAGAGAGAGATATTGGAAATAGACCGATATGTGCATATTTTAAGATGTTAGCAATACCTTTTTTAACATTTTTTTAATATTTATTCCCTTATTATTGAACGAAATTATTGTATGTTCTATCATTTGATATATTGGAAATAGACCGATATGTGCATATTTTAAGATGTTAGCAATACCTTTTTTAACATTTTTTCTAATATTTATTCCCTTATTATTGAACGAAATTATTGTATGTTCTATCATTTGATGTAAGTTCAATTTTTAAAGTGTAGACACACGTTAATTTAAACTAATAAAATAATGAGCGTTGAAGAGACTATTTAAGAGAAATTGTTTCATTTCGTCTCATAAAAAAAATTAAGTGAGAAAATGAAAATAAAAAGTAAAATAATGTATGATGATTTATTTTAGCCAATGTAAAAATATCTCTTCAAGTTGCCAATATTTTACGTTATCTTGCACCGTGCCGTCGGTGGCTTGAGAATAAATAAATCATGACAAATGCATGCAAGTACCAGTTGCCACACGGAGACGGCCAATTTTGACTCGCCTCAAATTCCAATATGGCAAATAAAGCATTCCACAACCCCCACTATACCGTGACACGTTTTTTTAACGATAATATCGTAAGTTTTTGGTATGGAGGTTAAAAATGTGAAAATAAAATTCATGTAAAATGTATGTGTGATTTTTCGTGTGAACCCTCCGGTTTTTAAAGTAATGAGACCATAGTAATTCGAAGTTTAGTCAAAGGTGAGTAAAGTATGATAAAAAATTGTTTTACGCGGCAATCGAAATTAAATTCATGTTATTCTAAACAATTCTTCTAGTTAATTAATTGCTTAAACTCAATCATTTACGAATGGGTAATGTTTGTGAAGTCCTAACTTTTTTTTATAAAAAAAAAAATAATGAAAGAAAAAATAGGAAGTAAATCTCTCAATTTTTAGAACCTATACATAGACATATTTGCACGCACAAACACCCATCATGTGGATCAATTAAACGGTCGCATGTTCATTTTAATACTCGGTATCCAATCTAAGAACTGACTTTCGAGAGGACTAATTTCACCGTCCACTTACGAAGACCCAATTTAAAGGCAGAACATAACTTTGTATGGACTTGCTCACCGAAATTAGCACTAGAGAGAATCAAACTCGAGACCTTGAGAGGAGCACACTCCAAGATCTCAAGTTAACTACTGGACGGTCACATGTTTATTTATCGTCAACTCACAATAAATGTTTAGGAGATTGTTTGTTCAACTAATTCGAATAAAAACTTATTTTTCTTGATTATCCATTGCAATCATTTAATGTGTATTGTATTGTATGTTTATTACAATTGATATCGAAAATCATCTAACACATCTTCACACACAGTAGATATGCATAACAGAATCATTCATTAAGCATGTAAAGTTAATTGTAAGATTGATACTAATAAGATGCAAACTTCCAATTTTCATTTGATGGCATGCTATTTTGCATGTTGCAACATTAATTGGCATCATCCTAAGAAATTATCATTGCTCTTATCCTTTAAAATTGAGTTTTGGTGTAATTTACTAAGATAGATCCTCGGAAAATATTGAAGTATATTTTTGATATGAATCTTCATATATTATGAAGTATATATCTTGAATAACATGCGATTTATTTACAATTTCATTCGATAAGCGTCATTATAATGAATTAAATTATTCAATATTAGGGAAAAAGAATAAACAATTGGGAAAAAGAAATTTGCTGGAATGTATAATTAGTGTCCCGTCTTAATCCTCGAATTAAACAATGTGAAAGAAATTCAAAAGACAATTCATGTGCATAACTTAGCAAACCGATTATTATTTGCATTCATTGATTCAAAAAGGTTTAACTAAATAATATATATCCACTCCACTCCGGTGGCATTTAACATGGGAAAGGCTAATCCTTTCCCACCATAGGAAAGTGGCTTTTTAACCTTAGATTTAATGATAAAAAAATTGAATGGTTGGGATTTTTGACTTGTCACCCTTTGTAAACTTTTTGGTTTTGCAACACCCACAAAAATTTAGACCCCACACAAATTGAATATAGTAGTTTATTTATTTGTTTTTTATTTTATTTTATTGAATTCTGGCCTTCATCGTGTATGTTCATATTCATTGGAAGAACAACTTCCAAATTCAATACTTAAAAAAAAAAAAAAATTCTCTCTTCAAATTCTCCAATACCCAGAAATCAAAACCCCCAATTTTTCATTTAGAAACTAGAAAAACACACTTTCAATTTTCCACAGTTCTTCAAGTTTCAGAATCAAGAAGAGTAAGAAACTCGGTTCAATTAGAAATAAAAGCAAGTGTAATTCACTTACGGCATTAACCGATCAATATAATTTTAATCAATTATTGTG
Source organism: Medicago sativa (assembly GCF_051527215.1). Classification (NCBI taxonomy): domain Eukaryota; kingdom Viridiplantae; phylum Streptophyta; class Magnoliopsida; order Fabales; family Fabaceae; genus Medicago; species Medicago sativa. The sequence goes on along the minus strand of NC_140755.1, from coordinate 87,586,046 downwards.
TTGAGAAATTAACTGCCTTGATTGTTGATTGAGAATTTAAAAGCACGGTTTAATTTTGTTAACATTTCATCTGTGAAAGGAAATGAAAATCAGTAACCAAAAAAAAAAATGAAAACCCTATTCATATTCCAATGTTATTGCTCCAGATTAGCCATTGAAAGGAGTATTCATTCAACAATCAAAAGCAACAATATGTAAGCAAGAGACTGAGTTTGATCGAAACTGTGTTTCTAAAGCAAGAGAGAAACACGTGAGTGAATTGTATTTGATTTGTCATTGAAGTTGTTTTGATTTTTAGTGGTGTAGATAGTAGTGTTTTTTTACATGGGAGGTGTAATATCAAAGTTCAATTTAATATTCCATTCAATTTTGTTGCATGAACCAACAAACCAAAAAAACCTCTTGCAACATTTTTGACCTCCATTTGGAGGTAAAACATCACATTTCCCATGGTGGGAAAGGATTAATCAAAATGAAGGTTTTTCTTTATAAATCCAATATTGAAAATGAGTCTTAGTCACACTTGAAGTGTGAGCTACTTCAAAGATAAAATTTCTCGAACAAGAAACAGAGATATATAAATTCTAAAAGAGACTTTAGACACAATTGATATTAGCTCTAGAAGAGATTGGGAAAAAGTGTGTGGTTATCGACATACAAATATTTGGTTAATTAATTTATTACATGACCAATGACTTACAATGTCATTAGTAAAAAGAATGAGAACAAATTCTTTCAATATTTACCTTATGTCTGTCATGTGTTATCAACTTCTCCCTCTGATCCTTAACATAAGATCTATTTATTTACTTTTAAATTTGGTTCTATTTATAAAAAAATGTCACAATTTTTAAAGTCTATTTATTGTTTAAAGACTTTTCCACTCATCATTTAATGTTTGTCTTTTTTTTTAAGTATCATTTAATGTTTGTCTTTTTAATGGTTTAGTGAATGAATTTAATGTTTTTAGAATTTTCATGATGAAATATTTGTAAAAATATTCAAAAAGTTATATTAATAAATAATTGTATTGATTTTAATGTTTTTTTTTTTTTATGTTTTTCTTCTTATAATGAAGACTGAATGAGTGACGTATTTTACTTTCATTTTTTATATATTTTTTTTTGAAAGACTTTCATTTTTTATATTAAAAACACACTTTCTTGCCTCTATTTTATATTTAAAACTCATTTTCTTGTCTCTATTAAATGATAAGATAAATAACACACGAGCAACATGAATATTTTGTTTGAGTCTTGTTGATGAGTGTCCTAAGACACTCTTTAAAGATTATCAATTAAAAAAATTATCTATCAAAATGATCTAATAATTTTAATTTTTTAATATATTTAATATACAAATTTTCATAAATACTTATAATCTAAAGTCTTTAAAATGTTTTCTTTCTTAGACACTAATTAAATTATTTTTTTAAGAATCAATTCCTTATTCCTAGTATCTTAAAAGATGCTTGGGGGCGCCAAGTCCTAACCGAAGCATGATGGATAGATAAGTAACGACAAGGCCGACCCCACCCAAACACTTTGTTTTTTCCTACTATAATAACATTCCTCATATATTGTAGTATTTCCTACTTTGTTTTTTCTTGCAATTTTCAATGCAGCACCGAACAAAGTAGTTACGTTTAAAACAAATAAAAAAAAAAAAAATTCTAATTCGTTTTTTCTCGCAATTTTTTACATATATATTTTATTACAAAATAAGAATTATTAACTACTTATTTGTTGTTATCTATAAATAAAAAATGAAAACCACTTGTCTAATAAAAGAAGATGCGTTCATCTACGAAGGCAAGTAGCTTTTTAGCCTTTGTCACTTTCCATCATACTTCTATTCACCACCTTCCCTCACTCTCCACCAAACGCAAACACTTTGACATGACATGAGTTCAACAACAACAACAACAACGTGAACTTTACGATTCTTCTTCGTTCCTCTTTCTCCTTCACATTCTTCCATTTCCTAGGGTTCCTTCCACCATGGGAACCGCTTCACGCCAGTTAAAGGTTATGCTCAGAAAAAACTACCTTCTCAAAATTCGTCACCCTTTCGTTACTGCTGCTGAGGTTATTCTTCCTTCACTCTTCTCTTTCTATTTTCATCTTTCTCTTTTCCGTTCAATTTTTGTTTTTCTTCTCCGATTCTCTGTATAGTTGACCGATTCAACGTCGTTGTTCATTTTCGATCATATTCGCTTTATTTTATTACTATTTTTGTTTTTTTCTTAGTTTGATTGCAATTCAACTGTTGCTTTTTTTAGCATTGAATTTCATATCTGTTTAAGTAAGTTTCTATGATAGTTTTGATTTTAATTACTGTTATTGTTTCTTTTATGGTGCATGCATTATGAATTTATGAATAAGTGTAATTTTGTCAATAATTTATATGTTAGGGTTTTGTTGTGTTTCTGATTGCATTTTAATTATGTGAAATTTGTCAATGCTGAAGTTCTGATGGTTGTTAATTAATCTGTGCTAGATTTTGCTCCCTGCGATTGTGTTGATGCTATTAGCAGCTGTAAGAACACAAGTGGATACACAAATTCATCCAGCTCAATCGTCAGTTTTCTATTCTTCACTTGCCATCTGTTTTGATTTTTGTGTATGCTTTCCTATTTTGGTCTGTTTTCAATGTTATGGTGTATGGAGAACTAACAAAGAGAGTAAAATGCAGGGGTTTTATTTATTTTTTAATTATGCTTTCAATAAATTAAGCGTAGCAGAGATGAAAATGTTGAGTTCGAGGTGTGGTAAGACTAGAGGGGATAAGATTTGAAATGTCAACATTTGAGAAAGAGTGGAGGTAGCACCTATAATAGAAAAGATGTTGGAAAATAGGTTTAGGTGGTTTGGGGATGTAGAGAGAAGACCTGTAGATTCTGTAACAAGGAAAGTAGATCATATGAAGAATAGTCAGATCACTAGAGGCAGAGGAAGATCTAGAAAAATTATTATGAAAGATTTAGAGATTAATGAGTTGGATCAAAATATGGTTTATGATAGAACATTATGACGTAACTTGATCCATGTAGTTGACCCCACTTAGTGGAATAAGGCTTGGTTGTTGTTGTTGTTGTTGTATTGAGAGAGTGAATGTAAATGGAATTGGGTTACGAGGGTAATGGAAGCAAATGCTGTTTTGTTCTGAATTTCTTTTATTCTTAATATTTTGTGAGGATTAATGTGAATGTGGAAATGGAGCAGGCACATTCAGAAAGATATGTTTGTAGAAGTCGGGAAAGGTGTATCCCCTAACTTTCAACAAGTTTTGGAATCCTTGTTGGATAAGAGAGAGTATTTAGCTTTTGTACCAGACACCAATGAAACAAGGATGATGATAGACGTGGTGTCCATCAAATTTCCGATTTTGAAGGTACCTACTCATCTGTGGTTCATTTTATTTCAGTATGCGGTATTCTGTGCTTAATTTATTCTTGAAATGTTGTGAATAATTTGGCTTTGCTTCCTCCAAATTTATGAACTGTATTCCCCGGGCTTAGGACTTGAATGCAGATTTTTCTGTGGGTCTTGTATGTTTAAACCTCTTCTTTGGTTTCTCTTTTCCTTGTACACGTCTTTGGCTTTTTTATCATGTCTATCTCTATCCATGCCTTTGTTCCATTTCCCCCATTTCTAGTTGTTTGTAAGAGCAATAGACATAGACTGCTCAGTTTCCTGTCACTTGATTTTCCGGAATAGAAAATTCGTTACGAATTTTGTTTTTACGTGGATATTCAAGCGCTTTGATTCAAGCAAATAATTTTTAGGGAAAATAGTTTAAATTTTCAGATTGTGACTATTTGGAAAATCTATCATAAAGTACAAGTTATATTAGAAATTTTTTCGTTTCGAACAAGTCTTGAGGCAGAAAAAAACTTGGTATTGAAGCAAGTTAACTAATGCTCGCTGTTTTTCTTATATTAGTTTTGTTTCTCATGTCAAATCAAAAGTTTTATTGTATTTTTTTTAGAGAGGAGTTGAAATTTGACAAAAATATCAATGGTTGTTTTTGTCCACTGCATATAAACAAAATTCATCATCTCTGCTCCTCTTCCTCCATATGGGAGTGCTTTCATGTAATGAAATGCATTTTCAATCGAGCAAGTACCTTAGAACCTTCATCCTTTGAAATTTGTACATTAAGCAGATCTAAATGTCTTCTCCATTCATATTCTAAATGAGTTGTCATTGAACCTATCTAATTAAAATTTGGTTCCTATATGCAGCATGTTAGTATTGTATACAACGATGAGTTAGAGTTGGAAACATACATCCGGTCAGATGCTTATGGTACCTGCAATGATGTAAGGTAAAATCCTTTTCTGACTTGAAAGCTTTGTTGCTCTATCAACTACTGGAGTAATATGTTATTGACATGTTCCGGTGACCATGAATGAGGCAAATTAAAGTAATCTTGTTACTAGAATAATTTAGTGTTCTGGGATATTGAGATTTTATAGGACATTATACCAACATTTGATCTATATAGCTGATGCTGCCTAGTGAGAAATACTTTGGTTGTTGTATAAAAATGAAAATTGTTCACTTGTCTAGCTCTTTTAGATGATAACTCTAATTAGGTTTAGCAATATCTTCACATTAAATTTTATTATCAAGTGTCTTCTTAACTTAAGATATGAAAATGATTATTTTTATTGTTTGTTTGAAATTGTGTGATATGTAGAAATATGGGCTGTTTTTCTGATTGATTATATTTATTTATTTCCTCATACCCGTGTAGGAATTGTTCGAATCCCAAAATTAAAGGAGCAGTTGTATTTCACGAACAAGGTCCTCAGTCATTTGATTATAGCATACGTCTCAATCATACATGGGCTTTCTCTGGTTTTCCGGATGTTACAACAATAATGGATACAAATGGCCCTTTTCTTAATGACTTAGAACTTGGTGTTAGTGCTGTACCAACAATGCAATACAGCTTGAGTGGGTTTTTGACAGTATGGTTGCTTCATTCTCATTCTTATAATTTCTTATTCATTGTTGTGTTTCTTCCCCGTACTTTATTATCACTAGTAACTATATGTTGACAACCTGTAATGCACAGCTAGTAGTTTATTGCTGTGATTGCTTGTGGTTGTGTGTTTTATTGTTGAAATGTATGTCAAATTATGTTTTTGGTTGGGTACTTGAAATCAGATAGGGGATTGTTACAATGTGCTGTTTCTTGCTTCACTTGAATTCAAGAACAGTTTTTTTAGAAGGTTTTCAAGGACAAATCTCCTTTGGGAGATTAAATTACCTTAATTTGAGTAGCAACCTTAATCCCTAGGAAATACTTAATTTTACGAGATCTTTTATCTCGAATTGAGCTCCTTTTTTTGTCCTTAGGATTCAGTTCCCAACATCATCATCACCGATATAATGATATCATCTGCATAGACAAGTGGGACAGTGAATTTACCTTCTGAGCTCCCCGAGTCATACCATCGACACTATGGCATGTATAAATCTTCCAAACCAAAAATGGAGAGATTGCTTCAGAACATATATAAGGCTTTTTTGAACTTTCAGACCTTATTTTCTACATTTGTGAAGTCAAATCTAAGTAGAATCTTCACATATACTTCTTCCTATAGGTCTCTCTGCAGAAAAGCATTAATACCAACTTGGTCTAGTTTCCATTAAGTTAATCTCAGGTTCGGATGCTTTAAGTTGCTGTTGGACTAATTTGGGTTTTGCTGTTTCTAGTACACCAATTTTGGAGTGTTGGCTTTGATCTTAACAACTTCAAGTTCCTCCTGTGTAGTTTCTTCTTGCATTTGATCCTTCTTTTTAGTACCGCAGAAGGATGCCTACTCCTGTTCATAAGACAGTAATGGAGGACAGAGAATAAGACATAAGAATATACACAACTTAAGATCAAAGGGCCCAAGCTTCCAAATACTCTCACCCCAAAGCCAAGGACAAATAAAGAAGAGCCTAGTTTCATGAATTGTAATGTCCACGGAGACATGAAAACATTGATTCTAAGGATGATACCATTTGTGTCCCTTTTTGTCTATGAAGACATATATGATTGCACGAGGATCCAGTTTGCTATATTGTTGACTAGGCAACACAAGAAAAAGTGACACTGGAGATTATTCATGATATAGGGACATATCAAGAGAAATAAGTCATGAGTTGCATAGGATTGATAACTATCGGATGAACCAGTGAGGGCCTGTTGCCAATTAGCTGGGTGGCTCACTAGTGGGAAGAATTGATTTTCCTAGAATAACCTAGGGCTCTGATACCATTTTGGAGAATTAGAGGAATAGTGAATGTTAAACTCAGAGAAATTAGGGTCAAAACTATGATCCCTTTTGCTGGAATGTTTTCATTTAAATAGTGCTGATACAATATGTAACTGTTATCTACAGCTAGGCTATTTAATAAATACATAATTACACAATTATGACTGTACAATATGTTGGTTTGACTTGCAATCAAGTCTGTACAAATCTGCTGGTTTAATGACCAACAGATCAGCACCAAATCAGCACTAATGAATAATTTTGCTTTCAATTCTATTGACATCCCCCCTCAAATTGATGCTGGTAAGTCTACAAGCATCAATTTGCTGATTAAGAAATTATGACGCTGACGTGTCATGGATTTTGTGAGTATGTCAGCAAGTTGAACTGATGTAGACACGTGAGGCAGAGTGATAATTTTGCGGTCATAGGCCTCCCTGATTGAATGACAATCAACCTCTATGTGCTTCGTTCGCTCATGGTATACAGGATTTGCAGCAATCTGTATGGCACTTGTATTATCAGCATGCAGTGGAGTTGGATGTGGTTGTGAATAACCAAGTTCTGAAAGAAGACCTCGCAACCAAATAATCTCAGAGCACGCTGCAGACATGGAGCGGTATTCTGCTTCAGTTGAAGATTTAGAGACTGATTCTTGTTTCTTGCATTTCCATGAGATAAGAGCATCTCCTAAAAACATACACCATCCAGTCGTAGACTTCCTTGTGTCTGGACATCCAGCCCAATCAGCATCGCTGTATGCTTGAAGTTGTATTGCGGCACCTGTCGTAGACTGATTTAGTGAATTGTATTATTTCAGTAGAAGAGTAATCCTTTTATAGGAGAGATACACCAAGTCAACTCCTCAAATCAAGGAGTGATACAAGTAAAATAAAATAAACTGATATAATAAATGCTAAAGTATTTCAACAATAGCATTCAAAACCCAAGAAGGTAAGTGGTAATTAGATATGTGCTAGTTAAGACAGCTCTCTCTCCCCTCCCAATCCCATACACAAAGACACAACCAAAGAAGGGCTTTGTAATAGACATTTGAAGGATCACGGCTTGGAAAGTGATGATGATTTTTTCTCATTTTTGCAACCCCATTTTGTTGAACGGTAAAAATCGAGGAAATTAAATCTGTACTAAATAAAAGTAAAACAGGAAATAACGAAAGCTAGTCATTAGTTGATTACGCAGTACAACATAAACAAAATCCTATCCAAAGCAAACCTAGGGTTGAAGAATGAAGAGTCACCTTTAACTCCAACCAAGTACACCATGGAGTTGCATAATCTACATGCTGCCGCAGAAAGATGGGCTTATTTCCATCAAAACCTTTCATAGTTAGATTTTTTTCTTTTTAATGTGTTGCTTGCTTCAATTTATTGCTTACACATTTTACCATGTTTTCTTTTGTTTTTAACCCTTCCCTCTCTTGTTAATTGGCATCTTCTTCACTTTTATTGGTGTACTAATGCATTGATATTTTCTGGTTTTGTAGCTCCAGCAAATGGTTGATTCTTTCATAATAATAATTGCTCAACAACCTGAATTAAACTTGAGTGCCGAAACTGTAAATCTTCCTCTTCTAGGATTTCATGACACTGATTTCTCGCGAAAAGTTCCATGGACCCAGTTTAACCCTACTAACATACGAATAGCTCCATTTCCCACTCGAGAGTACACTGATGACCAGTTCCAGGCAATAGTAAAGGAAGTCATGGGAATACTGTAAGATTGTATTCAAAACTTTATAGCGCGTTATTAGATTATATCTTCGATAAGCTTATTGTTTAACAAGAACTTGTATGTGCAGGTATTTATTGGGGTTTCTCTATCCAGTTTCTCGCCTGATAAGTTATTCTGTGTTTGAGAAGGTTTGGTTGTCTTAATGTTTGGTATTGTCTGATTAAGATATTCCCTTCATTATTTGCTGTTTCCTTTTTTATTTTCTTATTTTTATAAACATTATTTTCGAATATAATAGGGATATAAAAGGCCATCTTCTCTTGTCGAGCTTGTGTTTCTCAATTTTTCAATGTAACCTTTCAGGAACAAAAGATCAAAGAAGGACTCTATATGATGGGCTTAAATGACGGCATATTTCATCTCTCTTGGTTTGTCACATATGCTTTGCAGGTAACTCCTGCTATTCCATCTGCTACAGGTTTTTACTTTTACACACTTCATTTTTGAGAATTGAAGTTGAGACCTCCTAAATGAGAATATTTCACCAGGGCAGTGTTTTTGACTTCTCTATGTCCGTTGTTCTGTGATTTGGCTTCGCATTCTTAAATGGATAATTTTTGTTTTAATTTCTGCATTTAGGATGATATTATAATCTTTCGTTATATTTTTTCCTTTTTTTTGTGAGTAGCCGACCTTGAATTTCTTTAGCTTTCTTTTCTTTGCAAAAGGATTGGGAATTCCCTTTTTAAGCTACATTTTGTTCTTGATATCTGTCATTTTCTCTGTTTTAAGAGGACTTTCTCTTGCTGCTTATTTTTTTAATGTCAAAATACATTCCCTTTTATTCGACACCTTAACATAAAGAAAAAGAAACAAAATGAGAATGCTACAACAAGTTGTACAGACAAACAAAAGCAAACTGAAACTTTTGTTTACGCGAAAGTGTCATTCCTTTAAAACTACCATTTGTGAAGTGCCAAAACAATCCAAAATATACCATTTTGTCATGTTGGAGTCCTAGTGGTTAAACTGTACCAAATAAAATAATTTGTTACATTATGGAGATCAAATAGAGATTTTTCTAAGTTTTTGTTCTATCAAAATAAGCTACTTCAGTTCCTCAAGCCAAAAGTTTTATGTGCTGAACATTATAATATAACTTATGCGTGTTAAGTTGATTCTTTAGCTTTCTAGATTAAGAAATTATGTGGGTCTCATTCTTCTATTATTTTCTCTTTACAGTTTGCAGTTTCTTCTGCGGTCATTACAGCTTGCACCATGGATAATATATTCAAGTATAGTGATAAGACACTGGTGTTTGCCTACTTCTTCATTTTTGGGCTTAGTGCAATCATGCTGTCATTTTTTATATCAACGTTTTTCAAAAGGGCCAAAACAGCTGTAGCTGTTGGAACTCTGTCATTTCTTGGTACCTTTTTGCCGTATTACTCTGTCAACGACGAGGGAGTCTCTATGTGAGTGATTGTCCTTCCGATAACTAATATATTTAGTCCAAATTTTCATATTTGAATTATATTTTATTCATTTGAGGTTGCCTAACTCAGGATCTTGAAGGTTCTCGCTTCTCTGCTTTCACCTACGGCATTTGCTCTGGGTTCTATCAACTTTGCTGATTACGAGCGCGCTCATGTTGGGCTCCGCTGGAGCAACATATGGCGGGTGAGTTTCCGCAACAGGTCCCTTGCTTTTACTATTGGTCCAAATTTCCTAAAACATTTAGTTTGCAGGAGTCTTCTGGAGTGAACTTTTCTGCATGTCTTCTGATGATGATACTTGATACACTGCTCTATTGTGCAATTGGACTGTATTTCGATAAGGTATGCTTTTTCTTATTTGAATAATATACCCTTATACTATATCTGGACTAGAATTGAAATGCGGCACTCTACAGTGTCCTTATCTCCTATTTGGAGCCTGCATATGTCTACATGAAGTCCAGTTCTTTGCTACTTAGTAGGTAGAAAGAGGCGTATGCTGCTTGATTGATTTAGTGATGTACTAATTTGTATAACTTATGGCTATGTGTGAAGACACTTAAAAGACCAATGTATTGAACACTTAATCCTGTCTCTAACTAGTGTATTCCTGTACATCATTAAAATTTATTTTTCAAATTGGTTTTTCTGGTGAATTTCTTTATTGTTTTGTTTCTAAGAAATTGAAGATGTATATATACATGCGCTTATGTCTGTTCACATACACATATGACCATTTGAATGAAGTTTTTTTATTGCTTGAATGATACAACAATCAAAATTATGCTCATCTTAAAGGTTCTTCCAAGGGAGTATGGACTGCGATATCCATGGAACTTTATTTTTAAAAAGGATTTCTGGAGAAAGAGATCTTCCAGTTCTAAAGTTAAATTTACTGGCAAGAGTTCTGAGTCAGAAGGGACTCTTTTGGGGCGAGGTATTTTCAATCCTGCTCTAGAAGCAATAAGCTTAGACATGAAACAACAGGAGCTTGATGGCAGGTATATATGATATACAATGCAAGTGCATCAACTTAGTAAAATATGATACATTGTCTCTTTCTTATAGATTTTTTCCAAAACTTTTAGGTGCATTCAAATCAGGAATTTGCATAAGGTGTATGCTACTAAAAAAGGAGATTGCTGTGCTGTTAACTCATTACAGCTGACATTATATGAAAATCAGATTCTTGCTCTTTTAGGTAAGTATGGTTCTTTATTGTTAACGTATATAAATCTGTTTTGTTTGTGTCTGTGTGAGAGAGTTCTCTTACTCTATTTTGGGCTTAAGTCTTGAGTATATTCTAGTGATAGAAGGGGAAAGCAGAACATTTTTAATAACCAAGGAAGTGTGTAGTTGTAACGGGGAGATTTAATTGGGAGCTACCAACTGAAGTAATAAACAAACCTTGGTCGATATTGATGATAATCTGGATAGAGCTAGTGAGAACGTTTTTCTAAATTTTTTTTGTCATCAACCTTCACATGGTGTGTGGCACCAAAGTTAGAATAGAGATAAGTATATCTAAGAACTAGGAGAATCCACTAAATGCAAGCTATATGTCAAGAGCTCCACATTGGATGAGATATGACCTAACAATGTATTTATAAAGTGGTGGGTAGTCTTCATCTTACAAGTTGACTTTGTAAGGGTTGAGTTAGGCCTAACCCAAATTGTAAGATGGTATCGAAGTCTATCCAAGATTCGTTGGACCACCTGCTATCAAGTTACCACTATCGAGCCAATCTGGTCACGCTCTAGATGTCCAGTCCTGGGCAGGGTTGTGTTAAGAGTCCTACATTGGATGAAATATGACCCAACAATGAATTTATAAGGGGTGGGTTGTCTTCATCTTACAAGCTGGTTTTGTACGGGTAAAGTCTAACCCAAATTCTGAGACTATCAACGGGGGAGAACTAAGATGCTTAAATACTCCGTCAAGCATCTCATGCTACTGAGTGCCGACCATGATATCCAAGTCACTGTCATAGAACTGCACCTGAGTGCCGACCAAAGTCACCTGGTTCGTAATTCACTTTGGTACGTGGTACGGGTTTGGGTATGCGGTACATAGTTAAAAACAATAACTTCATTGATATATAGTAGTTGTATTATTTGGGTTCGTGGTACTTCCTAATATTTTTATTGGTATGCTACCAATAATATATATATATATATATATATATATATATATATATATATATATATATATATTTTATCTAGACTAGTTAAAAACAATAAGACATAAGTACATGATAACAAGATGTACAATATCAATAAAAATCAACTTAAAATAATAAAAGGTGATAGGAGTCTGAAAATATTTTCATGTTAAATATTAGTGGACATTGCTTTTATAGGAAATACTAATTTCTTAATTCATTAATCTGTAAAAAAAAATATTATTTATTTAATAAAGCCCAGCCTCTTACAGAGTAGTCACATATTACCGAAAATAGAAAAAAACAGAGTAAGAGTAGTCCCAAATTGAGTATTGGTAGTAGTAGCCTTCAGTGTAAGCTTTTCAAAGGAACAAAGACGGCCCATATCGGTGTGTCAAGAAAATAGAGAAGAAAATTCATTATAAATATGTAGCTGTATCACATTTAGGTGTGAGTGGGGATTGAAGATTTGAATAGACAAAAGATCTTCTCTGATATAGCTGTATCGCATTTAGGTGTGAGTGGGGTATACCCCATCCAAACGGGAAACTGCTCATTCCTCTTTCCCTGGTTCGTGGATTTAGTGGGTTGTGTGAATTTTTGCGAACCAATACATGAATGTATCATGAACTGGTACGTGCGAATTGGTACGCGTTCCTAGTCACATGAACAAATTATGTTTACTATGGTGCCGATGCGCGATGACTGCACTCTACAATGGTTTACTTGGCCTTTCTGGTCATCCACTCCCGTAGGTATCCCTTTCCGAGACACCGCCAACCAACTTCGGTAAGCCATTGGGGACTCCTTCTTCAAAGCTATCTATCAAGGAGGAATGAAAATATAACTTTTCATATATTTCAGGAACTAAAACCTAGAATTTTTTTACGGACTAAAACCGGAGATGGGGTATATTACAAAGAAGAAATGAGTTTTTTTATGATTTTAATATTATTATTATTATTTTGGTTTTTTTGTTTGGCTTTAGGACGATCTCTTATGATCGTCTCTTTTAATTTGGTTTTATCTACACTAACAATTTGGGGTTAGGTTTTTGCTTAATCATTTTGTTTTTGTTTTGTAGGACATAATGGAGCTGGGAAAAGCACGACGATATCAATGCTTGTTGGTCTTCTTCCTCCTACTTCTGGGGATGCTTTGATTTTTGGAAAGAACATTGTCTCTGATATTGTAAGTTTTAAGTTTTGCACTTTTGCTACAAATGTGTTTGCTAATAGGCATAAATATCATATGTTGAAGAGTTTAGAAGAACATAAGTAATTTGTTAGTCTTTTAGTGATCAAGACAGCAAAAAATACCTTTTATTACACTATGGGGATCAAATAGAGATTTTTCAATAACTTTCTCCTATTTTTATCAAGTTGCTTAAACAGCTAGTTCATATTGTCCCTTTTTTATTACTTAGTTTTATGCTGCTTCTAATTAATCCGACTTGCAAACCATAATTTCCAGGGGTGTCAAATTTATTAAGGTTGTAGATTTACTCCAGCTCACAAAATCTTACTGTACACTCTCCCTATCCTCTACCTCCCCATGTAATTAACCCCTAAAATCTATGAAACTTTAGTTAGTTTCCTAGATTTTAAGGGTTGGTTACACGTGGTGTATGGGATATGGAGAGTGTACAGTAAGCCCTTGTGAGCTCGAGTAGATGCACTCCCTTAATAAGATTCATCTCTCTCTCATATTCTCTCTAGATCAATATCATAATTTTCTACAAATATTGAATACAATTTTTATGTTGCTAAAGGTGTAATATGTATCAATTTGGATTTGGTAACTTATATTCATCCACTGTGCAGCCAGACATCGATACGCCTTCCTGAAATGTTTTTGTTATTTTCTCCTTGTTCCATACCTGCTTGCTGTTGTGTCATTCATTATGTCATGGTCTTATTTTGTAGGATGAGATACGGAAGGTTTTGGGTGTCTGCCCACAACATGATATACTATTTCCCGAATTGACTGTAAGTAGAAGCATTTATTTTCATCCTCTGTATTGAAGATAATTATTGTTGTCTTCATATTTGCTGATGCTGATTTTCGAATATGAGTCAATCGTTGCCGTTTTCTCTTGGCTTAATGCATGTCTTGTGTTATACACCTAATTTATAACCTGAGCATCTAGTGAGTGTTTTCTTTTTTCTGTATTATTTCATCTTCACGGGCTTTAATTACCATTACTATGTACTTGTCATGACAATGTAATTAACATATTCTTATAGATCTGAGACCTATATTGGTATGCAATTGTATTGGAAATAATTGAAACTGCAATTATTTATTTATTTTGTATTACTATTTTCATGTATTAAATGATTAGCTTTACCATGTATATACCGCTCTTGGTTTTTCCCATTGTTGTCAATTGTGGATCTCGGAAACTCGCGGTTTGTTCAAATTCTGTTACACAGTAGTGCTATAGATTCTATTCAATGGTAATAGTGTATTGCAGAACAACAGCAGTTTGTTGAAATTCTGCTACACAACAGCACTGTATCCGCTATTTAAAAACGTTGGTTTTTCCCCTTCCATCCAAAATTTCTCGGTCCATCACTGATTGTATCGTATAGTCATTTTCCCTTTTTATAAACAACACTGAGATGCAGTGTTATATATGTTAGCAGCCAACACTCGGTGGATTTAGTCCCACATCGGATAGATAGGATTCTTGAGAAGAGTTTATAGAGAGGAGGAACTCCTCACCTTACAAGCCGGTTTTGTAAGGATGAGTTAGACCCCCAAATTTTGACATGGTTTCAGAGCCTATCATTGATCAATCATATCAATCATTGGGCTTCCTGCATCGTCCACGCTTCAGGCCCATTGGGCCGGGCTGAAGCGTGAGGGGGTGTGTTAGCAGCCAACACTCAGTGGATTTAGTCCCACATCGGATAGATAGGATTCTCGTCCACGCTTCAGGCCCATTGGGCCGGGCTGAAGCGTGAGGGGGTGTGTTAGCAGCCAACACTCAGTGGATTTAGTCCCACATCGGATAGATAGGATTCTCGTCCACGCTTCAGGCCCATTGGGCCGGGCTGAAGCGTGAGGGGGTGTGTTAGCAGCCAACACTCAGTGGATTTAGTCCCACATCGGATAGATAGGATTCTTGAGAAGAGTTTATAGAGAGGAGGTACTCCTCACCTTACAAGCCGGTTTTGTAAGGATGAGTTAGGCCCCGAATTTTGACAATATATTCATGCATTTAAAGATATATAACCAAACCTTTAATTTCCGATTAGATTTACTGATTTTTTTACTACATTTATGAACACCTTTTTATTTTACTGAGTACAATATGCTGGGTTCTTCCGTTGACTCTGCAGGTGAGAGAGCATTTAGAACTATTTGCCATATTAAAGGGTGTTGAGGAAGACACATTGGAAAGCGTTGTTATAAATATGGCCGATGAGGTGTGTTCATAATTCTAAGTCTAAAAATTCTAGTCTTTATCACCAAAATCTGTAAGTATGATTGAATTAGATTTGTTGATCATTTCAAGGGAATTAAATTGATAAAAAAATGTAAACTTATCTTGTTAATTGGTATACTGTTTCTGGTTTTCATTTTTAAGTTTCAACATTAGTGGACTCTGAGAACATGTAAATCTTGAAGTCATAGGGTTCAAGATAAAGAAGGAAGAGAAATAATAGAAATTTTGAAGTGTAATTGTAGTTCTGTACAAAAGACTATTCACCTTCCCTTGTTTTTAATAACACTAGACTCTTAATCATAATTAAATAAGGAAACTAATCGTGACAATTACTAGGATACTAATCACTTTAGTTTCCATTTATCCATGTAAACATTATCCTGCCTCCCACTCTCAAAGACCTTTTTTCATTTTAAAAATTTTCTGTTGGTTTAAGAATCAGCATAGAATTCTAGATAATTTCTATTGCTTGAACAGGTGGGCCTGGCTGATAAAATCAACACTGTTGTGAGATCTCTTTCTGGGGGCATGAAGAGGAAATTGTCCCTTGGAATCGCATTGATTGGAAATAGTAAGGTATGAAAAATTAACAATACATGATTTTGTTTTTGTATGTTGAGCAGAACTGGAATAGTTGGACTTATTTGGCAGGTTATAATTCTTGATGAGCCTACAAGTGGAATGGATCCATACTCGATGCGCTTGACTTGGCAGTTAATAAAAAAAATTAAGAAGGGCAGGATAATTTTGCTAACAACACATTCTATGGATGAAGCAGATGAACTAGGTGACCGGATAGCTATCATGGCCAATGGTTCTCTGAAATGCTGTGGAAGGTTAATTCCATTTTCATATTTTTGTTACATATTATACACACCATTGAACAAATAAGATTTTGTGATTTGAGGAACATATAACAAGGTGTGTAGAACAAAGGATGTTATAGGATTTGAAGAAGAAATATACTTATATAATATGAAATCTGTAGTGTAAATTTTCACACCTTGACTGTTGGCAATGAATATTTGATCTGGTCCCTCAAAAGTTATGGTTTTCTGAATATTTGTCCACCGCCAATCACATGAAAAGAAAACCATGAGTTTGGGAACCAACTCTGTGCTGGTTGCGCAGATTAGCTAGTAAGCGTAGCACAAGGTTGCTGAAAATAGGAGCTTAAGAATGATATTGCTGAGGAGGAGCAGCCATAAACTTAGGAGCAGTTAAATTCCCATGTGTAGTGAGCTGTGAATTGGCTGGACGTTGGAACCTCTGTTGAAATCCAGGCTGAAAACTGTGAAGCTCAAGAGCGAAGGGTTGCAATTAGGTTGATATTGCTGATCAAACACACTTAAATTGTGTGGCTAAACTTGAAATACACTTGACATTGGGAGGCATTTGCCATGGCCAAAACTGCCGCGATGGCCTCCGGAAGGACCGCCTAAAGTTAGAGAATTGTTACTGATTGAACTGCCGAGGAAAGTTCTAATTGGATGTGAGATGTAATTGGAAGAGCTATTCCGTGCTATTTTTCTTTGATTTTTTTTTTCTTTTTCCAATGAGGATAACCAACCTTTGTTCATAAATTCACACAAAATATAGGAGAAAAGCCCAAGGTCCGTATTGCCTAGATCTACAAGCCTTCAGCCTAAACAAAGTGCACACATGCGTATGTTACACTTGAGGGAAATCCATAAAACCTTTAAAGTTCCTAGTTTTTTGTTATTGAAACATGATTTCTAGAAGCAAGGTGAAAAGTTCATTAACCTTTTTCCCAGTAATCTTGACATAACTGTAACATACGACTCTCTCTCTCTCTCTCTCTCTCTCTCTCTCTCTCTCACTCTCACTCACTACCTCTATTTTATTATGACATTTTGACAGCTCTCTTTTCTTGAAGCATCATTATGGAGTCGGTTACACTCTAACTCTTGTAAAGGTTTGTTCTGATCCTGAACATCTTGTCTTTGATTCCTATAGTTTCTGTTTCATAATCAAAAGGTTGTTTTGATTTGGATTTCTTTCTGCGTCGTTAGTCTGCTCCTACTGCTTCTATTGCTGGTGATATTGTATACCGATATGTTCCGACAGCAACCTGTATAAGCGAGGTATTTCTCTCACTGTATAATTCATTTAGATGCATGTTATCAAACTCTTGGAATGTGTATTTATTTGTCAATGTTATTGTAGACATGAGTACAAGACAGTTCAAATTGGCATATAGTGGTAGTGGTCAAGGCTCCTCTAAAGTGAGCAATTCACTTTAGAGAGTAAAGTGAATAATTTCAACCATTGATAAATGGTTGATATTATCTGTACATGCATAACAAATCATGAGTGGTTATTTTCCCACTTTACTAACTATTCACTTTAGATGAGCCAAATCCAGTGGTAGTGTTCCTTGAGGGATATTTTTTCCTGCAATATTCTGTGTTTACATTTTGGACCCAATTCAACCTCACAAAACATGCTTGAAAGATGATATTGTCAAAGCATAACTCAGGCTGTAGCGCTCTAGGTAATGTGGGAATTGGGTATTTCTCCTATAGTTTATGTGTGCCTTTATGAACAAAGGTTTGTTGTCCTCCTTTGAAAAATAAAAACGAACTGCCCTTCCAAGAAGGTTGACCTAAGAACCCAACAAAAGGCACAACTCTAAGGAGGGAAAATATAATTATCATTCAAAAGCAGCAAAAAGCAAGCAAAGATAATGACTGGGCTTTTCATCTACTTTGACCATCTTGAATGCTTCTCCTTCTAGAATTGACTTAAGTGAGAGAAGGTTATTAACTTCTTGATCCAAAGTTTCCTTAACTTTCTTTGCTCTTGATCTTGTGATAGGCCCACCATGTGCTTTTGGTGTTTCTTCAACCTTTGTTTAAAACATCCAAGAATAGTCTCATAATGATCCAAAGCTTTGTTATTAACATCCAATAGTCACATTCAAGCCAAAGATAATGCCACCCTTTCTCATAAGCAAGCTCTATAACGAACATATCACCCAATAACTCAGCTTGAAGCTCACATGTTACCCCAAGACTAAGTACAAAACATCCAAGAATAATCTCATAATGATCACAAAAAATACCACCAAATGCACCAGGGTCTGGAGTCCCTTTTGTGGCTGCATCGGTGTTGCACTAAATCCGAGAAGAGTTTACTAAGCTTTAAGCATGTTACAAATTAACTCATAAACAGGAAACTATAACTTATCTGGCTTTGCTACATTTATAAATTTTGAGAGAAATAATTGCTTTTGACTTGAATATGCTGCTCCTGTCAATTTTATTGTCATGAAAATTTTGGTGGTTCATGGGTAGCTATAAATTAAGCTGTACCTTTCCATTTATTTTTGTGAAGGATTTTATTGTCTCTCATTTCTTATGAGGTCCGTAAAAATTATACAATTTAGTGGATTTGAACATTAGCAGTGCCTGTGGTCATGCATAATAAAGTTTGAACTCAATTTAAAAATGAATTCTGATTCTAAGTTGATTACATTTTATCTGGTTTTATTGGATATTGCATTTCCAGGTTGGAACTGAAATTTCCTTCAGACTCCCTATGGCATCCTCCTCAACCTTTGAGAGGATGTTCAGGGAAATTGAAAGTTGCATGAAAAAGCCAGTTTCGAGCATGGAAATAAGCGGCAATTGTGAAAAAGACAGTCACGGTATTGAAAGCTATGGTATATCTGTAACAACCCTGGAGGAGGTATTCTTGAGAGTTGCTGGATGTGACTATGATGAAGTTGAATGCTTTGAAGAAAATAACCGTTCGCTTATATCAGAAGCTGTGGTTTCTCTTCCTTCTAATGATCGTCCATCCACAAAAATATGTTATTATAAAGTTTGTGGAAATTATAAGAAGATTCTTGGTTTCATGTCTACCATGGTGGGGAGAGCTTGTGGTTTAATTTTTGCTACAGTTATTAGCTTTGTCAACTTCATAAGCCTGCAGTGTTGTAGCTGTTGTCTCATTACTACGTCCACTTTCTGGCAACATTCGAAAGCCTTAATTATTAAGAGGGCAATATCTGCACGGAGAGATCACAAAACAATTATTTTTCAGTTAATGATTCCCGCTATCTTCTTGTTTATTGGTCTTCTATTTCTGGAGCTCAAGCCGCATCCTGATCAGATTTCACTGACTCTTTCAACTTCTTATTTTAATCCTCTATTGAGCGGTGGGGGTGGGGGTGGTCCAATTCCGTTTAACCTATCTTTTCCAATTGCTGAAGAGGTTCGTCACTGATTGTTGAATCATGTTTTCACGCTGTCTTCATGTTTTATCCTTTCTCTGTAGTCTTAGACTTGCTGCTGCTTAAAAATGCACTCCGGTGTATCCTGATGGGCTTTCAATGGAATTTCTATTATTATGAAGGTAGCACAAAATGTTAAAGGAGGTTGGATTCAAAGGTGTAACTCAAGCTCATACAAATTCCCCAATTCAGAAAAGGCATTAGCTGATGCAGTGGAAGCAGCAGGGCCAGCTTTGGGACCTGCTCTACTTAACATGAGTGAATATTTGATGTCTAGCTTTAATGAATCCTACCAATCTAGGTGTGAAAATCTGAATCTCTATTTCATTCTTAGTTTCCATCTTTTAACTGTCAAGCAATTAAAAAATTATTAGCATATGGAAAGTTTTTGCTTGTAGCTCAACTCATAGATACTGCTATTTTTATCAATTGGATCCATATTGGTATCGGGGCATCCATGAGGATGAGATTAAAATATCTGTCCATTTTTTCTCTCTCTCTTTCTGATGTATTATTATAGAAGGAGATCCAGATCCATTTGGAAACAAGAGTAGATTACAAAAGAGAGGAAAAGAAAACCAAACTAGTTTATCAAGTGTAGAGAACTCACTGAGATTAACCTGATTTTATTATATTACTAGTCAATTCATAAAAAAACTATAAATAAATCTTATCTTATGATAACGACAATACAATTTACTTCATTGCAGTGTATTTTGATATGCAGGTATGGGGCAATTGTGATGGATGATCAGAACACCGATGGAAGTTTAGGCTACACTGTATTACATAACTTTTCTTGTCAACATGCTGCTCCCACCTTTATCAATTTGATGAATTCGGCAATTCTTAGGCTTGCTACTCATAATGTGAATGCGACGATTCAGACACGCAACCACCCTCTACCAATGACACAAAGCCAGCACTTACAACGCCATGTATGCTAACATTTTTATTTTTGTTATTTCACAGAAGCATCATGATGCATGATCCTTATTTTACACTTTGAGATTCATTGTACAGCACCTTATTATATCGCTATTGATTTGTATTTCATGTTATTCTAATCTTCTTGAAATCTCACGCCGACTAGAGCTAGCTAGCTTTTGGGGTCGAATTAGATATCAAGTCAAAATTCTAAAATCGCATCGGAGCCTATCCTAGATATGTTATTGGACCCCCCATTTTTGCCCATGCTCTAGATGTCCAATAGTGAGTGTGAGGGGGTGTTAAGATCTTTGTTACTTGACCACCCATATTTGTCTATACTTTATGTGTCCAATCCTGAGCATGTGTGTTGAAACCCCACGTTGACTAGACATATGACCAAATGGGTCTTTGCAAGGTTTGAGCAATACTCATCTCTAATGTTAGCTTTTGGGATTGAGTTAGGCTTATAGTCCGAATTCTCAATGCATATTTTAACATATAAATGACGAAATAAGGTGTGATGCCTTGTATCAGTGTTTTGTTATATGGTCTCTTCCATGCTCTTCAGAAAATCAATGATTTGATAAGCTGCATATGAAATATTGTAGGACCTGGATGCCTTCTCTGCTGCTATCATTGTCAATATAGCCTTCTCTTTCATTCCCGCTTCATTTGCTGTTTCAATTGTTAAGGTGAGTTGTGTTACACTGCTTCCAGCTCGTCATTTTTAAGTTCATTTCTTTGTCCTATAGAAGTTTACAAATGAGAATCAAGAAAGTATGTGTATTAAATCATCCTTCATTTTCTTTGCAAAAGGCATGTTTTTTCTGTTCATTTGCACCTTTTCTATTTAGGGAAACATCAGATACATTTATGGGGCTGTATATAGCCTTCTACTGTTTTTTTATGTCATCTCATGTGACTCCACATTTTTTTATATCAAGACTGCTGACTGGGTGTTTTGTTCTTTGATAGTTTCTTACTTCGAGTCACTCTTCCTTCTATTATAACTTAAACCTGCTTGCCACTGTTTTATTGAGGATCCACTCAAGTTTTTGTCATTGCAATCTTAGATACATACAGTAGTTTCATTTTTTCAAAAATTTCCCTTACTTTAAGATGTCTATATTTCTCATTTTAAACGTCAACAATTTTCTAGAATTTCTTGCTACAAGAGTGTCCAAAACTAATGACATTATCAGACTGCTAGTCGCCTAGGCTAAATATTTATAAACTCTTGATTGGTGCAGGAACGTGAAGTGAAAGCTAAGCACCAACAACTAATCAGTGGGGTATTCTTTTCGTTAAAAGAAACTACATTCAGCATATGATTTTCATTCCTCATTTTGAATATATATCTAATGCTGGTCTTTCGAACCAGGTTTCTGTCCTTTCATACTGGATCTCTACATTTATTTGGGACTTCGTGAGCTTCTTGTTTCCTGCCTCTTTTGCCATTGTTCTCTTTTACATCTTTGGTATGTTTACAATTCATTTTTTACTGATTGTTGTAAATTGGTTTTATATTATTTAATTATGATTAATAATTATATTCAGCATTAACAAGGCCCGTTAAGTTTATCATAGTCTGTAGAAGCATATTAGTGTCTGTACTCTTTACCTCTTTCTTTTTCATGTTGTTTTCCCCCATAGTTTTTCTTAAGTGGTTGATAAGATATATGACTGGTTAGAAACGATAAATATGTGATTCTTGATTTACCACACAATACAACCAAGCCTTAGCCTTTTAATGGATTTTGTTTTACAGTATAATAGTTTTCAATGATAACACTTGCCTATTGAATACTGTTATAGGTCTAGATCAGTTTGTTGGAGGAGTTTCTTTGATACCAACAATTATCATGCTTTTGGAATACGGACTTGCAATTGCATCATCGACTTATTGCCTTACATTTTTCTTTTTTGACCATACCGTGGCACAGGTATTACGGACTTGCAATTTTTCATTTGTTTGTTTATCAATCTTATAAATGCTAAGATTTTGACTTGTCTGACAGAACGTGGTTCTCCTGGTCCACTTTTTTTCTGGACTGATACTAATGGTTATCTCATTCATTATGGGGCTCCTCCCATCCACAATAAGTGCCAATTCTTTTCTTAAGGTACACCAAAGTTATTTTTCACATGTGTTATAGGCATGGATTTTATGCCCTTACTCAAGCTAATGTTTTGCCTAAACACTAAAAACAAAGGTAGAACATTTTAGGAACTAATTCTAGAAATTAAAAATCAAATTGCTTTCATCTTTTTAGCTCCCATTGTGTTCCCAACTCTGTATTACTTTTACCACTTGCTACTTTATCTTTGAATGACTCTTGTGAAAATAGGGAGAAGAATTTTTCTGAATGTGCTCGAGTGAGTAAAGAACTCAGCAACCATGATATTTATTTACACTCCATTATTAATTACATGTTATGTTTACAAGGAGAAATACATGCAGGTCCAACTCCCTAAAGACATGAATCTAAACATACATGAACCTAAAACTTAAAGTGCTCCTATTTTCAATGAAACATACATCATACTTGAATATTACTTTTTCCTACAATTCCATTATAAGTGGATACTGATAACCTACTAGTTACTTTCTGTCCCATGTGATAAGAAATGGGTTTGAAATTTTTAAGTTACTTAGTCAGTGGTCTCATTTGTGGGCTGTCCCTGAGAATCATAGGACTAAGAGAAATGCCAAATATTATATTTTCAATTAAATTGTACATCTATATTAAGTAAAGAAATACTGTTTGCAATGATATGCAATTACTGTTTAGCTGCTTGAATTGCTCTTTGTTTGTTACTGTGGTTCACCAGAGGTTTTTTTTTATTCTTTTTAATATTTTATGTTCTTCATCAGAACTTTTTCAGAATATCTCCTGGATTTTGTTTTGCCGACGGTCTTGCTTCATTAGCTCTTCTGCGGCAAGGAATGAAAGATAAAACAAGTGATGGAGTGTATGACTGGAATGTTACGGGTGCCTCCATCTGTTATCTTGCTGTCGAGGTCCAAGTCTTTTCATCTAATTTTTCCTCTATTTAGTTTCTTATTATTGATATTCTAACTTTTGAAGTTTAAAACTGCAAAGACACGAAGATGTTATTTTGAGTAGTAATTCATTAGTGATAGTATAAAACAAAACACATTTACACAGATATTTGGAGAAAAATATTTTGCTCTATCTAATCCCATTTTCTTTTGTATCACAGAGCTTCATTTATTTTTTATTGACACTCGGGCTTGAAATATATCCTTCGCTCAAATTAACTCCATTCAAGATCAAGAAGTGGTGGGGGAAAATTAATATCTTCCCACATAATACTACTTATCTGGAACCTTTATTAGAATCTTCCCCAGAAACTTTTGTTACGGACCTCAATGAAGACGTGGATGTGAAAGCAGAAAGGAATAGAGTACTTTCAGGTTCCATTGACAATGCCATTATCTACTTGCGCAATCTTCGCAAGGTATTTCCCAGGATTGTTTTCTTCAACTTTTTATTTATTGAAAGTATTGTTTTGTGATTACCATGGCGATTTCTTTTCTGAATTGAAGGTGTATTCTGAAGAGAAGAATCATGGGAAAAAGGTTGCAGTAGATTCATTAACTTTCTCAGTTCAGGAAGGAGAATGTTTTGGTTTTTTAGGAACAAATGGAGCTGGAAAGACCACAACGCTTTCTATGTTATGCGGTATATCATATTTTTGGGCATGCTAATGTTTTGGCTGGCAAACTTATTTTCTAAAATCCTATTAAAATCTGCATTGTTAAAGAATAATTTACTTATTTCATAAAGGAAAATGTTACTTTGTTCACCCTTTTCTTCTCTTGTGAATATATGTTTTGTGTTTATTTGCTTCGTAAGCTCAAGCTTCTAATTTAAGATAAAGCAAAGGCGGTGAGTTATGGAATTAGGCAAAACTCGTGACAAATCTTAAACAAATTATACCAGAAAAAATGTTTTTTGTAGTTATGATTGCTCAAAATTGGATACCTTTCTCTCTGCTTCTTATGGGGTGACTGCTAAATCTTGTGTTTTTTGTTTCTGTACAGGGGAAGAATCTCCTTCTGATGGGACTGCTTTTATTTTTGGCAAAGACATATGTTCCCATCCCAAGGCTGCTCGTAAATATGTATGCTTATTTTTCTTCTTCCCCCCCACAAATAAAAACGCCCAATCATAGATTGAAATTTTACCTAAATCCATCAGGCTCTTACTTTTTTTATCTTGATTTGCACTTCCAGATTGGATATTGTCCACAATTTGATGCTCTGTTGGAATTCTTAACTGTCAAAGAGCATCTTGAGCTCTATGCTAGAATAAAAAGTGTTCCAGACTACACAATAGACAATGTATGTGTAAGAAGTTCCTGGTTACTTTAGTGCTTATCTTCATCAGGGTTATTTATGCCTATGCCGTTCTTTTGTGCATGGGATAGCTAATCATTTTACAATTTAAACCACAAATCTTAAAAATAAGAAAAGCATTACATTTTCACCTTGTTTGTGAGCTAAATGATTACGTGTGGAAAGGCTTAGAAATAGCAACCCATACAGACATTTATCTTCCTTATATAGTGTAAAAATTTACAGAAATAGAAAATGATTGAAGTACCCTAGTCAAAAGGAATTGTGGGTAAGGGCCTCTTCTGAACCTCTGAAAATTTATTTTCATGAATATTTCAACAAACATCACATGATGCTGACAGGAAGTTTATTCTTACATCCGATCTCTTCACCAAAAGGTCAATATTTGTGTTGGTCATAACCAAATGTACATGAGGCCTACGAAGAAAAACTCCATTATTATTTATTTGCAAATTTTATAAATTGACCAATATGTTTCCTTAAATTCCATATTTGAACAACAGAAAATTGTTGTGGTTAATGAAGTGATGTTGATGGTTAATGAGTTTTGACACATGGTATATCCATTAACTATCTACTGAACGTAATTAATCACCTACTTGAACTGTGTTAACCACTTAGATTGTTGTTGCAAAAATTGTCAAATTTTAGTTGTTCAAATAGCACAACTGATAAAATAAACTATACAATAATTACAAAGATCCTAATTATTACATATTTTCAATAATTGACAATAATAAGTTTGACAGGTTGTTATGGAAAAGCTGGTGGAGTTTGACTTATTGAAGCATGCTAATAAACCATCATTTTCACTTAGTGGAGGGAATAAAAGAAAACTATCTGTTGCAATTGCAATGATTGGAGATCCTCCTATTGTCATTCTTGATGAGCCGTCAACAGGTAGTTATGTCAAATTATCATATTTCTTTGAACATCATGAAAATGCCTGTATCCATTTTAATTTTAGAGTTTCGAGAAACACTTTTAAGGCCCTTGTTTTAAAAGCCTAATCTTTTAGTTCATTTGGTTTGCCTTACATGTGATGAAAACCCAGCTCACCAAGCGGTCTAGGATTCAGTAATTGTTGCCTTCAATTCTCTGATCAAAATTTTGTTTTAAAGTAGTTGCCAATTCAGTAATTGTCGGCATAATTCATTTGTTCATAATGCATCAATACTGGTGAAATTTGAATTGAAGGGGCATCCAGTTATCGGCCTTGTTTTGGTTTAGTGAGTTGCGACCCAAAGTAGCTGGACCTCTCATTTGAAACAAATTAATTTCTGAAACTACGTGTAGATTAGCTACGTCAAAGATATTTCACATTTGCTTATGTTTGATGACTTGCATAGCTATTACCTGTCAGATCTAATATTTTATGCTTCCCTCAGGAATGGATCCCATTGCAAAAAGGTTCATGTGGGATGTAATATCTAGAATCTCAACTAGACGAGGCAAGACTGCAGTTATTCTTACTACACATAGCATGAATGAAGCTCAAGCCTTGTGCACCAGAATAGGGATTATGGTACAAGCTTATTTTCTTTTCTCTTTACATTCTTGAAGCTGCAGCATGCACCCACAAACATACTGATCAATTTATATTGTTTTTTCTAAAGGTTGGTGGACAACTAAGATGCATTGGAAGTCCACAGCATCTAAAAACAAGATTTGGCAATCATCTAGAACTAGAGGTATTTATGGTTATGACAACAAGAGGCACATTTTCTTTGCGCTTCCTTGTTTTTCCCTGACAAAAGCACCTTCAAATATGTAATTCTTAGTTTCGGTGTTTCCAGGTAAAACCTACTGAAGTGAGCTCTGTGGACTTGCAAACACTCTGCCAAACTATTCAGGAAATACTTTTTGATGTCCCTTCTCAACCTAGAAGCTTACTTAATGACCTTGAAATTTGCATTGGGGGTGCTGATTCCGTCACCTCAGGAAATACCTCCATTGCAGAAATTAGCTTGACATCAGAGATGATAGGCTTAATTGGACGCTTGCTTGGCAATGAAGAAAGAGTAAAGACTCTAACGTGCTGTACACCTGTCTATGATGGGGCCTCTCAGGAACAGTTATCCGAACAATTACTTCGAGATGGTACGTGCAAACTTTCCTTTCAAAGCTTGATTCTTATTCTTAGTATTATAAAAACAAATCAAAAAGTTAATTCTCTCATCGGAAAATGTGTTTGTATATCTGAAAAAGGACATGTGCCCCGTACTGACCAATTTTTTATTGTTAATATGTAAGTTCAGTGGTTACAAGCTTATTCTTTTACATGGTGCTACATATACGGTTATTTTTTAAATTGTGTAATGAATCAATAAATTGATAGTCAATTACTTCTAGCATGCATAAACCATATAGACATCCCTCCCCCCAGAGAGCTGTTAGCGTTTGATGATGACATATTTCTCTTTTTTATTTAAACCATAATGCATAAATGCTATTCTGGTATTAATTCCCCCTTTTCTATTCTGTTGGTAATCTAGGTGGTATTCCGTTGCCCGTGTTTTCTGAGTGGTGGTTGTCCAAACAAAAATTCTCAGAAATTGACTCATTTATTATCTGTTCATTTCGTGGAGCAAGATGCCAGGGATACAATGGTTTAAGCATCAGATACCAGGTACTTTTGAGTTAGCACATTAGTTTTATGGTAAATTCCACATTATGGTTGGAAAGTCGTGTCTAAACGTACAAGTGTGTAATATTGAATTGAATATTAAGTAGACTAGTTGGACATTCTAACTTATTTGTTAGGTTTTATGGGAAACAAACAAAACAGTTAATCTCTTTCTTCTTGGTTCTTCTCTCCTTTTCATCGGCTACAATGTAAAGCCTTCCTCAATCTACACACTTCGTTCACCGTTGGGACCAAATCACTCTTAGAGTTGGCCTTTATGTTCAGTAATGTCAAACATATCTTTAGTTGGTCGATGTTCTTCCAAGGGCAGAACATGCATGTGTATGTGCATACAGCGTATAATGTATCTGGACTTTATTTTACAGTGCAGATAATAATTCATTTGATTCTTTGCCGCAGTTACCTTGTGATGAGGACTTTTCCCTGGCAGATGTTTTTGGACTTCTGGAAGCAAGCAGGTAAAATACAAATACAATTTATTTTTTTTTATCTTCCACAATCTTGTTAAACAAAGCTAATAAATTCTACCACTTTTGCAGAGATAAGTTAGGGATTGCAGAGTACAGCCTCAGCCAATCAACTCTGGAGACAATATTTAACCATTTTGCAGCTAATTCATGAGATGCCCTTATTTCATCCTTTTCTTTCATAAAGTGATGCATGGTGGTTGCAATGTGTTTGAATGTATCAAAGTTATAATATTTTCTTAACTTTTACTAGTAGTGAAATCCAATAGAGGGCCCTAGGTGAGATTCTAAGGCCTTGTATATTGTAGAGTCCGTCATTATAGTGCCATTTAATTTTAAATAGATTCCCAGTTATTAAATCTTGAATCTGACTGTTTCACCAACTTTTGGAGTAGTTTAGGATAGTCCATATTAGGATTATCTTTAATTTTTCTTGTGGTTCTGCTCCAATGCTTGTTGGAGGAAAGCGAAGGGGAGTTTGGTAGCAGCCGTTTTAATTTTTCTTCTTTGCTTGATGGTTTTTATTAATTGATCAAATGACCCACAACAATCATGAAGTATATGCGTCCCGTGAGCATAGCTCAGTTGGTAGGACAATGCATTGTTATATGCAGGGACCGGGGTTCGAACCCCGAACACCCAACTTATTCACCTTATAAGGTGAATTCTAGCCACTAGGCTACCTGACCAAAAAAAAAATCATGAAGTATATGCACTTCTTATGGAATCAAACAACATTTTCTTTTCCTGTCTCATTTATTTGGCTAAATTTAAAATCGCTGAAGTGGCATTCTTAAATTTAAAGAACGACAATTTGACAAATAAAGAGGGTAGATGATTTGAATTTAGACCTTATTCGTGTTAGATTGCACCAAAGCGATGAAGGTTGCACTTGCACCAATCAATTACAATCTTTTTTTTTTTTTTTTTAAAGAAATCAATTACAATCTTGAACGCTTGTTAGGAACATGATTGGTCATTTGTGTCATTGCATAGAACAGTGGATTTCGGCGGATTTCGGCTGCAATTATGTTGTTTAAGATTTTGAAATATGAATTATTAATGATATAATTATTATAGTAGATTTATATATTAAAAAAATTGTGACCTTCGAATTGAATTTTATAAATTTCAAAATTATTAATGATATAATTATTATAGTCGATTTATATATTAAAAAAATTGTGACATTCGAATTGAATTTATAAATTTCAAGTATATGTAAATTGAGCTCACAAAGCATCTCGACCTTTATTTGAGTTGATCCCAGTTGAGATTTGTCAACAACAGAGACTGGATATGGTTGACACTTTTGAACTAATTCTGATCTTGCATTGTACCCATCTAATTGCAAACAAGGGCATCTTGTCTGTATTTGTTGATAATGTAAAGCTCATCACAATATCCTTTATAATCTATAATAAATCAATATACATAGATTGGCAACAACAAATTAATATATAAACAAACTTGGATAGACTGTAAATGTTTATATGATTAGGGCATAATCTGTCCACTTCATAGATTTTACTTGAATTTAATTATTTCTTAATTTTTAAAATTACTGTTATTAAACTTCTTTTGACACATTTCTTTTTTGAAATATATATCAATGAACATAAAGTCTATACTGAACGCTACAATATAACATTTATCACATTACACGACAATGAACTCATTAACACTTGGACCCTATTTCTTAAAAAAAAAAAAAAAAAACACTCGGAACCTATTTTATATATCAATCCTAAATCACATAACAGAGCACAATTATTACAGTGTTATCCTTGGGATATCTTTACAGTTTTATTAATTCTTTAAAATTACTATTAACTACCAATAACAGATTGAAGCAGAGTGAACTTGAAGCCTATCTGATTAACCAAATGTATATGATTTCCAAATATTTGATTATCACTTTAATTTTCAGAAGCTGTATAAACTTCTGTTTTCTGGCTTCTATTGTTAACATATTTATTTATATTTCTATTTGCATGATTGAGACAACAAAATGCTTGCGTTTTCACTAATCTCAGCTCTAGTCCTTTTAATCCTTCTTTCTCCTTGTTGAACATCCAATCTCACCCCAAACAGCATTGGCCTTTTATCATCATCTTTAGCTTCCTCTTCTTCCATTTTTTTGGTATAAATTGAAACCAAATCAAGTAGTTCCTTACACTTCCTTTTCATGCTTGTTAGCTCAGAATTCAACACCACATTTTCCTCTTTGAGTCGCTTGTTTTCATCCACTAGATTAGTGTAACCCGAAGTTGATGAGGTTGATGATGATCTTTGATCTTCATCAGAATCTTGGTTTTGTACCGTTTGTTGTTGCTTGTTGCTCCAAGCTTTTCTTCTCCGAATCTCGGATAGTAACTCTCTTTCACCTTTCTTGAATCTTTCATTGCAAAACTCCCATCTACTTGTTGCAACTTTACGAAATCCCTATACATCCCACAAATAGGTATTTAATTTTACAGTAATGAATAAATTATAAAAACAACTGCCACTTAAGTTCATCATGAAAGAACAAAAACATTAGCATTTTTTCAAGAAAGAATTCATATTTGGTGTATTAAAAGCATGTTTTATGGTGCCTTACTACTGGTGCTTTACTCAAAGACACCATGTTGCTTATTAAGTGTTGTTAATTGTTCAATATTGATAAAATTTTGTTGCTTATTATAAATATTTTTGATAAAATTTTGTTGCTTATTATAAATATTTTTTTTGAGAGCTGCTTATTATGAATAAATAAAACTAATTAATGTAAGTCATATCGCCCACCAACATTGAATTTTCTATCCTCCTTCAAAAATAAACAATGAATTTTCTACGTGCTTGACTTATGAGTTTGAATTTAAGGTATGAAATTAACCTCATTACCAAACCCCCATAATGTCAATTAACATGAGAAACGAGGATGGTCCGGGGTATTGAATAGGGAGAGAATATTTTATATCTTCTGGTTCCACCCTATATCTTAATTGAAAATACTTCCAATTCCTTCACATTTAACAAAACCTAGCTAAACTAGTTTTTTTTTTTTCAACACAAAAACCTAAACTAGGTTAAACAAATATAGTTAACCTGTTTCATGGAGTACTCATGAAAACGAATGCCTTTTTTTTTACCTATCCTTTTTCTTAACAAAACTTTACATAGTCAAAACTATCCATTTTTTCTCTGTTTATTATTTCAAATTTTGGGGAATTCATATTCACACTCTTGTAACACATTCTTTCATTAAATTTCATCTAAATATACGATCAATTTGGAATGGAAATTTTTCTTGCATTAATAAGAACCTAATACTTTACAAAATAAAAAATTTCTCTTTAAATTTAATATTACTTTGTTAATTTTTTAGATGTTTTTTTATGAAAGGACTAAAAGAACAAAAAGAGAATATCTAAAAAATGAGACAAGTGAGTCTAACAAAATCTATAAAAAAAAAAGCATAGATTTAGATGTATGTACGTACATAGGTATTGAGCTGCCGTACAAAGCTAGAGAAGTTGCTATGCTTGAAGAGTGTTGGAAGGATATCACGAGCAAACTCCGCCGGCTGCCACACCACAAACGCCGTTCCTTCATCGTTCCACGATATCACACCATCGGTTATCGGATCCTCGACCAACATGTATGTCTTCAACAAGAAGGGTGATGGACTGCACTTTCTTCCACATTCCAACAATCCCTTCTCACTAATAACTACTCCTTCCATTATTTTTATTTCTTTTTTTTACTTTATTTTATATTTTTCTAGCAAATTAAAGAGAAGATTGTTTTGTGAAGAAGGATAATTAATTAATGATAAGCTAATGAATGAATATTTAAGATTGATGGAGAGGAGAAGAGAAGAGAAGAAGAGCAGTTAAGAACTCCCAACCCCAACAATAGAAACCCAACACGACTCCACAGTTCATGAGAAATGCAAGAGCTAGCTAGATAGATAACTTAATGTTCCTTCTTTCTCTTTATCTTTCTACCATCTAATGAATAAATAGTTTAAACGTATGCACTAAGCTTGCACCTCTTTTTATATAGTCTCAAGGTATGCATGCACTTTCATTACTCTTTTTTTATTTATGTTAATTTTCTATGATGTTTCTATTACCCTAAGTTAAAATAATACACAACAAAACGACACGTATTGATAGCCAATGCATGATATAGAGTACTTTTTATTAGAAAAAGAAATACATGCACGAATGACATAAAGCAAACTTGACTAACTTGAATATATTGTTAAAAGATATTGTGAAGTGTTGAATTGGACGAGTTGAACCAGCTATGCACGTGGGAGTGTTTGGTGGGATTGTATATCAAATTAACATGCAATTTTTTCAAAGAAAATATGTTAGAATAAGTAAACATTCAATAGGCTTAAATAGTTAATAAACTCAATTAAAGATATATAAATTGTTTAAAAGAATTTGAATTTGATTTTTGAATAACATAATTATTGATCAGAATGTATTTACTTCCTTATCGAATTTCGGATTATCATAATCTATTTTTCTGATAAAACGGAGTGTTAACACATTAGATTAAGTCATTTAGTTGCATTTTTCATTATACTCTTTTACTATTTTATTTCCAAATCGATATTTCGTACAAATTCCTCCATCCAAGGCTTTAAATTCATTGGTGGTTGAGTTTGATTTCTTCCTCTAACGTGATCTAATGCTTTTGGAAGGTTTTTTCTATGAAAGGAGCGACTCTAGTTGACTTTTAGCTCTTTTCCAACTACAAATTTTCTTCCATTCAAATATGACTGTAATTTTTTATACATAAACTATATAAACCAACCGCGTGCATAAAATATGATATGGAAGTTTCTCATTGATTATAAGCCAGTTGCTCCAATTAATTACTTTAGAATTTGG
Source organism: Medicago sativa (assembly GCF_051527215.1). NCBI lineage: Eukaryota > Viridiplantae > Streptophyta > Magnoliopsida > Fabales > Fabaceae > Medicago > Medicago sativa. The sequence continues at coordinate 87,553,384 of NC_140755.1, read as the reverse complement.
TGACTTTTGTTGTGTCTTAAAATTTTAAAAAATACCACTAGTCAATATAAACATTGAAAAATACCAAAGAAATAGATAAAGTTCAACAGTCATACGTTTTTGTCTGTTTGCCTAAACCATTCTCCACTATGTACATGGATTTATCACTTTGAAATAAATCAGGCTGTGTGTGAACTTAATGTGTTTTCTTTTTCTAAGAAAGAATGGAAGTATTTCAAACCAACATATACAAAAATGTTATTTTGTTTTTGAAAATAATAAGTAACTTAATATTTTGTTAGTGCAAAATATCACATATGGAGATAGAGAAAAACAAAAAAAGATCAGTTTTATTAACACAGGGTTAAATATCAATTACTTTGTAAAAATAGTTTTTTATTCTAAAAAAATTTTCAGTATCGTTCCAATATTTTATCCTAAAAAAATAAAATTTTCCGATATTCTGTCATAGTTGATGTTATTTATTCCTTATCTAACAAAGATCATTACTTTCTGTTTGACAATTGTTTTTGGATAAGACTCCTATTTGCTAAAGTCAACATGTCATTTGTTTGCAAAATTTTCTCTCGAAGTGTCGTATAATGTTCTCCATTAGTTCGGATGAGACCTGGCTATGATGTCGATTATAATATTCATTTTTTTCATTTAATGTGAAACTTTTATTTACAATTTATACATCAACAATTTCTTTCTTGAGTGTGAACTTCATCCGATTTATTGTTGTTAGTGTATGTCAAGGAAGCACATTGTTTGACCACCGTGTTGTCAGTAATATTTTTGATATAAGGCGTCAGTCGAACCATATTCCCTAAAAAAAAAAAAAAAAGGAACGGAGCCATAAATTAAGTTAAGTGGGAGACCAAGATTAAAAGTATAATTTATTAAAGAAAAATTAATTTTTCAAATGTGTAACATAGACAAAAAAATTATTAGATATATTCAATATTAAAATTGTCAAACAAATATAAAAAAAAACAAAAAAACAAAAAAAAAACAAAAATTTTCTTCTGAAGGTCTCGTCGTGGTTTCATAGAGTTATAATAATCAATTACTATATAGGAGATAAATTTTTCAACAAGCCCATCTTCAATATAAATAATCATGTAATCCCCAAGAAAATCATTTCCTTATTGGATAGAGTGATAATTTTAAAATGCACATGTTATGTGGACGTTGGGATTAAAAGGGAAGTAGAATAAGATATAGGTTCTTGGCTTTCAAAACTACTTAAAAAGACGATGATCTTATAGTCAGGAGAACTGATTGTTTCAATTAATTGGGAGGACTAAGATCATTTGTTTAAGAAGGAATCAACAAGGAGTAATAACGACTGACCTATCGGAAGCCGAAAAGGGTTACAACGACTAAACTCTTACTTTACGGTGTAATGATGACATTACTCACGCGCAACTTCAGATTAATACTATCACATCATCTCATTTCTCATAAATCAACCAATGATACAACACAAACCAGCTTTTATTTACACCCAAAAATAGTTTTCATGTTACCCATGATTTGTTGCCCTCGACTGAGGAATAAGGAACTAGACACGATCAGTAGTGGATATGCACATAAAGAGAATGTGTCAACGAATAAGGAGGAGAACAAAGAGTCAAAGACGAACGCGGACGCCATAATAAACTATTGCTTATTAGTCAAATGACGTGGTCTATTGCACACTATAGGCCACACCATTTGGCTAATAAGCCATGGTTTGCTGTAAATACTCTATTATTATTATTATTATTATTATTATTATTATTATTATTATTATTATTATTATTATTATTATTTCACCAGTTCTGTAGTTTAGCAATATGTATTTTTGTTTATGTTGATCTTTTATGTTGTTTTGTGTGTGAACCCAGTATAGCGGACATTCATAATTTGTGAGTGTCATTATAGCAGTAGGGATTGACATCCATTCATAATTGGCGCATGCCATTATAGTGTACACCGTGAACCCAATAGTCTATAGGAACACACAGTCGTTTCTAAATTTTTGCAAGTCCGGATACATAGAAAATGTTTATTTTATTATATATATATATGTTAATAATTTTACTAAATCCAGTTAATTATATTTGTCGGTGGATATATAAATTTTCAATTATACAAAGTTATATGTCTAACCCGGGCAACGCCGGGTAAATATACTAGTTAGTGAATAAAAAGATGTCAGGAGCGATGGTTCTTTTGTTACGGGGCGTTAAGGGATGATCAAATTAATGCATTATATATAGAGAAAATTTAGAGAAGAACAAACTCTGATTTGAATTTTGTGTTATCAATCTTCTTGTCCGGAGAGAGAGTACAATATATTTGTATGTTAGCCAGTGTATTTGTATTACTGTAACAATTCACGATATGTCCTTTTATTAATTGCTTCATATTTAAATAGAGGTTGTGCTACTTCTATTCTATTGTTTTCTTTCATTTGCTCAGCGGCGAAGCTAGTATAATTTTTATGAAGGGGCCAAATATAAAGAAGAAATAAAATATATTTTAAAAACTAATACATTAACCCTTTGCTTTATGAACACTAATATATTAAACTTAATTGATAAGTAAAATAAATTCACAATAGTTTTTACTTATATTTAATGAAACAACAACGAACAAGAAAATAAAAGATATATAACAATAGTTATCTGTAAAAGATGAATTTATCTATAATTGACACTAAACTAAATAGATTATCAATCACTACTACAAAATACCCCCTTTAATAGCACTTATTTTGGCTCTTAATAGCGCTTCTCAAGCGCTAAGAAAGCCCCCGCTATAAAAGGTCAAGAGCCTATAATAGCGCTTTCCAAACGCTATTAAATAGCAACGTTTCAATAGCGCTTTCTGAAAAGCGCTAATAAAGCCTCATTTTAGGTGCTATTTTTAACTGATGTTTCTTAGCGCTTTCAGAAAAGCGCTAATATAGCTTTATTTTTGTGCTATTTTTAACTGATGTTTCTTAGCGTTTTACATAAAGCGCTAATAAAAGTCCCTATTTTTATTTTATTTTTTTAAATGAAATCTACAGTCAAAAGCATTATAATAAAATGCTGATCAGATCACAATACAACAAGATAATGATTAGAAACACCAGTAATCCATTAATCTGTTGATAGAAATAAACACTAGTAATTTGTTGATCAGAAACTTATTTACAAATGTCATAAATATTAATCAATCCTAAATGACATCTAATGTACACTTGCATAAAAATGAAAGTTCGTGCACAATACATATATATATATATATATGAAATTAAAGCAGCCACAACCACAAAAAAAAACACCAAACATTGAGAGGACTCGTGACAAGCGATCCAAATTACTCAATAGATCTATCTCGAGCATATTCTCCTGTGTCGTATGGAATGAAAAATTAATCAAGTATCATTCAATTTCCAGCATAGCCAACAGTTTAAAATAACTCAAAGGATTCTAAAGTGCATATAGAATCCACTTAAAATCAAAAGAATCTCAGTTGACAAACAATACAATACAATACATCCAGACATTATGTAATTCACTGTTTGTCTATTAACCTGTCAAACTATCCAATTCCAATACAAAAATTCCAACAGCCTAATCTTGTGAAATCTAACTTAATTTTTAACATCTAGGCATAACTATTTCAAATTACATTAAAAACGAAAATGATGAAAAAGAAAAAAAAAACTCACTAATATAGTTGGCCATGAAGGAACAAGGAACAAGTATAGAAAATCAAAGAGACATAAGGCCATTAGGCCTAGAGGTGATCCTATCCATAGTCACACAGTTTGCAATTCGTTTGGGTACGTGGTACGGGTTTGGGTACGCAGTTCTTAAATTTCAAAGAATTTGGACAGGTGATGTTTTATAGTAATATAGGCAGCTAGCACATGTGTTTTATCTAACATAGAAAAATAGCAACTCCCACATCGGAAGGTTATCTAACATTGTTAGGTAAGTAATTCTATAAATACAGACAACACATTCTGCCTCTAACACACCTGTCCACTACCAAGTGTAGTACATTAAATTGTTGGGCCAGATAAATTAGTCTAAATTTTTACATTGTTTGTTAACAATTGTATGGTTCTCCGGTACTCACTTTTCAGTGAAATTCATGTGTGAATTATCACGTACCAATACGAAAACGAATTATGATTCGGTTCGAAAGAGAATTAAAGAATGTATACCTTTAAAAATACATTCACCAAAAGCGCGATTGAGCGGTAGGGTGGGATAAGTCGAACATCAACCAGTGAACCAATTCAAGGTGATCTTTTTTGTGACCAATTTGATGCTCTGCAAATGATGAAACAATACACATTATTCCCCTATAACCACAAGTAACATACACTCAAATCTGGGACAAAAAGAAGAATGCAAATTGAAAAATATATAAGCTTGAGTATCAATCAATGGTAGCAAACATGAAAGCACACAAATGAATTGCATTCCACATTTTAGTGTTACTAAACTTATTAGAAATAATTCAAGGAACAGTTTTTCCTGCAGGGCAGAGTAATGTGCTTTCAGCATAATTACAAGGAATAGTTGGACAGAAAAGAAGACATCATTTCTTAAATATTACCTTCAGTACGAAGAGTGAATCTCCCAAGTTGTGGAAAGTCAGAGAATTTCTCGACGCAGATGGTGTTACTAACCTGTAACATTTCCAAAACAAAATCAAATGAAGCTTAATGGTTTTGAAGAAAAAAATGACCATTCCATAAGCAACTAATTCCTTTGTCTGAAACTCCACAATCATCCCATGTGATCATTATGAATTTAAATATTTTAATATCCCTAGAAAACCCAAGTATAGCAATATAATAATTTGTTAAACCAAATTTGTATCCAAATTTATAATGGAGCATGTACCTGAATTCGGCACACAACACCTGCCCCATTCTTCACAAAGAGAACTTCCTTTTTCATAGGCTTCCTTGTCTTTGGATCAATTTGAGATATGAGCTCAATAACCTCACACTCTTCAACTACATAGTGGACGTGAAGAATAGCCTTGTACCCAGCAGTAAAAATTGCCTAATTTTATACAATACAAGTTCTAGATCAATAGAGAGAAATTTTGTAAAGAAGCAAATGCAAAGAGAGAGAGAGAGAGAGAGAGAGAGAGAGAGAGAGAGAGAGAGAGAGAGAGAGGATGAGTACGTACATTGTCCAACAATTCAAAAATTTGCAGCTGGGCAACAAACTCCGTAACAGCTGGTATTGGATTGGCTGAGATCAGAACAAAAAACACAACCAATTAGCAAATGCATAACCATATAAACACAACCATAATCTATAAGTAAAGAGTCCCACAAATTGAATTGGCTAGGACGTTTGTTCAGGGAAAATTGGAAGCAGGTCCCTTCTGACACCATTGTCGAAGGGATGTCAACCTACCAAAATTTTAGCCTAGGCTCCCAACCCAATTACTAAAAAGAAAAAAGGTTTTACTTGCTTAAAGAAATCTGCAACAACATGATGATACAATGGTAGTGTGTTTGAACATCTCATGCCATGGCACACTACTCTAAGACTTGGCTTTTAAAAAAATATGGGGAAGGGAAACTTACCATAATATTACACGTAGAAGTAATAAATGAACAAGGAGACACACCACTAGTTTTTACATACTACATGTAATATGATCGTGCAAGAACAACCACAACGGAGCTCTCCATGTTAGGTGCTTAAATGAGTCCCACTTTTACACATCACTCATTTTATAATTTTGTGATGTTACTACTTAAAAAATATATTAATTAATTTTATTGTCTAAACAAGCCAATTTGAATAGCAATATAGGTGGAATATAACTCAGTAAGAGGAATTTAATTAGTATCATAATCGATAAACAAAAGGAACTATATTCAATCAAACATTATCATGATGTTATGACATGTAGGCATAAAGTAACTCATCCTTCTTCAAGTAAAAAAACAAAATCGTATGGTCTACTCTCCATTAGGAATTTGGAATATACTTTAATTATGGGACATCCCAATACTATGTGCTATAACATCATCTATTCATTTAAAGGTCGCCTAAAACCATCTATATGGAGGACTAGTCACAATTAAATCACAAGAATTACAACAATGGTAGAATATGCATCTCATAAAATTATTCAACTGAAACTGGGTATATTAAACTGTATTGACAAATTAATGGACTTCAATTGACAATAACAGTTGGTGATAAGTGACGACAGTTCACAATAGCCACTTATAATCTCATAATAGCTTACCACAATATGTTGCTTGACTAAATTCGACACAACAGATAAGAAATGTCAAACCTGATTTCAAATATGTATGGCCCGAACTTGGAATTGTGGACGGAGGATAGATCCCCTGATAGGTAGAGTCTCGTGTCTCCAAAACGGCGTATTTGTTCCTGCTTTAATCTTGGGGAAGAGTGCCGCTTTCGTTGAAATCCTCGTTCAACCTTGTTTTGTAGAATTCTCCTTATAAAGATATCACATACATAGTGTGAACAAATCATGTTAGCTACGTTCATATCGATTGTAAAAACTCCTATAATATCATATACACAGTTTATACACAGTTTGTATACGAAAATTTAGAGACACAGATATGATTTCTTTTCCGAAAAGTGGAGGATCACGCAAAATAATAGCATTGATTCTTGTTAAAATTAATTAGTCCCTTTCAATCTATGCTCGATGTGATGATCGAACATAGACATTAAGAGCAAACAAAGGTTAAGCTGGACAAAGCAATCTTCCCATAATTGAATATGCAACCTTTTAAAACAATTATTTTCATAATAATAATGTTCTGGGAATAACATTTTATATTATATGACCTAATTGTATGTCAAAATATTAGCTTATAAAAACAGGGCCTTGTTTGGATAAACTACTTTATTAACCACTTAAGCTACTTTCATAAGCTATTATGAAGAGCTTATGGAAATAAGCTGAAAACAACTTAAACAAGCATCAAATAAAGCTTTATCCAAACAGGCCCCCTAGGTTAACAGTAAATTTCCCCAAAATCACATGCACTAGCTTCATCCAAACAGTCCCTAATTTCATCCAAATAGTCACACTACCAAAATCATTCATTAAACAACAAAATGAACAACGACAACAACAAAAACATGCAACAAAGTATCAAAAACGAAATAAAGAGAGGGAAAGGAACAGTAAAAGAAGAGAATGAAGATCTAACCACAAAAGAAAGAGAGAAAGCGTTTTCACCACCACGGTTTTTGAGAGAGAGTGACTTCTTACTTCGATTCCGACTTCGATTTCGAGAGAGAGAGCGAGAGACTGATTTCGAGAGAGAGAGAGAGAGAGAGAGAGAGAGAGAGCGAGAGACTGACTTCGATTTTTATTTCTGACTTCGATTGGATTTCAGTTTTGAGAAAAGGAAAGTGTTTTGGAGTGGAAGGACGGTGAAGGAAGGACGGTGGTTGGAGTGTTATGGGTTTAGCTTTGGACGGTGGAACCTCTCAGTTTTGGATCAAGGAGAGAGAGTGTCTGACCAAGGCTTTTTAATTTTTGTGCGCGAAAATGAAATAAAAAGCATCCGCCCTTTTTTTTGTTTCATAAAGGCCAAACATAGCGTTTGTTAAAGCGCTATCTATACCCCCTCCAACAATAGCGTTTACTGAAAAGCGTTATTAGTGTGAACCAAAATAATAGCGTTTATAGACAAGCGCTATCTAACCCAATTTTTAGCATCTTTTTGTTAGCACTTTTTGAAAAGTGCTATAAAAAGTCTATGAGTTGCATTTTCAATAGCATTTATTCAGAAGCGCTATTAAACTTGTGCTATTAAAAGCCAAAATTGTGGTAGTGAATTTTTGTTAATATAATACCTCTTTGAACCAACAAAATTGTTTGGAGTGGCCAAATAATATATTAATGGGGTAGCAATACATAAAACTTATGCTAATTATTTAAGATTTTTTTTCCTTTTGGGGTAGCCAATGCTACCCCATCCCTTTGAAGCCCTTCGCCCCTGCATTTGCTGGTAATAGCGAGTAATCCAGCAAATCTTCACCAGACTCTGATACCATCTTAAAATTTTGATTGAACTTAACTGAACATTGCAAAACCGACTTGTATGGTGATAGATGTCTCTCACAATTATAAATAGATTTTCAAGCCATATTTCATTAAGACTCTTAACACACACTCACATGTGAGACCGAAAGTTTAGAGGGTGACCCGAGTGACCCTATAGCAGTGGTCTAACAGATCTTGAAAATGTTGTGGAAGTATCTTAAAATTTAAAAGTGTTTGACGACAGTTTGAAAAGGAGGATTTTAAAAGTGAAAAAAGCATTTGTCTCTTGAATTGGCTATCCTTGTCACAAAACCGATTCAACATTTGTGTTGATACAATTCGAATGATATAATGGGAATCCATTTTTCTTATGATTTTTGGGCACACGTAGGTGTATATGTGCATGATATAAATCTCTAGTTATTATTTTAAGTGATTTTATTTGTACATGTATGTGACCTATTATTGTGACATCGAGTGAATTAACAAGAACTGTGTGCATATTTTATTTTAATTATTCCTAACTATCATCTTCTTTAATTATTTATTTTATAAATCATTATATTCGTGTCTTAGTAATATCTTGATAATTTTTCCTTATATGTGTGGTTGTTAGGGTGTGATAATTTTATACGTATTTATTTTATTTAGAAGTAATACAAAATGGTAGATTTTATTTCTTGATTATTATTTTTATCGTTTTAGAAAAAATAATAGTAGTTTACTATGAGTATTTTTGGGATGATATTAGCTATGAGTGAGAAAAATAAATTAGTTTATATTATAGTAAGTGAAGAGAATAAATGAGTAGGTGTATATGGGTGAATGAGCCTAATTAGCAGAAGTGATGATTAAAGCAATGAGCGTTAGAAGGGATTGACTCATGTAACTGTAATCTATTTAGCATGAAAAGTATTCGAGAGCGCCGCACACAGGTCACAACAACCTATATTAACCTAAATCACTATTGCACTGTAACCAAAAAAGACAAACAGAGCCGCACTCTTAGAAATAATAGTGATCCAATACTAATTTGTTTATTAGGCTACGTCCATGTCTTCTCCCCTTGGTGATTTTGAGATCTAGTTTCATTGGATTTGGTAAATCAATTCCATAGTTTCCATATTTTCCTTAATCTTCCATTTTTTTACCGGTTGGTAATTCATTCCACGGAAATCATTTTCAAACCTATATTGTATTGGTCCTTGTTGTTTTCTTCCCGTTTTTCCAAACACCCGGTGGTACTGAAATTCATCAAAGACCAATTTTACCCGTCGAGAGTTTCGGTGACATTACTTTGCTGTGTCATCGCTATGTTGAAGGGAGGGGCTGCTTAGATTCATTGCCGTCATCGAGTTTTTTATGTGGTGCAAAATCTTCAGTTCAGGTATGGGACGAACGGGAAAGCCGTATTTCCCAAAGTTCATTCGGGGCTCACCGCGACGGTTGTAGCCCTTTGAGAGAATAATTAATTAATGTGCAAATTTAGATGTGGGAGGTTAAAAGAAGAATTAGAAACATTATTAAGGTGTTGCTTGATTTAAATTATGTGAATATGTGGTATTTGAAGTCATGGATAAATTTGTGGGTGATTATGCTTGATTTGCTGCAACTATTTAGATTGATGACTTATTTAATGATTGATATAGATGTGATGTTATGTATTTGAATGTAATTATTGGTATGCCACATGTATATGATAACTATTGGAATATGATTATGTGTGATTCAAAGATGTGATATTCAATGATGTGCTTCTAAATGGTCATGTGTGAATGATATGTATTTTGCTAAATGTCTTTTTGATATTCTTAAATGTTGATTGATTATCATTTGATACTGTTATATTATGATGTTGATATGCTATGAATTAATATGTGTTGTTTAATGCTGTTGATCATTTAAAAGTTTGAAGTTGCATGAGTCGGTCTAAGTTGCAAGAATTTAAGAAGTTATCCATGATTATGAGTTGTATAAGATGATCACGTTGTTGTCTAAGTTGTAGGAAGATTGAGTCCATTGCATACTCATTAAAGTTGGGGGCTTTAGGTCCGGCAACCTTTGTGCTCATTAAAGTTGGGGGCTTTAAGCCCGGCAGCCTTTGTGCTCAAACTACGTTGGGGGCTTTAAGCCCGGCAGCTTTATGCTCACTTGTTGAAGAGCCTAATTACGCTCATATATGTTGTTGAATGGTACCACATGCATTTGCATATCAAGAAGTTTCACGATGATTTAAGTTGTTAAGTTGTTAAGAGTGCATTGTCAAGTTGAGTCGTGTTGTCGAGTCAAGTTGTTAAGTTGTGATGTTTTAACGAATTACCTTGTGATGTCTATTAATGTAATTGTGTGAGACGATGAAGGTGATTATTTGTTGATGTTCTTATGAAGATGGTTATTGGAGACTACATGTGTTGTGACTAGTTGGAATTGAATTGTGACATTGTGTTTGTGAAGTTTTTTTTGGTTCTTAAGTTGTAATGATATTTCCTACTAATATGGATTGAGATGATATAATATATTCTTCAAGGTTCTGAATATTATGTTTGTGATGTGAAACGACTTTGACTTAATTGCTTACGTGTTCTTCTCATTTTTTTATACTATTACATGTTCTCGGAACTCACCCCTTTGTTGTTTGTGTTTGCTGGCTTGGCTCTACGGTTGCGAAACCGTAGTTATATAGGTTATGAGTCTTGGAGTCAAGTGCATTCCTTTCGTGAGGACTTGCCTTGTGTCGTCGGTTATTTTGGGGAAAAGCACCGCTCTGATAGTGACACGGGAAAAGGGATATGCTTACTTATTTAATTTTGTGCAAGAAAACCATTGTCTATGATGTAAAATGAAACATTTTCAAAAGAAAAAGATTTGATGTTATTATTACTATAATTTTTAATGAAGTGAAATATGAATTATGTTTGTTATGAGTCAATGTGATATCCTAAATTTTGTGGAAGAATTCCTATATCATTAGAGAAGTTTTTATTTGACACTTTCCGCTGCGAATCAAACTCTATTTTTAATTAAATAATAGCAATAATTATTCTTGGGATTTAGGGTGTCACAACAAGCACTATAGATTTATAAAGGGGTAATAGTCACTTTGGTCCCTGAATGTGTAATGATTAGTCATTTTAATCTTTCATTGTATCAAAATTTCAAAATACTCCTTGATTGTGCATTATGTTAGTCAAAATAGTCATTGACACTAAAATAACATTTCAATGCTCACAATAACTCTTTTCATATAGGGACTAAAATGACAATAAACATGTACTTATAAGGACTAATATGACAATAAGTAAGTATATTGAAGGACTAATCTGACAATATTAATTAAACATTTTAACATCAAGGACTATTTTGACTAACAAAATGCATAATCAAAGACTATTTTGAAGTTTTGATACATTGAAGGACTATCTTGACTACTCATTACAATTTCAAGGACCAAAGTGACTATTACCCCATTTATAAATGGAACACACCTTATACAATCCAAAGTACTTCCTCCGGTCACTATCATAAGCAAAAAAACACTTTTAGGTTTATTGATTAACTGATGTATCTGGTCTGATTATAAAGGTATTATAAAATCCAAAGTAATTTTTTCCTGATTTTATAATCTGAATTGGTGGAAAATCCAACAAAAATGTAGGGGAAAACCTCATTTCGGATTATATAATCCAAAATTCCAAAAGTATTTTTGAAATTCTGGAGGGCACGCTATAAGTCACTGTGGTGGGAAAAGAAATTCTCAATAATTTATTGGTTCAAGTGGCCCATAGAATAAATCCATGATCTCAAAATACAAAGTTTTGTTTCTTTTAACCGCAAAATATATGTACAAAATTGCTCTTTAGACAGTTAGTGATTACTCACAACACCTCAAATTGACGAAAATATTCTCAATGATAATTAACTACCACTCACTTCTAACATTAGTTAACTATCCTTCAAAACGACGATGCATAAACGAATCTATGAAACTAAGAATTCACCACAACAATAGTTGGACTCCATTGTTTGCAATTTCATCTAATATTTGCCTTTTTCTTTTAGACAATTGCTTTTTTTACTTTTGAAATTACTCTTTTTTTTCAACTGTCGTTGGGCCAACGACACAGTTGGGGAAAATGAAATTTCAAAAGTGAAACGAGCAATTTTCAGTTTAAAAACCATACTAACCAATATAATTGCCCCAATGTGTTTTTTGTGTTTTAGTCTTGGAAGTGCACAATTTTAGTTGGAAAAATAAATAAAAGCTTTGTAGGAGACTATGTCGGTTTCCTTCGAAACTTGCCCGAAAAATCAGGATTCTGCCCCTAAAAATCCAAAATTTCTTCATTTAAACCCATTTCTTATTTTATTTTTTCGTATTCTCAGAAAAATCAGAAGAAAAAAAATTGCACTAGCTTTATTTAATTTTTGGTGGTATTTTTATAATTTTATTTGATAGATTTTGTTATTTTCCACTTTGATTTTTGGTGTTTTTTAGGGCAAAAGTCGCAAATGCTAAAATCACTACAAGAAAATCAGCATTTTGCGACATTTCATCTGCGACCCTTACCTTGTAACTGCCTCAAAGTGCATTTTTGAAACAGATGCTGCGACTGTTTGGTCAACCGCCGCAGGTTTTCTTTGTAAAATTTATTACTCGGTGCTTTGTACTTATTCAATTACAGCTTTCTCACTCTTACTTTCCCAAAGTTTTCATTTCACATCTCTCATCTCCCCCGATTTCTCCATGTCACTTTCCCCAAATCTCCAATCAGTCTAAACCTATTCCCCAAATTTTTCATCTCACACTCAATCCTCTCAATTGTTATGCCTAACCTAACCTAATTTCATCTCAATCGCTTCCGTCACTGCCGGATTCAGTTTCCGCCACCTCCGAATTCAATTTCCGCCGCTTCGACACCACTTTACTCCTCCGACGTCTCCTCCATCACAGATCTAAAGGTTTGATAATTCCTCATCATCGCTCGCTGTTGTTGATAATTCCTTTACGAAGTTTGTATATCAATTTTATACGAAATCGATGGTAACAGTTCTAGAGGTTGTTATAACACGTAAGTCTTATCTAGGGTTTCTGATAGTAGTTACTCTTTATTGAATTTCTATAACCTTTCAATTCTTCATCACAACCATAGTGATTCTAATGATTGTTTCTCTGTGCTTTTTTCTATTGAAAATTTATTTTATTTTATTCTATCATGTACCCTATGAATCACTAATACCGAACACGACATTCAGGGGATTTTTGGATCATTTAGATGTTGAAGGTCTTGGGCTGTATGACTATTATGAGGTATTTTATTTATATTTTTAAGAATTTTTGTTGAATTGGACTATGATTATCTTATTTACATTACATAAATGACGTTAGAAGCTAGTGTCATCAAATAGTGGCTATATTAGTTTGAAACTTGTACACTTTTGAGAAATGGTTTAGATATTTGCCTGGTTAGCGTTTCTAGTACTGAATTTATTTGTGGTTATTGATCATTGCTTAGCTTTATCAATGATTCTGGAATTGGTTTCGATTGGATTTATTCTATGATTTGTTTGTAGGTTAATTGGGGATCATAAGGCTGGTTGTGACAGTTTCTCAATTGTTTCACACCTTCTGCATAGTTCTATCTTCTTCCTTGAAAAGTTCTAAGGATTTGGTGAAAAATATGAAGCTAATGCTTATTAAAGGTTTGATAACACTCTATCTTCTATGTGTCACTGTCGTGTCTGTGTCAATGGTACATAGCGTATGAATTCCTCCATAATGAATTAACGATAGTAGTGTCATACACATACTCAGAAATGTACAGCTTATGTATAGGCATTTTAGACTCAGTGTCACATTTGCATATTTGTTGGAACAGATTCTAAGACACTGAAAGAAGAGAAGAGGGAAGAATTGTTTGAAACTTTGTAAGCCAATGATTCTATTGGATGAGCTGTTGATGTCATTGACCCAAAGGAACTCCCCGCCAAAATGCTCAAGAAATAAACAAACAAACCTTAGTCCTTTTTTTTTTGCTGTTTTTTTCGTGTGTTTCTTTTCAATTTAATGATGGTTTTTCCTTGCTGTAATCACTGTTCTCTATGCTTTCTCACTTGCATTTAATCACTGTTCCCTGAACCCTTCTTACTCTCAATCGTGTTTTTTCTCCATCCTCAATTGTGTTCGCTAATTTCCACCCTCTCTCTTAATCGTGTTTTTGCCACTCTCAATCGTTCCCTCTCACTCTCAATCATTCACTGAATCCTTCTCACCGTGACTCTAGCCCTCAATCTAACCCTCTCATTGCGACACAGCTGCAACCTAATAACAACCCAGGTGTTCGACCCAATCTTTGCAGATTAATTTCTTGTTTTTTTGGTTTTTCAAGAATTCTGAGTATTTTTTGTTGATTCAGTGATTTTTTTGTTAATCTCTTGATTTTTTTTAATTTTTCAGTTTAGTGCAATTTGGTTTCGCAACTGGGTTTCGCCATGGTTCACACTTCGCTGCTACTTCACTTTCTCAAGGTAATGACTTTGTTTTTCTCTAACCTTTATTCACGTCAAATTTGATTGATCTCTGCCATGAAATTAAGCTTAATTTTAGTCTATGGACAGCCGCAAAAACAATAGATATTTAAGTGTAATGTTGCCTCCCTAAAGGAATTGTTTGTTGTTGTGCTTTATGTTGTTAATGATTGCTAATTGAAATAGATACTCGCTTAATAAGGTTGATAGAAGTTGAGAGATTTTTGGTAAGTTTCTGAGAGTTTTGACACCGTAAAAGGAATGTAAGGGCGAGTGATTTTTATAAGTTTTATGAGATTTGTCACCGTAGAAGGAATATAAGGGGGAGGGATTTTGTTAAGTTTTCTTTGATTTGTCAACCTTTTAATACAAAGGTTATAATAATGTTATGGATTGAAAGCCATAATCAACAATTTGGACTATTCACAATGACTTCTAGTAAAGAATACGAAAATATAATCCAATAATCTCATGCTGGTTGGGATTCACAAAAATAAAGAAAAAATATAGGTTCTTACCATGTACTCTTTCTTGACATCGGAGGTAGTATAAGTGATTAGTCTGAACGAAACATAGTTTAGTACTCATAATCAATGGTAATGAACAAAGTTATAAATTCCAACTATATCCTCAAGATTTGTGGGATTGAAAAGACTGAAGATAACCAAATTGTGATTGTCGTGTATTTTCTATTGATGTTGTTGGTATATATTATCTATTTGGTGTGACTTCATCATTATTATCTGTTTGTTGATGTCATTGAGACCTAAAGTTTTTGCATCAAGGATCATGTTTGTCCATCAAATATGTTCTCTTGTTGGATACAAGTAGAGTTTATGCCTTGTAGAGTTTATGTCCATCAACTTTTAACACTACTAACATAATGCTTACAACAGATTCACAACAGTTTTGATCTGTTATGTGCATATTGTGACGCTTTGCCATCTGCTCTGTTTGTTCATACTTCCTTTTGTGTCTCCCTCTGTTCTATGCGCTTAGGTTCCTATTCCATTGACATTTGTGCCTATTTCCTTTTTTGTCTCCCTCTGTTCTGTGCGCTTAGGTTCCTATTCCATTGACATCAACAAGTTTGAATAAAGGTAAAAGTTGTGTTCTGCATTCAACACTTGTTGTGTTATGCGTTTTGCGTTATGCGGTTTGCAATATAGGTTTTACATTTGTTAATGAAGATTCTGAGATGTTGTTGTTGTTGTTTGATACTTTTACTTTGTTAATGATTTTTTTGGTGGATTTAGTTTTGGTACTAAGCTGTTTCAATTTAGTTTTGGTTCTAAGTTGCTTCAAGGTTAGAACAATGATTCATATTTTTTCTATTTGATTGCATAATTTGAATATACTTACATTGATTGCATAATTTGAATATACTTACATTTATGCATTACTGTGTTCTTTGTATCACTGTTGTTGTTGTTACTTGTCACGTTTAGAATTCCAACTTAAATTTATCTATTTTGTGAATCGAAACTTATGATTGTATCCCTCATGGTAGTTGGCTGACCTATTATTCAGTACACTAAATTTAGCTTTTAAATTTAAACTTTTAGTTGAGCTATATTTATGCAACTCAGTACTGCTTTTTCAGAAACCTTATAGAATTGCAATTAACACCTTTTCTTTGTTTTACGCAGCATCTTTACCTATTTGAAGTTTGCTATCTTTGGTTGATTTAATAGCATTCATTTTCATCAAGTACACTTGTCTTTGAAAAGGTGAGATAATACGTTATACGTGTGATGCATTCGTCATTACTTAAAACTACTAATCTTTATTTCGGTAGTCCAGCAAATAGAGTCACTCATGATTCCCTTACCCTCAAGCAAATTATAAGCTATTATTTGGCTAAGTAGAAATAACTGTGTCTTCAATTGCACAAAGTTTGATCCGGCTGAGGTTGCTTATTCTGCCGCGCTGTTCGTAGAGGAGTTTAATAGAGCAAATGATATGCATGCGGTCCCAATAGTTGCATCAGCAACCTCTGTTAAATGGCAGACCCCTCCTATCGGATTTTTGAAGCTCAATGTGGATGCTGGTTGTTTTCCAAATGATAAGACAGGCTGGGGTATGGTGGTGAGAGACCACACTGGTTCAGTTTCATTTTCTGCTACAAAGTGTGAGGATATTCTTGTCTCTCCTCTAGTGGCTGAAGCCATGGGACTGAGATGGAGCCTTATTTGGGCTGATGTGCATTGCTGCAAGAACCTCATCATTGAGACAGATGCAGAAACTGTTGTTAAGAGTTTGTATGGTGATGTGCGGCCTGTCGTAATTGATAATTTAATCATTGACTGTTTAGAAATTTTAGCTAGATTAGATAATGCTAGTGTTGTCTTTGCTAGTAGGAATTGTAACAATGTTGCCCATAGCCTAGCTAAAGATATTGGTTGTAATTCTTGGTTAGGTTCTGTTCCTGATCAGATTTTAACCTCTCTGTGTAAGGATTCATCTTTCATTTAATGGAAATCCTTTTTATGTCAAAAAAAAAAAGTATTTATTAATATATTTATTTAAATTGTCAACAAAAATTGCCCCATTCAATTTTTTTTTAAAAAAACTAAACATTTGCGACTGTTGTGAAGGGTCGCAATTGCACCATTCAATTTTATTTTTTTTTAAAAAAACTAAACATTTGCGACTGTTGTGAAGGGTCGCAATTGCACCATTCAATTTTTTTTTATAAAAAAACTAAACATCTGCGACTGTTAGGAACTGTCGCAATAACATTTGCGACGGTTGGAGCGGCTGTTCTACGAAGGGTCGCAAATGACTGTTGCGACCCCAACATTAGCGCCTGTTGGGGAACAGTCGCAAATGTACATTTGCGACCCTTCTAACAGTCGCAATCGTCAATTTTAAAGGTCGCAAAACGCGTTTTTTCTTGTAGTGAATGTGAGGAGGTTATGATTGTTGTTTATATATGGACATAATTCAAATTATGTAATCCCAACGTTTTTTTTTTCTTCCAAATTATATAATTCAAACGAATGCAAAATGGAAATTTTAGAAGACGCTGAAAAACGAGTAGGATTGAAAAATAAATTCTCTAAATTATTAGCACTAGCGAAAAGATGGGCACTCATGTGCTCGTCATTCTGCTCTTTTTATTACGCTAACGTTTTAAAATTATTAACGGTGTTTTTTTATGAAATTTTAATTTTGATTAAAAGTAAAAATTTAAATGTTTTTTGCTTTCAAATAATAACAAATCAAACTAACCATGAGTATCTTTTTTTTTTTTTGAACAAACAAAAATGGTGTATATGTTAACAAGTAGTAGATAACCATGATTATCTATTTCAATGAAACCAATAATATAACAAAAATATATATTCTAATTTTTTTTTTAATGACACCAACAACAATCTTTATTATAAAAAGTTGTTGCTTAAGGGTATAATTGGGATAACGAAAAAGTAAGTATAGATACACTCGTTTAGTTTGTTACACTTTTTAAATTGATAAAGAAAAAAAATGGACATTTGTGTTTGTTACACTTTTATTTTAATATTTAAATTTATTCTTATCTATTTGTTACATGTGTTATTTGTATTGAAAATTAAAGGTATTTTTGAAAAGAAAAAGTCAACCCTAAAATGATGAAAGGGATAGTTTTCTTTATATATAGTATTGATTATAAAAATCGATAGCATTCATATATATACCTACTTTTGGAAATTTATATCAGAGATTGCCCAGTTTCATCAAGAATTTAATATGTTTGAACAAGTATTTTTGTTGACTAAATGATTGAACAAGTATAATTATAACGGTTGAGATTTGGTGTAAGTCTTTAGACTTACACCTGGTGCCAATGGATCCTATATATAAGATCGAAGAAATCTGCAATTTTCTTAGGTGCATGTATCAAATCATATCGTATATAATTTTTTTTTATAAAACACTATATAAATATATTTTAGATTTAACTTCATTTCTAATTGCATACTTTATAAAGTATACCCTATATAGAGAGATATATATAGACACACACTATATATGCTGACTTTTTCTCTTTTCGATTATACTTTTATGTAAATTTAACTAAAAGAATGTTATTTTGTTTGTGTCATTAAAAAGATATGAATTTCTATTATATTTGTTTTTTTTAAGGATATTATATTTATAATATTGTTGGGGTATCATTGAAAAAGATAAGTAAATTTTATTACAATATGAAAGTGCAAAATATCTAATATCTTTTTTTTTAGCAAAAAAATATCTAATATCTATAATTTTAATTAAAATTTCATAAAATTATTATACGTAATTTATATTCATTAACGCAATAAGAAGAACAGAGTAACCAAAAAAGCAATAAGAAGAACAGATAGATAGACACGACGTGTTCGTTTAAATGTTATTATTTATAAATAAATAAATAAATAAAAAAAGGGAACGCAATGGTTGGTACCTACAAGAACAGTATATCATTATTACCATCGCAAGTGATATGGACTAATAACCATCGCAAGTGATAAAGATATGAGAAATATTATTTGAACAACTATTTTTGTTGGCAACGTGTGGGACAACTAAATATACAAAGCAATATTAGAGAAAGTAATAACTTAATATTTTTTGGTTGTGTCAGGATTCGAACCCCGTACCTTGCATATACTATGCATTGTCCTTATCAATTGAGTTAAGCTCACGGGAATAGTAAAAACTTAATATGAATATGAGAGAAAAATTATCACAAGAAAGATAGTTGTTCAAATATCATTTATCTAAAGATATTTTCACACGTGATTATTTTTGGGTTTTGTCATGTTAGGCAAGTAATTTAATATTGCTACAACCATATATATATATATATATATATATATATATATATATATATATATATATATATATATATATATATTTATATCCCATCTATAATTACTGTTTTAGGAAAAGAAATTAGCTAGGTGGGACACACCACCAGCCTCATTTAGAATTTATACTAGGATTTTATATATGAATATAATAGTTTTGGAATTCCATACTTAAACTCAAGTCACAATTGATAATTGATGTGAATAGAAGAACCAATAGTACGTGTCATGTCAACAACAATTGACTCTATCTATCATTACTAATAGCCATCGCAAATGATAAGGATATGATTGCAATTGCAAACAAGAAATCGACAAGAATGATTTACACACTCTAATCATATTTTTAAGCAAATTTTTGTTTTTTAATTCATTAATAATTAATGTATCTAAAATATAATATAATTCACATAAATTACTTATTTTATGAATTAAAAAAACAAATGTTATTTATAAATGTTATCGGCAAGAGTGCACTGTATCAAAATTTATATAGACTTGATGCATATATTAACTTGTTTTTAGGTGGGATTCTAACTTATCTAATAGCCGTCAGGGACAAACCCAAATTTAAAAAACTTGAACACACTCACAAAATTTTTGTTTTTGTTTTTTAAAGATAAAATTGTTTGATGAAGTTGAATAATGATGTGATAAATTTATTTATCTTTTAACTTTTTTATTATTGTGTGTATGTTCAAATAATTTTATTTGTATTTGTGTTTATGTAAAGACTATCCCTAGCCACTACAAGTGACACGAATTTTTTTATTTTAAGGGAATTGACAAGGATATTATTAAGTGATATAAATTTTGTGCCATGGAAATTATTTGAAGAAGATAATATGAATAAGACGACTTGACAGAGTTGCATTGATGGAGATGATTTTAACACTCAAGTTATTGAAGATGATTTTAAGAGAGCCTGAAAGTTTTACCACAAGAACTTATTAGGCATGGCAATGGGGCGGGGTGGGGACGGGTTTTGCCTTCCCCATCCCCATCCCCTACTCCCATATACTTACCCATTACCCTACCCATACCCAACGGGGATGAGAAATTGAATCCCATCCCCGTCCCCAATGGGTTTGGGTATTCCCGCCCCATCCCCGTCCCTGCAGTGAATCAATTTTTTTTAACGAAAAAAGATTTTTTTAAGCTTCAATGGTAATGTTCTAATGCATTATCCAAGAATTTGCGCTCATTTTAACATTTCCTTACCGAATAATTCGGTTGCTCCTTTAATCATCAATGAAAGTTCTTATATCATGATAGCTATCAAACCAAATAACATTACATATCGTTATCAACCCCCTCAACAAAAACAAAAACATGACATTTAAACATTCGGGTAGGGTTTGGGTATGGGTTCGGGTTGGGTACATATATCCCCGTTACCCGTCCCATACCCGTATTATGAAATCGGGGAAAACCCAAACCCATACCCAAACCTAGTCAAATCGGAGAAAACCCCTCAAATCGGGGATGGTTTGGGCGGGTACCCATGGGCACGGGTTTTGTTGCCATGCCTAGAACTTATCATTCACCAAGGATTATTGTATTCTATTGAGATGAATTCAATGTGATTCACAAACCCTTGTATGATCATCATGACATGACATGACATGGTCGTGATTTGATCACAAAGATTTTAATCTAACATGTCACTAGACATGGTGTCGTCTATTCGGTTGGGTCATGGATCATTCACGGATTTAGCCTTAGTCCAACCCCGAACAAACATGTACCATTTACTACAACAATTTGAGAATTGAGCCAAGACCAATAAATGTGTATTATATTGGGAATAATGTATCAATACTTTGAGTTGAATACGTGAAACCATGTACTCGTAGAAGATAAATGATGAAAGTAACGTGTTTGATTCATATTAATAATAATATGTCTAATAATGAGCTGATTTTTAGAGTCACAAATGAAGGAAAAATAGAAAAGAATCAGAAAAATCGTTATATTTGCTGTCATTCATTGCCCAAAACTTTAAAACCACCCGTGCCTTCAAATGCTAATTTGGAAGAGTACATTACAACTTGATACAAGGTGGTTAGATAGTTGAGGGAGAGTCATCAAATGATGGGCGTCATAAATCTTCCAAAGGTAATCAACTGTGCTAGTAACTAAAGGTGGATAAGATTAAGAAAAGTATATATTATGATGATCTATATGATCTCTCTAAGTGGATACTCATTTAAATCTCACATAGAGTAGTGAGAATAAAGGGAAATAGATAGTTATTATAAATATGAAGTATCCATTTGAGTTTTTTTAATTCAGTTTTTGGATGTCCTCGTGAGTTTAGCTCAGTTGGTAAGGACAAATGCATAATATATGCAAGGTCCGAGGTTCAAACCTCGGCCACCACAAAAAAAAAAAATCAGTTTTTGGATGCATATGAGTTTTGAGAAGTTGTATGTCTTTAAAAAAGTTTAAAATTTCTCCTCACAAAAATTATAGGCGAGAGAGACTTTATAATTATATCCTTGTAAAAATTGCAATATTTGTGGGAGGGTTTGTTTGATTTTGATTGGATAAGTATCTAAGCTATGCTAAAGATTATAGTGGCAAGGATCTCTTTTATTCATATAGTCAAAGAAAAATGATCACTTTCGTTCATAAATATCATTTACTAAATCCCAACTGTTCATATTAATTTTTCACACAAAATATTAAGCCATATAAACTTTTTTTTTTGACAAAATTAAGCCATATAAACTTAGTGACATGTAGAAACTAATTTCCTAAAAAAAATATGCAGAAGTTAATTGCTCTGCACCAACACTAATGACATAAAATTCCTTCCAAACCAATTAATACTTTAACCAAGTACTTGAGTTCAAGTGATTAATGAACTCCATCAAAAATGAATTATCCTGAGTTCGATTTTTAAGTTGAACAATTCCGTGCCAATGTTTAATGGTACGGACGAACGGTGACATGCAGTCCCTAAATTAAAATTTATTGTAGCACACACCTGCACCTCTACTTCTTTTTCACCACTGCACATATTTTTTGCGATGTGGCCTTTTGGCAATTTTTGGCTTGGAGAAAAGACAATTTTCTAAATTGTTTATGGTGACTTTGGGCTCGAGGATAACTATCACCGATTGATATTTCTTTGTAGCTTTGAAAATTATTATGGTCCTTTTGTCCTATGTTTCCCCTTGGAGTAATGTATTTTACCAAATGTGTAAAGCTTATCCCCTCACATTAATTTGAAAGAGGGATAAATGTATAAGTAGGAGTATAAGTGTATAATTAAGAAGAATGGATTTTTTTGCGAATGAAATTAAAAAAAGGGATGCATTTTCTATTAAGGGGCATCCGTGAAAATTCGTATGGACAAAACCCGTACTATTTAGCACTACTCTTAGCTTTAGAGTATTAGGGCGTAGTTTTTTAGTTTTTCTTTTGTTTTTTTTTCTTCTCTCATGTTTTTTTTCTTCTCTCATGTAAAAAAAAAATACTAGGAGACATCAAGGACAAGCCATTCGAAAAAACTATAATTTACTTTGTTAATTATTTCCCATGCATGGTATCATTTTAATTTGAGTTATCAAACCATTACAATCCACAACATGTCCTCTAAATATGATATTAATCCTAAGTCACCATATCACTAAGTATAACTCCCTCTAACCCTAATTATTATATCTTTTTAGAAGTTTGTTTATTTTCAGATGTATTTATTACTATTTTTCTAAAAAAAATGATGATATTTGTATTAGCGCAGCTATGGTTTCTTCTTATGCAAGCAATCAGAAATTAGGGTTTCTAATGAAGGAGAAGAAGATAGTTATGATGGTTATGGTTTGTTATAGATTGATGAAAGAGAGAAATAGTATTGGAAAATTGTTATTCACATTGGATTATGAAAAGTGAGTTATACAAGCAAGTATATATACAATGACTTAGAGAGCAAGTCTCTTGTAACAACTTACCAAACTTATCCAAAAACAAACTAAACTCTTAATCACTTGCTAATCATGATTATGGATTAAAAACACAAACTAATAATTTGGACATCCTATTTTTTATTACACCTATTTAAAGACCCATTTTATCTACATCGCTATCTTTCTATAGAATCACCAATCTGTCACTCTTTCTCTTTCAATATGTATACACTTATATTTTGAAAATAAAAATATGCATACACTTATATGTAGTTTGCACCAAACATTTTCCATTTTTAAATACTTCTTTCAAAATGAAATCTAAGCAAAAGTGAAAGTTGAAAAATCAATGTATATGGTTAAGAATTCAGTCCACATACATCAAGTTTTCAACTACTCCCTTCGTCCCTTTTTATAGGAGTATTTTACAAAACAATGTGGGTATTAAAAAAAGTTGTTGGAGTAATAAAGTTGTCTCAAATGTGTGTGACTATTACTAAATTACACTTAATTAAAGATACATTTAATGTTAACTTTTCATATACAAAGACAAATTGATGGTATTAATAAGGGGTATATTTGAAAAAAGAGTAATAAATGCATCTAAGAATTTGTATGCGGTCTTATATTTAGGGGAAAAAAAATTGTAAATATTCTTATAAGGGAAATGATAACTTGTGCCCTTAGGACACATGTTACCCAAAATAGAAATTATGTATGAGAAATTGTGTCTATTTATTACTCAAGAAGTTAGGAATTAATTTTTCATAATAAATATTAGGAGATGTTATATGTCCCGAGAAAAAACACAGCGAAATCATCTCGAATGCAGTGCAGCCATTAGATTTATCAATTGAATAAAATACATGAGCAGATGAAAATAAAAGTGGCCCACCACCCATACATATTTGCAGGTCGTGATTATCTCGGGATAAATTTTCTCGCTATATGTATCATTATTCATAAATATTTGCTATTAATGAAATTTTTAACATGTGCCCTAATGACACAAGTTAGCATGACTCTTTCTTATAATTAGAGACGGAGGTATCTTTTTTATTTATATTTCATTCTAAATTGAGCATATATTAATAATATCAATCTACCTTCGAATATAAAAAGGGAAATGCGCTAACATGCTCTAAAGTCACATGTTAAAGATTTCACTAATAGAAACATTCTTTTACAAGATTCCACTAATAGGTGAAGTTTTATATTGAAAATTGGGTCAATTTATTTCTAAAAAAGTTGAAGATTAATTTTTTTGATGCAAAAAAAGTTGAACATTAATTTTTTTTCAACAAATATTTATTATTAGTGGAATCCTTAGTACGTATATTTAGACCATAAAAAAATCAACATATGCATAAAATAAAATTTAATAATAGTCAAACACAAATTATACACATTAATAACACTTCAAACATTTCTTAATACGTATAAAAATGCCAAAAGTGTCTTATGAACATGGAGGAGAGCAGTAACAATTTGAATATTTCCCCTCTAAATACCTTAGCTATGTATTATAATTTTTATATATATCCTTCTTTCGATATTGGACTGATCCACATGATTAAAATGAAGGAAGTATACGAAAATATTATATCAACGTGTTAATATTGTAAAGTCTGGGGACACAGCATACTGTAGAGACGATAGGGGAGGTGGAGGTTCTTGTTTCTTAATCTTGTTCTTCAGTAAACGTTGTTTTGTAAAGTGTAATTTTTCTTTGGCATAAAACCATAGCATTCGGAGTATCCCTCTTTTGTTATACCGAAGCACCAAGAAAAGAAGAAATCTATGGACAATTAATAAGATAACCAAGGCTGTTAAGTCCAACCATTTTCCATGACTTAGTGGAACCCCAAATAGTATTGGCAATACTTGCTCTCCTGTAACTTTTGGGTCCCCTGGTAGAAGAGGATCAAACTCAACCCCCAACATGTCATTTTTGTATTGTCCCTATAGTTGAAAAATACATAGCAACAAATCATTATTATTATATCTTGTCATTCTTGGAATGCATGCATGGGGTCTAAGAAATATTTTAGGAGGACTAAAATCAAATGTTGGTATATTTAGGGGGACCATTTACTTATTTAACCCTAGAATTAATATGCGTGAGGAGGAAAGGAAGTAGTATTTGCTTACTATAAAACCAGTCCCTGTTCCTAAACCTATCAACACATTAGGAACCACTGCGGCTACAACCATCATGCAACTCTCAACAACTGATAGACAGCAGAATAAGTTGATACAAAAAAATGTACAATTTGTATAGCCAGGATGAAATTGCACCATGAAGTAAATAATTACTCCAGAGGAGATTGATATTAGAAGGATGAAAGGGAATGATGATATAATGTTTGATATTACAAATGCAGCCTCTCCACAATGCCCTTTGGATCTTTCACCATGGAATACCTGATTTTTGTTGCAACATTCATATTCATTAGGTGGACAACATTATATACATACATACATATATATATATATAGAAGAATCACTTCTATAAAATTAGCTTCTTATTTTTTTTTTTGGCAGATATAAAATTATTACCTTTAATTCTTCAATGAAAAATGGTAATCCTCCACATGACAAACACATCATGAACCCATAAATGAACGATAAACACTTTCCTCTAGCCAAGATGGAGGAGTTGCCCGTGCCAATAGTAGTTCCTGTGAGTATGTAGAATATTACCCTCAGCCAATAGTAACCCAAGTCTCTATTCATGTTAAGGAAGGACCGTTTCGTCAATGTGTATAGTTGCTTCCACCACGTGGCAATGCTCCCAAAATTATTGGAATTAATTGCATCCTCTTCCTGCTCCTGCGCCTTAGTTAGTATGCATTTAAATTAGTCGATGGATTCATGCTTAAAATTTTCCTTACAAGGAAATTCTTGCTTTTTAGAAAAAGGGTCTTGCTAACACGGTTAAGGATTCAAGAATAAAAATAATTAATATTAGATTTTATGTAAAAAAAAGTTATTTTTTTAAAGTTTCAATGCATTAAATGCATCATTCCTAAGTAGTAGTTTTTTATGTAGACTTCTTAACAAGTGTTTTTTAGGACACTTGTTAGCATTTATCTTTGAAAAATTCTTGATTGTTTAGGATTGAAAATAAAAAATGTATGTTTCATTTTAAATAAACTTAAACAATAGTCAGAATCAAATTAATAAAAAACTAAAATGGATGTTAAAATGTACTCTATCCGATCAAATTTATAAGCAAAAAAATAAAATTTTAAGTTTATTTAATAACTAATGTATCCGGTCATAAATATATGTCAAATACATTAGTTATTCAATGTATTTAAAAATTTGTTTTTTGCTTGTAATATGACCGGAGGAAGTACATGGATTAAGAAATCTAATAAAAAGTCAAGTTTAGTTTTTACATTCCAAAAGTATCCTTGCTACATTCATTGGTTTAGCAAAATGAATAAATGTCACATATATAGTGCAATGTATTCACAAGTTGTGAGCACTCACTCCATCCCAATATATAAACTTCATTTGTCCTTTTCATATATTTTAAGAAAATTGTTAGTGTAATGAATGTGTCTATTTTATATATTAATATTACCAAATTGTATTTTGTTTGAATGTGTATTAAATTTGACTTTTTATATTTTAAAACAAGTTAATAGTATCAATTATGTAACATTGGTGAAACAAAATAATAGTGTAACTAATGGGACAAAATTGAAAAAATAGTTCAAAATTTTATTGAAATCACAATGACATGCTCTATAATTTTGGTCATTTTTTTGGTTAGAATCACATATAATTTAGGATAGAAGAAGTATTGAATAACAAAGCATTACATTGGTTTTCGGTCGTTGAATTCTTCTTTTGACCTTAATGATTAGATCTGAACTTTTGTTACTCTCTATGAGTTTTCTTCTAAGACCATTTGCAATGGTTGTGTTGAATCTGACATTCAACAGGCAAAAGCATTGCAATGGTGTGTTTAATGTGTGTTGAATGAAGACATGGATGAGAGAGATGATGAACCCATTCAACACAATTGAAACCTGCACCGGATGCCACGCGGCGCTGCTTCATTGGCCAAAACCTGGCGCGTGTAGCACACGCGCCGACAAGGAGCGTGAGTGTGCAGAGGACGGAGAGAGAAAACGAATTCTGTGGGAAGGAGGGACAAGTGGTGCAACATGATTGGCTGTTTCAATTTTTAATCTTCTTAATGCTTTGGACTCAATTATTTCGTTGCAAATAATTTTTTTATTTTTTTACTAAAATTCGTAATTTTTTTTCTCTACAAATAGAGACTTGGATCATTTCATTTGGATACATAAACAAAAACCAAGTTTTTCACTCTCTTAATCTTATTATTTGTGTGTCGCGTGCTTAGTTTGTTGTATTACATTTTAATTTAAGAAAATAAAAATAAATTATTTTACAAAATTTTGTTTTTCCATTTTAAACTAAAAAATAAATTGTTAATTGTATTACTTTAATTTAATTATAATCGATAATTATAATTTTATGTAATTATAAAAACAAAAATTAATAAACAAAAACCAAGTTTTTCACTCTCTTAATCTTATTATTTGTGTGTCGCGTGCTTAGTTTGTTGTATTACATTTTAATTTAAGAAAATAAAAATAAATTATTTTACAAAATTTTGTTTTTCCATTTTAAACTAAAAAATAAATTGTTAATTGTATTACTTTAATTTAATTATAATCGATAATTATAATTTTATGTAATTATAAAAACAAAAATTAAATAAGAATAATAATAAAAAGTGGTGGGGTAGGGTGTTGAATGAAAACCATTGGAGAGTAAAAATTGAATGGGTGTTGAATTAAGAGAGAGAAGATGATGTGGAGTGTTGGAAATTGAAAAAGTTGGTGTTGAATAGTGCTGAATGAGAGTAACCATTGTACATGGTCTAATGTCTGCCGTTCTTATTCCTACTATTGAACTTGATGATGTTGGCTGTCAATAAGAATATTCGCATTCAAAAATATAATATAAGAAAGACTTAAATATGGTATTGGTCTTTTTTTTTGGTTGCAATTGGTCTAGTAAATATACAAATAATAATACTTTCAGTCCTTGCAAAAAATACTTCCTTTATTAATCTCTTTTTTTTTTTTTGAAGGAAACTTTTATTTCCTTTATTAATCTCTAACATATTTAGAATAATAATCTTTTTTGTGAGATGTATTTGTAACAATACTGGCATATATTTCTGTTGGGCAAATTAGTGCAATAACAAATATTGACTGAAGAGACTAAAAGGACCAATTCCTAGAATGTTAGAAATTAATTAACCAAAGGAAAATTCTCCAAAATATTAACTTAATTGTTTGGGTTGGAACACCGAATTGAAGAGATATTATCTAGGTCAAATAGTAAAAAAAAAATCACTAACATAAGAAAAATTAAAGGAGATTCATAAAGTCCTAACTCATCTGAAAAATATCGAAATCGCTAGACTAGATATTTGAGTTTAAATCCAGGATTTTAGTCTGTGTGTATTTCCAATAGTATTTAATACTTTGTATACGGATAAAAATAATCAAAGGATTTTCTTTTTAAAGCATTAAACCATACATATTTTAGACTTACATGGCATCTTGCAAGAGCTTCATTAATCAAGTCAAAATCCAAATTAATGCTCATGATGAAATGATCTGAAGGATTTCTTTTGGTAGGACAAGGAAAACCTGCATCACCAAAAAACTAGTCCCAAAAAAAAAAAAAAAAAAAAAACTAGTTCCAAAATTTATTTAGACTCAATTTTTAACTAACATGTGGACACATATAATTGTGTGGTAAAAGTATTTAATTACCTTTAGAGCCATATTTGCTTCTCCAAAATAAACAGTTTCCCCACTTGAGAGCAAAAGCAAATCATCAAAAATATTATAAGTTTCACACCCTGGCTGATGAATAGAACAAATAACTATTTTTCCTTTAAAAGCTATGTTGCTTAGGGCTTGAATCACATAGGATGCTGAAGCACTATCAAGTCCACTAGTTGGTTCATCAAGAAGTAACACAAAGGGTTGTGTCAAAATCTCAAGACCAATGCTAAGTCTCTTCTTTTCACCATTACTAATACCTCTTAAATGCCAATTCCCAATCTTAGTATTAGCACAATCTTCAAGTCCCATTTCTATAATTGTTTGTTCCACCATTTTGTTTATCTCTTGTTTGGTCATTTTAGAAGGAAGCCTCATGTTTGCAGAGTATGTGAGGGTTTCTTTTACGGTCAAAGTTCCTAAGAAAAGTTCCTCTTGACCTACATAAGACTGAAAATTGTAGAAATATTAATTCATGACATCATACATATAGGATAAAATCATTATATATTTTTTGAACAAAATCATTGCTATATGATTGCATTCATTTTTTTATTAGCATATGCATGATATTATCTTACCACTTCTTTGGAGTACAAACTTCTCTTCTTTCCATTGATTTGAATGTTGCCAGTCACTGCAACATTTGCAGCAAGTGTTCCTGAAAAAATCAGAATATTTATGGCATCTCGGTCACTATTATATATATAACATATGCAAAAGGTGAGACTAATAGATATACTTTTTTATAAAAAAAAAAATTAAAAAAAAATCTGTTTTATTTCTTATCTTTGTCTTTACTTTTTTCTATATTAATCTTGGCATAACATGCAATTTTGAATATTTTTTAAAATATATGCAAATACTATTTGTTAAGTTTGTTAATAGAAGGGATATGACTTAGAAACTCCTATATGCATTTTTTGTTAAGTCTTAACCCTTCGGTTTTCAACATAAGGACGTTTGATAATTCAGAGTTCAATGAAAAGGTAAGTAAAATCAAACTAAGGATTATTTCAGGCAAGATTTAAACTCATGTTCTCTCAAACAATTTATCCTTAAATTAGAGTTAGTAAATCACTTAAGTCTAATTCCCTGCTTCAATTTTCCAACTCATACCTACTGAACTACACCTTCTAGGACACAAATAAGATTTTACTTTTGATTCTAAATAGACCTATAAATAAAAATAGAAAATATTTTCTTATGACAAACATAGACATTTAAACTGAAATATATAATAGAGAAAGAGAGACCAGCCAAAGAGGTGAGTAGGGTGGTTTTGCCACAGCCAGAAGGACCCATAATAGCCATGATCCTGCCAGGTTCAGCAAAACCAGTTACACCATCAAGCAACTTCTTCTTCTTGTCTGCACCAATTGTTACCGTTACATCTTCCCATATCATCACCAATTGTTACCTTGATTTCTATATATTTATATAAGGACTAAAAATATTTGTATTGTTGCTGCTTTCTTCTTTCTATTTCTTTAACAGGAGTCACATACAACTCTGCCAGTTTGCTATATTCTGCTTTCCCATTCCGTGTATATATTTATCATTAAGATGTCGTTCTCATTACAAACAGTACAATCCGTACTATAATAATGCATGCAACATATTTTTTACTAAACAATAATGCATGTAACATAATAATGTTCCACGTGAGTGTTACATTTTTTTTTTACCAAATTTTTCTTTTTCACTTTCACCTCTTTTTAATTCTTTCATTCTAGGTAGCTCGTGGGAGAAAAACACATTTGGGTTGTACCATACAGTAATATTTGTTTATCAAATGTCTGTCACAACTGATCACATGCAAGTCACTCGATCTCCATTTTCATTTGCATGGGAAACCCTCAGTTTCATTGAATAATATAAGATGTTCTGATGTTTAACTATACACATGGACAAGGCAGAGTCGATCATAAGATTTTTGGTGCTTGTACGAATCTATAACGGTGTGTCTTTTTAGTTATTCGAATGTCTTTCTTTTTATATTTTCAATACAATTAATTGAATTATGTATGTGGTACTAAGTAGTTCGAATATCTTGGATTCGTAATACAAAATGACGGAAAAATAAAAGCATATGTAAATCATCGTATTCAAGTTCGATGCTTTAAATGGAGAAGAGTCTCGAGTGTTTTATGTGATACAAACGTACCGTTTAAGTTGAAGTGAAAAAATATCAGACAATTGTCAGACCAGCGAAGTTTTATAGAACAAAGTATTGGACGGTTAAGAACCAACACGAGAATAAAGTAAGTGTGCCGAGATAGGGATGTTGTGTTAGATGTGTGGTAAGACTAGATGAGATGAGATTAGAAATGACAACATTGTAGAGATAGTTGAGGTAGCACCTATAGTATAAATATTGTGGAAAAGATGTTTAGCTGGTTTGGACATGTAGAGAAAAAACTTGTAGATTATATAGTAAGAAAAGTAAATCAAATACATGATAATCATATTACAAGAGGTATAGAAACTAGAAAGACCTAGAAAAATTATAAGAGAAACTATTAGGAAAGATTTATAAATTAATCAGTTGGATTTAAATATGGTTTATCATATAACAATATGACGTATTTCGATTCATGTAGTCGACCCCACTTAGTAGGATAATGTTTGGTTGTTGTTGTTGTCGTCTTTTGAAAGCATTGACTCAAGCTTAACAACATGTATTATTTCATTTCATGATCAACTACCACATTTATTAGTCAATGAGATAATTAACTTCTCGTGCATCGTGCGGTTCCAAGTACTAGTGTGTGTGTGTATACATACTATTTTTTAATAATATTGTTGAGTAAAAAAATTACAACTATTGTAATTGTAATTATTTTTTTTTTTTGAAATACTATTGTAATTGTAATGTAACACATAAATTGGGATCTATTTCGAAATACATGTTGGTGTCATAAATACATATTTCTTCACACATTATTTGCATCATATGTCACCCATAATCAAACCTCACCATTGTATTTTAATATTAAACGAATAGTTATTTTTTAAGTTCATCAAGATGGTGTAATGGATACATGTTTTCTGTAAAAAAAAAAAAAATGGTGTGATAGATCGACTTCGCCAGGCTAACCTTCACTTTGTTTTTGAAGGAAATTTATACAAAACACAATTTAATTTTATTGAATTTTTTATCTCTTGTAAAAATCATTTGGATTGAATCAACTTTTAATTTATATTATAACAAAACCGTATATACATAGATTATAATATGCTCTTTTTAACTCTTATACGTTTCGCGTATTTGTTGCTTTCTAACCTAAATATTTGGTTCATTATACATCCGTAAACATGGAATAAACAGGTCCGACTCAAACCGCACTTAATTGATCAGATGTTATTTTCATATGTAGTTCGAATATTTTTTATCTCAAAGCTAGATGCTATTTTCATATGTAGTTCGAATATTTTTTTTTATCTCAAATATGATCCAAATCAAAACGCGAACACCCCTAATCCCAAACTATCCACCGACGTTACTTTTTAGCTATGCTAATATGCATGCTCTAAGGTTTTGCATAGTTATGGGGCATATTGGTTTATCAATCTTGTCGAGACCGAAGGCAGGAATGTGGCATATTACACACACCCATGGGAAAGAAGCTTAATCTATTGCTAAATCCATGGTTATTTGCAAGTTACAGCAAAATTTGCCATAACATGTGGGAGACAGATAAGAGGAATCATATATATAGTTTTATACAGGTTTGGCATCTGGAACATCATCAAGAATAAAAGGTCCTAGTTTACCAGCCCTGAATAGTGTAAGGAACTTTTTTGATACCATTAACCGTGCTTCTGAAGCCTTGTGAGGTATCTTTAATGCCTTCTGCAGTGCACCAAACTGCTGGTCAATCAGGTTTTCCAAGTCACTCTCATCTTCTACGTTGCCGTCGAATTCTGCTAGAGTCGAATAGAGTGCATGCTGAACTCCCACCACAACATCCTATGATAGAATAAGAACAAATGAGTCAGAAACGACAAAACAAAAATAAATCACAATAATAGGATAGCTATTCGCATTGATATACTGTCTAAGACCCATCATCACAAACTTGCAACGTCAAATGTGAGAAACATAATTCAACATAACCTTCCTAAGGTTCATCAACCTAAAAAGACTAAATTATTTGCAATTACAGACAAAACAAAGAGCATATATATGAAACACACTCGAACATGTGTTCGACCCACAACAACAAATTGTTATTTTCATGTTGAGCTATTTACAGAAATGATGCTACATCAGTAGATATGGGGTATTTAAGTAAATAAAAGTATTGTAAAGCATTTGTAAAAAGTAAAAACTAAGGTTTTTAATTACTACAATAAGCTTTTAGAAGTTTTTCAAATAGGCAAAACAGATCAAAACCTTTTAGATTTTACACTATCTGCAGATTTAAATTAAATCACACAAAGCAATTAACCTAACATCATTCAAGACAACAATATATGATAAAATAATACGGGACTGAACACCTATGGGCTTAAACATCTTAAAAAAGATCCCCTTCATATGGATTTAAAACACTTGGAAAATGTAATATTTGGAATTTGACAACCACAGTGTGAACATTTCCAGCACCACTTCAAAGTGTCATATTCCATTATTGCTATTTGTTACCTCCACATATATCATGTCAGATCTATTAGGCGAACCTCTCCTTTGCTTAAGATTTTTCAGGTTGTATCGATCATTTTCCTTGGCTTCATATGTACTCCCATCAACTCGCCTGTTGTTTATGTGTTTCCAGTGAAGTGGAGTACCCCGGGTATTTAAAACTGCCAAGAAGTACTGAGCAATACGCTCCTCACCCACCACTGAATCTTTAACAGACCCTGTCAATGAAACGGCCAAGTTTACATGAGAAAATATACACAGACAAGTGTTGCAAATTATATCATATAATGAAACTCAACAGATGCAGATGGGATATTTAAATGCCAAAATTGTTCTGTGAAAATAAAGTAATAACAATGAGAGATTAAAAGACAAAAGTAAGAACAATCAAGATCTAACCAGACTGCTGGTGCTTGAGATAGTTTATTAAAATAATGATGAAATATGCCATATCAAGAGGGTTGAGTAGCTCAACTTGTTTGAGCTAAGGGTTAAAGGAGTTGGAGGTCCCATGTCCAAACTCTCAGGCAAATAAGGAAAATACTAACCAAACAACTAATTACTAACATTGGTCATTTCAAAAACAAAACAAAAATGCCATATCCACGGACAATATAATTGACAATCATAAACGTCATTAAAAGCAAAAACACCTTTTCAAATTACGCAGTGGTTTGAAATGT
The DNA here is from genome assembly GCF_051527215.1 of Medicago sativa. Classification (NCBI taxonomy): domain Eukaryota; kingdom Viridiplantae; phylum Streptophyta; class Magnoliopsida; order Fabales; family Fabaceae; genus Medicago; species Medicago sativa. The sequence continues at coordinate 87,518,893 of NC_140755.1, read as the reverse complement.
CATAATTTGTTTTTCTTATAAAATAAGTTTATTACCCCAGAGTGTCCTTAATGTCATTGAAAATGCCTCCTCAATAGAGTTTAATCGACCCAGAGTGTCCTTAACGCCTATTTATGTTTAAGAATCAAGAGTAAGATGCTACTGAATGATTTTCCGCTTTTGGCACAAAGTATTATTCACACATTAAAACCAACCATGTGCTGATGTTATCATGATGATTATTTTAAACCTCAACAATTATTAAATTTTAGAAGTGGAATTCAGTAGTGTTTCTAAACGACAGTTTCAGGTACCACCTATGCAATATGACAATTTCATCAACATGATAGGGAACCATCCTCCTATCACTTTGTCACCAAAAATTGGGTAATAGGGACCAATAAATTGATTGTGTAAAATACAAGTAATTTAAACAGAATCTCAATAAATAAATGGGACTACAAGTATTTACCAATCAATAAACAATTGTTACCTAGCATGTTAATGAAAACAGTAATCTTAACTTCAAAATTAAAGCCACAGAAATGAGAATAGATCGGCAGTACAAATGTTAATGGAATTTGGAAGCATGTTTAACGAATAAAACACCAAATTCAAATTGTAACCTTGCGAGCTTACAAAATGCAAACAAGAACAGAAAACAACAAATAATGTGTTTGCAAGCAAAAAATGTGAACAAGAGACAGCACAAATAATGAACAACAATTGAGAAATTATTTATTAAAAAAGTCAAATACTACCATTGTAACATTAATATCAAGTCTCATTCATAATAACTTTATAGGTCTTGCTTACGAGTGCCCCCGAAACACTTTTAAGGATTCTAAAGCAAGAAATTATTTATTAAAAAAGTCAAATAATACTATTTCCAATGCATTGAATACACAAATTTTCCTAAAGACTTACTATTTAAGGTCCTTAAAGAGTGCCCCAGGGGCACTCGTTGGTATTTTCCTAACTTTATAAGGTGATCATTCTAGCCTTTAACCTATTTGCAAATTATATTGCAGACTGATGAGAAACTGATAGGTAGAATAAAAAACAAATTAAATCATCTATCAAATTCCATTTCATAATTAAATCATCTATCAAATTCCATTTCATAATTCAGTGTCCACGACAGAGGTCTGAACAAGCTTTGAACAAATCCACAGGAATCAAACATGTGAAGATTGAACAAATACAATTTCAGCACTTCCTTTTAAAAAATAAAGTGATGCATTAATAACATGAAATGTTAAATTTTACTAGATAACTTCAATCAATTGATACAGTACCTGCAAGAGCAAGCTTTAACCCTGTCTCTATGTCAGAGATACTTGGAACCAGAACCCCTGGGGTATCTAGGACGTATATGCTCGGCTTGTTTGCTATCTGAAACATCAGGTCAAAGAAATTCATAATTTCATTATGGGAAGTACCATCAACATAAAATAGAAACAGATGCCAAACTAATACTAAAAACAAAATCAAGGAGAAGGATAGAATAAGCATTGCCTTTTGTCTTCATATACTCTTCAAATAATATTTCATCATATTTTAAATATTCAATCAATTACCACAAATTCTCAGGATCAGGGAAGGACTAAAATTAAATCTCTGGAGGAATTCTAACTAAACAAAAAATACAATTGTTTTCCCAAACATAATAATGACCAGGTATGCAATACTCTTTGGAATACGCAAACAAATTGTAGTTTGGCACAATGCTATCAATGCCAAATATACATCAATTATGCATTCAGCATAATGACCTTAAAACTAAACATTTTTTAACTACCAAGACCCAAACTTCATTAAATTTTGATGATTACATTACTAGTTGTACTTAGTAATGCTTTATTACACAAATATATCTTATGCCCTTTCAAATCATCGTTCATGAAACTTTCAGTTCATAAGTCAGTTAAAAATAACCTTGATAGCAAACAAACAACAAAAATCCAAAGCCAACAATATGCTACACTTGTGATGCTCTAAGGAAACACTTCAATTTAGTTCCTCCATAAGAAAATTTCATTTACACATGAACAAAGTCACTGAGTGAATAATGAGACGTCAGAAACAGAGATAACCATACCTTAAAACCTGCAATATCTTGAGTGACACCAGGTAGTGGACCCACAGCAGCTCGCTTCATCTTCTCCTGCACTAAGAAAGCAAATCAAAACATGTTACTACAGGCACATTTGATAAAAAAATCTTGTTTGATAAGCTTATTTTGTAAAAAAAATTGTTTCTTGATTTCTTATATTTAAAACCAAACATTTAAATGGAGCCCTTGTGAGATTGTTTGGGAGGGCTTATGACATGTAGTTTATTTCCATAAGCTATCCAGGATAGCTTATGAAAACAGTTCAAACACTTTGTTTTATCATTTCTTGTAGAAATAACTTATAATTAAGCATTTATATGATAAGTGTTTATACTATAAACGCTTAATTATGTTGTTAATCCAAATAGGGTCGTGTTAAAAAAAAAACGGTTTTTTCAATTTTAGAAAACTGAGAAACCAAAACATAATCAAACAAGCCAGTCAAATTGGAAATGTCAATGACAACAAGCCAACAACAGAGATTATCAAAAACCCTTACCGGGAAAGCGAGAATGTGCAATTTGATGAATGGAATTAATCAAACAAGATTTGCCAACATTAGGAACACCAACCACCATAACAAGTAAAGTAGGTTCCTTCGAAATCGCTTCCTTCAATTTCAACTCCACAAGTTCCAGAAGCTTCGTAACAGAACTTTTACTATGAGCATTTATAGGAATGCAATCTTGCTTACACGACTCAAAATAATTCACCCATTTCTGCACCATAATCAAACAATAATCACAATTAATCAATAATTTAGGCAAATCATGTAGCCGACCCCACTTAGTGGGATAAGGCTGTTGTTGTTGTTGTTGTTGTTGTTAGGCAAATCATTAACAGAAAATAGATTGTTAATTAGTTAATGGTCAGCTACGAAGCATTGACTCATACACCAGACATGACACGTCCACATCAAAAATAATTTTTTAAATTATATGACTGAATGTAATCACATGTGACACATGTCGGGTTCGAGGACACAGCGTTCGATTAGAAGTGTCTGTAAAATGATTATTACATGCATGATGTTGGGGTTGGCTAAGTCTTTTTTGTTGAGTGCGACGACACGTCGTTTCAACGAAAGGTGATGTTGAAGATCGGAGTTGATGGAGGAAATAGGAATACGAGCGTCTCTGACTTCGATGACGAGGTCGGCGAGTTTAAGACGGTTACGGATGGCGCGTGTGGCGGCCGCCATGTGTCCTGGAAACCAGTTGATGAGTCCTCCGCCGGTGTTGAAGTCCATTTCTCCTAAACCTTTCTTCAACAATCCCTTCAATGCCCCCATTTTCTTCTTCTCTGCCAGCGAACAAACTGAAAACCCAGAAGTTATAACTGTCAACAAACTGATGGCCCAATATAACAGTAAATTTTTAGTGAAAAAAAGTTATCAACAATAAACTATGCATACTCAACAAACAATATCACCTTGCAACCACATTACAGTAATTAAAAACAAGTTCTGCTGAAAATCAACATAAGCAGATTCATTGTAACATTTCAACAAACACCTTGTGTACAAAACTCAATCATATACCAAAATAAAAACTATATATCAATGAACACTATCAACAGAAACTAGTCCGCATAGAAATTAGTTTCGCATTAAAAAATGTGTTTAACGACAAAATTAACAAAACTCAAACAACGAGGAAATAAAGGAGTTATAACAAGAATGAAGAAATGAATACGCATGAAAATTACAAATGAAAGAGAAGTGCAATGGCTTTGCGTTCTCTGACTGAGGTGCTCTTGCGTCGGAGTGTAACGGCGGTGAGTCGACGAGGGCGAGAGAGGGACTGTTATTGAGTCATCGCCAAAGTTATTTGTTTTGAGAAAATATTAGAAATTTAAAAAATAAAAATAAAAAGTTAAGGTGGATTCTAGAGTGAGAGTTCTAACAAGTCCCTCACCGATGGACCATTATAAAAAACATTAATAGTCATTTGATTAATCTAAGTGATTGTATCTTACCGTACACTTTTTACACAATATCACACTTCTTTGTTTACTTCTCTCTAGCCTTTTCCCGTATCTATTTCTCTGCTCTCTTAGCTTTGATAACCTCCATTCGGTTGTGGTTATAGTAAATCAAACTGCTCCAAAAAAGAATCAAATGCGGCTCCGTCTTCCTCCCTCACTCCCTCACTCCCTAATCAAGCTTATGTATGATATCTCATTCATTTTTGTTGGTTTTTAATTCCAATAAAAGTTAATAAATTAAAATATGAATATTTGGTGTGAAGTGATGTGAAAATTCAGAGCCAAACTTTACATATGGATATATGTTGTTAAGCCCCTTTTCTGGTTCACTTTTGTGTTTTTATCAAATGACAATCAAAATAGAGAAGATGATGGGAAATCAGAAGACCATCGATGGATAGGAAAACAACAGAAAGAGAGTGATAAAAGATTCAGATAGAGACCAAATACATATTTAACCCTTATAAGAATATAGAAAGATCTTAAGAAATTAGCAGATCTTAAGTAGCGGAGGGAGGGTGAAAAGGAGGCAGAGAGGGAGGGGGAGAGAGAGAGAGAGAGAGAGAGAGAGAGAGAGGAGGAGGAGGAGGAGGAGGGGAAGAAGCAGGAGAATGAGAAGGAGAAGGAGAAGAAGAAGAAGGGGGTGTGTGTGGGTAGAAGAGTTTAACAAACATGAACATATTAACAAACCGAAAAAGCTCTATTTGATAAAAGAGCAATGATATTTTGACATCATTTGATGACAACTTTGTTGACAACCTTGTTTTTCTTATTTTTTATTGGTCAAAAACAATGAAGAGAGAAAAAGGAAGAGAGAGGATAACAACATCATGTGAGTATGAGAGAGAAAGTTGTCCAAAAATTGTCAAAAAATGGTTGTCAAAATATCATTTCTCTTGATAAAAATAAGTTATAAGTTAGAGTAATGATATTTTGACATCCATTTGATGACAGCTTTGTTGACAACCTTGTTTTTCTCACTTCTTATTGGTCAAAAACAATGGAGAGAGAAAAAGGAAGAGAGAGGATAACAACATCATGTGAGTATGAGAGAGAAAGTTGTCCAAAAGTTGTCAAAAAGTGGTTGTCAAAATATCATTTCTCTATAAGTTATAAGCTACGCTAATGGTTAGAAAAACCAGTTCATAGTTGTTTGTTAATTGATAGTTAAAAGCTTATAGCTGAGTTAAATTAAATTAAAGTATTTGATAAAATTAGATTTTGAAATGATTGGTAAATATAAAATGACATAGAAGCTAGCTTGTAGCTTTTAATTGAGATTTTTTAACAAATCTTTTTATTTATTTTTTATGAAAAATTATTTCTTTTATTTAAATCGCTAAATAAGTCAAAAGAAAAAAATGATAAATATAAATATCTAAATTCAATAGAAAGTGTTCGTTTTAAAAATTAAAATAAAAAACAATTCAAATTCGGAACAATTTTTCAAAGAACTAAAATTAGAAGGAAAAAAACAATGTTAAAAAAATAAAAATAAATCGAATAAATAAATCGAATGATAGAGTAACATATACTGGATTTTTTTTAATGAAGTAGCATAACATATATAATGAAATAGTGTATAGTCAATATAATTAAGTCACATCATTTTCATCTTAAATATCATAAACGTGGAGGGTTGTCAAATTCGAACAAAGGGTATTTTGGAGAGTAAAATATGATGTGTGAAAAACATATAGAATGGAGAAAGCAATAGTCTTAACAAAAAGATTGTATTCTCAACCTTAAATTCTTTGAGTATGAACCTTGAATTAGAGTATCATCTCTTCACCTTGAAATTATATTTGAAAAAAAATCCTCATATTAATATTTATCTCATAATATTGTCTTATTGAAAAATTAGCTATTGTAAATACCTATCTTTATATTAAATATTTTTTATATTTTCTTAATCTTGAACTAGGGCATCATCGCCTCACCTTGAAATTATATTAGAAAAATACACATATTTATAGTTTATTTACTTTTAATAGTTTTTTTGTTACAATGTTATTACTATGAAGTTTCAAACACGTTTAGCGCAAATCCTCATACGTAGAGTTAGGAATCGAACTCCTAACCACTTGTTTAAGGATTCAAGTCTCTTACCCCTTGTGTCAATCCATTATTGATACTTTAAATAGTTATTTAACTTTTTTGTTGATTCAATAGTTCATTTCTTTGCCATTGGAAAAGGAAAAAGAAAAACATGTTTGCTATTGATTCTTACTTGTGGAAAAGGAAGAAAGAAAACATTCTACTCCATTTTATTTATCGACAAAAAATACATGTTTGTAAGTATGTATTTCGATAAGTATCTATCTTTTCAGAGCTTATGTTTATATGTTTATTCATGGCAACAAATTGTATATGTGTGTGTGAGTGTTAATTTTTAATTAGTCATGTAAACAATTGGGTTTAAATTAACATTTACATTTTGAAATACAAGTACGGTCAATCAAATAGACGTAAGGACAATGAAGATTAGTCTCTTCTTTAACTAAGTTCAAAGCAGACTTAAAATAAAATTCCATAATAGTATTGTTGTGGCTTCCTTTATAATCTAACACTCTAATATGATGCATTCCCCTTAAAGATGATCTCTCAACGCACACTACAACGGTTATTAGTTCTCAAATCAATCCATATGATATGGTTATCAATCTTAGAAATAGATAAAAAAAAAAAAAAATAGGGTTGAAATAAAGATGGTTTAGGAAAGAGTATAAATTAGCAATACTATAACAAAACTTTAACAATGTTAAGCTTGACTAGATCCCCTAAAAAATGTTAAGCTTGACTACATATATGCATAACTTTTACTTATAAAATATATAGGTAAATAATTGTATTTGAGTTATTTGTTTAATCACTTAAGACTCTTCTAACTTTAAAGACATATGTAAAGCTTAGTTACTAAGTTTACACACAACAAAATTTTATATCAACTTTGATAATTATATTTTACATATAGAAATGTATAATTTATAATAAAGATAAAATGTAATAAAATAAAAATGAGTTTTAAAATAATTATATAAATTTTCTATTTAGAACTCAATATACTTTAGGTCAGCCCTGCAAATAGATTAACAAACTTAAGTTAAGCTAAAGATAAATAACACTTACATTGTTTTAAAATTCTTTGTTGTTTTGATTTTTTTTTATTACAGAGTTTTGTGTGTTGAATATTCTTATTGTTTGCTTGAGTTCCTTTTCTTGATGCATGTCAGATACTCATTCAAGTTTTAAACAATCATGTGAGACTTGTTGTTGTTTATTTCAATATATTTTGCACAGAGGTGAATGTTATCTACGTATTACAAAATTTGAGTAAAAGAAAAATTGTGTTATCAATCAAATCAAAAATTAAATATTAAATTAATTGGTATTGGTTCTTGGGTCATGTCTATTCATTTTTGTACTAGGTGTGTTTCGCAATCTTGGAATATTATATTTTTGCGTGAAAACCTTGAAGATTTTATTCACGTAACTTGTTGTCCAAAAAACGTGTGTTTCTAGAAGTTTGCTATTGTCTGTTTGTTATGTCGTACTTTTGAAACATATGTCATAAACATTTTAGGAAATAATATTTTTGCTCCAAGAATATTGTGAAGACCGAATATACTTTCTAATGGTTAATTTACAATTGGCCATTTTAGATGTTATTTTGCGGGGGCCTAAACATCTAATTTGTGAGTTTTGAGTAAGTGTTGTTGTCCATGATTAAGTTTTTGTTTTGTTGCGCTTACATTTACGTAGCAGATCTAGATTACCATAAATGATTTCGGATTAAAAAATGTTTATGGAAAATACATACCATAAAAGTTTAAAAAAGATTTATGAAACATGCATAATATAAATGTATAAAAAAAATATTTATTGAAAATACATACCATAAAGTTTTAAAAAAAGGTTTATGAAACAACATACCATAAAAGTGTAAAAAAAGGTTTATTTAAAATACATACCATAAAGGTTTTGTTTTAGGGAAAATACATACCTTATGGAAAAAAGGTTTAAAAAAGTTTACAACCGAATATAAATTGTGTGTTAATTATGTTTTACTGATTTTCAAAATAATAACAAAACAAAGTTATTAATTCTTATAAGTCCTAAACCTATAAAGTATTAATAACAAAACAAAGTTATTAATAAGAACATCTTTGTAAAGTATTATCTGCCACATTATACGTGGCCAATTCTGTCATTCCCAATCGCAACAACAGTTGTCGCCATCTAAATATAGTGCAGAGGGAATATTAATTGACTCAGAAAAAGTTATTACAAACAAGGAACTCCAAGTTTCGTCATTTAGCACCCAAAAATCATACTGAGAATCGACTATAGACCGAAATCATTTATGGTAATCTAGATCTGATTTAGCAGAGGGAATATTAATTGACTCTGATTTTTTTTTATTACAGAGTTTTGTGTGTTGAATATTCTTATTGTTTGCTTGAGTTCCTTTTCTTGATGCATGTCGGATACTCATTCAAGTTTTAAACAATCATGTGAGACTTGTTGTTTATTTCAATATATTTTGCACAGAGGTGAATGTTATCTACGTATTACAAAATTTGAGTAAAAGAAAAATTGTGTTATCAATCAAATCAAAAATTAAATATTAAATTAAATTAAATGGAATTGGTTCATGGGTCATGTCTATTCATTTTTAAGTATGATAATATAAGTAAAGGGTCCCATAAAACTATGATAAAAAAAACAACAAAACATTTTTAAGCCGAATTAATGTATGATCTTTATTTTACGTTATTAATAACCTATAGTATATCCCTAAAACAAAATCTAGAGTACATTAATTTAGTTTAATAAAGTTTTATAGGACCCTTTTCATCATAGTTTTATAAAATTATTTACTTAGATTATTATACTTTAAAACTTGACCCAGATCTTAGATCCATTTAATTTTATTTTCAATTTGATTAATAACATAGTTTCCCTTTTGCTTAGGTTTTTAATCCGTAACACTATTTTCCTACAATAAATAGCAAATATTTTCCTTTACGCACAATTGAATGAATTCGGTAACAATTCATCTCAAACAATCATTAAATGCTTCAATTTGCATCTCATAATGATCAAGTAGAATAGGCCATGCAGGCAATGAGACGATTCAAGACAGAAATATAAGTAATAAGAAAAATTCATCAAAAAAACAAATAATTCGAGTACAATGTTGATGTTATTATTATTATTTTTTGTTTTATAAATGTAGGTGTTATTTATCCCTAGACTAACTTAATTCTTATATTTTGTTTCTTATCCTAGGTTCAAAGATACGTTGTTTCGTTCATTTTTTATTGTTAGTTTACATTTTTTATTGTAGGTTTCACTATCACTATAACTCAATAATGTTAGATCTTTTACGTCACGACATACAACTTTTTTCTGTTGGTTGTCAGAATTTTATAATTGTAGTTCTTGTAAGTTCTGAACCATATATCTTCATCTATATCATGCACTTATAATACTCTTTCCTTAATCATCTTTTACACTCGTAAGTCCAAAGCATCATCAAGTATAGTACAATATATTTTTTTAACAACAAAGAATAAGACCATGCTGATGTTCTATTAAGTGATCAAACAAGTAATAAAGTGTAGGAATATGAAACCAAGATCTAAAGTCACCAGGTTCTTCAATTATATGAAGTAAACTACCAAAATACCAAAATACCATAGATAATGCTAACAAAAGACATTACAAAATGGTTCATAACAAAATGCATAATAGTGGAAAGATCTTTCCAAATGGTAAATATTCTTTCAACAACAAGTTTTTCACTTCCAGCAATCTGACTCTTAGTTAATGAATTCCATTTCCTCAGCCTCCTCTCCTGGATCTTCATTCATGATAAACATCATTACTTCTGTAAGCAGTAGAATGACCCTTACTTTGCTTTTGATCACAGGTTCAACAAAGTCTTTGTCATCATCAAACATGTTATCGTGGTAATTTTCATAATTTAAATAAATTTCTCTGTTGATGAATTGCTCCACGGTAGTAGAGGCGATATACATTATTTTATGCACGGTGACTAACACACCCTCAGTTGTGACTCGTGTAGATAAATTGTTTTACATTCGATGTCACGGATTCCACAATCAACACTGATGAATAAGGGTGAAGAATGATATCTCCGGTGAGGGCTGTCAATGGCAGCAGTAAAAAACTTGTTGCTGAGTTCAAAAAGTTTTGTATAACCTCTACTGAATTCATCCATCCATCACAAATCACTGAGGGAAGTGCATACCCACTAAGAGCCCTTTAATCGACCTTATACACGATGAGAAAATCATAATTTTGGCATAAAATCTTTAAGTTTGAAGGAAAACTGCATCCTCTACAACACCCTTTAACTTTTCAAACAAACATTGTATATCATTGAAAGCGTTTGGGAGATGGAGTCGACAACTTGGACACATTTTAGTACTAATCATCTAAGTTTTGTATGCACAATCATAACAAAACATGTGGTTGCATTGAAGATAGAATCTATCACCTTATCATTACAAATAGAGCACATTTCTTCTTCCCCTTTTCTTGTGTAGAGCTCTCTGTTGTGATTTTCATCATCAAAGTTGGTAAGATCAGCTGAATTGACGTAAGAAGGACGAGTGCACGTTAACCTCTGTTTTTCAAAAGAATTACAAAATAAATTCATGTTGTCTGTTGACCACCTCCAAATGCCGTCAATTGAGTTGAACCTTCCGACAAGTCTCAAAGTATCATAAAATTGATGCCTATATGCACCATCTTCGTGTGAGGATAGGTGCATTGTAACCATTATGTCCATTTGGATTTAAATAATGAAATACAATTATTATTGTTCTTCTCCTTCCATTGGATGGATTTTCGGTGCTTTAGTTTTCATAATAAATTACTTCTTATGAAAATTAAAAAGTATATTATAATACCAGTATAAGATTTGTATGTTGCACAAATACTCTGCTAAGTGTTCTGTGTTTTAAGTACAAAGTTTTACATATATAGTATACATTAAAATTTAATTTAAATTCAAATTAGATGATGGTAAGTTAATTTAAACTTAATTGTACATATCAATATTATAGTATCCATTAAGCTTTATCATAAGGTAGCTGGGATATCAAACTAAAAAGTAGATTCAAATGACTTCACTAACAACTTACTTTAAATGATAGTTTAAATAGAATCTAAGTATAAGTATTATATTTGTATGGGTATAAAAGTCAGAGTTTTAAGAAGGAGAAAAAAAAGAAAAAAAAAGGTTGGACTCATAAAACATAATAATAAATAAAAAGACGACGAAGGAATGGAAAAGAAAATAAGAAAGGTGTTTGGTTTTATATTGTGTTGGCCACATTTTGTTAAAACAAATTGTTATAGCAAGATGTTGAACTAGATGTCCTAGACATATTAGTACGACATTTTATACCAGGTGTGTTTCGCAATCTTGGAAAATTATATTTTTGCGTCAAATCCTTGAAGATTTTATTCACGTAACTTGTTGTCCAAAAGGCGTGTGTTTTTAGAAGCTTGCTATTGTCTGTTTGTTATGCCGTACTTTTGAAATATATGTCATAAACATTTTAGGAAATAATATATTTGCTCCTAGAATATTGTGAAGACCGAATATACTTTCTAATTGTTAATTTACAATTGGCCATTTTAGATGTTATTTGGCGGGGGCCTAAACATCTAATTTGTGAGTTTTGAGTAAGTGTTGTTGTCCATGATTAAGTTTTTGTTTTGTTGCGCTTACATTTACGTAGCAGATCTAGATTACCATAAATGATTTCGGATTAAAAAATGTTTATGGAAAATACATACCATAAAAGTTTAAAAAGGGTTTATGAATCATGCATAACATAATTGTATAAAAAAATATTTATTGAAAATACATACCATAAAGTTTTAAAAAAAGGTTTATGAAACAACCTACCATAAAAATGTAAAAAAAGGTTTATTTAAAATACATACCATAAATGTTTTGTTTTAGGGAAAATACATACCTTATGAAAAAAAGGTTTAAAAAAGTTTACAACCGAATATAAATTGTGTGTTAATCATGTTTTACCGATTTTCAAAATAATAACAAAACAAAGTTATTAATTCTTATAAGTCCTAAACCTATAATTTCAAGTTTGAGAAGAAAACTCACAACAGTGTTGAATTAGGGAAGCGACGAAAGTAGGACCCATAAGCCATAACAACAGAGTTGCTTTGCAACCTTCCACCGGATGGATTCATATCACAGTTAAATGCAACTGCAGAATTAGTATCGTTAGAGACAAAAGTTGTGTATTGACGTGTTCAACAGTTGACTATGACATGTATTTTAGAACAGAGAGATTATTGAGTTATGCTAACAAATGTCTTCATGACACTTGTTTCGGATTTAAAAAGAAAATAATATTGAGTAAGTGTTGTTGTCCATGATTAAGTTTTTGTTTTTTTGCAACCGGGTTAAATTTACGACATGTATTTTTAAATTCATCTTTGATTAAATTTGATTTTAATTTCTCTATTGAGTTGATTGAATTTGATGATGAAGATGAAAAGTTTGATGATGAACATGAAAGAGAAAGAGATGAAGATGAATGGTGTTTTTGATTTTGATTTTTAAAATTATTATTAATTAATAAAAAACAAGTGTAAAAAAGAAATTAAATGGAAAATAATTAAAAATGCCAAATGAGTGTGCCACGCCATCCTTTTTACATAGTCATATGTGACTATGCGTGCCACGTCAGCTTAAATGTATAGTCATATGTCTCAGGGTCCAAAACCAAATAATTTTCATTTTATAAGGATCAAATCCAATTTTTTTTTTTTACAAGGAGAAAAACCAAAAGTGTCATATATTACAGGGGGTAAGACATTATTAACCCTTAGATGTTTGATAATAATTTTTCTAATCATATTTCAAAATCAATAATTAAATCATTTTTTATATTAAGACCCAATTAGCAGGGCTGATCCATCAACTTTTGATGCATAATAAAGCAAAATTGGATATGTTTCCTTTAAAAACAACAAAAAATATTAAAGACTTTTCAAATTGAAATAATTTTTACAACCTTATATGCACTGTCATGATTTTTTTTAGGAAATGGTTTTTAAATTTTCAAATGAATTAATTAATCTAGTAAAAAAGGTGAATCAATTAATAATATCAAAATTAATGAGTGGATAAAATAAATAAAACTAATAAAATAAAAACTATTAAGTAAATAAAAAAAAAGTTGAGGCCCAAGATGCCACCTTACTTGCAACTCCCTTGGATCAGCCTTGCCAATAAGTTTAAAATTTTAAGTTGATATTTAAAATCAAACCGAGATTGACAAAATCACAATGCTACATTATAATTTTGTTGAAGCTCTAAAGTCTTTTGTCAAAGGAAAATACTGCTTTTTACGAATGTCTATTACAAGAAATCGACGAATACACATTTACCATTTTTTTGTTTACATTCATTGCATAATCATAATCCGTAACAACTCTCATCATCAAAACAACTCTTAATTCAACAAAGCAATTAAACTCAATTAATTAATAAGTTTCACCAAAAGACGAATCTTTCGAAAGAATCAGAACTTGGTTCATTGTGAAACAATTATTGACTCAAATTTATTTCATATTTAGATTACCAAAGCCCTCCCTCCAAGAACCAAAGAGTTAAAAGAAGAAAAAAAAAATTTTAATTTTGTCAAACTTATTGACGATTTAAACTTTACATATACACTAAAGCAAATACAGTCAACATCTATTATTCATCATCAATTGTTTTTATTATTTAAGCTAAAATAACAAAAAGATTTTATTTCCATAAATATCCTATATATACTAATAAGGAGAATGTTAAGATTAGGACAATCCCATAATTTTCCACCACTAGATGATGAGTTGACAAAACGGAGGGGTTACGATCATTCACTCAGCGGGCCCAAGAACGTGTCCCACAAATTTGAATTCAAACCATAATAACGTTACAAAACCATACCTCAGGTTCGTAACCCGAACCAAAGCATAATACTCCCCTAAACCAACACTTCTCACAACTCACCCACCCACTTCAAAAAGTTCCTTTTTTCTCTTCTCATTCTTCAGCTTCCAACAAAAAAATCTTAACTTTTCTTCTCTGATCATCATTTTCTTTCTCAATTTTGTAGAAAAAAGATTTTGGGTTTCTTTGTTTTTTCTTCAATTGTTGTTTTTTGTTGTTGATTGTTGATGATCATGATGGAGAATTGTTCAAGAAATGGGTTTCATGATTTCAAAATGTCTTCAAGAAAAGCTGAAGAAGCAGGTTAGTTTCTTTGTTTTACAATGTTTCTACTGCTTTTGTGTTTATATCATGTTACAATGTTGAATGATTATGAAAAAAAAAAATGTCTTTTTTTTTTTTTTATTGAATTTTTATTTGAATTTTGTAGCTTTGAGACGTTATGAAGCAACCCAATGGCTTGAAAACCAAGTGGGTCCTCTTGGAATATCACATCAACCTACTGAGAGAGAACTTGTTTCTTGCTTGAGAAATGGTCTCATTCTTTGTAAAGCCATTAACAAGATTCATCCTGGAGCAGTACCTAAGGTATTGAATTTGATTCTATATGGAATGATTAATAATTAATTGCATATTTAAAATAAATGGAATGTTTTAATTGAGAAATTTGACTGTTTGAATTTGACATTTGAATTTTAATTTTGTCATAAATGCTTACCTTTATGTGATGTTAATATTGTTAGGTTGTTGATACTCAAGTGCCATTACAACAATCCCTTGCTTGGGATTCTCAGCCTTTACCTGCATATCAGTATTTTGAAAATGTGCGCAATTTTTTGAACGCGGCTGATGAATTAAAGCTTCCGGCTTTTGAAGCTTCTGATCTTGAAAGGGTAAGTTATTTATGAATTATAAAATTTTCTTTATACACAGCAAAATGATTGTTTTCATGTGCAAATAGTGTAGTGAGAAAAAAGTAGTGCTTTATTGGTAAATTTAGAAAACCAGGGTTTAAATGATGGGCTGTGTTGTCATTCTTCAAATGTGACCTAAATTGAGGTTGAGCTGTGGTCATTGAGACATTATTGATATTGCGTCCTAGGTTGTGGTCATGAGCCTTTGATATATCTTGTTGTTATTAGGCTTTTGGTTTTGGATTAGTGTGTTTGAACAAGTATATTGTTGGTCATTTGTTTTTCAGGAAAGTGTAGAGAATGGTTCTGCAGGAAAAATTGTTGATTGTATTCTATCACTTAAATGGTTTCATGAGTCGAAGCAGATGAGCAATCAAAGTGGATCCAGCAAACGCTCAAAATCTCCTTTAGTTTTGCAATCAATCAATAGATTGCAACAAAAAGCCACTACTGCATTACCCTCTGATGCATGTAGGCGTTTGGATTTGTCTGCAACATCGGAAATAAAGCCTCCTGCTGAGAGTAATGTTCAAAAACAAGAAGGTTCAATTTCTCAATCTTACTCACTAGTATCTGATTCATTGGTTTGAATTTGAATTGAGTTTAAATTTCTATTGAATTTTAATCCTTTAGCTGATGGCTAGCTGCACAGTGTAATATTAATGATCAGACTTTGCCAGTTGACATTTTGCACTTTAAGGAATATTAGTTCAGAATGCTGGAGACCTTAATTGTATGTTTTCAAACCATAACACGGGAAGTTTGTATTGGAAATCACAACATTCAATACATTAACGAGCAAATGCTATATGTTCCATTAAAAAAGTTCCTGCTTTTTGACTTTTTTTCATTTGCCTTGTAAGTTTTCAAACCTAAACTCAAATAACTAAAGGATGAAAATATTTTGGACTTGTGTGCATCATGGGCTAATTTTTTACTTCAAATAAATATAAATATTTAACCTTTTTCATGATTTATTCAGTAACTTCTAATTATTGGAAAAGGAACACAAGTTAAGATACTCTACTCTATGTCAATTCGTTAAAAAGCATTTGTACATAGGTGTATATTGTTTGATGTATATCTAGTCAGACCTTGTGTCCCTAATAATTGTATTCTTGCTACTACCTTCACTGGATGCAGCAGAAACTGTGGAGTCACTTGCCAATATGCTCGTTGACCGTATGCTTGATGCCAAAGAAAATATCGATGGAAAGCTTTTTGCTTCTCTTCGTAATGGAAACCTGGTAATCATAATTTGTACCTGTAATCATGTAAACAAATGTGTTTAATTAACATTAGTTTGCAGATGAGTGTTTTGTCTTCCACCTAATCATTATTTAGTCTTTACTGCAGGATCGAATAGACCTATTTAATCAGATTTTGACTGGTTGTTGTGTGGAACAGCCATCTATGAAGTTCCCTGAGGTTAGTTGGAGATTTTCCAAAGTTATCCTTTTTGGTGCTAATTCATAATGAGTCATATAATTGACCAGTCTTCATGCTGCAAATTATGCTAGGTTAAGATGATAATTAATAAATATAAATAATTGAGAACAATCATCCTTTGGTTTTTATTTTTTGGCTGAAGAATGCCTTTGTCAATATTATAACTCTTGATGTATGTTGTTTGTGGTCTTTTTACGCTCAAGAACCAATGCTGTGGTCAGAGTTAATTAATTGTTTGATATACCAAATGTTGTATTCATTAATCATGCGGAGAAACAATCCCTTAATCTACAAATCATGTTTATCAAACCAATCTGGTTTGAACATTTTGAGTAAAAACATATGAAAGGATATACATAAGGGTTATTTTCTTATTCCATTATGCTCATTCTATTAGGAGAAGCAATCTAAATATTTTAAAAAGGATTTTTTTCATGAAATATTGTGAATCTAAATATTGTGAACCCATGTGAGGATTGCTTGCTTTTCTCTTATGATACATAACATAAGACTTCTTGGTCTAAAACAGTTGCTACTAAAGAATTTAAAAAAAGAAGGGAGTAGCTTACCACCTCATTTCACTTCCAAACCTACAGAATCAGACACTTTCTCTGCACGTCAAAATCCCAAGGTACAATATGTTTTTCCTGTAATATATATATTTTTTTTCAAATAAAGATTTTAATTGATCATTTGACTTGTTGTGTGCTTTCCGAATTATTTCCCTACTTCGAAATCTAAAAGAAATTTCAATTAAATGTTTCCATTTTTTTCTTTTTACTACATTTATGTAAAAAAAAAAAATGAGGTGCATCTATCATCTATCTCAATTTTGAATACTAATTTAGCCAATGTGCATTTCATACAGTGTAGAGCTTGCTCTGGAAAGTGCACTTGCAACCACAAGCATCTCATAGATATACAGAAAAAAGAACTTCAGGTAGGCATTTGTGCAGCTTTAAATAGGTTTCTATTGCATTTTTGAGATATTATAGCATATATATTTAGTCTAAGCATGAAACAGCCTGCAGTTTTGAGACAATGTTTGTAAATCACGTGTTCACTCAGGATCTCAAAGCATTGAAGTTGAAAATTAAGAATGAGTTTGAAGAGATGCAATCACAGTTTCAGAGTTTTTTCAAAGATATAGGTATATGAATAGCCATTAATTTTGAAAGCTTCTTGTCTTTTACATCATATTGACAAAAGTAGAGATAGTTTTTAATGGTTTTGTGTTATTTCATGAACCCAGGTTGTCAAGTTAATGAGATGTCAACCAAAGCTCTTGGCTATCAAAAAGTAGTCGAA
This sequence comes from Medicago sativa, assembly GCF_051527215.1. Taxonomy (NCBI): domain Eukaryota; kingdom Viridiplantae; phylum Streptophyta; class Magnoliopsida; order Fabales; family Fabaceae; genus Medicago; species Medicago sativa. The sequence goes on along the minus strand of NC_140755.1, from coordinate 87,501,129 downwards.
GAGAACAGAAAGCTATACAACATGGTCCAAGATTTGAAAGGTTTTTTTACTTCTAGATTTAAAGGGTCATTTTCTTTTTTACTATCCTTGATCTCCAAGTAATCTTCGTCTACCTACCTTTTCAAATGCAAAATGCAGGCAACATTCGAGTATACTGCAGAATCAGACCTACATTCAGGGCTGAATCCAAGACTGTAGTTGATTTCATTGGGGAAGACGGTTCTCTGTGCATTTTAGATCCATCAAAAACACTAAAAGATGGAAGAAAACTGTTTCAGTTTAATCGGATTTTTGGTCCAACAGCTGGCCAAGGTAGAGTTCTAAAAGCTACATAGTCTAAAATTTGCGCACACTCATTTGACCGACTTTATCCCCCCTCTTTCTCTATCCATCTCTTTGTTGAAATTTACTATTTTGTACTCAGATGAGGTTTATAGGGACACTCAACCATTAATTAGATCAGTGATGGATGGATACAACGTTTGTATTTTTGCTTATGGTCAAACTGGATCTGGGAAGACTCACACAATGGTAAAATACTTGATTTAATTTTGCTTTATCTTCAGTTACACTATAGATCTGTTTTAAATTCAATTATAAATAAGATATATGCAATTATTTGTTCTTTTGTATCATTATCTTAGCCTTTGACCAATGCTCAAACCATCTAAATTTTAATTTTTTTTTTCATGTTGCAGAGTGGTCCTTCAGGAGGAACATCCAAGGATATGGGAATCAATTATCTGGCTCTTAATGATTTGTTTCAAATGTCTAGTGAAAGGAAGGACAACATAAAGTATGAAATTTATGTCCAAATGGTCGAGATTTACAATGAACAAGTAAGAGATCTACTTGCAGAGGACAAAACAGAAAACAAATATCCTTTTTCATATTCATTCTTCAATAAATATTGTCAGAAATATATTCATACTATTGTTCTAAAGATAAGGCGGAGAAATATGCTTTATTTTTAGTCTTTTGATCTTACCATTTGCAAGTAGTTTATTTCCTTAACTAACCTCACATTAGAGATCCGGAGCTGCAACGATGATGGCTTGAGCCTTCCTGATGCTAGATTGCGGTCAGTGAACTCTACAACGGATGTTATGACCCTCATGAAACTTGGAGAGGTTAACCGTGCTGTCAGTTCTACTGCAATCAACAATAGGAGTAGTCGTTCACACAGGTGAGTTTTCACTTTTCAGGAGTGCTAATGACGTATTTCCCTTTCTGTAATGCTTTTGTTTGGTTTAGGCACTTATTGATAAGACTCTCCAATGTGTCTCAGTGTACTTACTGTGCATGTTAGTGGCAAAGATACATCCGGGAACTGCATTCGCAGTTGCCTTCATTTAGTAGACCTTGCCGGAAGTGAAAGAGTAGACAAATCTGAAGTCACAGGAGATAGACTAAAGGAAGCGCTATACATTAACAAGTCTCTTTCCTGTTTGGGAGATGTGATCACGGCGCTGGCTCAGAAGAATTCTCACATTCCTTACAGGAACAGCAAACTCACACTTCTTTTGCAGGACTCCTTAGGTACACACTTGTGTCCATTATGTCAAAGAAAAGCTTTGGAGACTCTACCTTGGTTTTTTCACCATATGACATCATGTTAATGTTTTCTCTGGAAATTTTTGCATTGTAGGTGGACATGCTAAAACATTAATGTTTGCGCATATGAGTCCCGAAGCAGATTCCTTTGGTGAAACAGTGAGTACTCTGAAGTTTGCTCAGAGGGTTTCCACTGTGGATCTTGGGGCTGCCCGGATGAACAAAGAAACCAGTGAGGTTATGCAACTTAAAGCACAGGTAAGAATATTTACTTCAAGTCTTAAATCTTAACTTCTTGGAGACTAAGAATCGGACTCGTTAACCTGGTATCATAGGGTGTTTAACTTCCTCTTTTTTTTTTTTTTTTTTTTGCTATGGATACTAGGTTGAGAACCTTAAGATTGCATTGGCAAACAAGGAAAACTCAAAACCAATGTTCAATAGAACTAAAGAATTCGACACTCCGCTCGAAAAAACTCCACTGCGCCCACGAAGACTTAGTATTGAGAATTGCAGCGGAATAAAGACCAACAAACCTGTGAAAGCTGATGATAAAAATGGAGCTAAATCACCTTCTTATATAGCCCGTTCAAGAAGACTAAGCTTGGAAGGTCCAAGAACTGTCAAAAAAGCACCGGCATGTGTAAACAAAACTTTACAGTTTGAGCCAATATCTCAACAGAAAGATCGTCCACAGCAAGATCCAGAAGCAGTGTCAAAGCTAAATGGCCAATTAAGCAATGGCAATTCCAGGTCAGAGTTGCATGTCAAAGCTCCTCCAAGTCCTACGAACATGTATCAGAAGAGGTGTATAAAAGTTGATAGTGAAGTAGTCCAAATTCACCCACATGATCTACCTGAAACACCTGAAGCACAAATGCTAGATAAAAATGATTCAAACAGAATTGTGCCAAGTGACATTGCTGAGTCCATAACAGCTAAGGTTATAGGCACAAATGGAAAAGGGTCCCAGTTTAGAAGATCCCTGAGAACAATTGGGAAACTGATTAATGGACCTGATAAGAAGTATGCTTTCTTTAGGCTTCTAAACCTGGTGTTTTTAAACCTTTTTACAAATGTTTTCAGGTGTTTTACTGAATCTTTTATTTTGAAAATATGCAGAAACCAACAAATTATGGTTGAAGTGAAGTCACCTGTCAAGGGAAGCAGCACTTATGGAAGTCAGATAAAGTCGCCAATAGCAGCTAGTGAGAGGCCAAAAAGGAGACAATCTTTAACAGGAATACCATCCGGGCCTAACAATTCGCGAAGGTCTTCTCTTGGAGGGAAGCCAATCCCAGTAGCCTGTAAGTTAATCATACAGAATTGCCATTTTTCATTTCTCACTGAGACTTGTTTGATCTTGAAAAATGAAACGGTACTAATTTGATCCTCAAAAGTCTCAAACATTGGTCCTATGTCAGATAACTTTCGAAGATATTATTATAGTCCTGATCAAGGACTAAATTGACGATATTTGAGATTTTTAAGACTAAATTAATACTTTTGATTATCATAAGTCAAATAAATTTTGTCACACATCATTTTGAGCCTTTATTCTTAATACTAATGTACTAACTCTATGATTGTTTTTGGTTTGACATATGTAGATGAGACAGAGAGAAATGCTAGAACGCCTCCTCCTGTTCGTTCAGAAAGCAAGACTTCGAAACGGTGGCTATAGACAACAGGTGCTTTTACTTGAAGCACACCAACAAGGCTAGAACTGACTCTAGTTTAGGACAAGCTCCAATTTGGTTGGAGTTTTTGTTTTCACATTAACAAAGATGCCTTTGTTTTTTTAGAAATAGGGGGAGGGAGATATGAAGTGAAAAATTGCAAGAGAGTCAGTGTAGATACTAGATATAAAATTTCAAGGAGGCTCTCTACCTTACTTTTCAAAAGGGGGATTCTTGTAATAATTGTGACAAATAAACACAAAAATTGAAATTTTCAATTTATCATTTTCACATGATGCAGGGTTAATTAGCAATGTTTCTCAATGCAAATGTTACAATTACTACTATTGTGGGGTCGAAAATGCAAACAAATACAAAGGATATCTAGGTTGGTAGAATTGTAAATGTGACTAATACATGTAGCTGACCAATACTACATTAATTCTTTTGTTGATGTTATTTTTTACCTTGAATTGTAAAAGTCTGAAACTTGACCTCCCTCAAAAAAAAAAATAGTTAATTGACCATAATCAATTAATTTTTAATAATTCACTTTAATTTAGTATATTTTGAGTAAATTGTTTTCGTCTTTACATTTTGCACTTGTATAATTACACTAGCATGTAAAATAGAACATGTGTGCTAAAACATTCCATCTAAACTGTACGATTTAGTTAAGAAACCTATAAATTCTGATGACTGTTTGGTATGTATATTATTCATTGAATAATATACATACGTATATGATTCATTGAATAACATTCCATCAATGAATAATATACATACGTATATTATTCATTGATTTTTCACTTTATTAAAATAATATCCATTGAATTTGACTCGTCTAAATTCTAAAATGAGAAGTTTCGTATAAGCCCTCTAAACATTCCTCCGATACAATTTTTAAATTCCCCCAAACGAAGAGAGTTTTGTATTATGAAGAAAAATCAACCCATCAAAGTCCCACCCTCCCATTTTCCTCTTCTTCTTCCATTTGCTCATTCATTTTTTTTCACAAAGTTCTCCTCTCCCTTTCCCTCCAAACTCGCTAACAAATAAGCATAAGAGTACTTATTAAGGAACCCTAAAGAGAAAATTTTATGTTGAAATTTTTGTAAAGACTTTTTAGAAATTGACCACATAATTTCTAATAAAAATACTACTATATTAAGTCCATTAATTTTTTTGAAGGATATTAAGTCCATTAATTATCATTAGTACAATTAACATTTTGTTTATTTATTTATTAACGGGTGATATTATCTATTTTACTCTTTAAATGAAACTTAAATTTTTTCTTACCCGTATCTATCTATGGTATAGTGTGGTAACAAGATATGTACCATCCCTTCATAGTTCATAATAACGGATAGTGGTCCTATAACAAGTCACATGTGGATAATGGACTTGCCATACTCAGATACACTGATGTCTTGACTAAGGTATCATCACATGCACAAACTAAGTACACAATCCTCGAGGATAACGTTAGCACATGTCAGAAATGTCACATACTTTTGAGTTCCATGAATGAAGCAACTTTGTTAAGTACAAAATAATTTTGTGTTGCACTTTATAAACCTGTGAAGCTAGGTAGATAGATCTTCAGTATCTTACAACTAGTGAATTGTTGCATAATCTCCAATTAATTGTGCTTGTTAAGACGATGATGATAATTTGTGAGAGGATTTTAGAATTTCACCTCACATTTCACAGGGTTAAGATCCTCTCCATTTGTAATTTGTTCAATTTGTTGCAATTTGGAGAGAGATAGACACAAAAAAATAAGTGGTGGGTCATATCACTAAGTGGATCCCACCATCATTAATTTTTTTTGTGTCTATCTCTCTCCAAATTACAACAAATGGAACAAATTACAAATGGAGAGGATCTTTACCCCATTTCACAATAGTTCATGTCTTGGATGGTGACATATCCTGGTTGGTGCCTTCTGGCTTGGCTTATGTTATACAGGAATGCAAGTTTGGAATCAAAGACATCCTTTTCATTTTACGACAGCTTTGAACTGTTGTGACGTACCTTTTCATATTCCCATATGCTATACAGGAACACTACTTTGGAATCAAATGCATCTTTTTCATTTTGTAAGTACACATGAAAAGTTTATCCAGCCTAACTCAATGCCAACAATTATTGATTGAAGTACGAACAAAATGAAAGAAAAAACTTTGCTCTTTCTAAAAGTTTGGCACACATCATCATCAACCTTAACCTCTCGAGAATTTGAAGTAAACAATGTTGAACAAGTATTAACACGCCAAAAATGACAGAATAACAAATTTCAGCTTTTAATTACAGATATCCTAGTATACACATTTCAGCTTGTCACTATATGCATAAGAACATTAAACATTTCAAAACAAAATATATATTTTTCACATCAAAGAATATTCATAAAAAAAAAAAAAATGAAACCGTGGAATGGGAAAATTCACAGTGGTTGGTGTTGAAGGTTCAGATTTAACCTAAGAACTGTGTACTCATAAGCTCTATGCAACCTTTTCCTGAACCTTCTAAGGTCTAATTTAACATTTTGGCTATCAAGATAAATCTTCTTTGTATATTCCCACCCTTTCTTGTTAATGCTTTCAGGGTCACTCAAAATAGGATCATTTTTATCATATCTCTCGTATAAAGAGCTTTCCTTAGGATGAATTTCATAGCCAATGTATTTCAAACCAAGCTTCCTTGCAGGTTCGCCGTAATAAGTATCTGCAGCCCAATTAGTACCAAGAGGAACAACTTGAATGAACACAGATTTAGGTTTCATGAACATAAAATGTGTCATAGCAGCTCCATGAACACCAATCATAACGTCGCTTTCATTTAGTACTCTATAAATCTTGGCCAATTCTGTTGTTTTTTGAGGTTTTAAAACTTTTACCTTAAAACCAATTTCCTCTGCCATTTTCACTAGCAAATTCTCATTAGTTATAGCTCTTGAACCACTTCTAGAGACAATAACCAATTTTGGTTTCGTTCGTGCAATTTCTTGCACTCCTTGTGAGGTTTCTGATTCCGATGATGGAGATAAAGAGATTTGTTGTTGCTGTCGCAATTTCTCCTGTGCTTCTCTTTCCTCATCTTGAATTAGTCCTTTTATCCGAGGCGAATAAGCTTTGTCCAAAAGGTTTCTGAAATCAACAATGCTTTTGTTACCTTCCATCAATGCGGAGTCCACGGCTAGTTCATCATGAATTTTGAGACCAACAATGGCTTCAGGGAAACAATGAGTCCGATTATCTTCGCTAAAATTAATCGGTGGAAATTCAGATAGATGAGAAAGGATGTCGCCATATTTCGTGATCCACCATTCATGATATTCAAGTATCACAAATACAACCTTCTTGTTGAAATGTTGTGAAGTGATGTACAAAGGTATGATTCCATCGTTGAATTCGTGATACACATTGCCAGTGTAGCCTCCATTCGAGAAAAACACTGCTGGAACATCATGTTGAACATCACAACCTTGAACACTAGGCGAATTCGCCTTCTTTGAAATGAGATTCAATTCATCAATGGTGTCCATGACACTTGTCTCCCACTTTCTAGTATAGGGCTTTATCTTTTCATGTTGGAGCACTTGATCCTCTTCATCTTCACCTTTTCTAGCTTCAATAGTCCTTGAAACGTTATTGTTGTGGCTTATTGAGTTGTAGAGGAAGATTGAAGAGGAAGAAGAGTGTGTTCTTATATCACCTTTCATCACACAGATATCAGAACGGTAACCACTTCTATCACAACATATGGTTCCTGTATAATCAAGGAAGTAAAAATGAATATCTCGAGAAAATAATATAGAGTAAACAACAATATATAAGGGGGAAAAATGTTAAACAATTAGAATATGGAAAATAACCATTCAGATAAATTACTTAATTTAAAGTTGAATTGTTTGGGATAACGAGTTTGAATCATGGTTGGAACAATTCTTGGTCAGACTTTACTTACTACAGCCAAACTCCGAATTATCAGGGTCTGATTTAAGACCAAAAAGTAGACTGATCACAAGAACTTCTAAGGCATAAGAAGCAAGGAAATTCCAAGGGATAAACCCCTTGAAAATCATTATAATGAATTTATGTTTTTTGTGTTAATACAATGGTTCTTAAGCCAAAGAGGCTCTAGTAATCCGAAGTTAGGTAATCCTGAGAAGGTAAGTATCATCTGACCAAAAATTGTTCGAGCTAAGAATTGAACTCCTAACTGATTGTAGTCCCAACCACTTGGTTTATGTGGTTGCTATTAGACTGAACATGTCAAATTGAATATATGAAAAAATCATACAGAACATGCAGAGCAATAAATTCTTACCAGTAGAAACTGAAGAGCATATAGAAGCATGTATATCAACACCATCTTGGTTAGCATCATTTTCAGGTCCATAAGAATCTGAAAAGGTAAGAAAAGAAAATCAACACAAAGCAAAATAGTAGAAGACAAACAGAGGAAATAAAAACAACAAATCAGTAGTAGTTGAAGAAAGAAGGTTTAGATAAGAGATACTTACACAAAATAGATAAAGAAAAAGATGGTCCAAGGAAAAAAGGTGCAAAAACATAGCAACAAGAGAGAAAGGTGATGAGGAAGAGAAAAGACAATAGTTTTGGCTTTGTTCTTTTGCTATAAACAGAGCTAGAACAATCTATGACATGATTCTGTGACTCTTCATCTTTGATATACTCTGGTTGTTTTCTAAGTTGATGGTAACGGTGGTGATGTACCATTTTGGAAGGTGAAGGGTTTGTGAGGTTTTGGAAGAAAGTGAGGTTTGGTTTTATGAGAAATAAAGAATAATAAAAGGAAGGAAGAAAGAAGAAAAAGTTTGAAAAGGAAGGAAAGGTTTCAAAGTTGGGGGAACTCAACTCGGTTTTCTATGCTAGGAAGAAAGGAAGGTATTGCTCAGACACGTAAACATCATTTGGCACAGCACACCAATGACCAATGTGTTTTTGTTTACGTTACTTCATTCATTCCTAGCTGGTTGGCTCATTCACGCGCACAAATATATACTATTAGACTACACTTCATTTCCACCATATTTATGTTAAGACCTACTTAGCAAATAAATATTTTTAAGGCACTTGTTATTGGTTAATGTTTCTCTCTTGTTTAAATGTTATGAGTTTGTCTTAGTTAACAAAGATATATACTTTATGATTAGTGATATTTAAACAATCATTTAAGATAACTTTTATGATAATTTTTTTTTCTTTTTTCAATGGTTAAAAATAATAGAGAAAGAAAAATGAAAAATATAATGGTCCACAAATATCATTTCTCATATTTCATCCATCTTAAAATATAAGTAAAAATAAATCAACATAAGTTGATGTTTTTTGTATAAATTTTGAATCAAATATATTAATTTTTGTTGGTCTTTTTTGCTTATATTGTATGTGTGTGATAAGGTTGCATTTGAACACCAGATTTCTTATTCAATTTTGTTGGGGAAAAATTTCTTATTTATTTTAAAAGATAATTTTTTTTTAATCATTATATTACTTTAAAAAAAACCTCTATTTATTGTACCAAAGAAGAAAAAAATAACAACTCCTCTTTTTAAATGCTTAAATGAATTCTACACTTTCAAATCATCCATTTTATAAATTTTTTTGTCAATATATACTAGACATCTAATTCCTCCAATGCACCACTTTAGCAAAAATTATTAAATAGATTTCATCATTAATTCTATATCATTCCATTTAAACAACCTTCATTTATTTTATTTAAATCAAGTCCCACAAAAATAAAAGAGAGGAAGTCTTTCTACAAACACCTTTTTCTCTATGAATGAATCTATTGAAATGAGTGACTCGTTTAACTTTGAGTCATGCTAACTTGTGCCCTAAGGACATTTGTCAAGCAACATAATAATAGAAATATTTTCTTAAATTTTGTGCATTCAATTAATCAAAAGTATAAAATTTAAATTAAAATAAATTAGTACAATAAAATATTTTTACTTTTGCCTCATTAACATGTGCCCTTACTGCTTTCATCATTCTCAAATCAATAACTTCCGCTTTATATTTATGATAACGGTAAATACACCAATACTTACATATGTTAACTAGTGTCCTTGTTAACCAGTGCTCTAGGACACTAGTTAAGGAAGTAAAAATATAATTTTTTCATAATCAAACAACAATTTTTTGACTTTCATAAAGTTGAACATTTTACTTTACACCACTTCCCAATACAAAGTTTCTATATTAATTTTTCTTAACCAGTGCCCCGGAGACCTTAGTTAACATGTCCCGTAAGTGTAACTCAGTTGGTAGCTACCAGGATAATTTGTGCAGGGGTCGGGGTTCGAACCTTGGATTCCCCACTTCTCCACTCATAATGTGTGTGAATCTAGTGACTAGGCTACTTGACAAAAAAAAACCATTTATCTCTCCCTTAAAAAAACATCGGTCATGTTAACTTGTGTACTAAAGACACAAGTTAATGAACTTAAAATAAAATAACAAATAAATTTTATATTGAAAATATAACTTTTTAGACATTAAATGCATAACTTTTAAAAATAAACTTACACTTTTAATTTCTTAACTTATACCCCAAATACAAAAGTAATCATTTCTAAAAAAAATCATGGGTCATGAAACACAAAGCCAAAAAGAAAAAATTTAAGTTGAAAATGATGTTTTTTTTTATCTCTCACATATTATAAAAAAATGCACCGATAAGCAAAAGTAATTAATGAGGAAAGAATCATTTGGATCCTACTTCAGTGGCATTGATCACGTTATTCCTTTCTTGGAAAACATAAATTCCCCGATCGCGATATTTACGTCCATGTGACTCTTGAGCCGAGCGGGGAGTCTTATTTTGCTTTTATATTTCTTTCAAAGTGTTCGAGTATTTTTTTTTTTTTGGTGGTGAAAGTGTTCTAGTATTTACTCCTTCACTTTCTTAAAAAAAAATTTATTTATATTTAAAAAAGAAAAATGATAATTTATGTCCTTCAGCCTAATGAAATAAAAATTAAAATATTTTGTTGTAATTAATTGATTTAAATTTAATTTTTCTGTTTTTGATTAACTGAATGGACAAAATTTTAAAAAATGTTTCCATTTTTTGGGTTCTTAACATGTGCCCTTAAAACACAAGCTAACATTTCCCTTTTAAGAAAATACTTTTTTTTCTCAAATAAATGACGTCTTATATTTTTTTAAGAAACGTCTTCTATTTTACTCATGTATTTGAATTAAATTTTTAATTAGATACATCAACTTTTGTTGATCTAAATTTCTCTTATAAATATGATCGAATGAAGTATTAATTTTGATTTTCAAAAAATAATACTCCATCTGTTTCAAAATGAGTGTCACTTTAGCCAAAAAAATTTGTTTTAAAATAAATGTCACTTTACATTTCCAATAAAACTTTAATTTTTTTCTTCCAACTTTACCCTCAATAAATACTTTAACTTTTCCCTCACACAATTTTCAATGTAACTTTAATTTTGTCTTTTTCTTAAAAATGACAGTTTAGTAAAAATGTTATATCCAAAGATTATTTCATTCTATTTCTTAATATGTGTGTCAAAGCCTAAAGCGACACTCATTTTGAAACGGAGAGAGTATAATATTTGGTGTCATGGACTCATGGGTATAAATTTTGTTTTTTTGAAGCCTTAAGATTGACATAGTGGCCTTACTCTGCGGACCATAGTATCAGTGAGTGAGGGAGAAAGTAGGACACGTTGAAGGTTTTCTGGTACGTTAATTGATTTTTAGGATGTAAAGGTGGAATTATACTCATCTCGAGTAGCTCGAAAGCCATCATCTAGAACACTTTGCGAATTTATACCCACCAATGAAAATTGATTAAACTATCAATTTAATTCTTAAACCGTCATTTTCTTTGCAATTTAATTGATAAACTATAAAAATATACTAAATCGGTTCTGAATTATACAAAATCTGTTAATTTAGTTCGTGAAGTATATAAAAATTCATCAAATTAGCAGTAATTTTTTCTAGGAAAACAATTTATTCAAAAAATTTATATTTAATATCAAATGTACGAGTTCCGTCATCGTGAGCTTAGCTCAGTTGGTATGGACAATGCATAAAAATATGCAAGGTCCGGGGTGCCCGACCACCACCAAAAAAATGTACGAGTTCCAATACAAAATTTTTTAACGTATGCAAATTTGCACTCCAATACAAATGTACGAGTTCCAATACAAATTTTTTTAACGTATGCAAATTTGCACTCCAATACAAAATTTTTTAACGTATGCAAATTTGCACATGATAGAAAAACTCATATCTTAATACTAAGGATTAAATTGATGATTTTCATATAGTTTTTTTTTTTTTGTGGTGTTCAGGGTTCAAACCCTGGACCTTACATATATTATGCATCGTCCTTAGCAACTGAGCTAAGCCTACAGAGACATTTTTCATATAGTTTAGAGACTACTTAGTATATTTTTATTATGACTAAATTGGTGAGAAATTAAAAGTTCATGGACGAAATTGATGGTTTATTCAATGAAAATTTGTCGTTTGACGGAATTCAAAGTGGTATGGCGAAAAATATATATAAAAATATTTGTTTCCTCACAAGTACAAATAAATATATTTTTTTTGGGTACAAAGTAAAAATAAAATTTACTTAGACACACGTACAAATGAAGAAAAAGAAAGTAAAAAATTAAATAACTCATATTTTTAAAAATAATTAAATGATATGTTTATGTATAAATGAGTTTTATTTGATGTTGTGACTATATAAATATTTTTTTTAGGATAAAAAAACTCACAACATTTCATTGCTAATGACAGAATTGATATAATCGGTACTTCAAAATAAATTATAGGACTAGCTGATAAAGTGGCTTTCCCAACAAAAATATAAGCCGTCACATTTGCTTGTTTCTGACTAAACTCTCCCTAGAGTTTGTGAATGAGAATCGTGCTATAATAACGTGACCAAACTCTATAACATCAAGGCGAGAAGAATTGAAAGCATAAGCTGTTACTTTGAGTCCACCACTATATAAATATTCTCCATTAAATTATATTCATGATGCATAATATATAGACAAGTGAGGTTGATTTGAACTTGGAAGAAATATCATTTTTCATGCATTTAATCTAACAATAAAAGCTAACTATATCGCTATTTTAAGGGTTACGTTTTGTCTTATGCCCGTTGCAAGTTTTTTATTATATAGTACTCCCTCCGTTTCACACTACTTGTCCATTTTGGAGAATTATTTTGTTTCATTTTACTTGTCCTTTTCAAGTTTCAATGCAACATTAATTATTGGTTTATCAATAATACCCTTACTTATTTATTGTAGAGAGAAATAATAGAATGAAATAATAAATGAGTAAGGGTATTATAGAAAACACACAAAGAATTTCATCAAAAATGACAACATTTATTTGATTCCTTGGTATATGTAATTTCTTCAAAATGGACAAGTATTGTGAAACGGAGGGAGTATTCTTTATTCTGTATTGTATCGATTAAATTGAAAAGTGATATCAACATCAATATAGCTTGTAAAAAAAAATCAACATCAATATAGAACAATCTTTAAAAAAAGGGAATGTTAACTTATGTCGTAGGGGTATAAGTTAAGAAGACAAATGTAGAAAGTTTCTTTCAAAAAAAAAAAGTGAAATGTTAACTTATGTCGTTAAGGTATAAGTTAAGAAGACAAATGTAGAAAGTGTTTTTTGGAACTTGTGCATTCAATGTCTTAAAAGTTGTAAAAGTTATACTTTCAATATAAATTTATTTTTAATTTCCTTTAAAAAAAATACATCAATATAGAACAAAAAACATCTTTTCCAGTATTAATAAAAAAACCTTGAAAAAGATAGAGCGAGACATGAATGAAATCGTTTAACAAGAGGATCACGATTTCCTTAAACAACGGAAGAAAGGTTGTATTGTATGGTCTAAAGGCAATTGACACGCGGAGGAGACAAGGATATGATTCCATTTATTTATTTGCATTAAAAATAATAAAGTCACTTTAATTTAGTTTATAAATAAATTTGTTCAATTTTAAAGTTACTTATTATAGTTCCTTCAAAAAAAAAGTTACTTATTATAGTTATACATTAAGACCATCCACAATGGAGCACCCCATTTGGGTGCTTAAATGGGTCCCAACTGTACACGTCATTCGTTTTATAATTAATATGTAATAAACATTCAATCTCTCCAACCCAGCACTTCAAAATAATTATTAATTGGGTCCCAGCAATAACTCCATATCATTTCATTTAAACAATAATTTTTATACTCATTCATAATTATATAATTTTAAAATATTGAAATAATTTAATTATAAATTATCAAAAAAACGAACATTTTTATATAACATGAATGACGAAAAATTGCATATTTTAAATAACAACTAATCTTGTTGACTATCACTCCCAAAACGTTGCCAAATATGCTCCACAAGATCATGTTGAAGTTGAAGAAGAGTTTGTCTATCTTGAATTTGTGATCTCCTTTGTAGGTACAGGGCAAAATTTGGATGAAGACCATTATGTATTGGAAAATGTTAACAAGTGCCCTAAGGGCATTGTTTAAGCATCTAAAAGTGGCAGTTTTTGCATTGAAAATTGTACGATTATGACTTTTAAAAGTGTTTGACTTGTATTTTCAAGACATAGTTTCTTTTTTTGGGTTCCTTAAACAATGCCCTTAGGGCACTTGTTAGCAAGACCCTTATGTATTTCATTCATTGCAACATCATTTTTTAATATCAAAATAATACAATAATTAAATATATAAAAAAAATAGAATTAATTGTACATGTGAGACCCATGAGTAATAGGAGAGAGAGGGTGCCTATACAAGCACTCACCTTCATAAGCACCATATTCATTGGTGTCACAAAAGGGGTGCTTATTTACAATGGTGCTAACAGGGAATTCTAAGAAACTTTCATGAAAAGGAAACACATGTATTTTTTGTCACGTGGAGAAGTGGACGATACGAAATTCGAACATGATCTTTACGTATCAACTAAGTTGTACAGTTGTACTTATCAGCTAAATAATTGTTTGATATCACGGATAAATATAATTCATAGAAATCACCTGTGGAGAAATTTGAATACTCATGGAGAAATTGCAAAAGCTAGTGGCTTTAGTTTTAATTCAATGTCAAACCAAAAGCTTCATAAAATCAACATGACCTTTAAGATTGCCTTGATTACCAAAAACAATTTGATTACGCCCTTTCAAATAATCCACAAAAAAAAAAAAAAAACTATCTATATTAAAAGAAGGCACTCATCCACTTTTTTTCAATGGAAAACCAAACCTACAAGAAACACAACGATACGAGAGATAAATTATTAAATGATTGTTTAGTCATATATTTAGACAAAGATATATTCGATAGTGTTAAAAATAAATTGTACCCAAAAAAATCATACAATCATTTAAAAATATAAATACTCATGGAGAAATATAATACATGGATGATTATATGTACTAGATTCAAAGGAATGGCTTGCACCTTGGCTTACAATTTAAACTCGACCTTGGTGTTTTTAATATAGAAGCAGAAGGTGATTCTCTTTGAAAGATGCTAAAGATACTTCATTTTATTTTCAACTCAGATGGTAAATGTTGTCATTCTGAACTAGACTACATGTAATATCAATCAATCAGTTATTTACTAATGATTGTAATTACTGATTTTACACTCTAATCAACCATAATGCTTTGCTTCTAACCATAACAATGGATGCAGTGGCAGAGCTAGAGTTCCACTTTTGAAGGATCAAGCAAATTATTTTAATAAATTCAGTGTTGATTAAACAAGAGTCGCAGGTTTGTTAAAACAACAGTTATAAACAAGTGATGTAGAAAGTTGAGAGACCATGGCACTAGGTAATGGATGGCAGTGTTAAAATTATGACTAAATTTTTTTCTTTTCAACGTTTACACTTTCTTCAATTGAGTTTCTCTAAACAAATTGGGAGAGTACTAAATGGTAAGGTTGGATGGTGGTTGATGTAGACAACTTTGATCATTTCCGCAAGAGACAACAGATACATTTTTCAGGCCTTGTGAAATACCTCAACTATTTTTATTGGAACAAAATACTGTAATTTGAAGCAGAAAATTGAGCGAAAAACACGCTATACCAACACAAAATGAGAAGATACAACAAAACAATACACATCACGTTTACAAATAAACACCATACGACAACAAAAAAAACCTGCATAAGCATGCCTTAGGAGCATTATAAACTCAGCAAAATTTTGCAGTAAATGCAAATGCTCAAGCTAAATCTGAACCAAACCAAAGGACCACAAAATTCATATGCACCAAACTACGCTTCGAATCCAAACGCAAACTAGAAAAGAGATCCATCCAACATCAACAATAAACCTTGATATACTATTTTGCCAAGATCCTAACCAACGATCATACTGCAGATTTTAATTCGACACCCAAATAAAAAACAGGATAAGACATCTCCAGGTGGTAAATATTGCAGAAATCTTAACAGATTCAGACTCCAGCAATCACTTTTGTTTTTAACACAGCAGCATGTCTATATTTTGTTGTTATATAGTGCTCATAAAATAGTGGAAACACTTCAAATTTGATCAAGATATTAGAGAAACTCAATAAATCAACTGACATGACAACATCGTCTGCCAAGGACACACAATGAAGTCCAGTAAAAGAAGGTAGAAAATGAAATAAAAGTTTGGTTTGGATATAAATATTTTAAATAAAAAAAATAAGGTAAACTTTTTGCTCCAGGAAGATAAATACATACATAATTAAAATATAAAAAGAAATTATTGATATACTCTTCAGACTAAAATTCTTGAGCTAAACATATTCACTTCATCCTGTCCAACCAAATCCATATATTCCAAACAACAAGACAAACTTAAAAATAATAATAAGAGAACAGGTATAACAAATAATCTAATCCAAGCGCAGACTAAAAAACACAAATAGAGTTTGATATTACTAAACCAAATCGGCAGTCTGGCTGCTTACAAAAGCAATAGTTCTCACAGAACACTGAAATTAAAGCATAAACACGAAAAAGAAAAAGCCCTGCCACCAACGAACTAGAACCCAGTTCTGGGAACAAAATCTGCGAGATGACGGTGCAGATTTGACACTTAATCTGAAAAGCAAGTTAACTAAACAAGAAACAGTAGTGCTACGAAGAACAGACCATTTACTATAATCAAGAGGATAGACTTCCCTAGATAGAACTTCCTGCATGGTTCACTTCTTCTTCAATGCTGACTTAGTCGGCTTAATTCCGGGATCCTTCTTCTCCGCAGCCTTGATGACACCAACAGCCACAGTTTGACGCATGTCCCTGACAGCGAAACGACCAAGTGGAGGATATTCAGAGAAAGTCTCAACCACCATGGGCTTGGTGGGAATCATCTTAATAATACCAGCATCACCATTCTTCAGGAATTTGGGCTCCTTCTCAATCTCCTTTCCAGAACGCCTGTCAATCTTGGTAACAAGCTCGGCAAATTTGACAGCAATGTGGGAGGTGTGGCAGTCAAGAACAGGGGCATAACCATTTCCAATCTGGCCAGGGTGATTCATGATGATCACTTGAGATGTAAAGTTAGCGGCCTCCTTGGCTGGGTCATCCTTGGAGTTTGAGGCAACATAACCACGCTTGAGATCCTTAACGGCAACATTCTTAACATTAAATCCCACATTGTCGCCAGGAAGGGCCTCCGTGAGAGCTTCATGATGCATCTCCACAGACTTGACTTCAGTTGTCAGTCCACTTGGGGCAAAAGTCACCACCATTGCAGGTTTCAAGACACCAGTCTCAACACGTCCCACAGGCACAGTTCCAATTCCTCCAATCTTGTAGACATCCTGAAGTGGTAGTCGCAGGGGCTTGTCTGATGGCCTCTTAGGCTCGTTAATTTGATCAAGGGCCTCAAGAAGGGTTGGACCCTTGTACCAGTCAAGATTTGTGGAGCGCTCGATCATGTTATCTCCCTCAAAACCAGAGATGGGAACAAATGGAATTTTGTCTGGGTTATAGCCAACCTTCTTCAAATAGGATGAAACTTCCTTCACAATTTCATCATACCTACCCTTGGAGTACTTGGGTGTAGTGGCATCCATCTGTTCAAGATATCAAAAAATAATTAATACTTGCATAAACTAATTTAAAAAATAAACACAAATGCATCTTCTTCAAGGGGGGGTGGAAAATATCAAATACGTACCTTGTTACAGCAGCAGATCATTTGCTTCACACCAAGTGTGAAAGCAAGGAGAGCATGTTCACGGGTCTGACCGTCCTTGGAAATACCGGCTTCAAAACCACCGGTAGTGGAATCAATGATAAGAACAGCACAATCAGCTTGGGATGTCCCAGTGATCATGTTCTTAATGAAATCCCTGTGTCCAGGGGCATCGATGACAGTGCAGTAATACTTGGTTGTCTCAAATTTCCACAAAGCAATGTCGATGGTAATACCTCTTTCACGTTCAGCCTTGAGCTTGTCAAGCACCCAAGCATACTTGAATGAACGCTTGTTCATCTCAGCAGCTTCTTTCTCAAACCTCTCAATGACACGCTTGTCAATACCTCCAAGCTTGTAGATCAAGTGACCGGTGGTAGTTGACTTCCCAGAGTCGACATGGCCAATGACAACGATGTTAATGTGAACCTTTTCCTTACCCATTTTTTGTCCTTAAAAGCACAAAAATAAAAATATCTGCCAATTCAACAAAGAAAACAACACTTAAGCGGGTTGGAAACCAAAATAAAAAATGATATGAATTGATTTGCCCTCACGCAGGATCGAACTACGGACCTTCAGTTTACAAGACTGACGCTCTACCACTGAGCTATAAGGGCAACTTGTGAATGAATACAAAAAATAATTCAAAAATACTATATTATAATAAAAAACACACACAAAAAAAAATTAAATACACAATCCAAGTCAATAATTAAAAATGTAATACAAGTATCCAACAATAAATTAATATAAGTATACCATATACTTCCAAAGAAATAGTAAAAAAAAAAAAAAACTTAATCATATAATCGCATGTTCATGTCTATTACATGCATGCATCAAGTATGAAAATACAAAACCCACAAAGAATTCACAATAAGCTAATAAAACCACCGATTCATAAACAAAATAACGATTATCACACCATATGTTTTCAGAATTGCGATTAAACATGCACATAAGTTCGATGAATGAACTGATTATTATGTAATCACAGATATAAACCTAAATTACACGAATAAACTATGAATGAATCGATGATGATAAGAATAAAAACGAAAAGGAAGTGTTAGTTGGTTACCTTGTGAAGGAGAAAGCTGCGGGTGAAACCTAGTCGCAAGGAAGAGATCAGGAAGTATGAATGAGAGTTGAGAGCAACGAGCAGTAGGGCTTATAAATAAGGGTTTATAGGGTTTAAATGGACTTCTAGTGGACGGTGGGATTGATTCTGAATCGGTTGATTTTGGGTCGGATAATGAGTTTAGAAAAAGAAAAAAAAATTGTATTTTTAAGATTGTGTCCAAAAATAATATACAATGTTAAATATTTTTTAAATTTATTTCACACAATAATTTTATTCAATTTTTTTTGAGAGGTTTAATTTTAGTTTCTAGTTATATTAACTTTTTATAAAACAAAAATAGTATTTTTGGCCCTTTTTTTTGTGGTGGCCGATGTTCGAACCCGAACCTTACATATATTATGCATTGTCTATACCAACCGAGTTAAGCTCACGAAAACCTTTTATTTATTCTTTTAAAAGTAAAATAAAAAACTAATTTCTTTTGTTGCTAGAGAAAAAATAAATAAAGAAAGAAGTACAACAAAACAATTGGGTTAAAATACAAGTTGTCTTTGAGCAACAAGAGGCCATTAAGAGAGTCACAACGTCTAAAATCTTTCATCTCGAGCAATTAAACACATCATCTTTTGCGATAAAATCATCACGTATATTTTTGTTTCTCTGAAACATGACGAACCTGAGCAATATAATCCATCTTCATCAAATGTGAAATCAAGTGCAACGTCGGAGCATGGTTTTGGAAACTTTGCATATTGACATGGTGCAGAGCTCTGAGAATCCGTCTCACAAAGAACATTCTTATATCCCAAGTCCCAGGCAAAAGTGAAACCTTTTTAGACCACTAAATATCTTAGTTCATCTAATATGGACCAATCTCTCACAATTATGTGATTTTCACTATAATTCTTAGAGAATGTTCTCTAATCAACACTATTACCTTTGGTAATTATTACCTTACTTTGTATGTTGGCTTATGCTTGATGAAAACTCGGTTATACTAATTCAAGTGAGGTCTCTTGGCTTCAAAATATTGAAGCCTCCTGTAATTTTGGGCACGTTCTAAGATAGTAAAGTATGTTTATAACTTCCTATACCTTAGCTTAGCACATCATTCTCTTGTGAAGTAAGAGATTAGAATGTTTCAAATATTAGATAGATTTATGCATCTTCATTCTTTATAGGCAAAAGTGTCTATTGGATGTGAATGAGTGCGCACAAGTCAAGTCATTTTGATGGTCCACTTTTCAAGCCTTTGTCTCTTTTTTGGAGACCTTTTAGAAGTTGTTCCAAACCTTCTAATTTTCTTTTTCTTCATATGCGGGATAATATTTTGTTAATCTTATTCAAAAAAAATTATCAAATAATTGACTTGTGTTTCTCGTTGACTCATTTTAAATTTAGAATTTTACTAGCACAAGTAGATGCAACACTTCTCTTACTTTCATGTCAGCATCCAAATTAGGAACACTACAATGTCCTCTTGAAAGATTGGTATAGTGAATATGATATTCCTTTTAAACTTCTTTCAATAAATATGTTCTTTAATGTTATTGTTATCTACTAGAATACTTTGAAAATGTAATGAACATGCTCTTCATAAGAATGTTCATCCTTAGTTTAGGACTATTGAAAAACATTTTATGTCTTTTATATAAGTTCTTTCAAGAATTTGTTAGGAATCATTCTTAAATCTGTCTAAAATACGTACACGCAAATACTGAAGTTAGAAAACAAAATGAGATCAACGTCGATTTATTCTAATAAGAACGTTTGTTATTCTTCAAAAAATAGAGACGTTTGTTGTCTTTGAAAAAACATGAATTTAGAGATTTTGTCTCGACAAGTACTACCGGATTATTTGTGTACTGGTAAAGAAAAAGATCATTTGTATCTTTTCCTAACTTGTGTGAACAAACTGCTGTCAACTGTGTTGTGCAGCAGCAGAAGTATGGCACAAAATGCCTCTAAAAATAACATGGTGCAAAAATATACACAATAAAAGCATGAGAATTTCAGTTGTTGTATATATTGATTGGTGGGGGAGTTGTCAAATTTACACACTCCAAGTCTGTAGCGGACTAATAATAGTTTACAACTTCAAACAAGCACCAAACTCTTGGCAATAAAATAAGAGTATATATCATTTGAGAAAGCAGCTGACAATTGCATGCACTAGTTGGTCAATGAACACTGTCAGGTGGAAACCCTAGGTTGCTTGCATCCATGTTCTGGTATTAGGTTACCAGCTGCAGCTCTTTTTGGTTTCAACTGCAATGAAAAATGGACATATGCAGCAGTTGAGTTAGGCCACTATATGGTGATGGATGAGTATTGCACATTCATGTGCATACCTACCTTACATGTGCTAAAACAAACTTTCAAAACTAACCTTTTCCCGAGCATTCTGATAAATATGTCTTAGGAGAATATTTTTTGCTTCAGTGTTTATCACTGTCAAAAGAATTTTCCACAGGTTAGCAAACCCTCAATCATAAAATCCCAAATAAATCAAAAGAATAAGGTTGTCAGAAAATATGCAGCATACAGCTTCATAAAGAAGAAAAACTGCAACCACAGTTAATATGGTACGTTTGGTTTGTGGAAACTTTCTGTTTTCAATTCTTTTCTTCCAGATAGTGATATAGGGAAAAAGAATAATCCAGAGGAAAGATACAATTTTTCAAATAGATTATCAATCAACTAATAGCAGAACATTACAACAGAAGTAGAAGAAAGCTCTTGTCACTACCTTGATCAGGTGGTGGAAGGGTTCTGTCGTGAGTAGGATGGTAAGTTGTTATTGTCATTTTCTGCATGAAAATAGAAACTTCATTTCAACAAAGCAAATGAAATGTATGATTAGGTAATCCATAAAATGTTTCGGAACAAAAAGAGTAACAAGTTGAATAAGAAAAAACGGCTGAACCCGAAAACACTTATTTTAAAATAGTGAATTTCACTTTACAAACGAGTCAGAAACAACACACACACGACACACCACGCTCCCGAAATTGGTATGCTCCTCACTTGGTGAGAAAGAAGGCAAGGAAAAATGTGATCCATTCAGAATGTTGCACTTCAAGATCGAACCTTTTATATTTAAGCTTCTTAGACAAATACAGTAGACTAGAGCATCTTCCCCATCAATAATTTTGTTAACATAAACGCAAGGATCACTTATACATTCTGTGAACATAGTTTATATCCTTCAGTAGAGGTATATAATGAATCCAAAGACCTTGATTTGCAACAGCTAACGGTTCATTATACGGATAATAATGTCATTTGCTAGTAATATGTTAAACAAATCTATAGAAAGTTTCAAAATAGTCATCAGATTGTAAAATCTGAAAATAACTAATTTTATGGCAAGGCATCATTGGAAACTGATATATGTGTGTGCGTGTGTGTATGTGTGGCCGAAAGCCGGCGAGATATTTTATTATTGATAAAAAAGACAAATAAGTATAATTATAGGTTTTTCAACAAATTAGAAAGAAAAAAAGTAAAACTCTCTTGTTACTGAAAATTTATCTAAGCTACAATGTGGAAAAGAAAGCCAAATTTTACAGTATCAATTTTAGAATGAAATGAGAAGTAACTAAGGAAGAAAAAAAAAAGAATATCATGCCATGTTTGAAAAGTTTTAAACTTTCAATTCCTTTACGCTTATTTTGACAAACAGTTAAGTTATTCCAATGAAAAGGATATCTTCTAAAAGACAATGCTGCATATAACAATAGTGCTGACCTCAAATTACACCACCACATCGTTATTCTATTATGAGCTATGGTCATCCAAGTAACTTGGAAAAACAATCAACATGTCACGAGATACTCCTCCATGTGATAAAACAAAACAAACTTAAATTCCTTACTCTCTTTACCTAATTGGCAGAGTATTTCTTCAATTTTTAAGTTTATACTTTGCAAGTTTGCAGAGAAGTATTGCTGGGATAAGAGAAGCTGTATGACAAGTCTCTTTATGTGTATGTATTGCTTGGATAAGCACATAGTACATTTTAACCTGTGTTTGGTTCCATGTTTGTACCTACCAGAATCAAATTTGACAATAAATTTTTATGTTTGACTTATAGCTTTAAAATCGAATCCAGCCCCAAAATCAATCTACCTAAAAGCTAATATTTCTAGTTACTGCGGTAAGATAAAATAAATTGTCAATTTTTTTGACAAATAAATCCATGCAAAAGCAATTCTGATCCAAAACATCAATTGATAAAAATCCATTTTTTAATTTTACCTTGAATTCACTTCCAAACAAAGTGAATTTTATAAAATCAATTTAGTCAAAGTCAATTTTTGTCACCATAGAACCAAACACACCCTTAGTAAAGGTACATCAGCTCCAAGTTCTTATACTCTTGCTAACTTAATGCTACCTCTTAAGTCTTAACACTGACTATAACTCTTAGGGCGTGTTTGGATGGAGGGTTTAGGAGGGGAAGGGAGGGGAGGATTTACTTTTTATTTTTAAATTACGAACACTATAATATATTTTTAAAAAAATTGAAATAACATGATAAATGATCATATAATACTTCAATCACACTTAATTTATTTTTAAAAAACATTTTACATTGTCTTTAAATTAAAAATGAAAAATAAGCCCTCCCCTCCCTTCTCCTTCCTTCCCCTCCTAAACCCTCAATCCAACACATTCTTAACAAACTAAAAGAATGTCCGACCTTGTTGGTAGCATGACCCGAGTTGTTTGATAGCGGTGACCTGATAGAAGGTAGCCTACCTGACGGATTTTTCAATAGGCTGTGATAACATATTAAAATTTTGAATTGGTCCTAATTAAACCTTACAAGACCGGCTTATAAGGAGAGGATCGCATGGACCCATGTTCAGACCTTATCTCATTTACCGTGGGACTCTTAATAGGGTAGCATTGGCAGTATAAAAACACAGGATCATACACAATCAGAATAAAACAATATAAATTAAATTTGCATAGTTGAATAAGCTCTACCAAGATTATCAAATAACTATATTTTGATAAAATTAAAGGAAAATAACAATAACTTACAGAAGAACTGGAAGGATCTGAAGGTCGAATCTGACTGAAATTATGAGGGTTATAAGATGGCAAATTACCAAGTACAGAATCCATGAATTGCTACCTATTTGCACCAAGTTTCAAAGGCACAAAACAAATCAAAATTGTGAGAAAAAAAAATTGAAAAATCATGAACATGAACAAGTGTTAGATAATATTACCCTTGTGGAGTAACTATCAATTAGTTATTGAGATCTCTATGGAACGCTGTCCTCTTCAACATGAGAAAAAAGATGAAAAGTTTTGCTCTCTCGGCCAGCTATGTAGTTACAATCATTTTTACCAAAAGGATGGTGATTATTCATACTGCTGCTGTTACCGCGGGTAAACAAGGATTACTCTCCAATCAATAATCTACTTATCGGGTGTTCACGAATCCGGTCACCAAAACCAGCTCAACTCGTTTAAGTTCGGGTCCAAACTGTCTCAGTTAGATTTTTTTTTTTTTTAGGGAAAATTGTCTCAGTTAGATGAAAAGTAGTTTGCCTAGTAATAATAAGTTCATGATTTCAAACTTTTGAATTCAACGTGTGTAAAAGAAATTGTAATTTTTTTATAATATAGTTTAACATTTTTATATGTTAATTATGAAAGGTTTTAGGTAAATTCAAGTGTTAATATTTTAAATACTAAAATTTAGTATAAATGTTAGAATTTTTATGAAATATAATCAGGTTAGGTCGATCTAGCTTGACATGAAAAATACGTATTTTTTATCCAACCCAAGACAGCTAAGTTTAATCGGATCGGATAACAGGTTTGGTTAAAATCGACCCAACATGTGAACACCTCTAGATTAATTTGATTGTTTCACATATGTCAATGTGTAATTTTTTTTTTGACAGAAATGTCAATGTGTAATTTTAACAATTGACATCTTTAACTATCTATTATAAAAAAATTATAATTTTTTTTTGATATTTTGATAATATTTATGAAGACAAATTTGACATCTTATATGCTACTCTTTGTCTTTATATATCACTAGAAAAATATAGTCAAAATATGTTATGTGAATTAGTGTACATAATCAAACTAGATCACTCGTTATGGGACAGATGAAGTGTTAGCTTACTAGTTTCACTTTGACTTAGCCTCTCCAACATTTTAGTAATACCCTAACACAAAACAAACAACATTTATACATGTTTACTTCAGTTTACGAAGATAATATTTCATATTTACTAATTTTTATTTCTTCAATGATAATATATGAATTTTTAACTTCTCATTTGTAGTATAGCCAAACTATGGTAGTTAACTCGTTTTGGACATTTTTTTCACCAAAAACTGAAATAAATCAAATCACTACACCTCTAACTATAAGTATGTCATTCAAGTATAACAAGTTATCTTATAGTCTAGAGTAAGTTATATTTCTCTCTTCATAAACTTTATTTTTAGGGGTTATCTTTTCGGAAATTTGAATTAAACTCTCCTATTTTTTATATTAAAATATATATTCATATCCCTTGAGAAAAAAATCTATAGCAAATTATATTTTCAGAGATGTTTGAATTACAATTACATCTTTTGATAATTAAATAAGTACTATACTTTAATTCATTTCAAGAAACAATAATTCATTTCTTTATAATTTTGAAGATACTTTTTGTTTTTGGGGAGTTTTTTTGAAGATATGCAGTGGTAGTAGTAATTTTTTGAGGAAACAGTAGTAGTAGTAGTAATAAAATGATTACTTTCAAGATATTTAATTGATTATGTGTTTTTTTTTCTCACATGTTCCTTCTGTGAAACTAATATAATCTGAGGCATAGTTTCTAAAAATTGTTATATCTTCTGATTGGGTTCAATTTTTTTTGAGGGAATGATTGGGTTCAATTTTTAATTCGTTACATTATAGATATTTTTTATCGGTTGATTTATGCGTTTTGATCATATGTTTCTTAGAATACACGAGACCGGATGTGTAGAATCTGCTACAAGTCTACACCAAGAGAAAGATTAGTCTCTATCACGCTGTCGGGAGTAGGCTTAAGGAAAAGGATTGCACCTTGGGTGCTCTCTAGTCTACAAAAATCATGCTAGCATGAAAACAAGATGGAGTATAATGTATATCTTCTCACGTCTTGTTTTGTCATCACTCTTACATTTTTTTCTTTACGTTTTTATTACATTATCCAACTAATATTGGATCGCTAGAAACACGTGGATCTCATTGTAAGCAAACTAGAGTTCTTATATCAATTTTAAAATACATATTAAATACGTCAATAATTAATTTAAAAAGTAAAATTTTATTAATAATATTGGGCCGATGGAGTACATAATAAGGAGTCAAAGTCATTTAAGAAGTCGAAAAAAGCTTAACTGAGATGTTGTTCGGATAAACGCCTTAATTTATTATAGTTTTTGCATAAACAATTATGCATAAGTTACTTTTATAACAATATAAATGAAATTGTTTTTGTATAATTGTTTATATACATACACACATAAACAGTTATACAAAGATATTTTAAATATAGAGAAGTGGAGAGTCCGGGTTCAAACCCTGATCCATATTATTGTTCTTGCAGTTACCAACTGAGTTGTACTTACATGATGTTATGTTTTTTTTGTTGTTGTGTAAACCAGAGATCTTCCGCGTGCGCAACCGCGAAGACTAATCTCACGAGCCTTGTGAGACCTAGATGAACGACAAACTCACCCAAAATGTTTTAACGTTGTTGCATGTCCAAAGTTGAATTTGAACTCAATACATTGATTAAGTTAGAAGAGATCCGTGTTTTCTCATCTACGAACTCTTGGATATGTTATGAATATTTTTGAGCTAAGAAAAATCAATCAAATATGAAACACAAATGAATGTTTAATCAATGCAAATGCGACAATAATAGCAAGATAATAATTAGATTACACGCTTATGTGAGTAGTTCTGAAAATATCTCCAAAATGATTTCTAAGTTTTACGGTGAAATTGATTGGAATTAAATCACTTGAATGTAAAAAGACGATCATATTTAAAAGATTAAGTGAAAAATAACTTGTAAGAAATTGTGGAACGTAAAAGAGAAGAAAATAAATCTGCAAGTAAAAAAAATTAAAGGAATAAAAGAATTTTAAAGATAGTGGACAATATACTTAATGTTCTCGAAAGCTTCAGTTTCTTTTATGAGAACTATTATTTATAGGGTTATATGTTAACTTGTGTCATAAGGATACATGTTAAAGAATCTAAAAAGGACAATTTTACATTGGAATACATAATATTTTAATTTTTTAAAAGTTGATTGCACGACTTTAAATATGCATATTTCTATAATGGGTATTGTTATCTTGTGCCCTAACCCTTAGGGCACAAGTTAAGGAATCTAAAATTAGAAATTTTTTATAAAAAAGAACAAAATTTTGACTTAAAAAAATTGAATAGAGTTGAATGCACAACTTTTAAGACATTTATTTCTATTTTAAATTCCTTAGCATATGCCCTTGGGGCACATGTTAGCATTTGTCTTCTATAATAAGTTCCTTAAAATGTGCACTTAAGGGCACAAGTTAACATTTGCCATAAATGAATGAAACTAAGTAACACCGTCTTTAATGTTATGCCATGTTTCGATAGTTGTCTTGTTAAACTAATTTCAACAAAATACACACACTTGTTTTTCACATATTGTTGAAATCGATACATACAATCGTTCTTTTTCTTTGTTGGTCAACTCTTCGTCGAGTTGGTCCCTTAACGACAAACCACATTCAAGATGATCACATTCTCCACTATCTGCATATATAGTGAAAGTGTGTTGTCTGACATATGTTTGAATCTTGCTTTCTAATGATCTTTCTTTGTCGAATCTCTTTCTCTTTTGGTTGGTTCATAATTTTCGATTGTTAATTCTCATACCAATATGTTGATGTTCGCGCCAACTTTAGCTTATTTGGCAATTTTTAAATTTTGCAAATAACAATAACCTTTAAACCAAGTTCACAAGCCATTATTTTTTTTTTTTTTAAATAAGTTGGAAACAATTTATGAACAATCACATCAAAATTTGTTTTCATAAATTCTACTAGATAGTTTTACAAATAACTCTCTCAATATATAAAATTCAAATTCGCTAATCCAAGCATGCCCTAAGTCCAAAACAAAAAAGAATCAGAATGTATATCAGAATTAAAAAAGAAGGGATGATAATATAGAAGAAAGACTGAAAGTTCTTAATAAACAGTCACAACCTAACGAGTCTGAATTTACTCTATTTATCAGAAATATAAACACAAATAATACATTAATAAAATCAATTTTAATAAGTGAATCCTACTTATAAATGTATTGATCTTTCACATAAAAGATAGATTTTTTTGTTATTGACAAATTCACATAAAAGATAGATAGATAAATGAAGTAAATTGGGAATCAACACGAAAGGGGCATGATCTTCCCAATCCCATCAATCTTACAAACCAAACCCACTATTTTTTCAATTATTTTATTATTTTCTATTTTAGGTAATTTCTTACAACGCCGCCTATAAATACCATCAAACACATCTTCAATCAAATCTTCCATTAATTTATCCTCCGTTTCATTTCAAACGCTCTCACAAAATAACCGAAAAAAAACACAATTAACACATCAATGGAAAATCTCACTTTCTAATCGATCTATAACAACTGAAAAAAATAAATTAAGACAACAAAAAAAATCATTTTCTTCTTGAAACCCTAGAGAGAGAAACTCGGAAACCATGTCCGATGCGTTTTGCAGCGACTGCAAGCGAGCGACGGAGGTGGTGTTCGACCACTCCGCCGGCGATGCAGTCTGTTCGGAGTGTGGTCTCGTCTTGGAATCTCACTCCATCGATGAAACCTCCGAGTGGCGAACCTTCGCTAACGAATCCGGTGATAACGATCCCGTTCGTGTCGGTGGTCCCAGTAACCCTCTCCTTACCGATGGTGGTCTCTCCACCGTCATTGCTAAGCCTAACGGTGCTTCCGGTGATTTTCTCTCGTCTTCTCTCGGTCGTTGGCAGAATCGCGGTTCTAATCCCGATCGTGGATTGATCCTTGCGTTCAAAACTATTGGTACTATGGCTGAGAGGTTAGTTAGGGTTTTTGTGTGATTGTATTGAATTGATTAACGTAAATTTTTGAATTATTATGGTTGAATTGAACTCTCGTAATTTGATGTATCTATGTTTATTATTATCGTATGAGATTAGTTTTAGTTGTTTTGATTGATGATTGAGGCAAATGTGAATTTTGCTGACATGAATCGCTGATGAAATTTGTTCAGGTTGGGACTGGTTCCGACCATTAAGGTATGTGTATTTCGTCTTCTATTTTGGATTGTTATTTATTTTGTCGTTCACATTCGTTTAATCAATATAATGGAAGTTTCATGAACCTGTGCTTATCTGTGAAATACAGACTGACACTGACCCGTCGACAATGATAATAATTTTAAAAAATGACATAATTCAATGTAAGCACACTTGTCGGTGTCATGTTGTCTCAGTATCAAACACTACTGTGGCATGTAAGCATCTATTGTTGTGGTTGTGGCATATGTTAAGTTATATATTATATTGGTCTCTTATTTTAAGTTATTGTAAGATCCACTTATTAAGATAAGTAGTTGTAGCATTGAATCGGTCTCTAACATAAAAACTGGAAAAAAAGAGAGGAGGAAGTATAATTACCAGAGGTGAGAAAGAGAGCGGTGTTGACGGAGGAGAGGGTTATGTGGAAAGGATGAAGAAGCGAAAACCCTAGCTTTTAAACAAAAGGTGTGTTTTGTTTTTTTGATGAAAAGGAAACAGCGCTGTGTTCCTTGCGTTAAGGAAAAGTAGGTGAAGGAAAAAAAAAAAAACCCCTGCCATTTTGCGTATCCCGTGCGTATCAGATGCACCCAGCCGTATCACAAACGTATCGGCCATTTTATTTTTTTATAAAATTAACTTTAATTCTCAGATACTTCCCCGGAACTTATCAGACATGTATCAGTGTCAGATACGTGTCATGGCACCGATACTTTGGCATTTTTTGGAGTAGCGGGGCTTCCTAGATAATGCTTGTAGTTTGATGAGAGTTTGTAATGTGTATTATTCCAAAAAAGAGAGCGAGACTGCAATGCTTCTTTTGACGTGGTTTGCAATTTGCATTGTTGGATTCTGACCTTTTTGAACCTTTTTTGGGGAAATTTGTTGAGAATGGTGTGTAGAAGTTCTGGGAGCCAAACATTCAAGCCCTGTTTTGAAAATTTATGAGCAGTTTAAAATTTTCACAGGAAGTTCACTTTGTTATAAGTTGGGGAAAGTGAAACTGCTCCAGAAGTTTTTAATTGTGAGTGATGATGAGTGATACTGAATGCTATCTGACAGAGAAGAAGGGCTAGATAATGTTTTTTGATATCCTCTGACGTGTGAAGCATGCTGTAACTATATTTAGATTATTTGTATTGTATCAATTGCACCTTGAAAAAGTTGTAGTTTTTTAATCTCAAACTTTAATTTCCATGTAAAGTTAGTGTTTTTTATTTCTCTTATGTTTCTTCTGCTATCGATTTGTAGGACCGAGCTAATGAGATATATAAGCGGGTTGAAGATCAGAAGTCTAGCAGGGGAAGAAATCAGGACGCATTATTGGCTGCTTGCCTCTACATTGCTTGTCGACAAGAAGACAAGCCACGCACCGTAAAGGGTACATCCTATGATTCTTTTAACATATAGATGTTTCCCCATACATTTTTCCCTGTTTGCATGAGCTTCCCTGAACCTGATGAATTTCAAATAGAAATTTGCTCGATTGCCAATGGAGCCACCAAGAAGGAAATTGGCCGCGCAAAAGAATACATAGTGAAACAACTGGGTTTGGAGAATGGCGGTCAATCTGTTGAAATGGGAACAATTCATGCTGGGGACTTTATGGTGAGTTTACTTTATTGCTGTGTACTTGTGCAGCACAACTTTCTACTTCAGTCAATGTGTAGTGATGTAACTCATCGCATAAATCTTATCTTTGTATTATTACTAACATATTTTTCACCTCAAATTTTAGAGACGATTTTGTTCTAATCTTGGTATGAATCATCAAGCTGTTAAAGCTGCTCAGGAATCTGTTCAGAAATCAGAAGAATTTGATATAAGGTAATTTTTGCTTGACTTTTTTCTTTAGACTTTAAATAATGAAATAGATATCCACTGGCTTGTCATATAGTGCAGCTTCTAAGAGAAAACTTGGGTGGCAAAAGTGAGAACTCTGGGCTGGGTAGGGTTTCTCTGATAAAATGAAATCACCATCCAACAATATTTGCTTTAGTTTAGGGTTATAGATTTAACCCTAACACAATGTTGTCAAGATCAAGATCCTACCTAAGGATGGGGTGTGGACTTTTAAGATTGTAAAGCTTATGATTGTTTTTTATTTTTTGGAAACAAAACTTAAGATTGTTACAAGCATCATAAGATGCTACCAAAATGAAAAATTACACTGCACGCACAACTCTAGAATAAAGACCGGGTGGAATCCTTCAGAAGTGAGAGTGAATGGTTTAGTTTAGTCGTTGATCGGATGGCACTGACGCTGTCAATGACTTGAGTACATCTCTGCAGGACTGCAGGAGGTTGAGTTTTGAGAGAGAAAAGGACAACTTTGTAATTTTTGAAATATTTCAACTGAGCTATTCAATCAGCCACCTATGAGTTAAAACAACTTATTTTAAAATTATTATATCTACTGTTTAGTTTGGTGGAGTCTGGTGTGAAACCATATATAATGATGGTTCACCTATTTAGGTTCAATTATTTATCATAAACTTTCAGTCTATTTCACAGCACCTTAATTTTTATGGATTCTTTA
This sequence comes from Medicago sativa, assembly GCF_051527215.1. NCBI lineage: Eukaryota > Viridiplantae > Streptophyta > Magnoliopsida > Fabales > Fabaceae > Medicago > Medicago sativa. Next base: position 87,469,613 of record NC_140755.1, on the reverse strand, counting down.
CATTCTCATAATATTGTTGACACTAAAATCATTTAATCTGCCAGGAGAAGTCCCATATCAATTGCTGCAGCAGTTATATACATCATTACTCAGCTTTCAGATGATAAAAAACCTCTCAAAGGTCTGTGACAGTTCTTTTAATTTTTTTTTACTTTTTGAGGGAGGGTCTGTGACAGTTCTTGGAAAACATGAAAGTTGCTTTATTTGCTTGTGAAAGTTGCTTCTCCAATTCCATAGAATTGATGACGTGAATTTTATTTGGTCTTAAATTTGACTTCAAATAAGTTTCTAAAAGTGGTGGGACTGTGGATGAATTTTTAATTGGATCTTATATATATATATATATATATATATATATATATATATATATATATATATATATATATATATATATATATATATTGCACCCGGTTCGGCGGCAATAATTGTTTTGAAAACAAGGAACTTTGTTTGTTTAAGCGGAAAATGTTATTTTTTAAACAAATTTTTTAAGATGTACAGAGGAATATAATAAACACTTCAACAGGATTTGAACTGTGGATCTGTCATTTGCAAAAGGACATTTAGCTGCTGCTCCACTGAATTATGTGATCAATTGCCATACGATACATTATACATATACTGAATACTGATGTTACAATTTGTATATATATCTAGAAATTTAGAAAAAAATTGTGGGAACCACATGTCATTGAAAAACTCATCCTCTATATATCTAAGTTATGTTCTCAGCTCTCTTTTATGGTAGCTAATTGCTGAAGTCATTGCATACTTGTACATAACCCATTTCTCTGTTGCAGATATATCAGTTGCTACAGGAGTTGCAGAAGGAACCATTAGGAACTCATACAAGGATCTCTATCCCCATGTTTCGAAGATAATACCAAACTGGTATGCGAAGGAAGAGGATCTGAAGAACCTTTGCAGCCCTTGAAACAAAACAGTTCCGGTGATATTAAACAACCTAGATGTCATTGAAAGTTAAAATTGTTGTATTGGATTTATTGAACTTTTGTATACTTTTTGTTTGAAATGAAAGCGTCGCGTAATAACTATAACTATTTTGAATTGAAAGCCTCCTCATTCAAATATTTAGGGGAGACTGGAGAGGTACCATATTCATAGATAAAATCACAAAACTTGCTAGACCTTAACGAAAACATGATGTTTTCCCGTAAAGCTGATGAAAATCATTGGGGCACCTTTGTTGTCCATTTCATTTAATTATACCTCTTTGATATCGATTGGCAACTTTATTTGAACTGCTTTGGGTGCTTACTTTTGTTGCAATATAAGGTTGCAATGACCCTCTGAAGAAGATTTTCAACAGTGAAATAGAAGTAGAAGATATAAGAAATGAAGAGGGTAGTATGATTCAATCATCTTATAAAGGAGAAGAGTGTAAACTTTTGTATTAACTATCAGCAGGAGAGTATTTGATATTTGAAAGGGTACCACATGGTGACCGTTAAACTACTGATAGGAGATATTCTATTATGATCACAAACATAAACGAATAGTGGCTTAGACACACATACATTAAAATACTTTTTCTTAAAGTATTAATATTTTTTTTTATTATTAGAAAAAATTTCTTTATGTTTGTATGTCCAAACACTATTCATTTATGTTTGTGACTATAGAAGAATACCTCGTACCATTAAGCATCCATGCGTCTTTCATGCCATAGAAGGAGTACATTTAAATGGGATCATTAAATGAGCATCTTTTTCTTATTGAAGGACAACAAACATACTAATTGTTCTGTTGAGTGGGATCAGAGGTTGTAGGGTGAAGATCCTCTCCATTTATTATCCTCTCCATTTCTACCATTTGGAAAGATAAAGACACATAAAAAAGTCAAAAGTAATTAATCATGGTGGGACCCACTTTATGGTAGGACCCATTACCTATTTTATGTGTCTATCTCTCTCCAAATTGCATACTTCCATTTATTTTCTAAATGGAGAGGATCTTCACCCGAGGTTGTACCATTAAACATACATGCGTCTTTCATGTCATAGAAGTACATATAATGTCAATTATAACGATTTGAAATTGGCTTTTCTTCTCCAACCTCTTCCTCTCCGCCTCCTTTTTCCAAACCCACATAAATGAATCAAAATCTTTTCCATTTCTAGTTTAAAGTAGAAGGTTTCATTAACGAGACATAGTCCTGGTGAGTTCCGGTGTTTTGTAAACCCTGAAGGGCATATGTTACAAAATTTACTCTTTTCAATCACACTAGTAACAAACCCGTGCTGACGCACGGGTACAGTAAATGTTTGTTATTTATAAAAAATCATTAAATTTTAATAAAAGTTTTGATATAATTGAATTGTATGTCAATGTAAAGTAAATGTCGAATTATTTGTGTATTATATGTTTGAAGGTATATTAAACTTTTTTGAATTAGTAGAAGATACTTAATATTAATTAAAATTAAAATGTAGAAAAGACAATTGAGATGCAACGTTAATGCATATACTAATAGAAAATAACCTACATAGTCCTATTTTATACGAAATACATGACAAACATAACAATTATTGATAGAAAATTTAAATCTGACAGTGCATCCCTGTCGGAATTCAATGATTCACGAGAAGTTATCCCACTTTTGTTCAATTTGTGTAGTTAATTTGCGATCATTTTTTTTGTACAATTAACTTGCGATCATTATTGACAATGATGTTGAAAATTTGATTTTCTCCATTATCTTCACATAATATGAGGTTGTCAAATATGTTATGCTTTATAAAAAAATGCAAAGTCACACTTGTGATGACCATTATCCGTAATTAATTTTATAAAAAACAAATAAATTAATTTTCGCAAAATAATCATTATGCACATGAAATTAAGGAGATCATGAGTTTTAATAAGAAGGATTATGAAATTTTGCTAAACTTCAATTTTTATATATTGTTAGTAGAAGTAGATGTTAGTATATTTGTATCAGTGACGACTTCGCCCATGTATAATAATAATTTTTGAAGTTAACAATGACAACTTGTTTCTTGTATAATAAATCTTTTAAGATTAACACATTGAATTAAGAAGATAATGAGTTTTAATACGAACGATTATGGAATTTTGGTGGACTTCGATTTTTATATATTGTTATTATTGTTAGTAGAAGTAGATGTTAGTAGATTTGTATCAATGACGACTTCGCCCGTGTATAAAAGTAATTATTAGTAGACGTAGATGTTAGTAGATTTATATCAGTGACGACTTCGCCCATGTATAATAATAATTTTTAAAACTAACACTGACAGCTAGTTTCGTGTATAATAAAATATTTTATAGTATATATCAGTGATGACATATCACGTGATTAATAATTATTTTGAAATTTATATCAGTGACAACTTGTCTATTTTGGTATAATTATTTTATATTTGTACTCAATGATAGCATGTATCGCGTATAATACTGCTTTTTAAATGTTTAAGTTAGTTTTTCACTTATATTATGATTAAAAGAGGGAGTATGCATATAATAATACTAACAATATATATAAATATCAAAGTCCATCAAAATAAATAAATTAGTTTCATAGTTATCAGTGAAAATTAGTTACACTTGTTATTATCATATCCCGTACTTTCAATTTTTTTTTTATAATATCCCGTAATTAGTTTTAATAAAGAAATAAATTTAATTTTGTAAAATGACCATTATGCACATGAAATTAAGAAGATAATGAGTTTTAATAACGACGATTTTGAAATTTTGGTGCTCTTTGATTTTTATATATTATTATTATTATTATTGTTAGTAGAATTAGATGCTAGTATATTTATATCAGTGACAACTTCGCCCGTGTATAGTAATAATTTTGAAAGTTAACAGTGACAACTTGTTTCGTGTATAATAAATCTTTTAAAGTTAACCCATAAAATTGAGAAGGTAATGAGTTTTAGTAAGGACGATTATGAATACAAGTCTGCTCCACTACCATCGAATCAGTATCGCGTATAATACTGATTTTTAAAATTTTTAAGTTAGTTTTTCACTTATATTATAATTAAAAAATGAGAATGCATCTAATTTTACTAACAATTTATATAAAAAACGAAGTTCATCAAAATAAATAATAGTTATCAGTGGAAATAGCTCCACTTATGATGACCACTATCCATAATTAGTTTTTTTAAAAATAAATAAATTAAATTTTGCAAAATGCCCATTATACACATGAAATTAAGAAGATAATGAGTAGTTATAATGACAATTATGAAATTTTGGTGAACTTCGATTTATATATATTGTTATTGTTATTGTTATTATTGTTATTAGAAGTAGTTGTTAATTAACGATGACTTAGCTTGTGTATAATAACGCTCTTAGCAATGAAGACTTGTCTCATGTGTAATACTTATTTTAATATTTGTATCATCCACAATTTGTCTAAGGTATAACAATTATTTTAAAATTTAATTAAATGACAACTTGTCACAATTATAATAATTATTTTTAAATTAGTGGCAACTTGTTCGATGTATAACATTTATTTTAAAATTTGTATCATTTTGCAAACAATAATTCATTGCTATACGAAAATATCTACGGAAATATAAGTGAGAGCTTGTACCGTGTATAACAATTATTTTAAAGTTTTAGTAGCGACAATTTGTCTAATGTATAATATTTATTTTAAAATATGTCTCATCGACAACTTGCCCTGCGTGTAATAATTATTTTAAAAATTATATCTTTGATGACTTGTCTCGTGTATAATAATTATATTAATTTTTTTTATCAATGACAACATGTCGTGTGTATAATAATGTTTTTTTTTTAAGTTTTGAGCGGTGACAACTTGTCTCGTTTATTAATGACAACTTATTCATTTTGTTGATCTAAATGTCTTTTATAAATAGGACAAAAAAGAGAGTAATATTTATTTTAAAATTTGTGTCACTAACAAACTGTCTCATACTCCCTCCGGTCAGATTTATAAGCAAAATACAACTTTTTCAAATTCATCGAATGACTAATGTATTTGACCAATATATAAACCGAATACATTAGATATTCAATGAACCTAATTTTATTATTTTTTGACTTATAAATGTGGTCGGAGGGAGTATATAATAAATAACTTGTATATAGTAGTTATGTTATTCACAATTTAATCCATATATCATAGTTTTTTTCTTCTTCTTTTGGACTTTTTTGAGAATGATACCAACGATGCGGCTATTAGTACTCTTAATTTTTATTTTTTATTTTTTTAGAAATACTCTTGATTTTTCGACAAAAAAAAAAAAAAGAAATACTCTTGATTTAATTGTTATAGACCTGTAGCACACTTTCTTCATAAAAAAAAGACCTATAGCACACTTTCCTAAAAAATAGACCTGTAGCACTCTTGATTTTAATTTTTTTCTTCTTTTGAATAAGCTCTATTTTAAAGTTTTTAATTAATTTTATCTCTTACTCTCTTATATTTTTTTTACAGAGACACTCATTTGGTAATTTATTTCTCTCTCCTCAACAAAATGAATCTTGAGAAGCTCTCCTCCCCCTTGTAAACCCTAGCAGCCGCAACACTGTTCACAACCTCCATATTCCATTTCCGACCGCCTTTGGCCGAGTTACCCTCAAATCTTCATCTTTTTTTCTCTTCTATCATTATATTAAATTTATTTTCAGATCCGGTAGATTTCTAAACATCTCATCCACCACCTTCTCGGCTAGATCTCGACCAACATAGACAGTATTTTGAAAAATCAACACCATAGAAAGAATCTCATTTATCTCCTCTGCAAAACCCACAAAGAAAATCATGAATCTGAGATACCTTCATCAACGACCACCGCGTCTGAAATTGCAGCCACCATTGTGTTATGGTCTAAAATATGGGTTGGTGTATTAATCAAGGTTCTTCTTTCTATTCACCTCTTTTACTTTCCTTCATCAATTTCTGTGTTGGTGTATCAACAAAGGTCAAGTTCTTCACATCTTATGTCTCTATTAACCTCTTTTACTTTCACTTCATCAATTTTTTATTTTTTTTACTTTCTTTTTCTCTCATCATTCTGCCATTTTATTTTAGTTTTGATTAGAGTTTTAATTTTATTTAGAGATGATAAATTTGAATTTTTCTACATTTGTACCTGAGTAGTTATTCAGGTAAAGAAAAGTTATGATATTTCCTTTTATGGATTTTTGTTTTATCTAAACACTTGAAGAGAGAATAACTTTTCAAGGAAAAAAGTAGAGGAATTGAATTGAAATACACAAAAAAAAAAAAAACTAAATTTAAAAATAGTCAATCTCTATACTAACAGGAATATTTTTGAAGAGTAAATGTTAGAATGACTTTTGGTTTGCTGTTTCAATTTTTTGTTTTCTTTTTCAAAATGTGAAAGAAAAAAAAAACAAAGAATGGAAAGTTAAAATTGTGCTATCTGTTCACCCATGTGTAATTTTGTTTTAACAATGAATAAAAATCGGATGTCTCATTTGTTCTTTTGCATAACATAAATAAATTAATGAATGCATAATATTTTTATTTCCATATATGTTGTGTAGAAAAAGTATGTGAGCAGGACATTTATTTTTAATATATTTTTTTTGATCAAGTTTATTTTTAATATATAATAACTAAAAATAGTGCTTAAATAGTGTATTTTTTTATACAGTAACTTTTGTTGAATCTCTAGAAATAGGTTTGCATAAAAAGACCATTTATCTTATGTTTTGAAGAAAAGAAAAGAAAAACAGTTACATTATCCTCGCACTATTGACATGTATTTATCTCCTAGTTCATCTATCTGCAACAAAAAATTTCAAATTTTTAGGTAGCAACACTTTACATGGTTTGGGAACTGTTTTGATTTGGAATCATGGTTACCACAATGGTTCTACAATTTTCGAACCAATTATTTTCTTCCGGCTGTTTTTCATCATTTATTTACCCTCTTTGATGTTTCTTGGAGAGATAAGAACCATGTTCAACTTTCCTACAAAGAAAAAAAAAATCCATTGTTAAAACAAATTAAAGATGACAATGACAAATAATGAGATTAGCATTTGCAGAATAGATATTTGAGCATTTGATGTTGTAACACAAGAAAGCATGTCTATGAATGAAAGTAGAAATGTGTCCAAACATGTATTTTGTGTAGATTTTTTTTTATTTCTTGAACTTTTATTTTTTTTATTTTGACAAATTAATTTTATATATTTTTCAAAACAGCAAGTATTACTAAAATCCAATAGAAATGGAAGAAAAAAATAGAAAGGATCATTCACTTACCCATGTTTTCTCATCATTTACTTACTTGTGCTTTTCTTTTAACTTATATGTGCTTTTCTTCTTGTTTTATAGTTTGCTGGAGACACAAGATGATCATTTAACATTCTTGCATATATGAAGTAGAGATATCAAAGATAAGAAGATGAGAAGATGCAAAAGATTTAAAATGTGTTCACTTACTTCTTCTCCCACTTATTCATTGTTTTATTTCCTCTTATATGTATATTGTTTCTTATGCATTCATGTAGAAGCTTCATTTAACATGTTATAGAGATTTGATATGAAGAGGAAAAAAAAATTAAAGACAATGCACAACTAAAAAATGAGTTCATTATCATCTTCATACCTTTGTGAAGATAAAAGAAGTTTCATTTATCTTCATGTGTTCAAGATTTTTCTGCAAAAACAGAGATGAAAAAAATGGTTGTTAGAAAAAATTGAGAAGAAAAAAAAGTACTCATAAAAACAGTGAAAGAAGAAAAAGGGAGAATGATATAATAGTGAAGGAGTATTGGATGATATATAAAAGAGTATTTGAAATTTGAATTTTTGCCCCCAAGAGTACAACTTGCAGCATTGGTAAAAGACATAAAAGTTGATGCAAAAGTAATTTATCTAGTTGCAATGTAAGGGAAATGGTGTTTTTGTAGAGCTAATAAACTAAACCAAATGCTTTTAGTAGTTACATGACATCATCATAGTTAATTGTGGTCATTTAGTTCAATAAAGTAATTTTTAGACAACTTTTACCCTCAATTGTGTGATTTGTCAAGCAACCAACTTAGGGTAATAATAGATTTTCCACAACATCTTCCCTTCTTATATTAAGAGAGATTTATAAGCAAAAAAACAGTTTTTTTAGATTCAATGAATAACTAATGTATTTGACCTATATATAAGTCATATACATTAGTTATTCAATGAACCTAAAAAATTGTGTTTTGCTTATAAATGTGACTGGAAGGAGTACCTCGTACAATTAAGCATCCATGCGTCTTTCATGCCATAGAAGGGGTACAATAATTGTGTATCAAAAGTTGTATATCTAAGTTCTTTTAAGAAAATATAAATTGTGTTATTTTAAATGCAAAATTTTTATTTTTGAGTTCCTTAACATACATCCTTAGACCCTTAAAAACATATGTTAAGGAACTACATATATTAATGTTAAATATTTGTACTTTTGAGTTCCTTTACATACTCCATCCGTTTCAAAATGAGTGTCGTTTTAGCCAATTGCACACATATTAAGGAATGAAATAAAGTAGTCAAATGTCGTACCAATTTTACCAAATTATCCTAATCAACTATTGGTTTGTTTTTCATTAAAGAAAAATTAATACTTTGGAAGTTGTGTAACATAATATTAATTGAAGGGTATAATTGAAAAGAAAAAGTTATTATTGCATTGGAAAATGAAAGTGGCATTCATTTTGAAACGGAGGGAGTACATCCTTAGACCCTTTAGAACACATGTTAAGAAACTACATATAACAATGTTAAATATCTTGAGAGAAAACTTTGCTACTCATTGCGGTTCTACTTGGTTTGGGGACTAGTCAGTCTATAGTCTATGCAGTTAAGTGTAGAGAATAGCCGATTAAAAAAAGGGTCTTGTTAACCGGTGCCCCCGGGGCACTGGTTAAGGAATCCAAAAGTGGAAATTTTAAATCAAAAAGAACACTTTTTAAACTTTTAATGCAATGATTGCACAACTTTCAAAGCAAGATACTACTATATTTGACTCCTTAACCAGTGCCCCCGGGGGCACTGGTTAACATTTCCCTTAAAAAAAATAAATACTTATGCCATGTACATAAACTAAAATAAGCTCATCCAGATAGGACCTTGATTTTGGAATAACAGGTTAGCTTACATCCTCACATCACATTCATCTTTGTCACGGGTGTGCTTTTCCAAACGAAGCTACCATAACAAGTACAGGAAAGCAAGCAGAGCAAACAAAAGTCAAATGCCACCAACCTTCTCGAACTTCAAACTTGTTGTGCTGTTAGTTTAATGCTTATTTTCCTGATGTGAGCTTCTACTTCTTTTAACGGAAACTACTCATTTGGTTCTTAATTTCTTCTAACAATAACAACTTGTCTTGTTAAGTTGCAAATAAACGAAAAACAACTAGTATTATTGCAATGGTCCCCCCATGACTAAAATAAGTTGGTAGACTATATACTACTCCCTCCGTCCCAATTTAATTGACCTACTTTGGTTTTTCACACAGATTAAGAAAAGTGTATAAATAAAGGGGAAAGTGGAATATATTGTATTGGGAATGATAAAAGTAATATTATTTAGTGTTATATTGTATTGGGAATGATGAAAGTTGTATTGAAAATTGAAATGGGTCAGTTATTTTGGGACACTTTTTTTTAGAAAATGGGTCAGTTATTCCGGGACGGAGGGAGTATCAGTTGACTTGGGTATATAACCAAGTATGGAGCTGAAGGTAAAATTACTACCACATCAACAAACTTACATCCCAACTCCATTTCTCATATTTCCTGGTTAACCTTGACATGGCCGAAACATTTTTATTTAATATCGCAGATTCACTCTTAGGGAAGCTTGCTTCTTATGCTTTTGAACAAGCTTCTCGTGCCTACGATGTGTATGATGATCTCCAAGGGATCAAAGACACTTTGTCAATTGTCAGGGGTGTATTGTTGGATGCCGAGTACAAGAAGGACGGACAACGTGGGCTGTGTGAATGGTTGATACAGATTCAAAAAATCTGCTCTGATGCTGAAGATGTTTTGGATGAATTTCGTTTGCAAGTCAACCTAAAGCAATCTGTTGAAGATTCTGGCAGCACTAGGAAGAAGGTACGCCACTATATTTCTTCCTCTAGTCCACCTGCTTTCCGTTTTAGGATGGCACGTCAAATTAAATATATTAGGGGCAGACTGAATAAGGCTGCAGATGAAGGAACCGGGTTTGGACTTGTGAAAATCAGTGTTGAGCCCGGACTTCCTGTGCAAAGGAGAGAAAGGACTCATTCCTATATTGACGCTTTGGATGTAATAGGGAGGGAGAATGACATGGAAGCAATTATCAAGCTTTTGATGCAACCAAATCCTCAGGGTGATGGTGGTGGCAATAGAAGCCTGTGTGTTGTTCCCATTGTGGGTATTGGAGGCCTGGGAAAGACCACACTTGCAAAATTGGTGTTCAATGATCAGAGGATGGATAAACTTTTCGGGTTAAAAATGTGGGTGTGTGTCTCTGATGATTTTGACCTCAAGAAGATCCTTATTAAAGTCATCAACTCAGCTTCTGCCGCTTCTACTTCAACTGTAGAGAACATAAACCACTATGATGTTGATCAGCTACAAAGTCATCTGAGAAGTAACCTTTCTGGCAAAAAGTTTTTACTTGTGTTAGACGATATATGGAATGAGGATCGTGTAAAATGGATTGCTTTGAAAGATTTATTAAATGTTACAGCAGGAAGCAAAATCATGGTGACAACACGGAATAACGCAATTGCTTCGATGATGGGCACAGTTCGCTCCTATGTTTTAAAAGGTCTTTCTACAGAGACATGTTTATCTCTGTTTGTCAAATGGGCTTTCAAGGAAGGAGAGGGAGAAAAGTATCCAAATCTAGTCGAGATCGGAAAAGAAATTGTGAAAAAATGCGCTGGGGTTCCACTAGCCGTGAGAACATTAGGAAGTTCCTTGTTTTCAAACTTTGATTTGCACAGGTGGGAATTCGTAAGAGACCATGGGCTATGGAATTTACGAATGAAGGAAGATGATGTCCTACCAGCGCTACAATTAAGCTATGTTCAAATGCCATCATATTTGAAACAATGTTTTTCTTTCTTTTCCCTTTATCCCAAAGGTTTTGTGTTCAATAGTGATGAAATTATAAATCTTTTGGGAGCCCTTGGATATATTCAACCCCAAAATGGAAGTGAAAAGATAGAGAGGATTGTAAGAAAATGTATGGATGAGTTAAATTCACGATCATTTCTTGAGGATTTCAAAGACTACGGCTACTGTTACAAGTTCAAAGTACACGATTTGATACATGATCTTGCAATATATGTTGCGAGAGAGGACTTGGTAATGGTAAACTCCAATACTCAAAATATACCAGAGCAAGCAAGGCATTTATCATTTTTAGAAAATGTTTCGCTTGACCAATCTTTGTTTCCCAAGTCCAAAAGAGTGAGAACTATATTATATCCTGTTCAAGGAGTGGGTCTTCAAAGTGAAAATCTTTTGAATACATGGGTATTAAGATATAAGTACTTGCTGTATTTGGATTTAAGTAATTCTTCTTTTGAGACTCTGCCAAACTCAGTTGCCAAATTGAAGCACCTGTGTGTTCTCTATATTCGAGATAACCACCGAATCAAAAGACTTCCCCGTTCTATTTGCAAACTCCAAAGTTTGCAAGTTTTGTCCCTCACTGGATGCATGGAACTTGAAAAATTGCCTGAAGGATTCGAGAAGCTGACAAGCCTTCGACAACTGTATATAACCACTAAACAATCTGTTCTGTCACTGGATGAATTTGCAAGCTTGAGTCGTCTTCAAGCTTTGGGTTTATATCATTGTGACAAAATGGAGCTTATGTTCAGCGGGAAACAAGCACAACTCACTTCCCTTGAAGCATTGTATATTCAATCCTGTAAGAGCTTGAATTCTTTACCTCTTCATATTTTCCCAAAATTGCAAAGTCTGTTAGTTGAAGATTGTAACTTGTCGTTGAACAATGAAGGCCCAGCCCAGAGATTGAGGATGAAACATCTGCATCTTAAGCGTTTTCCACAGCTTCTGAAACTACCTAGATGGATTGAAGACACAGTAGACACTTTAGAGACCTTGAAAATTCGAAAGTTCGCAAATCTCAAGATGCTTCCTGAATGTCTAACATCAATGACTCATCTCAAGAGCCTCTATATTGATTTGTGCCCCCAACTTTTGAGTCTTCCAAGGGACATGCATCGTCTCACTGCACTTGAAGAATTTTGTGTATATCGTTCTCCTGAATTGTGTCGAAAATGTCGGCCACGATCTGGGGAGTTCTGGCCCATGATTGGTCACATCAAGCGAGTTTCCATTGGGAAATATTAATGAAGTCATCGAACTTGTTGATAAACATGTTAGGGTCCGTTTATTCATAAATTGTTTCTTTTGTTTGTATATCATTTCAAATAAATAAATAGATGCTTGTTGTATCTCCTAAACCATTTTCTGGTTGAAAACATGTGATTAAAGCTGAAATTGGATATTTAGATATGATATTATCATGATGTTGTATGACTTTATTAACACTGAACTAGAGGTTATTATCAACCATGATGACTCCTAATCACACTTTTAATTCAAAGCTTCAAGTAATACTACAACTTTTCTTGAACTTGAATTAACTCTTTCTGTAGGAGTCCTTTTCATCAATAGAATAGTTCACCGATTTCCAATCAAACGGATCACAATCATATTATTCTGAGTCTTGGAATATTTTTGCTGGTAGCTCTTATGGTCTGACACCACAATCCACACCAGAAGATATATATACCTTCCCCAAGGTTGATTAATGTTTTCAAACTGAGATCACTATAGTGTCTCATGTGATTGATGATTGTGGTGCTCAGTATACGCAAGGATTCAGATTTGTCAAGTGACTGTGCTGTCGGTAACAGTAATACATGATTGCAGCATAAGTCCCAAGTTATGTGTCTGGAATACCATAGCTGCATAAGTGAAAATCCAAGAAATATAACCAAATCAAACCAAACGAAGCTTCCATAACCAATACAGAAAAGTCAAATGCCACAAACCTTTGCATGCATTCTTCAATCTTGTTGTGCTGTTTATTGACTGCTTATTGTAGTGATGTGAACCTGTACATATTTTTTTTTTTTATAATAAGAAGCACATGGATCTTAATTTCTTCTAACAACTTGCTATGTTGTAAATAAAAATAATGACAACTAGTATTAAAGCATTGGTTCCCCCATGAATAAAATAATTTGGCTATCTTTCTTGGTTGACTTTTGAATGAGTATGGAGCTAAACTGAAGGGACAATTATTATCAAAACCACATACTTACATTACATCCCAACTCCATTTATAGATCTGCTGTTTACTAATAAACATAAAAATGGCTAAATCATTTGTCTTATATACTGCTGATTCACTGCTAGGGAAGCTTGCTTCTTATGCCTATGACGAGGCTTCTCGAACTTATGGTGTGTATGATGATCTACAAGAGATAAAAAACACTTTATCCATTGTCATAGGTCTTCTGTTGGATGCTGAGTATAAGCAGGACCAAAAGCATGGGCTGCGTGAATGGCTAAGGCAGATTCAAAACATCTGCTCCGATGCTGAAGATATATTTGATGGATTTGAACTCCAACACAAGCGGAAGAAAGTTGTGGATGATTCTGGCAGCACGAGCATGAAGGTAAGCTACTTCTTTTCCTCCTCTAATCCACTTGTTTTCCGTTCTAGAATGGCCCATCAGATCAAAGGCATTAGGGACAGATTGGATAAGGTAGCCACTGATTGGAACAAGTTTGGTCTTGCGAAAATTGACAATGGTCCTGAACTTGTTTTGCAAAGGAGAGAACTGACTCATTCCCATGTTGATGCTTCAAGTGTTATTGGGAGGGAGAATGATAGGGAGGAAATTATCAAACTTTTGATGCAACCACATCCTCATGGAGATGGAGATGGTGATAAAAGTTTGTGTGTTATTACCATAGTGGGAATTGGTGGCTTGGGGAAGACCACGCTTGCAAAGTTGGTGTTCAATGATAAGACGGTGGATCAACTTTTTGGGTTGAAGATGTGGGCTTGTGTCTCTGATGATTTTGACATCAGACAAATAATTATAAAAATCATCAATTCTGCTTCTGCTGCTTCCACTTTCACTCCAGTTTCAGATCCACCAAGTGTTGCTGTTGCTCACGAAGAAAACATCAGCAATTTTGATATTGAGCAGCTGCAAAATCGTCTTAGACATAAGCTTTCTGGTCAGAAGTTTTTGCTTGTGCTTGATGATATATGGAATGATGATCGTGCAAAATGGATTGAGTTGATAGATTTGATTAAAATTGGTGCAACACGAAGCAAAATCATAGTGACGACCCGTAGCAACTCAATTGCTTCAATGATGGGTACTCTTCCCTCGTAAGTTTTGGAAGGTCTTTCTCCAGGGGATTGTTTATCTTAGTTTGTCAAATGGGCATTTAAGGAAGGTGAAGCGGTTAAATATCCAGATCTCGTGGATATTGGAAAAGAAATCGTGAAAAAAATGTGTGGGGGGTTCCACTTGCAGTTAGAACATTAGGAAGTTCCTTGTTCTCAAATATGATTTAAATTAGTGGATATTTGTGAGAGATTCGGAGATATGGAACTTAAAACAGAAAAAAGATGATATTTTACCAGCACTAAAGTTAAGCTATGATCAAATGCCATCCTATCTAAGGCAATGTTTTGCTTACTTTTCCCTTCATCCCAAAGATCATACCTTCTTTGGTGATAATGTTACTAGTCTTTGGGTAGCTATTGGATTGGTACAATCTCGGAATGGAAGTGAAAAACTGAAGGATATTGCAAGAGAATATATAGATGACTTAAATTCTAGGTCATTTCTTCAAGATTTTGAACACTTCGGCTACAGTTTCACGTTCAAATTACATGATTTGATACATGATCTTGCTCTGTATGTTGCGAAAGAGGAGTTCCTAGCCATAAATTCACATACTAGGAATATACCTGAACATGTAAGACACTTATCAGTTGTTGAAAATCATTCACTTGACAATGCTTCATTCCCCAAGTCCAGAAGTTTGAGAACTATATTATTCCCCATTGAAGGAGTCGGCCTTAACAGTGAAACTTTGCTGGATACATGGAAGTCAAGATACAAATACTTACGATATTTAGGTTTAAGAGATTCTTCCTTTGAGACTCTTCCTAGTTCAATTGCTAAATTGGAGCACTTGCGAGTTCTCGACCTTACTCATAATCGGAGAATCAAGAGACTTCCCCATTCTATTTGCAAACTCCATAATTTGCAAGTCTTGAAACTCACGGGATGCACGGAGCTTGAAACATTACCTCAAGGGTTAGAGAGGTTGATTAGCCTTCGGGAATTGCATATAACCACAAAACAATCATTTACGTCACTGACAGAATTTTCAAACTTGAACGATCTTCAAGTTTTGATTTTTCATGATTGTGATAATATGAAGTTTCTATTCAACGAGGCACAACGACTTACTTCCCTTGAAAAATTGACTGTTCTTTCATGTGGTAGCCTAGAGTCCTTACCTCTTTTTATTTTTCCTAAATTACAGGATCTGATTATTTTAAACTGTCAGATGATAAACTCATCATTGTACAATGATAGGCCAATCCTAAGATCGATGATTAGTAATTTATATATCGGGGAACTTACTGGGCTTCTGACATTTCCTAGTTGGATTGAAGGTGTTGTAGATACTTTAGAGACTTTACTAATTCATGAATTTCCCAATCCTAAGACACTTCCTGAGTGTCTAACAACAACGACTCGTCTTAAGAGGCTTCATATTTTTGACTGCCCTCAGCTGTCGAGTCTTCCAACTGATTGGCATCGCCTCACTGCTCTTGAAGCTTTTATTATAGATGGTTGTCCTGAATTGTGCCGAAAATGTCAACCTCAGTCTGGAGAGTACTGGCCCATGATTGCTCACATCAAAAGCACTATAATTGGAGAATATGAAGTCATCTACCCTTGAAGGTAAACATATCATTTTGTCACATACATGATCCTTTTCTAAGTTTGGGCTAAATAACATTCCTTTAAATTTGATATCTCACCCCCAAAACCTAATGTTCAAATGGTTTTCATGTTGTGAATGAGGATTGTTCCTACTTTCTTTTATGGAAAATGCTAACAAGTGCCCTAAGGGCATTGTTTAAGCATCTAAAAGTAGCAACTTTTGCATTGGAAATTGTACGGTTATGACTTTAACAAATACTTGACTTGTATTTTCAATACATAATTTCTTTTTGTAGGTTCCTTAAACAATGCCCTCAGGGCACTTGTTAGCAAGACCCTTCTTTTATATTATTTTGTACTACTATCAGATAAGTGTTGGTTTCATATCCTAAACTACTTTCTTGTTTGAAGACATAAAGTTAGAACTGAAATTGGAAATTTATAGAGAATGTAATTTGTATGATTTTAAGACCACTGAATTGGAGGTAACTTATAACTAAAAATCACACCTTGGAATGGCGTCACCTAGTTTAGTGAGCTGTACATGTTTTGCTGAGTAGTTAGTGATAAGTTATTTCCATAATTTGTTGCTACTGATGTTTGTTAGTTCAAACCTTCAAGTAACACTAAACTTTTTTATATAGAAGAGATGCTTTCTTTTGAGAGTTAAGTTTCCTTTATTTACAAGGTAAGGTTGATGACGAGTCGAGAGTGGAAAATGGACACATGGTCAAAGAAGTAGAAAGAAGAAGACAGCTTATGCAATAAAAGAGTTGTGTGTACAACAGCAAGCAGGTCCAGCATTCAAGTAGTTGATGGCAAGATGACTTCCAGAAAGAGTACTTAGATTCTCAAAACATTTATGAGAACTTATCATTTGTCATGTGTTGAATTTGAAGTAGAGGAAGGGGAACTGAATCTGTCACTTCATTCAAGGCTTTGTTTGCAACCTGGGATGGGAGCATGTACTACTCTTCATGCTGAGATGCACGTTCATTCTTCAGCAAATCATCTTGCTTGTCGTGGAATGGAACCTGGTTTCCAAGTTGAGACAGTAATGTTTCCCTTCTTTAGGCATTTTCATTCTGAAATTATTGTAAGTTGATTTTATAATTATAGTGAATTTTGTTTAATTACCCATAAACTTTTAAATTTTTTATTTTTTTTCAGACATATTTAAAACATTATAAAAAGTTTTTTTATTTTTAAAAAGTGGCATGTTTGCATTTTTGTATTTTCTCAAGTACTTTGTTTTTTAAACATATACAGCACTACTCTAACAAAAGTTGTTATATTATACCTGTAAAATATATAATATATTACTTAATCGAGTTAAATGCATTTTTAGCCATGTCAATTGACCAAATTTTGGTTTAGCTCCGGGTACTTTTGATTTATAAATTTCAACCTTGTAATTTAAGAACTTTTCTCTATTAGACCTTCATGGTATCAATATTAAGATTAAAGGTATTTGCGTCCCCTAACATTTTGACAAATTTTGGTTTACACCCTATTTTGTAAGGTCAAATTTCATGAAAGTTTACAAGTAAAAAATCTTTAAGTAACAAGGTTGAAATATAAAATTACAGTTAAAACTCTATAAATTAATAATGTCAGGACCGGAGAAATTTATTAATTTAGAGAGTTATTAATTTATCGATAAATTAATAATTATTAATTTAAAGAGTTTTTAAGTAATTATATTGTACATACCAAACAAAAAGGCAAATTAGTCTATGCCTCTTAGAATTATGTTGCAGCGAACCTTGGGACTCAACGTAAATTAGCTAGTAACTATTGTGTTCATATGCATTGAAAATCAATAATGATTTTTGAAGTACAGTAAATGTAAACAAGAGGAACAAATGTGTTCAATGTATTCAGTTTCTATGAATTATTAATTTATGATTTTCTTGGGACCGAAAATTATAAAGGGATCTCCCGAAAAATTATTATCTTATTATTTTATCGAGTTTTTCAATTTTTTACATTGGCCCAAGTCGGGACCAGACAAATTTATTATTTTAGAGAGTTTATTAATTTACCGAGTATTAAATTAAAGAGTTTCTACTGTACATTAACCCTAATTAATATGCTATAAAGTATGAAGTCTAATTGTGAATATTATTCTATCCTTAATTGTGAGCTGTGATTTGAGTAGCTAAACAAGTTAGGAGTTGGTAGGGGAACCATTTGTGGTTGCAAGCCCTAACCGTCAAACCTTTGCAACCAGCAATAATCTATATAATAATCGGAGCTTGAAATATTATCAACCAGAACTTTCTTAATCCTAATTAGCCTTAGAAATAACTCTGAACATCCACACAAAAAAAAAAAAAAAAAGATGTTTCCGGATACTAGAAACCACAGTTAGCTTGTTTTCAAAGAGGCATTAATCAACTACTTTCAATCAATATAAAAAGGGTTAAATATGTTTTTGGTCCCTATAAAATTGCGACCTTCTAAGTTTAGTCCTTACTTAATTTTAATAGCTTTTTTAATCCCTACAAAAAAAATTTACTTATAATTTTAGTCCCTGCTAAAATAAATTTTGTTTAATTATCCTTAAACTCTTAAATTTTTTAACGATTCTTTTTATACAAGTTTAGAACACTATGACAGGTTCATTTACTAAAATCTATAATTTTTTAACATGAAATAAATTAAATATGAATTTTTTAAAACGACAAAAGTTTAAGATATAAGTAACAAAAATATGGACGTAGAAATCAAATTTTTGCGATATTTTTTCAGAGGACCTTTTAATAACGTTCTTAACACGCCTGTAAAAAATTGTTGAAAAACTTAAGAGTTTAAACATAAATTAAACAAATTTGGATTGAGTAAGGACTAATATTGAATGCGGAAATTTTTTGTAGGGATTAAAAATGCTATTAAAATTAAGTAAGGACTAAACTTACAAGGTCGCAATTTTGTAGGGACCAAAAACATAATTAATCCATATAAAAACTTAAGAATTAAATATATTTGTAATCATTCTAAATACACCAACTTTTATTTTTAATCTTTTTAAAATTTCCTTCGAATTTCGGTCTCTCTGTATTTTCTTTTTAATCTTTTTGAAAAAGTTCACATCACATATTTTAAGTGATTTTTTCATGACATGTCATTATTAAGACGTTAAAATACCATTTACTTATAAATTTAACTACTTAATCTTTAATTTGAAGTTATAGATAAATTAATAAAGATTAAAAAAACATATTTAACCTTATATCTTAAAGAAAGTGGAGTTGTCGAACTTTAAAGGCCTTGACCACTAAATCCCTCGATTGATTCCGAAATTTCTACCTTTTGAAGGATAGCCTCAACCGGTTAGTGAATACCTCAGTATATCTAGCATGGTAATTGCAGGTCCTGTATATTTTGAAACTCTTCCTCATACGCCACCACGTGTATGGATAACACATTTATAATTTTTTAATACTAATATCTAATATGCACTTAGTTCTTTCAACCTAGCATCACATACAAACTTCTTAAACGAGACTCACTAATCATTTATCAATAACTATATAAATGATAATGCTTATTTGAGACTCTCAAAATGAAAAAAAAATTGAGAGAATCATAAATGGAGAGGATCATACCTCTATTTAATTTTTTAATATTTAAAAAATGTGGGGCCCACAAACAGCAGAATGCAATCCCCCATATACTTACCCATAATATTTTAAGATAACTTATTGCTTAAAATACACCATCCGTCCCAAATTATAATGTTGTTTTCGAAAAGAAAAAAATTGTTCAAAATTCTAAATTATTTTACAATACCAATGAAATATGAGTAATAATGCTAGCAACACTCTCTTTACAACACACTCTCCACCACTCACTTTCATATTACTAGTAGTTTAAATCATGGAGGATCTCATACTTTAGAATTGGGAGGTATGATATAAATCACACAACGACTTAAAATTAATTACATTTCTTGATATGTATTGGTTATTGTTCCACTCATTAATGAAATTTAAATGTTTTTCCTCATTTCTGAACCACATAAATTATGGGTCCATCCAATAATGTTCTATACACAAGACGACTCTGTCTTTTACTAAAGTTGACTGACTTCATTATATAAACAACAAGTATGGATAGTAAGAAGGCACAGCCAAAACCATAACCACAAACTTAAATATTATCAACATCGTTTCATCTCTTTCATCGTTACCATGGCAGAATCATTTGCCTTTGATATTGCTCATTCACTGTTAGGAAAACTTGCTTGTTATGCTTATGAAGAAGCTTCTCGAGCCTATGGTGTGTATAAAGATCTACAAGGGTTCAAAGACACTCTCTCAATTGTCAGTGGTGTATTGTTGGATGCTGAGCGCAAGAAGGACCAAAAGCATGGGCTGCGTGAATGGCTGCGGCAGATTGAAAATATATGCTATGATGCTGAAGATGTATTCGATGGATTTGATTTGCAAGACAAGCGAAAACAAGTTGTGGAAGCTTCTGGTAGCACACGGGTGAAGGTACGCCACTTTGTTTCTTCCTCTAATCCACTTGCTTTCCGTTTTAAGATGGCACGTCGAATCAAAGAGATTAGGGAGAGATTGGATAAGGTGGCAGCTGATGGGGTTAGGTTTGGTCTTACAAATGTTGATCCCGGACTCGTTGTGCAACAAAGAGAAATGACATATCCTCATATTGATGCTTCAAGTGTAATAGGAAGAGAAAACGAGCAAGATGAAATTATCAATCTTTTGATGCAGCCCCATCCTCACGGCGATGGTGATAGTGATAATAGTCTTTGTGTCATTCCAATAGTGGGAATTGGAGGTTTGGGAAAGACCACACTTGCAAAGTCGGTGTTTAATGATAAGAGGATGGATCAACTTTTCCAGTTGAAGATGTGGGTGTGTATCTCTGATGATTTCAACATCAGAAAGATAATCATTAATATCATCAACTCTGAAACCACTTCCACTTTTACTTCATCTTCTGCACCATCAAGTGGTTTTGCTCAATTAGAAAACATAAACAACTTAGGCATTGTGCAGCTAGTAAGCCGTCTGACACAAAAACTTTCTGCTCAAAAGTTTTTACTCGTGTTAGATGACGTATGGAATGATGATCGTGGAAAGTGGCTTGAATTGAAAGATTTGATAAAAGTTGGTGCACCGGGAAGCAAAATTATGGTGACAACACGTAGTAACTCAATTGCTTTGATGATGGGTGATGTTCTTCCGTATCTTTTGAAAGGTCTTTCTCCAAAGGATTGTTTATCTCTGTTTGTCAAATGGGCATTCAAGGAAGGTGAAGAAAAAAAATATCCAAATCTAGTAGAGATCGGAAAAGAAATTGTGAAAAAATGCCAAGGGGTCCCGCTAGCCGTGAGAACATTAGGAAGTTCTCTCTTCTCAAACTTCGATATAAGTAAGTGGGAATTTGTTAGGGACTCTGAGATGTGGAATTTAGAACAAAAGAAAAATGATATTTTACCTGCCCTAAAATTAAGTTATGATCAAATGCCATCATATCTCAGACAATGTTTTGCTTATTTTTCCCTTTATCCCAAAGATCGCCTCTTTAGAAGTTATGAAATTTGTAGTCTTTGGGTAGCACTTGGATTAGTTCAATCCCTAAATGGAGGTGAAATGCTGGAGAGTATTGCAAGAAAATATATTGATGAGTTGCATTCAAGATCATTTATTCAGGATGTATCTGACGTTGGCTCCTTTTGTTATTTCAAAGTACATGATTTGATACATGATCTTGCTTTGTATGTTTCAACAGAGGACTTCGTAGCGGTAGACTCGCATACTCGGAATATACCTCAGCAAGTAAGGCATTTATCAGTTGTTGAAGATGATTCACTTGACGTTAATTTGATCCCAAAGTCTAGAAGTGTGAGAAGTATATTATTTCCCATCTCAGGATTAGGTCTTAAAAGTGAAAGTCTTCTGAATGAATGGATTTCAAGGTACAAATATTTGCGTTATTTGGATTTAACTGATTCTTCATTTGAAACCATGCCCAATTCAATTGCTAAATTAAAACACTTGCGAGTTCTCGATCTTTCTCGCAATCGCAAAATCAGAACACTACCAAATTCCATTTGCAAACTCCTACAATTACAAGATTTGAATCTCAGTGGGTGCACAGAGTTTGAAAATTTGCCAAAAGGATTAGGGAAGCTAATCAGCCTTTACCGTCTGACTGTAACCACAAAACAATCTGTTTTAACACTTGATGAATTTGTAACCTTAATCCATCTTCAAGATTTGAGTTTTCATTATTGTGACAACATAAAGTTTTTGTTTAGACATCAACTCCCTTCCATTGAAGAAATGTATTTTGAATCATGTGGTAGCCTAGAGTCCTTACCTCTACATATTTTCCCTAAATTACAGACTTTGCACATTCGCAACTGTGAGAAGTTAAACCTGTTATTGAACAATGAAAGTCCAATCCAAACATTGAGGATGAAACATTTGTATCTTCTGGGTTTTCCAACGCTTGTGACCTTACCAGAATGGATTGTATGTGCCATGAACACTTTAGAGACCTTGGTAATCAATAGTATTCCTAATCTAAAGATGCTTCCAGTGTTTCTATCTACAATGACTCGTCTTAAGAGGCTCTACATAGTTGGCTGTCGTCAACTGTTGAGTCTTCCAAGTGACATGCATCGCCTCACCGCCCTTGAAGATTTTCGCATAATTGCTTGTCCTGAGTTGAGCAGAAAATGTCAGCGCCAATCTGGTGAGTATTGGCCCATGATTGCTCACATCAAATCAATTTCCATCGATGAACCAACAGGAGAGGAGGCGTAACCAAGTCATCAATCTTGAAGGTAAACATACATTTTTTACTATCCAATAAGTGTCGATTGTGTTATGTTAGATACTCCCTCCGTTTCAAAATGAGTGTTGCTTTATCCAATTACACACAGATTAAGGAATGGAATAAAGTAGTCAAATTTCATAGCAATTTTACCAAATTATCCTAATCAACTATTGGTTTGTTTTCCATTAAAGAAAAAATAATACTTTGGAAGTAGTGTTACATAGTATTAATTGAAGGGTACAATTGAAAAGAAAAAGTTATTATTGCATTGAAAACCGAAAGTGACATTCATTTTGAAACAAATTTTTTTGGCTAAAGCGACACTCATTTTGAAACGGAGAGAGTAATAAGCTTTTTATGAACTAGTAGTACTTATTTTATCTATCATAAGGGTAATTTAATCCTTTTAATTGTTTTTATTTAACAAAACTAATTCTTTTAACTGTTAGAATATATATTTAGCACTTTTTTCCTTATGAACGTATAAATGTTTACCTTTTCTGTAAGTAGTTGTTAATTAAGGGCCAGTTTGTTATAGTTTTATTTTAAATAGTTTTTTTTAGGCGAAAATTGTTTTTATAGTGTAACATTCTTTTGCTATAATTTTTTTACAAAAAACTTTTTAAAGAAAGTCTGAAATGAAAAATCCGTTTGAATAACTTATCTTAAATGTCATTATAAATATTTTATTATTTTGTTATAATTTTTTTGGATGATAAATAAAAAAAAACCTCTAAAATAAAAAGCTATTTCAAATAGTTTTTCATATAAAAATCATTTTTAAAATATGTCTTGTTGAAAAAATATATATGTGATTTTTATTATGTAAAATCTCTAACAATGAATATTTAAATTAGTGAATGTTGAAATCTCTTTTTAAACTTATAACTAATGAGTTTGAAATTTGTCAAAAAAAAAAATATGAGTTTGAAATAACTTGTACTATTTTTAAAAATACAAAGGATAATATATATATATATATATATATATATATATATATATATATATATATATATATATATATTAAATCTAAAACAAATGGGCCTAATACAACAGAAACCTTGCAACCTTTGTTGGCCGTCGATCTCTTTTCCCCTTCTCTATTTTTGCATTTCAAAATTAATTAATAGGTCACACCTCCTAAACTATTTTCAAGTTGAAAAAATAAGGCAAAGGGCTGAAATTGGAAATTTATATATCATGTCATCATGAAGTGTATATTGTATATGATTTTAAAACACTCAACTACTACTAATCTACTATTGATTATCAATTATGATTGAACCTAGTTTACTGAACTCAACAAGGTTTCCTGAGTAGGATAGTTACTCATAGATTTGTTCATTTTATTAGTTGTTGCTAGTGATGTTTGTTAGTTTAAAGCTTCACGTAGCACTACAGCTTCTTTCCAACTTTAACCTTTTCTTTTAACTGTAATTTTTGTCAATAGAATGAAATCACAAAATTCTAGCAGTAACATTGTGTGAATTTTCAAAATGATATAGTTTCATAAATAACAAATTAGAATATATTTGGTATGAGTAAAAGAGAACTTGTTTTGAGAGTTACATTTTCTTTATTTATTGGGAAATGTAGATGATCAAGCTGGAGGGGTAAAAGGCATGTGCTACCTGAAGGGTCACACAAGAAGAGCAGAGCAGTAGTTGCAAAAGATGATGAATGCTAGCAAGAGGCTTTAGATTCTCAAGATGTGTACATTGGCATTTTTGTTATGTACTCAAATCATCGAAAATGATTATTCTCTTTCATGCTATATTCCAGTACTCACAAACATTTGTATGTGTACTTGCCATTTGTTATTTTATTGAAATTGAAGGTGATTTTTCTCATACCACTGCTCTTACAGAAGTGGTTAGACTTGTGAAATATAAATATGCTCTAAACATTCAGTGGAGCCTAATTATGAATATCCTATCCTTAATTGTGAGCTGTGATTTAAGTAGTTAAATAAGTTGGGAGTTGGTAGGGAAACCATTTATGCTTGCAAGCTCTAACTGTAAAACCTTTGCAACCATCACTAATCCATAGATAAAAAGAGATTGATAGATCAACCAGAAATTTATTAATCCTAATTAACCCTAGAGACAACTCTGGAACAACCACAAAACAATGTTTCCTGAGACTGGAAAACCACATTTAACTTCTTTCCAATTATGCTTTGGTGAGATATTAATGAACTAGTTTCAATATTCATATTGTATAAGAAGGAAAATACATGGTTTTGGACTGACTTTTCCACTTCCAATTATACATTTAAACAAATTTAACTATAAGAATGTTATATTGTTTCTATCTTTGAAAAAGATAAGTATAGTTTTTCACACTATGAAATGCAAAATATCTATTATCTATACCTATAATTTTAATAAAAATTTCATAAAAGTTAATGTTTGTAATTTATACGCATTAGCGTAATAAAAAGAGCTTGACAGGACTGAAATTTATGTCTTTTGGAGGATAGTCTCAAGTCTCAACTAACGGGTTCAGTATATATCTAGCATGATAAGATTTGAAGCTCTTCCAAAAATTGTCACAGCTTAATAAGATTGCAATTACTCACTGTCCTAGCTTGTCATCGTTAAAGGACAGATCCTCTTACATACCACCTTCAAATTCTTCCAACATTAGGTTGTACTAAACTAAACTATACCTCGGTATGTAAGAGTTAATACTTCATAAACAACATTCATCAAAAGAGAGCATATAAGTGATTGATAACATTTGAGAGTAGGAATGCCAAATCAGTAGGAATTGAAAGTAATTGCTTTTAATTGTAATGTTTAATGTATCCTAAGATTTCAAAATGAAATTACAATAGTAGATTGAACAACATATGCAGTAATCATATGTTCAAGCACTCATTGTGATCACCCTCGAGTCCGTTTGCAAAGAGAGGTTAACCGCAACAGATTCTGAAGCTTTATCTTGCACATAATTGGATTGTGTAACCTTTTTTTATCATTACAATCCTTAGCTACCTTTTCAGATCAGGCCAGAGTGGAAATGCAGGATTGATACCAAAAATTCAGGACAGAACAGGAAGTTCAACCTTGTCAGAAGAAAAGAAACTGACCCTTCCTTCTGTGACCAGACAAATTTTCAATGGAATGCCACCATATTGTTTCTCAGTAGCTTCAATTTCTGCTCTAGATGGAGGATGACCCCTAACAAAATACACATGAAATGACTGATTTAATATATTTTCTAAAACCAGATAAAGGAGTAAAATGAAGGAATGCTAGAGCTAACGACAAATTTGCATAGTTGTTCCCGTATAACGACCGAAAAATCAGTTTGGACTTTTTTAGTTTAACATTTTAAATGAATACACCTAATGTGTCCTAAGTGGTCCAAATAGATAAACTTCACACATCACTCGTAGGCTTTGTTTGGGAGTTTGGAGGGGAGGGGAGGGGATGTTTTTGGAAAAAAGGAAGGAGCAAGTGGAAGAAATAGACAAACTCCACACATCACTCTTAATGAAAAGAAATTTAAGGTATTACTGCAAAATGCCTAATAATTACTCAAGAAAATGTTTGAATCTAAAGTAATCATGCTGATATGATCAAAGGTTTAATATATACCTAGACAAATGCAGCAGAAAATGTGGATCGCCGGGAGAAGACTATCTAAACCTGTTGTTAGGAAGATACACATCAAAATCTGGATTCAAATCGTTAATCTTCAAGTCACCAAATAACTTATCGATGGAAACCATGTCTACTAATTCTTTGCGTTCTTCCGTTCCTTCAAGATCAGAAAATATAAGAGAACTTCTGATACTTTTCAAACTCCAAGCAACATCATGCCGCGCAATTATGTAGCCAAGAGACTTGAAGTGCCTGTAAGCCTCAAAAAGCTCCCAACAACATCAAAACATCCCACTATCAACTTTTTCATACATTTCTTTTAGAGATATAGTTCTATCACCATGATCTAACAGATCTAAGGCTTCTAGTTCCATAAGATACCTGTGACAAATCAAAATTTACGTAAACGTAAATTTTCAAAACATTTTATCCTATCAAAAATGTATTATTACAAATTCCTTTTTCGGCTAATTTTGCATCTAACACACATCATATTATCTCACAAAAATTGTACACTAACTACATAATTTGTTTCTTACACAAAGATATGGATTTAAGTACTGTGAATTCTCCCTACTTGTAAAATTTCACAAGTAGAATGTAAATAAAAATAAAGATGGCATATGATATAACTTACAAAGTTTCCTCAATTGAAGTGTAAATCTTGCCATTACGAACAATTCCAGTTGTTACCCACATTTTTCCATTCTTTTCATACACTTCTGCCATTCCCATCTCTTCATTCCATCTTCCTTTTGATTTTATGTTCCTGGAAGATGAAATGCAAAAAAAAATCATTTTGAAAACAATACAAAAGTGAAGGGAAGGGAAGCAGAGATATTTTCAGTACTAAGGCAACCATTGTTTTCCTCGAAATAATAATAATTTAACAACCATTGTTAAAACATAACATAATTGACCTGAATTGCAAGTTGTGGAAGGAAGTTGGTGAAAAGTGAAAGTCTTGTTCATCATCACTTGCATTTTGCAAATAGACATTGTCATCATCCTTATCATCACTATCTTCGTTTAAAGAAGATTTCCAAACCTTTTCTTCCATACTTCAAAATCAAAAACTGTAATTTGAAATATCAATTGATTTGTCCCTCTTCCGATGAAAGGAAGTGAGGAACGTCGGCTTTGAAAAACTCAGAAACGTGAGGGCTTAGAAATCTGTATTTTAAGTCCTAAATATAGGACGGAGGAAGTAGAATATAGTGTTCATATTTTGGGGCTAAAATAAAGGTGTATTCAACATTTTGGTGTTAGAAAATAATTTAGTTTCTCCGACTTACCCTTTTATCAAAATGTCTCTTTTTTAATTATTTATCAAAACTAATAAAACCTTATATAAAATAGTCTCTTTTTTTTTTTTTAATTTATCAAAAACAAACGTATCATCTTTAAAATTGTAGGCTTAAATTCGAAAGAGAAAGATTAACAAAATTCAATGAATTGTTTTTAGTATTAAGAGACTAAATTATATTTTTGCAAATTTGAGGAAATAAATTGTTTAATACATTTAAGGCCTTGATCTCCCGGTAAAAATACATGTTATGAATCTGAAGGTTCTAAGTTCAAATTCCATTAGCGTGTTTAGAGGAAGATAAATGTAAATTTTTCTATAAATAAACACGCAGGATTTGTTTAATAAAAACCACTAAGTGGTCGTTTGGCTCCACGTCCAGGAACAAAAACGTGCGTCTCACAAGTAAAAAGTGATTTTTCTAGCTATGTATTCTCAACTCTGCCCCTCTCACTGTTCTGTGTTGTCTACCTATTTTTTTTTTTTTTTTTGGATTATCTTGTGTGAAAAAGCGGTGCTTGTTTTCTTCCTCCAAAGGTCCATTCCTAAGCCTTCGGTGGTGGCTCTACAAGCCTCTATAGCCCAACGAATTTAAGTTTTATAGATTAAATATGAATTTTACTAATAAATTCTTACTAGTTAAATTTTTTTCAATAACTTCTATATAATTGTCCCTTTAAAAAAAAAACTTTTATATAATTGTCGTTAGATTCAATAATGCAACTTAAAATTAAATAATTCACTAAAAACGGAAATGAAATATGGTGTTAAATACACACATGTTTTTTGAGGGGGTAGTTTTAACTTTTAAATACACACATATTAAATTTATCCTTTAATGCTTACATTTTATTTAAAATAACTTCAAAAATTTTATTTTATTTTAAAATGAATTTGTGCATTTTTCAACCAAAAAAAAAATGCATACTATTTTAGACACAATAAAATAATAAAATCCAGTAAAAAAAATAATAAAATGAATTTGTGAAGGATGGTCTAGTTTTAAATACAATTAAAAGGGTGATTTGGTCATTTCACATTCAAAGTCAATTTTGATTCAAACTATCCAAACAACATCAACTCATAAGAATCACTTATTTGTGAGTGTATCCAAACAAAAGTCAATTTACGTTAAACCCACTATTAACTAAAATCAATTCTCTACACCGTACAACCAAACACAAATGAAATCCCAATTTTTTTAACACAATCTAGTTTTTTTAAAGCTAAAACAATCGCATCTAATTCATTTCATTCGTCAACAATGTAATATGTAAGACGATGAAAGGAAAAATGAAGTGCGACAAATGGGGAAAAATAATGGTTAACGTCGTTAACTAGCTGCTATCATCCAAGAGATGTTGAGTCTCACGTGAAATACTTAATCCAACGGTTATTATGTTTCAATTGGACAATAACATGAACAGTACTTAAGGTGTAAGTTTTATCCTAAACTTTATTAAATACAAGGTTCAAAATCATACTTTAACTATTTCCATGCTGAAAGGGGTTAAAAGCTTTGATCCCAAACCAAAACATTGCGTACAACCAAAGTATTATTTGTGTACTGTAAGCAACTAAGCTCTAGGCCTTTGATGGAATGCTTGATTCGCCTTCTTTGGTGCTCTTGTCGGCTTCAAACTTATCTATTGCTACCTGTAGTTCATCAGTACCTCCAACTGCTCTCATGGTGTAGAAGTATGCCCCAAAGACAAAAGTTGTCAAACCCCCGGCAACTATGAAATTCTTTGTCTTAGGCGCCAGGCCACTATATCCTAATACTCCAGCCATTTTGGTAAACTATAAAGAAACAATTTCACACAGTTAAAGAGTCAGCACAATTTCACAATTTAGATAAACTGTAAAGAAACAATTTGATATATATTACAATCCAATGGATCAAATTATTCCCACCTTGTAAAAAGATTACAAATCACCAGCAACATGAATGTTTAATTCTTTACAGTTTACATATACCCATTCAATTGTCACCATCTTTCTGAATACACCTCAAATAGTCCTAAATAGTTATAATACTGCATTGGCTTTTCTGATTCCTCATGCATAATTCTTTCTACAATTTCTAAAAAAAGGGTCTCAAGCTTTATTTTCTTACCCTTTGTAAGATCGAAATATTGGTTTGATTAAAAGTATTTAACATAATGATTGTTATGAAGTGTATAATGCCTAATCTAATCTTGTAGATATATTATTCCTCACAGTTGCTTTCCTAATCTACTTGAGCACACTTTGGTAGTTTATAACAGTTGATTAAGTCGTTACGTAAATTATTAATGTTCAATCTTTTACAATTCAAGTATCTTACCACATAATACAATTAAAATCTCTTGCATTCAAGTGCTACTATTTCCACTCTCATTGAAATCATACGATTGTCTTTCATCTAAATTTCTTACTGCTCTCAATTTGGTTTGGAAAACCGTGTCTTATCCTTTCTTTAGCATTCCTTTTCCTCACATCTTAGCCTCTTGTTTTTTAAACTAAGTTATTCTACCTTGAACTACCCCTGTACCAACATATATACACATACCACTTTGGTTTGGGAAAACTAGTGGGGAAATTTAGTGTATCAACCTTACCTAACAACTTTTATGATTTACATTGTTTACCATTATGATTTCGATTGTCGTTTAAAGCTCAAGGGTATCAACTCACATCCTTTGCTCACTCAGTACACACCAAACATACAAGCTGTAATCAAGAATCAAGCTTAAAAGATTGCAAAATGGCATACACGTCCAAGTCATATACACAAAAGACACTGTAGTTAGTAGTTATCAATTGATACCAAGAGTATAATTCCAACACCAAACTGTTTATGACATCGAATTCAAAAGACCGGATCAAGGACAATTGAATAGGAATATGATTTCTGGTATAATTTCAAACCTAATAGACCATAGAGGTCTGATTCTAACACACAGACTCCTTAAATTGGAATATTAGCAAAGCACACGTAGAGATTCAACCACAGACAACAAACTAGGAGCAACCAATAAATTGAACAGTCTACTATGAAACTGAAGATGATAATTATACATATACACTGCCAATTAGAGATTCTAACAATCAATTTGAAGCTTCACCGAAATTTGAAAGAAAAAAAAAATAGGGTTTATGCGAAAAGAGGGGATTCAAATGTGATGTAGAAGCATAGAATTGATGATAAAAAGCACAAATACAACTATTCAGTATCTAAAATACACATCCATTTCCTAGATTGAAAGAAAAACATTCTGATTCAAGTATCAGAACTATAGGGTTCCGTGTTCAACGTACAAGATAGCGAAAAGAAGGGTGACGAAGAGAACTAACCAGAAGAGAAGCGGTCTTAGGACCTCAACGGCGGCGTTTTAGTAAGTTTTTTGTGAAATGAGTGGCAGCTTGGAGAGAGATAAGTGAGATAAATTTTCTTCCCAGTTTTTGTGTTGTGGCGGTGCTGTTTAAAAGTAGAGTAGAGAAGGGTGGAGAACAAAAGATAATCCAAAGGCCTCTGTTTTATTCGGTTAAATTTGTTTTATTTTTTACAATCACCTAAATTAAAGAAAACTCAAAAATAAAACAAGAGGTAGAGAGAGAACATCACAATTTTCTTGTTTTTTTTAGAGGAAAACATCACAAATTTGTATTCGGCTTGTTCAAAGTGAATATTTTTTTAAGTAATTTAACGATAAAAAATTCACTTTTAAAATAAATAGCGGTAAAAAATTTACTTTTTAAATGAATAAGTTGTGTGTTAGGGTTTAAATTCCTACTAAGCTAGAGAGACTCTTTATAAACATTTTTAAAGACCTTGCATTATATTTTTCTCTTTTTATGAGTTCTTCTTCTCTAAACTAAATTTTTTTCATGCATATTAATTAGGAATTAAACCTTTGACCACGTATTTAATAAGTCTTTAACTATTTAGATTAATTAGTTGTTGGTTATTCTTTCGTATCCCTATTATAGTAAAAGGGTCATGTTAACTTGTGCCCTTAGGGCACATGTTAAGCAACCTAAATAGAGCAATTTTGCATTGTAAAACACAATATGACAACTTTTAAGAAGTTGAATGCACGACATTTGATATTTGTATTTCTATAATGAGTATCTTAACATGTGCCTTGAGGGCATAAGTTAACATTAGCCATAGTAAAAAATTAACTTGGTTTTGCGATAAATTATTTCAGAATTGTATGTCTTACTATTTACTCCCTCCGATCACTATTATAAGCAAAAAATTACTTTTTAGGTTCATTGAATGAGGGATGTATGTGGTCATTAATATAGACCACATACATCATTTATTCAATGAACCTAAAAAGTAGTTTTTTGCTTATAATAGTGACCGGATGGAGTATGTTGGAATATCTATCTATAATCAACTTAGAATAGTAAAGTAAATCATTGCATACATGATATATGTAATAGTGATAAATTTAGTAGTATGAGAAGTGTTGCGGACACTTTCTTTCTAGCTGTCTTTCTAATACTCAATTGCTATCATACATTGGTAAGCACATAAGTGAAATGAATTTCACTCAATAGAAGAACGAGTGTAAAGTTGGTGTTAATATTATTTATTTATTTGTTGAGAGGAGTGTTAGTATTTCTCTTCTATGGATTATAGTCTTTCTTTATAGGCTTAAATAGATCTTTCGTCCCTGCAAATATAGGTCATTTGAATTTTCGTCCCTGAAGTTACTAATCCTTCCAATCTGCCACTGTAAATATTAATCATTTGAAAAATGGTCCTAATTACATCTGATTAGTAACTTCAAGGACGAAAATTCAAATGACATATATTTGCAGGGACGAAAGACCTATTTAAGCAACCCGCCTTACCCAATCATCACTTGCCACATGGGCACCACGTCGCTAATGACAACCCACCTCAGCAAAAAAAACCTAATTAGGATAAAAGTCAAATGATTAATATTTACAGTGGCAAATTGGAAGGATTAATAACTTCAGAGACGAAAATTCAAATGACATATATTTACATAGATGAATGACCTATTTAAGTTTTTTTATATTTCTATTGTAAACAAAGCCATCATCACACCTCATTACCGCAACACTATCATGTAAGAATAGTTGTTGCAGGTTAATCCTCAGCATTCGAGTCCAAACCAAAAAAATAATAAAAAATCGTAAACAAATAAAGTATACGAAAAATCAGCAATTTCTGCAAACACCAACTCACTCAAAGTAATTGACTACGCCCTGAAGCATGGCGAGGGCGAGAGCAGTGAGAAAGGGTTTGAAAGCACTTCAAGATTTGGAACTTCTCAAGCTCCTCAAATCCGAAATCAATTTTGAACTTTCTTCTAATCACTTTCAGGTTATTTCCATCTCCAAACCCATCAATTCATTCACTTAACTCAATAATCATATTCCATTTATTCACATTTTCATTCCTAATTTTCACGGATGCAGAAAGCTCAAACTGGTTCTTTAGGTGAATTTGTGGTGGATTCAGATTCACCAAATTCCAAAGATGTGATTTTGAGAAGAAAATGCAATTCGGGTGAGGAAATTGCGCTTTCGGCTATACTGGGTCCTCCTAACTATGAAAAGGATCTTATTTTTGTAAGGGATGTTTTCATGAAAGTGTGTATTAAAAAGCCAACCTTGTCCTCCATCTTGCAATTTGACTGTAAAGTTTATCAGAAGAATGATGAAAGCTCTGAATTTGATATCAACAACGCTTGTTATCTTAGATCACCTACATGTCTTAGCTCTTCCATTTACAGAGGGCCCTTATTCAGGTAAATTTCTGTAGATAGTCTTATTCATTTGCTTTATCAACAATTTTTGTGTTCAAACATTTTAGTCTATCGAGTACAGACACGAATCCCTGACACGGCACAAACACTGGTAATAATTTGAAAAAACGACATAATCCAATGTAATCACATGTGTTGGTGTCATGTCTGTGTTGGGCATTGACACATTTCAGACAATGGGCAGACCGTCGATTAGAAGTGTTGTGTCAGTGCTACAAAGCTTGTAATCCTCCTCCTTCACATTAGTCTCTATTAATGTGATTTCAACGTTAAGGGAGTGAATAGCTGTATTTTTTAAGCTTTAGGGATTACATAATGAACGTGTAGGGGAGATAGGGAATAAATTGACTGCACTTGGACTTGGAAATTCTATAGGGAACGTTAAAGTTTCACATACTTTTTGGGTGTGTTTCCAAGTTGGTTTTTGGAGGCTACGTCTATAGTTTGATATATACTTGATATTTTAAAAAAATGTAAAGGTCGCCGTGATACATGAGTATCGAAATATATAGACTTATAGTCTTCCAAAAACCAACTCACAAACACAAGGGGCCAAATAGGAGAGACGAGAAAGATTGATACTTCAGGAATTAACAAAAGGACATGCTGATGTTTTTTGGAGAGAAGTGACTATGAGATATGATTTTTTTTCCTATCTGCTTACTGATGCCATGTATGTTTATAAAAAGTTAGCTTTGACAACATTGTATGTGTTATTAATCCTTTTATATCCCTCGGGTAGGCTCTCTGGTCTGAGTAATTCAGTGAGAAAGTACTCATGTGGCTATTCATGACATCCACTATCTTATGGGGAATTTATGATATTTTACGTTTTTGATTCTGCACCATTGGGGGCTTAATAATTATAATCTGCAAGTGTTTCCCATACTTCAGTTACATTTGTAAAGACAATGGCTTGTTGGAAGCCTTAAGATACATGCTCCAACATATGGTTTTCCAGTTTAGGAGTAAGTTGATCTGCATTGAATTTACAATGTTTCTGATACATTTGACGCTGGCTGATATTCTTTAGTTAGCAAATAAAAACTTGGTGCTGTTGGAATATATGAAAAATATATTGATTGTGTCTTTGAGTGAATCCCGTATGACAGAGCTCAGTGGCAGACCCCAAAAACGCTACCACGAGATAGAAGATAGCAGGATTGCCTCTATTTTGAATTTTTATACAGTTTATATAATTTATACTATAAATAAATAAAAACTCAACAGTTAGTTGTGCCTCTGACTACTCAGACGGTGAAAACTAACTGCAGGGGTGAGACAAAGTGAGAGCGAAGAAGCTCAAAATGTTATTTTGGTGTTTTAGTTGCAAATTTCCTAAAATACCCACACAATTCGTGATCTGTAAATTTTAAGGGCCTTTTTTTAACACTTGAAATCACTTTCAGGCATAGTGGCCGCGACATCCACTCTTTTGGCCGCTACACTAAACAGCTCCACTACTGCATGTTCTGTAGCAGCCAGGGATCGCTCTGCTATGTTACACTGTTATAGCGCAATTTAGATTAACTTAAACTATCTCTTGGGAATGTTTTCCATATTTTCTTAAATATCATGTTTTGTTTCTTTATTTACTAATGATTAGGATTATATATTAGTATAAAAAAGGTTAGTGAAATACAACCAATATATCACTCACATAAACATTAATATAATTTTATTATACGAATTATTCATTTTACTCCTTAAAAAACTTAATCTAGAATTTCAACATGTGTTATAGATGACAGCTGTATAACCCTATATTTTTTTCCTCCATATCCATTTGATTATTGTAACCTCACCCATTCACCCTATATCTGCACACATTGTATCAAAATGTAACATTTTTCTAGTTCATTTATGCTGCAGGTGTTACTTTCATATAATCATCTTAATTACTTTTATGGCATGATCTCCTAGGCCCTCTCCCCAAATTCTCTTATATGGCTTTGCTTCATAACCTAAACCAGTATGTCTGACTATCCATCTAGGAATCTAGTAACCTCTATGTACCTTGAATACTCATATCCTAATTCATATGGCGTTTAGACGGCGTGCTGCAAGCAATATTCCTATATGTGTAGCTATTAGAAATGCATTTTCAGAGGATTACTCACCTTGACTCTAGTTCTTGCCTGTAAATTTGAAGCAACTAAGCAACACATTCAACTGTTACTGTTTCTTTCTCAAGTTGGATGTAAATAAGACTAACATTTCTGCATTTTAGAGTCTTTTTGACTGTTACTGGTCATCAATTTTCTGAACTGATTGTATAAAACTAAGCCTGTAAGAATTTAAGGACTTGTTTTTCATATTATTTAGTATGTTGAACGTGCTAGATCAGAAACTTTGTCTTTTCTTGTTACCTTTACAACTTATCCGCATAAGCTGGTTTTAACAATACCATCATTTTGAATTTTAGTCAAATCATTCATAAACTGTTTTGAGTCATTTTACTATTATAATCCTACTCATTGTTTTCTCTATATCATGTGCAGTGAATTGGATATTAACTTGCAAAAAGCATTCAAGGAATACCTGATAGACAAGGGAATAGGAGGAAGCTTGACCAATTTCCTTCTCCACTACTTACACACAAGAGAACAAAAGCAATATGTGAACTGGTTGAAAAAGGGTGAAGCATTCCTATCCAAAAACGAATCATTGAATCAATTTTCAGAGACACATTCTGCATAATTATGTAGAATTGCATTATAGCCAATATTAGCACATGTCCCCAGGGTTAGGAGTGTGGATCAGATGTTCCTTTTTTACCAATTTTGTTATCCAATAATTGAATTGCTAGAATTATGCTGAGGTAGTTCAACTTGTAATATTACAACAAATTTTTATGAATATAAAAAGGTCGAAAATAGAAGCTGTTTTATCAGGATCACTTTTAATAGTAGTGTCGAGTTCTTGATATTTTCATGCATCATTAAGTTGTTATGCATGTACGTTTAAAATGAGTTGGTGATTTTAGAAGAGCTGGATGTAAAAGAAGATATAAATACGCTTTTAATTTCCTCTCAAAAAAATTCTTTCAAAAAAATATTTCCTCTCAAAAAATATACACTTTTAATTTGAAAGAATTGGCTGCATGTGCGTTATGTTAATTGTGCAAGTATCTTAAAATAAATTATAAAGCAATATAGGAAAGCATCAAGTGATAACGATATGAAGTCTCCAAAAAATGATAACTATGATATCCGAAGTCCCAACTATGTTGCATCCTATAACTTTCACCTATCAATTGTGTCAGCACTCTAAAAAACTTATCAAGGAAATATACATACTCCCTCCGGTTGTAACATCCCGTTTTCCCAACGTAAAAATTTCATAACAATTATCAGAGTGTTTCATCACAAAACGGAATGTCACATTTCTAAAAATCATACATACAATAAATTAATATTTATCCTTCAAAATTCAATCAACAATTAGTTAATACTTTGCAGCGGAATTATTCATCATCTAAAATAGTCTTTGGCACGCAGGCCTTATCATAAAAGTCTCATAAATCTTAGTTCAAAAATAATTCTTAAACTTCAAAAGCAATACGTAAAGGAACAGAAAATAGTATTAAAATCCCCATCCCGTTACGTATCAGAGCACCTAAGGACACAGTGAGAGATAGTCACCCACGACCGCAGCTAATCTTGATTACCTGCAAGTTACCCATACGAAGAGCAGCATTTTCAAGCAGAAGGGGTGAGATTTCTCAAACAATAATATTAAGCTTATAAATCATAAATTACATTTAACAACTTAAATATCATTAGCATATCTTAAACTTCATTAACTAGCATCATTAATCTCCTACATTAGTCATATACTTCATCTTATATCATCTTAATCATAGACATAAACATCATCATATAACATCAGTTACTAATCATAAACATCGTCACATATATTAATCACAAACATCATCACATATCGTCAAATATTAATCATAAACATCATAGCATTATCAAACATAGCATTATCATAACAACTTCATAATCAATTCATGGTCAGCTTCATAATCAATCATCAACATCAACTTCGTATTCAAATTATAAATCAATCTTAACAACTTGACATCTTAACCTCTTGACAACTCGACATCTTAACCTCTTAACAATTCGACATCTTAACCTCTTAACAATTCGACATCTTAACCTCTTAACAACTCTACTCGACTATGCAACTTCAACTTCTTAAAATCATCTTAAATCATCTTGATATGCACATGCATGTGGTACCAATCAACAACATAAATGAGCGTAATTAGGCTCTTCAACGTATGAGCATAAAGCTGCCGGGCTTAAAGCCCCCAACGTAGTTTGAGCACAAGGCTGCCGGGCCTAAAGCCCCCAACTTTAATGAGCACAAAGGCTGCCGGGCCTAAAGCCCCCAACTTTAATGAGCACAAGGCTGCCGGGCCTAAAGCCCCCAACTTTAATGAGCACCTGCCGGGCCTAAAGCCCCCAACTTTAATGAGCACAAAGGCTGCCGGGCCTAAAGCCCCCAACTTTAATGAGTATGCAATGGACTCAATCTTCCTACAACTTGAACAACTTGAACATCATGAACATCTTATATGACCCCAATAATTTGGACGACATCTTACAACTTTACAACTTAGACCGACATTTACAACTTATGACATTAATGGTCAACAACAGCAAACAGCAACAAGTGCAGCATATAACAACTCTTATATAACACATCTTTAAATCACACAACTTCAAATAACACGTCTTTATATAACTCATCTTTAAATTACACATCTTTAAACCACACATCTTCAAATAGTACATCTTTAAATCATACATCTTCAGATAGCACATAAATTACACATCGTTAAATAATACATCGATTAAATTTCATTGCCACTGTTTTCTATCTAATTCCAGTGCTGCTACATGTATCTATTTTATTCCACTTAATTCTATTAATTCCATTACTCTATATTGTAAACTTTGAATTGGAATAGACAATAGCCATCACAGCAATGACTTTCATAAACGTTAACCACCAATTAATTATGACCCTAAGACCAAGAGCTAAAATATCACTCATATATATATATACACTGTGTGCACTTGAATTACAAAGTGGTACCAAGTCACAAAATAAATATCTTCCTAATCAACAAATTATAAATAAATCATTTAATAATTAGCCACTCTTTAAAATATGGATCTTATAATACATAGCTGCATATGTATGCATATAAAGTATACGGCTTCTATAGCTGAAACCGTGCCTACTCATTGGTGATGATATAATTAATAACTCATAAAATAGTTGCTTTTGTACAGTAAACCGAAGGCATAGGCAAAGAAACGAAGAAGATATATATTCAATTCATAACTCATTCGAGGAAATTAAAACCAACAGACAATATAAAACCCAAAAATTAATATGCCACAGGAAGGTTAAAAGGTATGAAGATTCACTTTTACTCATATATTTCAAACCACATCGTAATCATATATAAATCACGAAATCAATATGAAACATCACAATTAAA
Organism: Medicago sativa; assembly: GCF_051527215.1. NCBI lineage: Eukaryota > Viridiplantae > Streptophyta > Magnoliopsida > Fabales > Fabaceae > Medicago > Medicago sativa. The sequence goes on along the minus strand of NC_140755.1, from coordinate 87,430,542 downwards.
AAAATCGGCAATTGAACTTAGAATCACAACAACACAAATGGACACAAATTTATTCATAGATTGATCAAAAGAATAAGAAAACAATGAAAATTAACAACCTTTCACTACCCTTTATGAGTACACAACCCTTATGATGAATAAAACTCCCCCTTACATCAATTCAGCAGTTTTCCATCATCTAATCATCAATTCTCACTCAAACCCTAATTTCTCATAATCTCACAAACTCATCCTAAAACATGTTAGTTGCAATCTAATGATCTACATACTTAATATTAGTGAAAGATAGTCTCACCCTTACCTTAGATTGTTTTTCTGAATTCAAAAGCAGCGTTCTTCGTTCCTAGGGTTCTCTCTCTCTGAGTTCTCCTCTTTCTCCTCTTTCTCCAAAAAGCGGTTTAACGTAAAAACTCTTTCTAACCTAAGCTTCCTTATTTATAATACTAATCACTCTTCCTAAATCTATTTAGGCCCAATAACTTATTCTTATTTCTATTCTAACCTCCAATTTTACTTACACTAATAATTCTCGTATTCTAATAAATAATAGAATAATGCCACATAAAAAAATACTAACACCTCATATATATAAATAAATCACGTAAATAGATTCTAACTTAATAAAAAAAATAATTAAATAAAAGGAGGGCGTTACACCGGTCACTAATATAAGCAAAAGTTAACTTTTTAGATACATTGAATAATTAATGTATCTAACCTATAATAAAGACTAGATACATCAATTATTCAATGTATCTAAAAAGTTAAATTTTGCTTATATTAGTGACCGGAGGGAGTACAAGTAATGGGACTAGACCGGTGTCCAAGGCAACACTCAATGTGTACAACATTCTATGTCTCGTTATAACCTTCCAAATGAAAATTGAGTAAACAATCGATTACCCCTCGAAGATGTAACTTTCATAAAAAACATCCCAGAATTTTGCAAAACTTTAAGAAGATAACCAAAATTGTCAAAAGTCTCTCAAATAGCCCCCTCGGTTAATTTCCTCCATCCAACATGTTAACGTGATTGTTAACTGCTCACGTGGCACTGCCACATGGTCAAAAAAGTCACTTCACATCAAATGGAGTAATTTAATATATATTTTTATTATAAAAAAAAGCTGATTTTTTTTTATTTTCAAAATTAACATTCTCACTGACCTTGCAAATATCCTCTTCAAATTTAACAAAGTGTGGAATGAGGCAGTTAATCCTCAAACTTATGTGGTTAATAGAGCAAAATCTATGTTATATGATTGGCAAAGTGCTCACAACACACCTTGTGTACAACCACGACATGAAGGTGTTTTGAAATAGACTAAACCAACTGCTGGAAGATTTCAGTGTAATATTGATGTGTCTTTCTTTCAACATACTATCAAAGTTGACATATGAGTTTGTATAATTGATGATCCATACACTTTTGTTTTAGCAACAACAGAGTGACTCACACCAGTTTACGAGGTACATATCGGTAGGGGTGGGCATGGTTCAGTTCGAAATGAAAACTGAACCGAACCAAACTGAATTGTTTGCTAAATTTAAAATAACTTAACCAAACTGAACTGTTTGCATTTTGAACTGAACCAAATTATTTCAAACCGAACTGAACTGTTCTGAACTGAACCGAACAATTATTATTGGTACCGCTGAAAAAAATATAAAAAAACCAAACAAAATCGAATTTTAGTTACTGAACTGTTCCAAATTGAACCAGTAAAAATGAAAAATAAATTATATTAATTCAAATTGATAGAGAATATTCATCTATTTTAATATAAAATAAAGTTTTAAATTAATTTTTTGAAACAGTAAAAAAATTGACCAAAAATAAATGATATTAATTCAAATTGATAGAGAATATTGATACAATACGAATTCATTAATAATAAAAAAGAAGAATATGCGAAAAAACTCACAACACCGTCTTAATATCAAAACAACAATAAAGTAAATAATGCAAAAAAATATGACTATATTTAAGTTTCCATAATATTATGTCTCCTAATTTGTAACATTGATGACACCAAAATCACCGATCGAATCTACATTAGATTAAAGCTAATATGACAATATGAATCTAACAAACATCGCAACAACACACAGCATGCGATTTCCCTTATACTTTTAAATTAGATTTCATATTTTAATTATGATAATTTCAATTTTAATTAAAAAAATAATAAAAAATTGCAGCTATTTTTATAATGTTTATATTTACAAAGCTAATTTTTTAATATGTTAATTATTTAACTTTTTTAAGCAAAATAAGTTTTTTATTTAATTATTCATTTAAATAATTTTTTCTAGAAATTGATTTATTTAAAAGCTACTTGAACAATTTTTTATAATATGTTTTTTGACCAATTTATTTATAATTAGTTTTTATAGAAATTTGAATTAGTTTTTTTACTGTTTATTGAGAATGTAACTTTTTTATTTAAATATCTCTTTAATTAATTTAAATAGTAATAAATCTGAATTAGTTTTGAATTTTTTTTCCAAAATTATTTTTTAGAAATATTTTTTGGAAGTTAATTAATTTATATACTTTTAAATACTTAAAGTAAAAAACAATACATGGTTATTGTCACTAATAGCTGGTATCTAATCACTGGTTTTTTTTTTTCAAAAAAATACTTAATAATATCCAAAATGGGAGACATTAAAGGAAAATGCTGAAAAGGAGCTTTGATATTGATATGGGAGAAAATTCATGCTAATAGATAAACTCAAATATTTTTTAGTCACACCTAAAAAAAGTTTACACTCCAAATGATTAAAATAATCTTAAAATAAAATATATGATCTATTGTGTTATCCGACAAACGGAGTTTACGGTGGTGTATTTAAATTGAGTTTGCGTACTTGTACGTAAACTCATACACTACCGTAAATTGAGTTTACATACACTATACCGTGTATAACTCAATTCACATAAACCTCTAAAATCGAAGAAAAATACGAGCCTATGTAAACCGAGTTTATGGTAGTGTACATAAACTAAGTTTACATAATTCATGTAAACTGAGTTTTCATAAATTGAGTTTACGTTATACCTCTAAAATCAAAGAAAAAACATGAAATCGAAGAGAATCGAATAACAATTTCTGAACATAAAGGAAAACAACAAATTTTTTTTGAAGAAAAAACATGAAAACTCGTAAAATCATCATTTAAAAAAGCAGAATTTGTTTGAGATTGGTCACATATATTGATGTTTGTGAGAGAGCAGATAAATATTTAAAGATGAAAAAGGAGTTTTGCAAATTATATGCACGCATGAAGTTGAATTGGGAAGTGTGCTCCTTCTTAAAATCTTAGGTTCCATTCTCCCGATGCTAATTTGGGTGAGCTAGTTTAGCTTATTCAAGAAAAAAAAATTATATTCACAAGAGCAATTATAGTATTATTAATAAAATTATGCCTTTTTGGTCAAAAAAAATTAAATTATGCCTTTATTACGGCCTTAGAAATACCGTTTGGTACCCTATAAATACCATTTGGTACCTATATCGAGTATTCAGTAGTTCTACATCGAACCCTAGAAATTTAGCGGCTTTACATTGGAGCCTTAGTTCAACTAAGAAGTTAGGTACTCCGAGGTAATTTTCTCAAATTCATCATTGTTGCTCATGTTATCATGTATACAAATCTTCATTTTTGTCCATGTATTTATTTTCATTTGTTTTTCTTTTATGTGATACCATTATTTTGATAAAACGATGTGATTTTGTCGATCTCACTCATTAATGGATCGATCATCATTTCGCTTTCACTATGATTATGTCAATGACACACCATAACTCTGTCGATGTCAAACAGTAATGGACCGATTGTCAATGACATGTCGTGATTATGTTGATCTCACCCATTGATGGATCAATTGTCAGTGACACGCCGTGATTCTGACGATCTCATCCCCCAATCAACCGATTAGGTTTCACTGTCATCCATTAATTAATTTTGTGATTTTGTCAATCTCATCCACCAATCAATCGATTAGGGTTTCATAGTCACCCATTAATTTTTATTTTTATTTTTATTTTACAAAAAGACCACCTGAGAAGAAAATCAACGGTCCACAATTAATCAAGTCAAAGTGGACCCCAAGTCAAGATCTTGGTCCCACACCACAACCTTTTATTTAAATGACCAAACAACCCTCACTCATTCGTCGCTTTCACTACGAATAGCAACATTTTCACACACTCTTCTACTTTCAGCTTCGCTTTTGCTCTGAATTCTGTAATTTTCACACACTCTTCTACTTTCAGCTTCGCTTTTGCTCTGAATTCTGTAACAACACAAAACCCTAGGTACTCACTCGCTCGCATTTCTCGCACTTTTTTTTCCCTCCATTTTCGTTTTTTCATTTTGTCTTTTTCAGTGTATGAACCAGGGTTTCAAAAGTTTCAACATTGCGCATTTATTGTTACTTTTGTTCATTTTTGGTTTTGGTTTTGAATGTTACTATCATTGTTTAATGCTTCATTCATTAATTGCTGCTGGTGTTGTTGGTTAGCACTAATTGTTTGTTTAATACACTTGTACTTGTTGGATATTCATTCAATGCATTTTGTGGTTGTTGGAATTCCAAGCATTGATTATGTTATTTATTTGTTCTTGTACTTGGTGGTGGTTCTTTTGATGGGTTAATGATACTGTTGGCAATTCGGGATGTGTTGTTTTGTTATGTTGTTACTGATTTGTGTTTTTTCAGGAAATAGTTACATGGATAACATGGCTTGGGATCTATGGAGTTCACCTTTTGATCAAGGTTTTTTTAATTTATTGTCTTTGGCTATTGATTTGATGGATCATTATGGTGTTCTATGAAGAATGGTTTATTGGGTTGCTTGAAATTCTTTTAATTTTGTTTTTTGTTGCTATTTTTGGCATGTAATTTGCTGATGTTAGCTTTCGATGATGACTATAACTACTCCGAGACTCTTGACTGGTTTGGTTGCTTTGGCTGTGGCTATGGTAATTTTTCTTGTATTTACTCACCATGTATTTTGTTTGGTCTTTTTTGAGTGTTTTCCGTGTTGGTACTTTGTATTTACTGAAGCTTTTTGTTGAGTTTTGCAGATGATATGGAGGAAGATGCCAAGAATGAGAAATGCTGTGTTCAGGTTTTGAGATGTATGATCACCAACGCAGATAATGAGATTGAGCAATTGGAAATGAATCTCGTGTCCCTTCAGAATGAATTGGCCTGGACTGAAAATGAAAACTGGCCTGAAATATGCTGCAATGGTTTGACAGAAAAAATCAACCAGCTTGATGTTGCAGTTAACACTTTGAAGAGTGGTCATGCTGATGATGCAGAGGTGCAGCTACTATTGGATAGTGGACCAGCTGAGAGACTTCATGAAATAGTGAAGGCATTATATAAAGACCGGTTTCAAGATGCACATGGCCAGGTTTAACTATTGTTCTTTACATAACTCAGGATGCGACAAGAGAATGTGTTAGGATATGGGACAAGGATGAGTTTATTAGGATATGAGATAAAAAGTTAGTTAGGATAAAAGCCAACCTTTACAGCTGCAGTCTGGCATGTTAAAGCCTGTTTAAGATGTGTATGCTTATTTGATGTGTTTGCATAGAGATTGCATAACATGTTTACTAGTTTGGTACACAATTGCTTATAACATGATAATTATATAATAGTTCTGCCTCTCTCTAGCCCAAAGCCGTGATTCATGCGTTGAATATGATATATTTTTATATTCATATAGTGAAGATCTATCCTAATAATAGCATTTAAAATGAAGCTTGAGTATGTCCAATTAAAGATTTTGGCTTATGCAGTATACTTGTCATTTAAAAGTAAGCATACTTTGAGTTAGCGATGTACATGAGTCTGTGCTTGCTCAAGTTTCTTTATAGTTATTATTTTCAATTCTATGTCCAGTCATCCTACACTTTTTTGGCCAATGTTGATTGAGTTTAACAGTGAGCAGAGCACTAAAAATGTCATTGCTTCCATCCTGAATTCCCCAAAACCTGTAGCTGGCTATTCTAGTTAGAGGATTTCTATCTTCTTAGGTTACTAAAGGTTTAATTTTTTACATAATGTGCCTTGAACCCTTGTTAAACTTGTCTCATTCATTGGACCTGATTGGATTTTTTTAATGCAGGATTTGCTCGCAATATCTCTTGTGAGAAGTCCTGATTTGGGGTTTGTTGGCTGTGTACCTTACCAGTCTGGGAGGATGATATTATCTGATACATTAGATGATAAAGTTACGGGAGATGAGGATGTCGATGATAAAGTTACGGGAGATGAGGATGTCAGGCAAAGCCAACTTGTTGCTACAGATACACATCAAATCTTGAATCCGTTTTTGTCTAAGGTGCAACAAGTTGTTTCCTCTTGTAATCAATTTAAAGCTCTTAGATGTGGCAGTTTTACTTTTCTATTTGATTTTAATCAAGGTATTCTGTTCATTTTATTTTGTTAAATTGTGCAGGAAAAGAATACAACTCTCAAAGAAAATGTGTTCTCAGATGATCGTAGACTAGCGATTATCAAGGGGAGCCAACACATTGCTAGTGAAACGAAGGTGAAAAAACCCTTTTTGTCTAAGGGAAACAAAAATGTTCCAAGTGAAACCAAGGTGCAAAAAAAAACCCCTTTTCCCTCTTAATCAATTTAAACCTCTTCGATGTTGTAGTTGCAATTTTCTATTTGACTTTAAACAACGAATTCTGTTCATTGTTTGTTCTTAAAATGTACAGGAAGTAAATATACCTGTTAAAGAAAGTGTCTGTTCTGATGATCATAAACTAGCGATTATCAAGAGCCAACTCATTGCTAAAAATACTGGTCAAATTTTGAATCCATTTTCATCTAAGGGCAATGGAAATATTGCAAGTAATGCCAAGGTACGAAAATTTACCACTTTTCATCAATTTAAACCTTTTGGATTTTTCTACTTTGATTTTAAACAAGGTATTCCGTTCATTGTTTTTTCATATAAATTGTGCAGGAAGAGAATACAAATCTCAAAGGAAATTTATGCTCAGACGATTATAGACTTGCAATTGTCAAGGAGAAGGAATTGCATCTGCATTCTGATTTAGCTCAAAAGCTGTGCGATTTTGTTCCAAAAGCTGCACGAAGAGCGCGCAGGAAAGAATGCAAGGTTGCTCCAGACGAAGACTTGGAGTCTATGAGCGTACCCCTACAAATTGTTTATCCTAAAAAAATGTGTTTTGCTGATACAGAATCAAGCGCCTTAAAAGAAAAGAATGGTAACAATGCCATGCAAGTGGCAAAGATTGATAAGGCCACCCTTACTGCTGAAAATACTGCGCTAATTTCAATGACAGGGTTGCAAACCGAGAATGCCCTGTGTACTAGGTTACAGCTGACCGATAAAGAGGAGCCACAAGCGCAAGACCTAAAATCCAAACTTTCTGTTAACTTCAGCATGTCCAGAAAACGTATTCCTCTGAAGATGAAAGCCCAGGGAAATAAGAAACCTGAATTTGAGGCATGTTCTGCCAGAGGACCACTTTCTTTAGAAGTTATTCCAAGCACATCTAATATTGTATCAACCAAGAGGCAGCGGAAACCAAAAACCTGTACTGCTGGTACACTCATAAATGAGCATGAAGTTGAGGGTAATTCTATTGTTCCTTCTGACAGTGATAATGTATTAACCAAGAGGCAGCGGAAGTCGAAAACCTCTGCTGGTATGATCTTAAATGAGCCCATCAACAGTAAAAGTAAGAAGAGGGCTTTGCAGCCGGGCCAACACGGAACTGATGGTAAGGCTGTTGTTCTTTATGACAGCAAATTTTCTGAATTACAAAAGAAAAGACAAGTTCCGGAGAATTCAAATCGGGTTCCATTGGATAATGGAAGCCAGTATAATGGGAGCTTAGCTTTGGTCTCTATTACCTCGATGAAAACTACAGAATCCTTGATGAAAGTGACAATGCCTAAATTGAGGGAAATGGCAAAGAATCTCGAAATGAAAGGATTCTATAAGGATAAGAAAGCAGATTTGGTTGAAAAATTACTTAAGCAACTTAGTGGCCTCTGAGCTTACATTGGGATTAATAGTGATACCCCATTTTTGCCATGCTTTTCTGGGTATCAATTGTTTTTTTTTGGTTAGGGCCAGTGCTTCTTTGGCATAGGATTCAAACATAGTTGTGAAAAATACATAGGCAGGCTAAAATGGATTGTGACAGGATTTTGTACAACTTATAGAAAGAATACTTTTTTTGTGTAAATGAAAGGAAGTATAGGTTTTCTTCCTTGTAGCTGGTAAGTCATTTCAGCCTCATTGGAGACTTGAAACTTTGTTGTTGTCTCACATTGATCTGCTCTTTGATCCAAAATTGGTACCATGCTCAACCTATCTCAATTGCGCACTGCAGCTGTTCTAATACACCTTGTGATGTTTTTTTTGAAGGAAATACACCTTGTGATTTTATTTCTAAAAAAGAGTAATGATAAATTGGCTCAAATGTTTTTTTAATAATAATTTTACTGCTTTATATTAAAAATATAATAAAAACAAATGTATTATATTTTCATTAAGATTAAAGCGATTGTTCATTATGTCTTCACTTCCAAGGAAATTATTTTTGGCCATAATGCAGTGTTTTTGGAAAATCATCAGTCTAAATGCCTAGAGGCGTATATATATAAACAAAAAACAAAAAAAAACACAAAATTACACATGTTTTTGCCAAGGGAAGACAATCACTGTTGTCCAAGTGAAGGACTGTAGAAAACACGACTTTGTGCAATTGCAATGCGTTTTTGTGGATCATTCAGATTTTCATCCCAATGTGTTGACGGTTCCCTGAAAACCAAACATATCGTCATGACAATTATCAAATATTATATTTTTTTTAACATTTTAATTCAAAAAATATATATTTTCCTATTGTCTAGTGGTCATTTGTATCACACTATGTCGGTTCAAGTCTAGACATGAAAAGGTCTCGAAACAAAAAAAATGAGAAGATACTTCAAATAAACATATTTTATATTAAAACGAGTTAAAATTGCGACTAATTATAAATAAAGAAGATAAACGACAATATTTCTTAATCACAAAACCCCGTGATTTATCAACTACAAACTAGTCTATCATAAATTAAAAAAATAAAAAAAAATTAACATAATATTTCTTGATCACAAAATCAGAATTGAACTCTCACAGTTCATATTTCATTTTCTTAGCAGTCCTGTTGTGCACCTCCTGTTCTTCGGGTTGATTATCACCACTCTGTGCCCTCTTTGAATATGGAGGCTCATCAGAATCAGACACTTCACACGCAAACTTATAAACAAATTTTGCAACATCAGGATCAGTCTTATCACCAGGAAACTTCAAAATCATCCCCTTGAAGTGGTTCTCAATGTTTTCTTTTCTAACTGGATCATTCAAGTACGTAACAAAGTTACGACGACAACTCTCTTTCGCAATGTCACCAAACGCCTCCATTGCTTTCTTAAATCCCATCTCACGATACTTAGAGATGGCAACTATTCCCTTAGACTTACAATCCTCCTCATAAAGCTTATAAGCCTCAATCTTTAACTCATTTTTAGGCTTTTGGTATCCATAAAGAGGACCTAACTTTGCCCTCAAGTCTTCGTCGATTCTTACATATTCCGTCTCCATCTCCTTTTGTCGTCTCTTTAATTCCGCAATCTCAAAGCGAGGCTTTTGGTATCCATCACGAGGACCTAAATTTGCACTCAAGTCGTCGTTGATTCTTACATTTTCCATCTCCATCTCCTTTTGTCGTCTCTTTAATTCCGCAATCTCGAAGCAAACGCGCGTGCGAGCTAGCCTACGAGAAGCAGCATAATCAACCAGCACTTGTGCTAAGTCAACATGAGCTTTTGTCAATTCCTTCTTTTCTAGATTCTTCTTTTTTATCCTAGTGGATGCCTCCACCAACGTTTTCTGACCTGAACCATTCAAACACACAATAAAGTCGACGTAGTGGCAGAAATCATAAGGCAGTAAACATTGAAATGATTGACTAGTCCTCCTTTTACTAAGTTACCTGAATTTAAAAACTTAAAAAACAATTAAACTATGAACTTAACAAAAGCATATTCACAAACTATTTAAGAAAAACCTAGTAGATTAACCAAAAAGTAGACACAGAACACACGGATTTATGATTAATCATATATAGCAAACCTTTTGGAAAAAGAATATCACATGCATTGTACCGTCGTAGAAGAGGGACTTGCTTTTTTTCGCGATCACAATCCTCAAGCCATGAGGTTTTAACAACATAATAGACACCTAGAGAAATAACAGTTCTCACTACATCCTTCCTTTCCCTGTAGAAACACAAATGCATGAGAAGATAGATCATAAATAGTGGAAAAGGAATATGGTTTGCCAAATTAAATCCATAAAAAAGCCATATTTGTGAAACTAACATCCAGGAATCATCTACATTGATACAGCTAGAAAACTAACAAATAAATTCAGAGAAACTATCAATACACAGAAACATTATAAGTATCCATTAAATTTATTCTTAATATCAGAATAGACTTACGTATCTGTCGGATTCCCAATTACTATGTGTGTCAACTTATCATTTAAAGACAAGCATTGGGAGCCTCCACCTTTACGCACCATATTAATTAGCTTCTCCATTTCAGAAGCTTCAAAACCAACAAGTGATATTCTGCAATCTGCTAAATACCGGTCATTTTCATCAGATTCAGAATCATTGGCCACAGCCCGATTAAAGTTCAATTCATTGATGGTCTGTAATGGAGGTGCTTCAGCATCTGCCTCTTTAACAAATAATGGAACATTTGAAGATAAAGATCCACTCTGAACAGGGTAGGATTCCTCATTCAGACATGCTATCCATATAAAAATACGAAAAATAAAATGAAAATCAACCAGTCAGCCAAGCTTATCTATGGTAACATTGAAAATCTATCAAGAAAATAAGTGCAACGAAATGAAAGAATAACGGAAACATACTCTAAAAAATGAAGTCATATTGTTTAGTTCAAAACCCAAAAGGTACCAAAACATATAGCATTAAAGCATGAAAGTTACCTATTTGAGCAATAGATTCATCAAACCATTTCATTGTCACAATATTAATATGGCCCCAAAATTTTGCCATCTTATGCTTATCACCTTCAGGAGCGTAAGAACAGTCAAGAACACAAATATTCACCATGTTCAAACCTCAATAACAGATCTTTGAATTGAGATACTGAATTCAATCAGAAAGGATCAGACGCACAGAAAATAAGAACAAAACGTTCACACTTTTCACTAATTGTAAGTACAGAAGGGATAGTAATCCCTAAGGCAGTGCAGTAGAAGACAGGAAACTGAGACAAGCAAAATTCAAAATAACACTTTACAATACAAATCATATATAAAAACCTGTCTTCGCAAAAGGTTCACTAATACAGATACTGTTAAACAAAATTTCAACTTTAATTTGCCAGCTAATGTAGAAAAAAGATTTAAGCGATCAGAAACTTCACTTCAGACTGGTAGAAAACATATATAAATAGGTGCAATTCATACTAACAGATTAAGAATAAACAACAAATACTTGAATACCACCAAGTATCATGCGTCAAAGCATGTAATCCCGAATTCTTGCCTAATTGAATCCTAGTTATTATTACTAGTTTAAACTCAACAGTCACTGATACAGAATCTACAGGATACTGTGAAACATAATTTGAACTTAACAGCTAGCGTGGAAAAAATAAATCAAAAAATCCGTTGCAGATGCTAGAAATACATATAAATAGATAACATTCATTCTAACAGATAAGAATAACCATAACAAATAGTTAAATACTGTCATGTATCAATACATCAAAGCAGGTTATCCTGAATTCTTGTAAAAATGAATTTCAGTTCCTACTTATTTAAACTCAAAATATTAATAAAATTCGTCAATATAAGCGGAGGTATGGTCTAAATATAATGATAATTGATAAGAACCAACAATGGATGTTCTCTAAAAGGTAGTAGACTAATAGATCAACATATTTAGTCAACTGATTATTAATAAGTGTGAACAAGGGTAGCCTTAAAGTCTCAAAAAGTAGATATTATCATTTGTGCAAGACAAGGAAAATGTTAATGTAGACATGGGATCTCTAGCAAGAAGTTAATGAACTGACTACAGAAATGACCTTAAAGCAAAATTGTGAAAGACATTTATGGAGCTGACAGTGAAGCTGCAGGAAAAAAAAAATGGTATAAATCAAGGAAGATTTTCTCTCCTCTTCTCAAGGAACATTTAAATATTTTCATGTCTGAAAGAAACATCATTATTTGATAGACTTATCAAAAGGATATATTAGAAATCAAATGTGTGCACTTCTTTGTCAGTTCTGCAGAGTATTTTCCACCATTTTGTAAAATAAGCTTTTCCATCTCTTTGCGCTTATCTGAAAAAACTCAGCAAATTAGCATCTAACAGAGAAGCATTCTATTATGACCAATACAAATAATAGACAAAATTTACAACCTGCTCGGATTCCAGTCACACAGATCTTTAACCCATAGAAAGGAAGAACCTTATATGACTCATGAGAAACAACTTGATGCTCATCTGAGCATTGCTTTAACCATTCATAAGTAACTATTGGTTTTTTCAGGACATCCAAAGCCCACTGAAAGACAAAACATGGTGTATATTAGATTATATAGCATAAAAATAAATATAACAATCAAAATCTCCTCAAAGATTACATATGCGTGGAATTGGTTTACTAAAGCAAGCAAAACAGACAACTTTAATATTTACAATAGGAAGATGAACTTATTAGTGGTCATCTAGATGCAGTGTTGAGATTTATCCAAGCCCGAAACTAAATGAGATAGACCAAGAAACAGAATATATGAGCACCAATAAGAGTCATATTAGCCATTACAAATCCCCAACAATTTGGGAGATAAACCAAGCAAAAAAAAAAAAAAAGTGAAGGCCTAAGAAAAATGTTTGTTGCAGCCAACAGCGCATAAAGGACTAAACTTATGATTTTGCCACTATTGTGCATTATTTATTCAATATATGTGTGCTTTTCTACTAAAAACTTGTACTACAAGTTTTAATTGCACTACAAATATTATATTGCTTCTATTTCAGTTATGTATAACACTGAGATGTACAATGATTGACACTTACATTATACATATTCAAGTAGATAAAGATTTTCACTCTGATTCTTTACTAATTTTACAATACCATAAAATAATACAACCAGTGAACTAACATAAGCTTCAAATTAGAAATGAAATCCATCTGTAGTTCAAGATAAATTAGACACTGAAAACATCATCTTTGACATAAAAAAATTAGCCTAAAAGATTTATACTACTACCTAAACTACTAGCCAAAAGAAGAGTTAATTAACGGCAAATATGACCAGAATCTTCCTCCCTTAGACTAGATGCTTTTTACATTGATTCGTACATGCATAACTGCATACAATTCACTAAGTGTTTTTATGTTATACATTGGGGGATAGGATAATAATGTGCAACAGAGGATAAAACATATAAAAAAGTGTATATCATAGTTAAGAATAATATAAAAACATGGAACAAAAGCTTCATATACCAGACCTTGTACTCTGGAGCCAAAACATTTTTTACGATGACATAGTTTAAATCTGATGACGGTTTAGTTTTTAGAGCTTCCCCCATTTCTATCATTAATTCATCTATCTTGACCTGCAAGGTCACATACAATAAAACTTCCAATTGAGAGCAAAAAACGGAACGGAGGAGTGAAGCCTAAAATTCCAAGAGAAAATACTGATAACTTAAACCTTAGGATTTTAGAGGGTTTTGGAGGGAAAAGCTTAAGAGTGCTAATTCTATATTTTAATATATATTTGACATTAAAAAAAAAAAACTAAGAACAATATGATACATGAGAGTGTGTTACCTTCTGATCCGCATCAAACCCACATGCAAGTATTTTGACAGCCTCCATAGTAAAGCAGCAAGTGAAGGTTTGTTTAGGCAAAGGAAGAGGTCTTCCTTCTTTAGCACATTGAAGAACACATTTATAACCTACTCAATAATAAAAGAAACATAACTGAGTAACAACAACTACTTTAACTTTCACTATGAAAATCAACGTTACTACACATGTATATAAACACGGAGTGTGACTGCGTTTGAGTGTATATATAGATTATCATTGAATGCTTAAACCTTATCAAATTGCCAAAAATGAAACCTAAACGCTCTAATTGTCCAATCTAAACTAAAACAAAAAATCTATCATAAGAAAATTCTTCCCCTCATATCACGTGACGAAAGTGCAACAAAAATGTGTGGGATCTTTGCTAGTTGTTTCCTATGTAGCAACAAAAAATGTGTGGGATCTTTACTAGCTGTTTCCCATGTAGCAACAAAACTTCAGATGGAAGACGTGTTTGTGTCATGGACACCGCACCAACCTCAGTAGCATGGACAATGTATGATGTCCAACATAGAAACAACACTGACACATGTGTATATTCAGTTATTTCCTTTTCTCAAATTATTAAGTGTATTAGTGTCGTCTCTGCGCTTCATATTTATATGTAGTTACACTTAATCTGTTCAATTTTCTAGAATTATGACAGGACACATGTTCTCAAATTATTAACGATAACAGTGTCGTGTTTGTGCTTCATAGACAAATGTAGTTACACTTAATCGGTTCAATTTTCTCGAATTATGAGTGGCATAGATCTTTAATTAACAATACATACCAATCATCTTACAGCCTTTGGATTTAAGTTCTTCAAATTTATGCTGAAAACAAAAAAAAAACAACAACATTAACAACAAACAACAAATCGAAGAGTGAAATTGATGATCATGCGCAAGAAATTACAACTATGTACGTGTTTCCGGCAAGAAATTATATGATAATCGTTTTCGCCGTTGCGGGAAAGATCAAAACCAATGTGAACTTGAGCACCGTTATCTTCAACGGCCTTGTGAACTGCGTCAAATTCGTCGGGTGGAAATAGGTGTCGCGATATGAACACGTTTAACTCTTTAAATAACTCCGACATCTTCTCTTTATCCCTCGATTAAATTTTGTGATTTGAATTAGGTTAAACGATAGAGAATTACAAGAGTGGAAGTTGATAACGCGCGAATGGATGGCGCTGATACTCTCGAAAACAAAATTCTTCGTATTTACACTGTATATCCCATATCATAGGGAATAATAATGGGATCCGTAGTTTTTTTCCCTTTCAACAATGGTTTGCTTCGTTATCTCTTTTATGTAAAATTGATAATGAAAAGGGTGAAAGATGTTTTTAGCATCTATAAATATTAAAACTTTTTTGTACCAGAAAAAAATATTAAAACTTTTTGTTTTAATTCACAGGGGTGTTTGTTTCAAGGTTAAGAATGATATTCCCGGGAATACATGATTAGGGAATGATTATACCCATGTTTGTTATGAGGGTTGAGGAAGAATATTCCTAGGTATAAAAGTTCTTGGGAATGAAGTAACTTCCCATAACTTTCCTTATTCCCATGAAAAGAGGTGGAAATGTGCATTTCCATGATATTATGCATAAATTTTAAAAATAAAGTTGTAACTTTCAATTTTATCAGGAATGTCAAGTTATTTGCCAAACACTTTTTTTAACAAATACCCAGGAATCAAATTTTCATAGTTTCTTTCCCGAGTATGTTATTCCTGGGAATAATTCGTGTTTTCCCAAAACAAACGCTCCCTTAAAATAACCGACATTTAGTGTCCAAAAGTTTTGCGAACTCATAGTAGTGATAATAAACTTTTGGAGGATTAAAAGTCGAAGCAAAATTTTAGAGAGACTACAAGTCTACAATAAAAAGTTGGAATATTTATAGTGGGGATGGCAAAACAAAACACTATATCGCAGGCATTCGAAGATAAATTCTAGTTCCTAATTAGTTGAAAATTCGTACAAGTCTTTATATACATTTTATGCATAAAATTTAGCTTTTTAAGCTTAGAATACATAAGTGTTTTATGATTATTTTTTTTAGACGTCACTTAATGGAAAATTTGCATGGACTTCAAAAATTTAATGGGTGCCGCCAAATATAATGGGAGCTTAGCTTTGGAGACAATGCCTACATTGAGGTCAAAGGCAAAGGAGCTCAAAATGAAAGGATTCTATAAGGATCGGAAAGCAGATTTGGTTGAAAAATTACTTGAGCGACTTAGTAGCCTCTGAGCATAGTTGTGAAAAATACATAGGCAGAGGCTAAAATGGATTGTGGACAGGATTTTGTACAACTTATAGAAAGAATACTTTTTTTGTGTAAATGAAAGGAAGTATAGGTTTTCTTCCTTGTAGCTAGCTGGTAAGTCATTTCAGCCTCATTGGAGACTTGAAACTTTGTCGTTGTCTCACATTGATCTGCTCTTTGATCCAAAATTGGTACCATGCTCAACCTATCTAAAAACGAGTAATGATAAATTGGCTCAAATGTTTTTTAATATTTTTACTGCTCTGTATTAAAACATATAATAAAAACAAATGTATTATATTTTCATAAAGATTAAAGCGATTTAAATATATTATTCATATAATGTTCGGTATGTCTTTACAATCACTGTTGTCCAAATGAAGGACCGTAGAAAACATGACTTTGTGCAATTGCAATGCGTTCTTGTGGGTCATTCAGATTTTCATCGTCATGACAATTATCAAATGAGTAATACCGCAAATTTGTCGTTGAATTTTCACCAATCAGCTAAATTCGTCCCTAAATTTTGCGAAATATCTATTTACTCCCTGAATTTTACAGACGTCCATCAAAATGGTCCATCCGTCCAAAAGCTCCGTTAGTGGTGATGATGTGTCTTCTTGCATGCTTGTGAAAACTCAGTGTTTATTTTCTTCATGAGTATTTGATCATCATAATATGTTCAGTTTGCATTTAATTAATTGGTTGCACAAAAATAATAATTTTATGTATGTTTAATTAATTTGCTGTTATTAGAATTATGTTTGAAATCAAAATAAAATTTAGTTTTTGTTATGTATTGAAATGCCACAATTTAAAATAAAACATTGTGTTCGCTCAGTGGTAAGATGACATGGATTGTTCTTTGAGTGCACTGATTCAATACAATGGTTAAAATTGGGAAAAATGCTTTTAACAGTTAAATAAAAAGAAATTAGAATTTGGAAAAGTTTTAAAACAATGTACAATTTGGTCAACAATTGTGTTGGTTCATGATAAGTCAATATTGAATCAAGTTTTGATCAATAATCGTGGTGGTTCACGATAGGTCACAACTGGACCATGTTTTGAACATTCCGATTTTACTATTTTGAATTTGGATTTGATAATTTCCAGGCTTAAAATTGTACCAATACAATGATTGTTATTTTGTACCAATACACAATGATTGTTGTTTTATTCATTTGAAATTGGTGTATATGTTTCAGTCATGAATATCAAGTGGTTGCGTTCATGATATTATTTGTTTTGTGCAAGAAAATTATTTTCATTAATATTGTGTTGATATTATATATGCATGATAATATGAAAGTAATTGTTAATTTCTTGTTTATCTTGATATTACAAATAACATAGTACATTTTTTTATTATTGTAAGTTGACATATGTTCACGTAAAAAAGTTATAGAAAATGTTAATAATTTTGAATCATTATTTGTTTTTCTATTGTGGTTGCTTATTTGAATAGATCATGAAACATATTTAAACATAAATTTAACACAATGAATTTATGATATATGTATTAGTTATATGATAATTAAGATGAAAATATTTGTGTTATATTTTTATGTGGAGTATATGACTTGCATGTTTAATCTCATTTTATGAAGTTAAAATTGCTTATGACATTCTTTTATGATCAAGTTTTATTTTGTTATGTATGTTTAATGTATTCAATGTATGATATATCTTGATCAGATATAAAAGAAAAGTTGAAGTTCAAATTGAAACACATGTTAAACAAATTAATAGCAAAGGTGTAATGATATAAAAGTTTGTCTATTAGTACAATATACTCGAATTGACAATAGTGTCATGGTTTAATGATATTCGGTGAACACTATCAAGAGTATATAAGTTGATCCATAGGCATAGCTATGAGAATTCAAAATTTATGTGAATGATTGAATATTCAAAGTTTATAGAATGTTCTCGGTAGCACGAACATTTTTGCTCGAAGCGTGTATGATGTTCGACACATGTCAGTATCTGACACTAAAGCAACACTAACACACACTGAAGCAACACTGACACTTGTGATATATTCAATTATTTCATTTTTTTCAAATTATTAACGATATCAATATTGTGTTTGTGCTTCATAGACACTGATAGATGTAGTTACACTTAATCGGTTCTATTTTCTCAAATTATTTGTGGTGTTTGCATGCTTGTGTTAGTGTGTGTTCGATATAATTCAGAATGTTGTTTTAATTTTGCTATTTTAGAACATCAATTGAAAGATAGAACAATAATATTAATCTTTAATCAACAATACATACAAATCATTCAAAATAACAACAAACAATACAAACCGATCATTCTAAGAGGATATAAACCAACAGTTTGGGACATAAGCCAAGAGGAAAAAAAAAGTGAAGGCCAAAGAAAAATGTTTGTTGTAGCCAACAACGCATAAAAGGAATAAACTTATGATTTTACCACTATTGTTGCATTATTTATTTAATATATGTGTGTGCTTTTCTACTAAACACTTGTACCACAACAAGTTTTTTTTTTGTTTTTTTTAGAGATTGTACTACAAATATTGTATTCCTTCGTTTTCAGTTAAGTATAACACTGAGAATATTATATTTTTTAGGGCGTTTTGAAGAGTATTTTAAAAAAAATTAAAAGATCAATATGATACATGAAAATATAATATCATGTTATTTTTTTAATATTACACACAAACATGGACAATAAAAGCACATAATAGCTTATGATCTTTATCAATGTCAAAGGTAAGTATTTTGACTTTGACAACATCCATAGCAATGCAGCAAGTGCAGGCTTGTTTAGGCATATGCCTTTTTAATTGAGCACACTAAAGAACACATTATAGCCTACTCAATAATAAAAGAAACAAAACTGAGGAACAACGACTACCTCAACTTCCACTATTAACATAATTACACATGTATATATTATATACATAGAGTGTGTTGTGTTTTGAGTATATGTAGATAATTTCATTTCATTTCACAAGGAAATGACAAAAGAATATGTTGTTTTAGTACACAAGCTTCTTGCTTCTGCTGCTCCAAGGCTAACTCACAAAAACATTCTCAATGAGATTGATGATTTAGCGTGGTGCAAACTTAAGGTAGAGAAAATATCTCTCTAAATCAACCAAGAGTTGAAGAGGAAACTAGGTCCTGAATATCAAGAACCTTCTACACGCGAGTTGAGGCTTCTAGCTTACACCCTTTATGATGATAAGTGTAGATCTAAGAACTTACCTGCCTACCCTACACATCATGAGAAGGGATTTGAGATAGCCACCAAGAAATTTGGCGTTGTTTCCAAGAATCTTTACCTTCTTAGCTATTTGAATGATCCTACTAGGAGAGAGAGTATCCAAAAACACTAGATGGATATTGAGTATTTCGCTGCTGAGAATAACAAATGTGGTGATGAGACTCATCCTGAGGGCGAGGGCTTTGTGTCTAATACTGTTCAATTTATCAATGTTGAAGTTTCACCACCAGATTAAAACAACACTGACACATATTATATATTTAATATTTTTAAATTATTAACGGTATCAATGGCGTGTTCGTGTCACACAGAAACCACACATGTAGTTACACTTAATTCTATTATATTTTTTTAGATTATTGGGTGTTTGTGTAGTGTTGTCACTCGTGTTCGTCTGTATACTTCACGTTGTTGTTTTAATATTGTTATTTAACACTATCAATTGAAAAATGGAGCATCAAATTTTTTTAATAATAGCAATAATAATATCTTAATTAACAATACATTACAACCTTTGTATTTAAGTTTTGCAGATTTATACCAAAAATCAAAACAAAAACAACACAACAACAAACAAATCGAAGAGTAAAGGATCAAAACCAATGTGAATTTGAGCGCTGTTATCAATTTCACAAAATAATACAAATTACGTACGTGTTTACTGCAAGAAATGATATATTAATTGTTTTCACCGTTGTGGGAAGGATCAAAACCAATGTGAATTTCAGCGTCGTTATCTTTAACTGCTTTGTAAACCCCGACAAATTCATCAATCGAAAATAGGTGTCGTGATATGAACATGTTTAACCCTTCAAATAACTTTGACATATTTGCCGCCAGTGCAATTGGTCTATTATAAGCATACTGACGTTTCTTGTATAGAATTATGCAAATTTTGAAGCGTAATAAATAGATTTATTTATTATCAAATTTGTAGATCAAATCGTTTTCAATTTTTTTCGAAATATTTCCTTGTTCATAATGTCAAGTAAATCCTTCGCATGAGCGGATCTAGACAATTGTTACATATGGGGCTAAAATTTTGAAAAAACAATAATGCAAACTATATTAAAAACAAGACATAACATTGTTTGATACAATACATTATAATGAAAATCGTCTCCTATCCATTTGTTGAAAAAAAAGAAGTTAAAATGACATCATTGCCAATTGTTAAAAGAACTTGTCTTTTTACATAAGTTACAAAACGATCTTTTAGCCACTGATTACCCCTTTTGTTACATAGTGGACTCTTCACAACTTTCATAGTTGAAAAAACACGTTCAACACTTGCAGTTTCTACCGACAAGAGCAAAGGCAACTTCAAAAGCTTATAAACCATAGCAAATGTGTTGCACTTATTTGTTTCCACAAATTTTGCACAAAGATAAGTCCTTTCAACTTAGCAAATTTTGGATCAGATTAAACATTTATAACATAATTAATAAGTTGATGGTGTAACGCCACTTCCGACACATCTATAAAATCATTTGCATAAAACTCATAATTTGTTCGCAACAAAAGCTACAAATGACTTGACGGGACTCAAACATGAAACACATTCACTAAGTGTTTTTATGTGATACATTGGGGGTCATGATAATAACGTGCAACAGAGAATATAACATATAAGCTATCTAAGATTATGAATGAATAAAACAGAAGAAAAATCAGAAAAAAGACCAACTAATCTAGAAGAATAACAAAGTGTATATCATAGTTAAGAATAATATAAAAACATAGAACAAAAACTTCATGTATCGGACCTTGTACTCTGGAGCCAAAACATTTTTCACAATGACAGTTTAAATCTGATGACAGTTAAGTGTGTAGAGCTCCCCCTATTTCAATCATTAATTCATCTATCTTAACCTGTAGGGTCACATACAGTAATACTTTTAATTGAGAGCAAAAATAGGAATGAAGGAGTAAAGGATAAATTATCAAGAGAAAGTAATTGATAACCTTAAGATTTTAGAGGGTTTTGGAGGGGAATGTTTTAGAGTGATGAGTCTATATTTTAATATATATATTTAATATTTCTTAAAACTTAAAAGAACAATATGAAACATGAGAATATAATATAACGTTGTTCTTTTATTTTATTTTTTAAAAATACCCTTCAAAAACCAACTTAGACCTCCAAAACCCTTCGAAAAGCAACTTGCAACACGCTCTAGGAGTACTGGAACATGCAAACATTGACAAAAAACACACACACACAATACCTTCTGATCTGTATCAAAGCTGAAGGTAATTTTGATAGCATCCATGGTAAAGCAGCAACTGAGGGCTTGTTTAGCTAAACGTCTTCCTTCTTTAGTACAATGAAGAACACATTTATAACCTACTCTATAAAAGAAACAAAACTGAGGAACAACAACTACCACAACTTCCATTATGAAAATCAACATAATTCCATATGTATATAAATATCTTGTGGAATTAAGTGTCGCGATATAAATATCTTTACTCCTTCAAATAACTTTGACATCTTCTTCCTCTATCTCTCGATCGAAATCGATTTGGGATGTGTGTTGATTTGAATTAAGTTTTAACGATAAAGAAGTTAAAAATGCGGTAATGGTAAGTTTTTTTTTTTTTTTTTTTTATCTTTTGGTCATCTTAAAACATTGATAAATATACCAAAAGTAATAGTTATCCATTGGGAACTACAGTTTTTAAACTTTTAAGAAATTGAGTCATCATTTTTCACAGTTTTCAACACAAGATTTTTATTTTTGTTTTTTTAACCAATGTCCTAAGGTATTACTTCCTCTGTTTCAAAATAATAGTCGTTAAGGTTTGTGCAAATTTTTTAATGAAATTACTAATTATGTTGGTTTCAATGGTAAAATTAGTATCATTTACTAAAATAAGGTATAATAGTTGAAAAAAAATAATAAATACTGCATTGGTATTCTAAAGTGATTTTTTGAGACAGAGAAAAAATTGTAAAGAGACAATTATTTTGAGACGAGTGAAGTATGCTTTTATAATACTAACTTTTTTTTTTTTTATAAAAGAATACGTTAATAACTAAAGGAGTAAAGCCCATTTAAGTTAGTCTAATGATGTTGGTTTCATTTGAGACCTTGGAGTTTGTTCATATCAAGGTCTCAAATTAGATTCCCCTTGTGCTAATTTTGGTGGGTTAAGTCCATACAACACTATGATATGGCTTTAAGTTTTGATGGGTTTGAGACATTGAAGTGTGTTTATCTCAAGGTCAAGTTAGACTCCCCTTGTGCTAATTTTGGTGAGATTGAATCTCTCTTATTAGTCGATCCTTGTGCGAGATATCGAGTTTAAAAAAAAATAAAGGGTTAATAAAAGAATAGATGAAAACAAACAAAAGACCAAAGAAATAATTAATATTTTTTATGTTTCTCGTCTAATTTTAAAGTGGTGATTGATATAGTAATATATAAATTGTCTCTAAAATAATAAAATGTTACAAAGTTTTATGCGGTTATTTAAACATTTATTTGATAGATAATATAGATACATAATGCATAAATATAATAGGGTTAAAATATATAATCATGTTGTATTTCTAACATAGTATATAATATTGATTATAACGTGACATGCATGACAAAAAGAAACATATATAATACATGAAAAAATGATAAAGATTTGTGTTCTTTGCAAGATATATTGATGGTTCATGTGATTAGTTAGCGGTGATATTTTTGATTGAAATGCATGACTCCATGAGTCATGTGGAGTCATGTTTACTTCGTGATAATGGAATACAATCAATTACGTGTGATTTATTAAATATTCAAATTTAATTTTTTAATTTAAAATATATGATATATGTTAACTGTGTTTTGATAGTTTCTTTAATTGATACAACATGCATTCAACAAGGTCTAATAGATTTCTAAAATGCTCATTTTATTAATTGATTCAAGCAAGTTGAGAACCAATTCACATCACTCAATATTGCAATGATTGGTTTCTTAGTGTGATTTAAGTTATTTACTTTTTAGATAATTCCTTATCAACAAAAGAATGAATTTAATTGTTTATTAGGATCAAGACTTGATAAAAAAAAATTATAAGGTCATAGGGAGGTGTCTCGGTCAATGCTGAGAAGATCACGTGACTCAAAAAATATGTATAAAGATATATACATTTATTTCTCTCCAAATGCATTAAGGAGACTTAAACATGAACCATTTTTTTATTAATGTTAAATATGTTATTTTTATCCTTATAGATATTTCAACTTTTTATTTTAGTCTTCTAAAAGTTTTCTTCGGGTTTTACTCCTCTAAAAGTTTTACATCATTACTTCTGGTCTCTGCTTCTCACTTAACTCATGAGTACCATTCATAATTTTGGATGAGTTTATGCAGAAATATCTATAATATTATAAGATTCATTGGCAAAAAAAGAATTTTTTAACAAATACGAATTACATATGAATTTATATATTTTTTGCGCTTAAAAGCTCACATTTAATTCATATTCTCTCTGTCCCAGATTAACTGAGTCATTTGCTCATTTCACACATATTAAGAAAAATGTATAAATGAATGAGAGAGAATAATGGTTTTAAGTGCTTTTGTTAAATATTGGTGCATTATCCACTACCATAAATGCAAAGTGGAATATATTGAATTGAGAGTGATGAAAGTAATATTAATTAAAGTTATATTTAGAAAAAAGTAATTAATGTTGTATTGAAAAGTGAAATGGGTCAATTTTTTAGGGACAATATTTTTTTACAAATGACTCGGTTATTATGGGACGAAGGGAGTCCTAGTAAGGGATTCCTATAATATTCTAAAAATTCTTGCAAAAACTCATTAAAATTTTAAAGGGTACACATGACCTAACTTAAAAGTAGGGATAAACAAATGTGGATGTAAAACTTTTGAAGACTAAATGTCAAAGGAACATTTTAGAAGATTAAAACAAAAAGTTTAAATTTATAAGATCAAGAACATATTTAACTATTTTATTATCAATTTTACATAAAAATATAAGAGAAATGAAATACTATACATTTCACTAAAAATATTTGGCGCCGCTTTAAATATGGAACCCTGGGCTACCACCCATCTCGATTGTGCTCATGACTAGCACTGGTGTCCGACACATGTTAGTGGCTGAAAGCGAAACAACACTGACACATATGATATATTCGTGTTACACAAACACCAGACATGTAGTTATACTTCATTCTATTTTATTTTCTCAGATTATTGGTGTTTGCATGTTTGTGTACTGTTGTGACGTGTTCGTCTGTGTACTTAACAATTTGTTGTTTTAATATTGCTTTTTCACAACACGAACTGAAAAATGGAGCATAATTTTTTTTAATAAAAGCGATAATAATAAGGATCTTAATTAACGATACATTACAACCTTTTGATTTAAGTATTTCAAAAATAATCGTTTTCACCGTTGCAGGAAGGATCAAAACCAATGTGAATTTGAGCGTCGTTGTCTTTAAGGGCCTTGTGAACGATATAGAAATCATACCCCTCCAACATGAGTCTTTTCAGCGGATTTTGTTCTCACTCACACATTTTTTTGGGAAACTTCCCAGAATGTCATCCATCCCAAAATTGCTCCAAGTCAAGCACTCTTAACCATGGAGTTCTTATGGTTTGGGCTCTTAAAAAGAAGATGCATCTTGTTGATATAGGTAGTACCAAACAATTCTTATAAGCCTTCCTTCAACTATGTAGTCTCATACCTGCACGACATCAATATCCCTCTCATTCCGATGTGATTTGATTTTTCCTAGAAGCTGCCAGGAGCCGGACCAACTCCCCGCCTTCATCAGCCTCGAGCGTTACATGCCCACTAAACGGAGGCGTTACACTGGTGCAACTATATTGTATTGTGACTCGACTATGCTAAGCGCAATGACGTTTAATATATAAAATTATACAAAGTTGTGAAGAGTAAATAAATAGATTTCTTTGTAATCAAATTGTTCTCAATTTTTTTCGAAATATTTCATTGTTCACGCATGATATCATGTAAATCCTTTCGTCACCTTCTTTGTAAGCAGAGACTATTTTGATTGAAAATTTAGGATTTCTTAAAACCTAAAAACTAGTCAAAGTTATTTCCTTCTTCTTCCTCATCGTCTTCTTTTCTTTAACCTCACTCATCACTCCATCAATGTTATCTCAAATATTTATTAAATTAGACCTTCAAACTACTTTTTTTTGAAGGAGACCTTCAAACTACTTTATTGACAACTCATCATCTTACAAGCCATGTAACCTAATTTTTTCCGCGTCATTTAAATTCTGATGTGGCACCCTTCAAATCACAGCAATCCAACACCCTTCCTTATTCTATCACTAACCACTTTCTTTGCAGTTACATGCTCCATTCACGTTACCCTCATAAGTATTCAATTTAATTGCCTGATAAATATTTGGCAACTCCTATAAGCATGAGTTAATTTCCTCTTCTCTACCTTTTGACATGTATACCATGTCTTACCATTTCATTATTACTATTGTTAAACTTTTGTTTTCCCTCATTTCTCCTTCCAAAAAAGCTTCTAAACCTGCACCATTTCACAATATTCAGTATAGGATATGTAACTATTTATGGCGGCAGAGTCATCTCCTTCTTGCATCAAACAATAGAATCAATCCTTTCGGTAAAGCAATATACTATGTCCTACCATCGAATCGTTTTTCAAAGAATTATGTCACCAACATGATCTTTCTCCAACTAGTTTCTAGTAGACGTTCTCCATGTAAATTTGGAACCGTTCAGTTTTCTAAATAATTGTAGGGGATGTATCAAATGAGAGATGAGAGCATTAAGTAGTACCATTAGAGTCAAACCAACATATAAGATGGAGTGTTCAATTAATTAGCACGTTTCCTTTTCATTTTCCTTTAACACGTCTCTCTCCTCTTGAGTTCTCGGAGTTTTTTGTTAGCAAAAGCAAATGATGATATGTTGTCATATGATGTTTTTCAGTTAGTTTTTATGCATTTTTTTTAGTAGAGATCATATGATTTTGAGTGGTTCTAAAGCTGAAAAAGACGAAAAGTTAGGAGACAAGGAAAGCAACAATCGTGTCACGATTTATGTAAATCGTGGCACGATTTTGAGCCAATTTGAAGAGCTTCAACTCGTAAAAAATTGGGCCACAATTTCTATAAATCGGGGGCACGATTTGAGGAGCATATGGATTCAATTTGAAATTTAATGAACATTTGTGACACAATTTTTGGACATCGTGGCATGATTTTAGGCGCCCATAACCCAATTTATAAAAGCCAAACACGTTTTTGAAGCAAGGGTTCTGATTTTTGTTTGAGGTTGAAGACACATTTGGAGTTGAGAATTGCAGATTTCATGGTGGCTTGCCATCCAACTCATAGTCAGTCCCAAATTCTTGTAATGTTATTTTCTTTTAATCTAGTTATTTGTGCATTAGCATGAGTAGCTAAGTTTTCATTAATTAGATCTTAGATGAATTTGTTCTAAGCTTTTGACCAATGTAATCTGTAAAAATTATTTGCTTATAATTGCAAATCTAGTTTATTCAGTATAATGCGTGCTTAATGCTTTTACGTTCTGATCAAATATAAATTGAACACCAAGATTATATGACTATTGACACAAGCTTATAACTTAGATAATATATTGTTCAACTTAACGGATAATCTAGAGATAGAAAATTGATAATTTGTGATTTCTAAATTAATGTTTATTCAAACCTTTGAAGGTTATAGGTTCACCTAAGAGGTTAGGGAATTGTAATTTTAAAAGAGGGCTCTGAGTCAAAGGATTGACCATATCTATTTTGTTAATTATCGTAGACTAGAAAAACAATTAAATGGTTTAGGTTCAGATTACCAATTAACGATGAACAAATGATTCAAAAGAGCTGATCATATTTCCTGTGAATTCATTACCAACTTTTATAATCAATTTGTTTTTAGTTTAATTTTTAAAACCAGACCTTTTGCCATGTGCAACCCCCCATTTTACAAATATCCTTAATAATAACGACACTACCGAGCAGAAGTTGAAACAATCATGTGGAGACGAACTTATAAATTTTATTACTTTGATATGGTTTAGTACACTTGTTAAATTTGTATCAGTAAACTTAGTGCATTTCATTTACAATCAAAGAGTACATAATATATGATACATCCTAGAAGATATAGGGGCTAGAGTGGGATAAGAATGCTCTAGCAATACTACGAGCAACCCTATTAGCTTGCATTTTTTTACAAACGACTCAACAAAGTCGGAATTACTAGACAAAAGACTGCGACATTGAGATATAAGGTCACTAAACTCACTAAGGGGGGACAATAGATAATGTAAGGGTGTCAAAAAGATACTTACTATCTGATTCAAACAAGACAACATGCATTTTGTTTGAAATTGTCGTTTTAATATAATCTAGTAAAGTGGAAATTCAACTTCTAGAACAATGACAACTAAGAGTAAGAAACCTGATTTACCAAATAGAAGTTGGTCTAAGGACTTTCTAAAACACATGTCATGTCCCATAATGGCGTTATTATTGAAAATTGCACCCAAGAGGAAGTATGTGTTGGATTTTTCACTTGATGCTTTGCACTTTGCATGCAACTCCATTCTTGGAGAGTGTCTTTTGCATGAGAGATGATGAAAGTAGGATGAGGCTTCCCATAACTTAGCGTTGTGAGTCTTCAAGAGGCTCCATAGGAGTAGGGCCGACCCCAAGGCATAGGCTAGAATTGCAGCGGCCTAGGGCCCATGCCTATAGGGGGGTAAAAAAAATATTTATATGTAGGGGGCATATATAGCAATATTTTGTTTAAAGGGGTATATATAGCAATAAGCACAAAGATGACCCAAACATTTACCAGAATTCAGCCCATCAACCGTTTTAACTTCTTTTTTTTTCATATCCCAACAAGTTTTGATTTTCACACCCCAATCCCGCGCTTTCATTTTCACCCCAACATTTCATTAGCCAAAACGCAAAATTTAGAAGTAAAACACAAATTGCAGAAACAACATGTAAAACATAAAATATCTACTCCTTTCCATAGACCAAATTTGTTTCTTATTGAGGATTTTTTTTTTTTTTTTAGATTGAAGCTAACTTGGATTTGTATTTAAATTTCATAATATGATATGACTTCATCATGAAAGTTTCATGTTTGAGACATCAAATTTGGTCTTGTTGTGATTTTTGATAAGTAACATATAATATTCTATTGATAAATGATAATAGGTTTTCATGTTAGTGGGTATGAGGCAAGTGTATTTTACCTGGATCATGAAACTTATATAAAGTTTGTCATGTCTACTATGGTTTTACTTAGCTTTGTTGTGTTTGGCTCGGTTTGCCCAATTATTATTTTTTGTTTTGTTATTCTTTTTAATTAATAGTAAATAAAAACGAGATGCATTTGGCATACGCGATGTTTTAAAGTGTCAGTATAGTTGAGATTTCAAAACATGTGCTATGAGACTACCATGATTAATGCATATTTCATTCACCGTTTATTAAAAAAAAATTATAATTTATTGTATAAGGAGGTCTTTTCTCAAACTTTGTCCAAGACCTATAAAATGTTAAGACCGACCTTGCATAGGAGCATAACGGCTAGGTGCTTTTGATTCATCGACAACATGTTTTTTTTTTCATGGAAAATTTTGAAGATTAAGAAGTCACCCGTTCCCAAAATAACAAATACTAGCATGTACCAATGATTGAAGGACTACAAAGATGAATCTCAACATTCATGTTATGGAAAATGAAAGCATAAATTTTAATTTTAATTTTTGGACGAAGAATGACAGGCAGAGAAATTTTCAAGGATATCATGGATTAGATAAGCATTTGTTTACAAAACCCATCCAAATATGAATCTTAATTTTCAAGGACTCAAAATCCTCAGTAAAGAACGTAAGCAATTAGTCTTTGTTGCTTACATACATGAGACTAATTGCTTACTTTTTTAGTGATGATACTAGATCTTGCAATCACAACTAACTGGATAAATTATTGTTATTTGAGCATGTACATTTTATGTTTGTTGTGAGGCACATTAGCTTGATTAATGCAGCTTCTACCATCCTTTAGCGAGAGTTGTAGTGAGTTAAGAATGTAATGTCCATTACAAATATATTAGAATAATCAAACATTATTTTGGGTGTGAATATTGTATCTCTGCGCACAACTCAGAGACTAATATCTCGAACCGTGTTGGACTGTTGTACTCGAAACTTTCTTTTTTTAATAAGGTTTAAAATTAGATTCACACAATATTACAAGGACCAAAAGAGTTATTAGTCTAAGGGGGTCGGAAGCAGATAAAAATTACTACCTCCGTTCCTTTTTAATTGTCACTTTTTGACATTTCACACAAACCAATACAATCAATAAATATTACGACTTTTGATACAATACTTCATACTTTTACTACAATAACCTTATTCATTTAATATCTCATTTTATATATTTCTCTCTCCACAATAAATAACTAAGGGTAATATTGGTAAAACAACATTTAATGTTGCATTGAACTTTGAAAGTGACAGTTAAATTGAAACAAAATTTTTCTCAAAAAGTGACACTTAAAAAGGAACGGAGGGAGTAACATAAAGGAAAAAAGAGAAATATGAGACAGACTGTTATTACCAACTAAATGCAAAAATGAACGCAGAAAACTGAAATGAATTTAAATTAGAGGCTCAACCTTCCATACATTAAATCATGAATAAATTAAAGGGTAATGCTAATCAATACCGCCTAAGCAATAGTTATCATTTCCCTAAATTAAAACATCAATAAAGCATTGTACCAAAAAAAAAAAAAAAAACATAAATAAAGCAATGCATTAATATGGAAAACGAAAGAAGATCAGAACGTGGTAGAGCAAACCGGACTGACCAAAGAATGGCTTAGACTCTCTCTTTCTAAAACTCTCTAAACTTGTAATAAGAAAGGGATCAAACGTGGGATGACGTCCCTTTAGATAGAAAAAATGAAAACTAAAAATGTTCACAAAGAAAAGGGGGCACATTATTTTTAATGAAAATTGAAATTAAATTCAAAAGAAGTGTTGCTCCAATTTTGGCCACAATGCAGTGTTTTTTTTGGAAAATCATCAATCTAAATGCTTAGTCTTATATTTTGACATATATGTACAGACAATAATGTAAAACAAAAAACTCATAAAAAATAATACATATATTATTATTATTATATGTCCCTTTGACTATTGTTTCCTATATACCATGTTTCCATCCACACTTGTTTTTGCCAAGGGAAAACAATCACTGTTGTCCAAGAAGTGAAGGCCTGTAGAAAGCATGACTTTGTGCAATTGCAATGCGTTCTCGTGGATCATTCAGATTTTCATCCCTCAAAGCTTTTAGAATTGCATGTGTTGATTGTTCCCTAAGAAATTAAACATACACCAGAAACATAGAGATTACCAAATGTATTATTATTTGGAGTTTGAAGTGCTCAAAAGATAACAAGTTTAAGGGTAGAGTAAATAGACTAAAGCTACATTTAACCTAACTTATTTTGGCATTAGAAGTTATAATATAAAATTAGAGCACCTATTGTATCATTGAAATATTTTAATCAATCAAACATGTTTACCCTCACTTCACATCCTCTAATTACTCATACTTAACAACAAAGGCTTTTGTTAATTATACTCTTGTTAATTATTGTTAGGAGATTGATTACCTGGATATCAATATTTTGTAGAGTGTCTTCAAGATAGGGCAAAGTTCAACAGGAGCAACATGCTTTTTTTCTTCAGGATGCAATACATTTAGGCTTGATTGGCTCAAAAGCTCAAAGAATGCTTCCACTGCAGACACTCCCTAGTAGAGATAAATGGCATGTGACAGCATTTTTTGTTTAGAGATCAATGAATATAAATTATAATTATACAAGTTTGACATTATGAAGATGCAATTGAAAACCTCAAGAAAATTACATATAAGTTTGCTAAAAACTTTTTGTTTTTTGAAACGGTCTATGTTAATATTATTAGTTTTTATACCTGAATCATTCCTTTGCCACTAATGCTGTCACCCATGTCCGGGCTTAGTTCACCCTTAGCTAACATCTGACCGTACCACGCGTTACGACCTTTTAACAATGTCACATAAGTATCAGCTAGTAATGGTCCAGCAAGTTTCTCAGGCTCTTCAGTTAGCAGGTGAGTGATGAATATCATCTCTGAAGTACAATGTGCAAAGTATACAGATTTGCTAGTAGCACTCTCATTGGTAAGGGATGCTACCATTCCTGATTATATCATTACAATGAAAAGCAGGTTATATGCATTGCAAATCATAAAGTAAATGTTAAAACATGGAAATGGCATTATAACATTTGAGGTATTTTGAACTCCTTTCTCAAATTTCAAGTTAATAGTTTCTTCTTGTCTCTATAGCATGTGAAGGTGACTTGAAAACCTTAATTCAATTTACAGTTGCATGCATTATCAATCATATCTATAATATCTAAATATTTTTCTATGAGGTGTCATCTTAGTGCTAAGAGTTTAGCCTAGTAGTCTCAAGGGACAGAGTTCTAACCTCAACGGAGACAGTTTAACGATAAGTGGAAAAATCGCTCGAGCAGGGCGAGTATATAAACACAAGTTATGTAAATCCTAAGTTGGAATAATATAAAGGTACTGCAGCCGCACTGTAGCCTGAGACAGGCACAATCGGTTGAACTTCGTGATCAAATATTGTGTGCTCTCTATTTACGTTTTTCGTATCTTTCTACTTTACTGCTCTAATATTTTTGCAGGGGAGTGAATGAACATGTGAAATAGACAACATTACACATACCAAAACATGAAGACATAAAGCGATAGCAAAAAAAATGAAGCTTACCAGCTCCAATTGCATAGACATTTTTCAATCCACCCATGACCTCATGTGTGACAAGGTCACTATTATCCCATACAATGAAATGTGGTTGTCTAAGAAATTTTGCTAAAGGTTTCCTCCATTTCTCAGCTCCACAAATTCGAGCATTGGCATACTCCTTGTTGTAGATTTCTGAAGCAATATTTGGACCACCAAGATAAAGTATGTTCTCCATAGGCACTCCAGCTGTCGATTTTGCAGTGCAAAGAGTGAAGAATGAGGGATGAAAGGATTAAAATTTTGCATTGAAATAAGGCTATATGATATTACAAAATCTAATGAAAAAAAATCAAATTAAGAGAGTAATTGCTAAAATATAAGGACTACTAAGTACAAATTCATTTCTTGGAATCAAACACATTCTGGATACGAAATATATAAGTTTTTGCCAGAGAAATATCGCAATTCAGCAACTGATTTGTAATGTGCTTCAGTATGAAAACGAACACAATAAGTTTTTGTAAATTGAATTCGTTACGGTTGATTCAAGAAGAACTTCAAGATTTTCGGTAACATATTTTGTATAGCATCCAGATATCAGATGCGCTATTGGTATAGCATTCAAATTTAGACAACTTTCGCGACAACTTTTAAGTGGTTAACACATCTCAAATAGATTGTTAAACGTGTTCAATCGATGATTAATGAATATAATAGGTGTCAAAATCATTAACCACCGACGTTAATTCATTAACCACTAATTTGGACGTGACGTGACTAACCACCATTTTCAATTATTCAAATCTACTTGTTCAATCCTTGCAAAGGCAAACAGAAATGGAAAAGAAATTCTTACTTGCTTGATGAATCATTTTTGTGGGAGTTACAATATGAGGAACAGGCTCCAATGCAGCTTCAATACCTTTAGACAGAGAGATTATAACAGGAACACTGATTCTCTCCTTCCAATACTTACTAATCTCTTCGAAAATCTCACGAGTTTCGGTTGAAGGCAAACCATTAACAACAATATCAGCATCCCAAACAGCTTCTTGCAAATTAGTAACAACTTTCAAAGGACAAACAGGAGTATCAATCATATTCAAACAAAAACCATCTTTAAGAATTTCATCAGCATAAAGTGTCCTATCACCAAGTCTTGCTTCAACATATTTTAGATAAGCACAACGTCTTATCAACCTTCTTAAAACATCTTCTCTTGAATTGATAACATCAAAGAGATGTTCAGCTGTTGATCTATCAATTGCTCTTCCTGCTCTTCTCCATATTCTGATCTGTACTTTGTCTCTAAATTGACCATAACTGTCTTGTAAAAGTGCTGCAAAAACACTTCCCCAAGCACCTGCTCCAATACACACAATTCTTAATGGATCACCATTAGTTTTACTAATTAGTCTTCTAAACTCATCAAGCTTCTCCTCTAATCCATTATTATGATTCTGAGATGATCCATTTCCCAAAATACTTCCCACCATGATCAAAAACTAAAAGAAAATGAATCAAAGAAGTACTAGGAAGAACCAAATATGGGATGAAAACTTGAAAATGTGAATGTAGGTTGTTAGGTTTTTGTGTATCTATAAACTAAAGTGAGAGTCCTATTAATATACTAACATTGTGTGTTACCTTCAATTTTTGATAACTCAACTACCAAAATTTATTCTTGTTACTTGTTAGGATAAGAATAAGATTTTGGGTTAAGAAAATATGCAGCAGCATTGGAATGTGGTAAATCAAATCTTGTTGGTAGATATTGCTTGACCAATGCTGAACATTATTTATTGACACATTCAATGCATGAATCATGGAACATATATGTGCCCATTTCTCCTTGTGAAAACAAAATTTGTGTCCATTTCTAGTATTTGTTTTTTACAACTACCTTCATTATAAATGACTATTGCTATATAATTTATAAATAAAATAAAAAATCAATTTACTGTTTTGTTTTTGAAAAATGATTTTTTTGTCATTTTGTATTTTATGATACAATAAAAAAAAATTCAATTTTATTATCTAATTAAAATTGTATACACTGATTTAATTTCATTATATTTTATTATTCTTTTATGATGATTTATGACAATAATTAACACTTAATTATACCTTTATATAATTGTTATAATCATTTAGCATTTATAATTTTCTTATTATATATATGTGCAGAAAAACTTTAAAGGATGGCATTTAAAATGGATGAAGTAGTTTCTAAATGCACATGCCAAGCCAAAAGAGTAGATAAGGGGTATGGAGAAAGAAAAATACATTCAACATACTTTGTTTTCTCCGTCTATTGTTGTTAGTTCATCTACCCAACTACAACAAGACACGATGTACCTATAAAAAACCAAACTTTCGTGCTAGAAACTACCAAGTTATGGTCCTTCATTGAAGAAGGGTTGATTTACTTTAGCTTGACCAATTCATTATTACAATAATTAAACATAATTAACCATGATTTTAACTGTAAAATATATCTATTTTTTTTAGCCAAAAAAATAAACTAAAAAAATAATTGGGTATATACTTTGGTGCCACATAGTTTAATTGGGTGTGCATCATCACTCAATCATTTAATGAGATGTCAGTTTTTTATATTTAATTATTTTAAAATAAACTAATTAATTTTTGAATTAGTTTTGCCACCGGGCACTCAATAGATCTCTAGGATACCAAAAAATTCTTCTATTTAAATATACATATACATTAACAATTCAAATTATAGTCAAATTTATATGATTTTTAGATGTCTAAATATACATGATATATCTATTAACTTATAATTTATGTTAAAATATTTATAAAAAAAAGATAAAATATACATTTATTATAATTATTGACATCAAATATTGTGGCTAATAGTAACATTTCGTTGTTAGATATTCTTAACAGAACAGTCATCTATCTAAGAGAAAGTTGAGTTACCAAAAATTGATGTATTTAATTTAACTTTTAAATCAAATATATCAACTTTTATTTATCAAGCTCTTCTTTATATATAAGACCGAATGGAGGACCGGTAATGTGAGGCTAATTATGGTGGAAAAATAACACAATTTTAACAAATTTAATGTTAGAACTATTTTTCTTAATATTTTGAATTTTGTACTCCAATAAGGGATGGAAAGAGTAGTCTTGAGGGTTGAATCATTTTGACATAGGTGTCATTGTCAGCAATCAATCTGTTAGCATTAAAGGTATTGGGTATGGCCAACTTCCCCAACGGTCATTAATGTTGCATGAC
Organism: Medicago sativa; assembly: GCF_051527215.1. NCBI lineage: Eukaryota > Viridiplantae > Streptophyta > Magnoliopsida > Fabales > Fabaceae > Medicago > Medicago sativa. Next base: position 87,394,896 of record NC_140755.1, on the reverse strand, counting down.
TTTGCAAGTAGTTTCATGTGATGTGGTGCCCTATTATTTGTCTCCTTCTCGTGGTTGCCGGACACATATTAAATATTGTTCTGCTTCATATAAGCCTCCTCCTGCTTTGAACTTGTCTTAGTCTTGAAATACTACATTAAAAAAAATTGTTAACGGATGTCTTCGAGACATTCTTTAAGAACCATAGTAAGTGATAAATATTATAAAAATATGTGCATTCAATATATTAGAAATTGAAATATTTGACTTATTTAAAAATTAATTGTTTATTTTAAAATGCTTAATGAATACTTGTGCTTCAAGTGCACTCGTTTGTAAGACTCGTACATTAATGATAAAAAAAGCATTTGTTAATGGAAAGTTCTAGCTCAATGATGGCAATTGGTCACAAATTTACGGGTTTTAAGCTCTGGAATTAGGGTTTGGGTTCTTTAATGGGTGTCTTAGGATATCCCTACAAGTTAGGTCATTTTGACATGTTATGAAACTATATTTAGGTTGATAGTGAAAGATCAAATTAAAAATCCCACAAGAGTCGTGTTATAAATCTTCCAACATCATATATTGATTTAGGTTGTTTTAGTGCCTTATTTTACTTATTGGAAAACTAGTATGAGGAGTGCTAGAAAAACTTCCTTTTCAAATCTCTCTAGCACTCATTAATTTTTTTGGATGAAATTCATGTGTCTCATAACATTTTATGGAACCCATTTTTAAAATATAGGATTCATTCATTTCATCCAATAAAATAGTGAATGTTAAAAAGGGTGATAAAAAAAAGTGTCTCTAGCACTACAATTTAGGTTAATGAATTATTAGGTTTGTCATGGCATTTCTTGTGCCTTATGATTTTAATTAATGAATTATTCTTTCGTTTCTTAAAAAAAAAAATTGTTGCAAAAATTTAGCTTCAGAACATGCAAATTTACCCACAATTCGTTGAATGTTACAACTCTTACATTATCTTACGTATAAGATTCTTCAACACTTTTCACATATATTAAGAAAAATTAATAGAATAGTTAATGCGCCTTATCTCTAAGCATAAGATTCTTCAACACTTTTCACATATAAATTAATAAAAGTTGATGGAATAATGTACACAATTTGTTCATACTAAATTATCATTTATATATAAATAATGCACAAAATGTCGACTTGAACATTTTAAAAAGAAATAAATGTATCTAAAAATTGGCAAACGGACTTATATTTAGTGACAATATACAAAAGGGTTTTATAATTAGAAACAAATGGAGTACTGATCTTAGGCAAGAGTGGTTCACTAAAGTAGAGCAGCAAGATTGTGCTTTACATAGTAAACAAGTTTATGAGAGAAACTTCTATACCCCCAACATGACCTCAAATATATGCATAAAAAAAAGTACTATTTGAAAGTGTACTTCTAGATAAACTGTCATCCGAGAGTACACTTGTGAAACATGTGAATTTTAAAATAAAACAGGGTGAAAAGTAGCACCCTAAGTCTAAACCCCTTAAACCAAATGCCAATTGGACGCACAGGTGAGCGAACCAATCTTTTTTTGGTGGTGGCTGAGGTTCGAACCCCGGACCTTTTGCATATTTTATTCATTGTCCATACCAACTGAGTTAAGCTCACAAGGACGAGCAAACCAATCTGGTAATTCACTAGTCCATACTACTAGAAAAATAGAGCAAATTTGCATCTTTTACCAAAGCACTCGAAAAACAAACAATCAACATCTCAAATACCCAATATTAATCCCTGCATAATATAAATTAAACAACTTGTTAACATGTCACAAACTCACACCATCATATTTTGATTGTGTGGTGCTGCTAAATTGTCAAGGAATGGACTCAGTGAGGGTAGCTTTACTACCATATTAATTATCATTTAAGTTTTAAATATTGCTCGTGGCATCAAAAAAACCAACTATAATGATTGATGATGGTCCAATCTGTACAACTACGCTGGAAGAGGTGGAGATCTACAACCAGCATAAATTTAGTACTACATTATACAACCTAGTATATACAGCATTCATTTGCTTGTCTTGACTCAACTTTGCTGCCATTATTTACAGTCAGACAAGAACCAAGAAACAGGGAACTAGAAACTGTTGATCATGTTGAGAATGAATTTAGCAGTCTCCACAAAACTGTTGATCCACAGGGCTGATATAAAAGTGACTCGCAGTTTGTTGTAAAATATTAGGTGCCTTGGCCTGGTTCTATTTTTGAACCTCCATCATGTGGAGGTTGATATTGTGTCTGCCCTGGGACCATGGTAGCTGTCCCAGTACGAGCCTCTTCAAACATTTCATTCACATTCTTCTTTGTTCTCTTTGGTCTCTTGGGTTTCTGAACCACTGGATCAGTATCATCCAACTCGTTGTCCATAGGCGTGGCATCAAATTCACTAGTCTTTTGAGAATTTTTTGGCCTCAAAGTTTTCTTATCGGAGGCAGATTTTCTCTGCGCAATTAAACACCATGTTACCAGTTGAAAATAACAAATTCACAAAATAAGTACATCTAAAAAGTCAAAAACATTTGAATACTATCACCTAAACGATAAAACCAATAAAATACTACACATTTTGATTGTCAACTGTTACACAATGATCTGGTTATAAAAGACATAGACACGAGTTTCATTCCTGATGGTTCAAGGATCATATTGGAAGTTAACTGTGTCTTCTCTAACAGGGCCCTCTTCTGTTATTTAAACAGCAGAAGAGATACCCAAATACTCTATGCCCTACAATTTTCCTCTCAAACAGAGATCCACATATCGGACGGCAAAATATACAATTGATCCAGTAAAGCAGATAAAATATGCATCTATTTAATGCACGCATGTCTCCTTTCCCCAATTTTAAGCAAAAATATTTTCAAAACTTGAATATACTTCCTTGAAACGATACAGTTTATCCAGTATCCACACAACAAGTATCAAAATATTTTTATTAGGCCTACAGTACAGATTATCAAGAAAGAATACTTGGACATTTAAAATATTTTGGAAGAAGTCCTATCATTTTACTCCCTCCAGTTCAAGATACATGGTGTTTTGGTGAAAGGAATAAAGATAAAGAACCGTAAGCCAAGCCTTAATTATGAGTTTTATTTTTTCTAAACTACCCTTACTCAATTTATAACAGCTTGAAATAAAGTATAATCACTCAACAACTAGAGCAACAGAAATGATGGGGGAAAAATTCCAAGATAAATTTGAACAGATTTTTAGAACGCAGCCGATTGAAATGAGTCAGTGAAAAAAATGACGGAAATAAGATTCAAAGCATTTTCAGAATCAATAAGTTTGTAAGTACAAAGATACCTTTTTATTACTGGACTTTGATCCCTCTGGGTCGACTGCAAGATCAGAATCTGTTGTACCCAGGGCTACAGGGTTTGATACATCTTCGAGAGATGCATCACCATCTTCATTCACCAATATACCCTTCATAGGTTGTTTTTTCTTTTGCTTATCCCTTACCTGGAAGGATAAGCGAGGTGAAACATAATCAGAAAAAAAATAAAGATTTTTGGCTTTCTGGAACGCACTTTAATCCTTGTTTATTCTGTTAATGAGAGGGATGTTCAACTACATATTGTAAAATAATGAATTCTAGTGACCAGATTTCATAACCAACCTGAGCTATATCTTTAAATTTCTGCTGCAACTGAACATCATCCAGAAGCAAAGATACGACATCCTCAGGAGCTAAAAGATCACCACCAACAGAACCACCAGTCATGACAAGGTTCTGTACTGTACTTTTCTGACTAGCTCTTAGAAGAATCTTCTCTTCGACTGTCTCTTTACATATAAGTCGGTAAACGGTAACCTACAAATTTGAAAAAACATATGGTATTAGTTTTAAAATAACAAATTCAGAGGTTACAAACTCAAAAGGAATAGCTTCTGTAAAGGAAGGGAAGCAACATTTCTGAATGTGAAGAACGGAAAACTTCAGGGATCAATTGCTGAGATCCCAAAAAATAAGCAACAACAGATATGCCCATGAGGATGAAGGGAGAGAGGGGGGGAGAGGGAGATGGAACTAACATCTTTTGTCTGACCCAAACGATGAGCTCTGTCCATCGCCTGTAGATCTAATGTTGGATTCCAATCACTCTCATAAAATATGACTGTGTCAGCAGCTGTCAAGTTAATACCCAATCCACCGGCTCTTGTACTCAGTAAGAACACGAAAATATCAGACCTACAACAAATTAAGAAAAAAATTATATAAAGCTAAATAATGAAATAAGTAATGTTCAGCAGAGACTACAGTATGGAAAAATTACAAAGTATACATTACCTATGCTGAAAGTCTCTGACCATATCTCTGCGATCCTGAATAGATGTTGATCCATCAAGTCTACAATACTTATACTTTCTATAGTTCATATAGTCCTGTAAGAAGAATTAAATCACCAGTCAGCATAATAAAAAGCCAATAAAGTTGAAAGCCAGTACCCAAAACATGGTAGGAATGAATAGGTAGCAATATCAAAAGGTTGACAGTGAAAAGTTTAAAATACCTCCAAAATATTCAGCATCTTGGTCATCTGAGCAAACAACAGAACACGATGATTTCCGGCTCGTAAGCGTTTCAATAATATATCAAGTGTTTGAAGCTTCCCAGAGTCCTATATCAAACAAAATTATTTAAATTACAAGATCAATTTGACACAAAAGTCGAGATGAGGGGTACCCCTCGAGAAACAATAGAGGGGGTAAAAGAATACTTACAGTGAGCAATTTTGCTGGGTCGAAATTTCGCATAGGTGGAGAAGACCCAAAAATACTGTGTGTTAACTGAAGCGCAGGCTTACAAACAGGTTGTTCAGAGTCGATCTCTTGAATTAAATGATGAGAACCAGCTGGCTTGCTAGGACCATTAAAATCAGACGTACGTGCAAATCCCACAAACAACCTCTTAACCCATGGATCATGCAGTTCCTCAATCATTTTATAGTAGAAGTTCCTATCAGAACAGTGAGCACCGATCTAGGAAGGAAAACAGAAACATGGTTGATAGTTAATTATCATATTGTTAATAGAAGGCAATTATTTTGAAAAAACTAACAGAAGACTAGATAATAAAGAAACATAACATACTGGGGGTGCTCTACTTGGTGGAATATATGAGTAAGCTGAGTGAAGAAGCCTTGCATTTGAGAAAAGCCTCTCCTGATGTGGCACAACCAAGGCCTCAAAAGGAGCATGGCTGGGTCCAGTTGGTAATCTGTTCTGAAGAAACTTGGTCTCAGATCTTGATGGCACCAATAACATTCGTGTGACAGTTCTCAATTTTCCTTTTTCAAGGGAACTACATTCCAGATCATCATCTGTGGTCTCCGTAAGAAAGTCTACAACTTCATCAATGAATTTCTGGTCCCATCTCATCATAGAAAATAATAGTCGCTCCATAAAAGAACCATTAACCAGAAATGCTGCCTCTTGTGGAGATAAATCCATCAAATGGGTAAACCCAAAGGTTCCACTTTTAACATGCATATCTTCTGAAAAGACAGATTGATAAACATTATCTGGTCTAAAAATATTAAAATACTTCAGAAAAGATCCTCTGCAGAAACCATGACCAACAGCTGAATTGAGAGTTTCAGAACTCCGCATAATTTCTTGATAGACAAGTTTCGGTATCTGAAAAAATGGAACAAAAACAACAAGGAGGCACTGTGTCACATAAAGAATTATAAGGTGAAAATCAATCCATTTAAGACTATGATCAGATGTGAATAGAAGATAAGCCATTATGAATCAGGCATGTTATAAAATTGTGACATACACTGGCCAAAACAGATAAAAGTTTAACGTGAAAGCATTGGCATAGCTTCTATCATCCTCCAGATATCCATGGTGTATCTCAAATTATCCAAAAAAGATCTTTACAGTATATTGTAGAATCACTGAATTATCTAATTATAGAAGCAATATTAGACACTATTTCCTAATTTTATTGAGTTTCCTTATTGAATTCAGGCTATTACTATTTGTGTTACCAATGCCAAAACTAGCTCAAGGTACGATAAGTTTTTGATACAGCAAGTAAAAAATCTGGAAGTACCTCATATGAGATGGGGTTGTGCCCACCAGAATAGTATACATTCTCTAACTCCCCAAATGGAGGAGGAGGGAGGGAATTTGGAATCTCTCCAAAGTAAAGGTACGTGCTTCCTTCACTCCTTTCAAACAACTCTGGATGGTTGCAAACCTAACATATCCAAAGAGCAACATTTACTATGAGTAATCATGGTTGGAAAAAAAAATCACACAATTAAAAGTTTGAACACAACAATCCTTATTTCAACTGGAATTAATACAAAATTTACACTACTAAAACTAAAAACAGAGAGAAAATACTGAATAATATGAATTGCCTACCTTCCTTAGTTGAATAACAATGTTCATTAAATTCAGGATTTTCTTCTCATTGAGCTGTCCCCGATTACTATCAAACAACTCAGCAAGAGATATCTTGTTCTTAATTGCTTGATAGAAAGCCTGCTGCCGAGAACTTAACTTGCAGTGCACGGTAATTTCAGTTTTGCTAGTCAGCTCAGAAACTACATCTTTTTTAACACGACGCAACATGAAAGGCTTTATAATTGAATGCTGTTAAGAGAAGAGCAACTGAGTGAGTATATAGCAAAAATTTGAAATAATAAATTTCTAAGATGTTAAAAACAATTAGCAATAATAAAAATAAAAGACGCCATATAAGACATCCTATTGTAATTTCAATTGTCGTATCTTTGTTTAACATAAACTCATAAGGATATTTATTTATACATTGTGGATATGTTAGGATAATAGAGTTAAATTAGTTTGGTTAGTTAGAAGGGGTTATAAATAGGGAAAATCAGGATGAAGGGAATCATTATATGAATTCAATAATCTGTGTGAAATGAGAAATCTTTTGCAACCAATGTAGATCTCTCTCTCCTGATCCCAAGCATTCTGAAACGTATCAAGGGGAAAGAACCAAGTCCCCTAAAACCCCCACCGAGTTTCCCATACTACTCGATGTGGAACATGGGTACCCCATAATACTCAAGTCCCTATCATAGAAGTTCCCCTGATAGGTAAACTTAGTTAGTTAGTGAATTTGGATCAATCAGGGATTAGGTAAACCAGTTTATATCACCTCGTATTCCACAATGAAGGTTTTATACTCCCATACAATTTCTGATTAAAAAAAATCAATATAATGCAATAAAACATTATTACCATCAAACAGGAAATACACTTACCAATCGATTAAGTTGGTGCTCATTCAAAGTACCCCCATGTTCTGCATGGTTCTCAATTCTATAATGTCATAAATAATAAAAGTTGGTCAGACTGTAGTTAAATTAGAAAAATTATCCAAGGACAATAATTAGGAATATATACCCTTTTGAAAACCACTCATTAAACTGCTCATGGCTGTCAAATAAAGTTGGCATAATGAAGTGAAGAAGAGCCCATAACTCAGCCATATTATTCTGAACGGGTGTACCAGTCAGCAGTAGGCGATTCCGACAGTTAAAGCTGAGGAGTGTCTTCCATCTTATACTGTTGGATAAATTGTGAATTTTAAAAGGGTGACGATGATAAAAATAAAAAAATAAAAAAATAGATGTTAACGTAACTTCAAATAATAAAGGGTGACGATGATAAAAATAAAAAATAGATGTTAACGTAACTTCAAATAATTAATCAACCACACAACTGACATAATATATACAAAACTATACAAACTAAAAACTAAAAATATGCACCATACAAAATAACTAATAATATTTTTGTTTAAATAAAGGGAAGGAGCAATGAGCAACTAATAATTAACGACATTCACGTATGCCCCCCAGAAACTGATATCAATGCATACCTGTTGGAACTTTTAATTGCCTGAGCTTCGTCTAAAACCATATACTGCCATTTCACGCGCCGGAAATACTTCTCATCAGAGACCAACAGCTGGTAGCTTGTGATGAGAATGTGAAATTTAGCTTCCCTGGTAAATAAGGTAAAATAGAAATTAGAGTGTTCAAAATTAAAGATAAAAAAGATTTACAATTGGAATTTAATAAATTCAATTTATTAATGGTGAGTAAAGGACAAAATAATGTATTAGCCTCAAAATTCAAAAGGCTCGCGTCAAAGATGATTCTATACAAATGACAATGCATTAATATACTTCTCAACCCAATACTTCGGGTTTCAATTTCATCCCAAACTAAAATTCTGTTTTATTTTTGTTAAAAATGTTACAAAGTTTGTTTGACTAAATTCATCCTAAATATTAATACCCTGAAAATGCCTACAAAGTTTGATTACACGGCAGCTTATGTGACTGTAAATGTACTATTGGTATCTGCAGCTTATGTGAATATAACTGTACTGTGGTATTAGATAGATGCTTTAGGGGAAAATATGATTTTAGTCCCTAAACTTCACTCCATATAAAAATGTATTCAATTTTAATCCCACTAAAATATAAAATTGTGTGTTTTTATCGAGACAGAGAACTAATGAACTTTTATATTGACTAAAGTTGAATAATCAAGATTTTGTATGGACCAACAACGTATTTAACTCAGTTTTCTAAGCTGACAGATAAAAACCAAAGAAGCCAAATTCCCAACAAACGGATCAAGAAATTTGCTTACATTGTTAAATCTTTTTCGAAGTTACCAAATCCATCGTCATTACCAATCTCAAGAAAATCCTAGTTGGAGAAAGTACACTACTAATTGTGTACTTGTATTATTACTGTTATACTGCAGCCAGTATAATGCAGCGATGTAGACAAATTTCATTAGCATTTCTGATGGTGTTAGGGTTGGGTCATAACTGGGGATTCTAGAGTGGAAATCCACATCATGAGGTCCACCATAGACCAAGCTATTTTTGCAACTAAAATGTTCTTTTTTAGTCCTTTTAATTTATTTGAATTACAAACCCTGTAACCTCTCTCTTCTCTCTCTCTATTCAACGCCCCTCCCACCCCTCCCCTTCTCTCTTTGCCTGTCGCACCACCACAGGCAGGGATTTGATACCAACAACAGTCTCTAAATATCTCATTGTCTTTCTGAAATCGAATCGAAGAAAAACAGTAGCTGAACAAAACATATTTTTCTCAAGTTTACCTTACAAAATCTACCATATTTACTGATTAGTTCATTCAATATTTTTAATGAAAATTTTTCTACCGTTAGCAACATTTTATTTATTACAAGAAAAACTCATCTTTCTCAAACATCTACCCTAAGCATAAGGCCATTACTGCCACCTGTGTTCCAAGGGAATGAAAATGCATAAGAAAATAACATTACCTGCGATAAAGATCCTTTGGGTTCATACTTTTCCTAAGCACTGTCCGCTCTGAAAGCCCACCCCAATAAGGAAGTACTTTAAGTTCAGGGCAGAAGCGCTCGAGCTCCTCATTCCAATTATTTAATACAGAAGCGGGTGCAACAATCAAAAAAGGTCCCCATATGTTTTTCTCCTGCATGGGAGAAGCATGTTAAAATAAACTGAATATTAAGTCATTGAAATGAACAAAAAAGGCTGAATGAATAGCTACCTCAGCTAAATGGGCTAAAAAAACCATAGCCTGAATGGTCTTTCCAAGTCCCATCTCATCAGCAAGAATACCATTTAAACCCTGAAAGAGACCAAAAGCCTTCTAATTAGCAACCAAAATAAATAAATCATTGAGACGTTATTTAGGAGTGCCCAACAACCTGCTCATAACAATTAACTAGCCACTGAAGACCTTTTAGCTGATAATCTTTGAGACAGCCATTGAATAATTCAGGTGTCCGAACTGTGGATGCCACAGGCATGGTGGAGCTGCAATACAACAATCCAAAAATTGATTAAAATGAACGCTGTTGCTTATTTCACATGCCTCAATACTATCTAATTGACCGTCAATGTAAATTTGTATGTGTATGTTTTTACATGTCTATGTAGTCTAGAATATGGGGATATGCATTCACACAAAAAGAAATAAAGAGAGGGAGCTCACGGGGTCTTCAAGTCAATATTGCTTGCTCCAGAAACTTCTGGTTGAAGTGAATCAGATTCACCAGCCTGGCGCAGCTTCAAGCATTCAGTGTCAAAAGCACTTGTCAACATTTTCTGCTTAGAAACTGCTTCTTGAGCAGCCTTCAAAGCTTCCTTCTTTAATTCAGCCTCTTCAGGATCTTCCTCCTCGTTAAGACCAGCAGCTGAAGAGTTGATCAGCGCATTTTCATCATTTATATTTTCGTTTGCCATGGGTAGAGCTTCTGAAGCTATTGACTTGTTTTGCATAAAGTGGCTGTACAGCTCAGTCTGCTGTATAAGAAAATTTAGTCTTTGCTGCTGCCTTTTTGCTTCTCGAAGCTCTTGCTCACGCCTCAAAGCTTCAGCAGCTTCTTTTTCCTCCCTTTTCCTAATTTCTAACTGCAAGTGATGAAATTGAATAATTAAAGCATATTCAAGTCTAATCTATACTATGAGTGACTATTACATCAGCACGAAATGTTCAGGTTTCAAAAGGTAATTTCAAATACAGTCCACCAAATAGCTCAGACCCCATAATCTACTTATCTGAATCTAAAAAACATTTAAATTGAATAGCTCAGACCCCATAATTTAATATCTTGGTTTGAAAAGTGCATATATCACCTAGTACATAGACACCATCTCAATAATCTCATTAACACGACAAACACAAGAATGTCATCCATTAGATAATCATATGGCCAAGGCACGTAGTCAAGTTGATAAAACCTATTATCAACTCTCATGTATGAAAGATGTTTTCAAAAGTAAAGATAGGGCTTAAGGAAGAATTTACAACCGTCAGGTTCCACTAACTTGCACTATAAAATAAATAAACTTGAGCAACGAATTAAAAAATACCATCTCCTTATCTATTCGTTTCCAGAATAGTAGCATGTCTCTAGCTAGTTTTCGGGTGCGCATGCTAGCAGTTCTCGTCCATTTAAGCGATCTACTAACTTTCATTTTAACCTGAAAAAAAATAGATTATACACTTATTAAAATGCAAATGCAAAACAAGCCTTTAAAAGCTTTAAACTAGACAGCTATATTAATATTAAATTAAAAATACTACAAACCAATTTGAAATATAGAGGAACAATCTATTAAAGGGGGAAACAGGGCATGCCTCTCTTTGACAAATATCTGCGGCCCTCTTGGCATCAACGACCTGCTTTCGATGAAAAGTAGTAAAATTCCGATGATGTCTCGGTAGATCTCTTCTTACAATGTTTACCCAAATCTTTCCCAATTTTTCCATTTCCTCTTTCTCTATTAAAGCAGCGTCTTTCGTTACCTTTTGTTTCTTGGGTAAGCTTCTTTCAATGATCTGAAGCAGTTGAAAGACAAAGCAACATGTAAACAAAAAAAAAATGTGTGGTAAAGATAAAACGATAAAACTCTTCACATTTTATATCATAGGCACCTCATAAGTATCGCCTTTCTCCAAAACCTTCACATAGTAAACCTGCAATATACCACCCTCAGATAAAATAGACCGCTTTATCCTTCCAGCTGCCCCCTCTGGAATGGAGGAATTCAAATCAGCCTCAGATAATTTCAGACTGAACTTGTGGGTTGAATTAGAAGCAGATGTGTCCTTTAGACGTGCTTGAAGTGATTCATATTGGGATAAAGTTTCCCCCATGCCTGCTCGGTTTCTATTTCCAAACTTCTTATCAGATGCCATCATTTCAGCCAAGGAGCCCAAATCCAATGTACCCTTTAGGAAAAAGTCCTCAACGTGGATATCTGAGAGGCTTGGAAGGTTCACAAGTGGTGCCAACTTATCATAAATTGGAGGAATCTTATAAGCTATGCCATTCCCAACATCCACATATGCAGGTTCATACCTAACCCTGAAAAGAATTTAGAAAAGGTAAGGTCTATTGTAACCTAAACAAAGAGACTATTATTCAGAAACCTCAAACACTCTAAAATGAACAGTGAAGAAAAGACAAACCTATTAGTGCGTTGTTGCGGTATGAAATCTGTATCAAGGAAGTTCCCTGATTTCTGAGCATTGGAACCATTTATCCATTCAGATAAAGTTTCATCATCATGCAATCCTCTGTTGCGCTCATTCCCTGGCTTGTGAGCTTTTAATCCATTATTACTTTTCAAAAAAGGAACAGGAACCTGATTTGGGCCAGGACTACTTGAGTTACCCTTAAACCTCCTCTTGTATTTCTTAATATGGTCTCCAAGCATTGATCGGTATCGTTCCTCCATCACAGGTGTCTCATAAAAACCACTCTTTTCCTCGTTATCACTGTTTCTAGACCAACTTCTCTTCTTCAACAAATTTACATCCCTTCCAGACACATTCCCATTACTATGACTTCCAATTGCCCCACCTACACATAGAAGCATCCCAAAGACACTTAGCATACTTATATAAGTCAAACCTCTTAAAAGAAAACAATCACCAACCATCAAAACAAACAGAACCATCACTCAATAAAATAAAATAAACAATTCGGTGAAATTCTCTAATCTAAAAGCCTGAAAGAGGATTAAAATAAGACCAAATTTAGTCCCTTACAAAAAATAATACCCAAACAGTAAACCACTAAATTAGTTCCCGACTTTGAAGGACACTCTCAAATAGGTGTCCCTGAAATAATGAATATTTCAAAAAGGTCCTTGAGCTGACTCTATTAAACAGTCAAGTTGGTCTCTATATTCAACCACTCACTATCAATTAAGTCCCTATATTTTAACAACTTACTATCAATCTGATCCTAAGTTTATCCACTTACTATCAAATTAATCTCTAGCATATTCTTTGAAGGATTAATATAAGTAAAATTTGATAAAGGGACGTTTTTGAAATATTCATAAGTCAAGTACCTTATTTGAGAGCGCCTTACAAAGTCATGTACAAATTCCGTGGTTTACTCGAAAACCAAATTATTCTGATAACACATTATAACATAGAAACTAATTGGTCCCCAATTTGAAATAGTTTGGTATTACTTTTTTTTCGAGAACTAAATTGAGTCGCGAGAAAATTGTCGGAAACAGAATTGGATCTTCATTCTAAAAATTAAACAAAAAAACAAAAACAAAAAATGCCTACCTCTGGTGATTCTGCTCTCATCCTGACTACTATTCCCATAATATTCAAAATCATCATCTTGTTCTGGAAGTTCAAAGTTCACCAAAGACTACAAAAACAACGCAATAAAAAAAAACCAAAAAAAAACCACAAATTCAAACCAATTCCACTAATCCAATTCAAACACTAAAAAAAAACCGTAAGAAGAAAAACGCGAAGAAAATCAATGGAAACGAACCTGAAGATTGAAGAGAGTGGAGTGATCCATGAAGTGGTGAAAGGAAACTACAATGCGATTGAAGGAACCCTAATTATGCGAAGAAGAATGTAAACCCTAGAAAGAGAAAGGGAATAGCGTAGTTTAAGATGAGTGAAGAGAGAAGAACCATGGTGATGAGCGTAGAGAAGAAAAAGCGGGTGTTAATGTGCGCTTTGTGGGTCATGATTTGGCTATTGTGCGCTTCCGGATGTGTTTTATTTTGACCGTGGATGAAGGTGGGTGTTTGTGTGATCTACGGTGAATAATAAAAGTTACAGTTTTTGGATAATATTTATATTTTTGAAATTGTAGGAAGTAGTTAATTTAGTTTCTTTGTTTCTCCCAAAGATCCTTTAACCTAGAGTTCGATCGGGAGATAAGTAAAATGTTGACAATAATAATAGAATTAATTAATAGAATTCAGTGTTTTTTTGAACAATTTGCTGTTAGTGATGCTCAATAAACATGTGAGTTCAATAGTTAATTTAGTTGATGAAATATTACCCAGTAAAATTATTTATTAAAATCGACAAAAAATTAAAATATGAATTTAAAAAAAACTATATTCACGCTTGAACAAAAAAATAAAAAAACTATATTCACATTACTAGCAAGGCAATTTCAAAATATAAGGGGGATGTATTGGATTAGGATTCTATGGGATTTTAAAAGACTTTTTAATTATGAAAAAGTTTTGTGGTATTCAATCAAGACTTTTTGCAACTTAAAAAAAGTTTTGTGGTATTCAATCAAGACTCTTTGTCATTTAAAAAAAGTCTTGAGGTATTCAATCAAGACTTTTCATCACTTAAAAAAAGTCTCATGGTATTCAAAATCATTCAAATTTTGAAGGATTGTTTAATAAATTGGATTTTGATGGATTTTGTGGGATTTTGTAGTGTAATTTTAACAAGAAAAAGTCTTTCATGAAAAGATGAGATTTCTTGGGATTGTTTTTCATTTAAAAGTTACTATCTCTTTCTTCTCCCTCCCCCCTCTCTCCCCTCCCCCCTCTTTCCTTTCTCTCTTCGTCTCTCTATCTCTCCATTTTATCTCTCTCTCTCTCTCTCTATCTCTCTCCCTCTCCCTCTCCCTCCTCTCTTCTCTCTCTCTCACCTCTCTTAGAAAAACTCAAACGACTTCTCTAATTTCAAACACAAAATGAGGGTTGACACAATTTTTTTTTTTTTTGAAAGATTTGTAAGGGCTGTCATAATTTTAAATATGTACAATTGAATTTTGTGGGAATAACATTTTTAACAAATAAAAAATGTGTATGGACAATAATGTGTTAAGAGTGTTTTTTAGTCCCTTAAAATCTTATAAAATCCATAAAATCCTTAAAATTTTAAAATCAATAGTAAAAGAATTTTTTATTGGTTTTATTTTTCTTTATTCAAACGCTAGAATTTATTTGTTCATTATTTTTATCATTCACGCTTGTAAGTTTGTTCTTTTTTCCCCTAAAATTCATTGAATCCTTTAAAATTTTAAAATCCCATAAAATCCTTTGAAATCCTTAAAAGTCAGTGTGATAAATCCATTAAAATTTTGAGTGTATAAAGTCTTTTACATAAAAAGTCTTTTAAAATCTTACAGAATCAATACAATCTCACACAGTCTTTTAAAATCTTAAAGACTTTTTTTATTAAAATAGTCTTTTAAAATCCTAATCCAATACACCCCCCTAAGATTGGGTATTTCAAAATTCAAAATAATTATATGATAAAATATTTTTAATTTCAAAGATTTTTAAATAGATTATTTATATACTATATTTTTAGGAAATTAGATTAATTTATAGGCACCAACAATGAAACAATTTTTTTTCTTTTCAAGAAACAATGAAACTATTTTTCTACACGCGTAAAATTTCTTCAATAATGTATACATTATTTTTAGGAATCAAATCACGATAAAATTTTAACAATGTTATTTTTCAAAATATCTTCAATAATGTATACATTATTTTTTCTGTGAATTTCACAAATATATTATATACATATGTTATATAATTGAATGTAAGTATAAAAAATTGTATACCTCTCCCTGGGGATACAAATTAAATATTTTTTTATTTCATTAATTTTATAATTTTAAGTTAATAGTCTTTCTTTCAAAATAAAAAGAAAAGTTAACAGTCTTGCAATTTCAAAAGTGAAATTGATCATTTACTCTACAACTTGTTCTTAGCAGATAAATTAACAATTTGAATGTGTAAGATCACGATAATAAGTTTTTTGGTATGCAAAATATTTGGTTAGGAGAGAAAAACTCAAGCCCCACAGATTTCCAATGGAAATTTATCATCGTTAATAGAAGTAGAAACTTTGTACTTATAATATGATAATTAAAAAAAATGTTAACTGTGCTGTAAACTTTTTTTTTTAAGGAACTGTGCTGTAAACTTGTAGTACAATGAATTTGTGATTTCGATGAGTTCTCTGTTTAGTTATTAATCAGTTAAAGCATGTGTTATCAATGGTATGAATGAGTTCCAAATCCTTGTTGCATATACTTGTACTTGATTAGTAAAAGAAACCAAACGAAAGCAACGAGTGCTTGAAAAGTGCAGACTGTACTATTCAGATTTCTTATAGTAATTGCAAGAGGTGTGCTAAAAGTGCATAGTATCAGTTATGCTTGGCTTACCATGCTAGTATGCTTTTAAAAAAACGGTTAAAAAAACGGTTAGCTTAGCTCACTTGTTTGATTCCTTTTTTAAAATATTAATTTAAAAAAGTTTGACTTGTTTAAAATGGATAACTAAAAAATTTGTAATAAGATCCATGAAGAATATTAATTTAGAGGTCTTATCACAAATTTTTTTAGTTTAAGGACCGTCATTGCGAGCAACATTTGGTAACTAAGACTAGAACATTTGATTGCTTTGCTTGATTGATGAGAGTTTGAAATTTATGAGCACGAATTTTGAAGTGCTTCTAACTTATTTTCCACTATCGTTATGGTTAATAAGGTGGTGACATCTAGCATGGTGCAACAACTAAATGTGACCAACTGACCATGGTTTTGTCAAAAAAAACTAAATGTGACCATGGTGATGTTGCACCGAAAACCAGCAAATATAGGTCATGTTATTGAAAATTGTTTTTCTGACATTCATAACTTCACAATGACACAAGTAAATGACTAAATTACCCCTATTGCTGGGCCTCGGCGGTAGTTAAATACCGCTGAATACTTATTAGTCAAATGACTACCAAGTGCTTCCATCATAGCGCTGTAAACAATTTTCAGAAGCAATCAATTCAATTCTTTTAAATTGTCTCAACTTTTCCTTCTCCATAATTCTTTCAAAAGCAAAACTTTTCCTTGTTCTTGTTTTATGAGATTAACATGAACATTTTTGTCTGGTTTTTCATGAAGTAACCACCATGAAAGAGAAGGGTTTGGTTTTGAATTCAAATGGAATGAAAAACAGTTATCAGTGAGTGACTCATTTGATGAATTTGTTGAAGATGACATAGTAGCATTTAACCCAGCTTGTGCATCCATGGATACAAAAATTGAACATGTGAGAATAATACTCAATTCAACGTGAGAAAAATTGAACAAAAAATACCCAATTCAAAAAAATTGTAGCATATTAGAAAGAGAATGCATGAAAATGAAGAATTGGTAAAAATGAGAATGTGGGAAAGGGTTAAGAAGAAGATGAAGAGTGAAGAGAATTAGGGGAGAATAAGGCAGCGTAAAGAATATGCAAAAAATTGGAGAAAAGATTTCAGCGGTAGTTAACTACCACTAGGGTCAGCGGTAGTTAACTGATGTCGGATCCTCAACGGTAGTTAACTACCATTGGGTGCATTTAAGTATTTTACTTATGTCATTGTGAAGTTTTTTATGTCCAAAAAACAATTTTCTATGTTATTTATCAAATAAGCCCAAAAGATTAGTAAATTATACCTTTTTTTTTAAGGAGTCAATTATAATTGTTGTTAACACAATACGAGTGTATTTTGTCAAAAAAACAATACGAGTGTATATTATCTTTAGTTTAGGGTACCTTTTTTAAGCTTGTTGTTGATTTTTTTTTTTTTTGTTTGATGAAGCTTAATGTTTAGTTTCGTACTCTATAAACACGGCGCATAGAAAAAACTCCTACTTTGGAAATTAAAATTAGACCAACTGGATTATAAACACGGCGCAAATAAAAATTAAAATTAAAAACACGGCTACCAAGGGAATCCTTAACATCATGAACCAAAGAGTCTTGTTAACCGATGCCTCCGGCACTAGTTAAGAAACTAAGAGTAAAAATAAAAGTCAAGATTTGCTTTGCAAAAATCATTTTTTTCAACTTTCAAAAAGTATAATACACAATTTCCGAGGTAATATTTCCTTTTATAATTCCTTAACAAGTGTCTCGGGCACTTGTTAACATTTCCCTTAACCAAATATTATCCGACTCGATTATATACACGGCACAAATAAAAATTAAAATTAAAATCTCAATTACAAGATTTGATGAATCGTTGCTCTCATGAATCATGATGACAAACAGATAATGAAGCTATAGGGTAACAAAAAAAACGAAGAATAAAAAAGGATGACAGTTTTCTGTTTGAACTTTGTTTGTGAACTTTAGTCGTCTCTTCTGACACGTCTTGTGCTGAAGAGGCGGGCCTGTTTGTTGTTAATATATATTCCATTTTTGTCTGTTAAAAAAAAGGATGACGGAGGAACGATTGAGGTTAGAGAGGGTGATGAAGGTTTTAAAAGGGGGAGAAAACAAAGAAAAAGCTTCGGCTTTTAATAAGTAAGGTTAATTAAGTAAATGACTCTTATAATTTAAAATTTTGTTTTTAGTGCTTACAAAATAAAATTGCATTTTTTAGTCTCTGTAAATTTTTCCTCAGCATTTTTAATTCGTGTAAAATTTTATGTCAGTATTTTTAATCCTTATAAAAAAAACTTGTCGCCATTCTTTATCTCTAAAAAACCTAAATATAATGTTACAAAGACTAAAGAAGTGTGATTTTAATTAAAAAAAAAAAAAAGCAAACTGATGAACAACAAATGAGGTTAGCTAAGGTTTATAAGAAAAGCGTCGGATTTTGATAAAGTGGACAAATCAAAACGACAAAAAAAGCTTCACAAAAAGAAAAGAATAAGATAAATTAAGGAGCATCTATTTCATATATCTTCTATTATTTTTGAATTTATTTCATATTTTCTATTTTTTATTTTGATTTATAAATTTTTACCGATTATCTTTTTTTTTTTATAAAAAAAGTATCAATATTATTATTAATATGGTTATTTTATAGAGTTTAATTGTGGTAGGTTGACGGTCCAAAACAATTTTGCACACACAACCAATCTGAATTGCCACATTTGGCCCACGTAAATTAAAAATTAATGTGGTGATTCAAAATGTTTTGATTGGTTGTGTGTGTAAAATTGTTTTAGACCGTCAACCCACCACAATTAAACTCTATTTTATATGGTAGTTTTTTTTTAGGGATATTTTATATGGTAGTTGAATATATAATTTACTTGTTATAAAAAAAATAATTATTACTCCCTTTGTCCCGCAATAGATGACCCATTTGAAAATGTGTAATTTTGACCTAATTTACTTTGACCATATTTTTCTACTAATATACAAAGATAAATAATATCATATAAGATGTCGTTAGATTTGTCTCGATGAGTATTTTTAAAATATCAAATTTTCATAATTTTTTCTAATATATTATTCAAGATATTTAAGCTCAAAATTATGCATTGACATGCTTAATAAGGTCAACTGTGTCAAGTATTAAGGGACGGAGGGAGTATCTTTTTTATGCGTTAAAAACATGTAAATAGAACGAAATTGACCAATCCATTTTGTTAAGTTGGAACCCAAACATCCAATCTGACAAATTCCTCTTGCTTCTATTCTTTTTCCATTTAATTCATTAGCCAATAAGGTCTTGTTTGGTAAAATTAAATTATAACCTAGTCAATAGCTTAAAAGTTAGTCGACCGTTTGAAGTTAAACGGTTAGATAAATTTAGTTGTTGTAAATATAAAATTACATAAAAGTACATAATTATTTAATTTTAAATATATTTTATTTTTGACCTAGAACCGATAATACTCATAAGATGACGAGCAAACTTACCACAAAGACAAACACACAAAACACAACTTAAGTTGTGCTAAAGCACACAAAAAGATAGTTTTAAATTGATGGATCCAAAACCAATTCATTAACAAGTATTTGTTCGATGGATGGATATGAATGAATCAAATTGCCACACCCCTAGATGTGTTTATCATGCCTTGAAACTTTTGAAATGACCTTTATTCATTCAGTTGTCATTTTTTTTCTCGGCTTTATTGCCAGCTGAATAAATAAAGCATTTAAATTTCATTCACATCTTACATACATTTAAGTACTCTTTTTTTCCTTTCTAGGATTGTAAAACCAAACTTTTCTTCCATCAAGATCTTGTGTTGGCCTTGCATTTTCCTCAAATCCCTGTAGAAACAGTCATAATTTAGATAAGACTAAGAATATATTGGTATGGTCCTACGAATACAATGAAAATTTGGGTATTTACTCTAACTTGTATGTATTTATTTACTTACATGATTAACTGCTTTCAAGGCCTTCAATTGTTCTATTGAGATTGTCTTCACCTGTAATAAACATGTTATAAAAGTTCATTAAAAAGGGTGTCTAATACATACACATATTAGTGTATGATATAGTTAAGAGAATCACATGAAATTAAAGTATATACCTTCTTCAAAACTGTCCAAATAACACCTTCAGTGCATGGTGGAGTTGTAAGAGAACCAATATATCTGTAATATTTTGTGCCTGCGAACTTGAATATCTCTGCTGGGTTAATTATTCCTACATCTATTTCCTTGTCACGGATTGACTTTATGTGGTTAAGTAGCTGCCAAAAAGAAAAATATATGATTAAAAATATATATATTTTTAGTAATCCAATGGTCACACTTGCTTGACTTTATTTGTGCATATCAATTAAATTTCTAGAGTAATCATGTTGATAAATTATCATATTTATTAATATGATCAAGCTCAGAATTTCAGCTTTGATTAGAATTTAGGAAGTCCATTTATTTTACTTTATAATTATTTACTAATATAGATTTATAAGTACACTTAAATTTACTATACACATTCATTTTAACCAGGTAGTACATATGTATGAATAATGTGTATAAATACATTTAAATAAATTTCCATAAGTAAATAGAAAAAATGTAGTGAACCTTTGAAAGTAAGGGATCTGGACGACCAATTTTGTACCATATCCCAATCACAGCAAACTCTCCTTTAGAATTTTGATGGACTGCATGTAGTTCCATATCAAACCTAGATAAAAATTACAGTACATTAATACATAGTAATAGCAAATGATTTATTAAAAGGGTGTGTGAATGAGTTCATTTATGCTTATATTAAGAACTTATACAACTTAAGGGAAAACTCACTTTAATCCATTCAATGTATGCTCTGAAGGTGTATGCCAATGACATTGTATTAGTTTGTAGTAAGTTCCATTTATATTAAGCTTCCCTACATCACCTCTCCATTGGAGCTGTTGAAACATTAAGCACATGTTTAGTCTCCTTAAGCAAATGTGTATTTATTAAGTTTAGTTCGAATAAGATTGGCGGTCCCTAAATGTTTGGAATCACGATGAGTTTGTCGAATGGACACACCGTAGTGATCCCAAACGAACCGTCAATACAAAAATGCACTTAGTGGCTTACCATGACATCATTAAACCTATTCTTTAGGAAAGCAGGACCAAGTTTGTAATCTTTTTCAAGTTTACCAAGTTGAGGAAGTTCTTGCACCCTATTATTTAGGATATCAATTGGAGATTGTAATTTTCCAGTCCCACAAGTTTTCCATTCTGGTTTGAGATTCCCCCAATTCTCTGGTCCTTTACTATCTCCTTTTTTGTAGTTGTATTCTTTTCCTAATAAAAAAAGAAGAAAATCCATGACCAAAAACATTAAAATTAAACCAAGCATTAAGATACCAATGGTTATATATGACCATGATTTCTAAATTATTTGGACCACTAAATTTCAAGAGCCTTAAAATGAAACATATAAAGCAACTTGTTTGATGTTTACTTTCTTAATGTAATTGGTTAAGATTAAAAAGCAGTTGGATCTTGAAGATGCTTGTTTTCTTCTACTATGCCGATCATCAAGGTAGTAAAAAAAACATATAATTGGCATTAGACATATATATACACATATAATTCTCATGCAAATATACAATAGAAAAAATATAATTAAATAAGAAACAATTGTTAGATCAAGATCATCATTCACAAGAATGAAACAATTTCAATTGTAAATGTGATCATTCATCTTGTAAGAAACAAAATTTCGATGTGAACATACAATACGAAAATGTGGAGGAAAACAAAATTAGTTTCATTTACTAGAGGGAGTTTGATTGAAAAAAGAAAATAATAAGCCCCAAGATTAAATTTGTGCATACGTATAAATGCTTTAAGAATGAGAGGGGACAAATACAAGCTAATTAACCATGATAAATAATAATGTTTGTGAGAAACATCCAAAAAGATATATAAATCATCAAAACTCTTAGTTCAATCAATTGAACATATAATGTATGACAATAACAACATCTACCACTTTTAATTTAAATATTCTAACATTAGATTTTGAATATGATAATAGAAAAATATCTAATATATATGATTCATACCACCATTAGAATCAGATGCTGATGTGAGGAAGGGAGAGGAAAAGAGAATGAGCACTGAAAAAACTAAAGAGAACAAGTTTGTGATCATGATGTTGTGTGAATGTCACTGATATTGTTGAGATGGTGAAATTAATATTTAGAATTTAGAATATATTTGCATGTAATGTGTGTATATTAATAATGACTCTTAAATGAGTGATTCCTTTGAATATGACTCTTAAATAAGTTATTCCTTTGAAGATGTAAAAGGGTGCTACAATGTCGCTTTATTTGAAAGGTTCTTATTTACGCTTACCTTTCAATTTGCCTATTTTCACGTACACAACTTATTATGAGCAACAATGATAAAAGAAACTAAGAAAACCCTAAATATTAATTAATATTTGGTGTTATGGTTTTTAAGAAAATAAAAAGTTACCAGTATGTCGGTTAAGGAATGGTTAATTATGTTATATATAGCACAATATAACCCGTTGTATTGATTTACACAAAAATGGGGGGAAAATCTGGCAAACCAGTTGGATTTGGATGATAACAAGAACAAGATATTGGATGATTTAAATATAGTGTATTTGATTAGTTAAAATTATTAATATCACGACAAAAAATATTTAATCGATTGCAAAATCATCATTTAAAGAACAACCTATAATTCTTGATTAATTCTTTCAAAAAAAAAAAAATCTTGATTAATTTTAATGTAGAACAACCTAACTCGTTAACGTTGTCAAAACAAAACAACCTAAATCATTCCCCAAAAAAACAAAAAGAACAACCTTCAAAGTCAATCACAGTTCATATCTTCATGTATTTGGTTCAACCTTGCTCCAATTAAATTGTTGTGAATTTTTTTTTAATAAAAAGTTATGATAATACTGACCATTGAACAATGAGGTCTCATGCTAAGTAGAGCATGAATCTACTTTTTACTAAGTAGTTTAACTTTCATTAGCATCGTTGTCAATATTTGACACTACAATTTATTAGAATAGTACTCGAAAGGTATGCAAATTATACTATTGTCAAACAAAAAAAAGGTATGCAAATTATACTAGCAATATATTCTTTTAAAGATGCTTTTTAACAAGTTTCGGATAAACTAAATTATTTAATTGGATTATTTAAGTAAAAGTTATTTGATTGTATATTTTTGGTTACAAATTATAAACTTTTTGAATAGTCTCTTTCTCCTTTTGCAAGTAGATTATTTTCGTAGGAATTGCTTGTCTACAAAGTGATGTTTGGAGTCATGATTATAAGTTGAAATTACGATCATATATCTTATGAAAATGTATTAATAATTAGTCTGATAATATACTCCTGCTGGTCACATTTATAAAAAAAAATTACTTCTGGATTCATTAAATACCCAATGTATTTGGTCTATATTATATAGCAAATACATAAGGTATTCAATGAACCTAAAAAATAATATTTTGCTTATAAATGTGGGATATATTCTTATTCTATCGACTTCAATGAATTTGTCCCTTGAAGTATTTGTTAGAATACAAATAGTTAAAAAAATATAAAAAGAAAAACTTTAATTTACTGCCCCCATTAATATTAATTAATTAATTAGGATTGTTCAAAAAAATTAATTAATCATGATGTCTTCTGACTTATATGAAGCCACATGAAAAGTCCAAGGCATATGCATAAACAATATTATATCTTGATACCTAATTAAATAAATGAAAAAAATGGAATTTCATAATTTTCAAATTAGGCGACGTCAAGGGTTTTATGTATGATTTTAACGTATCAAAGAGTACTTATTTGAAAAGAAATGTTATGCAGTGAAACTTTTATGGCGAAAACTCACGAAGCGGAATTTTTTAGTATAAAAGAAAATGACAACCGCTTTTATCAATTTGATTTTGGATTTGGTAGAAAAAGCACAGCTAATATTGTTAGTCGTGATGGCTTAGTGAAAAAATTTCTCACAGTATTTAAACATTATACGATTCTTTTAACTAAATCTATTGAGATTAGTCTCTAGCTTCAAATATCCCGAATAACAAAAGCATAAACAATACATACTTATTATTAAGGATAATACTTGATATCCCGAAATCTTGCTTCATAAGGAAATCACGATGGCATTGCTATAAAAGGTGTACCCACATCACACACCACGCCCGTGCAAAGCCCTTTTTAATTGGCTGAAATTGTTTTCAGGAAGTTCTCGGGACAAACTCAGTCGAGAGATATAGCAATGCCATGTTATTAATATCTCGTTATAAATGTCATAAAGGTAATGCACATTTTAACGAGTTTGATCTAATGGTAAAACGACACACCTTAAACACGGAAGTTCCATGTTCAAGCCCCACTAATGTCGTTAGATTGGAGAGGTAAATGTAATCCCGTTAGATAAGAGAAGTACTAGTTGTATGGATTTCTATGATAAAATAATGTGTAATTTGTAATGAATAAAGAAACCATATTAGTTGGAGTGACTGAAAGCATGCAGTACGGATTGAGTAATTAGGTGGATTATTTAAATAAACGAGTATAATCGTAAAAAATAATAAAAATCGTCTTATTATTCTAAAATGGCATCTTAATCAAAAAAGTGTTCAACGGGACAAATAGATTGAAACAGCGAGTAAAATAAGTATATAACAAAGTATGTTGGAAAAAAATTTAGTTAGACTACTTTCTATCACATAACATAAAATGGTTGAAAATACAGTTGAGTAAATAGACTATTATAGACGCATGAATGTTCTTCTGTTCTGAAATGCACAAGAAAATCACTTAAAATTACAAAGGATGAGAGTATATACACAACTGTGGCTTACTAGTCTATTTATTGGAAACTGCGAGTATTATTATAATTTGACATTCAGATAAAATGTCAATGCTCTCTAATGAAGGCCAAACTATTCGGTTCCAATTTAGTTATAATTTTCCTTCTTACACAGGCCAGGGAGGTCTGTCTTCTTACAAATACATAGAGATTCACAAAAAACAGAAACAGAGTTTATGAAGAGGTAATCGGTTGCAAAATCAACTAAGAATCAGTAAGAGGTGATTCAAATGCCCTCTAACATCTCATTCTTGAGAGAAAATTGCTCTTCTCCCTTTCGTTTTTGCTCATTCCCTTAATTCAACGTGAATTAACTCAACATTTTTCAACATGAGTTAACACACGCCGACACTTCTAAGATCGGTTCAATCACTTTTTAAGCCGGTTCAACAGATCTTTAAAATGCCGAGCGTGAGTTAACTCACTGAATTAAGGGAATAAGCAATTTTGAAAGGGAGAAGCAATTTTCTTCTTAAGAGTCCTCAATTAATCAGGTACACTTCCACATAACAAAACCTGAGGGAAAATTATACCAACTATAGATTTTTTTTTACAACTTGGAACCATTTATTACCATAGAAAAAAAAAACAAAAAAACAATAAAAATTAAAAATGGGTAAAGGACGTTGGATGGTGCTTTTGGCAATCTAAGTAAGTGGGGAGTTCAACTCTTCACTCCAGTGGGATCGTGACAAAAAATGAGGTGTAAATAAACATTGAAGTTAAATTGATTTGCACTGCAATACATTGCTTCCTATTAAGATTCACAATCCAGATACATAACTTCTACATCATCTATTACATTTGAGAAATTATGTGGACACAACTAAGTTTTTGCCAGAACTTCTCCGTAAATAACCCCCTTCCCTTCCAACAATAAGCAGGTAGGTATTAAGTATCAATGCCTTGCTTTTAGTTAAGTTAGTGAAGCACATATCTGATTGATGGCGGGGCCTGTTCTTGCCTCCTTTCCTGCCTTCTCGATCTTATGTTATATCATGCTTGCAATAAATATCTATGCGCAATCTTAATTTTTGCAATGGCCGGAGTCGGGCCAAAAGAATAAAGCAGCAAGGGCCCAAGCGCTGAGTCAGACTAAAAGATAAAGGAAAGTTCAGTCATGACCAAAGTCACTTTCAACCGGACCAAGTATATGAGTCAATGTTACCTGCAAAAGCAGTTTTGAGCCTCCTTTTCACACCATCATGAAACTTGGGTCCATCAAGAATGGGAAGGAAAGTCATTTTCATTCGGACCAGGCAAAGGAACGTTGATGTCCTTTGTCTAGTTAACCTCTTACCATCGAGAATATGAATCTCCATATGTTCTATAATAATGTCCATATCGTCTGTTAGAAGTTCTATCATAGGAAGATCTATAACCATCGGGTGATCTTCCATTCCCATAAACGTCTGAAGATCTCCTGCATGCGCCACCTCCATTCCTTTGTTTGTAAAGTTTCCTTATGTCCTCTTCCAAATCATATTCCGAGCGCTATGATAAATGAAAGAAAAACTTGTCAGTTTTTATATTAAATTATAAAGAATGATCCTTGACCTGAAAGGAAAAAAAAAGATCCTTGATGAATATTAAAAACTGAACCAGTCTAAAACTTCAAACTTCCCAGGACCAAGCAGAAAAATGGAAAACAAAGGAGAAAACTGTCTAGTATATTTAATACTCCCTCCGTTTCAAAATGAGTGTCATTTTAGCCAAAAAAAAATAGTTTCAAAATGAATGTCACTTGCACTTTTCAATGTAGAATTATTATTTTACTTCCAATTGTACCCTTACAAAGCATTACACCAATAGTAAATAAGGCTAGTTTAGTAAAATTGATGTCTTTTGACATCATTATTATATTTCTTAATTAGTGTGTAAGAACCTTAAACGACACTCATTTTGAAACGGAGGGAGTACAAAATTCTGGCTTTCCCAACTGACAAAGCCAGAAGGCACATTTCACAATTAATGAGGTCCATTATGTGTCTTGCAGAAAACAGAGCATATCATACTCCAATTTCCGTATACCTAGTATGATAATAAAACAAACCATTTACTAAAATAAAAAGAACAACATTACAATGGACAGTATAAGTTCAGAAAACTAGTCTGCCTGTAAATTCACACAACTTTTAAGGACCTGCTTATCGACTAATTGGGTCAGCTTTGTTTGCACAGAGCTAGCAGCATATGATATATGAACTTGAAAGTTAGTGTGTTTAAGATGTGGGTGAACTTAAGCATTTCAGTTGAGCATGTTATTGGTACATGGATTGTATATTTTCAATTGCTATTTGTCTACTATCTCTCTTGCTCACCCAGATCGCATTTTCAAACTAAAGTCAATGGTGCATTCAGATTAATTAACAGTGAAAAAAATCATGCATACAACCTTGGCAGGGTCTGAAAGTATAGCATATGCCTCTCCAATCATTTTGAAAAGCCTATCAGCATCCTTGTGCACCTCCTGGGAAATTTCCTTCCAGACACTGCCTTCATCCCCAACTTCACTTCTTGCCAACAACTGACCAGCCTAGATTCAAGCGGAAAATAAAAATCCCAATGTAAGTTTAAACACTACAAATGTGGGTTAGGCTATCCTTTATACCAAAAGGAAACAGCGAAAAGAAATATATTTACATTACGATAACTTAATGCAGACATAGAAAAGCTCAAACCTTATCTGGATGATGTCTGAGAGCTGCCTTGTGATATGCCTTCTTGATATCAGCTGCTGTATCCGATGGTTTAATTCCTCTGGTATTGTTGACATCGAAAAGAACATAATTTAGAATTGGATGTTTTAAATTAGCAACTATTGATCAACCGAAAACGTTTCTTTCCCGGGCAACTTAATATGCTCAAATGTATGATATAATATATTTGTTCTATGTGGTAGAATTGCTTGAGAGTAGATAGCCTCAAATGGTTATACAAATGAAGTGTACAAAACAAAGCATCTAAAGAAACAAAGTGAACCAAAAATGGAAAATGTAGTTGCATAACATGAAGTCTCCACATTTACTTTATAATAGTATACCGTGTGCTTTTACTCTTCTACTAGGAGGTGCTTTGAGCTTGGGGTAGTTCTTACTGACTATCTTAAGTGATTTGGACAGTAGTGACGAGGCAAACTTTACGATTGAGTGGTTTATGTTATTGAATGGTATATTATATTCTAATGGCATGGTCATACTCATATGTTCGAAGTAACTTTTCTGCTTCTAGATACAGTGAATTGGCCTACTCCTGCTTCTGTCTCAGTGGGCTCCTAGTCTAACTCGCTACAACAGCCAATAGAAGCTGAATAATAGCCATTAAATTCATTTATAATGTCTTGCCAGTACAAAAATTAAGCAGTAGCCTAAATAGCTTCACTGAACTGAAAATAGGTGCAATATCAACTATAGCAGTTCCACAAAATTAACTCTCCTTTTATGGCCCTTTGTGGTATAAATCTTTCTACACCTGAACTATCTAAAACGGAAACTCAACTCCTGGCTGAAAGGAACCTAATGATTTATGAATTGAAGAATCATTTTGGAATTAGTATGATGAGCCTAGAACAGAGCCAAGACTGATCAAAACAAAAGAGACGTTGTATAAAACCAGTAGAGTTTGTATATCTCAAGCATCAATCCCGAAGATGGGTATGTTTGACCAGTACAATGAACAAAAAACCCAGGACTGCCATATAAAATCTCAGAGGCTTAGACAAGTTGCATGCAAGCTGGACTTACCTGCTGCAGCAGCACATGCCTGTTACTTCGGGTGCCAATGTTTAAGAAATCCATCTCTTCCACAACTTTGAGTAATCCCTTACCACCAGTTCAGTTTGAGGACTGTGAGCTGAGAGTTCAATCATTAGAGATTCTCAGCTATTGACCAATAGCTATTTAGAAGGAGGTCAAGGTGTACTTATCAAATGGAAAGTGCTTCCTAATTTAGAAAATTCGTGGGAATCTATGACTTCCATACAGGACTAGTTTCTCTGCATTTCACACTGGGAACAAGGATAAAGCATTGGGAGCAGGCGGGAGGGAGGAGTATTGCTTAGAAACATCCTATTGTGAGGGTACAGGTGAAGATGAATTGCCGGAGTCAAAGCCCCAAGTCGGCAAGGGAATAATTTGTATCATTGGGCTGGTAACTAACTGCAAACATAATTATAAGGGTGAAATTCAACAGTAAAGCTAGAAAAAAAATCTAAGCTGAGAATAGAGTAGAGGAGGACAGCAGGAGGCTGTGACTATGGTATAGATAGGAGAGATCAGGGTGCCTCTTAAGTCCAACTAACGTTTTGCTCCATCCCATTGTGAATCCATCTATATCATTGCTGATATTAAACTGACATCAGTGGTTATAGCCTGACAGGCAAATATTACCTTACCATATATTATAAGGGAGATAATAGAATAACTACATTTTCTCATTGCAATCTGAACCAGTTTCTATCATGCACATGCTAGCACCCAAACCGATTGAGGGTAGGCTCGATTGGTGGGATCAAACTATGCCATGGTCTTGGTTCCTTTCACGTAAATGGCCCTTCATTGCTGATAGGTAATCTATAAGCACCACTGCAAGTCTTTGTTTGTGGGCAGTGGCATGCCTTGGCATAAAAATGGAGTAACCAACCCTCCAAAACATCAACAAAAGGGAAATAAACCAATATTCAACTTAAGGGAGAGTTTCCTTCAATGCTAGGCATGGAAGACCACTTAGTCATTACACATTTTCAAAATAAAATTTTTAATATGCATACAGTTTTGCAAATATCCTAATTTCAGGTTTCATCAACTCAGAACACTTCCTATTTTTTCTCATCTTTCTACATTGAGCTGTTTATAAAAGTTCTGCCATCCACTAAAGTTCTCAACCTAAGGGAGAGTTTTCCTTCAACACTAGGCATGAAAGGCCACTTAGTCGGTCATTAAAAATTCCCTGTTTTAAACATTTGATATCCATACAATTATGCAAATAACCTAATTTGAGGTTACGGAAACATGGAACACTTCCTATTTTTCCTCATCTTTCTAAATCGTAGTTACAAAAGTTCTTCCATCGACTGAGGTTCTCATCTATAACGTCCATAAAGATAACCCTAAAGTGGCAGCCAAAAGGGATTCTGACACATTTGTCCATACAACTTTGTTCCAGGTAGCCATTCAAACAAAAAGCAAACTTTGTTCCAGGTATCTAAATAAAGATATAGAGAGAAGATTTAATTAACCCCCAATTGAATAAAGAACTTACAAAATGAGATAAAAGTCCAGGGGGGTCCCCATTTTGGCTTGATCTTCCACGGTAAGCAGACGTTGTTTAGCTTGCCTTGATTCTTTCCCACCACTTGATCCATTTGGCGATTCAGAATGTTTGGCCTTTTCATTGGATTGAGATCCAAGAACAGAAATAAGTCTCCTGAGGTCACAAGCTGCTTGTTCATAATCTCTAACCATCTCATGCAAGGTGGCTCTTCTAGAAATTGCCTGCAAAACTAGTGCAATTATTCCACAGTCCATCTTTAAGTTCTTAATAAATTAGAAACCATAAAAAATTATCAGATTTCATGAAACATCAAATGAAAATTTCTCTCAGTATTTCAAATTGCTTCCTAATTTTATAAGTCAAGATTTCACCTGATTGAAAGGACTTCAGAAAGGCATACCTTTGCATAATTTTCATCAAGAGCCATAGCCATGCTGCAATCCGCAATGGCATCAGCAATTTGACCTGAAGCTTGATGAGCAGCAGCACGGTTGCCAAAACAAATTGCTGCAAAAGGCCGTGATTTGATATTACTAGATAAAGCAGCAGTGTAGTTCTCCACTGCTTCTGTATAGTTTCCCAATTTAAAGTTATCATTTCCTGCATGCTGGTTTTAAGAAGAATAATAATAAGGATAAGAGTCAATATACAAATAATAGGAATAATATTATTAATTACCTAAAAATGATACAAATCTTCAAATAGTTCGGAAAAAAAGAAGTTAACATACTTATTCTTTTGTTTGGATCAAACTTAATCAGGATTCAGAAGCTAAAATTATTATATTTGCCATATCACATTGCAAAAAAGAATACATAAAAAATTTCCACTTCTTTGGTAACACTAATTTTCCAACAGATAAAACTAACTACAATATGGATTTTCTTATATAGAGATTCGTGCCCTTTTGGACGCCTCTTCTTATATAGAGATTTGTGTGTGTTATACATTAATTCATAAATGGAATACATTCAAAAGTGATAATATTTCATAAGGACATGCAAGAAATCTAGGATCCAGAGTATGCAGTACGCTTGATGAGCCACTAAACCTGAGGCCCGTTAAGACATTTTAATAACTACCATTGGCATTCATGAATGCCATATAGGGAGGGAGATTGACATCTAGAAATTACCCTGTGGTTCAAAAGTTCTTGTATTGTAGCAGCTAATGACAACAAGTCTTCAATGTCAATCACACACCTACACAGTTGAAATGAGCATAAAACATTTAGTATTGAAAGGAAAAAAAAAATGCTAGATTGAAATGGCAAATAGAAAATCAGCCTTGCTTGATAAAAGATTGAATTACTTGTCATTGACAGATGCTGTTTGCTGTAATTTTTCAATAACATTAAGTGATGCATCCAGCCTTCCCAAACGAAAGTAACACTTAGATATCAATGACCATCTCCACAATTTTACACTTGAGTAACTATCATGGATGGGATTATTAGAATTGTCTGCACTATTTGCCGTGCGGAAATTCTTTTCTGCAAGATTCAGACTCTGTTCACAAAGCTGAACTGCTGCATCATACTTTTGCAGCTGCACATTGTAACCATAAATAAACAGCAACTTTATCAGTCATATTATACAAAATATTTTAACAAAACAGCAACAAAAAAAGAAACAACAGGAACACATTAAGATGAGTGGACAAATAACTTGAATAGAAAATACCAAATACAGAGCCTCCGCCTTCATTTGGAGCAATCTTTCTGAGTATAAACTCTTTGACAATGCCTTTGTAAGTAGTTCTAAAGCAGAACCAG
The DNA here is from genome assembly GCF_051527215.1 of Medicago sativa. Lineage (NCBI taxonomy): Eukaryota > Viridiplantae > Streptophyta > Magnoliopsida > Fabales > Fabaceae > Medicago > Medicago sativa. The sequence continues at coordinate 87,362,914 of NC_140755.1, read as the reverse complement.
CTGCATCCAAAGTCCTCTCTTTCAAAAGCTCAGCAGCAGCATTCATGCACTTAACCACTTCCTGTTAATGAGGATAACACTCATTAGACATTTCTAAAATGTGTGTACCTTGTGAGAGCGAACAAAATAAGATTGAAGAGAAGAATTGACGAGCAATTGCTGCTGGACTGACTAATGTAACTCAGGTGCTAGCGATATGATAGAAACTGATTTCTCATGGCTGGAATCTGGGGAAGAATTCCCTTTTATTGCAGAACAGTCGCGGCACTTTGAGGGTCTACCTACCTCCCAATGCAAAAAGGCCCTGCTATTCTCAAATGACACGATGCCCACTCTCTAATCCCTCCTCCCTATTTGCAGGTAACATGTCTTGATTATTTCATCTAACTAACCCAGTCTAATTAACAAACTAACCTCCTAGCTAACAGCAAAAGACAAACCTTTTAACTAACAGTAACAGAAATGCTCCCCACCCCCACACCAAACATTCACCTTTGTCCTCAAGGTGAAAGTTCATGTTAAACCCCAGAAACGTAGACTCCAATACTGTTTGTAATCCAATAGCTGCCATAGAATTTCCTACCCATGAAATTTTCTAGATTCAAAATTGCTCCGATACCAGTTATGGGAACCAGCTGATTTTTGGAAAATTGAAGGAAAAAGCAAAAAATTTATTAGAGCACTCATTCACATGCAACTCTAGGCTGAACTGAGAGCACCTAACCTCTCCGAACAAATTATGAGTTACTCGCTAACGGCCTATTGATTCCTTCTTCGTTCCTATTTATAGAGCTCACCCCTACCCCTTTACTAACTATTAACACCAACAAGCCTGAGGCCCATATCTAACATAATAACAGATCAGGATATAAAGATAATATTAAGTTTCACAAAAATACATCAAAATAAAACTGTCACAGTAGAGCAGAAAAGAGAATTATTGGAATACCTGAGCTTTCTGTAAACCTTCAGCTGCTTCTACTGTTACTCTCCGATCCAAACAAACAACTTTACCGGACTCCAAGCACTTGTTATAACATCGCTGAGCATTTTCTACATCCCCTAGCAAAAGGTGACAGCTGAGGAGGAAAACCACATGTCATTATAAGTGAGAGGAAAAAACACTATTTTGAAATTATAAAACTACAAACAAAACCCTTACTTAGCAGTTCTCATCTGTACTTTCAGAAAGGTCGGGTCCAAAGAAGAAGCCATTGTGCAATCCTCTAGAGCTTCTCTAATCCTTCCCAGACTCATACGTGTTGCTGCACGGTTGCTATAGCACAGTAAAAAAGGCTTAATGCAGCATCCTAATCTTTCGCTAGAAGGGACGGAATTTATTCCTTGTGTGTAGAGTTCCTCAGCTTTAGAAAATTCCTTAGCTTTATGAGCACGGTTCCCCCTAGATAAAATATAGGTAGATCGTAAAATAATGAATGTCAATTACAAAAACACCTAACAGAAATTAGCAAGGCCAAACTAATTAAAAGAGCTGAATTTATTCATGGACAGAACCTGAGTCTCCATTGGTGACAGGCTGCTTCAATTGTAGCAGATGACGCATCGCCCCCTTCCTTGAAAAGATCGTTCACCTGAGACTTGTCCATCACATCAGAATGTGATGACATGTTCGCAGTGGTAAGTGGTGAAAATTGTACGGAAGATACGGGCTTTCCATTCACATTTGGAGAGATAACAAATGAGTCAAACCCCATTTTCCTCCTAAATTTCTTCTTCTGTTTACGCTTATACAATGAAGTACCCTCTACAGTGGATCCTGCAGAAAATGCAAAATCTTTCTCTTTCGAATCACCCAGACCATCAACAAAAAATACATCAGCTTTTTTCTCTTCAGAGTTTGAGGTGAGGTCAGACCCAGCATCTGCTGAAACACCAGAAAAGCTACTACCGAACACTTCGGACTGCATCTTAGGCAAGACTGTATCAGCGCCAGAGAAATGAAATTCGCCTACAGAAAAACTTCCATAACAGGACTTGCCATTATCAAGATCTCCACCTCTCTGACTGTCTTTACAATCGGTAGCAATCGCTGGGTGCAGAACATTTGATTCTTCTGAAGCCTTTAGATCTTCATCATCTGCTGTTGTTTCCTGACAGGGAGACAAATCCATTGGAGAAAAGCCACCAGAAGATTCAGGGGTTTCAAGTGAACTGTTTTCTTTTGGCAAATGATCTAGCTTTGTCTGTTTCTTATTCAATGAATGTGACTTCAATTTTCGTCTCATGTATTTTGATCCTTTTTCTTTGGAAGATTTACTCTTATGTGTGGGTTCAAATTCTTTATTCAACTTACAAAATAAGTTGTCTTTAAAACAAGAAGGATCCCATGCCGGAGGTTTAAAGCCCGTACAAGACTCTTCAATTCCATTCACTTGAGCATCTTCAGACACGTGAAAATCTCTGATCCCATCCTGACTGGTGGTTGTCTTAGAACAAGGTATTCCTGTAGCATCCTGATCAATACCTTGAGCAGTTCCATTTTGGACACCATTTGTTCCGCAAGCTTTGGCGCTGTCAGAATCATCATTGGTATACAAATGTTCACCGCCAGTATTAGTTCCCGAACTAACACTAGAAACCTTGTGACTTCCTCCAAACACAAAACCATTGCTACTACTTACATGTGAACTCGTAGAATCTCTAGCAATACGAACACCCTCATGATCGTTGATGTTCAGTTTATTTATCTCATCTACTAATTTACTATCAGAAATGTCAGTAAAAATAGCAGAAAAACCATTAGCACTTCCATTTCCACTCTTCGACTTAACATCTTCGTCTAAATTACCACACTTATCACCACCTTTATCAACATCACCATTTGTTTCCGTCTCAGCATGAAAAACACCGGGTCCATTACCCGAATTCCTCTTGCTGTCAACAGATTCCTGCTTTCCGAACACAAATTCATTTACACATTCCCTCTCCCCGTAATCAGCAAACCATGAATTCCACTTAGGTACACTAGATTTTTCTTTTTCTACATTAAAACTAGAATGCAAATCGTTTCTAACAGCGCCAAAAACAAATTTTGTAAAATTAACTTTCCCTTTCTCCTCTTCCGAGTTTAATTTCTTACTTACATCACCAGAAACCGGATTCGGTTTAGCATCATCAATTTGTTTAGCACTAAACACAAATTCTACACCATCACTTTCTTTCTTTTCGGAATTCAAATCCCTAACAGAATCAGAATCAACTTTTCTAGCACTAAACACAAAACCCTCACTTACCTGATCGGAGCGAAAAGGATTGAAACCGGAACCAGAACCTTCATTTTCAACTGCGGTGGCGGTGGTTCTGGTCTTAGACCTTGCGGTTTGTGACGCCGATTGCTTCCTGAGTTTGACAAGTCTCGGCTTCGACCTTCCACGTGAGGTTGCGGCGGTAGGAGGGTTGACGGCGTCGGCGTTGAAAGGGGCAAAGGGGAGAGGAGAATGTGGAGTTGTGTCATCGGAGTTGATCGGAGAAGGGAAGTGCATCGGCGCCGGTGACATTGAATTTGGGATGAGTAGGGTTTTCGAATTGAGTTTGTGGTGTTGTTTGTTGCAACGGGTTGAAGAGTTCAAATTCACATACACTCTTCAACGCTGATCAAATGTGGTTGGGTTAATTGAGTAATTAATTGATTGTTAATTATTTAATTGCATATTTGGAATATCTCGACCTGAAGAAAAGGTTCGGTTCTGTAAGAAAGGTAGTGAAGGAGAGTAAGATCGATATAATTTTCACTCAATAAATACTCCAACTTTTCTCTTGCATAATTTTCAATTCAACTTAAGTTTGTCTTTTTCTTATAAAGTAAGGGCAGTTTAGTAAAAGTGTTATGTCTAATGATTATTTCATTCTATTTCTTAATATGTTTAAAATTGACTAAAACGACATTCGTTTTGAAACGGATGAAGTAATAGAATGGGACAACAGTCGTAACATGCAAATTCGAAGTTCGAATCCGAACACCAATTTATTCACAAAATAATCATTAAAATATTTAGTCAAAAATAAATATAATTACGTGAGGTAGCAACGTAGTCAAAAATAAATTATGAGTATTTTGATCACTTTAATTTTATCACATTATTTATAGAAATTTATTGTTTTTATGATATTCACTTGGATTGCCTTTGGAGGTAGCAACGTTGTTGAGGAGGCGTGGGGGGTGGGAAGTACTGACAATTTTTTGTTTTGGTGTTGGCTGCGATTTCACCTACGTTTTTCTACGAGGATGGACTCCAGGTTATGGTGGTTGGCATGAATTTTTTTTTGCCTTGACCCATGCATCTTGTTTAGGGTTGACAATGAACCGAACCAACTCTATTGAAGTTCGTAATTCGATTCGACAATTGACTCGTTGAACTTGGTTCATGAACCAAATGAGCCGAACTTGAACATGAATGAATAAATTTTTTTGTAAAAAAAAATCCAATGGCAGAGACTACTTTTTCACCAATTTGAAACGACCACCTCTCAGTTATAGGAAGCAGATGATGATCAATTAAGACATTCTCAACTAGAATTAGATAAGACATTCTCTAAGAAAGGATGATCTATTTTGATGTCTTAGACAACTCAACTACATCCTCAATGATCACAATTGCTCTTTTTTTTAGAATTTTTTTTTTTCGACGTAACACCATCTCTCTCACTCTCTATGCGGGAAATACTTGAACGACTTTACATTTTGGTGACTCTGATGACTTTAATGTATTTTAGATGAAAAAGAATGAAAGACAAGTAATTAAAATAAATTATTTTTATGAGAGAGAATTATTAGTTAAAAAAGGGATAAAGACAAAATCACCGAAATGTTACCCCTTTCCATGCCTAATGAGAGGGAAATACTCATTGCTAAAATTTTTGCTAATTACCCCCTATAACATAATTCTGGCAAGAAACCACCGTATTATGTGGAATCAATCACATTCAAACAAAGCTTCCCACACCATCTAAACTCCACATCACCAACTTTAATAGAAAGAATTGATGGAAGGACTAAAATGTTAAACGTCCAACGATTTGCAAGGAGAAAATGCCAATTCTTAAATTTAAGGGGCTGATTACATGAAATTACAATCTCATGAGTTGTAAGCTGTGAAGCCCGAATACGAGATACGATACGGATACGACACTGTGTTGGAATTAATTGAATTGACTAGTTTTAGGGATTTGCTGTAATTTGGAATTCAAATTATAGTTGACTCATATCCTTGTATATCTTTCCATTTATTTCTTGTAGTTATGTTTTCATTTTTTATCTCCTATAATCATGGAGGAAACCTTGTATATATTCCCTACTTTCATATCAATGAAATATACCAGTATACCATTTTCTTTTACATGGTATCAGAGCCGACTCCAATTACCTCTCATTTCTAGGAATTGGAGATTAGCTTATGAGTAAGAAAATGGCGAATGGGTCAGATAAATCAGATTCTGGTGATAAATCAGATTCTGCTCAAAAATCAAATTCTGCTCCACATACGCATGATCTGTATTCATCCCTCACACCTGAACGTCTTGATGGCACAAACTATACCGAATGGGCCCTAAATGCAGAAAACAAGATTAGAGGTCGTAAACATTGGGGTTACATCTCTGGAAAGAAGGTCGCACCTGCAACGAAAACCTCTGATGAATATGAAACTTGGGAAGATGAGAATTGTTTGGTCAAGTCTTGGCTTCTGGATGCAATGACAAAAGATGTTAGGTCGCTTTTCATCCGGTTACCTACAGCCAAGAAGATCTGGGAATCGGTAGAGGAGACTTACTCTGTTAGTCAAGATGCATCAAAGGCATATCAGCTTTATTGTGAGGTAATATCTATTAAACAAGATGGTGGATCTGTTGTTACTTACTTTGCAAAATTACAGAAACTATGGCAGGAAATTGATGCGATTGAAGATTGTACCATGGTGTGCACTAAAGATGTTGAGACATATACCAACAAACTGAATGCGCAACGTGTATACATATTCCTAGCAGGACTTGATTCACACTTGGATGGGGTACGTGGTCGAATTCTTGCAACCATACCGCTTCCAGGTATACAAACTGTATATGCAAATGTCTGTGTTGAGGCAAATCGCCAAGAAGCCATGCTTTGTACAACACAAAGTGAAGGTGCTGCAATGGCTATGAAAAAGCCATTTAATTCCAATAAAGGAAACCGAAAATGTACACACTGTAATGGAAACAACCATACCGCAGATACTTGTTTTAAGATACATGGTTATCCTCAATGGCACCCAAAAGGGAAAAAGGAGGATGCTCTCAATAACAATACTACCGGTGCTTCTGGATTTGTTGCTATGTCAGGTACATCTCAATCTGCTTGTTGTTTTTCTGCTGTTACTTGTGGTAATGAATGGATAATTGATACTGGTGAAACTCATCATATGACTTATAATAAATATATGTTTACACATTTATCCTCTAATAGTCCTGTTCGAGTCATTATAAATGCTAATGGTGTTTCTTCCCATGTTATGGGTATTGGTACAGTGTCAATTTCACCATCATTATCCCTTTATGATGTTCTCTTTGTTCCCTCTCTCAATTGCAATCTTCTCTCTGTTAGCCAACTAACCGAGTCCCTTAATTGTGCCTTCTTGTTCTTTCCCACACATTGTATTTTGCAGAATGTTCATACAAAGGAGAAGATTGGCAGTGGTAAAAGAAGAGAATGATTATACTATCTTGAAGGTAACTCTCAACATCCCAAAGGAAAAGCACTAGTTAACTCTATGAGTGATGGATTACAAGCTAGAAATATAGAAGATATTTGGCAATGGCATAAGCGATTAGGACACCCATCTTTTAGCTATCTTAAGAGACTGTTTCCTTCATTGTTTAGTCGTTGTAATATCTCTGATTTTAAATGTGAAACTTGTGTAATGGCAAAAAGTCACCGTGTTTCTTTTCCTATAAATAATAGTAGAGCTGATGCTCCTTTTTCAATTATTCACTCAGATGTTTGGGGACCATCTCCCTTTCCCACAAATAATGGAATGAGGTGGTTTGTGACCTTTGTGGATGATTGTACAAGAATGACTTAGTTATATTTTCTTAAACACAAAAGTGATTTGTTTAGTGTCTTTCAAGTTTTTCACAAAATGATAACAACACAATTTAATACTCCAATCAAGATAGTTAGGTCTGATAATGGAGGAGAATACCACAATAATAAATTGACAACTTTTATGAAATCAGTTGGTATTCTCCATCAAACATCATGTCCTAATACCCCTCAGCAGAATGGAGTAGCTGAAAGAAAAAATAGACACCTTTTGGAGATTACTAGGTCACTCTTGATTGGGAGTAATGTTCCTTCTTATCTATGGGGTGAAGCTTTAAGCTCTGCAGTTTATCTTATTAATAGAGTCCCCTCAAGTGTGCTAAATTTTAGAAGACCTATTGATGTTCTTTCTAATCACTGCACACTTAACTCTATCAATAATTTACCACCCCATATTTTTGGTTGTGTCGTATATTTACATTTACATCCTCACCAAAGAACAAAATTAGAATCTAGAGCAATGAAATGTGTTTTTGTGGGATACAGCACCACTCAAAAGGGATATAAAGCTTATCATCCATCTTCAAAAAAATATTTTGTTTCAATGGATGTTACCTTTCATGAACATGAATTGTTTTTTCTTTCTAAAACACTCCATTCTTCACCTCAGAGGGGAAGTGATGTAGAGGTGCAGAATCATGAAATACGCATCCATGAAATCATGTTATTTGATACTATGCCAATAGAAAATCAAAATGAAATTCAAGATATTGAAGATGAGAATCAAGATATTGGAAATGAGAATATGACCGAAGATGATAGTATAATTTCCTCTTCAACGTCAAGCCCACTGCTGATCCAATCCTCAGAAAATTCTGCAGAGGTACCATCTGAAACTATTGCTTCTATTCATTCTATTGCTGATACAGAAAATTATGTTTCCACTGATATAGAAAATAATGACTCTTCTTCAAGTCCATTAAATTTTGACCCTGTTGTTAGCACTTATACTCTTCCCCCTCGTACTAATAGAGGACAACCTCCAATAAGGTATGAACCTGACCCTAATTGTAAGGTAAAGTACCCTATAAATAACTATGTGTCATTCCAAAAGTTGTCCAAGTCATATGCTAATTATGCATCTCAATTATCCATTGCATCTACACCTAGTAACATGCAGGAAGCTCTAGCAGATTCGAGATGGACACAGGCAATGACAGCAGAAATGGAAGCATTGGAGAAAAATGCTACTTGGGAACTTGTCTCCTTACCGGTTGGAAAGAGCACTGTAGGTTGTAGATGGGTGTTTACTATCAAACATAAGGCCGATGGAAGTGTTGAGAGGTTTAAAGCGAGATTAGTTGCAAAAGGTTACACTCAATCCTATGGAGTTGATTATGAAGAAACTTTTGCACCAGTTGCAAAACTCAACACAGTGAGGGTATTACTATCATTAGCAGCAAATCAAGATTGGCCGCTTCTTCAATTTGATGTAAAAAACGCCTTTTTACATGGAGATTTAATAGAAGAAGTGTATATGGATCCTCCCCCTGGCATACCAAGGTACTCAAATATTTCTATGGTGTGCAAGCTTAAAAAGGCCCTATATGGATTAAAACAGTCACCAAGAGCTTGGTTTGGAAGGTTTACTAAGTCTATGAAGTCTTTTGGTTACACACAAAGTAATTCCGATCACACCTTGTTTCTTAAACATAATCATGGTAAGATCACCGCATTGATAATATATGTTGATGATATGATTGTGACTGGAAATGATCCTAATGAAATTTCGAGCTTGCAGCGATATTTAGCTTCTAATTTTGACATGAAACAACTTGGAGATCTAAAGTATTTTTTGGGGATCGAAGTTGCAAGGTCCAAGCATGGTATCTTTCTTTCTCAAAGAAAGTATGTGTTAGATTTGTTAACTGAGACAGGAATGCTTGGATCCAAACCAATTGAAACTCCCATAGAACAAAATCACAAAAACTTTTGTTGTGCTGATGCGCCTAGTACGGATCGTCAAAGATATCAAAGATTAGTTGGGAAGTTAATTTATTTGTCTCATACTAGGCCAGACATAGCGTATGCAGTTAATGTTGTGAGCCAATTTATGCATGACCCAAGAAAACCGCATATGGATGCGGTGGAACGAATACTGAGGTACTTAAAATCTGCTCCAGGAAAAGGTTTGTTATTCTCAAACCATGGTCACCTCAAAGTCGAAGGTTATACCGACGCTGATTGGGCCGGATCTACGGATGACAGAAAGTCTACTGCAGGCTACTTCACTTTTGTGGGAGGAAATTTAGTAACTTGGAGGAGTAAAAAACAACAAGTAGTTGCTAAATCAAGTGCCGAAGCAGAATTCAGGGGGATGGCAGTAGGAATATGTGAACTGCTATGGATTAAAAACCTTTTAAAGGATCTTGGATGTGAACAAGAGGATGCAATGAAGCTTTACTGTGACAATAAATCTGCCATAAAGATTGCTCATAACCCTGTCCAACATGACCGCACAAAACACGTGGAAATTGATAGGCATTTCATCAAAGAAAAGATTGAAGCTGGTATTATTGCATTTCCGTTTGTAAAATCAGAACAACAACTTGCTGATATGCTTACTAAGGCAGTAACTTCCAGGACTCTTGCTGGCTCTCTTGACAAGTTGGGTATGTGTGATATTCATGCACCAACTTGAGAGGGGATGTTGGAATTAATTGAATTGACTAGTTTTAGGGATTTGCTGTAATTTGGAATTCAAATTATAGTTGACTCATATCCTTGTATATCTTTCCATTTATTTCTTGTAGTTATGTTTTCATTTTTTATCTCCTATAATCATGGAGGAAACCTTGTATATATTCCCTACTTTCATATCAATGAAATATACCAGTATACCATTTTCTTTTACACACTGCACCGATACGGCGATATGGGAAAATTTCAAAAATCAAGATATGATACGTCTGGGATACGTTAATTAAAAAATATAATTAAATGTACAATATAATTATAAACATTTTTTCAATATGCAAATATATTAACAAACAAAAGAAACCAGTCATAGACTCGTAGCACATCAACATAAATATAAATAATATTGACGATTAAGAGAGCACCATAAGTGATATACTATATCCAAAAGGAACATTGTTAGTGTTATACTATATCGATCCAAAAAAGAAGCACTATACTATATCGATCCAAAAAAGAAGTACTATACTCAAGAGTTAAGTGATTTTAGTTAACATTAATTGGGAAGTATTGGGCAGATATCGGTGCAGGATAATTATCGAATGCTTTCCTGATACGTATCGGGAAGTATCGGATAATTATTTTTTAAAAAAATAAAATTTAATCTTCAGATACTCTCCTGATACGTATCGGGAAGTATCAGGCAGGTATCGGTGCAGGATACGCAGGGGATACGATACGTCATCCATTTTGAAGTATCAGGGCTTCACATGTTGTAAGTATAACAAAAACAAGTCACATGTTAACATGTGCTCCAAGGGCCTATGCAAAAAAAAAAAATTATTTAAAAGTTGTGCATTTAACTTTATTCAATTTTGTAAAGTCAAAATTTCGTTCTTTTCTATAAAAAAAAACTTCTAATTTTGAATTCCTTAAAACTTTACTTCTAATTTTGAATTCCTTAAAACTTTGAAACGTAGAGTGTTTATTATTAAAAGTTGGGTTAATTAAGTTTTTGGTCCCTATAAATATCTGCAGTTTTGTTTTTAGTCCCTATAAAAACAAATCACACTTTTTAATCCCTACAAAATTTTCTGTTAGTGTTTTTAGTCCTTGTTAAATTAAAATTTGTTTAATTATGCTTAAACTTCTAAATTTTTGAATGATTTTTTACAGATATGTTCATAACATCGTAAGACACTCTTTTATAAAATCTTTTAGTTTTTTTTAACATGTAATGAATTAAATATGAATTTTTCTAAAAGCCAAAATTTCAAGATTATATTAATGAAAATTTGGACCTAATAATAAAATTTTGAGTTATTTTTTTCGGAAGAACTTTGTATAATGTTCTAAATATGTAAAAAATATGTTAAAAATTTAAAAATTTAAGCACAATATCAAGCAAATTTTAATTTTACAAGGACTAAGAGTATGTGTTGGTCCCTGTTAAATTAAAATTTGTTTAATTATACTTAAAATTTTATATTTTTAAATGATTTTTAACAGACATGTTAAAACATTATAATAATCTCTTTTATAAAAAATTAGAATTTTTTAACATGTAATGAATTAAATATAATTTTTTAAAACGCCAAAAATTGAAGATAAAACTAACGAAAATTTGGACCTAAATATAAAATTTTGAGTTAACTTATTGCGGCGGAACGTTTTATAATGTCTTAAACAAGTATGTAAAAAATCATTAAAAAATTTAAAATTTTAAGCATAATTAAACAAATTTTAATTTAACAGGGACTAAAAACACTAACAGAAAATTTTGTAGGGACTAAAAAATGTGATTTATTTTTAGAGAAATGATATTTTGACAATCACTTTTTGACAACTTTTGGACAACTTTCTCTCTCATACTCACATGATGTTGTTATCCTCTCTCTTACTTTTTCTCTCTCCATTGTTTTTGACCAATAAGAAGTGAGAAAAACAAAGTTGTCAACAAAGTTGTCATCAAATAGATGTCAAAATATCATTACTCTATTTTTATAGGGACTAAAAACAAAACTGCAGATATTTATAAGTACCCAAAACTTAATTAAACCTTAAAAGTTTAAAACGACTCCAGCGTTGGCAAAACGCAGAGTGTTGGACACACGTGGCTTCTTCAGCTCTGTCGTCAACAAATACACACACCGCAATTACAAACACAACTCCAGAATCTATTTTTCGTCACGTTTCTTCTATATCCTTCGCTTTCAATCAATTAGGTATTACTTCTACTGCTTTATTCTCCTAATTCCTTTTCATTGCTATTTCTTTGATGTCTACTTCGCACTTTCTTCTGCACTGCAGGTCAAGGATTTCGTGTGGAATCTGAACGAACTGGATAAGGAATGCACTCAAATACAAATCGGATAAAATGATGCAAGGTGGGTGCTATTATTCATTACTTTGTGTAAAGACGGGGACATGTATAAAAATTGTTTCCAACATATTGACTAAAATTGTAGTTAGTTTTTTAGTTTCTTAAATTCTGGTGTAAATTTAAATTTGAAAAATTATTGAATTGTTAAGGGTGCAAAGACATATTTATAGCAACCGAGTTATAAATAATAAATAATGAATTTAAGAGTAAAACAATTTGAGGGTAATTTAAGTATATTGAAATTGGCTACACTAAAAATATCATGTATATCCCCTATTAGTTGTATAGATTATACTCAATTCAAGTACTTTTCCATCCGGGTGGATGATTGATATTACTATGCTAAAGTTAGTAATGCATTTGGGTTTTGGAAAACTCACTTTGGTTGGTTCAGTGATGTTGACTTAGACCCAGTGGCGGAGCCAGACAAAAAAGTTTGGGGTGGCCGCCATCTCGCCATCAAAATAAATTAAAATATATAAATCATATTAAACACAACACATTTAAATCGTAATAAACCAAAAATCGATCATTCAAAATTTAAACTACATAATATAATAAAGTCGTTCATTACATACCTAAAGATGCACTTTACGCTTTCCGAGTGCCTTGAAATCATCAATAATTGAAGGACGAGGCTCATCTTCTTCAATTCTTCGATTCTCACAAACTTGTTCAGGTTCAGATGAAGAAATTATAACTTCTTCATCTCTTACAATATCATCGGCCTTCCTTTTGTAAAATGAATGGATTTGTTGATTCTTCATCTTCTTCTTCCTGCACAACATATAAGTATATTTTCATTAGCATTGGCCAGTGAGAAAGATTTGCACAACAAACGGTTAATAACAAATAAGATGATTAATTCATATAGGTAACAAATAAGATGATTAATTCATATAGGTAACAAATAAGATGATTAATTCATATAGGTAACAAATAAGATGATTAATTCATATAGGTAACAAATAAGTTACTCTTTGCTACTTTCAAATCAGGTGTGAAATAGTTTACTACAACAAAATTATAGCAGCTGCAGTGTTTATATAACTAAGAAATAGCTGCAGAATCTGTTGCATAAGGAAGCTAAAGAAATAAAAAATAAAAAATCCTTATTTTATAGAACCAGCCATGCCTAACACAGGAAACCCGTAAGAGATAGAGATGGAGATTCAAATTTTATAGAATTTTGCAACTAATCAGAAGCTTTCATGGGTGATAATATCATGGATACACAACAACTCATATCAAGCACCGAAACTATGACACCAACACCAGACTTTTAGAGATGAAAGTAAAGAAGGAAAACCAATTTAGCTTGCAGAAAAACTACGCTCATTTGCAACAGAACAACAAAAGAAAATGTCCCAAAACCAAAAGCAAAGCTTACTAACACTAAAAGACCCAAAAAGCAATCAGAAGCTAAATACTAACAGAGCAAACATCTGCATAAACCGCAAAACCGTGACACTAAAAATCCCCTTTTGTTTTGATTAGGGTTATGTAAAAATTGAAATTGAAAACCAAATCAAAAATCAAATCAAATTCATTAACAAACAAAAAGAAATTGAAGCACTATCATTACTAACAGATAAAGAATCAAATTCAGAGATACACTTACATTTTTAGGGTTTGTAGAGAGATTGAGACCAATGAAACTTTGATTCTGGAGATTGATGCAGAGAGAGTAGATGCAGAGAAGAGAGCAGTTTCTTTTCTTTCCAGTTTCACGGTTTGCAGAGAGAGTAGATGCGGAGAGATTGATGCAGAGATGCAGAGAAGAGAAAGCAGTTTCTTTTCTTTCCAGTTTCAACTTTCACGTTTTGGACTTTGGAGGAAAATTTGGAGTGTAAGTGTAGTTGGCTAGTGGCATATGTAGCAATATTAAAATTACCTCAGGGGTATTATGGTATTTTCACAGAATAAATGGGTAGGCCATGGCCTACCCCAGTCCTGGTGTAGCTCCGCCACTGCTTAGACCCTGGAGCGTGCTCATCTCAAGGTCTTAGGTTCGATCCCTTAATGCATTTTGGCAGGTTAGTCCATTTAGAACTTTGCTCTGGTTTTAAATGGTCCCCCACAAGTGAACTGTGAGATTAGATCACTCGGAGTAGTTGGTCCTTAGAGCGGATACTGAGTTTAAAAAAAAAAAAAAGTAATGCATTTAAGGACTAACATAGCAACTAACTTACTAACATTTGCCCATAAAAAAGAAAGTAAAGCAGTTGGGAATGTAAATCATGTTGTTTGATTTATTCAGATAAAACAAATGAATAAGTGTTTGTGATAAAGTAATAAAGCCGTGAATATTGGTTGACACATCACTGTCGAAATTAGGAAATCAAATTTATTTATTTGAAGAAAAGATTAGGATAGACTTAATGAGTGTAGCATGCCAAAGCAGTGACATGCAAACAAACTGTATACTATTCATCCATACACAATTTACTCTTCATGGAAATCATTCGTACTTGATCCAAAATTATCTTCATTATTTTGGCCTTTTAAAGTCTTAGTATGAATGAATTCCTTTTCTGTGTAATGTATTTTTCCACTTCAATAAATCTATAGCTGCTGAACTGTACCCTAATGCATGTTAGAGTACTATCAGCAAATCATTTGGTCTACTGAGATATAACAGATTTTTCAAAAGCCTACAAATAAAAAATCGATTAAGTTTACAGCTGTGGAATTGTACCCTAATGCATGTTAGTACAGCACTGTGGGCAAATCATTTTGTCTACAGAGATATAACAGTTTTTTCAAAAGCCTATATATAAAACTAATTAAGTTTTTCACCTATTCAAAATAGTGTATACATTTTTGTCTTGCTAACAAGTGTCCCGAAACACTGGTTAAAGATCCCAAATTTAGAAATGATTCTTACCATTTAAAATTCTTAAACAGTCCAAGGCACTCGTTAGCATTTCCCTACTTTTTTTAACCTTTGCTTTCTGCATAATATATTTTTATTGGAAGAATTTCTTAGTCCTTGGTTGCATACTTGCATGATATATTTATTTCAAATTGTTCTGAACTACTCTAGAGGTAATCTGGAAATGAATTTTTAGTTTTTTACTTAATAGGGTTCTCTTTACCCAGTAATTCTGTATTTTAGGCTACTTCTACTTTATTTGCTTTCATTCAATGTAATGTAATGGTTATTTAATGTTGCATGATGCTCTTGTTTAAGACCTTTCCTGTTTGAGTTCAACAGATAAAAATGGGAGCACTCCAGTGAAGGATGTATCTACTGACACCAATCTTTCTAAGATTGATGACAAAGATGTTTTAAAACATTTTACAAGAGGCTCGGAAGATGTCGAAGAGACAAAGCCAGGTGATTCGAAAGGTGGAGAAAATCGTCCAAAGGGTACATCTCTTGAGGAGAGTGATGTATCCGGGGATGTTAACATGGAGGCATCCATAACAGCTGATGATGTAATTCGAGCTGGGGGATTTGGTGCCAGAGATGATATCAGTAGCTTTCTTCCTGTTGCAAGTGATTCGACTGACTTTGAAGCTTCAATCCGTGATGCAAGAGACTATGAGGAACCACAGGATAAAGTAAGCAGGCCCGGACTTGGTTGGACTGGTGCGACTAAGGGTGAATAATTATTGTCACTGTTGTATGCACTTATATTTGCAACTCTTTAACTAGGGTGATAATCTTGTGTTTGTCTACTTAACCCATCCTTCTTAAACTCGATGAATCATGTAATATCGAGAGAAAAACTTGTTAAAAATACTATGAAAAGATCTTCTTGTAAATATAGTTGGTCTTTTTACTGTTTTTATTTGGAATGACAAATATTAGTAATATTAGTACTACTATGTAGTATATGTTAGTGTTACATTGTGGGTGGGGTATTACGGTTAGTTTGTTGAAATCCTTGTAAGCAACCCTGATTTTGCAAACGTTAAAAAGGAAAATAGATAATTTCTTTGGTTCTCCTTGATTATGAATATATGTTTATTTCGTATGTGCAATGTCACAAGGAAAGTGGAAATAAACTTTTAAAAAGCTCTTCCTAATGCTCATATTCCCTTTCTTTGCTTTTATTTTTCCTTACAAAGGTGGTGCAAAGATGTAAACTCAAATTTGTTGCATACTAAATAGAGGACCCCTTTTTCCAAATGCTCATAGTCCCACTAACGAATTGTTGGTGTTTTCCTTAGTCAATTTTGTAGTTATGGCCCAAAAAGTGAGCATTCATATCTTTTTGAAGTGAAAATTCAATGGCCATGATTACAAATTTACAATTATTGAGAGCATGAAAACATATAAGGTTAATAATCAATATTTTACAACCTTAATTCTAAAAGACTAAAACTAAATGGAGGAAGACACTGCCTTTTGAAAGATTCTATGGCCAGGGGCAAGCAGTGCTAGTGGGTCATAGGCTCTTTTTCTTTCCACAAATGCCCCCCATTGTGACCCAAAGTGAACTTGCCATTCTTCCTGTGTGTCGTAATGTGCAAGGTATTGCTTCACATTTAGTTGAGCATGGGTGCAGAAATCTAGAATCCTTTTGTTTTGGTTTAGAATGTATTCTAAACTGTTTTCACCAGTAGAAAATGGGACTGCTGATGTTAGGAATGCCACTAGGTAGAAAACATCTTCCTCTGGGGTGACAAAAGATGTTTTACTGTTCCATCTGGTACAATGAAAGGGAGAAAATGACTCTGATCATGAGAACAAAAGTCAAGAACAGTACAAGTGTGTGTAAATTGGTTCTTCAATTTGGTGAAAATAAAACAATTTATGTTTGAATAGAATCACTTAAAAGCGAATTGAACAATGAAAATGAGGTCAAAATTATTTCTTTTCCATTTAAGGTCCAAATACTAACTTGATAAATAAAAATAATTATACTCGAGAATATCTAAATATGGTAAATCGTGTTCGAAAAAGTGAATCCAAACATGTACTGATTGAAGGCATAAAGTTTGACAAGCTAAGACTAGATAGATACCTAGTTTGGTTGACAGGGTAAATGAGTATGGGACCATTACTTGTGTCCTTGAGAATATTGCCAAACACTTCTTTAGCAAAGTCATGAATCTCACTCCTTGGGATCATAAGGTTCAGCCAAGGATGGTGAACTTCCCATAAGCCTTGTGCTCTAAGCTTCTTCTCAGAAACATGCACCCTGTCTAAAAATTCCACGTAAGAAACTTCTGATAGGAAGAGTGTGGGTGGAATATAACTCAATTGTGACAGTAGGTGATCAACATCCTGCATTTTAATGGGTAAAAAAATGAAAAGTTGTTCACAGAACTAATGATGTAAACCTGAATATAAGATTGAAGGTGAGGATGAGGAAATCACGGCGGGCCACCGCAATTTATTTTGAAAAAAGCTACACTTTGGAGCTTCAACAAAATCACGGTGTCACCGTAATTTTGTCAAACTCACCATCAATCCAACATACACTGAATAAGATTACTGGTGTCTTACCTGATTCATGACTTCAGCTTCATCAGGGTTGAAGTATTTTGCCATCTCAAGACAGTAGAAAGTCTTTCCATCTGAATTGAATTGGCTGGCTTTAAGAGGGTCTTTGGGGTCAAAAGATAATCTCCAACCGTTAAGGATGCCAGTTCTATTTATGATTACAAATCCTTCATTATAATCAATTTTGTCCTTAAGTGATATCAAGTACTCTTGGTCCCTTGTAAATATAGAGAAATCTGAATAGAGCACCCTAATCCATTTCACCTGTAAAATGTCACAGATTATGTCATAAAAAATTTACTCTTGAGAAGTTTTTTCTGATCTGTCATATTAGAGAATGATGTACTAACATTAAGTTGATCTGAGTAGAGTGAGGGTCATATTTTTTTAAGTAAGGTATTAAGTTAGAGCCTTGTGAATTGAAAAAAACATGGTTGAGAGGGGTGGTCTCAATAAAGGTGGTCAGCGAGATTCTTCGAGAAAATTAGTCTTCAGCGAAGTTGAAAGATAACTCACACATATAACCTGATTCTTTGAAAAATATATTACAAAATGAGGGAACACTCACCATCTTTGGTGCTGGTTCAAGAGAAACTCTAGCCCTGGTGATGATGCCAAATTGACCAAGCCCTCCGAGAACACCGTGAAAAAGGTCAGCATTTCGGTTTTCTGAACAAGTTACCACCTCTCCTTTTCCTGCAACAAAGCATTTTGAAAACTAGATTAATATGATTGGAAGTCATTCCAAAGTGATTGACATCATTATAAAGAAACTAAAACAAAACCACCCCTTCAAAGAAATTATGTGTTTGGCTAAAATCACATTACCTGTGACAACTTCCAGCTGGAAGATGTTATTAATCTGAGGTCCATGCCTAAAAGCTTGTCCACTTATTCCAGCATTTGAAAGAGTGCCTCCAACAGTGAGATGAAGGTAATCTGTCCAAGATTTTGGTGCCAATCCATGTTTTAGAGTCTCATGCAGAATGTTTATCCACAACTCACCACCTGAGACATCGACAAAAGGAAATTCACCGGTATGAATTTTCATTTCAGGACTCTGAAGTGACTCCATTTTGATGACTAGTCCTTGATGTGCTTGTGCTTGACCTTGAAAAGAATGTCCATGGCCTCTAGCAGCTACCTTCAGCTCTGAATCAGACCCCTTTTCAAAAATATGTTTTATGGCACGTGAAATATCCGAAACAGTTTTTGGATGTAACACTGCTAGAGGAGGAAAATGGTGTATGTTGCCAAAGTCATTAGCAGCATGTTCATTGTCCTTTAAGCTCAAATGGCCATCAAAGGATTGTGATTGTAGTGATATGATAACATCATAGGGTGGAATTTGAACTAATGAAGTTGTAACAGAATTGTTGCAGCCTGAGTCAGCTTTGTAAAGTATAAAATTAAGTATTAGAATTATAATGGTTTTTGTAAATGAAAATATGACATGTTTTGAGAAACCAATAAGTTTTAAAACCATGATTTTTTTCTTCTTATAAAAATTGCTTAATAAGAGAGGGGGTTCAGGGTTGAATACTGTTCTGCTGAGGCAAGGTATAAGGAAATGTTTGATGCAAATGAAAAGTTGAGAAGACAATTTGAAGAGGTCACCACCTTTTATAGGCAAACCTGATAGTCTGATGGAGGTGTCCTTGAGGTGCGTTTGATGCACCTTGTAATGGTAACAAATTTTTCATCATGTGTATATTGGTCATAGATACAAAGTACAAGTAAAATAATTTTTTTTTCCCACAAGTTCCATACACCGGTAGTAATCATATACAAAGTGTACGGAAATTAAATGTGAGTACCTCTTTCAATTGTGTCGTTTTCATTCTCCCTTGTTGTTAGACGTAACCTCATTGATCACTAATATGAAATTTAATACATTTGAATAAATTTTAAATAGAAAATTAGATGCAATGATTTTTTTTTACGTGTTGTCCAAGTTTTCTCAAATTTTTTTTTGAAGAAGAAAAAACCCAAACTTTCTCATATGCTTTGAGTAACAATTTTTTTTTGCTTATATACACCGCTATTATATTCCTGTCCTATGGTTATTTTGAAATATAATTAAACACAACAATTTATCTATAGTCGATAACTGATTGGATACCGAGTTTAAGAAAAGGGTAAAAAAGTTATAACTAAGAACCAAAATTTCACATTTCACATGCACAAGTTTATCCAGTTGAGTCTAATTGGTCTCATTTTATTTTGTGTATACTAGAACTTGAATATTGATTCGACATCTAGATGTGATGTATAACCCATTCATTTAATTTGATTTTCATAATTGATTCAAAGATATTTTTCATTAATAAAAAATATTTTTTCTTAAGAAACTATATTAGTTCACTCAAATTGACATCAGAGAGAATCGAACTTAAGATCTTGAAGAAGCTAAATTATTTTTCATTAATAAAAAATAAATTACATTATTTGGATACTCAAATTACAATATGTAAAAATATAAATATATTAAATATGTATAAATATATAAATATCAATTACCATAGGGTTAATCTTAAACTTCATGGGTTGGTATAGTGGCGTATACTTGAGAGTTGGGTCATCAAAGTGTGTTCTTATTAATGTCTCATGTTTAAATCCTCTAAATGCCAACAATTTCTGTGTTAGGTTGATACATGTAGAATTTTTCCCTTATTTCAATTGGACTCCCCACAAGTATAAGGTGGAAATGGTGTCTATATTAGTCGATCATTTGATCGGATACCAAATTTTATAAAATAAAATTACGCGTTAATCTTTGAATTAAAGTAATGAATATATAACAACACTATAAAATACACCATCCGGTCACTAATATAAGCAAAAATCCACTTTTTAGATACATTCAATTAATGATGTACACATACATCATTAATTGAATGTATCTAAAAAGTGGATTTTTGCTTATATTAGTGACCAGAGGGTGTAGTCATGTAGTCTGATGAATTAAATTAGATTTTAATGATATAGTTTGCATATCAAAAAGGAATATCTTGACAATGGATTTTAATTACAAAGGATAGAAAATGATAGACTTATGTCTTGCATGTTAAAAGAATACTTGCACAAGAAAGTAATCTAAGTTTTTTGAAAAGAAGAAACTTATTGCATTTTATTTATAAGAGAGATACAAGATGAAATCTTAATATGAATATGGAAATTAGCATGACACTAAACCACCCTAGCAAAGCTATGAGCGACTTTGTAGGCTTGTCTCCAAATAAACCTAACATAAGAGGTTGTTAAATCATAAGCTAACATGGGTTTATAATCATTGATCACTGCAGTATAATTAGAAACGCCACTTTTGCTACTATAGAGACTATCCACCACAATTTTGGAATCAAGCTCAAAATCCACAATACACAACTACAGATCGCACATCCAATAAAGTGCTGATAATAAACCTAAAGTCTCCCCCAAGTCCACATCAAGGAGTGGAATCAGCCGTTCGGTTTTAGCTAACACAAAACGACCCTCATCATCTCGAATACACATAGCAAATGCCAACTCGATTAAAAGCATGAGAAAAGGAAGCATCTACATTGCATTTGTACCTGAGAGGACTTGATTTATGCCAATGCAGATCTCCCAGTGTAGTGGAATGTCGATAAGTATGATTTCGAATAGTTTGGACATTCATCCAGCTAATGAGAAGGGAACCTGCACGTTCACAAATAGTTTGAGCTGTTTCGATGACATTGTTCCAAACCTTGTTATTTCTATGCTTCCAGATACTCCAAAGAGTCACACCAAATATTTGTTGTTGCAGCTGATCCAAATGTTGAAAGATAGGAAACCCACTTGTCGGGAAACTTGCAGCAGGATCAAAGGCAACCATCAAAGGACTACATAATCTGGTACACTGCAAACAAAGCACGTATTTACTACATATAAAAAACAGATTATATTATCTTCACCGTAGCCTTCACACACCGTGCACTGATCAGGACATTGAACACCTTTGGTTTGCAATCAAATTCTCGTAGGCAAACATTTGAGACAAGCTCTCAACAAGAAATTCTTAACCTTTCAGACACAATTCCAATTTCCTGGCACACGATGTTGTAAAGTTTCCATATCATGATTCATAATGTCCTTATATGCACTCTTAACTGTATAAACATCGTCCTTCTCAAGTTTTCAAGTAGACATGTCATGAATCACCGAAGGCAGCAACAGAGTATTAAAAATACTACTGGCTGTATTATTGTCAATAAAATCAATAATTAGCCCCATATTCCATTGCTTATGAGGTGTAATCAACAAGTCTGAAAATAGTGATATGCAGCCACTCAAAATGTTGATGAGTAGTCGAAAAAATGTGTGCAGCATTACAAAGCCAAGGATGATCCCAGGCTGGTATGCATTCTTCCGTATCTATGCTTCATCGACTGATATGCGGCGAATTACATCTTTCACACTTCAGATACTACACCAAACATTGTTAGGATTATGGCCTACACCAACTTCAAAATAATCACCTTGAGAAGAATATTTAGCTTTGAGTAATCGAGCAATTAGAGACCCTAGAGTAGAAATCAACTTTTAAGCCTGCTTGCCAACCATAGCCATATTAAATGCCTTAAGACTCTTAAAACCCATCCTACCTAAGCATGGCAACAAAACTCGTGCCCATGGGTACCCGCCCAAACCAACCCCGATTTGACGGGTTTTCCCCGATTTTAAAATACGGGTATGGGACGGGTAACAGGGATATATGTACCCACCCCGAACCCATACCCAACCCTACCCAAATGTAGAAAGGTCATTGTTTTGTTTTTGTAAAGGGGGTTGATAATGATATGCCATGTTATTTGGTTTGATAATTGTCATGATATAAGAACTTTCATTGATAGTTAAAGGAGCAACTGAATTATTCGGTAAGGAAATGTTAAAATGAGCGCAAATTGTTGGATAATGCATCACAACATTACCATTGAAGCTTAAAAAACTCTTTTTTTATTCAAAAAATTGATTTAGTGCGGGGACGGGGATGGAGCGGGAATACCCGAACCCATTGGGGACGGGGATGAGATTCAATTTCTCATCCCTGTTTGGTATGGGTAGGATAACATGTAAGTATATGGGAGTAGGGGACGGGGATGGGGAAGGCCAAACCTGTCCCCATCCCGCCCCATTGTCATGCCTACGAAACACCTTAGGAAAGTAATCTAAAGTTAGTGTGTTGCCGTTTTTATTTTCTGTAATTTTTTTACTTAATTCTAATTATTATTTTTGTAAAGTATTCACGTTAAAGAAAATTTAGTACACAATAATTTTAAAAAAGCGATAATGCAAAAACATCTAGAGAATTCACACATTACTGGGGTATAAAGATCTATGATGATTTTATTTTATTTTTTGAAAAAGTCAAATTATCTCATATAAAATGGTACTTGAGAGAATTGAACTTAAAACTTTGAGAATAGTAATCTAAAATCTCAAACCACTGCCATCAGGTCAACCCAATTACGTTAAATAGAAAAAGAAAGATTTCATACAAATATTTTTTTTAGGTTTAAGGTGATTGCTTTAATAGTCTTTATTTTGGTCGAACTTGTGTATATACTTTGGCTCTGTTTGGTAAAAATAGTGGATAGCTTATAAGCTAGCTGATAGCTTTTAGCTGATAAGCTAATTAAAGTGTTTGGTAAAAATAGCGGTTGAACTAGCTGATAAATGTAAAATTACATAAAAGGACATTATTAATTCATATAAAATTTATACTACTATAAATTAATATTTAAGATATTTGATAATTTAAATATTTTAAATTTAATAACTGTTTATTTTATTTTAGTTTTTATACTTTATATAAAAAAAAATTAAGCAAAACCTTTCCAAAAAAAATTAAACAAAAGTTACTTGTGACCCTCTTAAAAAAAAAGTTAATTGCGACAACAATTTTTTTTTAAAACATAGCGTAATTTTTTTAACTAAAAAGTAACATTTTTTTTAAGGGAAATGTTATGTAAAAGCAAGTCTATATTTTGTAACCAAAACATAACGTGAGCATGTAATTTTATTATCAGCCTTTTTTAAAAAAAAAATTATTATCAACCAATGAAATCTGAAATTTAATTAAACATAAGTACATAACATGTCTTTTTTTTTAAAATAGCTATTTATTACAAAGGGTAAACATGGGTTTTAGTTAAAGTGGTAAGGGTATAAATGGAATAAAACATGAAAAGCTATAAGCTATAAGCTCAAACGCTACTTGAAGTAGCTTCTGAAAAATAGCTTATAAGCTCATTGAAATTCGTGAAATAAGCTATAAGCTCGTTGTAAAAAATGTTACCAAACAGAACTTATTTTGTCAAACGAGCTTATAAGCTATAAGCTATAAGCTAGTTATGTGGCCTTACCAAACAGTGCCTTTAGCCTCTACTAGTACAAAAGTCTCTCATATTTTGCTGCATCTTCAAATCATGCCTCATTCAATGTATCTTATTTATCTGACATATCGATAAGTGATTTGGTTATTTTTGTGTGTGTAACTAACCAACTTCACTATGCTTCTTTTAGAGGTTCACTGTGCATTTTTAATGTGCGGAAAAAAAATATTATGTAAAGAATAGTGGACCCACATTGCACGGACTGGGTTCATGATCATGGAGTACCAATTGACCTGGAAAATTTGAGGTCCCATGAAGATGACTATGCACTTAAGCTGAAGTCACTGTTGTCAGATTTTGAAAACAGTATGAATTTAATTTTGGTTTTAGAGTGTTTGCCGGGTTGGCCCCTACCGTAAGGCTCTTGGTGTTCAAGTTTAGTGAGGTCATGGGACACAAATTTCTGGGGACCTATTCTAAAAGTAATCTACCAACTAAGCATGTGTTTGCAGCCGCGGTGACCGATCTACTCTCGCGTTTCAATGTAGTTTTCACCGTAAAAGCTAAAAGCTTTGATTTGTAATTTCATCCTCGCCGGGTCACGATAAGTTTTTAACTGCAAAATCGAGTCTTTTGAACACATGCTGAATAATTGCAGAGACCGAGAGTTAGAGACTAAACCCACCAAAATTCTCCTCCAATATATTTTTTCAAGTTCTTTTGAACACATGCTGAATGATTGTGGAGAAATCAAGTATATCGTCGACCGAGAGTTAGAGGCTAAATCAACCAAAATTCTCCTCCAATATATTTTTTCAAGTTCATCTTTTTTTGGTGATGGTCGGGTTTAAATCCTAGACCTAGCATTACTCTTAAATTTTTTAAGAAAATAAAAATAAGGATTATGCTAATAAGTACTCCCTCCGGTCCTTATTATAAGAAACAATTGACTTTTTTGGTTCATTGTGTATGTGATGTATCTAGTCTATATTTACAATAAGATACATTAATTATTCTATGAACCTAAAAAGTCAACTTTTTCTTATAATAAGGACCGGAAGGAGTATTATGTATTGTCCCTACCAACTGAGCTAAGCTCACGAAAACTTTTTTAAGTTCATCTATATCAAGAGAATTTATACTCTCTCTATCCATAATATACGACCTATTTGTAAAAAGCATTGTCCTGAAATATCTGACCTTCTCAAATTTTTAAAATTTTCCTAGTTTACTCCTTATAGATGCTCCTGTAATTACATTATGTCATTAAATTTTGAGTAGTGCTAGTAACACTCTCTTCTCAACACTCTCCCAAACACCCACTTCATTATTGGTTTAAATCAAGGTGGGTCTCACACATTGGAAATAGGTTCCACTTAAAATGGTGGGACATACAATAGTTTCATCCAATAAGAGAGTGAGTGTTAAAGAGAGTGTTGAAAAGAGAGTGTCCCTAGCATTACTCTTAAATTTTTTGAGAAAATAAAAATAAGGATTATGCTAATAAGTACTTATTAAGAACAGGGAAATAAATTTTAAGTTTTATGAAGGAAAAATTAATTTTTAAAGTTTAAAAATGTTAAATGCGCTGAGCTTCTTAACAAGGATCCTAACACACTTGTTAGCGTTTTTCAAAGAATAAAGTGTAGTTAACAGATTTGGATCATCTCAATTGTGAAAAAAACTTGGATCACACCATTAAAATGCATTGGACCCTACTTATATTTTCTATGAGTTTTTTTAAGTCCTTATAATTTTATAAGTTGTAGAGCCCAAGACATTTTAATAATGAGATCATCCACATAACTTTCAAGTTATTTTTTTCTCCCGCAATTGAGGGGATCCAAACCCGTAGTTAACATTTGTGGTCATATGTAAACCAATAGCCAATATCATACAACAATAACCAATAACCTAATCTCACATAATTATGCATGTCTAGTGTGATTATTATGAAGAAAAACAAACTCACATTTAATTAGGGGTCTGAATTCTCTCATGTGCATTCTATTGTTGTGGTTTGTCCTACCTTGATTTCAATCATTAGATTTGCTCTCTCTCTCTCTCTCTCTCTCTCTCTCTCTCTCTCTCTCTCTCTCTCTCTCTCTCTCTCTCTCTCTCTCTCTCTCTCATCTAACTTAAGTTTGATTTCTACTAGTAAAGTATATTTCAAATTTTTCTATATATAATTTTGAATACATGACTGTGAATGCTAAATATAAACTTAATTAATGATTTTTTCTCAAAAGAAAAATTTAATTAATAATTTTAATTTGGTAAAAAAAGTACTATTGTAATCAATCTAAATTTATTTATATACGTAGTTTGTAATTATATCGATACACACACGTATATAAATTTATATTGAATTTTACATAATTATTTAATTCACACATGAAAACAATTAACGATTATATTCTTATATTTTAAAATTTATTTATTTTATATTTCTTTTTAACCGAAATATGACGATAGGTAAATATCATATAAGCTTGGACAAGTCACTCATGTTTGTCACGAGTCACTACACTAGTTAATTAACCAACTATATACATATATCAATTGCTTGTGGTCAATGTGGTGAGAGGTATTAAGAATTCTCCACCAATCTCTTGGAGATTAAAAAATAGATGTGATATTGCATTGCAATTGTGTTCATTTATAGAGAAGAAAACAGTTCTGTTATATGTTAGTGGTTTTGATTTTTCATCTTGAAATCATACTTGATGTTCTCTTGCACTTACTTTCATTTTGGATGGTTTTTATCGTAGTCAACATAGTCTTCTTTTTTCTAGATTTGTTTGATTTTTTTAGTTCTTTGGTGTCATCATAGTTTTGATGAAATAATCTAGCTTGTTATATGCAAATAAATTTTGCTTAATGTTATTGCATGATGATGGTCGTATATACGAGGATTCAAATTCAACCAAAACAAAAAAATACATGACTTAATTATATGACACGTGTGATGAAGATAAATTAATGTGATTGAGTGCAATGCAATATATATGGTAAAACGATAATAATCATGTTTGTGTGTTATGAAAGTGGTTTCTTCTTGGTGCCGATGTAGACATGAACTGGAGAAGCACTTTGTGCAAGACTGACATCTTAATAAGAAAGGGAAAATTGAATCATGTAGGGACTGTCCACGTGATGGTCACAAGGGCATCCGCATACCAGTAGTGGAATGAAAGCTAGCATCTTCCTAACTCCTAAATTTGATCCTATAATATAAAGTTGAAGTGAAGTGATGTTATGTTATGTGGAAAATACAAAAAGAACACCAAGCTTAATATTAATTGAAGTCGATATCTAAAGTCGCATTTATCTACAAGATTATCACAAGTTTAAATTGAAGTGGACATTCCTTATTTATTTTTTATTTTGTTTATAATAAGAGAAAGACATTTCTTATTTGAATATATGGGAGGATGAGCTTAGGAAAGCTACACCGCAAAAAAAGGATAGTGAAGATGCTTGGGTGTGGAGCCATGATAACTTGAGGTGGTTATGAGGTAGTGTTGTACCATCCAAAATTAAAATTTTACATGTAAACTACTTCAAGACATATGTATGCTAGAAAGTTTTTTTATATCCATATTTGGGTGGTTTTGTCATTTTTAATCTATAGCATGTGTGTGCATATATATCATTTAGTTCTCTTTGTATTGTTTTTTTTTTTGAACAGCAGTTCTCTTGTATTGGTAAATGGTAATACTTGTTATTGGTATTATTTGGAGCCCTAGCTAGCCTCTTCTACTTCTGTCTTTGTTTTCCTATATATATTCTTATTAAAAAGTTATTAAGGAGCAAAGCTTGATTATGGGAACTACTATAAAATGCTCAGTATCTTTTTCTGAAGGACCCATTGGTATTGTGCCTCAGTTTCATCCTTTAACACCTCATTTTCTATGCAATTCACATATATGTTAGAGAGACCAAACTTCAATTTTTCAAAAATAAGATGACCAAAAATGCATTTAAAGAAAATAAAAATAAAGAAAATCCATAAATGTTGGTGGCAATTGTGAAAATAAAAATAAAGAAAATCCAAAAATGCATTTAAAGAAAATCCATAAATGTTGGAGTAACTAATTTGAAAAGGATATTAGTTTGATAATAAACTTGAAAAGCATATGGTGTGGTAAAACAACACATTCATGATAACAATTGCTTTAAGGATATTGTTTATGAAATATCAAAAGAAAATTTTTGTTGAAAAAATAAGTCAGATACTTGTCAAAAAATACCCTAAAAACATTAATTTTTGGTCAAACTTTGTTTATCTTTCTACCGAATTTTAGATTACCAACTCATTTTCTTTAAGTACCGAACGTTTAACACAAAAAAAAAAACCCTAAAAACACACTTAACATTTTTCTTAGTAAGAAAATTGTCTTCACCGTGCACCACCACACCATATAAATATGCTCTTTTTCCACCATTTTTTTCCTTGTAGAAGAAGGTTCATCCAGCTCAAGAGATTCCTTCTGTGAAGTTTCGTTATCAGTTCACGTGCTAGATATTGAATCAAAACGATGGGGGCAAGTATAGACCTTGACTTGGGTGTAACTTGTCATGAAGTTATCAGACATGAAAGTGATGCTGCATCATTTGTGAGTAATTTATCAGACTTGCAACCATTCCAAAACCGAAACGTGTCATGAGAGGGTTTCTATAAATGTGCTAATTGTGCACAACTTATTATTGTCTGCTTTATCCATTACAAGAAACTTTCCATGATAAGATCTTTACTTTTTAAAAACATCACTTTGCTCATGACTTTCTACTGAGTTTGAGATTTTACTATTTCAAAACATGTAGGAGTATTTGATATAACTTAGGTCTCATATGCGTGCATTTATATACACTATCTCTTGCGTTGGATATGATTAATGTCATCTCTCAAGAGTTTAGTGATTAAACATAATCAAATGATTGAGTTAAAGTGGTTAATCAGTCAGTTCCACCAAATGATGAATTGTTCAGAATAACTTAAGTTTGATTTCCGAGTAGAACAATTGCTTAAACTTTATTTACCTCTCAACTGAACTCCAAATTATTAATATCTTATTCCCTTTAAGATCAAAGAGTTAACAAAAAAAGTTAGAAGAGATCATCACTATGATCACATTGGGACCTTCTTGGGTATTTTAGAACATTTATTGTGCTTACCAATATGGAATATCAACATTAACAAATGTATAGATGCCCATATGCCCATCTCCCTTAAAAAAAAAAAAAGTCTAGTGTGAAATTCACCCTTTAAGGTGATAAGTAAGAACCCCGACCCTTCATATTATAATGTATTATCTATATCTATTAAGCTAGGTTCACGAGCATATATGCCTAGACTCATATTTTTTACTAAGGCACCAGTGATTAAAGTTGTAAATATATAATATTTTTAATTTGAATTAAATATATTTTTAATCCTTATACACATGAATTTCTGCCTCATTTTATTATGTCATTAATCTCGGTTAATCCAACAAATAAATGAGAGTTTGGTGATGTAGAGTAAATTGCACCACTTTGAAAATATTTTAGATCAAAAAGATAAAAAATTTAGTTAAATAAAGTGGCATACAATGTGAGTGAAAATCAAAAGAAAAGTTTTCCACTTACATTTAATAAAATTTCACTATTTGCTTCATATGATTAGTTTCAAAATATATTTATGAGTGAGACAAGTATGTAAGAGAACAATAAATTCTAACTGAATTTTAGTATAAAACAATTTTTTTTTTGAATAAAAGTATAAAACAAAATTAATTGAGCACATCGTTATTTTCGGTGTACCTAGAGTATCAAACTTACATCCTCCGGTCACTATTATAAGCAAAATTTCACTTTTTAGATTCATTCAATAAATGATGTATGTGGTCTATTTAATGGACCACATACATCATTTATCAAATGAACCTAAGAAGTAGATTTTTGCTTATAATAGTGACCGGGTGTAGATCATTAAGATTGAAGAGCGGATTTTCAGCCAACCGATTACAAGGTAACCGAAGTACACACATGTTGGTGTCTATTAGATTATGCTTTAAATTTATCGGTGTATATGTTTTTGCAGGTATATTTCATTTGTGACGCATATCTCGTGGGATGAGGATGGGCTGAAATAGTATACATCTTGTGTGATTGTATATAACTTTCAAGTCCTTGTACAAACTTTAGTCATCAAAAGCACTAGCTAACCAATATATTTGATTGGTTATAGTGGCTATACACCGAATTATCGATATCAAACAGATATTCTTCGTATCACTATATATAGGAAAAGATGTTTTTGGGTCAACAAATTAATGGCTGAGATAATCCAAATTAATGGTTAGATAATCCAAATTAATCATAAAGTGGCCTCATTTAGGAACGAGAACTCTCATGTCTCTGTGGCTTAGAAGTTAGAATTAAAAGTGTCCCCTACCAAGCAAATTGATCATGTAACGGAGAAGTGCCCTAGTGGAGATAACCCTAATATTGTATTAGCGTTTTGATTTGATGATTATATATATGCAAGGAGAAAAGTAATATCACGAAGAAAATACACCACTATATAGCTCTTGATAGCAAAACTTTCCAAGCAAGCATAGCCATTGGCTATACATAGTAGTTTTCCTAGTTGTGAGCACATGCATGTATGGTATATACACTATCTAGTTCACGTGCTATGTTATCCTCTATACTATAGGAACCTTAACGTACAACCCCTCTATATTGAGAAATCCATCCAAGGGGGAGAGAGAGGATGTGGTGGGGGGAACAAAAATTTCAAGTACAAAATTATGCAATTCTATGTATTGAAGTTGTTAGTTCTTTTGGCCGCAAAAATTGACCGCAAAATGGTATCTTCGTACTAGCGTGGAGATGGCAAGTTAGTGTTGTTTGTCCTTTTTTTTTTGCAATATAAATAAGAGCAATGCTATATCTCTAGAAAAAAACATCAAGAATTCTTCAAGAATAAAAAGCAACCAATCACAATGCACTATTTGCCACAATTCAAGGAGGTGTGGCTGAAAAATAGGAAGTGGACAAATAAATCATGCAATTAAAACTTGCCACATGTGTCTTGAAAAATTCTTGATGCTATTTTTCTAGATAAATAGCATTTTCCTATAAATAATATCTATGAATTGTCATTTGACACTAGTTAATTAATTTATGAAAAAGAACAAATTTGATTTAGTTTAATATTGTAGAAAAAATAAAAATTGAAATAAAGTTTATAATTTATACTATATATAAAGAAAACTACCCCTTTCAGCACACTTTTGGGTTGGACTTTTTTTTCTCCAAAAATACCCTTAATTTTAAATACAAATAGCCAATTATAAAATAACATGTGGATTAATAATTCATGTCACTAATCACTACAAAAAAAAAATAGTATTCACTACCAAAAAAATTCATGTCATTAATCGTCCCCGTTAACCTCTTTTACCAACGTTAACCACATATCAAACTCACAAAAAACTAGCACAAAACAAAAACTCATGTCACTTTTATGTTGAACATCTGTGTTGTTCCCCTCAATACAACCGACAAAGATTGCCAAGTATCTTCATATCCCTTCCACAAAAAACAGTATTTCCATTTTATTTTATTATTTTATTAACATAAGTTACTCTTCCTTAACCTTTCATCAAGTGCTTGGTTTTCTACTCATTTTCAGTTGATAATTCTGAATGCAGACTGGAAATAACACAGGCGAGATAGCCGGATGTTGTTGCAGTAACAAAAACTGGTTGAGCAAAAAATAATGTTAAAGATTAGACTTTAAATCCTCTAAAAAAAAATATTAGTAACAAACGTGAGCAAAAAATAATGTTAAAGATTGGACTTTAAATCCTCTAAAAAAAGATTAGTAATAAACGTGAGAAAAAAAAATGTTAAAGATTGGACTTTAAATCCTCTAAAAAAAGATTAGTAACAAACGTGAGCAAAAAATAATGTTAAAGATTGTACTTTGAGCAAAAAATAATGTTAAAGATTGTACTTTAAATCCTCTAAAAAAATATCAGTAACAAACGTGAGAAAAAATAATGTTAAAGATTGGACTTTAAATCCTCTAAAAAAAGATTAGTAACAAACATGAGAAAAAAATATTGTTAAAGATTGTACTTTAAATCCTCTAAAAAAGATTAGTAACAAACTTGAGCAAAAAATAATGTTAAAGATTGGACTTTAAATCCACTAAAAAAATTAGTAACAAACGTGAGCAAAAAATAATGTTAAAGATTGGACTTTAAATCCACTAAAAAAATTAGTAACAAACGTGAGCAAAAAGTAATGTTAAAGATTGTACTTTAAATCCTCTAAAAAAATATTAGTAACAAACATGAGCAAAAAATAATGTTAAAGATTGGACTTTAAATCCTCTAACAAAAGATTAGTAACAAACGTGAGTAAAGAATATTGTTAAAGATTGAACTTTAAATCCTCTAAAAAAAAGAACAATAACAAACGTGAGCAAAAAATAATGTTAAAGATTGGACTTTAAATCCTCTAAAAAAATATTAGTAACAAACGTGAGCAAAAAATAATGTTAAAGATTGTACTTTAAATCCTCTAAAAAAATATTAGGGAACAAATTATGAATTGTGAGAACCCTACTTATTAATATTTAATGTTTAATATAGTGCTAACATTTATTTAATATAGTGCTAACAAGAATATTTGGTCCCAACAACGCTGGAAAAAAGAGCAATCTTGCCCATAATTAAATTAAAAACAAATGCGAGTTCAGGACTTCCCTTTGTGCTTAGTAGAAAACAGTTTCCCGTTAGATTAAGTTTTGCTATTACCATAAATAAGTCACAAGAGCAAACCATTCCCAATGTCGGAATCTACCTTCCACGACATATTTTCAGTCATGGTCAATTATATGTAGCTTTATCAAGGTGAGTTTCTCAAAATTCAACAAAAGTTGTCATTAAAGAAGGGATAATAGAAGGAAAAGATGGAGACTTTACGAAAAATGTAGTTTTTAAAGATATTATTTTATCGCAATCATAGCAATTTTTCTTTTACATAACATGTCATTTATACATTTATGTTAAGATGTTACTAATTACTATTAGAATAAACAATAAAAGGTCATTATTTTATCTTTATTTTATATGCAGGCAAACTAAAATATGTTGATTTCATAAATAATTGTTATATGTCTTGACAATATTTTGTTTATAAATCAATATATCAATAATTTCCATTAATATTTAAAAATTTAAAAATTTTAATCAAAATTATACAAACAAACATAATAAAATAATCACATGCGTTAGCGCAGCAGAAAGAGCGGACAGACGGCACGATAGTGCCCGTCTTTCCGCTAGTTAGAATAAAAAAAGACTACACTTAAATAAAATAGGTATAAATGTTGAACAATTGTTATATTTTATAAAATATTGAATTAATTCCCATTTTTTTAATATAAGTAACTAAACAATCATGCATATGGTTTGTTATATTACTCATGGAGTAATGCATTAGATACATGACAATAGTCACATGAGCAAATTTTAATGAGAAATTTATATAATTATTTATAAAAGATTATTTAAATCTTACTGGAGACAAATGCACCACTCAATTGGACATGCATTTATCCCTAATGAGAAAAGCATGCCACTTGGCAATCTTCATATGTACCCTACCACGTTAGTATACCATGACACATCACCAAACTCACTCTTCACACTTAAGTGTCACACCTCGCGTGCTTGAGTATGGGCTCTAAAACACAACTTTGTTTTTCTTATCCAATAAACTTTTTTTAAAAAAAAAAAAAGTTCTATGAAATAAAAATTATTATTCAAAACAATTTAGATGATAATTTTTTTTTAATTTAAATGTTCAGCCTCCCTGTGATTTTTTTTTCTACTTTATGATATATTTTTACTCCCCATTTACTTAGACATTAAAATATTCATCTTTGTGTGATTATTTTTTTCCTAGCTAGGTTATCATATTTTTGCATGTTCTCTTAACATTATAGATAAGAAACATAAACCTTCTAAAAAAAATTAAATACAACAAGTTACGTTAATATTTTTTTTATTAAAACTTCCCTAATCAGTTCTTTCATAAAAAGATATGATGTTAAATTATTTAGGGTACTTGTTGATATGTAAAAAAAAAAAAAATTGGGGATGAGAGAAATTTTTATTAAAATCACATAAATAATCGTTTTAGAAGTGTCTCCAGGAGAATTTAAAGTCACTACCTTGAGGTTACGATTAAAAGCTCTTATCACTAGTATGTGTTTTCCTGTAAAATATTTACCTTTGTGTGAAATTATTTTACTGCCATTATTTTTATTTGTAGTAATTAATACTCTCAATAGGAGTAGTATTTATTATTGTTGTCCAAAATATTTATTATTGTGGAAAATATAGGAGGTACTTATATCTAAATCTTGTTTTTTGAAGACTATACCTTCTTTTTTTACAGAATTTTGTAGCCTGTCCTCTTAATATACTTTAACAAATATATGTGTACCTTTATATCACATAAATTCATCATTTTCTCCGTATTTAAAATGTGTGAATTCCAGCCATTAAGTTACTTGACAAAAAAAAAACAATAATTCATAATGGGTTAATAGTCATTTTCATCCTTGAATTTGTAACGAGTAACCACAACAGTCCCTCAATATTTTGAAATTCCAAAATAGTTCTTGATTGTACACTTCGTTAGTAAACGTAGTCTCTGATGTTAAAACCATGTGACAATGTTGACATAAACTCTTTTCTTATATGAATTGACATGGCAATAACTAAGTACTTATATGGACTAATATGGTGGTAAGTAAGTATATTGAGGGACTGATATGCTTGTATTAACGAAGCATTTTAGCATCAGAGACTATTTTGACTAACATAGTGCACAATCAGATACTATTTTGGAATTTCGTTACATTCAGGGACGAAAAATGACTATTTGCCCAATTCATATTAGTTGTCCAGAGGATTATATGTAACGAGGATTATGGGTCTAGAGGGTCAACACAAAGGATCAACCCTAGAGGCTTATTCCCGAAGATAGGTTGGTTTACTAGTCTAGCGTATAGTTGTAAGATGTATATATGTTATAGTTTAGTTAGTTGGATAAGATTAAGTTAGTTAGAGAGTTTCTTGATCATAAGGTTTACTTGTTAGTCAGATAACCATGGTTATAGTTAAAACTTTACACTGTGTATATAAAGAGAACATTAGAATGCAACTGTACTACTGTAAAGAGGCACATTGTAATTGAGTATGAACAGAATCACGCAAGTTAAACAAACATTTACAATTCATTGATCATTTTTTCCTCTTTTCTATCTAAACTCAAATTTCTCTATTCTCTCCTTTCACTTTGTTTTCATGATTCACTTGAGTTTTATCACAAATTTGAAGTTTATTCCAACAAATGTGAGTTTTCGATCTCTCAGCCTAGTAACTAGTAGATATTGGTTTCGATTAAAAAGGCTAACCCAATAGAAATTTCTATCAGTATTCGATTCAAGATCAAAGGAACCGAACAGTATTAAGTACAAGAAATAATAAATAAACATAATTCAAATAATATTGATAAAAGAGATTGCCATCAACGAAATATCCAACATATCCATTAACCTATAAAGCAATATTGCACAAAGAGACATTTACCCGCAATATATCAACACCATTTATATGTATGGTGCCACTTCCTAAAAAAAAAAAATATATGGTGCCGCACCACAAAAATGTTGTCCACATAACATTTTTCATAAATAAATAAATAGGTGAATTTGTATAAAAAAACATCCATTTAGAGAGACGAGTTAAGATCATCTATATTTCTTCTATTTGAAGAGATAAAGACACAATTTTTTTTGAAAAAATATAAAATATTTAATGATGGTGATGGAAAGACCCACTATCTATTTTTTATGGTATCTCTCTCCAAATTGTTTTCTCCATTTATTTTGTCAAATGAAAAAGATTTTAATTCGAGAGAGACAATGACACATTGAATATAATATTTAATTGATCACTCTCTAAGGGTGTGTTTGTTTCTATGGAAAGATTGTGAGGGGGAGAGAAAGATTGTGGAAAGAAACATTTTCCATAGTTTGGAACAAGTGAAAGTGGCAAAGGAAAGAATGAGACACATGGCTCCCACATAAAAATACTTTCCGTTCAAGCATGAGGAGAAAGTGGAGGGACAAACTTTTTTAATTAAAAAGACAATATAGCCCTTACTACCATATTGTTTTAACTTTCTAAAAATCACAGTTTTACTATTTTATGTAGAAACGTTTCATAACCTACTACACCATTATCATAGTACTAGTAGCTTAGCTTGTACTTGTGTTTAAATTACTAACTACTCCCTCCATCCTAATTTATCTGAGCCCTTGGCTCATTTCACACAGATTAAGAAAAATGTATAAATAAAGGGAAAAATGGAATATATTGTATTGGGAATGATAAAAGTATTATTATTTAGTGTTATATTGTATTGGGAATGATGAAAGTTGTATTGAAAATTAAAATAACTCAGTAATTTTGGGACACTTTTTTTTAGAAAATGGGTCAGATATTCCGGGACGGAGGGAGTATAAATTTTATGAATATACATCTTTCTTTAGTTAAATTACTAACATAGTGGTGTATTATAAATTTTATGAATATACAGCTTGTACTAGTAGTTAAATTTTAAAAAATTTAAATCACAGTAGTTGACTTACTAACTGCATTTAAATTTTATAAAATAAATACGTAGAAGTAAATAACTAAATATAATTATTTTTAATCTATCAATTATTTTTATTTAGGGTTATATGTGTCAATTACAAAAAGTATATGTTTCTTTCCTTTCACTTTCTTCTCTACTTTCTCTTATACCAAACAACCAAATCAATCCTCTTACTTTCCACTCATTTTCTTTCCTTATACAATCTTTCCTTTCACTATCTTTCCTCACACTTTCTTTTTGCAACCAAACAAACCCTAAGGTTGCGTTTGGTTCTAGGGAAAGAGGGTGGAAGGAAACCAGCAAGGAAAGAAAGTTCATTGAAAACTGTGTTTCCATCGTTTGGATGTTCTGTCAGAGAGGAAAGAAAGTGTAATGATTGTGTAATTTAGGTGGGTCCCACATTAAAATACTTTCCTCCCTAAAATGAGAAGAAAGCATGAAACGAGAATCTAATGTGGGGAAATGACAATATGGCCCTCACTTTTTGAAGTATATCCACACATGCTTATTTGCCAAAAATTCATTCACGTCAATCTCAAGGCACCTATTGTATAAAATTTATTTAATTTCACACTGTTACTTTTTTTAGGCAATATCGTATTTTTTTTTTATGAAAATCACTGTTTTATTTTTTAAAAGTGAAAATCACTAATTTATAGTATTTCATTTTAATGCAGGGCATTTTTGTCATTTGATATGTGTATATATCTTTCTTTCCTTTCAGTTTCTTCTCACTTTCATTTATACCAAACAACTAAAAAATCATCTCACTTTCCATTCACTTTCTACCCACTTTTATTCCTTCAACAATCTTTCCTCTTGCTATCTTTCCTTTCACTTTCTTTGATCATCCAAACATACCCTAAATGGGTCTCTCTCCATTTAATCTAAAATTCATTCCATACAAAACAGTGTTAAGTGCAGGCACCTCAACTTCTTAACGAGCAAATCGTTTTTAAATAAAATTGTTTTTATCGTTAAAATTAATTCTAATTGAGAGCTATATTTTGCGGCTTTTGACTCTATGATTTTTTTATATTTAAATTTATTGTTCAACTCATTTTTAGTATCAAACATTAATTATTTTATCAGATTGTTTATTTTATCGCTACATGATCAAGCAGAACAAGAATTTTTCTTTTGCAGGCCCTAGTTTCCAAAAAAATTGTCCAATGTGCCCTACATTGAAAATAAATATCCAACATGCCCTACTTTCACTTTTGCCCTTACATAGCTCCGCTCCATTTGAGATGGCACCATGTTTCTTCATGATGGCTCCATCTCAGATGGCGCCATCCTACTTGTTTTTTTTTTTCGATTTTAATTTTTTTTGGCTTATTAATTAATACCTCCTTTAGGAAAGCTCCATCTCAGTTGACACCATCCTACTAGGTTCTTTTAATTTTTTTTTTGTTTTGTTTAGTTTTATGCTGAAAATTTATTAAATGAATTTATTAAATAGAAAAAAAATATAAAATAAAAAAGGTTCCAAAAAAATATGGATTGTGTCGAGGTGGAGGGTCATTATCACAAAAATTGCCCTAATTTTAATCTTTCACGGCAATAGTACTTTCGTTGTATTTTTTTTTCTTCTAATATATCAATCCAGTTCACCACCAGAGTTATTGGCCCGCATATGTAGGATTTGAACTTTTCCCAAATTTGTCTACACGAAGACCGAAAAGGGTCGTCCAAATACCACTCGCATTAGGACCGAAATGAATGAAGTTGAAAAGGTTCCAAGAAAATGTGGATTGTGTCGAGACGAGGGTCGTTATCGTAAAAATTGCCCTAATTTTAATCTTGCACGCCAGTAGTACTTTTGTTGTTTTTTTATTTTTTTCTAATATATAAATCTATATTATTATGTTATTTTATATTTTTTTTCTATTTAATGAATTTTTAGTATAAAAATAAAGAAAAATAAATAAATTAAAAGAACCTAGTAGGATGGTGCCAACTGAGATTGATCTATCCTAAAGGAGGTATTAATTAATAAGCCAAAAAAAATTAAAATCGAAAAAAAAAACAAGTAGGATGGCGCCATCTGAGATGGAGCCATCATGAAGGAACATGGTGCCATCTCAGATGGAGCTATGTAACGGCAAAAGTGAAAGTATAGTATGTTGGATATTTATTTTCAATGTAGGGCACATTGGACAATTTTTTTGGAAACTAGGGCTTGCAAAAGAAAAATTCGCACAATGTAGTCAGCACTGTTGGTCCGACATGAAGTGACCATTTAAAGTACATGTCCATATAGCTAGCAAGAAAAGAACCCCTACCTGAAAAACCCTATAACAATGCTTGATAGTCTAGCTAGCTTGTCACTGAAACATGGCTTTCAAGCGCCAGAATTGCTTTTTATCACCTAAAATTCAACGATGGAACAGAGATACAAAATGTCATGTAACCTAACAACATGAAGATTACAACATCAAAAAGAAGATTCAAGATCACAAAGAACATGCTAATTAGATTTGACTATTGAACCACTTGTTGATCAAAACCTCCATCTATTCTAGTTCTAGTGAAAATGACTGGCTAGTACGTGTCTACAAAGTTAACCTAGCAGGATGTGGTCTTCATTTGGAAACACATAGTTCACTACCCCTGGAGATGATAGTTCACGCTTATTATGGAATCCCTATCATCAACTTTTTCCTTTCCAATTGAAGATATGGGTTGGTTATTAGGCATAGGCAACACAGTTATGCAGACTTTTGACAATTGATATGAGATATTCCATATAATTTAGTTGTGTCACCTCAGTGCAGCACGACCATTACAATCCATTATTCATCACTTTCTAATGAAAAGAAAGATATTCTCTCTAACTCAAAATATTATATAACTAATGACAACCAAAATCGTAATTTGATGTATTTAGATATCTCTAATGAGAGTGTTATAGATGAGAAGTAATATTTATATAATTATTTGTGACAACATTTGTGACGATTTTTTTCTATCTTTTTATTGGTGAAAAACAAAAGAAAGAGAAAAAAAGAGGAGAAAAAATAAAAAAATAATGTAAATATGAAAAATAGAGTTGTCAAAAGTTATAATATGGTTGTATAAATATTATTTCTCATTATAGGTAGTAACATAACAAGATGAATTTGTATATTATTTTTTTGAGCAATGATATTCTAACAACCAAAAATCAACAACTTTTGTGACAACCACCAATTTTCAAAGGAAAAGTAGATAGTGACACGGAAACCAAAGCAATAGAGAGAGAAAGTAAAAAGATAATGTGAGTATGAGAGATAAAGTTGTCACATAAGTTGTCACAAAATGGTTGTTAGAATATCATTTCTCTTATTTTTTTGGAGGAATTTGAACGGGAAATATAAGTTTCATAGAATTTGGTGAGTATCTTAATCAAGCTATGGTAGCAATAGAATTCAATATTTGTTTTCTTTCATCGACCACACCCATCGATTCATACAAAAAGGGAAC
Source organism: Medicago sativa (assembly GCF_051527215.1). Taxonomy (NCBI): domain Eukaryota; kingdom Viridiplantae; phylum Streptophyta; class Magnoliopsida; order Fabales; family Fabaceae; genus Medicago; species Medicago sativa. Next base: position 87,322,781 of record NC_140755.1, on the reverse strand, counting down.
AACAATAATGTGAGTTGTTTAACGATGTGGGCACTCTAAGAGCATCTCCAATAATCATTTTTAAGGAACTCATTTTGAGTTTCATACACTATTATAAGTAGGGCATTTAATGATTTGTCATATTTATGGGTTGTACAAATATCCATACGTACCACTCCTCAAAAACTTTAAAATGGGCCTCACTTATCTTACAATATACTTCATTCGTTCCAAATTGTAAGCCAAAAAACTTAAATCACATTTGTTAAGAAAACTAAAACATAAGAATTTGGAGTACAATTTTTTGTGTTTTCTTTGAAATAAGTTTCATGAGAAGATGTAAAAAACAATTTTCATTGACTATTGGTTATGGAGAAAATGGAAGAGAAAGAAAATTGAATGTAATTTGCATTTAATTTCATGAGAATAAAGAAAAATTTTTATTGAAAAAGATGGTTTTTTTTTTTAAAAAAAAACAAGACTAAATAGGATAACAATTTGTCTTTTTTGCTTACATTTTAGGATGGAGGAAGTACTTCATATTTTGATCCTCTTCAATAATAAAGCAACCATTTTAATAATAAAAGGACATGTATATTGATTAAAAAACAACAAGTGTCATGGAAAAGCAACAAAACACCGTTGCCATAGAGATATACTTTCTTCGGTCTCATTTATAAGCAAATTTTGACCTTTTATTCAATAATGATATAGATCACATACATCATTTATTCAATAAACCTAAAAAGTGAAAATTTGCTTATAAATGATACCCAAGGGTACATACCAATTATCAAAGTCATGGTGACAAAAAACATTGAAAATAGGGAAACCGCCCAAACATGTTGGCGATATGGGACTGGATTCTCTACAGGGTCTAGTGAAAGCATAGAGAATTAATGCAGATATCAAGAAAGATAAAGTGTTTAATGGTATTGATATTGACACTGCAGAAAACTGTAGAGATTTCCACTACATACAAGAAATCCATTTTCGGACGATATTCATGCTCTTAAATGATGATTAATAAGTTGTAATATCTTATTATTATTTTTTTGACAAATCTTATTATATTTATTAAGAGTTCTGATATTTGAAACATTAATATTTGATGACTATTGTGACATCATATAAAAATACATTTAATATAAGTGTCAAATTTAACTAAAGGAGAGCAAACTTGTCAAAAAATTAAAGGAGAGAAAAAAAATATTATTAAAATAACAACAGTAGAAAATACCGTTCTCGGTCTCGAATAACTTTTATGTTGTCAAAATAATTTTTTCTAATTTTTTCTCAAAAAAAAAAAATCTAATTTATTAATCGTCAATTAAAATTTGTCAACTATACTTGTCCAAATTTTTTTTTGTCAACTATATATATTTAAGTTGTGTAATTTGATGTCAATTTTTTTGTCAAAATAACGCAAAGTTGACTCAACTTTTTCCATTTTCATATTCAACCCAATTAGATTATTCATCCATCCACATCCACATCCACAATTTGCATCAAAGAAAAAAAAAATCCACTATCAGTCTATCACAATTGACAACATCCATCAAAACACTCACATTGATGTGCCCTGGTTTTGATTATATATGTACGATGTACCACATTGCCATCATTATTATTTATACTACCATCGATCCAAACTCTCCAATTAACCCCCAATAATCTGGCTACGGTAGGCAAGCTGCATGGGTCATGTACGGTGCATGACCTTTATTTTATTTTTTTGTTTGTTGCAAAATGAATTTGATCCATTAGATATACTTTTATTCTAATGGATGGATGCGATCACTTTGAATTGTGACCTGCTAGTATTTTGTTATTTAAACATGTATAGTGATTTTAAAGAATGCAATTGAATTTAGAATCAGATTTAATAAAAAAGTGTTTTCGGTATTGTTGGATATATTGTGAAAATGGATCTTTTGATACAATTAATAAAACATTAAACTGAATTTTTCGATAATTAAATTAAATTGTACTCCCCTTTACCATGAATGGATATTTTTAATATAGTTTTTTTTTTTTTTAAAAAAATTGTACTCATAGGTTTTTTGTGTTTGAATTCACTAAATAAAAGCTGATAAACGAGTGCGGTGCAAATATTTAACGGTGTTTTACATATAAAATAAAGATATTTAATAAAAACACTACATTAATGTTGATATTTTGAAAATTGTGATGAACTTTTAAAATTATATCATATCGATTTTCTCATTAATACATAAAAATTTGCTTCTGCACATAGATACACATAAAATCTGCAACGAGTGCGAATATTTAACAGTGTTTTGCATTCAAAGGCTAACTTCCATTCTATTAGAATCTTCTAAAGACTAACCTCTCCTTCTATGAAAGTCTTTCAAAAAGACGGACTATCATTCTATGAGATTCTTCTAAAGCTTAACTTTCGTTCTATGAAATTTTTTCAAAGACTAACTTCGATTCTATGAGAATCTTCTAAAAACTAACCTCTCGTTCTATGAGATTCTTTCAAAGACTAACTTCCGTTTTATGAAAATCTTTCAAAAACTAACTTCTGTTCTATGAGAATTTTCTAAAGACTAACTTCCTTTCTATAAGAATCATTCAAAAGATAACTTCCGTTTTATGAGAATCTTCTAAAGACTAACCTCTCGTTCTATGAAAATCTTTCAAAGACTGATTATCATTCTATCAGAATCTTCTAAATATTAACTTTCGTTCTATGAAATTTTTTCAAAGACTAACTTCTATTCTATGAGAATCTTCTAAAGACTAACTTTGTATAATTTTGATTAAATTTTAAAATATTAATGGAAATAATTGATATATTGATTTATAAACAAAATATTCTCAAGGCATATAACAAAATTATTTTTGAACTCAACATATTTTAGTTTGCCCGCATATAAAATTAAGATAAAATAATGATCATTTATTGTTTATTCTAATAGTAATTAGTGTTGAAAGCAAAATCCTCTTTTGATGTTTTAAAGATAACAAACAAATTTTATCTTGTTATCTACTAATGAATTTTGTGAGCATGTTTCATGAGAATGATCCTGAGAACGTTCTTGCTTCACAAAATAATCACACAAGTATTTCCATCGAAATATCAAGAGCAAGCAAATAGACAAATTGGAACTTTTGTACACATTCAATGTCTACATCAATGGAAATTAATTCTCTTTGTCACACTAAAGATAGGAATAAAAGATCTTAAGGATAAAGACTCTTTTAAGGCTTTTAAAGGCAAAAATAAATTAATACAATCATTGACAAATATGTGCACATGGACCACAAGACTACAAAGGAATAAAATCTGATTAGGCCCCATGAGATTTTCGACCCATTAAGAAAAGAATGGAAAAAGGTCCATTAAGGAAAAGTTCTTCAAAAGATATTTTCACATGACATCATGAAAGGAGTCACTCTATGACATCACACAATGACATCAAGCATACATCATCTCAAGTGGCCTCCAAGTTTCTGAAAGAAGGCTAACAGCTCATAGACACCTTGCAAAAACGTGTTGCTTCATGCCCAAGTTTTGGTTGATCACTGAAAAACGTTCTTGAGAACGTTCTCTGAAGACAGCTTGCACACTTGTTCCCCAAGCAACTTTTGGAGCGCATTTTTCAGTTTGAAATGGTTTCAAACAGCTCTTTTGTGACCTGTCCTCAAAGGCTATTCGTGCTCTATAAATAGAAGAGGTCATTGAAGGCTAAAGGCAAGAGTTTGAACTACAAAAGCATTTATCTCTCAAAAGCAATCAATCTCTCAATCATTCTCTCAATCAAGCTCTTCTACAAACATAAGCAAACTCCATAAGCTCTCACTATATTTATTTGTATCATTATCCTTTTGAGTTTGTGTTTGTAAAAGTTTCATGTGTTGAAATATCAAGATCAACACAAAACCAATCACCATACAAAGCGTGATATTAGTTCTCAAGTCTATTGGGCTTAATAGTTTGAGATAGAAAATTTCAACCTTTCTTTTGCTAGTGCAAAGAATTGTAAGAAGCCTGCTGAGGTTGAAAATACAGGGGTTACAGACTGATCTGGTGTGATCAAGACCTTATAGTGTTGTTCAACCTTTCTTTTGCTAGTGCAAAGAATTGTAAGAAGCCTGCTGAGGTTGAAAATACAGGGGTTACAGACTGATCTGGTGTGATCAAGACCTTATAGTGTTGGTTAGAAGTTTCTGCCAACTGTATACTATAGTGGATAATCTCACACGAGGTGTGTGGGGACTGGAAGTAGCCGGGTTTGGTGAACCAGGATAACTTTCCTGTGTTATTCTCTCTTCCTTACTCTTGTCATTTATTTTACTTTATAATCCAGAGTGCTCTGGTCCTAATAACTAATCTTTAATATCGTCTTACTAATTAAATTACTCTCCAAGATAATCTAGTCCAAATTAATCACAACCTCATTAAATCCAGAGTTCTCTGGTCCTCATTAAATTATCACTTTATCATTTATATAATACTTCCATAATACTTCAGTAAAATCGGTTAACTTACTTCACTAAAGATAAAATCAAATTAAAACTTCATTTTTCTCATTCTGCTTATATAATCATTCTTCATATTATTCTCATATCAAAGATTATTTGTTTTGAACTAATTTCTTAACCAAGAACATTCTTGAGTATATAAACTTCATTTAAAGTTTCAGGAACAAATTTAAAAAGGGTCACAATTCAAACCCCCCCTTTCTTGCGACAATTATTGATATTTCAATTAGTAACATCATAACATAAATGTATAAATGACATGTTATGTAAAAGAAACATTGTTATGATTACGATAAAATAATATCTTTAAAAGCTACATTTTTCGTAAAGTCTCCATCTTCTCCTTCTATTTTCCCTTCTTTAATGAGAACTTTTGTTGAATTTTGAGAAACTCCTCTTGATAAAGCTACATATAATTGACCATGCCTGAAAACATGTCGTGGAAGATAGATTCTCACATTGGGAATGATCTGCCCTTGTGACTTATTTATGGTAATAGCAAAACTTAGTCTAACGGTAAACTGTTTTCTACTAAGCACAAAGGGATGTCATGAACTCACATTTGTTTTTAATTTAATTCTGGGAAAGAATGCTCTTTTTCCAGCATTGCTTCTTGTTACGATTTCCACATCCAACATATTCTTAAATAAACCACGACATAACAATCGTGTCCCATTACACAGGCCATATCTAGGGTCTATGTTTCGCAACAACATCAAAGGTGCACCTTTTTTTACCTTTAAAATATGTGGTGGCATATTTTCTTGAGCAATTGAGTTTAGGAATTCCTGTTGATATAAGTTATGAGTATGCCCTTCAACCTCGTCAAATGACAACAAATTATGTTCTTCTCCTGGAAACTGATTGATAATTAATATTTAATATAGTGCTAACAAATTTTTTTTTTCTAAAATATTTTGAGTCCTAATCTTTTTTTAGAGAATTTAAAGTCCAATCTTTAACATTATTTTTTTCTCACGTTTGTTACTAATCTTTTTTTAGAGGATTTAAATTCCAATCTTTAACATTATTTTTTGCTCACGTTTGTTACTAATCTTTTTTTAGAGGATTTAAGGTCTAATCTTTACCATTATTTTTTGCTGACGTTTGTTACAATTGATCAAAGGTTAAGGAAGAGTAACTTATATTAATAAAATAATATGGAAATACTGTTTTTTGTGCAAGTAACAAAATAATATGGAAATACTGTTTTTTGTGGAAGATATATGAAAATACTTGGCAATCTTTGTCGGTTGTATTGAGGGGAACAACACAAATGTACAACATAAAATCGGTTGATAAAAAAGTAACATAAATTTTTGTTTTATCCTAGTTTTTTGTGATTTTGATCTGTGGTTAACGGAGGTAAAAGAGGGTTAACGGGGACGATTAGTGACGTGGTATAGTAATCCACGTGTTATGTTATAATTGGCTAACAGTAAGAACAACTCATAAGGAATTGTGTATAAGTTTTCTCCTTAAATTAAATTTATTATTATCTATTTGTTACATGTGTTATTTGTATTTACAATTAAAATTAAAAATTAAGGATATTTTTGGAAAGAAAAGTCTAACCCAAAAGTGTGCTGAAAGGGATAGTTTTCTTTATATATAGTATAAACAAGGGAGTTGGACAATAAGGAGAAGAAAAAAGAAAGAAACAAATTGGTTTTATATTTTGCAAATTGACTATTAGACACATAAAATTAAGATAAGTTTTAAAAAGGACAATTATAAATTTTTGCTGGAGTATGATTTTTATATATTATTTATAGATTCCGAAATTGACCGTATATTATTAATACCAACAAAATTTACATGAAATTATTGTGAAAATTATTTTTATACTTTTGACCTCCTATACTAGGTAACCATTGCACAGCACCTGCAATCAAAGGTCACATTATTGTCCAAAGGAAGGGGAAAAAAAAAGGAAGGTCTTGTACCGTAAGAGACCTATTGAGGTCTCGCACGGTGAACGGCACCCCGAAACTACCGTCTGTTTGGTTTGACAAAATTGTTTTTTTTTTTTTTTTTTGCATTTTAATAGTTGCATAAACGTTTAATACTTTCATTTTCTATTTTCAACATTTTTTGTGCAAATATTTGAAAATAGAAAATATAGGTTATTTTGCAGTTAAAACAAATTGAAGTTATATATTTTGGCAAACTATTCGATAACAAAAAAACTAAGAAGAACTCTAATGATAAAGGCACCCTACAATTTCATAAACAAGCCAATTCAAAATGATACGCATCAAATGTTGAACATCCCACTTTCCAAGTTCCCAACATCAGTTAAGAAATCAGTTACACACTTGTGGTCTCAATAATTTTGTTCATGATAGTAGCCATGCATCAATAACGAAGAACACATATTCCCATCTTGAACTAGCCATCGACCACCCTTCATAATGTATGTATTCATGTGTACAATTAAGTGTACGTTTAATCCTAAGGTGACATAAATTAATTTTGAAAGAACTGATTTTGTAAAATTGATTTTGAAAAAAGTTAATTGAGTAGTTTATGTTTGAATATATTTATATAAAAATGGATTTAACGATAAATTTATCTCCAGGTAGAAGTCAAAAACTACAAATTCTAATTTCAAGTATAAAATCTACAAGCAAAATTAATTCTTCTTTAAATCATTCAAATATGATCAAATCTATTCTATAATCTCTAGAATTAATTTTAACCCCTCAAAACTGAAATCAAACATACACTAATCCTTGCAAAACTAGCCATCGTCTTACAATAGTAATATTTTTGAAAATAATTGAAGTGGTCGATTTCGTTTGACCAAATGGTGCTCTACCGTACAAACTTTTCTCAGACAACGTAAAACAAAGCATGTTATGTTTGCGAAAAGTTTATTACTATTAAAATCAGAATCATATACAATTCATAATTATCAAAAAGGACATGAAACATTAACCAAGCGATTGAATGGCTCCATCACCAAAAGAATAATCCTTTCGGGAGAAACCGAGTTCAATTCTTGCATAAACAATTTTTCAGTAAGGTTTTACAGACTCATTTTCTTTGAAAACCGAAGAGTTATCTAAAAAATGACATGAAACATTAACGTACATGTTCATGCAAGTCAACTAGCTATCCTATTTAAGTTATTACGTAAATTATCCTTGATAGTTTTTATTTTAATAGCCTTAATAGCATTTTGTTTTTATATTTGGCTGAGTCAATTTTTTTTTCAGAAAATTCACCATGTTTATATTTTATATTTTAATCTAAACCCAGCAGGATGAGCTAAATATAAGACTAGTCATGGTGCAATGTAAAAAGATAAACATGAGAGCTTCCCATTTCCATAGTTTTACCCCAAGTAATATCGCCGTAGCAAAATTCTGTTATTTCACCAGTGGTATGAATCATGCAAAAGTCCTGACCTTGTACCTATAGGGCTAGGATATGATCAATAAATAACATCTCCTTTACCTAAAACTACAATAGTCAATGGGACATCAGGACCAAAATTCATCACCAAATAATCATAATAATGTGTATTTGTATATGGAAGTTTACAAGGCACCAAAATTCATAGCCAAATCAAAATGCATGTGCCATGTAGTTAGTTAGTATCGAAACTATGTATGTAGCTGTAGCAAGCAAATAAGCTTTTCCACCAAATTTCAAATAGTATTCACTATATTATATGCCTAGGAATCATAATGCAATAAATACATCAGCAGTAACTTGGCTAAATAACCTTACAACTTTATTTTAATTCACAGAAAAATAAGAAACTATATCTCGCGCGTTCTATAGGCTAACATAACCTTTAATTATCTCATCACTCAAGCAGATGGCTTCAATTTCTTGGGTGGGGGGTTTCCTCCAGAGAGGAGCACGTATACATAAAAGCAGAGCATTGCAGAGCTGCAAACAGCGCATACATGGAGTCAGATCAAAATCAGAATAGTCTCAAAGCCAACAGGCCGAATGAAAGAACAATTAGCAGTTTCAAACACAAATTATAAACAGTTTAGAAGCCACAGATTGAGATACCTTATAATAGCACTGATGCCGGTTGGAAATATTTTCTTTGCCTACATGCAGAAAAGTAAATGAGTATAACAATGAAGTATGGAATTATATAAGGAGAGTCTTTGGCAAAAAAGTTGTAGTACCAGTGAGTAGCTCTGAAAGTTCTTCCAGAAAAGGATCCCTGCCAATGCTGCAAAATAAAGAAACAAGATTAAAGAACAACTATCCAAATAAATCATGCTGCAGTCTTTTATGTTTCTTTATTTTTAACTCCAAGGCCAATGGCGTCTTAATGCTGATGAAATCTTATACCTGCTTGTCCTAGAATAAATGGTAAACTTGACTTTCCTTGCCTCCAGACCTTCAAGCTAAAGGTGCTGAGGAATAGTAAAGCACCCCCAAAGAGCACACCACTGGCCAGTGTTGCAGGATTCCGTGAAAAAAGGAATCCAATAATGCCTCCGGTTGTAACATATCCACCTACAACAGAAGACAGATAAATATTTAAAGAGAGGGTAAATTGAACAATAGGACATAGTTTTATTTTATTTTTTGTATTGAAATAATGTATGGTCATTTCCTATGGATTGCTGTTACAACCAAAAGGTCACCCACAAGTTCTACACCCTGTTCAGCATAATGTTGTTCTTGAACTACGAGACATGTGATAGCCATAATCTATACAACACTTGCCTTCAAAAAGGCATTCTTGAGGCAAATGAATTCACTGTATTATTTTCAAGATCTTTCACTTAACTTGCAACAACACACTTTGAACAGAAAGTATAATTGGTTTCTTTTTCCCTTTCACTTATTTTCAACTTACCTAGATCTAACTTTTTTAAAGAATAAAAAAATCTACATTAGATGTGTCAACTAGAATATCGTATTGAAAGTACACCCCCCTCCCAAGTCCTCTCCTGGGTGAAAGGAAAGAGACAATATAACAAGCATCATTTAATCCATGTAACTAACCCAACCATGTGGGAAACTCTGGTTGTTATTGTTGACAAATGCAGAGACTAAGAATGCAACTAAGCCAAACTTTTACACACAAACACCAAAGTGAAATATATTAAAGACTTAACAGTAAAGTCGTCTAACATACTAATACCAAATTCTATCTAACTGGGAACACTTACCAAACGGAATGCCAAAACAAAAATCATGAATTTTTGCAGTTCTTTTCTGCTGATCAACGCCTTCCTGCACTGTCTCTCCTAACGCTATTTTTTCCGTGTCATTTTCTTCTGCTGTTGAATATGACTCCTGTTTTTCTTCGACCTTCAATTTTGATTCATCGGGTGCATAACTTAGTGTATTTTTGGCGTCAGAAGCAGCAGTTTCTGCACCATGGCTCTCCAAACTCATAGCAACTGACAACTATATGAGATATGCTTCCTGTTTAGTATCAATATCAAAATAATTGCAATAGCAATCTTTCATTTAAAAGAATATATAATATACACCGTTCTGCAAGCCAGCTCTATTGCCCATCTTTTTATAAATATTTTACTTAAGCGCTTATTGAGTAAGTACTTGGTCATAAAGTGTTTATGTATAAGCTATTTCTATAACAAAAGATAAAATATAGTCCAACTAATTTTGTAAGCTATCCTGGAAAACTTATGAAAATGTAGTAAATTGTTTCTATAAACTCTCCCAAACACTCTCACAAGTAGTGATGTCAGTAGATAAACTCAAATAAGTCAATCCAAATAGACCCTCTGCATTTTAATCTCAGAGGAGTGGCATCCTATGCAATCAAAAAGATTTAACATGATTTCCACTAATTTCACATAAACATAGATAGATGATAAACTAAACTAATTGTGCATTTAATGTTCATTAAATCATTAATGCCAACTTCGTCGTTATACACACTCCGATCACTCTGTTCATTTACATACAGATAGCTACAGTCATATATTTTCATCAAAGCTGTGCTTAATGGTGTAAATACGCCAAATTTAAATCACAGAGCTACTAAATAAAATGGATTTGTTTATATGTCTCTTTTACATTTAATCATCCAAATCTATCAAATCAATTCAAAAAATGAAATGCAGAAAAGAAAGCAGCCATCTTCAACACTAAAGTCAACAAATTTGGTACTTAGAGATAGCAGTAATTTATGATTCAAAATAATTGAGGCAATAACTAAGATTTGCATTAGATCTATGATATTTGAAGGGTTTAACGTAGTTGATGAATAAAATTGGATAAAGTAAAAGAGTTAAAGAGGACCTTGGAGGGGCGAAAGGTGAGGCATGGAAGCGAACGACTCTGGAGGTGTAGACTGCGATGAACGGTGGCGGAGAAGCAGAAGAGATGAGCCTGAGATGTCGCTGCCATGGCAGAGAGAGTAATGCTCGATTTGGATTTGGAGTAGAGAATTCAATTCAGATTTTGGGTTTGGGAGTGTGAAATGAGAATGAGAATGAGAAAAACGTTGCTGCAGTTGTACCGAATGTGGACTCGTCAAAGCTGCTTCGGCAACTGGTCTGGTCCAAAATATTTATTTAATTCAACAAAATAATTAGAAAGCAACTATTTTTCTTATGAAGAAAAAGCTGGTTTGATCTTTTTTCAATATATGTACAAGTTACCTTTTAATTTTAAGACAATAAAAATAATAATTATATCATCATTAAGATTTGCATTTCATGTGAGCATGTAGAAATTGGATTTGGCGCGGTCAAAATCATGACAACGACCACTATTTGATCTTAATTGAACGACTCAAAAAAGGAAGATTTAACTTTTGTTTTATAACTTGAGAATACCAATCTTAAATTAATGATTGGATAACCATGAACGTGTGACTATATGAATGTATCAACTCACACGACTGTTGTCCATCACATTCTAGACATGTGTGTTACGATATTTTATTGATACACATGAAGGGATCATGGTTGATCATAGATTTAGTCACCGTTGTTATATCAAATATGAGTAAAAGTCTTACATTAGATGAAAAGGTGAATGTTGAGCACTTTGCAAGTGATGAGTCCCATAAATTCATTATCTTAAGGTTTTGCATTAAGATATTACTCAATAGCGTGGTTGTTCGAGACCGAATGTAATGGTCCCCATGACCCCCCTCATGATCCAACAATGATATCAAAACTGATGGTTGAACCAACTTCTTGTGTCATAAGTCTTATTGACAAAGTGTTCATGCATAACAAGTCTTATTGGAGTGTGTTACGTTAAGTGTCACCAACGACGAAGCAAGTAAATATGGATGCAAAAGAAGATTATGTTTAAGGGGAAGCATGCTCGTAAAGAATATATCGACTCACACTTAAGAGGAAGATTGCTTTTATATGATAAACATGTGGATGTTGAACATTTTACAAGTGAGATGAGTCATAAACCCCTCGCCTTAAGGTTTTAAGTTAAGGTGTGATGTTCAACTCAGTCAGATAAGCTCCCCTTAGGAGCCAACAACCACCAAACTATGTCACATCAACAATAGTGAAAATACTCCCATCAACCTTTAATTTGATCATATTTGAGTTTCAACAACCAAAATACTTTTTTATTTTTATTTTTTGACCAAAAATATATTTTTTCTTGATAACCGTATTATTATATTATTTTTTCATGCCACATTTTATTTTATGTAAAAAAATTAAAATGTCTCGTAGATCCCAAAAAACTAAACAAAAAGAGGTTGTCATTTCCCTCCACCCAAAAACACCCTTCCTCCTCTCTTTTTTCATTCTTCAGCTTCGAATTGATTCCTCTCAGAAAATGGGTATGAAGTTAAGAAATCGATGAGTGTGAGTAAGACCAGCGCACTAAAGCTTCCCTTTCCCATTTCCGAAAATATGCAATTTTCGACTCGTCTCCATCTCCTTGCAAGGCCTTTACTCTCTTCCTCTCTCCTCCACCCTTCGCGCCAGGTTCCTCTCGTTATTCATTCATTGTTACTAATTAGTGTTTATTATCCTCATTTTGAAGCTTACCATGATTTTTTTTAATATTTATAAGTTAAACAATTAGAACATGAATTTGAACTGTGATTATGCTTCCAATTGAACAAATTTGTGGATTTAATTTCATAGTTATTATCATTCACTCAGTGTGTACTGTGATGTATGTGAGTTTTGGTTCTTTTAGGTTTACATGTTTTCTCAAAAAGTAATGGCCTTTGATGTAGTTAACCTTATAGTTATAGACTGAACTAATACATCAAGTTAAGCACTTCACCTGGGTTCAAACCCGGGACCTCGCAGATACGTGGTGTTCGAGTTTCAGGTGGCGCTTGCCGCTTCGTCTACAAACAAAAAAGAAAAGAAAACGAGTAGTGGTCAATTGTCTGTTTCTATCTTAACCCAAAACATTTGCTCAGCCAATGAAACTCCTGAGTCCTGATAACTACAAGTATTAAAGTAACAACCAAATGTGCTAAAAAGTTACATATTTTGTACATTTATCTGAAAACACCACCGTTGAAGGACGCAGGGCTCACTTAGCAAATAAAAGAGTTAGATTTTATTCTAGAAAGAGATAGTATCAGGTAATCTAACAGCAAATGAGGAACTAATTTTCGATACGAACCACTTGTAACACTGATTAGGGGAATTGATGGCACCTAAGTTTTGCAATTTGTGGTGATTATATGCATTTGGTTGCTGTTCTACAATAATCATTTACCAGTAGTTCATTTTCTTTTGTATTTTGTTTCTCTGTCTTTCTTTTGTGCTCTTAAGTTTCCCTATCTCTGAAATGATTATTTTTTATTTACTTTTATCTTAAATTATGACTATTTTTGAACAGAATGGATTTAGAGAAATAATGACCAGGATTGGTGTAAACACCTGCTCGCTTTCTACTACAGGTATTAGTTCCCATATCTCCTTATGTACCCACGTGTGTCTATTTCGCATGAACTCTCAGTGGCTTTCTTCCGAAGGAATCATTCTTATTCTTTTTCTCTTGCTCTGTGTTTGTATGTCTCTCTTCCTTGTAGTCTGGAAAATTAGGTGTTAATGTTTGAAACATTTTCTAGTTTCAGCTGAAGCTTCAGATTTAGAATGTGATGCGATCCATGACGATGTCAAAGCAGCAGAGAAAAATAACGCACTTTGTTTGGCTGTCTCACAGCTTGCTAGCGAGTTTAGCAAGGAGTCAATGTTATCTTTGCAGAAGTTTTTTCGTGTACGCTATGCCAATGTCGTATCTACAGGCTCCTTGAAGCTTGATATAGCTCTTGGAATTGGAGGATTACCAAAGGTGATAACTAGACTAGTATTGTTAATTGTTATCCTTTAGATCGTTGTTTGGTATATCGGGATATGTACCACATGCTTACAGTATGTGGTCGATCGTCCTAGTGACAATGTTGCACTTTTTTTCCTAAGGTGTTGGTGTGTTTGTGTTTCTGTCTGTGTCCACACTTTATACTCCGAATGTAGCATAAATTAACAAAGTATATAAATAAGCTACTACGCTGACACAAATAATACAACCTTCACTTTAATACATATCCACAGGTTTCCTTAATATGCCTCACATTTGAATGTTTTAGGGTAGGATTGTTGAAATTTATGGACGAGAAGCAGCTGGTAAGACAACACTTGCCCTTCAAATTATTAAAGAAGCTCAAAAGCTTGGAGGTACATATTATTATTTTGGTATTTTAATATTTAAAACACATAGATAAAGAATTTCATGATTTGTACTTCAAATATGAAAATGGCTATTAAATTATTAATAGGATTTCTGAAACATGAAGTGATCTGAGTTAAGGATCAAATCTTAGCCAAGCAATAATAATGAACTGTCGGAGCTTGTTATGGGAAATTATTATTTTCTTTACACTCTACAGATATATGAAGACACTTATAAAAAATTAATATAAAGATCCACTGCTACTCTGTGCTATCTTAAGTTTCAACACGAGTCTACTCCACAGTCAGTGTGCTGCCCATTTTACACATGCACACACACAATAACTTAATGCTTGGTTGAGCATTTAATTCATCAAGCATGTAATGAGAATTCCTATTGCATGGTTATGTTTAATTTCTTTTAAGTGGAAAATGTACAGGTTAAGGGTTTATGCTACATCACCATATAGAAATTCCAAGTTCTTGATGTCATTTTTGTAAACCAACATATCAGTAATTATTTTGACTGTAGTCGGCATCATTTCAATTCACGGTTACTCAGAAGTGAGGCATAGAGAAAGAACTGGGCAATAAGAAGCTAAGAAATACTTGATAAGTATGGAAAATGAATAGAGGCAGTTATAAGCATCTCCATTATTTGGAAGTAGATTAGTTTCTTGAAAAATATATCAGCTTGTATAGAGTATTGTTTACTGAAACATTACTAGTGAGTGAAAGTGTCCAGACTGCATTAAGCTTCTTCTCTCTAATAGTGATTTCTTTTGAATTTTAATATAGCACAATAATTGAATAAAATTTGTGCAAACTACTTGTCAGTTTCCGCATGCAAGATTCATAGTAAACTACTTGTCTCCTGTCAATTTTATAAATTCTATTCATTCTGTTGGCAGGATATTGTGCATATCTTGATGTAGAAAGTGCATTAGACCTTTCACTTGTGGAGTCAATGGGTGTAAATACCAAAAACCTTCTTATCTCTAATCCTGATTGTGCTGAAAATTTGTTGAGCATGGTTGATACACTAACAAAAAGTGGAGCTGTAGACGTGATTGTGGTTGACAGTGTGAGTTACTGTGGTTTTACATTCTCATTAGTTTATCAAAACCAACATTTTTGTAAAATTCCTTTACATTGTCATGAGATCCAAAAGCAGTGTTTGATTTTCAAGATTAGAGGCTACAGTAGACGTTTGCCCAGCCCTGTTGTAGCCGTAACAGACACTCATCCAACTATTTATATTTTCTTTATTTATGCTCTCTTGGTATATTTAAATTGTTTTTGATCATTTCTTAAAATTGTAGGGTTTTGGTAGGGAATGAAGAAGTAAAAGAGAGAATAATCTGAAATTGCTATTGATTTGATGTGATTAAATATGGACCTCTACTTGTTCTAATAATAGATTCTTGATTGTAAATAAGTAAGGGAATTAATCATGAAATATGGAAATCACTTGTAAAATATCCTTTAAGATACTCTAAAATATTTTACGATACAATGATGATATGATGGCATATTTCCAAGATATTTAACAGTTAATACATTTCGTCTTTAGTTTTGCTCTCACATGAATATAAGATGATTTTGTAATTCCAGGTTGCTGCTCTTGTCCCGAAATGCGAACTTGATCAATTAGGAGTTGCTACAAATCAAGATTTGCATTCGCGAATAATGACTCAAGCACTACGGAAAATTCATTATTCATTATCCCGCTCCCAAACTCTCTTAATTTTTGTTAATCAGGTCAAAATCACATTACTTGAAACTTTGAATCTTATCATTTGAATGTCAATTTGTGCAATATACCAAGAAACCGTTAGATTTAACATTCAATAGTTTCTCTCATATACAGGTTAGATTTAGTCCAAAAGCATTTGGGGGACGCGGACCTATGGAAGAGGTCACTTGTGGTGGAAATGCTTTGAGATTCTACGCAGCTGTTCGTTTGCGACTTTCAAGAATGGGATTGATAAAAACTGAAGATAAGGTGTGGTCTTTAATATATTTGAAATACCTCTGATTCAGAACTATAAATTATTTCTTGAGGAAGATTGTCTCAATTCTGCCACTTTTCTTTTGTATCTTAGTAACATAAAGTTACCCAATTTCTCCTTTTCTTTCTCAAACACCTATCTTGTATCAATTCTTTTATCCTCTCCTGACATCTGGTGTTTCAGGTTGAGGGTATCACGGTCT
Source organism: Medicago sativa (assembly GCF_051527215.1). Lineage (NCBI taxonomy): Eukaryota > Viridiplantae > Streptophyta > Magnoliopsida > Fabales > Fabaceae > Medicago > Medicago sativa. Next base: position 87,306,441 of record NC_140755.1, on the reverse strand, counting down.
GTGCGCAAGTGGTAAAAAATAAACTAGCACCAGCAGCAATGAAAAAAGCTGAACTGGGTATCAAGTTTGGAAGAGGCTTTTGCCAAGAATCAGAGGTCTTTGATTTGGCTTGTGAACATGGGCTCATTATGAAAGATGAGGGAAACTACTTCATTGAAGGGGAGCCTTTTACTAGTAGAGAAGCTGCTGAACAATTTTTGGCTAAAAATAAAAGGATTTGTGACAAGTTAGTTATGGACATGAAAAGACTTTATCTTTAGAAAATTAGTTAAACCTCCAAATTTTCCATGGATGGTCTAAGCCAAATTGGAGACATTATGTGATCAAAAAACTTTGCAATCATATTCTTATTACATTAGTATTGCTTTCAATAGGCATCAACCACTCTGAAGATGAGCAAACTGCATTTTAAGTTACTGGAATTGTCAGGTGCTATGATGTGACTATGTGAAAAACACTTTAGAGCTAGGTGTGGAATACTGCAAAATCACAGTAGAAAAAGTGAAATTTGATTGCTCTTTGTAAACCATTTGAAACCTGCTTATGTATTAGGAAATACTTGCTATTGTATTATTCATTAGTCAAAGTTAGATTCATTAGTCAAACCATTTGAAACATGCGATGTAAATTATGAGTTGCCTTGTTTTCTGTTACCTCCTCCCTAATTCCAAGTTAGATTCTTAGATTTTATGTATTTATTGGATGAATCTGTGTATCCCTTTTTCTGGTTCCTATGGTTCTGTCTTCCTATGCTTGTGAACTGTTTTCAGGCGACAAAGCTATGAAGAAACAGATTTTTCAACACTCTGAAATCCAAAATTTCAGATGTATTATAAACAAAAATCGAAGTATGCTTCCAAATATATATTTCTAAGTAAATCATATTAATTCCAGATAAATTATACTCGCTTTATTTCTCATGTTTTGCATAGGTTAAATATTTTTCTGTTTATTGAAATTTTATCTAGTGATGAAATTGAAATTTGTGTCTAGGCTATTTATATAATTTTTTATTGATTAAAAATAATCTATGTATGATTCTCATTTTAACATTGGCAACACAAGGGACATTCTCGAAATTTGAATTAGTAGAAGCATAGTATGTTAGTAAGAAATAAGCTTATGATTTTAAAAAAAAAGCTTTCATAATCTCCCCCGAAGATGCAATGGTGAGTACTTATTTGTAATATGGGAATCTGCAAATAACCTTTTTACAAGCCGAATTAAATATGAATAAAGGCCTTGTTCTTTTAGTATACAATGAACAGTCACGTTTTTTCCATACGAAAAATATTAAACAAAGAGAGAAATGAAAATATTTCGAAAATGGATATATTACTACTAGTATATATATTATAATATTTTTTAAAGAGAGAACATTATTTTTTTTAACTTGTTTTCGATAGACATTATTATCATATTATATCTGATAAAAAAAATATTTTGTTTGTTTCTTGCACAAGAAAAAAAGATTTTGTTTCTATAGAAAATACAAAGAAAGAAATAACATAAAGAAAAAAGATTTTGTGAAAATACAAAGAAAGAAATAACATAAAGAAAAAAGATTGTGTTTCTATAGGAAATACAAAGAAAGAAATAACATAAAGAGAAACTATTTTGTTAATATTATAATATTTTTTAAGCATAGGAAATACAAAGAAAGAAATAACATAAAGAAAAACCATTTTGTTAATATTATAATATTTTTTAAGCAAGAACATTATTATTGTACTCCTTTAAGGAAAACATTATTATTATACAATATATACAACAAAGAATACTTAGCGGGATACTCATATGAGATGATAGTAAACCTCTTTCAATTTGACTAGATATCTCAAGTTTAAATCCAACTCTGTTAATGTAGTAGTGTTAAATGAAAATTTTGAATTCCTAAATAAAATTAACAAATTTTGAAAAATAATTTTATTAAAAGAGGGATAAAGAGAGAGAAATGAACATTATATGATGTTATATTTCGAGAAGGATTAACTTACATACATAACTTCATATTTTTTTTTTTGGTTTAGTAGTATAGTGGCTGAAGTTCACACATTTTATGTATGGATAAGTAGAGTGTCTGGGGTTCGAACTTCGTTTCTTACATATATTATTGCAATATCCTACTAACTTAACTAAGTTCACGAGGACAAAATAGTTACTTTAATTAATAATTCATTATAAACATTAATTATTGTTTGTAGATGTTCACTCTTCATCTTTTTTGTAGTAACTTGGTAAATTAAATATATTCTTCATACTTAATGTGAACATTAATCCTTAAAAACAATCTAAGGAATTGATCTCTTCCCTTGATTAAAAAATCAAACCCTAATCCAAATAATCAAGGGTACACATATCTAGCATCTACCACTAATTAATACATTATAATTTCATAGATATTATATTTGTTTTTGAAGGAATTGATTATATATATTTGTTAATTCATAAATTTGAGATACATTACTATTTTAAGCCATGGTTACCAATTGAGGTACAAATAATATTCCTCATCACTCAGAAAAGTAAACGTGAATGAAGTAAAAGACAAAAGAAAAAGTGAAAAAAACACGTGTTATAAATACAAGAAAGAACCTCGGAACACTTCTTCTCTCCGTGTTCCAAATCATCATCATGTTTTCTCTAGTTCCATAACCTTGTTCTAAAATCCGTGTCTGTGTTATCCCTTTTTCCAAAATTTATTAATTTTTGCTTAATTGTGTGTTCTTCTCCGTTTTCAATAAAACTTTTTCAATTATCTCTTCTGGGATTTTATCTTTTGATTCTGGAAATGGATAATTGGAGAAGAAACCAAAGGATCAGTAACCATCATCAAGTGGGTCAGTGGGGATCCTCCTTCTCATCCTATAACGGAAAACCACCTTTAGGTTCGTTCATTCTTCAGTTTTTGCATGGATTACTCTTTGATGTGAAACTGTTTTTATTTTCTGTTTTCCTTTTAAATTTGTTTTGTTGCATAGTTGAAAAAGTGGGTGAATGTTAGAATTGGTAAATATATCATGATATTGTGAATAATTGCTGTCACATGCAGGTTGACGGAGCACAGTTGTGCTGTGGAGACATCAAAACCTTGATTGTGATCACTTTACTTTTGAATTGGTTCAGTTGGGGTTTTTTGGTTTTAAAAATTGGGGTTTTTCCATAAGGGTTGATAGATAACTATGTTTCAGTTTGCGTTGGATCTCCTGCTGATTATGTTCTGTAATAATTTTTGTCTGTGTCGTGCTTTGAATTCATGCGGTGCGGTTTGCTATTTCGAATTGAATATCTAGAAATCATCTCTTGGTGAAACGTTGTTAAGAAAACCCTATGTCATTAAATTGCTTATTCTTGTATGCAGCTAAATTGTGTATCTTTTTGTACATGAATCTGTTTTGATTATGGTTATATTTGATCTGAAAATGTCTTGATTTTGGCCATGTTCAAGGAGATGTTTATTGGTTAAGACTTAAAATCGCCTGATGATGATGATGTTTGTCGTCATTGAATTGAAATAAAGTAATGCAAAGATATCTAAATTTCCTGCTTACTTCAACTACATTCTTCTTTATACTAACTGGTATATCGTGTTTTAAACTGAAGCTGCCTAGATTTGGCTATTCAATGAATAAAAAATTTATTTTTCACAAGTTTTGCATGATTTTTATTACAGCCACGTTATGTTATAATCACATATTAGTGTCATGCTATCTCAGTGTGCTAATAAGTTGTCCCTTAAACTATCAATTGATTCTATTTATTCTTTTGGTTCACAGATAATAGGTTTCCAACAGTGCCTTTGTGGGAAAAGCAGTTTTGTGCTTCGGTGGGCTCAGTTCCATGGCGAAAGCTAATAGAAGACAAGAGGTACATGTATATGCATCCCAAAGTGGTAAACTGGGACGACTCTGCTGTCAAAGAGGCATTCGACAATGCAAAAAACAGGTATTGGGCTGAGATCAACAACATTCCCTGGGACATACCATTGCCTGATCCTAACATTTACATAGATGATGTAGATTCGAATGCAAGTGTTGATTCTGAACTTTATTTGGATGTGGAAATAGAAGCAGAGGCCCGCCCCAACATAGAAGAAAAAGGAGAGGCGGCTGTGACTCTAGGAAGTTCTCTCCTCTTGAATCAGTCCTCTTCTGGTCTTGGATTGGGACCTACTGGATGGGGGGACGAAGAAGACGAAAAGTTAACAAAGCCTTCTGAACCAAATTATGCTGCTCTGGGATGGGAATCAAACCAACATGAAAATAATGAAACAAACTCTTGGGAACAGTATCATGCTCCCGTTGAACATGCTGCAAAAGAATATGGATGGCAAAATGGTCAGAATGATTCTCAGGGATGGAATCAGAGGGAGCGATATGGTGGTGACTTGTATAACAAGTATCAAGGAAGAAATAGTGGGAGAGGAAATTGGGGAACATGGGATGGATTTAACAGAAAGAAAGAAAACAACATGTCTTGGTCTAAGAACCATGGATATCATCATGGCACTAATGAGTATCAGATGAATAGAGGAGGAAGAAGAAATGGAGGAAGAGGAGGAGGTGGGGGAAGGAGGGGAAAATTTGCTTATAAGGTTGCTACTCCTAGTGCATGGTAAATGAAGATCGAATGCTGTGGAGTGCAAGCAAGGAAACCTATGAAGCTGCTAGAGGGTCAGTTTTGTGAAAGTTGGCAGGATATAAGTTATGTTATCTAGGTATTATATATGTGATGTTATATAAGAATAATGGGTTTTTCAATATTGTTGCATTCACCTGAAGGCTATATGGTCTTTTGGTGTTTGTAGTTTAAGAAATACCTGTGTGGTGACCGATGATCCAATGCATTAGTACTGATATTATTGAAATATGAATATGAAACTACAATTAAATGATGCTATATTGTTTGATTCTTGTCTTCTTGATTATCTTTGCTCCTTTGTGCATACATTTATACCCGAAAAAAAATCTATATAGTAACTCCTAATGAGTTCTTATTGATATATTTGTAAACCAACATATCATTAATTATTTTAATTGAAGTTGTCATCATTTCATGGTTAATTGGTTACTCAAAAGTGAAGCTTTGGGAAAGAACTAGGCATTAAGAGGCTAAGAATCTTGTTTGAATTTCAAGAAATACTTGCGAAGTATGGAAAATGAAACGGAGGCTGTTGTAAGCTTTTCCTCATTTGGAACTAGAGTGTGAACATTCCCAAACTGCATTTAGCTGCTTTTGTCTAATAGTGATTTCTTTTGATTTTTAATATAGGTTCAAGAATTGAATAAAATTTGTGCAAAAAACTTTTCAGTTGACTCAGGCATGATACTCAGTACTCTTAAGTCTTAAACCTTTACCCCATTTCTGTTGGAGAATGTGTTGTTTTGTGCGTTGTCTCCTGTCAAACTAATAAATTATGTTCATTTTGTTGGCAGGATACTGTGAAAATCCTGATGTAGAGAGTGCATTAGACCTTTCACTTGTGGAGTCAATGGGTGTAAATTCCAAAAACCTGCTCATCTCAAATCATGATTGTGCTGAACATTTGGTGATCATGGTTGATACATTAACAAAAGTGGATCTGTAGACGTGGTTGTGGTTGATAGTGTAAGTAAATGTGCCTAGTCGTTTACATCCTCAATAGTTAGCAAAACCAACATTGTTAAATTTCTGTGCATTGTCGTAAGTTTCAAAAGTAGGGTTTCTCTGACTTTCAAGAATGAATAACCTGAAACTGTTATTGATTTGATAGGATACAGTGTACAAATCACCGACGTCTAATTGTACCAATATTTGTTTCTTAATCGTAATTAAATAAAGAAATATATCTTGAAATATGGAAATCACTCCTAAAATATCATCTAAGATACTCTTAGATATTTTAATATGATGATGTGATGACATATTTCCAAGGTATATTAACAGTTAATACATTTCATTTTAGTTTCGCTCTCATGTGAATATAACATGATTTTTTGTTAGTGCTAAGTGGTAACTTGAACTATAAGAAAGAGAGAAAAGAGAGGAATTGTGAGGTTAAAGGTAAAAGAAGAACCTAAAATTTTAAAAAATGATAGAGGTTATCATACAATGACACATACTCAAAGTATTTTTAGTTTAAGCAAAAAACTAAGACACTAACTTGCTACACAAGTTAACTAACCAACAAGTTAGTTACTTATCTAACCAAACCAAGTCCAACTACTAACCAAACTCTAACTGTAATATCCCGCTTAACAACACTGTCATTTGCCATTTATCTATGTCAGCTATTTTTCCGAATTATCTATGAGAATATATTGAACCAAGGGCAAAAAGGACAATTGCCATCCAAAGATTTTTTTAAAGGAAGAAAGTTATATAACTTTCCACACTTCCATTCACATTTTCTCAAACACATTTTCATTCCTTCTCTAAACTAACCATCGGCTCTCTCTTTCTACTATTCATCATCATCTTCAAATTTTTCCAATCTCTCAAAATCACTCCAAATGTCATGATTCAAGCTTAGTAATGGTGATATAACAAGTGCATAGCAAGAATCACAAGCAAAATTCATCCTTCCCTCTCATTTGAAGCTAGCCGCCCCCTTTCCTCATATTTCCAATCCTTCAATTTTGTCTCCAAATCCATGGGAAATTGCTAGGAATCATGTTTTAATGGATACCCTTGGTGGAATAAGCAAGTGGTGAGTGTCAAAAATTCTTCCCTTTCCTACTCCTTATGGAGGCCGCCCCTAAACCCTCATTTTTGGGAAAAATTGCTCCTTGTGAGAATGTTTCAAAATCATGTTTCTAGTGAGTATATGTGTTATGGGTGTTATGATTTTTAAATTGTTTGAATGTTATAGGAACTATTGGAAGGAGAAGGAGCTTAACTAGTGGTTTGGATTTGAAGATTGTGCCACAAAGTGTTCTAGAGGAACCTCCACAAGATTATGAGTTCCTTTAGTTAGTAAACCTTTCCTTTTGGGTAGTCCAATTATGCTATTAGATTGATAAATCATGATTTTGAGCTTTAGGACATGGTTAGTGCTCAGTGGCGGATCCAGGACCCTGGACCAGGGGGTGCGAATTATTTAATTTTAATTAATTATTATTATCATATATATATATATATATATATGGGTTATGATAGAAGACACCTTTTATATATATATATATATATCCTCTAAAAAATATAATTAATAAATGAAAAATAAAAATAAAATATATTATTAGCCTCTAAATATTTATATAGTTTAATTTTTGTTTTGGTTTTGAAGAGTTTACAAATCCTATATAGAGATAAATAAAATATTGTGGGTACACTTATATAATTTCGCATTAAAAAATTATATAATTTCAAGCATAAGCAATGATAGGGTATTATTTAAATTTAAAAACAACAAATAAATCATTAGACACTACAACTAAAGTTATGTTTATATATATATTTTTCAGGTTATACAATAATATTGCGCTAGCTTATTGAAAACTGTATAATTTTAGTAAGCTACTACAACTACGAAACACTGGTCTGATTCCTTCAATTGTACATTTTAATTATGCTTCTAATAAAAATGTTAGGATGATAGCACAAAAAGCAAAAAAAGATAACGCAGCTTTGTCAGTATACATCACAGATTGGTTAATGTCATTTAATACTAACATAAGTGTTGGGTTTGAGAGATGAGTGGTCAGAGTGCTACTCAATTGTCAAGGTGCAAAGATGAAAAGCCAGGGTGTGCAGAGTGCAAAATACCTATGGTGATACATGAAATTTACGAAAATCCAGGGTGTGCAGGTGCACACCCTCACCTATAGCCAGCTCCGCCCCTGTTAGTGCTAATATGTTTTAGGCCTAATACCCTTGCTAATATATTCTAGAATTTGCTTTTATGTTAATTGCCATGCTTATGTTAGTATAGAAGTTGGAGGAAAATTATTAGGCAAGGATTCAATACATTTTTAAAAAAAAATATGTTTATGATTTCGGCTAGATTCCAGAAATTGGAAATTTGTTAAATATTTGGTATGTTCCTATCTTTGGCTAACGGGAATGAAAAACTTTTAAATGAATACGCGACCAATGGCGGTTACGGATTGAACTTTTCATTTTTCCGGATATGTAGCCGAAAATTGTTATAAGAACCTCCAACCAAATACTACCATATTGCTATGTGTATTAATATGAAAGAATGTTTAGAATAAATTATGCTTTTAGAATAATAGATTATGATTTGGTACATTAGGACATGATTTAGTGACAATCTGATTTAAGAGTTACACCCTTGCTAGTGTACTCTAAAATAGCTTTTATGTTGATAAATATGCTTATGGTAATGTAGAAATTAGAGGAAAAATAACGTGACAAGTTTTACGTAAGTATGAATAAATATGCAAATATCGGCTAAAATTCCGGAAAGTGAGAATTGTTGGATTTTACTACTTTGTTTCAATTCTTAGCTAATGTAAATTACACTTTTAAGGTAATATAATGGTTTAGTTGGCTAAGAATCTAAACTCTCATTATTCCCGAATGTGTAGCCGAAATGTGTTATGTAAATCCTCTAATCGCAAACTACCATAATGTATATATATTGGTGTAAGAAATATTTAGAGTACATTAGCCAAGAATATCAGTCATGGGTAGGTCACTAACCCGGGTAAACTACCATTTTAGAGAAGTGAATATTTATTGACACATTTTCAGTTAGAGACGAGAATTTAATTCTCATTATCAGATATGACATTAATTGATTTATTGAATTGTGGCTTTTGCTATCCTCGCCAGTTAGGATACAAAAGGTTCCCGCCAGTTGGAACGGGCACTATCCGTGAGGATGACCCCACAATAATCAGAGGAGTCCGGTATCCCCGTCAGTTGGGTTCCCGCCAGTTGGAAATATTACCGGTTATCAGAGGAATAAATTCCGGGGTTACACCACCTGGGTTTATTCGTAAAATTAACTCAGATAATATTGTTTGTTCAACGCTAACTTACTAACGTAAATGAAAGTTAACGTGATTAAATATTCAGTTATGATATGATTACAAGTTAAAGATGTATAAACCTCAAAGAGGTTGAATTTAGACAGAGGGCAATCATATAGGTATCCCCAAGGATTTCCTGCAGCCTAGGATAGGTGGAGCTCACTGAGACAATATGTCTCATCCCATTCCATTTATTATTTTTCAGGTCCACAGTCATCCAAGAGGGTAGATTAAGAAAAGGCTACATATTGATTATGATGCTTCATTGGTGATGTCTATATGTGGAAATATGTCTCAGGACTTGTTGTGATGTATTTTAGTCCTTATCAGTTTATGGAAATTATGTATCAGATTATGTATAATATTTTGTGCTCGTCAGTTAGTACAAATATCATCTAGATAATATGTTAAGTTATCAGATAATCAGACCAGGAGTCCTAGAGACATATGTACATTAATAGTCTTCACAGGTAAATTTCTATATTGCAATTTAATGTACCCAATATTAAATTTTAACGCTCTCTAAAATTCTAGACACTTTAAGAGGGCGTTACACTAACTAACATGGCTGAATTATACTTCAACAATTTTATCATTCGAGGATGCTGCTCTTGTTCCCAATTGTGAACATGATCAATTCGGAGTTACTATGAATCAAGGTTTACATTTGCAAATGATGACTCAATCAGTATGGAAAATTATTATCGCACTCCCAAACTCTTAGTTTTTGTTATCAGTTTAAAGTCACATTACTTGAAATTGTGCATTGTATCATTTGAATGTCAATCTGTACTAATGAACCATTATATTTATCATTCAATACTGTCTCACGTACACAGGTTAGATTTAGTCCAAAAGCATTTGGGGGACGTGGATTTATGGAAGAAGTCACATGTGGTGGAATCGCTTTGAGATTCTACTCAGTTGTTCATTTGCGACTTTCAAAAATGGTGATCAAAACTGAAGATAAGGCGAGGTATATATTTGAAATACCATCAGGTTTCAGGGCTATAACTAAATAATTTATTGAGGAAGACTTGTCAATCTTGCTACTTTACTTTTGTATCTTACTGCTTCTTAGTAACATATAGAAAGTTACCCAATTTCTCCTTTTCTTTCCCAAAGACCAATCTTGTTTTAATTCTTTTCTTCTCTCTTGACATCTGGTGCTTTCAGGTTGAGGGTATTATGGTCTGTGTGCAAGTGGTAAAAAATATACTAGCACTGGCAGCAATGGAAAAGACTGAACTGGCCAAATCGGTATCAAGTTTGGAAGGTGATTTTGGGTAGAACCGGAGGTCGTTGATTTGGCTTGTGAACATGGACTCATTATTAAAGATGAGGAAACTAACTTTATTGAAGGGGAAGCTTTTAGAACTAGAGAAGCAGCTGAACTATTTTTGGCTAAAAATAAAGAGATTTTGTGACTAGTTATGGACATGAGAAGACGTTATCTTTAAAAATTGGGTAAGCCTTAAAACATTCCCGTCAACAAATGTCCATGGAGGATCTAAGCCTAACTGCAATCATATTCTCAAGGCATCAACCATTCTGTAGATGAGCAAACTGCATTGAAGTTACTGGAATTGTCGTGTGCTATAATGTGACTGTGTGAAAACCATTTGAAACCTGCTTATCTATTTGTAGGAAATGTGTTTTTGTGTTCATTAGTCAAAAAAAGGTTCCAATTACAAGACTGCAGTGTAAATGATGAGTTGCCTTATTTTCTCTTAGTATATGTTCCCTTAGTCAAACAAAAATCAAAGTATGCTTCAAAGTATATATTTCTAAGTTAATCAATTTTTCTTGACAAGACTAAGTAAATCATATTAGTACCAAATAAATTATACTCGTTTTATTTCCCACGTCTTGCACAGGTTAAGAAATTTTGTTTATTGAAATTTTAGTTAGTAATGAATGCGAAATTTGTGTTTAGAGCTTTAGGCTATTTATATATTTTTCTTTTATCAAATAAAAATCTGTGCATGATTTTTGTTTTAATATTGGCAACACCAGTGTCATCATCTTGATTATGCTCTTTTCACTTCTAATGTGTCGGTGAATGATGGTTCGCTTGGTTATGATAACCTTTTTTATGCTATTTTGGATTCTATTTAATCAGAATTGGAGAAAGCAGGTGGAGGGTCATTGAACATACTTGTATGAGACAGTGGCTTGCCTTCATCTGGTGGGAGTGTAACTTCACATGACAGGGAGTGTAACTTCACTTGACAGTGCAAGAACTTTTACAACACAAACTTGGTTCAACATGTGAAGAGAGGTACACACCAAAAAGGCTTGGAAAAACCCATTTAGACTTGAGTGTTTGCCGTGTTTCATGAAAATCAAAAGCAGCCATTGTATGAGAAATTTTGGGGACTTTTCTTTCCAAGCAAACAACCTAAATACTCAAAATTTGAATTAGTAAAAGCATAACAAATTAGTAAGGAATAAGGTTGTGATTTCAAACAAAGCTTTTACAATATCCCTTTGCTTGATGAGGCAATGATGAATTCTTTTTGTAATCTGGGAATGGGAGCCTGCAAATACCCTCTTATAAGCCAAATTAAAAACTAAATATTCTAAACCAGATAACTTATTTACTACGATTTTAGATGTATAAAAAACTTTATTATGCTATAAACTACTTCACTCGCTTCTTCTTTAAAATAGTACATTTGAAGGAAGTGGATTTTTGGAGTTTTTTCTTTCTATTATACATCATTATAATCCACCAATAAATCCCTGGCTAAAATATGGTTTTGGTCCCTGCAAATATGTCTCGTTTTGCTTTTAGTCCTGTAATTTTTTTCGTAGTTTTTGATCCGTGCAAATATGTCTCGTTTTGGTTTTGGTCCCTAACCCCACTTTTATGATGATTTGCACACGTGTCATATAATGACTGAACCCATTTTGTAGAAAAATAGTCCCTGCAAAATATTTTGATTTTTAAAAAGGTCCCTGCAAAATATTTTGTTTTTGAAAATTCCCTCCAGGTAGGGACTATTTCCAAAAGCAAAATATTTTGCAGGGACCAAAAACTACGAAAAAAATATACAGGGACTAAAACCAAATGAGGCATATTTGCAGGGACTAAAACCATATTTTAGCCTAAATCCCTATTATTTTGCGCTCTCTCTCTCTCTCTCTCTCTCTCTCTCTCTATATATATATATATATATATATATATATATATATATATATATATATAAAGAAAACTATCCCTTTCATCACTTTTGGGTTGAATTTTTCTTTCCAAAAGTACACTCAATTTTCAATACAAATAACATATGTAACAAATAGATAAGAATAAATTTAAATATTAAAACAAATGTAACAAACACGATATGAATATATATATATATATATATATATATATATATATATATATATATATATATGTATGTATATGTTTGATTTTTTTCTTTTATCATTTAAAAAGTTTAACAAACTAGATTAATATGTTTATACTTACTTTTTATTATCTCAATTATACCCTTAACCAACTTTTTCTATAATAAAGATTTTTGTTGGTGTGTTAAAAAAAAAGAATTTAGATTATATTTTTTTTGTTATATTGTTGGCGTCATTGAAATAGATAATCATAGTTAGTTAGTTTTTTTTTTTTTTGAGGGAGTAGTTTGGGCTGTTATAACGTGAAAATAACAAACATTTATAGTTTTAGTTTTAATCAAAATCAAAATGTTATAAAAAAACATCGTTATAATTTTCAAACATTAGTGCAATAAAAAGAGCGTGAGTGCCCGTCTTTTCGCTAGTGTGTGTGCATATACATATATATATATATATATATATATATATATATATATATCCAATAAATTCCTATTATTTTTCTCCCCCATAAGAAACAATTGTTAGTTACTCCCCCTCTTTGTCCTCGTGAGTTTAACTCAGTTGGTTGGGACAATGCATAAAATATACAAGGTCCAGGGTTCAAACTCCGGCCACTACCCAAAAAAAAGTTACTCCCCCTCTCACTAACAATTTTTTTTCTTTCCACATACCACCTTTCTCTCTCTTTCGTAACAAATAACTGTTAATCATCTAAAAATTGTTTGTAAAGCAAAACAAAATTTATTCCACCGGGTATTTTAATCTTTCCGTCAAAATTGTTCTTTTATTTTGCATTTGAATTTTTAATAATGTTACTCATCTTATTCATACAATCTCAACTTTTCATGGAACCAATATTATAAGTAGCAAAATTTTGTTCCAACAAAGTTTAAATTTGCAGATAACAAAAAAAATAATATTTATTAAAAAAAACAAATTTGAATTTTTCAAATAGATAATATTAATTTAGTTTGTTTTAGTTTGTGAAAAAAAATATTAATTTAGTTTGTATGAAAAATATAGTAGTTAGTAGGAGTAATTGATAGAGAGTATAATTAGCATATTGTGTAGGGGTGGGAACAGGCCAGGCCGTCCGACAGGGGCCTATGGCCTAGCCTATTTAAAGCCTAACTCGACCTAGCTCGTTTATTAACAAGGTTAGGTTCAAGCTTTTTATAAAGCCTATTTAATTAAATAGGTCAGGCTAAGGCTTACATAAAAGCCTATTAAGTCTGTCGGACCGACCTATTAAGCTTTTTATGTATAATATATCTTCCATTATTGATATCGTTGAAGTTTTTTTTTCTCATAAACTCAAGTCTTCATATGATTAGTTATTTAGTAGCATATATATTGATGTGATTAGACCTTCATAAGATTTCATTATTTAGTTGTAGATATATTCATGTGCTTTAGGCCTTCGTAAATTTTGGCTTATTTAGTAGTAGGCTTACATGTGTTGCTAGACTTTAGTGTAAAATAGGCTTTTAAATAGACTTTCAGAATTCATCGGACCTTTAAATAGGCCAAGCCAGGCCTCGAATATGAGCCTATGACTGGTAATAGGCCAGACTCAGGCCTATAATTTTTGAAGTAGGCCAGACTTAGGCCTTACAAAGCCCGGCCCGACCTAGCCTATTTCCACCTCTAATATTGTGTACCCTTAAACTATAAACGATAAAAAAACACAGTTAAATAGAAACATTAAATTTGTACCCAAACGATACGTGAATGCTATTTACAAACTATGATTTTTTTTAGGCAACCTACAAATTATGATTTGTTGTGTTCATTATATACCAGTGTTTTCCTTTATAAAACTTGAGTGCATTATGTTAGGTGCTTTTTATACGCTTCTTATTAAATTATTCATGATTTCCTCAAATTCATCATAATATTGTCAAAGTTTGTTATAACTCATAAAGTGTATTTAAAGCAATGTTTCGCAAATCGAGTGTTAACACTCCGAGTTTACATTTTTAGGTACCAAAATCGTGTTAACTCGGAGATAAACTCGATTTCTGGTAAAATCGGAAGGTTTGACTTTGACGAGTTTGACCGAGTTAACACTCAGTAAACTCGTGTAAACTCGACCGAGTTTTACGAATTTACATCTAACAAAAAAAAACGGCCCTTTTTTTGGGTCCATTTTTTTCAAAACCCAATTCATTTTCTACAAGTCCAAAGACTGAAACATTTACTAAATAGTTACTTTTACAGTAACACGTTCTTCCTGAGATGAAACGTTTTTTTTCTTTCTTCTCTAAGTTCTCAAACCATGAACAAGGGAGCACATATCAGTTAGGGTTGCGATTCCAACGGTGGAAATTCATATTTCGACGCCGATGATTGCGACGCCGGTTAGGGTTGCGGTGGTGGTGTTTATTGACCTTTTGAAGAAATTAACTAGTTTATTTTCTAGATAGTTTTATTAACAACTTTAGGAACTTGTGAAACTTTCTTTTTTAGATGGTTTTATGGATGACTTAAACTTAGAGACTTATGAAACTTATGATTTTGTGCGTTAATTTTTGTATTTTGATGCTAAGTTGAACATAACGTTTTATTATGGTAGTTTGGTATAATTTGCCTTTGTAATTAAGTCATATGCACTATTGACCTATTTACAATATTATATTAGCTTTTATATGTCATGCATATAATAAATTTTATACTCCCTCCGGTCCTATTTACAAGAGAAAGTTGACTTTTTAGATACATTGAATAATGTATGTATCTAGTCAAGAACCTAAATCAAATACATAAATTATTTAATGTATCTAAAAACTAAATTGTTTCTTGTAAATAGGACCGGAGGGAGTATAATTTTAATTTTAGGTAAACTCGTACGAGTTCTCGAGTCGAGTTTACCTAGGCAAAACGAGTTGAGGTAAACTCTCGAGTTGTAAAACCTTGATTTAAAGTGTATTTTTACTTAAGAACCATAGGAAAGCACATGTTCTATTTTTCTTATAGTGTCCAATATTGTTTTAATTAGATACAGTTTGACCCGACTTTTTTTTCCTACATTTTTAAGCAGAATGTAGGCCAAACACAATATCAATTAAGTACTTAATAAAAAAGTACTTTTTTTTAATGTATAAAATTGAATGGAATGAGCTTTGGTCAAAAGTTGTTGAATGTTACTTTAGAACTACTTGTTAGTAACAAACTATACATATATTTTGTACAAGGCATATTGTAACAAACTATGCATATCATTTTCTTATTAAAAAAAACTATACATATACTTTCAATGACACCAACAATGTAACAAATATAATACCATATAATATAAATTCTTATCTTTTTGAATGACACCAAAAATATAGTAATCTCATAACAGAATTCGTTATAGGGTATAATTGGAAATGAAAAAACCAAATATTAGAATCAAAACTTTGTACAATATTTTAACAAACAACTTTTAACTTAAAAATAGCTGTAAAACTAAGGGTGCGTTTGGCCCTACTTTTTTGAGGTCTAAAAGTTACTTTGATAATAAAATTGCAAATTAAAACTTTAAAGTTAAAGTTAAAGTCGTTTGCTATTTGTTGTTTTTTCCAACTTAATTAGTAAAACTTTTTAAGGTTGTCTAATATAGACCTCTCAAAAATAGGCCGAAGATGGACATTTACAATTTATAGATGTTAAAAAAATTATAGTAAAGCATAAATTTTATGATAATAAAAAATTGAAAATAAAAATAACATTTTATTAAAGTTTTTTAAAAATATGATGGTCTATTGTTGGACCGGATACATATTAGACAAACTCTTTTTTTTAAAATATATTTTCATTGAAAATCTTGATCTTAATTGATAAATAAGGAAAATATATGAATTTTGCATATGTGATAAATAAAAATTCATAAATAATTTTATTAAACACATACAAAATATTTTACAAGAGTAATTATTTGAAGAGAATTTAATAATATATTAGCTATAAATATAATAATACCTTGTAACATATTTAATCATTTTGATAATTAATATTTTGATAATATCTGGTCAAAAAATTAGATAGCCCAACATGTATATATTACTATAATATTTTCCTCAAAAGAAATTAGATAGTTTATTTTTAGTTGTATACATACGTTGCTATTGAAATTATTAGAAAATAAAAACGTTGGCCATTGGGCTGGATATGCGATAGCATTTTTAATTAATATACAAATAAAAAAATAAAACTAAAATATTTAATGCTTTGGGTGGGCACCAGCAAAATTTGAAATGAGGTACACAATAAATAATAAAATAAAAGTAAAAATGTTCCAGGTAGGTATCGAATGGTGAATCAAAAATGTAAAATGCCGTGTAAGTAGTTTTAAAGTTGATTTCAACACCTTATTTTCAAAGTCACTTCTATGTAGTTTTCTTCCTTACAAATAAGTTACTTCTTTTAGAAAGAGCTTTGTTAAAATTGTGTTTGACCCTACTTCTCCTTAGAAGTGAAAGATAAGTAGAAAATAAGGAGGGCCAAACATGCTCTAAAAATACCCTAATAAAGTAACCTAACAACTTTAACTTCTTTTTTAAAACCCTTAATTTTAACTTTGTTTTAAATTAGCTTTTAGACCGGAAATAATCCAAGCCAAACGCTACCTACTATGGATTGTTTCTTGTTATTATTTTAGAGGGATATAACTAATTTTGTTTAGTTCATCATTTAAGTTTAAATAATACTATAAAAGTGATAAAATAACTTAAATAAAAAGTAAATATGAAAGAAAGATTTCTGGCCAAAAGATTTTTTTTTTTCCTTTTCGAAAGAGCCCAAAATATGTATTTTCTTTGTATTTTGTTATAGAAGATAAGATTGTTTCTTTAAAAAAAGATTGTTTCTTCCTATTATAATTCGGCAAAGTTGTTTTTTTTAAATAAATAATTTAAATAACTTAATGAGATTTGTTTTGTTTTTTTTAAATAAATAATTTAAATAACTTAATGAGATTTGTTTGTTGGCAACATAGGCTATAAATAAATATAAGAGATACAAGTAAAGTGATTGGAAGTCATATTTGGTGGAAGCAAGAGAGAAAGTAACCTCAAAACACTGTCTTTGTTTGTGTTCCAAACCAACATCATCGTCATAATGGGTTACCGATCATCATCATCGTATAACGAAAAACAATGTTAGTTTCTTTCCTTTGCTTTTATTCATTCTTCAGTTTTTGCATGGATTTACTCTTTGATGTCAAACTGTTTTAATTTTATCTTTTTCTTTTTAATTTGTATCGATGCATAATAGAAAAAGTGGGGTGAGTTGAAATATTTTCGTGACACTATAAACAAAACCCTATCTCATTAAATTGGTTATTCTTATATGCAGCTTAATTTCCTTTCATCCATGTTGCATACATGAAACTGTTTTGATGAGCAACGAAGCTAGCCGAAATTTTACGAGGGGCTAAATATATAAAAGAAACTAAATATATTTTTATGAATCTTATTTTGATGATTTTTGTCGTTTACAAAACTGTAATTATTTATCAAAAAAATTAAATTGAATCTTTTCGTGACATATTATAAACAAAACCCTATCTCATTAAATTGGTTAATATGCAGCTTAATTTCCTTTCATCGGTGTAGCATACATGAAACTGTTTTGATTATGGTTATATTTTGATCTTATAATGTCTTGATTTTGGCTATGTTCAAGTAGATATCAATTGATTCTATTTATTCTTTTTTGCTAACAGATAAGTGGTTTCCAACAGTGCCTTTGTGGGAAAAGAAGTTTTGTGCTTCGATTGGCTCAGTTCCATGGGGAAAGCTAATAGAAGTCAAGAGATATATGTGTCTGCATCCCAATGTGGTAAACTGGGATGACTCTGCTGCCAAAGAGGCATTCCACAATGCAAAAAGCAGGTTTTGGGCTGAGATCAACGACATTCCCTGCGACATACCATTGCCTGATCCTAGCATTTACATCGATGATATAGACTGGAATGCGAGTGTCGACACTGAACTTTATCTGGATGTGGAGAGAGAAGCAGAGGCCCGCCGCAACATTGAAGAAAAAGGCGAGGAAGTCGTGATTCTCGGTAGTTCTCTCTTCTTGGATCAGTCCTTAACGGGTCCAGGATGGGGGGACGAAGAAGAAAACGTAACAAAGCCTTCTGAACCAAACTATGCTGCTCAGGGATGGGAATCGAACCAACATGAAAACAACGAAATAAACTTTTGGGAACAGTATCATGCTCCCGTTGAACATGCTGCAAAAGAATATGGATGGCAAAATGGTCGGAATGATTATCAAGGATGGAATCAGAGAGAGCAATATGGTGTTGACTTTCATAACAAGTATCAAGGAAGAAATAGTGGATGTTGGGGATATAACAGAAGGAAAGAAAACAACATATCTATGTCTAAGAACCCTGGATATCGTCATGGCAGTATTGAGTATCAGATGAATAGTGGAAGAAGAAGAAATGGAGGAAGAGGAGGAGGTGGAGGAAGGAGGGGAAATTTTGCTTACGTGGAAAAGGTAGCTACTCCTTGTGCATGGTAAATGAATATCAAATGTCTTACACTGCAATCAAGGACACCTATAAAGCTTGTAGAGGGTCAGTTTATGAAAGTAGGTTAGGGTATAAGTTATGTTATCTAGGTATTATATATGTGATGTTATGAGATACCTGTGTGGTGATCCATGATACAATGTATTTTTTTCTTTGACCAACAATGATATAATGTATTAGTACTGTTATTATTGAAATATGAATATGCAACTACAATTAAATGAGGCTATATTGTTTGATTCTTGTCTTCTTGATTTTTTTCTGTTCCTTTTTGCATACATTCATACCTGGAAAAAATAATAATCTATATATAGCAACTACAAATGAGTTCTTATTGTTATATTTCTAAATCGATATATCATATATCAGTCATTATTTTAACTGAAGCTATGATCATTTTATGGTTAACTCAAGAGTGAAGCTTAGAGAAAGAATGGGCATTAAGTAAGAGTCTAGTTAGAAACTTGTTTGAATTTCTCTCTCTGAATTTCAAGGTGAGAGCCTATAATGGTCATGTGCCCAGCCCAACTCTAGTACGTAGTAACAAGTTTGTCATCCAATTATTTAAATTAGATTATCTTTCTTTATCCTCTCTTGCTATTTTTTTTTTTTTATTTCTTTTGATAATTTCTTAAAGTATTAGGGGTTTGGTAGGGAAGGAGGAAAAGAAAGAATTAGGTAATGAATAACCTGAAATTATGACGTATTTCTAAGGTATATAAACCGCAGATAAGAGAAAAAAGATAAGAAGATCTCTAAGAAAGAGAAAAAAGAGAGGAATTATGAAGTTAAAGATAAGAGGAGAATCTAAAATATTCAAATTTGATAGAGGTATACAATTACACAAACTCAGAATCTATCTATATATAAAAGTTGTCCCAAGCCAATTTTGAAGCCCTAATTTTTCCAAAACCCTAATGGCTACAATTACTGTTTTACCCTAACTAAATCGTTAATCTATTTATCTATAAAAGTTAACCCGAAAGCTTATCTATCTATATATAAAAGTTGTCCCAAGCCAATTTTGAAGCCCTAATTTTTCCAAAACCCTAATGGCTACAATTACTGTTTTACGTACCCTAACTATGAGAATGATGCTTGATTATATTTTGCTTTCTTTAGTCTTTAGATATACATTGATGAATAATTTGGAGGCTTATTACTTATCATGTTTTTTGGTTCCTGTAGGAATTTTGGAAGTTGTTTTGATGTATTTTACTTTTTCACATGCCCTGAGTTTTTCATGTCTCGATAGAGAAAAGATATATGATAATAGAGTATGTTGTTTTTACCCTGACATATCACAACCAAAACCTGGCATAATGTGGTCAACTAAAGCTATATTTGATGAGATGCTCTACATGTTTTCTTTAATCTTATTGTTTTTGACATGTTTTCTTATCCAAAAAAGGGGAAGTCAAGTCATGATAGTTTGGTCATTTTGCCTTTGATTTAGCCTGTCTTCGAGTTGGAGTTGTTCTGTCTGAGTAGTGTGTTGTAGTTTTTGCAGTGTTGATATATGCATACTGTTTCAGGATTTTGGTTGCTGTATTGTATCTTCAGTGGGGAGTTGATGTATCAATCAAGAGAGACGTAGCTAGCAGACTATCCATATCACTGTTTTTCAGCTTGCCGAATTCATTTAGACTGTTGTATTTTGTGAGAGGTGCCTTATAACTGTGCAACTCATGCTTCTCTGTGGCAGAAGTTGCCTCTGTATAGTTTGCTGAGTATAAGTGATCAAGTTTCTTTCAATTGAGGCAAATAATGTGTCTTGATGAATTTTTTTAGTGGCTTTGGTGTTATAACACTCTTTTTCCCACATTGTAATGGTGTAAGTCCGTGACCAACTTATTGGTGTTGAATACTTATGTAAACTATAGTTATAGTTATGCTGAAATATTCTAATACATTAATTTTACTAACTATATAAAGAACAACCATCAATTCTCCTAAAAAAGTCATATTGTTTTAAGCCAAGAGCACTCCCACGTGATTTTTTATAGTGAAGTGATGTCATCTTGGATCAGTGGCTTTCACACTCTTATAAGGGTTCTATTGTTGTCTGATGTATCAAATTATTTATTTTTTAACAGCAAGTGAAGTATCAATTTATTTCCAAGTTTTCAAAAACTACATGTTTTGCATATTAGGTATGTTCCTAATCAATTGGCACACTTTTAGTAAAATTGAAAGAGAATAAAGAGTAAAATACAATTGTATTCCACTGAAGTGTGTTTATGTCACATTACTAATTCAATCTTAAAAATCATAAATCACTGATATTGAACAATGCATTAATAAGCTTCCTAGACACACTTTTGCGACAAGCTATTGGTTTTTTTTTTTTTTTTTGAAACAACAAAATAAGCTATTGGATGTATAGAGAGTGAACTGAATTGGATCACAGAGGAAACAATCAAACATGTGGAGGACATTAATATGATTAAGTTGTGATCAAGTTGTCTAAAAAATATCAAGTAGTGATCACGTTCCTATTACCCCATCCAGCAAAAACTTATAACTTAGACTACTTTTGTAAGATAAAATCTTATATTAGTGTAAAGTTGTGATAAATTTATTTTGTTTCATGTCATTATATTCGATTGTCTTATTGCGAATATAATATAAATGTCATACATGTTAGTCGCAACTAGCAATTTAAAAATCATTTGTTCAAAAATAATCTTCATCTATATCAGACCCGTGCGATAGCACGGGTGAAAAGTCTAGTATTAATAGTTACAGCAAAAATTAAGACACTAACTTGCTACACAAGGTAACTAACTAACAAGTTAGTTAGTTATCTAACCAACTACTAACCAAACTCTAACAATCATGATTGAATTACACTTCAACAATTTTATCATTCAGGTTGATGCTCTTGTTCCCAAATGTGAACTTGATCCATTAGGAATTGCAACGAGTCAAAGTTTACATTCGTGAATGATGACTCAAACACGACCAAAATTTTATTATCGCACTCCAAAACTCTATTAGTTTTTGTTAATCAGATCAAAGTCACGTTACTTGAAATCGTGCCTTTTATCATTTGAATATCAATTTATACCAATGAACCATTACTTTATCCTTCAATAATGTCTCACGTATACAAGTTAGATTTAGTCCAAAAGCATTTGGGAGACGTGGACCTATGGAAGAGGTCACTCATGGTCATTTTGATTGTTATTGTGTGGAAATAGACCTGCATAAAACACTCATTCTTAATCTTGTGAATATGAAAGATAACAAGTTGTGTACTCCCTCATCCCTATATATGTAAACCCCCTTTGCTTTTTTTACATTTCTTAAGAAAAGTTGTCAGTTTAATTAATGTGTCTGTTTTGTGTGTTAATATTACCAAATTATCCTTTGTTTATTTGTGTATTAAAGTTGACTATTCATATTTCAAGACAAAATAATAGTACTCCCTCCATCTCTAAATAATAGAGTAGTCGTTTAAGGTTTATGCACGGTTATTAAGGAAATGATTAGTTGTGTTGATTTTGATGGTAAATTTAGTATCATTTACTAAAACACCCTTATTAATTGTAGTTAGTGGAGTAGTTAAGTTGGATGAAATTTAATAAATAAGGGTATAATAATGGAAAAATATAATAAATGTTGCATTGGTATTCTAAAGTGACAATTATTTTGAGAAAAATAAAAACTGGTAAAGAGACAATTATTGTGAGACGGAGGGAGTATTAATTAAGGGTATGTTTAGGAAAAAAATAATAAATGCATCTAGTAATTTGAAAAGGGGTTTACATTTAGGGAAAAATTAAAGTCAAATAGGTGTTTAGATATAGGGACGGAGGGAGTATTTTAATTAGTTGTGGAAAATATGGCAACAAGGATGCCATTTATCTATTCAACAAACTTTTTGACGTGAACAAAAAATATCAAAAAATATTTATGAAGATAAACTAGAATGACAAAATTAACTCAAATTATTATATCATAACATTTTATTTGAATAAAAATTAAAATAGATAAAATATGAACTTGTTTCATTCAAGACACCTTAAATTAATATTTTCTAAAACATTTTTCATTCATTAAACACTATTTATATTTTGAAAACATTAAATGCTTTAATTTTAATTTAATATTAATCAAATGAAATATCAATAAAGTAACTTATTACTTGATTGCTAGTACTTATCAATCACGACTAGAAGGAGGAAATATTGTCCTCGTGAACTTAGCTTAGTTGGTATGGACAACGCATAATATATGCAAGGTCTGAGGTTCGAACCCCGGCCACCACAAAAAAAAAAGGAGGAAATATTAAAGAAGACGAAATATTTTAAAAAAATATTAAAATAAATTGTGAAAATTAACAGGTAGGACTAATAAATGATATTATTCTACTAAAAAAAATTATATTAGAATATTATATTAGAATATCCTATTTAATAAAAAATCTTGATGAAAAAATATGTAAAAATATAAAAAGCATTACATCCTTCCATTCAAAGATTATTAAATCATTGGTAAAAAATTGATATAAAAATAAATGCATATTCAAATCATGTTTTCGTAAATGATGAAGATTTGTTTCCATGTGAAAATAATTTTAAAAGTGAAAAAGAAAAAAAGAGAAAAATGAAAATATTTCCAAAATTAAAAACAATTAGAAATAAATATAAAAAAAGAAAGAAATAACATTAACAAAAACGGATACTTTATTACTAATATATTATTATATTTAGAGCAAAAGAAATAACTTTATCTTTATTCATTCCTTAACAAAAATAACTTTATCATCGTATATTATATATGATGGAAAAAAAAAATTTATTGTAGAAAACTAATATTAAATTGTATCAATCTTGTAGAAAACTAATATTAAATTGTATCAATAATTTTTTTTTTAGTGTCCGGGGTTCGAACCCCAGACCTTGCATATATATGCAATATCCATACTAACTGAACTAAACTCACGTGGACAAATTGTATCAATAAATAAATGGGTCTTGCTAACAAGTGCCCTAAGGACATTGTTTAAGGAACCCCAAAAAAAGAAACTATGTCTTGAAAATACAAGTCAAACACTTTTTAAAGTCATAACCGTACAATTTCTAATGCAAAAATTGCTACTTTTAGATGCTTAAACAATACGCTTAGGACACTTGTTAGCATTTTTCTAAATAATAATATTAAAAGAGGGTGAGAGAGAAAGAAATGAAAAGTTTTTCCAATAACGAAATTGATAAGAAAGAAATAATATAAAAAAAACAAACAAATACATTATTATGTATGATGAAGAAGATTGTATTTCTATAGAAAATAATATTATTAAAAGTGTTTGAGGAGAGGAAAATGAATATAAAAATAAATAATAAAAAATATACACATATATGAAATTTCAAAATTATTTGATACTTCAACTAATAACTTCAATTGACATTCCTTAGAAAAAAAACTTCAATTGTCATATAATAATTTTCTAAAATACAAACAAATATCGACTATGTGATTTGATAACTTTGTCATGTAATTATTCTATTTCACATAGAGATATTTGTTAATTAATTATCAAAAAATGAGATACTATACTATTTTAAGCCATTGGGTTGCCACCTTTTCATAAATCATAATCACTCAAAAAAATAAATGTAAATAAAATTTTTTTTGAAGAAGACAAAAGGAAAGTAAAAAACATGTGCTATAAATAATACTCCACATAGACATAGTCATAGACAAGTACTAAGTACAAAGTGATGTCATAAGCCAGAAGAAACCTCGGAATAATTTTGTCTTTGTTTGAGTCCAAATTATCATCATCATCATCATCATCACGTGTCTTTCTCTCTCTATCTGAAATCCCATTCCCCAAAGCTTGCTAATTTTTGCTTCAATTGTGTTTCTTCGCTGTTTTCGATAAAAACTTTTCAATTTCCTCATCTGGGTCTTTCTCTTTTGATTCTGGAAATGGCTAATTGGACAAAAAACCAAGGGTTCAGTAATTATCATCAAGTGGGTCAGTGGAGATCCTCATCCAATAATGGAAAACCACCTTTGGGTTAGTTAATTACTTCCATTTTATTTTCTCTTTCTCCATTCTTCAGTTTTTTTGCATGGATTACTTATGTTTTTTGTGAAACTATTTTTACTCTTTTTCATTTTGATTTGTGTTAAGGAATGCTAGAATTGATCAATGTTTTAAAATGAAGTTATGTTGGAATTTTGATATTGTGAATGATTGATGTCACATACATGTGTTGTGAGTAATTGAAAATTATCTTGATACGCTGTTTCAATTGTGGTAGCAAATGGTTTTCTTAAAACTTTGATTATAATCACTTTTGAATGTGTTCAATTGGGATTTTGGTTTGAAATTTTGGACTTTCTTGTTTGACTCAATTGATAAGGGCAGGGTGGGGTTGTAAAATATATATGATGGAGGGTTTAGGTTTCATTTCCTTGTCAATAACTGAAGGGAGTGCCACTAACGATATGAAATGTTGTCATTTCTTTGGTTGGTGTTTTGCATGGTCATCAGGTTGGTTGGTCCCTACGTCAATCAATTATTGAAATGTACAGGGTTGATGGATAACTATGTTTCTGTTTGTGTTGGATGTTCTGCCAATTATGTTCTGTAATCACTTTTGTCTGTGCCGTGCTTTGATTTCATGTTGTCTATGGTTATGCTATTTCTAATTGAATATCTAGTAATCGAATCTTGATATGACACATTGTAAACAAAACCCTACCTCATTATATTGATGTAGCTTACAGGAAGCCAACTCTTTTTTACTCGAACTCGGAGTGTTGTATGTTAAACTGAAACTATCTAGGTATCTACTAATTAAATCTTCTGGAGGCATATTTACTTTTTAAAATATCCTTACGTCATTCAATTGTTGAATAGGAAAGCTTAGCGGTCGATCTTTTGTACCTCCAGCTATGTAAAAATTCAATTTGTTTCGGATTTTGAACTAAAGTGGTCTAGATTTGGCCATTGAATAAACAAGTATTTATTCTTCTTCACGAGTTTTGCATGTTTTTCACTCCTTTGCCACATTATGTTAGAATTACATTTAAGCGTCATGCTATCTCGATGTGATAAATTATCAAAATTGATTCCATGTATTCCTTTTGGTTCACAGCTAAGAGGTTTCCAACAGTGCCTTCGTGGGAAAAGAAGTTTTGTAATTCGGTTGGTTCAGTTCCATGGAGAAAGGTAATAGAAGGCAATAAGTATATGTGTCTGCACCCCAAAGTGGTAAACTGGAATGACTCTGCTGTCAAAGAGGCATTTGACAATGCAAAAAACAGGTTTTGGGCTGAGATCAACGACCTTCCCTGCGACATACCATTGCCTGATCCTAATATTTACATCGACGATGTAGATTGGAATGCAAGTATTGACCCTGAACTTTATCTGGATGTGGAGAGAGAAGCAGAGGCCCGCCGCAACATGGAACAAAAACCCGAGGCAGTCGTGATTCTCGGTAGTTCTCTCCTCTTGAATCAGTCATTGACTGGTCCTGGATGGGGGGACGAAGAAGAAAACGTACCAAAGCCCTCTGAACCAAAATATGCTGCTCAGGGATGGGAAATGAACCCTTGGGAACAGTATCGTGCTCCTGTTGATGAACATGCAAAAGAATATGGATGGAAAAATAGTCAGAATGATTCTCAGAGGTGGATTCAGAGGGAGCACTATGGTGTTGACTTGCATAACAAATATCAAGGAAGAAATGGTTGGAATAGTAATTGGGCAACATGGGATGGGTATAACAGAAAGAGAGAAAACAACATGTCTCGGTCTATGAACCCTGGTTATCATAATGGTAATTTGTATCAGATGAGTAGAGGAAGAGGAAGAAATGGAGGAAGAGGAGGAGGAATGAGGGGACATTTTAATTATGTGCCCAAGGTAGCTACTCCTACTGCATGGTAAACGATGATCAAATACCTTGTACTGCAAGCAAAGACTCATATGAAGCTGCTGAAGGGTCAGTTTTTTGAAAGATGCTGAGGATATAAGTATTATTATCTAGTTGTTATTATTATATATGTGATATTATATCATAAGAATTATTTATTTTTCAATTTTGTTACATACATCAGATGGCTTTATTGTCTATTGGTGTTTGCAGTTTAAGAATTAAGAATTATACCTGTAGCAATGAGAGGTATATATAGATGAAGTATTTTTTTGCCAACCGATGATCCAGTAAATTAATGCTGGAATTTTTGAAATATGAAAAATGAAATGTACAATTACTATTAAATGAAGCTAAATTGTTTCATTCTTGTCTCCTTGATCATCTTTGTTCCTTAATGCATATAGTGCCACCAGGTTAAAAACTAATAAGATTTCCATAATTTGGAAGTAGGTTAGCATAGCGAAAATACTAAGCAATAAGAGGCTAAGAACTTTGTTTGAATTACAAGTTAATCAAATAATTTGGTTATAGGATCTCCAAGAAGTTCTTGTCATGTATGGAAAATGAAAAACAGGTAGTTGTAAGCATCTCCACCATTTGGAAGTAGATTAGTTTCTTGAGAAGGATTTCTGCTTATATTATTTATTGAAACTATACTATTGTTTGTTGTGTGAGCGTGCCCAGAGCGCATTAAGATGATTGTCTCTCAGAGACTTTTCTTTTGAGTTTTAGGCCTAATAATTGAATAAAGTTTGTGTAAACTACTTGTCGGTTGAATGCAAGATGCTCAGTATTCTTAAGTCTTAGCCTTTTTCCCCATGTCTGTTGGAGAATGTTGCTGTTTTGTGTATCGTCTCCTGTCAATTTAATAAATTCTATTCTTTCTTTTGGCAGGATATTGTGCGTATCTTGATGTAGAAAGTGCATTAAACCTTTCACTAGGGAGTCAATGGGTGTAAATACCAAGAACCTTCTCATCTCAAATCCCGATTATGCTGAAAATTTGTGGAGCATATGGTTGATACATTAACAGAAAGTGAAGCTGTAGACGTGATTGTCGTTGATAATGTAAGTTACCGCATTTAGTCACTTTCATTTTCATAAGTTTAACAAAACCAATGTTTTTGTTAAATTTCTCTGCATTGTCTTGAGATCTAAAAGCAGTTTCTAACTTGTGAGAGTCTATAATATGGTCCTGTTCCCAGCCCAACTGTAGCAGTTCCAAAGCTTCATCCAACTTTTTAGATTAGTTTTTTTTTTTTTTTTTTTTTTTTTTTTTAAATCTTGTATTGTTTTAAATTGTTTTTGGTCCTTTTTGTTAATATGTAGGGTTTTCGTATGGATGAAAGAAAAGAGATAATAAGCTAATGAATAACTGAAATTGATATTGATTTGATGCCATACAATGTACAAAGAACTGAACTCTACTTGTGGCAATACTAGATTCTTAATTGTATTTAAAGAAGGAAATACCTCATGAAATACGGAAATTACTCCTATAATATCATTTTAGGAACTCCAAAATATTTTAAGATACAATGATGATGTGACATATTTCCAGCTCCAGGGTATTTTAACAGTTAATACATATCATCTTAAGTTTTTCTCTTACATGAATATAAGATGATTTTGCAATTCCAGGTTGCTGTTATCGTCTCCAAATGCGAACTCGGTCAATTAGGAGTTCCTACGGAAAATTCATTATCCTGCTCCTGAACTTCTTGAATTTGTAGTTTTTGTTATTCAGGTCAAAGTCACATTAGTTGAAACTTGACATGTTATCATTTTAATGTAAATTTGTAAAATATACCAATGAATCATAGATTTATCATTCAATACTGTCTCTAGTATACAGGCTAGATTTAGTCCAAAAGCATTTAGGGGATGTGGACCTATGGAAGCGGTCACCTGTGGTGGAAACGCTCCGAGATTCTATGCAGCTGTTCTTTTGCGACTTTCAAGAATGAGATTGATCAAAACTGAAGATAAGGTGAGTTCTTGATCAAAACACTCTGAGGTCTTTGATTTGGCTTGTGAACATGGACTTATCATGAAACAGGAACTATTTTTGGCAAAAAATAGAAGGGTTTGTGACAAGTTAGTTATGGCCATGAAAGACTTTATCTTTGAAAATTGGTTAAACCTTGATATCTTCCCGCAAACTTGTCCATGGATGATCTAAGCCAAACTGCAGATTCATCGGTAATGGCTTCATTAGGCATCATCCACTCTGTAGATGAGCAAACGGTATTTAGGTTACTGGAATTGTCAGGTGCTATAATGTGACTATGTGAGTCCTTTGGATCTGGGCGTGGAGTACTGCAATGTTACAGTACCGGAAGTGAAATTTAATTGCTCAAACCATTTGAGACATTCTTATCTATTTTGAAATATTTATTGTATTATTTCTCAAAGAAAGGTTCCAACTAGAGGACTGCAATGTAAATGATGAATTACAATGTAGTTTTTTAGATTTTCTGAATCCATTGCATGAATGTGTATCCATTTTTCTAGTTCATATGCCTGTGAACTGCTTTCAGGCGACACTGCTATGGCCTATTTGGATTGATTTATTTTCGAGCTTATGCAAATAAATAAACTTTTATGTATTCATAAGTTTGTTAAGGTGGTTTATGTAAAAACAGCTTATGAAGATACAATTTTTGTTAGTGAGAACTTGTGAACGAACATTGAAAGCTTATTTATTTGTACAAACTATAAGCTCAAAAATAAGTCAATACAAACAGACCCTATGAAGAGTGTAAACAAACTTCTAAAACCCTAAAATCCCAAATTTTAGATGTTATCCTAAAAATGATTCTAAATACAAAAAATAAATGTTAATTATAGGGTTAATTGTTGAAATTGCATCTGTAATATACGTGAAGCCTGAAAAATGTTTATGTAGCAAAAAAAAATTATGTCTACTAGCGGAAAGACGGGCACTATCGTGCCCGTCTGTCCGCTCTTTCTACTACGCTACGCATGTGATTATTTTATTATGTTTGTTTGTAAAATTTGGATTAAATTTTTTAAATTTTTAAATATTAATGAAAATTATTGATATATTGATTTATAAACAAAATATTGTCAAGTTATATAACAATTATTTGTGAACTAACATATTTTAGTTTGTCTGCATATAAAATAAAGAAAAAATAATGATCTTTTATTGTTTATTCTAATAGTAATTTATAACATCGTAACATAAATGTATAAATGACATTTTATGTAAAAGAAACATTGTTATGACTGCATAAAAGAATATCTTTAAAAACTACATTTTTCGTAAAGTCTCCATCTTCTCCTTCTATTTTCCCTTTATTAATGAGAACTTTTGTTGAATTTTGAGAAACTCCTCTCGATAAAGCTACATATAATTGACCATGACTGAAAACATGTCGTGAAAGATAGATTCCGACATTGGGAATGGTCTGCCCTTTAACATTAATTTTTGCGCACATTTGTTACTAATATATTTTTAGAGGATTTAAAGTCCAATCTTTAACATAATATTTTGCTCACGTTTGTTACTAATATTTTTTTCCAAAGGATTTAAAGTTCAATCTTTAACATTATTTTTTGCTCACGTTTGTTACTAATATTTTTTTAGAGTATTTAAAGTTCAATCTTTAACATTATTTTTTTCTCACGTTTGCTACTAATCTTTTTTTAGACGATTTAAAGTCCAATCTTTAACATTATTTTTTGTTCACGTTTGTTACTAATCTTTTTTTAGAGAATTTATAATCCAATAGAGAATTTATAATCCAATCTTCAACAATATTTTTTGCTCACGTCTATTACTAATGTTTTTTTAAGGGATTTAAAGTCCAATCTTTAACAATATTTTTACTCACATTTGTTACGAATTTTTTTTAGAGGATTTAAATTCCAATATTTAACATTATTTTTTGCTCACGTTTGTTACTAATCTTCTTTTTTTTAGAGGATTTAAAGTTCAATCTTTTCCATTATTTTTTACTCACGTTTGTTACAATTGATCAAAGACTAAGGATGAGTAATTTATATCAATAAAATAATATGGAATACTATTTTTTGTGGAAGGGATATGAAAATACTTGACAATCTTTGTCGGTTGTATTGAGGGGAACAACACAGATGTACAACATAAAAGCGGCTGATAAAAAAGTAACATGAGTTGTTGTTTTGTGCTAGTTTTTTTGTAAGTTGATCTTTGGTTAACAGAGGTAATAGAGGGTTAACGGTGACGATTAGTGACATGAATTACTAATCCACGTATTATTTTATAATTGGCTATTTGTATTTAAAATTAAGGGTATTTTGGGAAAGAAAAGTCCAACCCAAAGGTATGCTTATAGATAAAAAAAAAAGCACACTATCATAGTTTGTATAAGCAATTATAAACCAGTAAAGTCAAACAATTCTTAAAATTAATCGTAAATAATTTGAATCATAATAACTTATACAACATAAAAGCGGCTGATAAAAAAGTAACATGAGTTGTTGTTTTGTGCTAGTTTTTTTTGTGAGTTTGATCTTTGGTTAACAGAGGTAATAGAGGGTTAACGGTGACGATTAGTGACATGAATTACTAATCCACGTATTATTTTATAATTGGCTATTTGTATTTAAAATTAAGGGTTTTTTTGGAAAGAAAAGTCCAACCCAAAGGTGTGCTTATAGATAAAAAAAAAAAAAAAAGCACACTATCATAGTTTGTATAAGCAATTATAAACCAGTAAAGTCAAATAATTCTTAAAATTAATCGTAAATAATTTGAATCATAATAACTTATATACCAGCAAAGTCAAATAATCCATAAAATTAATCAACTTTGATTAGTTGTAACATGAAAGAAAAAAAAACTTACAGGTTAATTCTGAATTCTGATGCAGAGGGCTGAGAGAGGTTGAGAAAAACTAAACAATGCGGGAACGAACTATGAACTGTGAGAACCCTACTTATTAATATTTTTAATATAGTGCTAACAAATCTTTTTCTAAAAGATTTTGAATCATAATATTTTGCTCACGTTTATTACTAATATTTTTATCAGAGGATTTATAGTCCAATTTTTATCATTATATTTTTCTCATGTTTGTTACTAATCTTTTTTTTTGCTCACGTTTGTTACTAATATTTTATTAGAGGATTTATAGTCTAATATTTAACATTATTTTTTGCTCATGTTTGTTACTAATATTTTTTTAGAGGATTTAAAGTCCAATCTTTAACAATATTTTTTGCTCACGTTTGTTACTAATCTTTTTTTAGAGGATTTATAATCCATTTAATATAGTGCTAACAAATCTTTTTCTAAAAGATTTTGAATCATAATATTTTGCTCACGTTTGTTACTAATATTTTTATCAGAGGATTTAAAGTCCAATTTTTAACATTATTTTTTACTTAATTTGTTACTAATCTTATTTTTTTTGCTCACGTTTGTTACTAATCTTTTATTAGAGAATTTAAAGTCTAATCTTTAACATTATTTTTTGCTAATGTTTGTTACTAATCTTTTTTTAGAGGATTTAAAGTCCAATCTTTAACAATATTTTTTGCTCACGTTTGTTACTAATTTTTTTTAGAGGATTTATTGTCCAATCCTCATCGGCTATTATTTTTGTTTAAAAAAAATTAAAAAACTCATAGACTTGTGAGAAATAAAGCAGGAAAAAACATAAACTTCGGATTTTTTTTTCATAAGTGATTATTGTTCAACTTTGATTTTCTCAAATTCTGATTCATTCATTCTTCTAACAAAAAAAAGTAAAAACAAAGCTTGAATTGTAATGTTGGCGGAAAGTAAATTGCTCGAAGGATAAAACAGAAAGATATTCAATTCATGAAGTGGACCTTAAAGATATTCCGTTCAATGGTGCTTCAGAAGTATTAATCAAGTTCGCGAGCCTTGGAACTTTCTAATTTTTTAGAGGTGATGAGATGTGATCAGATGGTACTATGATGAATTCTGGATCGATTTGAATTCATGAGAAGAGACATAAAGAATGCAAATATAATTTTTAAACTTTATGTGAGTTTGATCTGTTGTTAACGGTGGTAAAAGAAAGTTAACAGCGACGATTAGTGACATTGATTATTAATCCACATGTTATTTTATAATTGGCTATTTGTATTTAAAATTAAGGGTATTTTTGGAAAGAAAATTCCAACCCAAAAGTGTGCTGAAAGGGGTAGTTTTCTTTATATATAGTATAGATAATTTGATTTTTTTTTTCCTTCTATTTTTATTCTTTATCATTCCAGTCATACACGAGAATCTAATGTGGCAGAAAATCTTGCCACGTAGATTTTTTATGACGTGACAAAAAAAATTGGCCATTATATTTTTGACTCAAATTAATTTTGTTTTTGCTAACATTAATTGAGGTGTTGAAATAAAGAAAACATAGACCTTTTTTTTCTTTCTTTCTTTTGTAGGCATATAGTTCAGAAGAATGATTTAGATGTTGAATGTTTTATGATTTTTTGTATGCATGCTTATGACGTTAATTTGGCCTCCCACATAATTTTTTATTTTGACAAGGGACAAATTATTTATGAATTTTTAAAGCATTCAAACTTAAAAATCAAAACAATGGAAACTTCAACCTAGAAATCGAATTTTAAGCTGATTGTTTTTAGGAGGCCTCTAAAAAATATATAATGGATATGTAAATTTTCATAGCAAAATTTTGTTCTGATTAAGCATATACTCACGAATCAAATTTTGTTCCTCAGTTTTGTAGAATTGTTTATAACATCATAAGAATCTTTGCTATGAAATTTTGAAGTTTCTAAAAACGAATTAATTAATTATGATTTTTTCAAGAAATTCATAAATATGGAGAACAAAAATTCATAATTAATATCCCCGTGAACGTCAGTTGGAAGGGATAGTGCATATTATATGCAGGACTGGGGTTCGAACACCGGACACCCCACTTCACATTTAAAATGTGTGAGCTCTAGCCACAAGGCTACTTGGCAAAAAAAAATTCATAATTAATTCGTCTCTTATTCAAAACTTCAAAGTTTTTGTGGTCGAGGTTGCAAAATTGGAGAACGAAATTTGATCCATGAGTATATGCTTACTCGATTTTTTTTTTAGATTTTGCACTGTCTTTGTCAGAAAATTAAAATGAATCGGGGTGTCTTCGGAATGTCATGAAACTTTACATAACCTCTATTTTGTATTTTTATAGAGGTCTCTACAAAAGACCGGTTCAAAATTTGATTTTTAGGTTGAGATTTTTGTTTGAGTTTTTTTAATCACTCGTCTCAATTTTTTTCCCTTTCTTTCGATTTAAATAAGTGATTTTCACATATATCAAGTGTTTTCTTTTGCGTTTTTTTCTTCGTGATTTCGTCTTCTGAGTGCGGCGTTGTTGTTCGTTGTTTTGCGCGACGTTGTTTGATTTTGCATTTTGTTGAGGTGTTCGTTTTATTCATATTGAAAGATCAGCTTAAATCAATCACACATTCAATCAATGATTTGAACGTCAACGTTGCAGATCCAAAAGCATGAGTATTCTGGTGATTTAGATTTTATCATATTATTTGTATGCATTTTGTCATGTATGCTATTAACTTGGGTGGTATGAGTTTGTTCACAGATTTACATTCACGGGGATTTATTACGCTAATGTTTGGAAATTATAAATAGCATTTTTGTAATGAAAATTTGATTTTGATTAAAACTTTACATATATATATATATATATATATATATATATGTGTGTGTGTGTGTGTGTGTGTGTGTGTGTGTGTGTGTGTGTGTGTGTGTTTTTAATAAAAAAATATAATCAAAATTCTTATTATTTAATGACACCAACAATAATCTGTATTATAGACAAAGTTGTTTAAGGGTATAATTGGAATAATGAAAAATATTTAATGACGCCAACAATAATCTGTATTATAGACAAAGTTGTTTAAGGGTATAATTGGAATAATGAAAAAGTAAGTATAGATATATTCATTTAGTTTGTTACACTCTTTAAAAGGATAAAGGAAAAATAATGGATATATATTTAAATTAACATATATACTAACCGTTGTCATTTTTTTTAAAAAAAAAAAGAACTTTCTTAGAGGAAAAGTTGGTAAAATGATTATTTTAAACCTTTTGTAAAAAAAAAATTAACATATATACTAACCGTTGTCATTTTAAAAACAAAAAAAGAACTTAGAGGAAAAGTTGGTAAAATGAATATTTTAAACCTTTTGCCAAAAAAATAAAATTAACATATATACTAACCGTTGTCATTTAAAAAAAGAAAGAGATTTCTTAGAGGAAAAGTTGGTAAAATGAATATTTTAGCTAATACTTTAAAATTCATAATTTCACATAAATATTTTTGTTAATTCTAAAAAATGAGATACTATACCATTTTAAGCCATGGTTACCAATATTAAACTACAAATTTTCCTAATCACTCAAAAAAGTAAATGTGAATGACGTAAAACAGTAGAAAAAGACAAAAGGAAAGTGAAAAACATGTGCTATAAATACATAGCCAAGCACATATCATCATCATGTTCTTCTCATTCTCTCTTTCTGAAATTTGTGTCTGTTTATTCCTTTTCCCAAAGTTTGTTCTTTTTTTATTCAATTGTGTGGTCTTCTCTTTCTTTTCAATTACCTCTTTTGGGTCTTTCTCTTCTGCTTCTTGAAATGGCTGATTGGAGAAGTAACAAAAGGATCAGCAATCATCATCAAGTGGGTCAGTGGAGATCCTCCTCGTCCTATAATGGAAAACAACCATTGGGTTAGTTTAGTTTCACTTTATCTTTCTTTCCTTTGGTTTTATAATCCTATTCTTACATTGCATGGATCAACTTTTTATGTCTAAGGCATACTAGAATTGATAAGCATATCACGATCAATGTTTTCAAATAAAAGTCATGCTAACTTGTTCTCCAATGACAATAACAATTTTTTTTTTTAAAAGATAAGTGTTGTATTGAAAAAATAAATATTTTTTTAAAATATTGAATACATAATTTTCAAGAAAATATTTTTATATTTAATTTTTTAACATGTGTTTTAAGGGTACATGTTAACATTTTTCTCAAAATAATTGATGTCGCATACATTTTGAGTCTTGCGATGTATTACTCATTTTGTGCTCTCATAGGTTTAAAACATGTATTTGGATTTTAATTTTAATTTTTCTTAGGAATGAGT
Organism: Medicago sativa; assembly: GCF_051527215.1. NCBI lineage: Eukaryota > Viridiplantae > Streptophyta > Magnoliopsida > Fabales > Fabaceae > Medicago > Medicago sativa. The sequence continues at coordinate 87,270,501 of NC_140755.1, read as the reverse complement.
TTTGGTTTGATGGTCTCAATTTGAAACCCTACGTACCTCTTTTGTGAAAAAAGGCTTAGAACTTGTATTTTGTAAAATATATATGATGGAGGCCGGTTTAGGTTTCATTTCCTTGTCAACACAAGCAACCAATAGCCTCAATAATTGAAGAGAGTGTCATTAAGGACACGAACTTTAACTACATTCTTCTTTATATCTACTAATTAAATCTTTTGGGTGCGCATTTAAAATATCCATAAGTCATTAATTCATTGAATACAAAAACCAAGCGGTTAATTTTCTTTTATCATAGTTACACAATTCGTAATTCGCTTCGGTACGTTGTACAAATTCAATGTAAAAAGCAAGTTTGTTTCAGATTTTTGATTAAATCCGTTTAGATCTGGCCATTAAATACGTATTAATTATTCTTCTCCATGAGTTTTGCCTGTTTTTCAATCTTTTGACACATTATGTTAGACTTACATAATAATTTCATGCAATCTCAACGTGATAATAGGTTATCACCTTAATTATTAATAGATTCTATTTATTCCTTTTGGTTTGCAGCTAAAAGGTTTTCATCAGTGCCTTTGTGGGAAAAGAAGTTTTGTGCTATGGTTGGCTTAGTTCCGTGGCAGAGACTAATAGAAGGCAAGAGGTTTATGTTTCTGCATCAAAAAGTGATCAACTGGGACGACTCTGCTGTCAAAGAGGCATTCGACAATGCGAAACACAGGTTTTGGGCTGAGATCAATAGCTTTCCCTGCGACATACCATTGCCTGATCCTAACATTCACATCGACGATGTGGATTCAACCGCAAGTGTCGACCCTGAACTTTATCTGGATGTGGAAAGCGAAGCAGTGGCCAGCGACAACATAGAAGAAAAACGTGACGTGACTCTAATTATCGATAATTCTCTCCTAGTGAAGAAGTCCTTTGCCGATCTTGGAATCGTACCTACTGGATGGGGGGACGAAGAGGAAAAAGATGAAGTAACAAAGCCTTCTGAACCAAATTATGCTAATCAAGGATGGGAAATGAACCAACATGAAAATAATGAAACAGACTCCTGGGAACGGTATTGGGCTTCTGTTGATGAACGTGCAAAAGAATATGGATGGCAAAATGGCCAGAATAATTCTCAAAGGTGGATTCAGAGGGAGCACTATGGTGGTGATTTTCATAACAATTATCAAGGAAGAAATGTTCGAAGTGGGAATTGGGGAACATGGGATGGATATAACAGAAGGAAAGAAAACAACATGCCATGGTCTAGGAACCGTGGATATCATCATGGCACTCATGAGTATCAGATGAATAGAGGAAGAGGAAGAAATGGAGGAAGAGGAAGAGGTGGAGGAAGAGGAAAAGGTGGAGGAAGGAGGGGAAATTTTGCTTATGCAGACAAGGTAGCTACTCATGGTGCATGCTATGGTAAATGAGGATCAGATGCCTTGGACTGCAAGAAAGGACTCCTATGAATCTGCTAAAGGGCCAGTTTTGTAAAAGTAGTTGAGGATATAAGTTTTGTTATCTAGGTATTATATATGTGAGATTATATCAAATAAGAACAATGGCTTTTTCATTATTGTTGCATCCATCCGATAGCTATATGGTCTTTTGGTGCTTGTAGGTTAACAAATATTTTTGTGGTGACTAATGATACAATGCATTAGTAATGATATTATTGAAATAAGAAATATGCAATTGAAGTTAAATAAGGCTAAATTTTTTCATTCTTGACTCTTTGACTATCTTTGTTCCTTTGTGCATATAGTGGTACCCGGAAAAAACTAATAATATCTATATAGAAACTCTTAATATGACGACTCAAGGACTACGATTTACATTGTGTATCTTATCATTTGAATTTGTGCTCCATGGAAGATGTTGTTGAATGATAAGAAGAATTATTAAAGAATCAATTTATCCCGCTCCCAAACTCTTAGTTTTTGATTTTTCTTTGCAAACCATTTGAAACCTGCTTATCTATTAGGAATATTTATCTTATTCATTAGTCAATGAAAGGTTCCAATTACAAGACTGTAATGTAAATTCTACAAATATTTTAAAAAAATCAAAATTGTTTGATACTTTATTTTTAACTTAAAAAAAGTTTTAAAAATACAAGTAATTTCATAACTAAATCTATACAAATTTTATAAAATTTTATAGAGTTGATTTACTTTATAAGAACTTTGTTTCAATATTTTATAGCAAAATCCATATTTAATACATTCAAGGAGTAGATAATTAACAAAAGTATATTTTAAAATATTTTCAAATTTTATGATTTTAATACATTAAAAGCTATCTTTCAAAAAAAAAAAAAAATACATTACAAACTATAGTATAACCTGAAAAATTTAAAAAAGAGTAAAATGTTTGATTAGTTTAAAAGAATAGTACATAGACAAATATGTGTCATAATTGTAAGCATCATAAAATAGGGATATGTACCGTCTCCGTGAGCTTTAACTCTGTTGGTAGGGACACTGAATAGTATATGTTGGGGTCGGAGTTCGAACCTCAGGTACCCTATTTATTCACTTTTAAAAAAATGAATTTCTAATCAATAAACTAGTTGAAAAAAGAGAGTAAGTGATAGTTATTTCAAAAAGAAATTACATACAAAATAGATAGATATGATAAAATGATGGATTTTTATTGGATCAGATGTATAACCATTTTTACCGTCAAATGCATAACTATTAAACTCATCATTTTAAATTGTCAAATTGTCAATATGAATAAATGGAGTGTTTGGGGTTGAAATTCTGATGCATGCATATATTATACAATGTCTCTGCCAATTAATTTATACTCATAGAAACAACGTCAACACCAAATTATTAAAGACTAAGTTGCTTATGAAATCAATGTCATCTTGTGAATAAATTTAAATTTATATGTAATTGTAATCGCGAGTAAGCAAATTATTGACGGATTAGTCCTTTTAGATATCTAAATTTCATAAGAGGAAATGAAGATTTTGAATAGCTCATCTGGCTTAAGCTATGAAATTAAAGGAGTTGAGAGTTAAAGTTCCATGATTCTTGTCCTGATAATGAGAAAAATACTAAAATAACAATTTTTTTTTTGTAGTGATACTAAAATAACAATTAACATATATACTAACCTTTTGTAGAAAAGAAAAAAAATACTAACATATATACTAACCGTTGTCATTTAAAAAAAAAAAAAGAATTCTCTTAGAGGAAAAGTTAGTATAATGAATATTTTAGCTAATACTTTAATATTCATAATTTCACATAAATATTTTTGTTAATTCTAAAAAATGAGATACTATACCATTTGAAGCCATGGTTACCAATATTGTACAAATTTTCCTAATCACTCAAAAAAGTAAATGTGAATGAAGTAAAACAGTAGAAAAAGACAAAAGGAAAGTGAAAAACATGTGCTATAAATACATAGCCAAGCACATATCATCATCATGTTCTTCTCATTCTTTCTTTCTGAAATTTGTGTCTGTTTATTCCTTTTCCCAAAGTTTGTTCTTTTTTATTCAATTGTGTGGTTTTCTCTCTTTTGCTTCTTGAAATGGCTGATTGGAGAAGAAGCCAAGGGATCAGCAATCATCATCAAGTGGGTCGGTGGAGATCCTCCTCATCCTATGGAAAACCAGCATTGGGTAAGTTTAGTTTCATTTTATCTTTCTTTCCTTTGGTTTTATTATTCTTCAGTTGTTACATTGCATGGATCGCTTTCTTATATGTCTAAGGCATACTAGAATTGATACGCATATCACGATCAATGCTTTCAAATAAAAGTCATGCTAACTTGTTCTCCAATGGCAATGACACAATTTTTTTTATAAAAGATAAGTGTTGTATATTGAAAAGATAAATATTTTTAAAAAATATTGAATAAATAGTTTTTAAGAAAGTATTTTTATATTTATAATTTGTTAACATGTGTTTTAAGTGCACAAGTTAATATTTTTTTTGCTATAGTCACACAATTCGTAATTCGCTTCGGTACATGGTACAAATTCAATGTAAAAAGCTAGTTTGTTTCAGATTTTTGATTAAATTAGTTTAGATCTGGCCATTAAATAAGTATTTATTCTTCTCCATGAGTTTTGCTTGTTTTTCATTCTTTTGACACGTTATGTTAGAATTACATTATAGTTTCATGCAATCTCGACGTGATAATAGTTTATCACCTTAATTATTAATTGATTCTATTCATTCCTTTTGGTATGCAGCTAACAGGGTTCCATCGGTGCTTTTGTGGGAAATGAAGTTTTGTGCTACGGTTGGCTTAGTTCCGTGGCAAAAGGTAATAGAACGCAAGAGGTTTATGTCTCTGCATCCAAAAGTGGTCAACTGGGACGATTCTGCTGTCAAAGAGGCATTCGACAATGCTAAGAACAGGTTTTGGGCTGAGATCAACGACATTCCCTGCGACATACCATTGCCTGATCCTAACATTTACATCGACGATGTGGATTCAACCGCAAGTGTCGACCCTCAACTTTATCTGGATGTGGAAAGTGAAGCAGAGGCCAGTGACAACATGGAAGAAAAACGTGACGTGACTCTAATTATCGATAATTCTCTCCTAGTGAAGAAGTCCTTTGCCGATCTTGGAATCGTACCTACTGGATGGGGGGATGAAGAGGAAAAAGATGAAGGAACAAAGCCTTCTGAACCAAATTATGCTGCTCAAGGATGGGAATTGAACCAACATGAAAATAATGAAACAAACTCCTGGGAACGGTATTGGGCTCAACGTGCAAAAGAATATGGATGGCAAAATGGTCAGAATGATTCTCAGGGATGGAATCAGAGGGAGCACTATGGAGGCGATTTGCATAACAAGTATCAAGGAAGAAATGGTAGGAGTGGGAATTGGGGAGCATGGAATGGATATAACGGAAGGAGAGAAAACATGTCATGGTCTAAGAACCCTGGATATCATCATGGCACTAGTGAGTATCAGATGAATAGAGGAAGAGGAAGAAATGGAGGAAGAGGAAGAGGTGGAGGAAGAGGAAGAGGTGGAGGAAGGAGGGGAAATTTTGCTTATGTTGAAAAGGTAGCTACTCCTAGTGCATGGTAAGTGAAGATCAGATGCCTTAGACTGCAAGAAAGGACTCCTATGAATCTGCTCAAGGGCCAGTTTTGTAAAAGTAGCTGAGGATTTAAGTTTTGTTATCTAGGTATTATATATGTGAGATTATATCATATAAGAACAATGGCTTTTTCAATTTTGTTGCATTCATCAGATAACTATATGGTATTTTGGTGATTGTAGGATAAGAAATATTGTTGTGGTGACCGATGATCTAATGCACTATTAATGACATTATTGAAATAAGAAATATGCAATTAAAGTTAAATAAGGCTAAAAATTTTCATTCTTGACTCTTTGATTATCTTTGCTCCTTTGTGCATACAGTGGATTCTTTATGTAGTCTACCACTTCTTCCACGTTATGCTCTTTTCGCACCTCCTACCGTGGTGGTGATTCACCGTATCACTGGTGAATGATGGTTCACTTGGTTGTGATAACCTTTTTTTATGCTATTTTGGATTCTATTTAATAAGCATCGGAGAAAGTAGGTGTAGGGTCATTGAACATATAGTTGTATATTAACATAGTGATTGTTGTTTTTGGATTTCCAAACTGTTGTATTTGGATTTCCAAATTCTATTATCTACCAAAGTTGTTACTAGGTTGAGTCACGACCAGGTCACTCTCTTTAAGACGTTTCGTGGCACTGCCCAAAATTGTGCAAGGCAGACTATCAACCACGCCGCCTCCAGGATAAAACAAGCCCAGCTACAACTGTTCGATTAACTACTGTACTGTAGAAAACCGTTCGAGAATTACACCTCCAATATGGTACCAAGACCATTCTTTTAATACTGAAACCACTTTAATATGGTATTGTTACCACTCTGTTATGGTGTTGAGACCACTCAAATATGGTGTTATCACCATTCTAACTTTAATTTCTCCAAAACATCAATATGGCACTACGACCACTCAAATATGGTGATACCACAATTTCTCCTCAAATAGAAAATTATTGAAATAATTTATATACCGTTAAGATCATTCTTAATTCTGACGGGACATTATTATTGCGAAAAGGGACTATGATCTTAATAGTACTCTTTATTCCGAAGGGACTTATATTATCGAAGGGACTATGAACTTAAGACCATTCTTAATTTCGAAGGGACATTAAACCGAAAAGGGACTATGGTCTTAAGAACACTCTTAATTCCGAAGGGACAGAAAAAGGAGATGAAGAGAAGAAAGACTCGTCAACACAAGTCAATAAAGGGAGAAGAGAGAAAGAGTTTCCCGACAACTCAATGAAACTCTTTGGTGTGATTTTTGAACTAGGTGAGCTCTCCTTTTATAGGGAGAGTTTGTAACTAATTTGGAGAAACTTAAGAATTAAGTAAACTTTAAAATTAAGCAACTCACAGATCAGCTCAAGTAACAAACTAATCGGATAAGTTCAAAAAGAAACAAATCCACTAACGAAGATAGGAAATTCAGTTGGATTCTCAATCTTATCACAACCAACATAAACTCAAATTATGGGGAGTGATATCCATGAATTAAAAATAATAATTACTATTATTTTCATCATTATCGGGTATTTAAAATTAAATACCGCAATTTAAACACTACTAATGTGTGTGTTCTATTTTATGTGGGACCCCACATTCTATTTTTTTAATTCACACAACACTAGATCAAAGTTTAATTACTTAGTGTTTTAATCTTCCAACCCTCTTATTTCTTTCCAACTTCACACCAATGTTCCAACAGCCTTCGTCTGGTGGGACAGTAACTTCACTTGATAATGCAATATCTTACAACACAAACTTGGTTTGTCATGTGAAGAGAGGGACACCAAAAAGGTTTGGAAAGTCCATTTAGACATGTGTTTTCCATGTTTTGGCATGACAACGAAATCCGTATCTGCGGTACTCGTCCGAACCCAATCTAATTGACGTGTTTTCTTCTATTTGATTGAGATTGGTTATGAGTTTGAGTTTTTTCCGATTTTAAAATATGGTACGAGCACGGATAATGATAAAATGTAATCTAAAAATAAATGCATATTTAAATTATTATTATTTTTGAAAAATTAAATTATTTTTCTTAAAAATGAGAATTTTGTTTCCATATGAAAAATAATAATAACATTAAAAGTAAAAAGAGAGAAATGAAAATAATTCCAAAAATAAAAATCAAAATAAAGAAAAAGCATAAAGCAAAAAATGAAAAGAAATAACAATTTAAAGAAAAAATAATAGATTATCACTAGTACAATATTATAATTTTTTATAAAGAAAGAACATTATTATATATATTTTTGACAGACATTGTTATTAAACTTTATATGATGAAAAATATTTTGTTTCTATAGAAAAATAATATTAAAAAAGAGCGTGAGGGAGAAACATTTGCTTTTACATTGAAATACAAGTTTTTATTGAGTAGATAAACTCTACAAATTTGTTTATAAATATTTAAAACTTTACACAAAGTTATTAAAAAAAGGTTTTTTTTATTAAAAAAATGCAAGTAAAAGCCGAGTTTTCGATTTTATGATTACAAGCGTCAAATTTTATAAAGTTGATCTAAGTTTTTTTTCTTTTGACAATACTCACGAAGTAAGTTGATCCCTCTTCACTTATCATTAGATCATGTAATATGAATTTAATTAGTATACATTGTAGGTATATAATTATTTTACAGATATATACAATGATGCGTTGCATATCAATTAATAAATATGAAAATACATGAGTTATCATATTTATTAATTATCTTTCAAAAAAAATCATATTTATTAATTAATGTAGCAACACATTATTGAGTGCATGTGTAAAATAATTTTACACGATCAGTGTCTAGTAAGTAAACAATCATCTTTATCTTTTCTTATCTTTTTTCTCTAAAAAAAAATCTTCTTTTATCTATATTTTTAGGAAATCTTTATCTTTTAATATGTGTGACGATGTTATTATAATATACGAATATATCTATGATAATAATTTTAATATGTATCTATACCATTGTATAGAGAGGTTACTCCAAAATTAAGGCCAAATATCATTTTTAGTCCTTTCAGTTTGAAAGAATTTTCAAGTTAATCCTTTAAGTTTCAAAAGTTTCAATTAGATCCTTTTAGTTTGACAGAATTCCCAAATTAGTCCTTTAAATTTTAAAAGTTTCAAATAAGTCCTTTTAGTTTGACAGAATTTCTAAATTAGTGCTTTAAGTTTCACAAGTTTCAAATTAAAAGGACCTATTTGAAACTTTTGAAACGGTGACGATGAAATAGTTTATCAACTAAAAAGACATATTTGAAACTTTTGAAACTTAAAGGACTAACTTGGGAATTCTGTAAAACTAAAATGACCTAATTGAAACTTTCAAAACTTAAATGACTAATTTGAGAATTCTGTGAAACTCAAAGAACCAAAAGTGGTATTTAACCCCAAAATTAACTACCTAACTACTTTTTGTAGATAGCTACACCATAATGATAGGAAACATTTGGAAACTAATTACTCTCTCAGTCTCACAATATTAGTCGTTTAAGGTTTGTGCATGATTATTAAGAAAATGATTAATTGTGTTGATTTCAATGATAAAAATAGTATCATTTACTAAAATATCCTTATTAATTGTAGTTAGTGGGGTAGTTAAGTTGGATAAAATTCAATAAATAAGAGCATAATAGTGGAAAAAAATAATAAATGTTGCATTGTATTGTAAAGTGATAATTATTTTGAGAAAAAGAAAAAATGTTAAAAGAAATAATAATTATGAGATGGACGGAGTACATATTATGTGTAATTCTATAACAAATTTTTCATTAACAACACATTTTTCAAATAAAATTAAAATAAAAAAACATGCCAATTGAATATTCAAAATAAATAAGGTTTATGCCAATTGAATATTCAAAATAAATAAGGTTTATTTCTCTTCGGTCGGTAGATTAGTTTAGTTTCTTTAAAAAAATATTCAACGTAAAATTTAATAAGTTTAGATCACATAGATATTATAAAACAACATAAATAAATAAATTTTATTAAAGTAGATACTCCCTCCGTCCCGGAATAACTGACCCATTTTTTAAAAAAAATTGTCCCAAAATAACTGACTCATTTCAATTTTCAATACAACTTTCATCATTCCCAATACAATATAACACTAAATAATATTACTTTTATCATTCTCAATACAATATATTCCACTTTCCCCTTTATTTATACATTTTTCTTAATATGTGTGAAAAACAAAATTGTGTCAATTAAATTGGGACGGAGGTAGTAGTATATAATAAAAATTGTGAATAGACAGGCTTTTTCTTTATAGACGGCCATGTTGGTGTCTCTCTCGTTTACCGGTAAGATATACGAGTGATTTGATATTGAGATAAAAAAAATAAAAAAATTAAAGAGTAGAGTGATAAAAAATAGAGTTAGATCCTTCAAAAATAAAATAAAAATAGAGTTAGATCAACATAAAGATTAAGAACTATAATAAATTCTTAAAAAAAAAAAACTATAATAAATATCATTCAATTTTATTTTTTTGAGAGGTGTCGTTTCAATTTTTTTATAGCAAAAGACATACACCTCCGGTCACTATTATAAACAAAATTTCATTTTCAGTTTCATTCAATAAATGATGTATGTGATCTATTTAATGGACCATATACATAATTTATTGAATGAATCTAAAAAGTAGATTTTTGCTTATAATAGTGACCGGATGGTGTATGTAATATATTCAATGGCTATTTTAGCTAATAAATTATATTTTCATAATTTCACATAGATATAGTATTTGTTAATTCTCAAAAAAAGAGATATTATACTATTTTAAACCACGTTTAGCTTAGCAATTGAAGTACAATTTTTTTTTTTTTTAACTGAAAAGAGTAAATGTGAATGAAGTGGAACAAAAAGCAAAAGACAAAAGGAAAGTGAAAAAACAAAACATGTTACATGTGGCATGTGCTATAAATACAATGACAAGTACAATGCGTATGGATATATCTTGTGGAAGCAAGAACAACCTCGGAACGCTTCCTCTGTCCTTGTTTTTGTTCCAACATCATCATCATCATGTTCTTCTTTCTCATCACCTTCATATAATTATCTCTGAAATCTGTGTCTTTCTCTCTCTCTCTCTCTCTCTCTCTCTCTCTCTCTCTCTTTCTGAAATCCCTTTTCCCAAAGTTTCTTAATTATTTTTTATTTAATTGTGTGTTCTTCTCTGTTTTCGATAAAGCTTTTTGAATTTCCTCATCTGGGTCTTTTTCTTTTAATTACTGAAATGGATAATTGGAGAAAAAACCAAGGGATCAGTAATCATCATCAAGTGGGTCACTGGAAATCCTCATCGTCCTATAAAGGAAAGCCACCTTTGGGTTAGTACCATTCTCTCTCTCTCTCTCTCTCTCTCTCTCTCCTTTCTTTAGTTTTATTTGTTAAGTTGTTGCATGAATTATTCTTCATGATATGCATATCATGATCAGTGATTTAAAATAATTGGTGTCACATACATGTTGATGCAGCCACAATTGAGTTGCAGTTGAATTTTTTTTAAAAAAATTGATTATGATCACCCTACTTTTGAATATGTTCAATTGGGGTGTTGGTTTAAAAATTGGCTGGTTTTGAATGAACAATTTTGGTTTTGTGCTAGTGGTAGGTTTGAAGAATATATTTTAAATTTTAATTTAATTTTTCTTAGGATGAGTTTTGGTTTGATGGTCTCAAAATGAAAAGCATGCCTCTTTTGTGAGAAGAGGCTTAGAACATGTATTTTGTTTGTGTTGTTTGTGTGTGTGACTCATGTGACAGGGACATGAAATGTTGTAAAATATGATGGAGGGTTTAGGTTTCATTTCCTTGTCAACAAAAATGACCAAGATATTCAATAATTGAAGGGAGTTTCACTAAGGACATGAATTGTTGTCATTTCTTTGGCTGGTGGGTTGTTAGGTTGTAATTTCTTCTTGTTGGTGTTTTGCATGATCATCAGGTTGGTTGGTCCCTACGTCATTTAATTATAGAAATGTACAGGGTTGATAGATAACTATGTTTCTGTTTGTGTTGGATCTTCTGCAGATTATGTTCTGTGATCACTTTTATCTGTGCTATGCTTTGATTTCATGTCGTCTGTGGTTATGCTATTTCTAATTGAATATCTAGTAACCGAATCTTGATGTGACACATTGTAAAAAAACCCTACCTCATCATTAAATTGACGAGCTTACAGGAAGCTAACTTTCCTTTCTTTAGTCTATCTTTTGTAAATGAAACCATTTCAAGTTTGGTTAAATTTGTTCTGAAAATGGTCTTGATTTTGGCAATGTTCAAGTTGGTATCTATTGGTAAAAATCAGATCCCCCGATAATGTGTGTCATCATTGAATTGAAATAGCATAATCCAAAGATACTTAAATTTCCTGTTTATTTAACTACACTCTTCTTCGTGTATTGAAAATGTCTAGGTATCTACTAATTAAATCTTTTGGAGGCGTATTTACTTTTCAAAGTATCGTTAGGTCATTCAATTATTGAATAGGAAAGCTTAGTTGTTGATCCTTTTGAACTAAATCTGTCTGGATTTTTCCATTCAATAAATAAGTGTTTATTCTTCTTCACAAGTTTTGCATGTTTTGCACTCTTTTGCATGTTTTCCTTCTAGGTGTGATTATAGGTTATCCCTTAAATTACCAATTGATTCTATTTATTCCTTTTGGTTCGCAGATAATAGGTTTCCAACAGTGCCTTTGTGGGAAAAGAAGTTTTGTGAATCGATTGGCTCAGTTCCATGGCGAAAGGTAATAGAAGGCAATAAGTATATGTATCTGCATCCCAATGTGGTAAATTGGGATGACTCTGCTGTCAAAGAGGCATTTGACAATGCAAAAAACAGGTTTTGGGCTGAGATCAACGGCATTCCCTGCGACATACCATTGCCTGATCCCGACACTCACATTGATGATGTAGATTGGAATGCAAGTGTCGACCCCGAACTTTATCTGGATGTGGAAAGAGAAGCAGAGGCCCGCCGCAACATGGAAGAAAAAGGCGAGGCAGCCGTGATTCTTGGTAGTTCTCTTCTCTTGAATCAGTCCTTTTCCGGTCCTGGATGGGGACCTACTGGATGGGGGGACGAAGAAGAAAAAGAAGTAACAAAGACTTCTGAACAGAATTATGCTGCTCAGGGATGGGAATTGAACCAACATGAAAATAATGAAACAAACTCTTGGGAACCATATCGTGCTCCTGCTGTTGAACCTTCAAAGGAATATGGTTGGCGAAATGGCCAGAATGATTATCATGGATGGAATCAGACGGAGCAATATGGTGCTGACTTGCATAACAAGTATCAAGGAAGAAATGGCGGTAATGGAAATTGGGGAGCATGGGATGGATATAACAGAAAGAGAGAAAACAATATGTCGTGGTCTAATAACCCCGGACATCATCATGGCACTAATGAATATCAGATGAATAGAGGAAGAAGAAGAAACGGAGGAAGAGGAGGAGGAGGAGGAAGAGGTGGAGGAGGAGGAAGGAGGGGAAATTTTTCTTATGTGGAAAAGGTAGCTACTCCTGGTGCTTGGTAAATGAAGATCAAGTGCTTTGGACTGCATGCAAGGACTCCTATGAAGCTGCTAAAGGGTCAGTTTTGTGAAAGTAGCTGAGGATATAAATTTTGTTATCCAGGTATATTATATATGTGATATTATATCATATAAGAAGTATGGCTTTTTTGTTTATTTTGTAAAATTTATCAGATGGCTTTATTGTCTATTGGTGTAATTTATAGTGTATGATATGTTTTGATGGTGAGCCATGATTCAGTACATTAGTACTGGTATTATTGAAATATAAAATATGTAATTACAATTAAATGAAGCTAACCTGTTTCATTCTTGTCTGTGGTATATTTGGTCCTTGATGCAGACATTGGTACTAGGGAAAAAACTAATAATCTTATCTTAGTACTAACATTTCACAACTACAGAAACAGTACACCACTTAAATCTTCCTGGAGGCTGATTGATGGTATAGTTTCTATATTGAAGAAAATTAACTCCTAAATGTCTCCGTACTTGTTAGAAGAGATGGTGTTTGCACCAAATATTTAAGGCTTTGCACACATAATAATAAAGTTTTTTTGAGTTTAATGTGTTACATTTTTTTTTTTTTAACTGTGACATTATAAGATATCCAAGTTCTTTTTTTTGGTAGTGGTCGGGTTTTGAACCCTGTACCTTGCATATTTTTATGCATTGTCCAACCAACTGAGCTAAGCTCACGAGGACAAGATATCCAAGTTCAGATGGGCGTTATGTCCGCTTTTTATATTGTGTTAATGTGGATAAATTATCAATAATTATTTCCACGAAGAAAAATAAAATAACAATAATTATTTATTAATTCGAATAGTTTAAGTATTTATTTGTTTTGGATATGATTATAAATGTTTGTAATCTATATTTACAAACATCTATACATTTTTTTTTAAGAAGCTAAATTAGCCCATTCAAAACAAACATATATACTTATAAGAACGGTTACTTACTATTTGAAAGTCTCACCTCACAACATCTATACTTATTTGACCCTTTGTAGTATTTGGTTTTTTGGTTAAGTAGCTTAGTCACAAGAAATTCATCTTTTTACGATGAATAAGTGGGGAGTCTGGGGTTCAAACCTCAACCCCAACATATACATAATAATAGTTTAATTTTCTAAAATTAAGGGTAAGTTTGTTAAAGGGCATTTTTTACCAAAGAAAAAAAAGCAAGCCCAAATTGATGTATCCCCTTTATATTGTTAAAGAAAATCATAATTAAATAAATATTTTTTAAACTACTTTTAATATTTTTAAATTATATAAATTGAAAAATAAAAAAAAAGTAATTAAAATATTAGGTATAATTTTCCAAATAAAATTAATTTACACTTCTAAACAAATAATTTCAATTTCTTTTAAAAAAATGATGAGCAAATAATAGTTCTATTATATATATATATATATATATATATATATATATATATATATATATATATATATATATATAAGATCCTTCTTTTCACAAATGTGCCCATAGTTAAATAAAGAGAACTAAATTTATCAAAAAATAAAATAAAGATAACTAAAGTCACAGACTCATCTTAATTCATGAGTAATTAGAGGTGTCAAATGAGTTGGTTTGGTCGAAAAGGTTCGACAATATAAAGGGGTCAGCCCGGCCCAACCCAACGCATTTATAATTGGGCCACACATTTTAGAGTCAAGTTTGAGAGAACCGCTCTTCTCCCATTTAGAATTGTTCATTCCCATAAAATAGCCGAACGTGAGTTAACTCACGCAGGTGCATTTTCAACATGAGTTAACTTACGTTGGACGGGAATAAGAAAAAACATTTATTTTTCTTTTTTGATTTATTCACTCATTTTTATGTCTTTTTTATGTATTAGTTCTCACAATTATCTATTTACTAAATCAAATAAGAGAAATGATATTTGAACATCCATTTGGTGACAACTTTTGTGACAACTTTCTCTCTCATACTCACATTATTTTTTACTTTATCTCTCTATTGCTATGATTTCTGTGCTAATACTACTTTTTCTTTGTAAATTATAGTTGTCAAATAAGTTGTCACCAAATTGGTTGTTCAAATAACACTCCTCATCAAATAATGTAGAAAAATGAGGTTGCAAACCTCTATTTATAGATTTTGGAAAAACATTCTCGTTGGGTGAGTACATGTTTGTTGGGTGAATAAATGTTGGCTCACTAATTAGTTTCTGTTAGCTCGTATGGGACTTAAACCGCCATTACTCGTTGGGTGAGCCAGCCATTTCTTCAATGGGTGATTTTTTCTGTTTTAAAAAAGAAGTTTCTAATGGAAACTTTACCCTAAACCCTTACATTTGTACCTTCACCCCTACAAATTACTAATAATTTTAATTTTATCCTTTTTACTATTTAACTGTAGCACAAATATTATTTCACCCTCGTTTTCAATGTTTCCAAATTTGGTGTTCAACCCTACATATCATTATGTAATTTTCAGAAACCTTCATTTTACATATACGGTTCAAGTATTATTTCCAAAACTGTGGATTTTTCAATGAAAAAGAAGGAAACACATGTTCTTGGTTTTTTTTAACAATGTTGGCTCTTTGTTCTAATTGAATCGGATGGAATCTCATACAAATCAATTATGGCCCTTATTTTATTGAATTCAATCTCATATAATTATGGACTTTCTTTAATGAATTGACTATTATTCATGTTAACCACGAATGTTAACAACAATTCTGGCTTGTTTATTTCCAAAAAATCATAAGTTTCCAGTGCATACTACATACCTAAAATCATCCCCAATTGTTTCTAGTGTGTATCCAAACCAAAACCAAAATCGTGAGTTTCCAGAACGTCTCTAGAAAACGCATAAGTTTCAAGAAATCATTTCCAAAAAACGCATCATGTCAACAAATCTGAATAGACAACAGATCCGTCCCTACTTGATGATTTCCAGCAAAAAAACCATACAGGAAAACACATAAATTGAATTACGATTTTGTTTCTGAAAGGCTTATTCTTGTTTTTCTCCTGCACCGCCGATTGACTATTTTTTTATTAGACAAATGAAGAAAAAAAAATTAGGTTTTGAAGATTATATATGAGAGGTAAAATAGGTAGTTCATATAAAATGTAGGGGTAAGGGTATAAATGTATGGGTATATGGTAAAATTTCCGTTTCTAATTTGAGTCACTAGGCCATTTATATGCTCGCCAAGAGAGTAGCTTGATATGCTTGCTTTAAGCTCTTTGCTTACACTTTTCATTATCTTGCTCAATTTAAAGTACAAGGAATCCAATGTGGACCTAGTTATAACATATTTACATGAATTGGGATTTTTTTTTATTAAGATTCTTGAAAAATAAGTTAATAAGTGCCATGAAATATATAAATAAATTAATGTCTATCTGACACTTATTAACGCTCTCCAACTTAAAATTTTG
Organism: Medicago sativa; assembly: GCF_051527215.1. Lineage (NCBI taxonomy): Eukaryota > Viridiplantae > Streptophyta > Magnoliopsida > Fabales > Fabaceae > Medicago > Medicago sativa. The sequence continues at coordinate 87,254,434 of NC_140755.1, read as the reverse complement.
TTTGTTCTCAACAAAAATATACAAAAAATAGGTTCAAAGCATAAACCTAAAAAAAATCCCAAAGTGCACCATTTATCCTAGAGTCTGTGATGAATCAAAAACATTAAATCTATTCATCAAAGGTTTCCATGATTTATCAAAATGCTATATAGAAATCAGTGGTTGGTGTTTCTCTTAATTTAGGCTTTGTTTGCAAGTTTGGATGGGAGGGGAAGGGAAGGTTTTGAGGGGTGGAAAATATGAGGGAAAATGGAGAAATCTTTCAAATTTCTTAAAAAAGTAGTTTTTTAAAGAATGATAAATTAATGCATATGATTACTATATTTTTAATTTTAAAAATAATATAACAACATAGATTAAATTTGAAGAATTCATATAAACCCCCACTAATACAATTTTTTAGTTCCCCAAAATGAGGAGGGTTTAATATTATGAAGAAAAGTTAACCCTCAAAACCTTTCCCCTCCAAACTCGCAAACAAAACCTTAGGAAATGCAATACACCAATTATGTTTTGAAATACATCTAAACACAATAATCAAGTATGCATTTAGTCATGATCACTAAGGTCTTTATTAAGGGTGATAACTTGGTGAGGCTACAAACAATCATGACTATTGCTTTTCTGAAGTCCAATATGTCTTAGAAACACAAGTAAATGACCAAAAAAATAAGTGGTAGTTAACTATCGCCAATTTTCTAGTTATAAGTTAACGGTAGTTAACTACCGCTGGGGGCATTTTTTGAAAAAAAAAGTAGCTCTAATCGTGCAAATGTGTTTATTTTGATACAAATATAATGTCAGGGACCAAATTATTTCTTTTTAATTAATGAATATCGTGAGAGAATAAATTTTCTCTATTTTTGAAGGGAAATTATCTCTTTTTAACTATGGTTAGAATTTTCCTTTAAAAAAAAACTATGGTTAGAATTTAATTATCTATTTTTCTGAAGATGATTACATAAGGGTTAAGTTGACTTTTACTTTTCACGAAATAAAAATTACTTTTATTTTTCTCTCTTGTCAAATTTTGTTCTCAAGGACTAAAACGTTTGCTCGTGTGAACTTTTTCAACAAACAAACAAACATGGCGCCGTACATTTGCAGCGACTCACTCTCAACAGTAAGGTTACATGAAAAATCACGCTAATCACTATCCTTTCATTTACTTATTAATATTATGGATTGTGTGATTACTATGATTTATTGTATAGGCATATCATATCATGTAAATACGGATAATATCTCATGTTTATTTTGTGCAATTATTGCTTTGAACCTATATAAAATCGACTCCGATGTGCGGTTTAAACATACGGTTTCATCATATGCCTCTTTTTCTCTCTATTTCAACAATGTTGGTCTAGGTATTTATTGGTTAGACAGTGATTGCACGATGATATGTGACGCTATTGAAATTGAGTAATGTAAGAAAACTAAATTTCCTTTTATTAGTCTATCTTTTGTTCTAGAAACTATTTTGATTTTCGTTATATTTGATCCGAAAATAATTTGATTTTGGCGATGTTCAAGTAGGTATCTATTGGTTAGACAACAATGCACGATGATATGTGACGCAGTTTAAATTGAGTAATGTAAAGAAAATTAAATTTCCTTTTATTAGTCTATCTTATGTACCTGAAATTATTTTGATTTTGGTTACATTTGATCAGAAAATATATTGATTTTGGCGATGTTCAAGTAGGTATCTACTGGTTAGACTCAAATTGCGGTATGAAGTGTAAGGTCATTGAACTGAATATTATGTATTCATGTTAGTTTCTCAATACGTTCTCTCATGAATTGTATTCATGTTTTTTATTAACCATGTTTTTGTTGGATTTCTTATTGTGAAAATCATGTATTTAAATTTGTTTAGACTTTGAGTGACTCTTTAGTGCCAGGCGATCCGTCGTGATCGTAGGTTAATCTTTAATCATCAACTGATTCATTGTCTGATTCCTTTTGGTTCACAGGTATCAAGCAGTGCCTTTGTGGGAAAGGAAGTTTTGTGCTTCGATTGGCGCAGTTCCATGGCGAAAGCTAATAGAAGTCAAGAGGTATATGTCTCTACATCCCAATGTGGTAAACTGGGACGACTCTGCTGTCAAAGAGGCATTTGACAATGCAAAAAGCAGGTTTTGGGCTGAGATCAACGGCCTTCCCTGCGACATACCATTGCCTGATCCTAACATCTACATCGATGATGTAGATTGGAATGCAACTATCGACCCTGAACTATATCTGGATGTCGAAAGAGAAGCAGTAGCCCGCGGCAACATAGAAGAAAAAGGCGAGGAGGCCGTGATTCTCAGTAGCTCTTTTCTCTTGAGTCAATCCTTTTCAGGTCCAGGATGGGGATCTACTGGATGGGGGGACGAAGAAGAAAAAGAAGAAGCAATAAAGCCTTTAGAGCCAAATTATGCTGCTCAGGGATGGGAATCAAATCAACATGAAAATAATGAAACAAACTCTTGGGAACAGTATCTTGCTCCTATTGATGAACATCCAAAAGAATATGGTTGGCAAAATAGTCGGAATGATTCTCAAAGGTGGATTCAGAGGGAACACTATGGTGGTGACTTGCATAACAAGTACCAACAAGAAAGAACTAGTGGGAGTGGAAATTGGGGAACATGGGATGGATATAATAGAAGGAGAGAAGAAAACAACATGTCATGGTCTAAGAACCCTGGATATCATTATGGCAATAATGAGTATCAGATGAATAGAGGAAGAGGAAGAAATAGAGGACGAGGAGGAGGAAGAAGGGTAAATTTTGCTTATACGGACAAGGTAGCTACTCCCAGTGCATGGTAAATGAATATCAAATGCTTTGTCCTGCAAGCAAAGACTCTATAAAGCTGCTAAAAGGCCTGTTTTGTTAACTTGGTGTTTATATATGTGATATTACATCATACAAGAAGAATTATGTATTTTTCAGTTTTGTTACATTTATCAAGATGGCTTTATGGTATTTATAGTTTAAGAATTATACCTACAGTACTGAGAGGTATATATAATGGTAATGGCATTACTGAAATATGAAACATGCAATTACAATTAACATGCAATTACAATTAAGTGAAGGAAAATTGTTTCATTCTGGTCTCTTTGATGATCTTATCTCTTTGATGCATACATAAATTGTTTCATGCAATTACTAATAAATCTTACGTTATTACAAACATTTGACAACTAGACAAACAGTACACCACTTAAATCTTCTTGGAGGTTAATTGACTGCACTTAAGATCTTAAAGCCCTTAAATTAGTTGAGTTTGAGGAGGCAGAGTAGCGATACATTCTTCAAACCCCTTCAAACCTGAGTGCAAGGCCTTAAACCAATATCAATATGCAAAAACTGATTGACGTAAAACTTACTTGGGAAAGGAGAATGTACATGTAATGTACTCAGAAGTCAGAACACTTGATGAAGAGCACTCCGAGGGCCCTGAAAGCTAGATAATATCACGGTATAAGCTTTTAAACGGGTACATGTTGATGCAAAAACTCCTAATGGACAAAAGCATAAACAAAAGTGCAATCTTCTCATCTGACTTTAGTGAACATAAGATAAGATGACACTTCCTATTTAGACTTTGACATTTTCATGTACACGATGTTTCTCATATAATTAAGCATTTCATAGTGAAAAATTTATATTTTTATGTCCCTATATAGCTCCCCTAGAAAAAATGACCCTATATTAATTAGTAAAAATATAAACATATAAAAATCTAGCCAACAACCCCACCCCCGAACTCGGATGTAAGTGTAACGCAATATCAAAATCATGTGACACATTGACATACCTTTGCAAAATACTTGAGTGACTTTGATTGGTCTCAAAAATTTAGTGATGATATTTGCAAATAATAAATTAAGAGCGTGTTTGAATGAAGTAATTAGAAATTTTTAAAGAAGCTACAATTTTAGACAATTAAATTGAATTTTTTTCATTTCAAAATGTTTTTGTTTGGATAGAGTAATAAAAAAAATCTATTTGTTAACATTTTGGGTTACTTTTATAAATTTTGAAATTTTTGAGGGCCAAATTGTAATGTTTTAAAATTTTTAAAATTTATAGGAGTCAGTTTGAAAATTATGAGGACTAAGTTGCAAATTTTGAAAAAATTGTATGCAACAAGAAATTTGAAAATCCTAATTTTAGATGTCATTTGAAATTCTTTAAATTTAGTTTGTATTCATAAATTTTTATCATTTTAAAAATTCTCTACATTAATCATCCAAAAAATAAAATTTATTCAAAAAAGATTTAAATTCCCTTAAAACATTACATTTGCAAGAATCTCTCTTCCAACACACACTCCACAGTTTAATAGAAGTTTTTGTTCCCTTAATTTTTTAAAGGTTTATTTTGGTCTCCAAGTTTTTTAATTTTGCAATTTTAGGGCCTGTTTGATTGTGTTTTAGTTTTTAGTTTTTAAATACTCTTTTGTAAATCTGTTTTTAAAAAGTCTTTTTAAGAAGAAAAAGAAAAAAAAAAACCCATATTTGCTGAATTGAATTTAATTGAATTGAATTTTTGTTCATTATTAATTGAATTGAATTTTTAAATATCTCTATTCTTATATTAATTTAATTTAATTTGTCCTCGTGAGCTTAGCTCAGTTGGTTGGACAATGCATAAAAATATGCAAGGTCCAGGGTTCAAACCCCGGCCACTACCAAAAAAATTTAATTGAATTGAATTTTTGTTCATTATTTTTTTCCATTATTTCTTGAATAACAGTTTATTAATTAAATTATATTCAATAAATAAATAACCATTAAGTCTCTGTGAGCTTAGCTCAATTGATCGGAACATTGCATAATATATGCAGAGGCTAGAGTTCGAACCCCGACATCTCACTTCTTCACATTTAAAATGTGTGAGTTTCAGCCATTAGACTACTTGAAGAAAAAAAACCATTAATTTAATCAATCATGTGTAATCCTTTTTTTTTTCTTGATCGGAACATTGCATAATATATGCAGAGGCTAGAGTTCGAACCCCGACATCTCACTTCTTCACATTTAAAATGTGTGAGTTTCAGCCATTAGACTACTTGAAGAAAAAAAACCATTAATTTAATCAATCATGTGTAATCCTTTTTTTTTCTTGTCTGATAAAGTGACAAGTACTACCGATGTTCACAGACAACTACGAGGTCTCGGGTTTAAACTCGGGTGGAGGTGTCTAACCTAATATTATCGGCATTATCAAGAGAATTACATTGTAGAACAATTCAGTTAATTTTGGATGACTAATCAAAAATTCGGTTGTTCCTATCCAATTAAACAAGATCTAATTTTGATCGATTTTTAGACATCTAAATTATAAATCATAATTTCTTTTACTAATATTGTAATATATGGCGGTTTCCTTTTATAATTGGCCTACAAAATACTTACATCTACAACAACAAGATATCCTATTTAATGTAAAAATACATATATTATCTTTATATAAAAAAATTGATGGAGTTTTAATCAAATAATTAATTGAATTGATTACCATTTTTTTCTTAAGCATTATTTCATGATAGTGTTCTTAAGCATTCGCTTGAATTTCAATTCCCATTGCAGCTCCGCCACCACCCATCGCCGGAGCTGTCTCACTCTCAGCTGTAAGAAAATCACAAAATCTTTACTCTTTACTTCTTTTTGTATCACGATTGATAACTATGATCTGTTATTAGGTTAGGGCACTCAAATTACTTCACTTCTCGTTTCAAATAATACTATAATAAGCTACTAATTTCCTAACACTAGCATGCAACCCACATGGGTTGACCCACTTGTTTAGGTTTGAGCTATGAAGCACGGACACGGACACTGACACGACACACCGACACCGCTAATAAATTGAAAAAATCACATAATTTAGTAGGGATATGGATCCGAGAAGTGTCCGTGCTTCATACGGTTTGAGACATTGGAATGTGCTCCTCTTATAGTCTCAATTTTGAATCCCGGTGTTAATTTTAATGAGCTAGTTTATTGCTCTGGGTCTTTAGTCGTTTCTTAGATCGGATACAAGTTTTTTTTTAAAAAAAAAAAAATTCCTAGTTTGGTCGTTAAAGTAAGATTTTGTATTGATTATTCTGAAATTTCTATGGTTGTGAAATCTTGAAACTTTTGAAACTCCACTGCATCTTCAAACTTCTAAAACATGACTCATGCATGCATCAAAGTCTGAATCTTTCCAATCATTGTAGTATGGATTGTAATATTTACACTTGTGCTTGCTTGAATTTGTAGTTACCTTATGACTCTGTCTAACAAGAAGGCCAGTCATGATCATATTGATCGAATCAGTGACTTACCATGTAATGTTATTGATGACATCCTAGCACGCTTGTACATCAAAGACCTAGTTAGGACTAGTATTTTGTCAAAAAAGTGGAGGTATATGTGGACCTCCGTCCCACAACTTCGGTTTGACGATGACTTTTTTGATGAGTACGAGAATCTCGATGACCCTGGCCCTGTAACTTCTAAAGTTATCACAGATGTTCTTATGCAACACAGCGGGGTGATGCATAAGTTTCATCTTTACGTACCTTATGACTACAATTTCAAGATCTCAATGGAATACATTGATACGTGGATCCCTATTTTGTCGAGGAGTATTAAACATCTCGAGCTTGTGAGCCAGAACAAACATCTCGATCAAATGCCATACATTGTATTCTCTTGTAAGGAATTGACATTCTTTACATTTGCCGGATTTAACCTGTCAATTCCACCTGATTTCTGCGGCTTTAAAAGATTGCTTAATCTTCACTTATTGTCTGTTACATTCGAGGCCGGTGTACTTGAGAGTCTTATTTCTGGTTGTCCGTTACTTCAAACGCTCAATATTGATGATTGTTGTGGTCCTGAATATTTTGAATTTGATGCTCCCACTCTCAAAGTCTTATGGCTAGATTTTGTTAAAGATATAAAGTCAATTTGTCTCAAGAAAGCAAAGAATCTGATTGATCTTAGACTCACATTATCTGGTTTGATCAAAAGTTTGCCAAAAAACATTGAGAGGATTTCTATCTGTCAGCCTTACAATACCAAGGTTAGAAAACAACATCACTATAAATTGTATATTTATTATTTTTCAGTTGGGTAATATTCTAGCTGATATGTTAGTTTGGTAGATTTGATATGAAACAAAGAGCATAATACTATGTTGACGTATATTTGATATTTTTTTATCACCACTTCTATCTAGCTTGGCATCGTGGTTTGATCTTTTACAGACTATATCTTACTCTTTTATTGTACATTTAAAAGAGAAGCAATGTTGAATTTTGATTGATGGTCCAATCCAACATGTACATTGAAAGTTGTTATTTTTCACTTGTAAGTCCCATAGTGTTGTTTGTGCATATCTCATTGTTTTGTTGTTTGTATGCATAGGTCCGGTATGCAGATATCATTCCTCCCACGCTGCTAAAAACTTCATTCAGCTCCATAAAGTATCTGTCATTGGATGCTGTGAATTTGAGTGAAAGAGGAGAACTTTTGCATATTGTTAGTGTACTTAAAAGTGCTCCTCGCTTGGTTGATCTTAAGGTGAACATGAACATCTATTCTTCTTAGTTTTTTTTCTTATTGTTGTATTTTGACTCTTAATTATTTTTTTTTTTTATATAATTCAGTGTTACAGCTACGTAGATATTACGCAAGCGCCCGAGCATTCAGAGGAGTTGGAATGCAGTAGCCATTGCCTTGATCGACTTAAGATAGTGAATATCAACTTTATATTTAGCTCTCAGCATGCAATGAGTCTGATACGGTTCATACTTGCAAATTCCACATCGTTAGAGACTCTTACTTATACTGTTGGTCTTGGTTTTGAGAAATTAGATGCAGCTATGTTGTTAAGCATTTCTGAAGAGTTGTTATGGATGAAACGAGCATCACAAAGCGCGCATGTCAAGTTCCTTCATTGAGAATGTATTGGATTTTGTCTTTCAACACCACAGTTCTTCTTGGTGTCTTTGGTTTGTTTTCTTTTCCAGAATCAACTTATCTATTGTTGTTGTCCTAGCCCAATTGAGCAGCAAGTTTATCAGCTGTTATTGAAATTCTATCTGCTACTGAATCATTAGACAATTATGATTTATTACTTCAACTATGGCCGATTCTAATATCATGACATATGTTTTCATGCATTTATGTTTATATATAATTAAATATCAGTTTATCTGAATTTCATTGTTTTATGCAACTTGATGTTAAACTTTTCTTGGATTAAATAAATTGTTCATTGTTAAATTTTATAATAAATAACCAGGGTCGAACACATCTGACATTAGATGTGTTTGATATTTTGTATATTTGGTTGGCTTTTATATGTTTGATCATTAGACATTATAGATTTTGTTTAGGAGATCGATACACTATTGGTTACATGTGGGACTTCATCAGGTCAATGAAAATCTCTATACATGTTTAATGATCAAATACACGCAAAAAGTAGCTTCTTCTTAAAAAGCCACTGAGAGGTTTCGGCAGCTTATTCCTATATTTTTTGTGTGTAACTAGGTCGTGCTCCCGTGCTACGCACGGGACAACGATGATCACAACATGTATATATGAAAAATGCATGGTTAATTGACATAAAAAACAACAAAATATGATAGTCAAAAAGAGATCGCACTTGAAGCGTCGTTACAATAGATAATAAATAGCAACGACAAAGTGTGCACTTTGGAAGGATCAAGTGCAAGCTCATAAGTTTGCATATTCAAACGGCTCATAGACTTCTTGTACTCATTAGTACCATACTCGGGTCTTACCGACTAAAACAGACACGAATAAGTTATACCGTAAATCAAAATTGTAGTTTAATAAGTCATATGATAAAATGTATTAGGCCAAATACATCTTTTGGTCCTTTAAGTTTTACAAAAATACCAACTTAGTCCTTTAGGGTTTTTAAATTTTCCATAGATCCTTATTATTGTTATTAACCTTTTAAGGACCTAGTTGAAACTTAAAAACTTACAAAATTTTAAATAGGTGCATTGAATTAACAACTTAAATGACCTATTTAAAACTTATATAAAAAAAAAAAAAAAAAACTTAAAGGACCTATTGCAAACTTTAAAATAAACTTAAAAGACTTATTTGAAAATTAATAAACTTAAAGGACTACCTCAATATTTTGGTCAAACTTAAAGGATAAATAAATACATTTTACCAATGTATTACTATTACATTAGTCATATCACGGTGACATTAATATACTTCAAAGACAGTGCATTTTCATTAGTTACCATAAATTACAAAATACTCTATAGTTGTTAGCCTCTCAAATTACTCCACCATTGAGCAGTGGAAGACTCAAAGTTGTTAGCCTTATTTATCTATTTTTTGATACAAACATAATAGTTTTATAAACAAAATTAAAGTGATGTTTAAATCGATACATGTACCGTCGATTATACTAAATTTTTCTATTACAAACATATAATCATTTCTTTAATGTAATTCATAATGTCAATCATAAAAGAAATGATTTATACTCAGATTGTTTAGTTTGTTTATTTTACTTAAAAATAAATCTATAGTTTTTTTTTAGAGATCCATAGTTAATATACTCTCAAATTACTCCACCATTTAGTATTGAAGACCCAAAGTTGTTAGCCTCAGTTTTTATTTTTATTTTTGGAAAAAGCCAAAAGAATATATCAACATTAAAAGGCATCAGAGGTAGTAAATTAAAGATCATAAAAATGTTCAACACTAATAGTTGGTCACATAAGCAAATTACACCATTACAATGTGGCAAACAGAAGAGAATTATAACACCAAAACAACTCACACTTAAGAAAAAGACATGTTAAAGAAGCATGGGCTGCACATTAACTGATAAGAAAAGACCAGGACTATGCTTAAATCGAAAGAAACTTGCACACCTAAACTCAACAAACTAAACCAACAGAGGTATGTGCTGCCACAAAGAAGCATGGACTGCAGATTAACTGATAAGAAAAGACCAGGACTATGTGACCTCCATCTTAGCTTGTAGCCTCTCAAATTACTGCATCATTAATTTCAAGAAAGTCATTTACCGAGCACAATAATTGACAAACTAAAAAATAACAATCCAATCAAAACAATTGTAACAAAATGCCTCAATATATCTTTTAAATGTGTTAGACCATCCAAAATGCAAATCTTTTTTGTTTTCAGCAAATGGTCTCTATGTGCTTATGGAGTTTGTGGAAATCAAGGAATGAATGTTTCCAGAATAATATTCAAGAGGAGGGTTTACATATCATCTATAGGGTCACATCAGTTTTGCAAGATTGGAGTTGAGCAAACTTTAGGAATGCACAACAAAATTATGCAGACCAGAATTATAATCGCAAGAACAATGCAGAAGAGTCTCAATGGCACATACCTGATCTAGGCTATTTAAAATGTTACATAGACTTCTTTTTTCCAGCAATAGAAGAAGATTGGCTGTGCATAAACGCTACACGACCATCACGGCAGTATTAGTATGGCCGGAACAACATGGATTTTAGTATCAGAACATACTAATTCTTTTAATGCTAACTAAAGAACTAATTGTTCTATCCCCATTCAAATTAACGTCATTGATCTCTTCTTACGCTTCCTCCACATTAGCTACAACAACAAATTTAGAATATACAGTAAATCACTAAGAAGCTACAAACTAATTAACTCAGCTTTAAATCACTATCATTTCAATTCCATAATAGCTAGCAATTCTTCAAAGAAATTAATATCATAACATATACTTGATTAATCAGACCCCAAAAATCTCAAAATACCAACAAACATCCTATTATATGCCGATTCTACTACACTGTGACTGCAGAGAAATATTTCACAAACTGTGGTACCTGACAGCAGCCAAGCAGCTTGATCCGGTGCCAGGAAATATCAACCTTCCTTACCACTGCAAGAACACTGGTGCAGCAGAACGGAACAGCTGAAGATGACACACCACAAAAAGTCGAGCAGACTATATACCGCATATATCCTAGAATTTCACTCTTCACAGATCCATTCACAATTAGAGGACATGATAATTGATGAAGCTCTAACTCCTTTCACATATGCAAAGACTGGAAACCCCGAACAAATTAACATACAATTTCCTCAATAGTTGTTGAACAAAGCTCAATCTATACTAACAAAACCAGACCATAACTTCTTCGTACACCAAACATATGCATCGGAAATTTATAATTACCTACCAGGACCTAGGCACGTTAAGGATTCAGTCGCAAAATATAATAGAAATCAACTAAAACATATATAATAGAAATCAACTAAGACCCAAGTGGAGAGATAGTCACAAATAGAATAAACTAAACATAAATCTAAAATTAAAAAAAGAGATAATAACAGTTCTTCACCATGTTAATTAAATCCTATTTTCCATTCTCAAAAGCAACTTACTGGTGCCTATTTGCCAAGATGGAAATTAAATCCTTCGCCATGTTACCTAATAACATTAATATCAATTAAGATAATAAGGTTTCAATTTTTTAAGTACGTGGAAACCACCAAACTCATTGAATTAAGAGACCTAATTTGAAAGGTCCCTACAAAATCAAGGATGAGTTTAGTGGTTTACTCAATTTGAACTGTGCATCTTTCATTGAATTACTTGCCACTTGGAACTGCCAAGTGTAGTATGAAGGTCTCTGCGGAGTTCATCAGAGTTCCAAGGGTAAGGTGCAATTTTCATTGAATGAATCCACGTCCAATACAGAGATTATATCCTTCAAATACACCAACCATGGCAAATCAAATAATGAAAAAAACTTGAAACTCTTCCAAGTTTATGAATCTCACAATTACTTTGAAAATAAAAACTCAACAAAACATTTCAAGTTAATGAATCTCTCAATTAAATTGAAAATAAAAACTCATCAAGAAATTGAAAATAAATAAAGAGGTTTGAATTTGACAGAGGCGTCAGTTTTAATTACTAAGGAGCTGAGAAATTATACACAATGCAAAAGGGGTTGAGAAATAAAAAGAACATAAAGAAATAGAGGATTGATTCCCAAAAGTTATAACCTTAATCAAATATCTTCTCCAGCTTCATCTTACACTTGTTCAGTTCGGGTTCCTCATGCATGACATTGGAATAAACAAAAACACGGTTGTCTTCATCGTCCTCTGATTTACGAAAGTCTCCATATTCAAATTACAGATGGAGATGTAAGTGATCTGAGATTGAGAGTTGGGAAACACAATTGTTCAAAAAAGGAGGGAAACCTTACAGATTCTTCAATCTCAGACTTGACGACCTAAAACGGATACTGAGTGATGGAAAATGAGACACTTCGTTCTAGCCTACTCGACAAAAACATCCCTACTACAAAAATAATATATACAAAATATTGAAGACGTCAGTTACTGCTGGGAAACAAAAATTGAGATCATACAAAACTGGCAAAACAGTTGAACCATTCATGACAGACTCAAAGAATAAATTGCTATTGATGATTAGTCTACCTGAAAGACCTGAACCTATATGGCAAAGGATGGCTGCTCTGAATGGAAACAATTTCTGCTCAAAATAGTACAAACCTTCCACCTCATAATGCTGATGCAACTCCTACATGTATCATCAAAGTATCTGCTAAACCATCAACATTATGAAGGAAAATAACTTGCTAAAGAAACTATAGCAGAACATAATTTAATAGTATCCTATTCACAATGAAATGTGCATTTGTTTAACAGCAAATTGGAATCAAAATTATAGAGTTTGAAAGACCACTATTAGTTCTCAAGTAATGATTGACTAATATGATTCAATGAGATGGTTGCAAATTCTCTTTGAAAGTATATGTGATCTAAATGGGCTAACTTACAACTAATTAGAAATGACCACATGCATGATCGGTCTACTGATCAATAAAACTTGTTGTATTCAAGAATAAGACATTAAAAAGGATTTCAAAAATAACATTGGATTAGCAAAACCATCACTCAGTAGGATTCAAGGATAGCACAACATGTAGTATAATAAACTTCACTGTAATCATAAATTCAAAGTATGCATACTCTGTTATATACTAACTTATGTATAACAAACAAAAGATTCAAAGCATGCATACTCTGTTATATACTAACTTATGTATAACAAACAAAAGAATGAGGGCCACTTAAAGTTCATGGATGTACTGTCAGAATATACCTTTTATTGAATTCTTATTTAAAATTCAAGTACTGCAACATATAGGTGTGCACAACATGACTCTGTTCAGATTACCTCAACGAAAAGAAAAAAAAGTGCTTAGCCAATCATGACTTTGAACCAAACAGACATTCAGATGTAAATTTAAAATTCCAGCAAACAAAATCAATGGACTCAATTTTCAGTCCCAGTAAGAGAAGCAATATCAAAGCAGATAGCAAGGCAATTCAAAAACAAATCTGATCACACATAAAAAAATTAAACAAATAAATGACTCACTCTGATTTCAATAAAAAAAAATGTATCAATCTATTGTTGAATGAGACTTGAACAGCAGTGCTGATGTATAGAAAGAACCTCCATCTTTCATGATTATGAACACAAATTGGATAAATAGAGAACAATTGTTGATCCATTATTAGAGAAGAAGCAAGTAGCCAAAATATCAATCAAATAAACTAAACCAAAATATAATAGAAATGTTAACCAAATCTGTAAAGCACCAAAAGCAACTTTGCGATTAAAGAAATGGAAATAATCATGGATAGAATCAAACTAAACCAGAGAAAAAAAGATAAAGGAAAAAATATTTTAGCCAAAACTCAACACTTCAAAACTAAAATTGATATATAGAGTATTTTGAATGTGAAATGGGTTTTAAAAATTTAAATAATATACCAAATTATAGGTGAAAATTCATAGAAGCAATATATCAAATAGGTGGGGGCAAAAGTAAGAAGAAAATCTGATTCGCAAAGGGGATATATATTTACCTTTTGTAGTTTATGTCTTTAAGATCTAGTTGTTGCTTGTTCTCATGAGTATTTGCCAAGGCTGAAACAAAAAAATGGAACATATAATATATAGATTTGTTGAGAAAGAAAAATATGGAAACAAAATCCTTCACTTGTTAACTAATAAACAAATGAAATAGCGGTAGAAGACAAACAATCTCCACAACCCTCTCTTCTACTTTTTCCTTTTTAAGTTCTGACATTCAATTTTCCATGTCTAACAGAAAGGAGTTTATAATCAATGTTACTACAAAACAATCAAAGAGTTAAATTCTTAAACGACAACGAAGAAACTAACAAACCAGACGTGTTGATTTGGACCTCATCCCGTCATAATTTGCACCAGCACGTGAAATCAGCTTAATGAGATTGAATCGTTCATGACAACCGCTCATTTTTGCCACCACCCGATCCATTCTTTGAATCTTACAACCTGCACAATTTGATTCAGCAAGAAAAGCATAGGATTCAGACCGTAGTGGAGCCAATTGACCTAGAGGAAGGATTGGCCATGATAGGCCAAAACAGACCACAGACAACAGGGCAAACCGCAATCAAGAAAGCACAGTCCAGAAACAAACCACATAGGATTCGATAAACATAGTCCAGAGTGAACAAAACACAATCCACAACAATAACAAATTTTGTAGGCTGTAATCAAAACCAGATAAACCGACACCGAATCAATAACTTACGATTCAAAATCGAACATATCAACCCAAAACAGATGGATCACAAATCAAGCAACACAATCGTGGATGGCAGAAATGATTTCAAAAACAGGAACACAGCAAGCCAATTAAAGAGAAATGGAACCCAAAATACTTGAAACAGGCTTACCAGTTACCACCGAGAGAGAGAGACAGAGCGAACTACTCAGAAAACCGAACTGGAAGCCGACCCTAAACGGCGGTGACCGACGCCGGAGCGTGGACGTCAAACGGAAGCTCAAACCCAAAAGGGTTTCAGTCACTGTTCATCTTATTCCACAGACAATTGTTCATCGTGTTTCCTTTAAAGATCAAATCATCATAGGATTCAATAATTTTGCAAAGAATCAAAACTCTAAAACTGGAAAAGGAAACTGTATGAGAGAGTTTGTTTGGTTTTATGAAGGGAAGAGAAGAGGAGGAAGGTGTATGAGAGAGGGGGAGAGATAGTTTAGGCTTGTGAAGAGAAAAATGAAAATGGATTGAGAGAAGAGGAAGAAGAAGATGTTGTTCTGTACTTTTTGAAACCGACCTTTTTTGTTTTCAGGGAGTCTGAAACCGACCTTATGTTTCAATTGCTCAAATTTCTGTTATGTCACGTGATGGCATCAAGTGCATCATATACCCTCCCCTACACATTACACAAATGGCATGGCTGTATAGGCTGATATGTCATGCGCACCATATTCAAAAAGAACCATCCTTCCCGCCCAGCAAGGGCAAAGCAGTAAAAAATGAAAATGCCAATCCTAGGGTTTTGCTAGGGTTTTTATGCAACTTTTCTTTTCATTTGTATTGTTAAGATGTTCTTTGTATTTGTATAGTAGAATCTGATAACCTGTTTTTGTGTTAAAAATCTGATAATCCATTTTTGTGTTAAACTACTGTTACCATATTGTCCACTGCTCACCTAGCAAATTTAGTTTTTGATTTCATATAAAAACAATCAAACTATATCCTTACGAAAAATATCTGAATTGTTACACAAACGTCACAAATATACTAAAAAAAAAAAATTGCTAATTAATCAAATTAAATACTAATGTAGTAGATTACAATTCTCATCCAATGAATTTTTATTGATAGAATTTATTAAAATTGTTTGTAGTTTTTGAAATATTTATTCATTTGGGGCAACTTTTAATTAGAGTTTTTGAGTTAATTTAAAAAGAGCACTATTTCACGATCTGATCCGTCATGGTGTGTTTGCAATGTATCCCACACCTTCTTAGCAGTGAGATTGTCTTCTACTATTTCATTTTCTTTCATGCTTAGTGGAATTGATAATAATAGATGAGTTTTAGCATTCATGATGTGTTTACACTTTCTATTGGAATGTATCACCACTAGTGATCTAACCCGTGCGTCGCACGGTTAAAAAATTTTGTTCATTTTTCTTGAATCGGATCTCGTTCGGTTTTCTTCAACCATTCACCTACATACCGTGATAAATATTGATTTGCATAAATAAATATTAAAAGAAATACGGACTTGCACAAACAAATGTAAAAAGAGAAAATATTTCATATATAAAACGAAAGATAAATTATACGTTAAACGCAAAAGGCAAAAAAAAAATAACGGAAATTTTGAAATAGACATACAAATTACAAACATTATACTAAAAAAAAATAATGACATCCAAAACCTACGTTCAACATAGAATAAACATTCAACTAAAAGCATTACATGTTTTAACACAACTAAAAATAAAAAGAAAAATATATATTTTAGTGTAATAAATAATGTCATTTAGGTTCAAAGATGAGCTACAACAACTAAATTAATTGGGTTCAAGTAATTAATGAGCTCGACCAAATGACAGATTGTTCGGGAGAACCCAAGTTTGATTCTTTGATGAAACAATTCTTGGATAGACTATATTTACTTCACGATCGAACTCCATGCTACCAGTAGGCATGGAAATGGGGTGAGGTGGGAACGGGGTTTACCTTCCTAATCTCAGTCCCAGATTGACATATACTTACCTATTGCCCTACTCATATCCAACAGGGATGAGAAATTGAATCTCATTCCCATCTCCGACGAGTTCGAATTTCCCCTCCCCATCCCCGTACACAAAAAGAATCATCTTTTTTAATACAAAAGAAGTTTTCTCTAGCCCCTAGGGTAATGTTGTATTGTAGAAGAGAGACTGATGATGGGAGATTGGTTTTGCAGATTGACATATACTTACTCGTTGTCTTACCCATATCCAATAGGGATGATAAATTGAATCTCGTCCCCGTCTTCGACGAGTTCGGGTTTCCCCTCCCCATCCCCGTACCAAAAGAGAATCATTTTCTTAATACAAAAGAAGTTTTCTCCAGCCCCTAGGGTAATGTTGTATTGTAGAAGAGAGACTGAGGATGGGAGATGTGTAATAAGGAGAGAGAACTCGAGTGATTGCAGACATATACTGACATTCTTCCTAACTGAGTGAAATGGTTTATGATTTGAGTTTTTATTTTATATAAAAAAGTAATAAAGTAATTTTTTACATTCAGGGACGGGTTTCGCTTTGGGTACCTCTATCCCTGTAACCCGTCCCATACCCCATATTTTGAAATTAAGGAAAACTGAAACCCATATCCAAACCCAATCAAAGCAGAAAAAACCCGTTCAACTGGGATGGATTTAGGCGGCTACCTGTGGGTATGAATTTTGGTGTCATGCCTAATTACCATATCCCTTCTCATAGAAATCAAATGGTTAACACACACACAAAAAAAGGCCACATCAAATAATAGTTGGGAGGTCAAGTATCAACATAACTTCTGGCGTGTTAGAGCGTTTAATAAAAATTTGATAATACAAATAGTTATAATTAAAGAGTAAGGATCCACACCATGTGTAAGGAAAAATACTTACACTAAAGCTCAACAATTAAATCAAATGATCCAACAATTCATAAATGAATGATCCCTCAATTCATAAATGTTATGTAAGAAAGGCACGTGAGTCACATTTATGTTTATTTTCGTCTTTCTTGTTTTTCATAGGGAATAAAATGATCCTCGAATCTATAAAAAGTTAAAGAAATCGAACACCACTTATGCAGGGACCAAAATTCAATTTGGCAAATAAAACTACAATGTCAATGAAAATATAAAACGCAAATAAACAATTTGACTAAATCCAATTCTAAATTTCAGTTCAATTGTTTAATTCATATGGATTCTTTGATTTATGCTAACCTACAATATGACCAATTAGTCCCCTTTATTGCTCATTTGTTTCAAACGCATGTGGACAATGAAAATATTCCAACATAAGATTCAAGATGAAATTTAAGTACAATGTTGTTCTCTCTTGACGTATTAATCAATAAAGGGGATTTTTTTCATTGTTCACATGCGTTCGAAACAAATGAACAGTAAAGGGAATTGATTGTTTTTGTGAAGAAATTTTTATTTGAATGCCTCAATCGTAAATTAGGTTCCACGCATTAAACAACGTTTGTATTACAATTAGTTCGTGATTGATTAGTGGAACTTAATGCCTTGACTTTTGTTCAAATTTATTTGATTTTGTCTTCCTTGATGACACACCCTGGGTTTACTCGATGAAAAAGGGATGTCAAGGGAAGAAAGCAAATTGCGGAAAATTTCTCACGTCACAATTTTCTTAATTTTTTGGTTGAATATTTTGAACCGCATGATCTCTTGAATTTAACGGTCCATATTTGGTGTAAGTCAAACAGATTATACCTGATGTGTGACTCATAATCAAATGAGACGTGAGTTACGACACGTAATTTATAAAAGAATAAAAAAAAAGTTAAATTAAATAAGTTTCTTTTTTTGTCAAGAAACTAAATAACTTTCTATTTAATAAAAAAATCCCAACACTTGGTTATTAACTGAATCATTCCTCTAAAAAATTTATACACGTCCTTGTGATTTTATATTTTTTTATTGTCAAGTTACTTGGTGATTAGAAATTCACATTTATAAGGTAAATAAATAGAATATCTAGGGTTCGAACCCCGACCCCTGCATATACTATACAATATCTCTATCAATTGAGCTAGACTCACGAGAACTTTGATTTTATATCTATTGATCATTATTTTTGAATAATTTTTACCTATTTATCACACAAAAGAAAATAAACTATTATTAGTGCCCAGGTCAATCAACTATGACTTTGCACAGAACAATAACCAATCCTTGACATGTAAAAAAAACTGATAAAATAACTTTTCTTGTTCATATTTCCTGCGTGTCAAGAGTTTATGCAATATCCTCCAATATTTCATGTGGTTTTCTTGGATTTTTAATTTATTTTCTTTTTTCAAAAAATAAATCATAAAATTATAGTTTATCACTTTGTAGTACATTTTTAAATAAGTCTATAAAAATATGAATATTTCAAAAAATTATAGAAAGTCTATATTTTAATAATTGACTCAATTTAATTTATATAGTTAACTATTTACTATCTTGTTTCTTTTGGTCTAGTGTACAATACCTTTTAAGACAATCAAACCACTTTCCATATTGCAATATTTCTACCATTTACTTAGGTGTATGAAGATCTGTTTACTATTAATTTAAGAAATTTGTTGTTCACAGAATCACACATAGTGTTTGGCTGAAACACAATACCAAAATACCCCTTCGGCAGTTAACTGCTGCGGAAGTTAACCGGCGGTAGTTAACTACCGCGGAACTTCGGCAGTTAACTGCCGCGGAATTTCAAACATGAAATTAAATAAGGAAATACACCTAAATGTTCCATTAATTAAATTTAATTCTTTAGTAATTTTAAGAAATCAAACATAATTCTTTTTATGATGTTGTTGATTTCATTCATATGATTTTTATTGCCATAAATGAAGAAATATAATAATATTAGGAACGGAGATCCCAGAGTTACAAATTCAATCACGTTTCTTACTAATAGAAAAGATGTTTTATTTGTACCAAAAGAAAATGAAAAAAAAGGAGGTTTCGTTGATAGAGTAATTACAAATATAATTATTTGAAAGAGAGATGAATAATATCTGCAATTAATAGACCTAAAATGATGATTCAATAAAAAAATGCATCAACAAAAAACGTTATAAATGATAGAATAATTATATTTGTAATTAATTGAAATTAATTTCATTGATGTCTGTCATTATTCATATGTTTGACTAACCAATTATTATTTTAATTAACATGAAAAAAGCAACAAAAAAACGCAACAACAAAGAAAAATGTCTGCCATCGGTAGTTAATGGACCTAAAATGATGATTCAATAAAAAAAATTCAACAACAAAAAACTTTATAAATGATAGAATAATTATATTTGTAATTATTTATAATTAATTTATTGATGTATGTCATTATTCATAGGTTTAACTAACCTATTATTACTTTATAATATTTCAGATATTATTCATCTCTTTTTCAAATAATTATATTTGTAATTATTCTATCAATAAAACCTCTTTTTTTTTTGTACAAATAAAACATCTTTTCTGTTAGTAAGAAACGTGATTGAATTTGTAATTCTGGGATCTCCGTTCCTAATAACATTATATTTCTTCATTTATGAATGAAATCAACAACATCATAAAAAGAAGAGCAATGCTATATCTCTAGAAAAATAACATCAAGAATTCTTCAAGAATATAGAATAGCCAATCACAATGCACTATTTGCCACAATTCAAGGAGGAGTGGCTGAAAAATAGGAAGTTGACAAATAAATCATCCAATTAAAATTTGTCAACTGTGTCTTGAAAAATTCTTGAAGCTATTTTTCTTGAGAAGTAGCATTTTCCTAAAAAGAATTATGTTTAAGTCCTTAAAAGGATCAAAGAATCAAATTTAATTAATGGAAAATTTAGGTGTATTTCCTTATTTAATTTCAGGTTTGAAATTCCTGGCAGTTAACTGCGGAAGTTCCGCGGTAGTTAACTACCGTCGGTTAACTTCCGTGGTAGTTAACTGTCGAAGGAGTATTTCGGTATTTTACTGGTGTGTTTCAGTCAAACACTATGTGTGAACAACAAATTTCTTAATTTAATCCCATTGATAATTTAGTAAGTAACCAATAATGGATTGGTTCATGTCGTAAGGAACTTGAACCCTTAAGTATGTGATAAGGAGTTTAATTTATGTCTTATTCATATGAAAAAGAATTGAATGAAAGATGAGAACCCAATTCATGTGCTCCACAATTTCTTCGACGAAGATTAATAATTGTTAATCGACGGTGAAAACTTTGTATCAATATTATAATACCAAATGATTTATTAAGTATAATATAACTCAAAATCTATTAAAAATTATATCTCAAAACCATAAAAACAAATACTCCAACAGTCACATAATAAGTGAGTCATTTGTAAAAAAAATATTGTCTCAAAAAAATTGACACATTTCGCTTTTCAATATAATATTAATTACTTTTTTTCAATGTAAAAGATAACATTTTTTTATCCATTTGTCCGAATTCTTTTTCTAATCTCTCTACCTTTCTTCTATTGGCAATAGATGCTACCAATATAGGCTACCTAATTTAAACATTAGAAGCACATCATTTAATGTACTATGATAGACTCTATTAGGAACGATTTTTTTATAAATTACAAATTTTCACGTCAATCAAGGTTAGTTTAGTCAAAGACAAATTATCTTGGGCATTTGATTTAATTATGAGATATTAGTCAATCCAGCTTCTCCATGACTTTTAGTAATTTCTTAAATTTTATTCAATGTCCACTTATCCCGTGCATTTTAGTTGCCGAGGGTTCAATATTATGTAGAATTGAAGTGACGCGATATTCTAAATAGTAGAATCATTATAGCGGGAACAATTTATTTTTATTTTTTTATAAATGACAACTTTTCCCGTGTATCAAACTTAGTTTAAGTGACAACCTTCTCTTGTGTGTTTTAACCATGTTTGAAATTTTTGTCAATGTCAACCACTCCAACGCATTTCAGTCAAAAGGGTTCAATATTTTTGTAAAACTGAAACAATACGATAGTCTAATAGTATGACATTATAGTAGGAACAAATTTTCCCATGTATAATAGTTTTTTACATTGTTTTCCAAAAGTATAATAGTTTTTGGCACTCCTCCGGCCGCCTCACACACTATTCCACTATCACCATTTTCATCCAAATGACCTTTTTTTACGTATATTTAGTAGAGTTTTTGAATATAGATAGATTTTTAAATATTATAATAAGTATTTTAAATATTTTATAGATAGATTGATCTAAAAAAATACTTGAGAAAAAAATATGAACATTTTGGTTTCCACTTTTTAAAAATTATTTTTTAAATTTGTTTTAAAAGATAATTATATTTTAAATATATTTAAACCCATTTTATTGTAAGCTTAACTGTACATCCACACAAAAAAATCAATGACATTTTTTTTGTTTGAAGTAGTATAATTTACGTGATGCTAGTTAGCAATCCATATTATGTCTTATGTATAAAAAAATCTATATTTTTTCCTTCAATTTTTAAGTTCTTATATAAAGTTAAATTACAATGAAATAAATTCTTAAATTCAATTTTATATGTGACTTTATTATGCATTAGTGACAATTTATTTTTTTAAACTTTTATTTCAAAAAATATATTTTTCTAAATTTTAGTGTTAGTGAAAAATATTTAGCTATTTATTTTATTTTATATTCTTCACTAACAAATCAGTTAAAAACATCCCCTAATTTTTTTTCTGTATATATTTTTTATCAGTGAAATATATTGTCCCTAATTTTTATAGATTATTAAAAAAAATTCAAGTGCACCAATCGAAAAATATATTCCATTTTATAAAATTAAACATAGTTTTTCTCAATTTTTTTTTCCAAGAAAGATTTTATTATTCATTTGTTAATAGGAAAAATATGTTAACGGGCTCAAAAGCCCAACCAGTAACCCAGAACCCATTAATGCCCGACCCAGTAACCCAATAACCAACACATAAAAATCTATCAGCAACACACTTCTTCTAACCCTAGCCGCCACCCCCTCTCTCTCACCCTCTCATGCGTTTCTTCCCCCTTTCTCCAACAAACCATCACCCTCTCTTTAATTTTGAACAAAAACCAACCACCACCTTCAAAAAATAAAACCACCATTATTTTCCTCTCATTCTCCTCAAGAAAACCCATAAATTTATTTTAATTTTTGAGGAGATAAAATTTTGAGTGTGCATCTTCTCTGATATTTTCCGGCCACCATGAGCCACAAGTCCAAAAATGAAGTTCGTCGTCTGCTTACTCCATGCATCAACAACGAAATCCACAAAAAATTACAGTTGGAATAACTTTGCCGGAGACAACATCAACGACAATTGCCTCTGTCTTGCCATCATACATGCAACAACAAAAATCAAAAGATGAAATTGGATGTGATTTTGTTGTATTTTCAAGAAATGTAAGATTTTTTTTTTGTAGATCAGTGAATCTGTTTAAGCTTTTTTTGATTTGATACGAATGATATTCTCTGGTAATCCTTTTATAACTTATAAAAAAAAAGTTCCTTTTCATTTGTTGGTCATGCAAAAATCATTTTAGGAAATGAAGATCTGGTACCATTAAAAAATTAAGACTTTTCTTGTTATGATATAAGAAGATTTTTTTACCTCTGGTAGTGATATTTTGTTGCCAAATCAATTTTGTTTTTTTTTTTCCTATGTTCTTGAACGGCAATTTTGTTTAGTGTCAATGTAAAAGATAGTAACATTTATTTTATCCATTTGTCCGAATTCTTTTTCTAATCTCTCTACCTTTCTTCTATTGGCAATAGATGCTACCAATATAGGCTACCTAATTTAAACATTAGAAGCACATCATTCAATGTACTATGATAGACTCTATTAGGAACTTAATTAACTGGGCCACTCCCTACTAAAAACTTTTTTAATTATTATAATCAACTTTAATCTATGATTCTTGATTTTGTGTCTACAGTGTGATCTTTTTAAGTGTAAAGATAGGTGTTTTGATTAATGACTACTCTTCACATTCTTGTATCTTGAGACAAAAGATACAATTGCATTTTTCCTTACTAGAAACTCATTATATAATAAAGCCTGTTGGTTGAAATCTTTGGTCAATCATTTTACTTTTCCCGAATCTTTCCTCTAACACTTGTTGGGTGCCCAAACCAATACCATGTTAATGATGACAATATAGGAATCTGACTTAAGGCTTACACTAAGTGTAAGAGTGGATATTGAATTTGGTGGAAATCTTTGGTCAGTCATTTTACTTCTTCCTGAATCTTTCCTCCAACACTTGTTAGGTGCGCAAACCTAACAAGTGTAGCTTCTAACACTTGAGGTATACGTGGACTTCAGCCCCACAACTTTGGTTTGGCGAAGACTTTTTTGACAAGTACAAGGATCTCGATGACCCTGGCCATGTTGCTTCTAAAATCATCACAAATAATCTTATGCAACACAACAGTCCGATACATAAGTTTCATCTTTTCATACCTTATGACTACAATTTCAAGATCATAATTGAATTCCTCAATTATGTTTTTGTCTAGGAGGGATATTAAACATCTCGGGTTTTTGAACTATGGAACACATGTCGATCAAATACCATAATTTACTATCCTTGCTTGTAAGGAATTGACTAACTTTAAATTTTTCAGATTTAACTTGTCAATTCCACATAATTTATGCGGCTTTAAAAGATTGCTTAATCTTCACTTATCTAATGTTACATTCGAGTCCGGTGCACTTAGGGTCTTATTTATGGTTGTCCATTACTTGAAAAGCTCATCATTCAATTTTGTGAAGGTTTTGAATATTTTGATATTTCTGTTCCTACTCTCAGAGTCTTATTGCTACAATTTCATCAAGAGATGAAGTCAATTTGTCTCAAGAAAGCAAAGAATTATTTGATCTTACAATCAGGGCTTATATGAACACAATATCCGGTCTGATAATTTTTTTTTTCCAAAAACAACATCCTTAATCGTAGTATATTTACACTTCAGAGTTACGAGGATGTTGATACCCTACAAATGTCGGATCATTTAGAGGAGTTAGCATGCACTAGTTATTGCCTTAAGAATCCACAGATGGTGAATATCCATGTTAGAACTAGGTCTCAGCTTGCAATGAGTTTGATACAGTTCATACTTGTAAATTCTACATCGTTGAAGACTCTTAATCTTACTTTTAATGCTGGTATTGGTTCTAAGAAATTAGATGCATCCATGCTGTTAAGAATTTCACAGAACTTGTTATTGATGGAACGAGCATCACAGAGAGCACAAGTTAAGTTCCTTTATGGTGCCTAATAAAAAAAATGCATATTATATTTTTTCATTTTGTTCATAGCAACAGAAAACAATAATTATATTAATAATTAAAGATCTAATAAACTTTTTTTTAAAAGAGGAAAATAATTATAATAAATATGTTTCTAAAGAGTAATAATATATTAAAAACAGGTTGGTGCTTATGGAAATAAGATTATAAAATTTAATAATGTAAATTTCAAAAAGCGCCACACCCAGTTAAATCGGCTTTTCCCATTAAATTCAGGGGGGGAGGGGTCTGGACGGAGGCGGATTTTGTTGCCATGTAGTTAACCTTCTTTCAATGGTCTTTTAATTTGCATCTTTTGCATTTTTTAGGTGAATAAATCAATTACTAAATCTTATCTTATCCTTAATATATTAGTATCTCATCATTTATATATTAGTACTTTACTCATTAGTATCTTACCTATATTGAAATTTAAGTTTGAACTAGCAAAAACTCATTTTATTGGTTAAAGTTTATATAGATCCCCCAAATTTATTTGTGACGGACATGATTTGGTAAGATTTACGAATTTTAACTAATAAAAGAGTAAGTAGCGAATGTATTGCTACTTTCTAATGCTACTCTTTAAGTTTTATATGACAATTTAAGTTGATATTGATTTGGTTTATACTTGTTCTATTGTTTAATCTGGGTTTTGGTTAAATTACTAAGGAATACAAGAAAACGAGAAAAATGAAGTTTTTTTTTAATATTCTATATAATATACCATGCTTTGCTTTCAATATTTTTTCTTTTGGTAAAGCAAATTCATTAGCATTTTTTGGAATAAAAATATAATCTATCGAGAAATTTTCCGTTGTTGCGTGTGACTCAAATTCTTGCATGTGGCTCGGTTTGAATTCACAACACCAACAAATCGCACGAGCAGAACAACTAGTTTTATTTTATACATAAAAGTTGTTAAGTTTATAGATAATTTTTGACCTAAAACCTCAATTTCGTCCTTGAATTTTGAAAAATTGGCCAAATTCGTCCCTGAATTTTTCGAAATATCTATTTAGTCCCTGAATTTTACAAACGTCCATCAAATTGGTCCCTCCGTCAAATAGCTCCGTTAGTGGTGATGACATGTCCTCTTGCATGTTGTGTTGTCATGTACACGTGTCAACAAGGCAGCCACGTGTACAAGGACTAAATTGATGGAAATGGAAAAAATTCGAGATTTAAGGACTAATTTGATGGATATTGTTATAATTTAAGGGTTGATATGATTGATTTTATTTGCAGGGAATGAGTACAAGGAGATATGGCATGAGAGGACCAGTGATTTCAAATGACAGACATAAACAAACACCACTGAGGGGTCCTGCTCCACAAAATCCAACTGCTCCTAGACTTATTAGAGTTTCAAATCCAAATTACGGGTCATCCGCTTCTACGCAACACCAATACATGGAGTTTATCCCAACTCCAGGATTTCCAAAGCAGTGATTCTTGTTTAAATTATGTTTTTGGACTAGTTTAATTATTGCTTTTTGGACTCTTTTAGTTTATGGTTTATTGGATATGTAATCACTCAAGAACATCAAATGATCTGATGACTTGATGGATATGTAATTTGCATTTTTTGGCTATGTAATGACTTATGAACATCAAATATATGACTTATGATGGTATGCAAATGTATGTCTTTTTATAATCAAAGTGTCTGTCTTTTACTTTTTACTTTATTTAGCAAAAGTATGCACCAAGGATATCTGTTGTAAAAATTCAAGGACCTATTTGATGGTATTTTTACTAATTTGAGGATCGATATGATGGATATGCATATAATTCAAGGACCATTTTGATTGAAATTTTTTGGCAGAAGGGTTTGATTCATTCATTGACAACCTCTTTTCATTACAGCTTTGCAACATTACATGGACTTGGCACAATACAATAGCATTCTAAACAACTCAATCAAACATAATACTCCTATCAATATCTTAATCAACCTAAGCTCACTTCCTACACAATCAACTTTATCCATCAACCTTGCCTTCCAAACCTCTTCTCTGCCCCTGTCATTTGGCTTCTCTATCAACCCTGCATTTCTTCCATGACTAGCACCATTGTTTTTAAAATAGCCTAGTTCTTCAGCTTCATCAACCCACACAAAAAATTTACAATTTTCATCATCATCCTATACAATCAAAAAACAAAATCAGTACTATTTAAACAAACCATTCACACATCACATAACCATTGTTAAACAAACCTTAGGCAGATGGCATGCATATAAAGGCCTTCTTGGGTTTTGGACAGTGTTTGCTTTTCTTACAACACAAATTCTAGAACACCAACAATGAAGCTCTCTCACATCATCATTGTACATAGAGCTTGAAGATGAAGACCGACTGTTGTAGTTGTTTTTGCCCATACGCCCACTACCCATCATATCTAAACACCGAATCTTCAACAATGACCAATGATTTTTTAATTTCGAATTGAATCAACAAAATTAGGGTTTTATGTTTTTTGAATTGGGGAAGAACACCTACTCAATTCATGGAAGAATTTTGGGGGATTTTGAACTCTAGGTGACATTAGGGTTCCATATTTATATATTTGAGGAAGAAAGACCCGTTAATTTGGAAGTGGAGAAAGAGCCGTTACTGGGTACAAGGAGAAAGAGCCGTTGCCAATTTTTTGAAAATCCATCAATTTGGTCCTTCGAAATTTTCTGAAAATCCATCAATTTGGTCCTTGGAAATTTTCTGTAAATCAATCAATTTGGTCCCTGCTTGCGTGACATCTGACGTGGTAAGCTTTGTAAGAGGTTAACGTTACACGTCACCTCCGTTAACAGACCAACTTAACGGAGGGACTGATTTGATTGACATTTTGTAAATTCAGGGACTAAATAGATATTTCGAAAAATTCAGGGACGAATTTGGCCAATTTTTCAAAATTCAAGGACGAAATTGAGGTTTTAGTCGATAATTTTTCCATCTAAATTTACCTCTATTCCCGCTCAATCTCTTCGCCAAAACAACATTCTTGTAATCTTTTCATAATAAGGGTATTTTTATAATAAACAAATGTTAAGTAGTCTAGTGGTTAATTAAAATTCATTTTTTAAGATGAATTATACATTAAAGTTGTTAAGTTTATAGATAATTTTTCCATCTAAATTTACCTCTATTCCCGCTCAATCTCTTCGCCAAAACAACATTCTTGTAATCTTTTCATAATAAGGGTATTTTTATAATAAACAAATGATAAGTAGTCTAGTGGTTAATTAAAATTTATTTTTTAAGATGAATAAGTAGGTGATTGGAGTTTGAACCCTGACTCTACATATGTCTTATCAACTAAACTAAACTCACATGACGGTATTTTCATTCTTTTGTTGTCATATGAATTTGCCTAAGATTCCACATTAGATCTTTATTGCTCTTACATCCTGGCTTTCACTCTTCAGATTTACCTAATTATTCAATTTCGACTACCCATTCTCCATTTAGAGAAAACACAACACGTACAATTTTACCTAAGAGTTAAATTTTGCAACCATAGTGGCAACATAGTAGATGAAGGGGGTATGGATAGATTGTGTACCTCCCTTGCTAAAACTTTTGGAATCTTGCTCTTTACCCAAATGGTTTTGCTCATTCCCAAAGTAAATGTCCAAAATACCCCTACGCATGTTAACTCACGCTACGTGACTTAAGTCACGCCGAAAAAAACACATTGAAACTCAGCGTGAGTTAACTCACGCTGGTTTCCTTTCCCCTACACTGAACCTTATAGTTTGTTGAGAACATATGTCATATGCCAACACTACACATATGCCATATAGGGCTGGCAATGAACCGAGCTAACTCGAACATAGTTCGGAACTCGACTCGACAATTAACTCGTTGGTCCTGGTTCATGAACCAAATGAGCTGAACTTGGGCTGAAAATTAAGTTCATTAATTAAATGAGCTGAACTTGAGCTATGTATAGTTCGACTCGTTTGGTTCATGAGTTAGCTCGGTAATGTATATAACAAAATATATAACATAATAAAAGCTAATAATAAAATAATGTAACCCTGAATGTGGACGATGTATCATATATTTTATACATTAAAGTTGTTAAGTTTATAGATAATTTTTCCATCTAAATTTACCTCTATTCCCGCTCAATCTCTTCGCCAAAACAACATTCTTGTAATCTTTTCATAATAAGGGTATTTTTATAATAAACAAATGTTAAGTAGTCTAGTGGTTAATTAAAATTCATTTTTTAAGATGAATAAGTAGGTGTTTGGAGTTTGAACCCTGACTCTACATATGTCTTATCAACTAAACTAAACACACATGATGGTATTTTCATACTTTTGTTGTCATATGAATTTGCCTAAAATTCCGCATTAGATCTTTATTGCTCTTAGATCCTGGCTTTCACTCTTCAGATTTACCTAATTATTCCATTTCGACTACCCATTCTCCATTTAGAGAAAACACAACACGTACAATTTTACCTAAGAGTTAAATTTTGCAACCATAGTGGCAACATAGTAGATGAAGGGGGTATGGATAGATTATGTACCTCCTTTGCTAAAACCTTTGGAATCCTGCTCTTTATCCAAATGGTTTTGCTCATTCCCAAAGTAAATGTCCAAAATACCCCTACGCATGTTAACTCACGCTAGTGAAAATGGAAACGTGAGTTAACACACGTTGCGTGAGTTAACTCACGCCAAAAAAAACACATTGAAACTCAGCGTGAGTTAACTCACGCTGGTTTCCTTTCCCCTACACTGAACCTTATAGTTTGCTGAGAACATATGTCATATGCCAACACTACACATATGCCATACAGGGATGGCAATGAACCGAGCTAACTCGAACATAGTTCGGAACTCGACTCGACAATTAACTCGTTGGTCCTGGTTCATGAACCAAATGAGCTGAACTTGGGCTGAAAAATTAAGTTCATTAATTAAATGAGCTGAACTTGAGCTATATATAGTTCGACTCGTTTGGTTCATGAGTTAGCTCGGTAATGTATATAACAAAATATATAACATAATAAAAGCTAATAATAAAATAATGTAACCCTGAATGTGGACGATGTATCATATAGTCTCTAGTTCAAGCTTTTAAACAAACCTATGCATTAAGTGCCAGTATTCTTTGGTTTTGTTTTTTTGAAGGGCCCAATATTAGAAAATTGCTTTTTTGACAAAGAATACTTCCAATTGACACAAGTAAATGACCTTAATGCCTCTAGAGGTAGTTAACTACCGCTGGAAGATTTGCCGGCAGTTAACTGCCGCTGGGACCTAGCGGTTGTTAACTACCGCTGCTGTCTTTCCCCCCAAAACCAGCAAACCCCTACCTCACCTATTCGTTCATCACCTTTACATCATTCATATACCATACCCAAAAAAAACCCATTTCAAAATTTTTGTGTCAAAATCTTGCCTCAAAATCATTGCTGAATAGAGATGACTACATCATTCCTAACACATCGTTGCATCATATTACAATAGGCCGGTGTTAGAGATGACTACATGGAAAGACTACATCTCCGAGACTTTTTTCCCACTTAGAGGTCGGCCTCCGGTTAACCCGAAAAGCAACATGATGTGCCTTGGTCTAATCCCAAATCATTTTGTCCTTCTTTCTTTAAAAAATGGTTGCCCACTACCTCCAGCATCCACGGAGTGGAGAAATCACAGGAGCGAAGAGGCGGCAACATGGGAGGATGAATTCTTGGATCAACACGATCGTTTCCGAACACTTATGGACATTGAGCTCAAAGATAGACCGGTTCCACCAAAAAAGCCAACAAATCAAGACAATCCAATTATGTTTGATGACCCTCCGGTTAAAAAAAAAAACCCCGAATTTGAAGATGTTCTGGAACATTTAGATGATTTGCTTTTATTAGATGAAATGTGACACTTTTTGGTCGGTGTTAATCCGTTTTTTGGTTGATACGCGCCGACGTATTTTTTTGGATATATAATGTAATGACCAATTTATTGGGTGATATGTAACTAACCTTTAACTATTTATATGTATATCAATATATTTGAGTTTCGCATTTATTAGTAATTAATGTACATTACGTGTAATGTTTTGCACAATGTGCAAAATTTGACGAATTTCAAACAATTGTGAAACGTTAACGCATTATCGGTTTTGTTTAATGTTACCGAATAATTGATAAACTATAACATGTTGATGTTCGTGATTGCTGGATGTTGTTGTTTCGGTTTCATTTAATGCGGAATAGCCATTTGAAATTACAGGTACAAACATGCCAAAATGGCTGGAAAAATCAGTGCAGAATGCACTGGTTCTGTTAACTGGTGTGAGCGGCAGTTAACTGCCGCTTGAAGCCAGCGGTTGTTAACTGAAGGCGCTTTAACCAGCGGCTGTTAACTGCCGCTGGGGGTAAAAGCATCATTTACTTGTGTCAATAGGAAGTATTCTATGTCAGAAAGCAATTTTCCTAGTATTATTATTATTTTTAATTTGGTACGTGATATATGTGAATATGAATTGCATATGAATAATCATGTACCAATATGTTGGAATATTGTTTAGATACTCGCCAAGTTTTATTTAAGACAATCTATGTTTTTCATTAAAAGGGTGAAAAATAAAAAAAAATTGACAAAAATGAAATATTTTTGAATTAAGTGATTCGAGCAAGCGGGTTGAACCTAACGAGCCGAATCGAGTGGTTCGCGAACTTTAAATGAGCCGAGCTCGAGCTAAAAAAAAAGTTCGTATCAAACTTGAGTCGAGTTTTGAGCCGAACCAATACTTATCGAGTCGAGTCGAGCTCAGACTGCGTTCGACTCGACTCGACTCATTTTCAGCCCTAATGCCATAGGAAAACGGTGCCAACTATTCAAACAAATGTGCTGGCAACATTTTGTGAGCGTTATTCCAACAGCTACACATATTCCTAGCCACACACATGTTTGAATAGTTGAAACATACATGTTTTCCTAGCTACACATATTCATAGCCACACACATATTCCAATAGCTACATGGATGAAACAATAACCATCACACATTTTCCTAGCCACACACATGTTTGAATTGTTGACACATATCCCACCACTACTTTTTAGTGGAATCAATAACCATCACACATTTTCCTAGCCACACAACATGTGAAAAAGTTGAAATATGGATGAAACAAAACCAGCGTGAGTTAACTCACGTTGAGTTTTAGTGTGTGTTTTTTCTATGTGACTTAAGTCACGCAGCGTGAGTTAACTCACGCAAATTTAACACTAGTGTGAGTTAACTCATGCAGCGTGAGTTAACACGCATAGGGGTATTTTGGACATTTACTTTAGGAATGAGCAAGACCGTTTGGGTAAAGAGCAAGATTCAAACTTTTGTATCATTCTGATATGGCCTTTGTTGGGCTTTGATACATTGAATATATCATGTTCTCATGTTATTGTTTAAAAACAAGAATTCTACTCTTTACCCAACACATTTTGATCATTCCTAACTGAAATTCCACAAATACTCTTGCATAAGTTAACTCACGCTAGTGTTAAATTTGCGTGAGTTAACTCACACTGCGTGACTTAAGTCATGTTGCAGAAAAATCATTTTTCTTTCATGCAAAAGCTTCAATATCATGTGGTGGCCTGCATTCTGTCATGTTTTACTTCAATATAAGACAAAAGTTGTCGTCATTGTCAAAGTGCCATCATTGCTTCAATATAACCATACATGATACATCTTATCTTACTATATCATACTTACTATAAAAGCTTATTAGGTCAAGCTTTTGCTAAACCCTAATAGCTTTTGGCTTTTCCCTCCTAAGCAATCCTTAAAAGTGTGTTATGCAAGCTAAAGACACATCATTTAATGCTTCAAATTAAAATTTCTCTCCCAAATGTAAATGTCCTTTCATAAGCCTTAATTTAGTTGCCAACTACCTCCCTTAATGTCTAATAGTGTGTTTGCTTTAGCGTTCAATTTCCCAAAACCACGTTCCAAAGCAGCGTTGCAGCAGAAGCTTAGTATTGTAGCTTTTAAAAATAGTGGTGACTACCACTCCCTGACGTGCTTTTCTCAATCCTACCGGGCAACCAAACAGTAAGCAATCCTTAAAAGTGTGTTATGCAAGCTAAGGACACATCATTTAATGCTTTTTTCATATTCAAAACCAATATCATAATTGTTTCAAATAACCATTAATTAGTGCTTTTTATTCATTGTTTTTATTGTGATTTGCAGAAACAAAGTTTGTAAAAAAGAGTCGTGAAACAATTTTGCAGGCAAACAAAAGATTAACAGTGCCGAGGCTGCTCTAACCACACTTTCTTCATGCAATATACTATGATGCAAAGATGTGAGCAAAGGTTAAGGTTGTGTATCATTTCTCTGTGCAATTCTCTAAGCACACTTTTTATTTTAAGGGTAATGTTAACCAGTGCCCCTGAGACACTGGTTAAGAGGACACCGGTTAGCATAACCCTTATTTTAATAGTCCTTTTGCAGCAATGTAATCAAATCTGGAGGCTATGTGAAATAAGTAATTGGGAAACAAAACGTGATGAAACTGCTTGGTTAACAAATAATTAGATAGAAAAGAAAAAAAAATCTACAAAACCAGCCCCATTTGGCAGTGGCAGGAGTTCATTTCAAGTTGCACAAGTTTTTACTAACTATTTTTATAGTTGTTGGGTGTTACTTTATCTTAAAAACGTTCGTTGTTGGGTAATGGAGATTAGCTACTTTGTTGTCACATGTTTGATTATAGCATTGTGTCATATTGACAATCATTTGCTCGATTTTCTATTTTTCTTACCTGATGCTTATTATGGAAATATGTAGGCTATCCAATTTGAACAATAATTATTCCTTTTTTTATTCATACTCATACTCATATTCTACAACTTAAGCTTAGAATAATAATGAAGATAAACAGTTATTGGTGCAATGACAATAGTTCACACCTTCTCTATTTTCTAATATAATTGGAAGGTTTCTTAACATTTTGATGTTTTTTTTTTATATGATAATTGACTTCATAAAAGGTACATGTGCGAGGTTAAAAAAAAATTAAAATTGTGTGCAAATTAACATTAGAAGATTCAAAAGATTTTTTTTAACCTCCGGTGTTTATACAAAACGAAGATAGAAGACTATGACTCCAATTTTGATGATCTGTTTTGCTCTCTATTTTTTTTACGTGATTTAGGTGACTTTTGCTTTTGATTGTTTTTTCTTTAGATGACATTTTATTCTTCTTTTAACTTTTATTTTTCTAGACATAATATTATTTCTTAGTTTGTTTCGATGAAAGACTGAATAAGTTTGTTGCTCAAATTTTCAGGGAAGCCTAATGAAAAGTTTGGGTAGAGCACGGGTCTATGTACCCTTTACTTTTTAAGGTAATGTTGTAATCGTTGTTAAGACAATATATTGCTTAATACATAAATTTTGCAAGATATCGTGTGCGACCGAATTGTTGCACTGAAGTATGAACGGTATTTAACAATTTAAAATTTCGTATGTTAATATTAATACAATTGTATTATACTTTTTATTTAACATCAACTTTTTTTATGATATACTTTATTCATATATATTAAAGTTAATATGACCCGTGCGACGCACGGGTCAATGGTCTAGTTAAAGGGAACTCAGCACTGCTAGCAAACCCTAGCACAACCCTAGCATTTTGATCTGCATTTTTTACCAGATTGCCCCTGTTTGGGCTCCAAACTGCAAGCATTTTAAAAAAAGCATTTTGACATTCCTACCCTTCTAGAAAGACTCAAACTCTGTGGATGCCCACCGACCAGCACAAAATTACCCAAAATAGGTGATGAAGCTCCACGTGACCACTTTAGAAAGCACAATATCTTCTCTTTCAAAAACCGCGCTCTCTATAACACAGAGTAACCTCATCTTCCTCTTCTCCAAACCTTTTTCAATTTTGCTTCACAAACCCAAAATTTCTCTCCCATACGATTTTGATTTCAAGTTCAACTCACAAACAAACAAAATTATTACAATTCGTTTTTGATTTTTGGAATCAATTCTTCAGCAGTTTTAGGGTTTCAATCTCTTCTGATTCTGTGCAAAATTGTTGAATCCTATGCTTTTCTTGCTTATTCCGATTATGCATGTTGTAAGACCCAAAGGTAATGGATATTCTGATTAAGATTTTTTTATTATGAATATGTGTTGCACTTTTAATTTGTTGTAGTGATGATGCAGAGTTCGTTGGTCCAGATCCGGGTCATTTAGAAGATGTGATGCAACAGGTATTTGTTTATGGTATATTAAGAGGAGGTAGTTGGTTCTGGAATACAAAAAGGAGGTAACAAGTTTCGAACCTTTGGTCCTCATTAGTATCATCATTGATAAACTTTTCTTGCTACCTGTTATTGGATTTTTTGTTGTTAAAGCTGCTGCAAATTTAGGCTTCCCAGTGTTTATATTTTTGCTATAGTTTATACTCAGTTTTGCTTTGCCTATGGTTTAAGTTTCAAATTTGTTTATGTTATAAAATTTGTTGATAGTTGGAATAAATCCTTTGACTGATTAGATACCAGATGATTTGTCCAGCTTATTGTATGTTTTCAGGTCTTCACTGACTGTGCTATTCTTTTGTAGAGAGCTGCAAATACTGATCAGGGTCATAATGACAATGCAAAATGGGATAATGACAAATATGATGGTTCCAAGAAAGAAAGAAGGTGTAGAAACAACCAACCAAATCACATTCCATAAACTAGAGATAGAGATTCACGCTCCAGAGCCCGTCACAATGAGGTGTAATTAGACAACCAATCCACAGGTAAGTTTGTGTGCAATTTTTACTGACAACAAGAAAACCATTGTTTGATGTTTTTGCACGGGTCTTTAATTCATTTGAAATAAAGGGGGATGCCTTTGAGTTTGATTTGTAAAAGGTCTTTTTTTTTTTGTTTGTTATATTCTAGAAGGAGGTTTATGCGGTGGTGGCTGTTGCAAAAAGTCCCATGTGGTCTTCAATTTGGTTATATGGTTATATGGTTTTCCACTTTTTTTTTTTTGTTTTCCGTTAACTTTAGCAAGCTTCCCAATTATTATTTTGGTCCTGATGGTTGTGTTCTTTGGGTTTTCAGGTTGCGAATCTGATGCGATTAGAAGGGATTGTGTTTGGATTGAGCGCGTTGATGATGGTTGGGGTTCTGCAGTGTATTCACAGAGGAAATCTTCAACCAATCAAAGTATGTATAGTTACAATCATATATTTGCAGTTTTGATTACTGATTATTTTTTCCCACATTTCCTATTTCCTTTTAGCGTTTTTTGATTAGTTTTCTGCTATATTTGGGAACCTCTAGGTTATGATGGATTGATAACATCAGTTTTAAGAGCTTCTCATAGTGGATGGTTCAATAGGTTTTATAAGTAATAAGTAATATAAGACATATATATTGTAATTTTCAACAAGTATTGAATATATTTTATTTTTGCAAGTTCAAATCTTATGCAATCCAAGCATTGAAATTGAATATTCTAATTAGTACCTGTATAAAGTTATATATGAAATTTGTCTGATGCAAAATCAGATGAATAGGGGATTGGAAGGGTGACATATATAAGCTTCAATTTTAATAACTAAATGGTATGCAAGAGGACCTTTCATTCAGTTTGAGCGGCATGAGATTGAAGGTTAATTGTTAAGTTATCAAACCTGTGCGAAGATTTCTTTTTAGAATAATTCCAATCTCAAATGAGAACTTCACAAAGATAAAGCAAAAAATACAATGTTTGATCCAATGTTTTTTTTAAAGAATGTTTTGTATGTGAAGAATCAATGTATGTAAAGAGTGTTGGCCGGTTGTTTTTGCTTACAAATTATCCTTAATAGTATTTGGTTTAGTCGCTGTTATACTCCTATTTGCATGGTTTGGGTGCTGAGCTTCCTACAGCCTGGGCTGATGTAGTTCTTTGCCATGATTTCGATCATTGTTCTCCCTTATTGCTCTCTGTGTCTGCTGGTGTTGCAGCAACTTTGTTATTTCTGATCTGGTGCGGTTTGTGTTAGCCGAGGATATTTTTTAGCACTCTAATTTGGTTCATAATTGAAATGCACGAACATAGATTAAGATGTTACCGATTGCAGCTGCTATGAGGTTTTATTTTGACATGCACTGTACTATTTGTGATCTCAATAAATTTTGGTTGTTAAAAGAAAATGAATGTGTTTTAGCCATTTTAATGTTATCTATGCAAATAATAACATGATAAGTGTGAAACTTGCAGAGTAAATGGGTTGCTAATTAGGAATGTGGGAAAGGAAGCAAAGGTCTTGGATTTATATATCAGTTTGGAAAAGCAAAGGGGCTGCAAGACGGTGAGAAGTTTAATTTGTCTTCCTCACAAATTATTTATAATAGTTACTTCTGTTTAGATATATAGGTACTGATTTGTTGTTGATTATGTTGCATGATAATACTTGATAATTGTCAATGGTTCAACAGTTTTGAGTCCTGCTACTATCATGAGATGGCTGAAGTATCATATCTGTTGTCAAAGTTTGTAATAGTGTAATATGTGAACGCTTCACACAACGTCTTTGTAATAGTGTACCAGATAAATATGTATAATATGTATTCTTTGATGTAATTATTTTTTCTAAACCCATAGCTCAGACTTACATAAATATATATATTTATATAACTAAGACAAATATACAAGTGTTACATCTAATGTAGTTTACCAAGAAGTGTTCCAAAGTGTTCGTTAGTTAACATTATTACTACCCATGTGATTTGGAATGAAGTTTACATTAAAATGTATTTCACATTGTTTTAATTTATCTTCATGTGATGTCGTAGTCCTAAATTGCAAATATATTGTACTCAATATTGACCCGTGCGATAGCACGGGTCGCGCGATCTAGTCATTTTCAATGTTTCAATATTATGACAAAAGCTGCTTTAATTTATATACGTGTCACAAAAGAACTTAATAATTGAATCGGTTAGTCAGCCAAGAACTCACGTGATACAAATTATTTGTCATGCAATTGTCTCCAATCTCCACAAGTAATTACTGTAATGTAAATATGCTCTTCTTCCACTTTTGAAATTTGAAACGAGCGCGAGTTAACTCACGCATGGGTAAAATGGTCTTTTCAGTTGGGAGCGAGCAATTTTTGTTGGGTAAAGAGCAGAATTCTAAAAACAAAACCAAGTTATTGTTTAAAAACAAAACCTAGTGGTAGGACATTTCGACAAACATAAAATACGGCGCATTGCTCTCCAAAAAAAAAATGGCAGAAGCCGTCAAGTCGTCGTCTCAATTTTTTCTGTAAGTAAAGTTTCATCAAAATCACAAATCGCCACTCTTTCATTTGCTCATTATTATCATACATCTGCACGATTCAATGATAACTATGATCTATTAATTATTATGGATAGTATTATTATTATTATTATTATGGATTGTGATAACTATGATTTATTGTATAGGCATATCATAGTATCATCCATCGATTTATCATTATCATCCATTTGCACAATTGAATAATAACTGTGATTTATTATTAGGGCACTCAAGTCAAGTAATTTTTCATGTAGACGTGGTGTTTCATTAACTTGATCACTATGATTTATTATTAGGGCATCAAAGTTAGATTTTGTATCGACTCTTCTGAAATTTCCTTGGTTCTTAAATCTGTAGATTTTGAAACTCCACTTGATCATCGAACTTCTAAAACATCGCTCATGCATTAAACTCTTAATATTTCAAGTTGCACAGAATCTTTGTAGCTTATTATTCTTAAGTATTTTAAATTCAGATCATAATATTTACGCTTGTGCTTGTAGTTCTCTTAGGACTGAGACTATTTCCAACAAGAGGAACAGTCAAGATGATGATACTGATCGGATCAGTGATGATACTGATCGGATCAGTGACTTACCATGCAATGTCACTGACGGCATCCTAGCACACTTGAAAATCAAAGACCTGGTTAGGACTAGTATTTTGTCTAAACGGTGGAGGTATATGTGGACTTATGTTCCACTCCCACGACTTTGGTTTGACCAATACTTTTTTGATGAATATGAGGATCTCGATGATCCAGTAGCTTATAAAATTATCACAGATGTTCTAGTGCAACACAAAGGGCCGATAGATAAGTTTGGTCTTTTCATACCTCATGACTACAAATTCGAGATCACAATTGAACACCTCGATACATGGATTTCTTGTTTGTCAAAGAGGGATATTAAACATCTCGAGCTTGTGAATCACAAAACACATCTCAATCAAATGCCATATATTGTCCTCTCTTGTAAGGAATTGACATACTTTAAGTTTTTCGGATTTGACTTGTCAATTCCACCTGATTTCTGTGGGTTTAAAAGATTGCTTGAACTTCACTTACTGTTTGTTAGATTCGAGCCTGGTTCACTCAAGAGTCTTATTTCTTGTTGTCCGTTACTTAAAAATCTTCATATTGTATCATGTAAAGATTTTGAATATTTTGATTTTGCTTCTCCTACTCTTGAAGTCTTATCGATAGAATTTGATCAAAATATGAAGTCAATTTGTCTCAAGAAAGCAAATAATCTGATTGATCTTACACTCAAAGCTACTAAGGGCAACGTATTTGGTTTGGTCAAAAGTTTGCCAAAAAACATTCAAAGGCTTTCTATCGGTCCACGACTCGGTTTTTACAAGGTTAGAAAACAAACATCACTATAAATTGTATGTTTATTATTTTTCAGTTGGGTAAGATTCTATCTCACATGTTAGTTTGGTATTAAACAAAGCATAATATTCTGTTTACGTACTTTATCTTACTCGTATAGTTAAAAAAGAGAAGCAATTTTGAATTTTGATTGATGGTCCAATCCAATATTTATGCAGAAAGTTATTATTTTCACTTGTAAGTGTAATTTGTTTGCACATATCTCATAGTTTGTTTGAATATGCATATAGATCCGGTATGCAAATATCATTCCTCCCACACTGCTAAAAGGCTCGTTCAGTTCCATAAAGTATCTGAAATTGGGTGGTGTGAATTTCAATGATAGAGGAGAACTTTTGTATATTGTTAGTGCACTCCAATGTGCTCTTGGCTTGGTTGAACTTGTCATACAGGTAAACATGATTAATTACCTAAGCTTCTTAGCTTATTTCTTATTGTTGTATTTTGACGCTTTAATTTTTACAATTCAGAGTTACGTGGATGCTTGTAACGTAGAAGTGTCGGATCATTCAGAGGAGTTGGAATGCAGTAGTCATTGCCTTAATAATCTGCAGATGGTGAATATCCATGTTAGAGCTGGTTCTCAGCATGCAATGAGTTTGATACGGTTCATACTTGCAAATTCTACATCGTTAAAGACTCTTACTTTTAAATTTGGTCCTACTTCAAAGAAGTTCACTAGAATTTCACAAGACTTGTTAAGGATGGAACGAGCATCACAAAGAGCACATGTTGAGTTCCTTCCATGGTGAATATCGATGTTAGAGCACATGTGAGTATTTGAGGATGCGGTGACCGTGAATGTATTGTTTGTATTATTTGTGGAGTGAAGAGGCTGGTTGGCACATTGGAGCATTGTTTAAAAAATTATTTTTTTTATCCTTATTATGTGGCAATTGTTTGTAATAGTTTGTGAATTAGTGAATGTACTTTCTGTTTTGGTTGGTTGTTGGCTGATTTTAGATTTTTTGATGATGAATCATAAATGTTTAAACAACAATTTCCATGTCTTTTGAATTAGTGGACTATTTTTTTTTGAACAAGAATGGTCTTTTATTTTGCATCTTTTAGGTGAATAAATAGTGAATTTGATATTTCAAAATTGTTAAGTATTAAGGAAGTTGAAGACATTAACATGTGGATTCTGTTTTTGTCAACGAGGGGCATGGAATATCTTGACCTTATGAACTTAGGATTCAAAATATATTTTCAACAAATGTCATATCATGTCTTCTCTTGTAAGGAATTGACTTACTTATAATTTGGTGGATTTACCTTGTCAATTGCTCTTGAGAGTCTTATTTTTGGTTGTCCGTTACTTGAAAACCTCATCATTTTATACTGCGAATGTTTTGAATATGTTAATTTCTATGCTCCTAGTCTCAAAGTCTTATATCTAGTATTTTAATCAAGATGTGAAGTCAATTTCTTATGCCTCTCAACTGGTTTATTTTATTCAAAACAAACTTTCTCCTCCTACCTTAACAAACTTTTCGGCCCAGCCATCTCCCTCCATATCCAAACCTTGTCTCACGTGTGCGTCGATGTAGACTTTGTGGTGGGTGGTGCGTCGAGATTTCTTTCTCCGCACCACTGTAGCAGCTTCCCTCCTCCGGAGCTTGCGTGGTTGTTTGCTCTCCTCCTGTTTCGTCGCCGGCCGTTTCTCCTCCGGATCTCATCGCCGGCCGTTCTCTCCTTTGAATCTCGTCGTCGGCTGTCGTTCTTCTCCGACAGCGTTCTTATCCGGTATCTCCTCTGGATCTCGTCGCCGGCCGCCGTTCTTCTCTGGCTGTCGTTTCTGCTCCGCCATCGTTGGGTTGTTGGAGGTTGGTTTGGTTCTCTCACGTGTGCTTTTTGGGTTGGTGGGTGTGTTGTCTTTGTGGTGTCGCCGGAACCGATGGGTGGTTGTTTGTTGGGTTTTGGTGTGTTCCGTTTGTTGGGTTCTGCTGTGCTGTTCCGTGCTTTTTTGTGTTTGCAGCTGTTTTTGTATTGTTTTGTTTTTCTTTTTCAGGAAGTTGTTAGAGGTTTGATCCGAATCTGGATTTTCTAGGTTTTTCATCTAGTTCTAAAAGTTCGGTTTCATCTATGTGGATTTTATTCGCCGGATGTTACTCGAAAGAGTTTGGTGCGTAGTCGCTCAGTGCTGGCGGTTGTAGCCGTCAATCGTACCTACTGAACTATTTCATCCTTCACTCTATGTTGTTTGTTTGTGTGGTTTTTAGTTGTTTGTTTGTGTTGTGATTGTGTGTTTCGGTTGTGTTCTGTCAAGGGACTAGAGTCGAGGCGGTTTGAGGTCTCCCTCAACCCCTTGGTGGTTCACTCCGCTACTTTTTGGTCTTTTTGTTCAGGTTTATTTTGCTATTTTTTTGTTCTAGGTGTTGTGTTCTGTCTCGGGTCTAGGGTCGAGACTGTTTAGATCTCCCTCAGCCTCTTGGTGGTTCTCTGTTCAGCTGTCTTTCTGTTCTGTCTGTGTTTGTTTTGTTGTGTTTATGTTTTAGGTTTCGTGTTCTGTCAAGGGTCTAGGGTCGAGGCTATCTAGATCTCCCTCAGCCTTTTGGTGGTTCACTTTCCTTTCAGGGTTGGGTTCTGTGTGTTGCCTGAGCTGTGTTTTGTTGGTGTTGTTGTTTTGTTCCTTTGGAGCCTTGCCGCTGGAGGCCTCCTGCTCTTGGAGTATGATTTGGTTGAATGGTTATTGTTGCTCGAAAGAGTGTGGTGTGCAGATGCTTCATGTTGACGGAGTAGTCGTTTGTTGCACCTTAAGCCTTCCTGCCGGCCTTTTCAGGTGGTGGTGATGCAGGTTGATTTGGTGGCTTGTTTTGATTTGTTTGTGTTCGAGCTGGTTGCTTTGCGCTACTGTTTTGCTTTTAGCGTCTGCTCTAGTGGTTCGTGAGTTGAGGGATGCCTTTTTGACTTGTGTCGGGAGTCTTGTGGACCGATCGCTTTTGATTCGAGGTCGGGAGCAAATTTGTGACGCAGGTACTTCTAGGCTATTGTGATGTATCCTCCGATAGACCGGAACTTGAGTGGTGGCCGAAGCTGAACGTTTGAAGCAAAATCTCTATCGGGTGCCTAATTGATCACTGTTGGCGGTGTTGGTTCTTTGAGGAGGAGCTGTTAGGGGTTTCAGCATTTTCAGGGTGCTAGTTTTTCTGTGGGGGTTTTTGGTGTTTTTATTTTCTCTTCTTGGTGTAATACTTGAGATTTAATCCCCTTATATATAATATATTTTGCCATTCAAAAAAAAAA
Source organism: Medicago sativa (assembly GCF_051527215.1). Lineage (NCBI taxonomy): Eukaryota > Viridiplantae > Streptophyta > Magnoliopsida > Fabales > Fabaceae > Medicago > Medicago sativa. Next base: position 87,211,483 of record NC_140755.1, on the reverse strand, counting down.
AAAAATTCTTATGCCTCCCTATTATGTCAGCCACAAAGTACCTATAACGAAGGCCTCCTAACTTCCATAATTTTTTCTGTCAAAAAAATAAACTTTCGCAACATGAATTTTTAACTAAGTCAAATACTTAAGCTATCAATAAATAGTTTGAGTGTATCAAACAACATATTTAAGTAGGATTGGATAGTTTTATCATATTTTGTATGTCTATCATAAGCACTAAACGGACTTTACACGGAAGCAAACATATAGTTTGTTTTCTTCTTTCTAAGCATTATTTTTGTACTAAAAAATATTATATCTTTTCCTTCTAAAAAACCGTTGTAACTAGGGCTTTGCAAGTTGCAATCCCAAATAGCTCCACAAAGTATTTCACAAGTTTAATTTCTTTGAAGGCCAAATACCTCCTTGGGTCCTTTAAGTTTCACGTTTGTAACAGATAGGTCCTTTAAGTTTTTTAGGTAACAGATAGGTCCTTTAAGTTTCTAAGGTTTCAGATAGGTCCTTTAAGTTTCGAGTTTGTTTCAGATAGGTCCTTCATATCAACTCCGTTAAGGACCTATCTGAAACTTTAGAAACTTAAAGGACCTATCTGTTACCTAAAAAACTTAAAGGGCCTATCTGTTACAAACATGAAACTTAAAGGACTCAGGGAGGTATTTGGCCTTCTTTGAACATAAGACTAATCCTCAATATCAATCTTCTCTCGTAAGGAATTGACTTACTTTAATTTAGATTTGGCAGATTTATCTTGTCAATTCCACCTAATTTCGATCTATGGCTTTAAAAGATTGATTGAACTTAGCTTAGAAAAAGTTACATTTGATTTTAGTGCTCCCGAGAGTCTTATTTTTGGTTGTCTATTACTTGATACGCTAAGCATTCTATTTTATGAGGGTTTTGAATATGTTGATTTTTCTGCTCTATACTCAGAGTCTTAAATATGTGAAGTCAATTTCTCTCAAGAAAGCACATAACCTTATTGATCTTGAACTCAGCACTAAAAATGGAAGGGTATCTGGTCTGATAAAAAATTTGCCAAAAATTTAAAGGTTTTCAATGGGATCATGGTACAGTCACATAATGAATATGGTTAGTAAACAACATCCCTAATCTTTATTATACTTAATATTTTAGTTGAATAAGATTTGAATTGTATGTTAGTTTGGTCGATTCCATCTGGGATATATGGACATGCTTATGTATATTTAATTCTATTTAATACTACTTCACTTCTAAGCAAAGGCTTGTTAAAAATAATCACCAGCAAAGGCTTGTCAAAAGAATAAGAAAAAATCCTTATTAGCGAGGAAAAACAAATCCTTACTTCACTTCAAAAAATAAATCCTTACAGCCAATGAAAAATTAAAGAGTTTAGTATACTATAAAAGTTTATTTTTCTTAGAGGTTGTAGAAAAATATTAATATACTGACATCCAATGAGAGGATTGATGATAATGCTACTCGGTCCATTTTATAATCACAATAGATAGAAAGAGTTTAATTTATATACACTAGTTTTTTAGGGTAATCTAGACACATGGTTAGTGTACAAAATATTTACACATATATATAATTAGCAAAATACCTTTACTAAAAAAAAATTACTAAAAGACATGTGCATAATAATCTTCGACTCTTGTCATGGAAAGAAGAAGGGTATAAGAAAGGAGAGACAAAGATGTGGGACATTAGTGGAGATGCGCATGACCCGCTTGATGGTGTTGGAATTGAATTAGCTGAGCTGTCTTTAGATGAACCAGAGTTGGAGGCTACAATGTTCTTTGATGATGGAAACGTAGGAGAGGAGATTGATACAATTTGTGTTTCCTCTTAAGTAGTCAATGGTAGACTATGATGTTCTTTATGGATTGCTAAACTATGTCTTTTTTTGGTAGTACTGATGATGATTTCTTGGGATAGTACTAATGATGTCCTTTTAGGATGGTACTTAACTTAAAATATGTAATTGTCACTTGTTTGCTCATTTTGAGTAATGTGAATGTTAATTTATCATCAATTTTAGTTATGTTTATATATTGTGCATTTATCCCGACCATATCGTATCAGGAATTTTGCAAATTTTTCTGTATCGCCATATCGGTATCGTATCATATTGATATCGTGTTACGTATCTGGGCTTCACAGGATGGAACAAGCATCACAAAGAGCACACATTAAGTTCCCTAATGGTTCCTAATAAAAAAAAAACTTCATTGTGATAATAAGTTGTGCTTATCGACAACCCAGCTTGTGGTGAGATTTTTGGATGATGAGTCATAAATGTTCAAATAACAATTTTCATGCTTTTAAAGTAGTGGACTAGTTTTTTTAACAAGAATTAGTGGACTAGTTAACCTTCCTTAAATGGTCTTTAATTTACATATTTTGCACTTTTTAGGTGAATAAATCAATTACTGAATCTTATCTTATTTTATACATTAAAATTGTTAAATCTATACATAAGATTTCCATTCAAAGTTACCTCTATTCCCGCCAATCTCTTCGCCAAAACAACATTGTCTTATAATCTTTTCATTATAAGGGTATTTTTCATATATAAATAAAAAAAAGATCGTCAAATAGCCTAAAATGAGAATTCACCTTTTAGGAGGAATAATTGGGGTGTTCGAGGTTCAAATTATGATCCCTACATATATAATGCAATGTCCTATCAACTGAGATAAACTCAAATGACGATATTTTTATAATTCCGTTGTCATATTAATTTGCCTAAGATTCAGCAAAAGGTCTATGCTGCACCTTCATCCTGACTTTTTGTTGTCATATTAATTTGCCTAAGATTCTGTAATAGGGTCTCTATGCTCTTACATCCAGGTTTTCAATCTTCAATCTCACCTAATTATTCCATTTTGACTTCCCATTCGCCATTTTGAGAAAAAACACAACACGTACAAGTGGTAGATGTTGCAACCATAGTGGCAACATGACCGTTCCAATAAAATTGGAGGCTCGACTCTAATATTAAAAATGACCCCTAATAAAAAAAATGATAATTTAAACAATTACAAATTAACAATAAACATTATTTTGATTTTAATTTGTTTTGTTGATAGATGTGTAGATTTGACCTAACTTGTCCATTTACTCTTTAATTTTGTCAAATAATAAGCTTTTGATTTGGACCTACATAACAAAAGAAAATATTATTCTACATCCCAACAATTATACTCATATCCCTACAAATAATTGAGGCCCCCATAAATTGGAGGTCCGGCTCCGTAGAGCTCTTTGCGCTTGCCGAAGAACGGCCCTGAGTGGCAACGTAGTAGATGAAGGGGGTATGGATAGATTGTGTACCTCATTTGCTAAAACTTTTGTATCATTCTGATATGGGCCTTGTTGGGCTTTGATCCATTGGATATATCATATTGTTGTCCAAAAAAAACCCTAGACAAACAATTTTGATTTTGTGTAATAAAAAGACATAAAAACGGCAAACAAGCACCAGTGTTGGAACATTTCGACAAAACATGAGAAACGGCGCATTGCAAATGCAGCGACTCTGAGATCGCAAGAGCCTTCGTGCTTTCAACTGTAAGTAAGGTTTCATCAAACTATCACAAATCGCAACTCTTTCATTTACTCATTAGTTTTTCAAGCATGATTCAATAATAACTATATAATATATTATTAGTGCACCGACGTGTTTCATCAAGAATAATGTTACTTGATCACTATGATTTGTTATTATTAAGGCATTCAAAGTTAGATTTTGTATTGATCACTATGATTATTAGGGCATTAAAAGTTAGATTTTCATTGACTCTTCTGATATTTCTTGTGTTGCATCAGTATTTTGAAGTCGGATCGTAATATTTACACTTCTGCTTGCTTGAATTTGTAGTTCACTTATGACTCTTTCCAACAAGAGGGGGGTCAAGATGATCACATTGATCGAATCAGTGGTTTACCATGCATTGACAGCATCCTAGCACACTTGGACATCAAAGACCTAGTTGGGACTAGTATTTTGTCTAAACAGTGGAGGTATAAGTGGACTAAAGCCCCACGACTTTGGTTTAGTGATGACTTTTTTGAAGAGTACGAGGATCTCGATGATCCACTAGCTTATAAAATTATCACGGATGTTCTTATGCAACACGAAGGGCCCATAGATAAGTTTGGTCTTTTCTTATCTCACGACTACAATTTCAAGATCACAATTGAACACCTCAATACATGGATTCCAATTTTGTCAAAGAGGGATATTAAACATCTTGAGCTTGTGAACGACACAACACATCCCGATCGAATGCCATATATTCTCCTCCCTTGTAAGGAATTAACGTACTTTAAGCTTTTTGGATTTGACTTGTCAATTCCACCTGATTTCTATGGGTTTAAAAAATTGCTTGAACTTCACTTATTGTTTGTTAGATTCGAGCCCGGTGCATTCGAGAGTCTTATTTCTGGCTGTCCGTTACTTAAAAATCTTCATATTGTATTATGTAAAGATTTCGAATATTTTGATTTTGCTCCTCCTACTCTTGAAGTCTTATTGATAGAATTTAATCAAAATATGAAGTCAATTTGTCTCAAGAAAGCAAATAATCTGATTGATCTTACACTCAAAGCTACTGAGGGCTGCGTATTTGGTTTGATCAAAAGTTTGCCAAAAAACATTCAAAGGCTTTCTATTAGTCCACGACTCGGTTTTTACAAGGTTAGAAAACATCATCACTAATATTTTGATTTTACAAGGTTAAGATTCTATCTCACATGTTAGTTTGGTATTAAACAAAGCATAATATTCAGTTGACATATATGAACGTTCAAATTTATATTTGACATGTTATCACTACTTCTATCTTGCTTGGCCTTGTGGTTTGTATAGTTAAAAGAGAAGCAATGTTGAATTTTGATCGATGGTCCAATCCAATATTTATGCTGAAAGTTATTATTTTTCACTTGTAAGTGTAGTTTGTTTGCGCATATCTCATAGTTTTTTTTAATATGCATATAGATGCAGTATGCAAATATCATTCCTCAAACACTCCTCAAACACTGCTAAAAGGCTCGTTCAGCTCCATGAATATTTGAAATTGGGTGGTGTGAATTTCAATGATAGAGGAGAACTTCTGTATATTGTTAGTGCACTCCAATGTGCTCCTGGCTTGGTTGAACTTATTATACAGGTAAACATGCATGATTACCTAAGCTTCTTAGCTTATTTCTTATTGTTGTATTTTGACACTTTAATTTTTACACTTCAGAGTTATATCGATGTTTCTACCGAACAAGTGTCGGATCATTCAGAGGAGTTAGAATGCAGTAGTGATTGCCTTAATAATTTGCAGATGGTGAATATCCATGTTCGAGCATATAGAATTTCTCCTCATGCAATGAGTTTGATACGGTTCATACTTGCAAATTCAACATCGTTAAGGACTCTTACTTTTAAAGTTTGTCCTGGTTCCCTTATAACTCTCATCAACAATTATGTCAGACAAGATGATCACATTGATCGAATTAGTGGCTCACCATTGTAATATTATTCATGGCATCCTAACACTTGAAAATTGAAGACCTAGATAGGACTAGCATTTTGTCAAAACAGTGTAGGTGTATATGTGGACTTCAGTCCCATGACTTTGGTTTGACAAAAAAATTATTGGTAAGTTCGTGCATTATGATGCCCCTGACATAATCGACCGGGATGTTCTTATGCGCCACAATCGACCGGTATATAAGTTTTCGTCAACAAGGGGCATGGCATATCTTGAGCTTATGAACTTAGGATTCAGAACATATCTTGAACTAATGTCATAGTCTGTCTTCTCTTGTAAGGAATTGACTTACTTTAAATTTGGTGGATTTAACTTGTCAATTGCTCTTGAGAGTCTTATTTTTGGTTGTCCGTTACTTGAAAACCTCATCATTTTACACTGCAAATGTTTTGAATATGTTAATTTCTCTGCTCCTAATCTCAAAGTCTTATATCGAGTATTTAATCAAGATGTGAAGTCAATTTGTCTCAAGAAAGCACATAATCTTATTGATCTTTAACTCGAAGCAATTCAATTAAAGGGTGTCTGGTTTGATCAAAAGTTTGCTAAATAGTCAGAAGCTATGGGATCATGGCTCAGTTTCAAAAAGTTTAGAAAACAATATCACTAATCTTCGTATATTTATTATTGTTTAGTTGAATAAGATTTTGGTTTGTATGTTAGCTTGATAGAAACAATGCATAAAATTTTGAATATTTTACATATTGATCTTTTACAAGACTATATCGATCTTTTATTGTATAATATGCATTTTATCTTGCTATAAATTAAACAGACAAGGAGTCTGCAAGAAAGTCTGATGTTGTGTTTTTCCTTTGAAAGAAAGTCTGATATTGTGTTAAGAACTATCAAACAATTTTAGGACAGAATTAGAGCCGCATAAAATGTTGTCTTCATGTGTATCTAATATTATGTTCTATTTATATTATATGATATTATGCTTCCATACTCTTATGCTTCCCTATGTTAGCCACAAACAAAACTACCTACAACGAAGGCCTGCTAACTTCCATAATATTTTTCTGTCAAAAAAATATTCGTAACATGAATTTTTAACTAAGTCAAGTACTTAAGCTATTAATAAATAATTTGAGTGTATCAAACAACATATTTAAGTAGGATTGGATAGTTTTATTATATTTTGTACCTGTATCCTACATTGTGAGGTGAGTGATAGGTATAGTTAAAATATTAAGAGTATATAATTGATCAAGAAAATACATCAGAAGACAATAGTTGTTAAGAGTATATGTGCTCTAATAACGCTCAAAAGACATAAGGACAAATCAAGACAAGGTTAAATTCATGGCAATCTAGCAAGTAAACAAACAGAACTTGTACAAAGGTGTGTCATTCCATACAAACAAATCTATTTTTTCAATAATATTCTATGTACCTACTAGTATTATTCAAAGAGCATTCAAGTAAACCAAATATTATAACAAGTGTTAACGAGCACATCATAGTTTCGGTTCTTTCTTTCAAAAAAAAAAAAAAAAAAGTATCGGACTTTCAATGCACATCATTGGATAGTACTCTCTGTCATAAATTATAAGTTGTTTCAACAAAAAAAGTTGTCATAAATTATACTCCCTCCGTCCCGGAATAACTGACCCATTTTCTAAAAAAAAGTGTCCCAAAATAACTGACTCATTTCAATTTTCAATACAACTTTCATCATTCCCAATACAATATAACACTAAATAATACTACTTTTATTATTCCCAATACAATATATTCCACTTTCCCCTTTATTTATACATTTTTCTTAATCTGTGTGAAATGAGTCAAGGGGTCAAATAAATTGGGACGGAGGGAGTAAATCATTTTCGAATACCGATAAATATTAATGTTATTTTTTTATTATATTCTAAACTATTTATTATCATATCTTCTTTCAATTTAATTCAATTCAATAATTTATCTTTCTCATACTATTTATTAAAGACGATTTTATAAAACAACTCATAATATTTATTTGTGGGATTGGTTGATACTCCTGCAACTAGTAGGCAGACTTTGTGCAAAAGCAAAGGTCATACTAACACATTTTTTTTTTGACAGAAAATAACTATCTCATTTCATTAATAAGAACATTTTGAATACAATCAGGTAATACAATGAAAGTGTGGATACTAGCATATAATGTGGCTGCCCTAGCAAGTCTATGAGCAACCTCATTTGCTTGTCTCCTAATAAACTCTACCCTTGAGTTTGTGAAAAAGGATGAGAAGGTAGTCCTACATTCTCTGATGATAGCTCCTAAATCAGATACATCATTTCTAGTGTTGTGAAAACTATCTACTACCCTCTTAGAGTCAAGCTCAAAAACTACATTATTTAAATTATGCTCTTTTGCCCATCTGATAGCATATAAAAGGCCAATAGCTTCTCCCTCGGTCACATCTAAGAGCGGCGATAACCAACTGGTTCTGGCTTTCACTAACCTTCCGCGATCATCCCTGATGCATATCCCTATACCAACCTGGTTGCTTTCTTTGAAGAAAGCAGCATCTACATTGCATTTGAATTGGCCTTCATCTGGCTTGCTCCAAACTGTGTTGTCAATACGCTGTTGCTGTACACCCGCTCTATTACGGCTATCTTGCGCGTTTTGCCAACCTGTAAGAAGACTAAGACCTCTGTCACGAACTGCTGCAGTAGTCATGACTTCATTCCTCCAGATATAATCATTTATCTGTTTCCAAATAGACCACATAACGCACGCCCAAATGACTCGTTGACTTGATTCTAGCACCTGTAGTATTTCAAACATAGTGACCCCAAAACTGAGATTTAATTGAGCCTTTTGCTGAATTTTGCTCTACATCCCTAATTGCTGCCAACACTGCACACTCTTTGTGCAATAAAAAAATAGGTGCATACTATCTTCATCCTCATTCTCGCATAAAGCACAAGTTTTTGTACAATTTACCCCTCTGTCTTGAAGTCGGACCCTTGTAGGAAGAGCATTTCTGCACGATCTCCATAAAAAAGTTTTCACCTTAGGAGGCACCTTAAGATTCCAAAGGAGTGCCCAATTTCCATCACACCGGTGATTACTCAAATCCACATGTTGACTGAGACTGATACAGTATCCACTTCTAACGGAATAGATACCATTTGTCTCTGCCTTCCACACTCTTCTATCGTGCTGATTAGGTTCAAAAATAGGAGTATTCAGGATGCGCTTAGTATCTTCGTTGCTAACAAGGTTCCTCAATAAACCAACATTCCAGAACCGAGTATGAGAGATGAATAGATCTGAAACAGTAAGCTCTTTGAATTCTTCTGGAAGGTTATCTGGCTTCTGTAAAACACCACCATCCACTAGCCAACGTTGGTCCCATACACATATATCAGTACCTGAACCAATACTCCATTTGTATCCTTCCCTAACAATTCTTTTGGCCCCCAAAATGCTGCGCCAGACGTAGCTTGGATTATGACCAATCTTTGCGTCTAAGAAATCACACTTGTTAAAGTATTTTGCTTTGAACAATCTAGTAACAATGTTGTGCGGTTCCGTCATGAATTTCCAAGCTTGCTTTCCAAGCATAGCCTCATTAAAAGCGCGGAGATTCTTAAAACCAAGACCTCCTTCCTTTTTGTGAATGCTAAGCCTTTCCCATGACATCCAGTTGATTCCTTTGGTGTTCCTTTTGTTATGACCCCACCAGAATGAATTCAGCATTTTCTCTATATCAACAATAATGGATTTAGGGATAGCAAATATACTCATGATATACGAAGGTATTGACTGCAAGACCGATTTGATCAGTGTTTCTCGTCCAGCTTGTGACAAACATTTGCTGCTCCATGAGTTAATCTTCTTCCACACTCTTTCCTTTACAAATTTGAAAGTAGATGTGCGACTTTCATACTAACACATGTTAACAACTATTGAATGTTTAAAATCGTCTATATATGCACAAGAAAAGTTGAATTGTCTAGCCATTTTATGCATTGAGAAAGATATGATAGAGCATATTGATGTAAACACAATTATTAATGACTTTGCATATAAAAATGCTCGTATAAGAATTATTTTGTACGATCATTTGAGTAATAAATAGAAAATTCAATATTTTTTGAATTAAATTTGATGATTTTTATTAGATTATTTTTTACGTAATAAAAACTATAAATTCAAACAAATTATTTTAAAACTTTAAGAATTCAAAATATATATTTATTAGTAAGGGCTCAAATTATAGATTCACCTTTGATCCACAAAAATCTCATAAACGGCCCTGGTTATTCCAAGCAAACAAATATTTTTTTAATAAGATTCCATGTACCTACTAGTATCATTCAAAGAGCATTCAAGTAAACCAAATATTATAACAAGCATTGACGTGCACAACACATCATAGTTTCGGACTTTTAATGCACATCATTCAACCGAACTATCTTCGTCCCAAATTATAAGTCGCTTTAGTAAAAAATCTGTCCTAAATTATAAATCAATTTACAATACCAATGAAACATTAATGTTAGCTTTCTTATTATATCCTTAACTATTAATTATTTTATCTTCTTTCAATTTTTTAATTTATCTTTCTCATACCATACAATTTATTACGGACAAATTTGTAAAACAACTTATAATATTTTTTATACGAAATTCATTACCTTTTTAATATGTGTGAAATAGCTAAACCGACTTATAATTTTGAACGGAATAAAAAAAATTAGCACGGTTTAACAATAAGGTTTAATGACTTGAGATTTGTGATACATATTGTGTGATATTTTAGATATGGAAAATGCTAAGGAGTGCCACTGGTACATTTTTTTAAAGAGTGTATTGGAGACAGGTAAGTTTTTATGAAAATTATACATTTAAACTATTAGTTAATTATACATTTAAAGTAGGATTGCTATTTCTTTATAAACTCTTATCAAGAGTCATATATATTATATCTAATGTGTGACTTGGATTTTTTCCAATACACCCTTTTACGCCTAGTACTATTGGGTTTGATGCGTGTATATAAATGATGGGTGACCCGATTGATAGACTTTGATACCATGTTGAAATTGTGGTCTAATGTATCCTAACAAAATTGACTTGTGATGTGAGAATTACCCTCACTTATAAACACATTATTAGTCTTTTACTTATTCGATGTGAGACTCTTTAAGTAAAAAGACTCGAACCTTTTAACAAAAAAAAAACGACTCGAACCTATACCCATTTTAATTACCAATTTTACCAACAAAACAAAAATTAAGAACCAAACCTTTTTTGAATGAAAAATAAAAGAAGGATCCTATATGAAATTAGATGTCCATACACAACACACTTACAAATCCTACAATTTGCCTTGTGAATCATAGCATCGTTGTTTTGTTAATAATTAGGTGCTGATTATGAGGGATTGATTAATACTCTTACAACTAGTAGGTAGACTTTGTGCAAAAGCAAAGGTCATCCTAACACATGTTTTTTTTTTTCGAGGGAAGCAAAGGTCATCCTAACACATGTTAACAACCATTGAATGTTTAAATAATAATTAATTTGCACAATTTTACATGTGCTCTAATAACGGCCCAAAAGACATAAGAACAAAACAAGACAAAGTTAAATTCATGGCAATCTAGCAAGTAAACAAACAGAGTACAAAAATGTCATTCCATGCAAACAAATCTATTTTTTAATAATACTCCATGTACCTACTAGTATTATTCAAAGAGCATTAAGTAAACCAAATATTATAATAAGCATTAACGAGCACATGTCCTCGTGAGTTTAGCTCAGTTGGTTGGGACAATGCATAAAATATGCAAGGTCCAGAGTTCAAACTCTGACCACTACCAAAAAAAGCATTAACGAGCACATTATAGTTTCAGACGATAGTACCATCTCCGTTTCAAATTATAAAGTCACTCCGGAAAAAAAAATGTAAAAAATTCTCCCTCAAATTTGAAACTTATTATGCGTAAATTACTCTATAAATCAATAATAATGTAAAAATTTGTAAGCTCAATCAAAGGATAGAAGACAAAGCAAGACACACAAGTTTTCATCGATTATGGGTTACTTATGTATCTTGTCTTTGCCTTCTATCATTTGATTGAGGTTATATATTTTTACATTTTTATTGATTTAGGATGTAATTTGCATATAAATTTTAAATTTGAGGGCATATTTGCATACAAGTTTTAAATTTAAGAGAGTATTTGCTACATAAGTTTTAAATTTGACAAGACATTTGCATATAAATATTAAATCTGAGGGGTATTTGTCTATTTTTATAAATTACACATATCTTAAAGTAAAATCCATTTTATCCCATATATAAATATGGCTTAAATATGTTATTCGTCCCTGCAAATAGGGGTCGCTTAAAATTTCGTCCCTGCAATCGCTAATCCTTTTTTTTACCCCTGCAAAGTTTAATCAGTTAAAAATTCGTCATTTGACCCAGTTAATCACTGCCACGTCAGCAATTTACCAAAAATGGCATGGGAATTGACGAAAATACCCCTGGCTTATTTTTTTTTCCGTCAAAAAATTTTTTTTCCAGATTTTTCCCGAATTTTTTTTTACAATTTTTTCTCCAAAAAAATTCAGTTTTTTCAGTTTTAATTTTAACATTTTTTTGTCCGAAATTTTTTATGATTTTTAATTATTTTTTCAGTTTTTTTTAATTTTAAAAAAAATTTCAAAATTTTGCCATGGGTATTTTCGTCAATTCCCATGCCATTTTTGGTAAATTGCTGACGTGGCAGTGATTAAGTGGGTCAAAGGACGAATTTTTAACTGATTAAACTTTGCAGGAGCAAAAAAAAAGGATTAGCAATTGCAGGGACGAAATTTTAAGCGACCCCTATTTGCAGGGACGAATCACATATTTAAGCCTATAAATATAAGGATAGATAGAAAACTTCAACAAACAGAAACAAACGGAGGCAGCGAATCAATAGAAAATCTCAACTCTGTCATTTACTTATTATTATTATTATTATTATTATTATTATTACTAGATCTTCAAATTTCTAAAACATTACTCTTGCATCAATCCTTTGTAACTTACGATTCTAAGTATTTACACTTGTGCTTACTTGAATTTGTAGTTCCCTTATGACTCTTTTCAATCAAGATGATCACATTGATCGAATAAGTGACTTACCATGCAATGTCATTGACGACATCCTAGCACACTTGGACATCAAAGACCTAGTTAGGACAAGTGTTTTGTCAAAAAAGTGGAGGTATATGTGGACTAAAGCCCCACGACTTTGGTTTAATCCCAACTTTTTTCATGAGTACGAGTATCTAGATCACCCTTGCCCTATAGCTTCTAAAATTATCATGGATGTTCTTATGCAACACAACGGGCCGATAGATAACTTTTCTCTTGTCGTACCTTATGACTGTGATTTCGAGATCACAATTGAATCCCTCGATCGGTGGATTCCGTTTTTGTCAAGGAGAGATATTAAACATCTTGATTTTTACGACTGCGGAACATATCTTGGTCAAATTCCATATAGTGTCTTCTCTTGTAAGGAATTGACTTACCTTTCAGTTTCCAGTTTTAACTTGTCAATTCCACCTGATTTCCGCGGCTTTAAAAGATTGCTTAATCTTCATTTATACCATGTTACATTCGACTCCGTTGCACTTGAGAGTCTTATTTCTAGTTGTCCGTTGCTTGAAAAGCTCGAAATTGATGACTGTGATGGTTTTGAATATTTTGATTTTTCCACTCCTACTCTCCAAGTCTTAAGCCTAGGATTTCAACAAAATATGAAGTCAATTTGTCTCAAGAAAGCAAAGAATCTGTTTGATCTTACAATCTGGAGTTTTAAAGATTGGGTATCTGGTTTGATCAAAAGTTTACCAAAAAAAATTCAAAGGCTTTCTATATCACCATTCACCACTATCCAGGAATAACAAGGTTTGAAAACAATATAAATTGAATATCGTTATTTTTTAACTGACTTGATATAGTTTGGTAGATTTGATACGAAACAAAGAGCATGACATTATGTTGACATATATAGACTTGTTCAGATTTATATTCTATAATTTTTTCAATTTTATCACCATTTTTATCTATCCTGGCTTTGCGATTTGATCTTTTATACAAACTTTATCTCTTTCATTGTAAATTTAAAAGAGAAGCAATGTTGAATTTTAATTTATGGTCCAATCTGATATTTCATAGCTTTGTTGTATGTATGCATAGATAATCCCATATACAGATATCATTCCTCTCACGCTGGTAAACAACTCATTCAACTCCATAAAGTATATGAGCTTGTATGGCGTGCATTTGAATGAAAGAGGAGAACTTTCGCATATTGTTAGTATACTTAAAAGTGCTGCTAGCTTGGTTGAACTTGATATACAGGTAAACATGAATACCTATGCCTCTCACTTTGTTTCTTATTGTTGTATTTTGACTCTTTAATTCTTACACTTCAGATTAACGACGATGATACTCCACAAGTTTCGAACCATTTAGAGGAGTTAGAATGCAGTAGTTGTTGCCTTGAACTTCAGACGGTGAATATCTCTGTTAGAGTTAGAGGTAGCTCTCAGCAGCATACAATGAGTTTGACACAATTCATACTTGCAAATTCTACATCGTTAAGGTCTCTTACTTTTGAAGTTGGTCCTGGTTCTATGAAATTAGATGGACTTATCTTGTTAAGAATTTCACAAGAGTTGTTATGGATGAAACGAGCATCACAAAGAGCACACATTAAGTTCCTTATAGACAACTCAAATTATGATCTGTAATGAACTGGTATTGATGTAGTCATTATAAAAAAAACTATTATTACTTCACACAAAAAAAATTACAAATTTTGTCCATGATTTAATTGCATGATATGATATGATGGTAGTAATTGATTTCTACTTTGTTGAATATGTTATGATGATTTAATTGCAACTTCAATAATCTAAATTTGTTGAATATGTTACGATGATTTAACTAGTATCTACAGATATAATAAACGAGTATTTAACTACCTATTACTTTATAGATATGGATATAGATTTGATGGTACCCATACTCCATGCATCCGTACCTGTTTATTAATTAGAGCATCTCCAATGGAGGTTCTTACTTATAACAAGAACCACTCCTCGTTAAGGACCCCCCATTGGAGGAAGAAAAACTGAGTCTTTATTAAGCAACAAGCAACTATATAAGGACTCTCTCTCTCCTGGGCAACTAACGGTCTCACGTTTAAAACAAGTAATAAAATATGTATTAGTTGGTCCCACTTGCAAAAGAAGTAATATTTTAAGTATTTTAAATTGGAGTCCTTATTAGTGGCACCTATTTAAGCTAGTGGGACATATTTAAATACTTTTAATTGAAGTCCTTATTAGTGTATTAATTGTCATTGCGGTCATTGAGTCTTTAAAAGGTACTTTCATTAAAAAATTATAAATAAGTGATGTGTACATGTGAGGTTCGTTTAAGGAGTCCATATTATTGTACTATCATTGTGGATGTTCTTAAATAAATTACTTATATATATATATAGCTTTCTAAAATATAAATAACTATAGTTTCTAATTAGTTTAAAATCTTTATGGAATTCAAGAATTTGTTTCGATTAGGTAAGGACTATGAAATTTTATGGATTATGGAATTTGTGTGGTTTATGAATTTGATTGGATTATATATGATTTATGAAATTAAAATGGATCGTAATATTTACACTTTTGCTTGCTTGGATTTGTAGTTTCCCTTATGACTCTTTTCAACAATAGGGCTAGTCAAGATGATCACATTGACCGAATCAGTGACTTACCATGCAATGCCATTGACGGCATCCTAGCACACTTGGATATCATTCCTCCTGTGCTGCTAATATATTCATTTAGCTGCTTAGAGTATTTGGATTTGAATGACGTGAATTTGAATGAAAAAGGAGAACTTTTGTATATCGTTTGTTTTCTCAAAAGTACTCCTAGCTTGGTTGAACTTATTATAAAGGTAAAAATGATACATATGCTTTAGAGCTTATTTCTTAATGTTGTATTTTGATTCTTTAATTTTTACACTTCAGAGTTGCGAGGATGTTGATACCCTACAAATGTCGGATCTTTTAGAGGAGTTAGCATGCTCTAGTTATTGCCTTGATAATCTTCAGACAGTGAATATCTATGTTAGAGCTAGGTCTCAGCGTGCAAATGAGTTTGATACGGTTCATACTTGCAAATTCTACATTGTTAAAGACTCAAACTTTCATTTTAAATTAATTTTGCCTAATTATTCAACAAAACTAGCATGAAATAAATTTTGATTTTATTTTTACTTTGTACTTAAGTGTTTTTAATGTTTACAGAATGATGGATATTGGGTTGTTTGAGTTTGATTGGGAAAGTCAACTAGCATATGAAAACAACCAACTTCACTTCAATGAAATTATCCAGACCATGTTGAAATCGTGAAGATAAAAAATGAAGAAGTGAAGAAAGAAGAGGAGGTTGAAAATGAAGTTTTATCAATGCTATCAACATTGCCTACTAGTAAGAAGGAAGAAGTAAATAATGAAGATGTTGTAGAAAACGTGTTGCCAATGCCATCAACATTTCCCTCATATTAGCTTTAGGAAGAAGAGGTCACATTGCTATTTGATGAAATAAAGAAACATTTTGATGTTCCTCAGACAAAGACGGCCAAGAATATGAATGTTGGGTTGACCGCTTTCCAAAAAACGGTGCAAGAAGTTCAATATAACAAAGTGGCCTTCCAGAAAATTTAAGACTCTAAAATCTCTTATAAATGACTTTAAGGTATATTCTTATGTTGTTTAATTATTGTTTTGTCCTAACATTTTTAAGCACATGAAAAATAACACCAACCATGTTTTTTTTGTTGTGAATCAAACAATTTAGATCTCTCTTATTATGTTATACAAAAACGACTCATATTTTTGTTGACATGCACATATACCTTAATTGCTTTAAATTAGCGCATCTCATACCCATACATGATATCTAATAATAGTCTTCAATTGGGTATCCACTCCATAACTCAAAAGCCTACGCACAAACTATAAAGTTTCATTGTTACAAAGAAAAAATTATCTAGAATGGATGGCCGGTACCATGTACGGTACGAGATGCGCTAATTCAAAACAATTAAGGTAGATGTACGTCAACAAAAACCATGAGTCATTTTTGTATAACATAATACGAGATATCTAAATTGTTTAATTCACAACAAAAAAACATGGTTGGTGTTATTTTTCACGTGCTTACAATAATCAAACAACATAAAAATATACCTTAAAATCATTTATGAGAGATTTTAGGGTCTTAAAATATCTGTAAGGCCACTTTGTTATCTTGAGCTCTTTGTACTTTTTTTTTTTAAATGGTCAGCCCAACATTCATATTCTTGCCAGCCGTTGTCTGAGGAACATCAAAATGTTTCTTTATTTCATCAAATAGCAAAGGTGACCTCTTCATCCTAAAGCTAATAGAAGAAAATGTTGATAGCATTGGCAACACGTTGTTTTCTACAACCTCTTCTTTCTTTACCTCTTCCTTCTTACTAGTAGGCAACGCTGATGGCATTGACAACACATCATTTTCAACCTCATCTTAACTTCTTCATTTTCTATCTTTACGATTTCAGCATGGTCTAGGATTTTCAGTAATCAGCACGTAATGAGCTTGTTACAGTTCATACTTGCAAATTCCACATCGTAGGGACTCCTTTAACGTGGGTCTTCGTTCTAAGAAATTAAACGCAGAGAAGCCACTGAGTGGTTTTGGCAGCTTATTCCTAGAGACCTTCTTTTGAATTTAACATTTGCACTTTTATTTTATCTTGTGTAGAAGTTATTTGTATTTGTATAGTGAAATATGATAACCTGTTTTCGTTTGTCTTGTAGTGTCATTTTTGCCTGACATCAGTGTTCGGGTGATTGCATGACTTTTGGTTCATCTTTATCTTACGTTATCAAAAAGATATGTTAAAGAGGCTTCTATGAATAAAAAATAAATAAAGAGGTTGATAAAAGAAAGAATTGATTTATTACCCAAAAAAAAGAGTTGGGTGGACATATCAAATAAAAATTGATAGTTACTATCAGACTAGTGTAACATATTGTCCACCTAGCAAATTTAGTTTTTGATTTCATATAAAAAATCAAACTATATCGTTCCAAAAATTATCTATAATAGCTCCAAAAAAAAAAAAATATATATATATATATATATATATATATATATATTTAAATTAAAAAATACCATTGAAAAAATAATAACATTTGCTAATTAATAAAATTAAATAATAATGTAGCAGATTACAATTCTCGTCCATTGAAATTTTATTGATCATTTGTGCAACTTTTAATAAGAGCAATTGAGTTAATTTTTTTTTTTTTTTGAAGAACAATTGAGTTAATTTTAAAAATAAAAAAAAATACCAAGAGCACTATTTCACTGTTTATTACTTCATGATGTGTGTTGCAGCGTATCGAAAACCTTCTTAGAAATGTGTATGTCTTCTACAGTTTCATTTTCCTCAATGCTTAGTGCAAGTGATAAGAATAGATGAGCTTTAGCATTTATAACGCTTTCTCTTGTTTGGCACTTGTCCTTGTCATCTAGTTTCTCAACTTGGAGTTTTATCCTCTTGAGTAACCATTGAAATGTATCATCGTTAGTGACTACTTTCCACACTCTTATATCTTGAGACATGAGATTCAATTGTTTTTTTCTTTTATAGAAGTTATAATTTGATCCATTGAAATGGTGATATTGATGAAGAACCTCCTTCTATAATGAAGTCTACTCAAGAAAATCTTTGGTTCGTCATTTTATTTCTTCTTGAGTCATTCCTATAACACTTGTTAGGTTATCAAACCCTTAGAACCAGGTTTTGATATCAATTGAAGTAAAAAAAAAATAAAAAAAATAAAGCACAAAAAAGGGGTTTAAATCGTGCCCCTTTGAAATTTTGATTGCTTCTCAACTTTGAAATTAAAAGAGATTGAAATTCGTTTTGCATTGATAACCAAAATACTAAAAAATCTAGTAGTCATTCCTTATTCCTTGATTTTCAGCTTTAGATCCTTGATTATGATCTTCTTGTGCATTTTTTGTTATGTTTATGTCATCATTCGTTTTGGTATTTACTGAATTTCTCATCCTGAAGATCATTTTGAGCTTGCTTCTGATCTTTAGGATCTCAATCTTATGTACTTTCTGACTTGCACTTCTTATTTATTTGATCTGGAATCTTAGGTACCCTTGATTTCAATTATGAGCTCAAAGTTTGATCTTGAACTTCATGGATGAGATTGACTCTAAACACGGATTCTAAACTTATTTGGACAAGTCATTCTGAAGTGTTTATGATATGCAATTTTGATATTCTTGATCTATAATCTGAAGTTTTATTTTTTTAGGGGATAATCTGAAGTGTTTGTGATGTCTATTATGATATTTCTTTTTATTAAAGAACATTGATCATAATATTGGCATGATATATTTGCATTTGATCTCTTATTTCCTTGGTTATTCTTATGTTTTCAATCTGATGTGTCTATGAGATGTTTCTGATCTCATTCTAAAATGTTTCTGGTCTTCCTAAAGTCCTTTTTAACACATGTTTTGTTGTTAGATTCATGTTTATGTGGATATTGGTGCATTTGTAATATTTTGTTCTAAAAACACTAAAAGAAACTTTTTAGAAAACAACACATATCAGAATCATTCTGATCTCCACGTTCAATTAAATTTGTTATCATCAAAACATCAATTTAAGAAGGATTATGTGATTTTATACAACACCTACGACTATATAATCACTCAAATTACATAGTCTTGTGCTCTTGACTAAGAGCGAGCCATCAAAGCAAAGAACAGGTGGAGATTTTTCACATTCCTTTGTTAATAGACGCTCACATAGTTAGCTATGATTCTAATGTAAATACATATATTATGCAATGTTCTATCAACTAAGCTAAACTCAAATGACGTTATTTTTATAATTTCGTTGTCATATTAATTTGCCTAAGATTCAGAAATAGGTCTATGTTGCTCCTTCATCCTGACTTTTTGTTGTCAGATTAATTTGCCTAAGTCCGCAATAGGTCTCTATTGCTCTTACATCCAGATTTTCACTCTTCAATTTCACCTAATTATTCCATTTTGACTTCTCATTCTCCATTTTGAGAAAAACACAACACGTGGTAGATGTTGCAACATAGTAGAAAAAGGGGGTGTGAATAGATTGTGTACCACTGTACCTCCTTGCTAGAACTTTGTAATATTGACTTGTTGGGCTTTGATCCATTCAGTGCATCATATTGTTGTCCAAAAAAAAAAACCTAGGCAAACCATTTTTGTTTGAGTGTTACTTTTCCCACCCTATGGCCTTCTCTCGCGCCCTGCAAAAATTTCAAAAATACCCCTGGTCCGGATTATGTTTTCCGGACAAGATTGTTAGTAACTTCCGGAATATAAAATCCGGCCATATACGATATGCATATTTTGTGTCTTTCTTTGATGTCAAGGGTCTCTGTTGACCGTTATATGAACCCCACACAAGCTGAAATGCTATTGCAGGGTTCATAGGAACGGTCAACAATGACCATGACACCACCGACACTCCTACAATACTTAAAAAATTTGAAGAAAATGGAAGGAAAGAGGTGAAGTGAAGAATGAATGTATTTGTTGAAGATGGAAGCCTATTTATAGCCTTAAACAAGTCCTAGGTCATTAATACAGTCAATGAAAACGTGTTAGTAGTTGTAACCGTCCAACCACTAATTGATGGCACTCTTTCAAAAGAAGCCAAGCTCTCTTTCAAAAGAATCCAATGCTGAATCATTCCGGTTTATACATTCCAGAATGTCCTTAGCCCTACAAAGAAGTGCAAATGTTCCCCTCGTTCACCATAAGAGCACCATAATCGCACTAATCCGAAAAATATATTCCGGAACTAAAAGGTGCATTCCGGATTGTATATTCCGGAACGCTTCAGTGCCATGGCCGGTGGTCTGCACCACACGCATTTGTCGGTGGTCAAGTCAAAAAAACGTGTTTTACCACGTTTTTTGACTGCATTAATGGTTTCCCAACCATTTTTCACCCACCCCTCCCTATAAATACCCTTCCAAACCCCACCATTTCTCACACCATCCCTCTCCTCATCTTCTTCCTTCTACAACCATGGTTTTCCATCGTTGGCCTTTCATAGATAAGGGCCTCGTTGAAAACTTTCAGGGTTTGTATGAACGGTCAATGAGGATGGAACCGCGCTGCAACGAAGGGCGGTTCATCTGAGGGTCATGTGGGTCAGTGTGGTTATTAGCTTCGCCTGTCGGGGTGTAAGTCTGAGCACCCCCCACCTCCCTCAGGGGCATTTGTTTCTTCTTCCCGCCCTCCTCTTCCCTCCTCCTCTGGTTTTCCTCCAATAGGCAAACTACTGGTATGTCCCATCACATACCAGTGGTTTGGCACTTAGGAGATTAGAATTAGGCTCTTAGGAGATTAGAAATAGATTTAGGATGTTATGTAATAAGCTTAAAAAGCTTGAAAATTATTGTAATGTATTGTTCATATATTAATAAAATGAGTTGTTTTTATGTTTGTGTCTTTTTATTTATGTTTTTTATTTTATTCGCATTTTAATTTACGAATTGTAGAGCTTAAAATTGCAAAAGTTCTGCTAAAATACTAATCCGGATTTTAAAATCCGGAGACATCTGAAAATTACTAACAATACATTCCGGATTACGAAATCCGGACTAGGGGTAAAATTGGAAAAAAAATAGGGCGCCCGAGGAAAGCCATAGGGTGTGGGAAAAGTAACACTCTTTTTGTTTTGTGTAAGAAAAAGACATAAAAACGGCAAACAAACACCAGTGTTTGAACATTTCGACAAAACATAGAGAAACGGCGCATTGCAAATGCAGCGACTCTGAGATCGCAGGAGCTGTCTGTAATGAGTTGCACAATTGATAGTGTAATAAAATGGATAATTGTGAATTGATTGTGAAATAAAAGGTAAAATGAATAGATTAGAACTCAATTAAAATTGATGTTCTTGGTATATAGAAATGTTAAAGAAAAGATAGAAGAAGATTAAGTCTAAGACTTAACCATTACTCTACTAGAGAGTGCCAAAGGGAGATAGGAGAGACTTTCATCATTTTTCTTCATACCCTTTAGTGATCATCCTTTCCCTATTTATGCACAATCACTACCACATGTCCATATCTCAACCAATAATATTATGCCAAGTGTATTTCCTCAAATGTTATATTGAATCATAACATTACTCCCCCCATTAAAATCAATCTTGTCCTCAAGGTTGAAGCAAAGACAATGTTGTTGGTGAATAGTAGTATCTACCCAAGTTATTTCCAAAGCAATTGAACCTTTTCAATGAACAACAGAACACCCACCCGGATCCCATTGGTTGAATTGAGAGGATCCCTTTGTATGGACAAAGCAGCTACTGAGCAAAGTAGGTAGATAAACATTTGTACCCTCGTAATGAAAAATATACTCTTCAATTTTCCCACCCTTACAAGCTAGTGCAATGATCATGTGGGTAGTACCGAGTATGACAGTCATGACACTGAATATAGTAGTGGCAGGGCCCATCTCACAAGCAGCCAAATGATGGGAAAGTGAAATATCATGCATCATACTTTTTGTGAAAAATGCAAGGCTTAATGGCATAACCAAAGAATGACCTTCAGGAACATGAACAACGACAACAGTAGTAGAAAAAGAGATCAATCCCACAATTTTCAAAGCATTTTCATTAGAAGGATCATTCATGTAACTCAAAACGTGAACCTGATATGCTTCAAGTGCCATATTAGGCAGTTGTACTGTATGTACAAACTCAAGCAAAGCAAAAGTATCATCATCATTATTTTCAATAACGTGAGCTAGCTCCTGCATGTATTGTTGTATCAGGCTGGTTATGTGCAAGGTTAATACACCACTGAGATTGATATCCCATAGCATGATACTTAGAGGTTCTTCATACCGATCAACATTTTCTACTTCCTCAATGTGTGGGAAAACAGATTCACCAGGCACATCAGTAACATCTATTAAAATCAGAATTGATGATCTTGTAGACAAGTATGCAATGATACTAGCTAGAAATTGGATTGGCCTCAGAAGGATGTGTGTCCTTTGTGGATAGTGGTTCACAATTTTTCTATCTCTTTGGATATTCACCACATCAGGGTATATCATAGTGCACCCAACTCTAAACAAGGGATCAGTTTTCATGTATACAACCAATACAACTTCATATAATAGAGATGTTGTTATGTGATCAATTGCTTCATTAACGTCCAAAATGTGGTGCCACAAAATCATGCTGTCGATGCCACTTGTCACTTGTAATAACAAAAGACTAGGATTAAATGTTGAATTATCCTTATGCAAAACATAGGATAGATCATGTACCATGTAGCTTGCTGGTACAGAAAGCCTGTAGTAAGGTTTGTTCTGATCAACGGAAATGTTGCTACATGTGAATGACCTCTTGGTGTCAGTAATTGGAGATGTTTCTGGGGCAGATTTGTTGAGATTGTTAACTGTTACTATCGACTCTGCAGGCAACCTGTTGATCAAACTATTCCATGCCACAACAACCTGTGCATGCAACCTCTCAAACATGTTGAATGCATATTGAATACCTCCTTGGTAAGTATATAGAACAATAAAAGTGCTTCCACTAACATCATCAAACTCACAAGATAACAGTTCTTTCTCATCCAATTCACTGGCTGTTATAAACTCACAGAGCAAGAAGTTCAAACAACTCATAATTTTGTGAGGCATTTCATCGAATAGTTGATGTGCAATCCCTTTTGAAAAGTATGACAAAGCTAAACGAGCAATAGTAGAGGGATAAAACCTTAACATGGAAACTTCACTACACTCAACAAATCTCCAACAGTGACAAAAAACTTTCAGATTCCAAGAATTCATCAATATAAGACAATAGCCAAATCCTCTAGCAATTTGTAGCAAAATCATAACCCCTGTTTTGCTATGTACTGGAGAGTTACGTACCACTGCTATGCGACCAGCGTCGGGAGGCTCTAGAGGTGGTCGAGGCTCGGTGGGATCCCACATCACTTGGAATTCCACAGTCGTAAGCTGCAAGCGTTGGTCCGGGGATTTCGGAGGTGGAGGCCACAAATGGTGGTTTAGTCGAACGTTGATGAATAGTGGTGCGGCGATTGGCCCTGGATCATATGGATAGGTGTTTGACGCAACAACCGTTTGGAAGGAGTAATTCGCATCGCCAAGAAAAGATTCTTCCATCTTCGCATATCTTGGAGCTGCTACCTCCATTGAAACTGAAAATGGGTCGTTTGATGATTCCTTAGAGGGAAGGAAATAATCTGGCACCGGAAGTGCAACATTCAACAATTTCGAAGCAACAATTGCTTCCTCTACGCATCCAGAAACTTCGACGACATGTTCCTCACTTGGATTCACAGAGAGAGGAAAATCCTCCAAGACGTGAACTGTTGATGATTCTGAATCCGCAATCACCAAATCAAACTCCGAAACAGTAGCATCAATCAGTTCAGAATCTGAAAGAGCAAGGTCAGCTGCTTCTGATTCCGATTCAGCAATCATTTCTGCAAGCAACTGAGATATAATGGCCAATTGATTTTGTACTGCACGACCTGATTCCATGAACCGTTGGTGTGATTCTTCCATGAACCGTTGGTGTGATTCTTCGTAAGCCATGGAGAAAGAGGAGTTCATAGATAAAAGCACCAATGTAATGTTCTCAAAATTGATAATGGAATAAAATGGATAATTGTGAATTGATTGTGAAATAAAAGGTAAAATGAATAGATTAGAACTCAATTAAAATTGATGTTCTTGGTATATAGAAACATTAAAGAAAAGATAGAAAAAGATTAAGTCTAAGACTTAACCATTACTCTACTAGAGAGTGCCAAAGGGAGAGATGAGAGACTTTCATCATTTTTCTTCATACCCTTTAGTGATCATCCTTTCCCTATTTATGCACAATCACTACCACATGTCCATATCTCAACCAATAATATTATGCCAAGTGTATTTCCTCAAATGTTATATTGAATCATAACACTGTCCTGCTTTCAACTGTAAGTAAAGTTTCATCAAACTATCACAAATCACAACTCTTTCATTGACTCATTAGTTTTTCAAGCATGATTCAATACTAAACTACATGATAGTTTATTAGTGCACCAACGTGTTTCATCAAGAATAATGTTACTTGATTATTATAATTTTATATTATTAGGGCATCAAAGTTAGATTTTGTATTGATCACTATGATTTATTATTATTAGGGCATTAAAAGTTAGATTTTCATTGACTCTTATTTCTTGTGTTGCATCAGTATTTTGAAGTCAGATCGTAATATTTACACTTCTGCTTGCTTGAATTTGTAGTTCACTTATGACTCTTTCCAACAAGAGGACGGGTCAAGATGATCACATTGATCGAATCAGTGGCTTACCATGCATTGACAGCATCCTAGCACACTTGGACATCAAAGACCTAGTTGGGACTAGTATTTTGTCTAAACAGTGGAGGTATAAGTGGACTAAAGCCCCACGACTTTGGTTTAGTGATGACTTTTTTGAAGAGTACGAGGATCTCGATGATCCAGTAGCTTATAAAATTATCACGGATGTTCTCAAGCAACACAAAGGGCTTGTAGATAAGTTTGGTCTTTTCATCTCTTATGACTACAGATTCGAGATCACAGTTGAACACCTCAGTACTTGGATTCCGATTTTGTCAAGGTGTATTAAACATCTCGAGCTTGTGAACTACTCATACGCAATATGTCTCGATCAAATGCCATATATTGTCCTCTCTTGCAAGGAATTGACGTACTTTAAGTTTTCCGGATTTGACTTGTCAATTCCACCTGATTTCTGTGGGTTTAAAAAATTGCTTGAACTTCACTTAGTGTTTGTTAGATTCGAGCCCGGTGCACTCGAGAGTCTTATTTCTGGTTGTCCGTTACTTAAACATCTTCATATTGCATCATGTGAAGATTTTGAATATTTTGATTTAGCTATTCCTACTCTCGAAGTCTTATTGATAGAATTTAATCCAAGTATGAAGTCAATTTGTCTCGAGAAAGCACATAATTTGATTGATCTTACACTCGAAGCTACTAGGGCTTGGGTCTCTGGTTTGATCAAAAGTTTGCCAAAAAACATTAAGAGGATTTCTATCCATCCGCCTCTCAATAACAAGGTTAGAAAACAACAACACTCTAAATTCTATATTTATTATTTTTCAGTTGGGTAAGATTCTAGTTCATACGTTAGTTTGGTAGATTTGATATGAAACAAAGAGCAAAATATTATGTTGACATATATATGGACTTGTTCAGGTTTATATTTGATTTTTTTTTTAATCACCACTTCTATCTAGCCCTTGGCCTCATGGTTTGATCTTTTATGTACATTTAAAAAAGATGCAATGTTAATTATTCATTAATGGTCCAATCCAATATTTATATTGAAAGTTATTATTTTTCACTTAGTTTAATTTGTTTGTGCATATCTCAAAATTTTGTTTTTTATATGCATAGATCCAGTATGCATATATCATTCCTCCCAAGCTGCTAAAAAACTCGTTCAACTCCATAAAGTATCTGAAATTGTATGGTCTGAATTTGAGTGATAGAGGAGAACTTTTGTATATTGTTAGTGTACTTGAAAGTGCTCATAGCTTGAAGTGAACATGAATATCTACTCTTCTTAGCTTCTTTCTTATTGTCGTATTTTGACTCTTGATTTTTTATTTTTGCTTTTTTATAATTCAGTGTTACAGCGATGAAGATACTTCACAAGAGCCCGACGATTCAGAGGAGGCCGACGATTTAGAGGAGTTAGAATCTTATGAACGTGACTATCGACGTTAGATCTTGCTCTCAGCATGCAATGAGTTTGATAGAGTTCATACTTGCATATGCAGCATCGTTAGAGGCTCTTACTTTTAAAGTTGGTCGTCAATATCCGAAATTAGACTCACCTATATTGTTAAGCATTTCAGAAGAATTGTTATGGATGAGACGGGCATCACAAAGAGCCCACGTTATGTTCTATTATTGAGAGTGTACTGGATTATATCTTTCAACACCACAGTTCTTCTTGGTGTCTTTGCTTTATTTTATTTTCCTGGAATAGATTCATATATGGTGTTGTTCTGGACCATTTGAGCAGTAAGTTTATCACCTGTCATAGAAATTGCATCTGCTGTTGAATCTTTAGAAAATTTTGGCTGTGATTGATCCAAATATCAAAACATATGTTTTCATGTATTTATGATTATAATAACAGTTTATCTGAATTGTATGGTTTTATGCAACTTGGTTTTAAACTTCTCTTGGGATAAAAAAAATTGTTAAGTGTTAGATTTTATAGAAAATTACCAGTGTTGAACATATTGGACATTGTGTGTTTGACGATTTGTATATTTGTATGGCTTTTATATCATATGTTTGATTATTAGACATGATATATTAGCTACAGGTAGGGCTATTAGTTTAAAAATCTTTATTTTTGGAATTAGAGCTATTAGTTATATGACACAACTGAGTTGGATAAAATAAATCCTCTTGTGTGACTGATATCTTGCCTACCTTGCTGTTTGTCGTAGACGAAAGTGTCTCGTCGTCAGACATGATTCAAACTTTGCCTTTGTTTCTGTTATGTATCGTAAGCTCTTGATACCATAACAGAGATTGATTTGTGATGGAATGTCTTGATTTTCATTGAGTCTTTTTCTTATGGAAAATGATATTTAAAGGGAAAGAATATCAAGCGAAGCATTTCACGATACAGTTGGCACATTATGATTGCACTGGCTTTCCTTGAATTCCGCCAAGTCCCATGTTTTGCGCTGTACATTAAATTTTAACTAAGGCAATTGTGATTCGCGATGCTATCGTGATTTATTCTCTCGGGAGATATAACATTCCTCTTTTCTTACATATATACCCAAGTACAAGGCTTAAATACAATAGCTAATCATTCAAAATATATTTGCCTAATAATAAAGTCAGTTACACCTAAAGTGATGGTACTGATGTTAAATTAGAGATATGTACAGCAGGTGCCATAATGTATTGTTATGACAATATCTTCAAGATATTATTGGCAATTAATGGCAAGATATCAGTCTCAATAGAGTTTGGATTATATATTGCCATTTACAACTATAGTAGGAGGCGTAGTCTAAACTTTATAACTATCAATGCCAATTTATTCATTCATCTTATTAGAGATGTAGTTGGTTAGTATTATTAAAGTCGGAAATGAACTTTTTCAATTATCTCTGGCACTATTTGGTTATCTGATGATCTAATCTGAGTGCAGATACTATGCATGTTTGGAATCACAGTAGGTTTGACAAACTTATGGTGTCGTGATTTTCACAAATTCACCGCAAATCCAAATATGCTATTAATGTACTTTTATTTTCCTCTTTTTGCTTGAATTTTTAGTTCCCTTATTACTCTCATCAACAAGAAGGTCAAACAAGATGATCACATTGATCGAATCAGTGACTATTACCATGTAATGTGGCAATATTAATCTTCTCTTGTAAGGAATTGACTGACTTACCTTAGACTTAGCGGATTTAACTTGTCAATTCCACCTAATTTTTGTGGCTTTAAAAGATTGCTTGAACTTAGCTTGGAAGAAGTTAGGTTCAAGTCCAACATCAAGATATTTATGTAGATGTTATCCACCAAAAATTATAAACAATACATTGTAGAGCAGTCTCAACCGTGTTCAAGAGAGAGGAACACAAAAACATGTCCACTGGCTACTCTTTTATTCTACACAATTCCTCCCATTGTCATGACACCCACAAAAAGAACAAAAAAACACACTTTCATTTTTCTCAGTACCAAAATGGAGGAACCCACCTTCCTAGTAACCATGTTAGTGCCCTTCATATGTAGAAATGACCTCAATAGAAGTCATCAAGTGACAGATTCTCAACAGAGCCAAATGTTTCAATTGATCCAATTCTTGAGTAATTGGTCATTGATCCACCCAAAAAAATCAAGTGGTGAGTCATTTGAGATGGTTGTGTCATATATATAAATGACATGCTTGTATCATTCATTGCAGGATAGCTACATCAAAGCAACTTTTGTTCACCTCATAATCATCAACAAATATATGATTGATTGTATCATTAGCTTCTTCCATATACTCATCTTTGCCTGTAGTAATGCATATGACAGGAAGAAAAAAAATACATTGTTAAGAGCAACAAAGAGTGACAGTGGTAAAGAGGCAGAGTGCCCAAAGCATTGTCTAGCATGCCTTATTTATGGCTATCATGAAATACACAAATTCGCAAATGTAAAGGCTCTATGTACCACCAATAATCATCAAGTATTGTAACTATAACACCAAAGATTTAGGGAACCAAAAGTAGGAGTTTTCAGCTTCCAAGGACTAGACATTGACTAAGATAAAGACAATCTATATTCAATAGTTCTTGTGATCACTCAATCAAGTCGATGTAAGTTTTTGGACAGAGATCAGATGACTCAAGTGACTTTCGCAAATTGGGAAGTTAGAATGACCCGATCTCTATAAACAATCGAGATCCCATCTTGAAGTGACCGTTGACCCATAAAATCGACTTTCTTAATTCAATGAGTAATGTATATATGATATAGTCAAAGTGAGCGTTGAATAATAAAATCGACTTCCGAAATGAGTAACGTATACATGATATTGTTGACCTATAAAATCGACTTCCGAAATGAGTAGCGTATACGTGATATCGTTGACCCATAAAACGTGATATCGTTGACCCATAAAATCGACTTCCAAAATGAGTAGCGTCTAAATGATACCGTTGACCCATAAAATAGACTTCCGAAATAAGTAACGTATACATTGATATAGTTAAACCAAAAAGACAAGGTCAAACAAAATTCTATAAGCATTACTTCTACTTATGCTTCGTACAAACACCGATGAATAGTATTAATTAACTTTGTTTTTTTTTTTTTGAAAAAATAAAATTAATTAATACTATTCATAACTTTGTTATCAAATTAAATATACATATATATAAACTTTACTATGAATGAATAAACATTATTTTGGTCATTGCCCGTGGATCCACGAGGCAAATTCCGTACAGACATAGATTCTGCCTCTTCTAGCACTGAATTAAAAGCCTCTTCCTTTTTCCATTGTTATACATATTATTACTTGGATGCACAGTTTTGTGACACAATGCTGCTATACTAGTACAAGACATACACAAGTTTGAAAATCGAAATGTTTTGACTTGTGTTTAACAACTTCGTTTACTACACAATTTAGTAAGTACCAAATATAATATTTTATCAACAAAGGAAAAAAAACTCAATATTTCCTTCTGTGAATGTTTTGAATATGTCATTTTTCTGCTCAAATTCTTATTTCTAGCATTTGATCAAGTTGTGAAGTCAATTTTTTGTCTCAAAAGCACACAATCTTATTGATCTTACAATCATCACTAATCTGGACAAGGTATCTGGTCTGATCAAAAGTTTGCCAAAAATTCAGAGATTTTCAATGAGATGATATTTCAGACTCAAAATGAATAAAGTTAGAAAACAACATCAATATTTTTAGTATATTTATTATTGTTTAGTTGAATAAGATTTTCGCTCATATGTTAGTTTCGTAAATTTGATCTAAAACAAAGAACAACATAACATTCATTGACGTACGTAGGGACTTGTTCAAATGTATACTAATTTGATTGTGTTTAACGCCACTTCAATCCAGGGACGGATCTTTTACTGTATATTTAAAAGAGAAGCACCGTTGAATTTTAATTGATAATCCAATCCAATATTTACATTGAAATTTGTGTTATTTTACACTTGTAACTTTGTAAGTGTTGTTTATGCTTATGTTTTGTTGTTTGTATGCACAGATGTTATTCCTCCCACTCTACTAAAAAACTCAATCAGCTCTTTAGAGTATCTGAAATTGGATTATGTGAATTTAAATGAAAGACAGGAATTTTTGTATATTGTTAGTGTACTCAAAAGTGTTCCTAGCTTGGTTGAACTTGATACACATGTGAACATGAATACCTATGTTTCTTACATTCTTTCTTATTGTCGTATTTTGACTCGATTTTTTATACTTCAGAGTTACAGTGTTGTAGATGTTACACAACCGTGTCACCCTTCAGAAGAGCTAAAATGCAACAGTGGTGAATATCTACCTTAAACCTAGCTCTTATCAACATGCAATGAGTTTGAGATGGTTCATACTTGCAAATTCCACATCGTTAAAAGACTCTTACTTTTAACCCTAGTCTTTGGTTAAAAAAAAAATCAAAGGTTGAACATTTCACAAGACTTGTTATGGATGGAACGAGGATCACAAAAAGCACACATGAGATTCATTTACTGAAAATGTATTGACAACTTTAAGACAAATTCAATATGCATTTTGTCTTGCTTTGAATTAAAAAGACAAGGAGGCTGCAATTTTTTTCCTCTAGAGTCTGCTATAGTTTTTTTTACAGAGTTTGCTATTGTGTTAAAAACTATCAAACAATTTTAGGACAGAGATAGAGCCTCATAAATTTAATGTCTTTGAGAATTTTCAGTTTAAAATATTGTCTTCATCTATGTTTCTGATGTTATGTTCTATTTATGCAGTATATTCATATTCCAACACAACATTTATTTGGGACCTCTAAAAAAAATAAAAATATTTGGGAATTGGGGAGTCAAATCCACCAAATTCTCACTTATGACACCGAATCATATAGAACCAATGAGGTTGGATCTAACAGAAAAGAGTTACACTTTCACAACATGAAAATATCAATGATTAGTGTATGCCAGTGCCTCAAATAGATTGCCTTCAAATGAAGGAAACTTATAAAGGGAAAACGGTGGGATTAGAGTCCGGTTTTGAGCATTAAAATTCCAAGTCAAGTACTTATCCTATCAATAAATAGTTTAAGTGTATCCCCAAATTTCAGAAACTACCCAAACGCTCAATCTCCTTCCAAAGCCTCTTCATAGGGTTGGGCATTAATTACCTAACCAAGATAACCATGTTAAACAAGTAATTTAACAAATATCCATGAATGTGTTGAATGACTAGTGATTATTTCAAATATTGAAAGGATCACAATAGGGAAAGAAATACTATTAATTTGCTGATTTCAAAGGAATGGAAAAATATATATTCAACCCTTGATAGTGTAGCTATGCGAGTTGAGCTAGGCTTGTGGTACGTATACCCTCTAACAGTATACCCTTTTTTTGGGATAATCGTATAGACATGTTTTAGTACGTAGAAATTCAGACCTCTAATTATCTTTTTTCATTGACAACTCACTGACATTAATTCTAAACTCTTTCACTTCCCTTAGGATGCAGGGCACTAAAGTAATGAAATCAATTCAAATGCCGACAAAAATTGACAAAACATAATTTTCATTGTATAAATCATTTCTCCTTCCTCCAACTGGGGGAGAAAATCTCAACCTGTATAACAGACCTCTCTCAATGTGTGTGAACAAAAATAGAATAGGCCACTACAATTACAACAATCGCACCCAATCTGCCCAAAATAAATAGGAAAAGAATAATGAACAGATAGAAAAGTCTGCTTTGTATAATTCCTACACTAACCCTACAGTCTATACCTGAAATTTACACAAGCGCTTGGGTAATGATCGGGAAAAACCCCATGAATCCTGAAACAGGAATGGCCATCATGACAGCCAGAAGTGCTTCTATCATTGTCTTTCTTTAAAAAAAATCTCCAGAATTCAAGTATCAGACCCATGTTCAAAATAATTTTAATCTCTGGCCATGGCAAGGAGTCAGTCAAAAACTAGGATGTAAGGAAGTCAGTGTCGGCGTCAGCGTCGTCATGATAGGGTGGAGATAACGGTGGGATTGCAGAGGGAATCGAATCATCTATAACCTCCAAGATTCTTCTTGCAATCGCTTGGGATGCTCCACCAGCATCAATTTTTCTAGAAGATAACATTTCTGATCTGGCATTCCTAGTTGAATTGCTACTCTCAACAGATTTTAAAAAATTGTCTTTCGATATTGTTGTCTGAGCAGCTTTTGCAATCACAGAGCTAAAAACGCCAGTTTCCCTCAAACTTTGAATAATGGCCTACAAAGGAAATTTTATGGAGCAAAAGTTAGACGTTCTCTAATAACTATGTCAGATAACAGTATTAATTGCTTGGAGAGAAACCATAAAGCATTTGAGGTAAATGAACTTACCATGGGAGCATAAATGCGAGTTAAGATGCCTTTCCTCATAAGTTTCATGTTTAGTGTTTTGTCAGTCCACACAATTCGTTCACGATACCTAAATGAAAGAAGAAGAAAAAACCAACTTGAAGACAAATTTTTATGCATTTTTGCCGTGCTATAAATTAAAATGTGAAGGAGGCTGCTATTATGTTTAAAACTATCAAATGGTTTTAGGATAGACTACAAACCACACAAGTTTAATATGTTTGAGATTGTTTCATTTTAAAATATACGCTTCATCTATGTATCTAATATTATTTTCTATTTATATTGTAAAATATTGAGCCAACCCCGTTTAGCGGGATAAGGCTTGGTTGTTGTTGTTGTATTGAAAATAATGATGTCCCAACATAATCTTTATTTGGGGAGCCAAATTCTCACTTATCGCAATATCTGCCGGTGAATCATCTAGGAACAACCTGAGCTCCTCCACACAGATTTGCAATTCGTTCCGACACGCAGCTCATGATAAAAATTACACCTAAAAATGTATATAATTCCATAAAGTAGTAGACTATGACTGTATGGACCGACCACACCGACATGTACGAAACAAAAAGTTTAACGAATAATTTCAACACTTCCAGGAAAAATTATATCTTTAGTTAAGTAAACAGTTTAAAGTAATTATTTTCATACTTCTGAACTTACCATTGAAGCATTTCTTCCTCAGTTGCAGTTGAAGCAATGATGAAAGCCTACACATCAGCCAAAGAACAAAGTAGTCAGAGACTATAAATATTTTTACACAGTTGCAATGTCAAAATTCCCTGTCCCCCCAACAAACAAACCCAAAATGTAAATTTGCGCAACTTCACAGCCCAGTATACTAGAAAGTGAAGAACAAAAACTGAACACCATTGTCTGCAGTTTAGCCTTCAAGGGAAAAAGAGGCGACGGTGTTTAATGAATTACTAGTACCAGGAAATAATTAATTATTAATTACAATGTTAAGAAATGAAAAAAAAAACTGAGGGAATGACATATAACCAACCATGCACAGAAAATAACTAAACATGAATTACATTCTGATTTCACCAGGAAACCTGAGTTCAAGGCCTAACACAAACATTAAGATGCAAAAACTGATAGACGTAAAGATATTTGGAAAAGGAGAATGTAACTGCAGATGATAAGATCCTAACAACACTTCAAGAAGCTAGTAGTTATTAATTGGATATAGATGCAAGGAGAGCATTAAAGAGAATCTATAACTTACAGCTCTGTCAAAGTCCAGCATGAAACATCTTTTTACATCTTCTTTTGTAGGTTTGCAGCCACACCGATCACGTCTTGAAGTTAAATCAGAAAATTTGGTATAAGTGTAATGCAAAACAGCAGCTTCTTCCAACTTGATCTCACTGTTAAAAGATTTGGCATACAAATCAGTGTAAAATATGGATTAAAATAATGCACTCTTCACTATTTATACATTTTACTTAAAATGACATGGAATTAAATGTCAGCACCTAGAGATAAAAGACAGCCTACTCAGGACAGCATAAATTACCGGCAAATTGGAAAAACCATTCAATACAAGATCAACAGTTAGCAGAAAACTTGAAAAAACCATATGCTAACTTGCATGATATGAAACCAACATACCCATAAATTTTTGTGTGGTTAGCCTAGGTCTACTAGGCATAGTCATAAACTCCAAAATACATACAGATTCAATAATATCTCCCCTAAATAGTAAACTAATGTTGTAGTCAATATACATACATAGACACATACATGATTGTCAGACGCATGCTCATATTAATTAACAGTGTGCATTATCAACGTACTTAGGTGTCTTCATATAGTTGTGCCATCTATGTGCACCATTAGGACGGAGATGATCCTGAACCCTAGCAGCTGATTTCCCATTTCCATAAGTAAGAAAATAGTTTGGATTGCCACGAGTTGCGTCTTTGTAATTTCCAAAATACACATCCTTCGGAAGGTGATCATAGTTCTTCTTGAACATTGAAACCTATGACAACATTGTAAGTTAAATGTGTAATTAAATATACTAGGTTTTCAAAAAGAAAATAGTTGAAAGAACAAAAAATAACAATAAAATGGCTATGATACACGCTAAAAAATGGATCTGCAAATAGACACTTTCAACTTTTGGTTTAAATAAATGAAAAAAAAAACATAGAAACTACCACAGCCACATTACAAGGTTGTCAACAATATAGCTGTATCCAACGATTCCAACCAAATACCAGAAATTCATATGAAAATGTGTGTGAAGCAGATTGGTTTATGTTTATATACTTTTTTATTAGTAAACCCCAATGACTTTTGTTCCTAAATGACTGAATCGCATAATTCCAACAAGCTAACTTCTACTTCATCTCTCTTCAGACTTCCATGGACATCATAAAAAGGCTGTTGTAATGAAGCATAAATACTAAACAGTGTGTAAAGTCAGCCAAAGATATTTTGTTACATTGCTTAAAAGGTTCATTGTAAAACATGTACAGAACTCTCGAGTGTGAATGCCTATGGAGATACACTTTCACATGTCGGTCTAAAATGTGTGCAAATTTTTTGATTATATCACTTCTCGAAGAGTAAGCCTTTAAACAAAATCAGTAATTCATGTTCCGCTTTCGGTACATATTTAATTTTTCCGAAAAAACATATGGCACGACAAAGGCAACAGCTAACAATCCAGTAGTACCGAAAAAGAAAAGAAATCAAAAACAAAAATTAAATTTATAAATTATAATAGTCGAATTAGCTGTTAGAAAACTAAGAAAATCTATTTAAGCAAATACCTCGCTGAAAGGCTCCGTGATATCATCTCTCTCAACACTGCTTTCCTGAAGCAAATAACATTCCAGCATTAAGTAATATTTATCAACGAATATAACATAGGCTACAAGATCG
Source organism: Medicago sativa (assembly GCF_051527215.1). Classification (NCBI taxonomy): domain Eukaryota; kingdom Viridiplantae; phylum Streptophyta; class Magnoliopsida; order Fabales; family Fabaceae; genus Medicago; species Medicago sativa. The sequence goes on along the minus strand of NC_140755.1, from coordinate 87,175,725 downwards.
CAGTTAAATAAAACTCCTGAACTCACATAATTTGGAAAAATAACCATGTCAACGTTTCCAGGCACATCAGATAGCAACTGCCTCATGGAGTATTCCTGTGTTCCTGCTGGATGTATCAGTTCATCGGTGTCCAGATGGATGATCCAATCCATGCCAGAATCCTGAGTAAAACAATATTATAAATATGACATTAAGATCTTAGAAAGATAAATTACTTTAAAAAAAATGTATGCTAGTATATTATAATAAACCAATCAAAGAAATAAAAATCCATACCCTTGCCATGACAATTGCCATTTCCATGTTCAAAGATTGCTTTACAAACAACTCATAGTTACAAGGTTTGTAGAAGAAGCTTGACAACCAAGTTTCGTTCCATATACGGCTGGTACAAAACAAAATTCAAAGTGCAAATAAGGTATTAATCAACCTATCAAAATAGTTTGCGGTATTATGGGGAGGTAAGAAAATTAGCACATAGTATTAAAATCATGTGTCACGGTATGAATGAATATTTAAATTATAAAAACCCACCAAGTCCGATATCTTAAGTTGTAAAACGAAATCCCAAGAATGGATTTTATACTTCGAACTAACCTGATGCCACGTTTGGTACACTGTTTAACATACACGGATTATATCCCTATATCCCAATTTATTTCATATAAGGAGAGCAATTCACAATACTTGGCTCCCACCAATGTGAGACGTTTTTTTTTTTGCAACTAGAAAACTTACCACTGCTCTAAGGCACAAGGCTCACTTCCATAAGATTATTTTTAATGATCAAGGTTATATCTTAAAATACATTAGAATATTGTGATAAGATCAGATATTTATCACAAGATTAAAAAATGTAAGAGTCATTGCCATCCATATGTGACCCTAACATGGTTATTATTAGACAATCAAAACACAAACCTCTGCCAATGATCTGTTCTAAAACAAAAAACAAGACATGGTCTTTGGAATTTGGATAGTAAAGCCAAACCAAATCCAGAATGCATGTGGAACTTTAAATCCGCGAAAGCACGCTAGCAATGAAGTATACTTAAACTACTCAACATTATTCATTCAAATTACAAAAGAAAAAAATAAATAATCCACACTTTAAATCCAGAATGCATGTTGATTAACTAAAGGCACGGTTACCAATGTAAAAAACAGTCACCTGCTCAACAAAGGAAAAACAAAACTTTTGAATTGAAGAAAGAAAAAAAAAAAAAAAAGAAAAAGCATATACCTTTTAGCTTGTTGCTCCTCTAATTCTCTTGTTCTATATATAACTTTAACCCCCTAACAAAAAATCATCATTTTAATCAAAGTTCAAAACTTGGGTAATACTAATAACACAGTATTGTCAAATAAACCATTTCACATCAAAATGAATTCAACTCACCGGAATGGTTTCTAAAACTCTAGATACATTAGGCGACGCAGCTTTTCCTTCAACAAAAAGTAAAAAACTTGAAACTCCCATAACTTTATGATAATAAATCCATGGTAGTGTCTGCTCCAAACCCGCAGAAGTACTCGTAGTTATACATATCTAAAACATAACAAAAACAATATCAAATCAACCAGGTAATCGGGCTCAGACTCAAGTGGTTAATAAGCTCCACCTAAAGACAAATCATTAGAAAAAACCCCATTTATTTCAATTCATTCTGCAATAATTCTTGGTCATATTTTTTTACTTATAAAATTCAAATTCAAATTCAAACTCAGAGAAATAAATTCAAATTCATAACGAGACAGGTAAAATCTAAAATCACAATTCCAAGATGATGAATTGAATTAAATATAAAACAAAGACGATTGGATGATTATAATATAAAGAATTAATCAAAAATTGAATCTGATAAGGGTTTAAGAACATAAAAACCAAAGATAGATCCAAGGATAATGAAGAAAACGACAATGATACAAACCTTAGGGGAGAGATCGGAGGAGAAATCAAGAGTCCAATCACGAAAGTAAGGAAAAGAAGGGGAATGAGTATTGCCGAAGAGACTTGAGCAATCGGAATGTGAACGAGGTTGTGATCGTTGTTGAATGTGATCGGAGGTTGACATACCGGGGAAGAGGTTTTGATCGGGTGACCAACGGGTGACGGGGTCGGTGACGCCGCCGCGCCATTGGAGGAGGAAAGCGAAGGCGGCGAGGGTGAGAGGGAGGATGGTTAAGAGAAGGAGGAGACGGGAGGTGGAGGAAGTGGTGGGGGGATGTTTGTTTGCACCTGCCATTGTATGGGAGGTGCAATTAGAAGAAGGGGGTGAATTTGGAGAAGAATGATGGTGGTGTTGTTGTTGTTGTTGTTTATATATGAAATGAAAATTGAAATTTGTATCGTGTTGATGAGGGAAGAAGGAAGTGAAGAAACTGAAAGCGAGTTGAGAAAGAAAGAAAAAGAGAATTTTCTTTCACAAAACAACTGCTCAATCAATGGAGCCGTTTTCTCGTTGGTATTTCAGTTCCATGTTATTCAACTCAACAACACAATTTAATAATATTCTTTATCTTTATTCTTTTTGGTCAAAAATATATTTTAAGACACACAATCAATAATTATTATTAATATTATTTCAAAAAAACTATATTTAATTTAATTTAATTTAATACTAAAATAATAAGAAATCAATGATATTATACTAAAAAAACATTCAACGATGCTTTTATTTTATTCTTTTTTTTAAATGAGTTTTGTCTATTCAAATATGGCTTTTGGTCTTCGTAAAATAAAAGTATTTTTCATGAGCAATGCTATGGTCACTCACTTGAACACTCTCCAACAAGCACTCTCCTAACCTATGGAGCCACGTGTCCATTTTTTTAATTTCTTACCTGTGTTACCGGCTTTGAAAGTTGAAAAACTTTATTTCATATTTTTTAATTTTTTATGATAAGGAACTCAAAGGTCATCTTCTTCCCACGCCACTGCTTTCAAAGTTCTCTTCTCTCAGATTTTTTTTTCTATAATGGAAAAAAAAAACTACACAACTACTACACAGCCACAAGTTCACAACTATAGATTACAATCTCAGACTATCCTTTTCCAGATTTTATAACCACAACTATTTTTTTCTCTCAGATTTTATTTTGCTACTAAAGAAAAGTCTGCACTTTGTCTCTTTTCCATACCATCGTTCTCACTTCTCACACCATAGAAGACATATACAAGAAACTGGACTTGCATCTTCGATTATTTGTAAACAAAAAAGACAACCACAAACATTAATCACGCTGGTTTCCATTAATTTTATTTTGAAAATATCATCCAACCATTCAAACTTTGCATCGATTCTATTTTTATGGCTTCCATTGTTAAGGTAGATATGGAAGATAGCCAAACTGTATGAATTGATTGAGTTGTTTGTGTTTGTCTTCAATATAATGATGGTATTAATAATAAAATTTAAAAAATCAAGATAGAAGAAAATGTTGGAAATCTCTTATGTCTTAACCTGCTCAGCCGGTCACTAGGTAAATAATAAAAAAGAAGACCAGCTGGCACCATACATTGAGAGAGTGTCTAAGGGAGAGTGTGTGAGCAACTGTCCTTAGAATTCCTCATTTTTCATTCAAATAAGAGTACACCCTCCGGTCACAAATATAAGCAAAAATCCATGTTTTAGATTCATTCAATAAATGATGTATGTTGTCTACAATAAAGACTACATACATCATTTATTGAATGTATCTAAAACATGGATTTTTGCTTATATTTGTGACCGGAGGGTGTATCTTTACATTAATGAATTTGTCATGTTAGCGCTACGTGGTAAATAGTACACATTCAGCAAGCGTCATGTAGCATCAGACTGCCACCTAGCATTTTAAATATAGACCTTTTTCAAAAAAAACAAAAATCTTTTGCAAAGGTATTTTTCAAACAAAAAAAAATACATGAACCAAAAGGTAAGTAAGTTATATTTCCAGAGACCTTTCAAATATTTAAGCCTTCTTTTTTTATAAGCACGTTTTTTTCCATCCTTTTTTTATTCTAGATAATATTTTAAAAAAATGAAGAAAGGAAAACTATTGTTAACAACGATGGCATTATAGATTTTTTTTCAAAAAAAAAAAAATGATGGCATTATTGACAATATATAAATGGGTAAATAGTGTTTTTCTCCCGTGTAATATAGGTCATTTCCGGTTTTCTCCCCAATAAAATTTTCAGTTTGATTAGCATCCTTGTAAAACTTTTTTTCCCAGAAAACACCCCTCCTCCATCCAACTCATCAAATGTGCATATGTGGCGCTGACTTGGTTTTTTTTTTTAACTGTCCACATCAGATAATTTTCGCAAATAAAAAAATCCAAAAAAACAGAAAAATATTCAGATTTTTTATCAAAAAATTAAAAATCGAAAATAAAAAAAACAAATATTAAAAAACAATAAGATTGTTTTAAAATTTTCAGTTTTTTTATTTGAAATTCAAATATTAAAAAAATCAGAAAAAAATAGTTAAAATTAGAAATTTTCAGTTTTTTCGAAATTAATTTTTTTTTAAAGATTCTGGAGTTTAATTTTCAAAATAAAAGGTTAAAATTAGAAGGAAAAAAAGTCAGATTTTTTTCCAAAAAAAATTGTTTTAAAATTTTTTCTACAAAATATTCTGGAAAATATTTTATTTTTAAAAATCTGGATACAAATTTTTTAAAAAATTTAGAAAAAAATTCAGATTTTTTTCGAAAATCTTATTCCAGATTTTTATAAAATCATTTTTTAAATTAAAATTTTGGAAAAAAAATTATTTTCTAATATAAAAAATATATAAAATTTGGAAAATATTTTCGTAATAAAAAAATCCTGAGTTTAAAAAAAATTCCTGAATTATTTATTTTCAAAATTTAATTTTCAAATTTTTTTTAAATTATTTTTATTTCCAAATCTATATAAATGAATTTATATTATAATTTTTTTAAAAAAAAAATAGGCACAAATGCCACGTGTACCCTTAAAAAAATAAAAAATAAAATTAATTATACAGTCAACATGCCACATAAGCATATATGCACAGTCAGCATGCCACACAGTGTACCACGTCAGCAAATATGCACACTCATATGGGGAAAGGGTGTTTTCCGTAAGAATTTTTTTTTTTTTACAAGGATGCAAATCAAACCGAAAATTTTATAGGAGCGAAAATCGAAAATGGCCTATATTACCGAAGTGAAAAACACTATTAACCCTATATAAATTGATTTTGTGATTTATGGTTTAAATCTTATTTTACGACTGTCTCAAAAAGATTTAAATCATAAATCATAAAATCAAATTATTGTCATTGAACTGACATCTATTGGATACAAAGTTCGTCTCTTTTTTTTTCATTTAAACTTTTTCCTCATAGTTTTTTATTCAATGAAATAAATTAATTGAATTTAATTCTAATTTTGAATTTGAATCAAAACAAATTTAGTCGATTCCATAACTCAAACTTAACATATCAATTTTAATTGAAATCAAAATGTAATAACTAAAATAAAATTAATAATATTCAATGTTAGAATTTTGTCCAAACTTTTAAATTTAATTTTCGTAGAGGTCGATTACATGATCGTCATCTAAGAAAAATTAAGAAGAAAAAAAACAAGTACTCATCTTTATGCTAGGTAAATTTGGATCTTAGGTCAATGATGTTATTTTTTTTTTTTAGGAATGAATTAAATGAGCCACAACAATTTATGTTTAGGAAATATATTTTTTAACAAACTTTAAAAGTATTTTTCCTCTTTCAAAAAAAAAGTATTTTTCCATTTTCTTTTTACTGTGGAATTTGACCAAAACAGCTTAATCTAAGTTTTATCCATATTAATATAGGAGAAATGTTAACAAGTGTCATCAAAACATTTGTTAAGAAGTTTAAATAAAATTGTCTTGGAATAATGCATTCATCACATTAAAACTTTTTTCTGAAGAATCACATTAAAACTTTAAAAAGTGATATTTTCTATATAAAATTTACCAATTATTTCTATTTTTGAATCTTTAACAAGTGTTTTAAGGATACTTGTTAACAAGACCCTTAATATATTACTATCTTCTTCGGTTAATGTAAGATTTCATTGATTGTATTAAATTTATTTATAATTAATACTGTTTTTTAGATTTACATTTAATGAAAAAAAATTGATTTTTCTATCATATTCTTTATTGCTAATTGAAAAAATATTCAATATATTTTAATAGCTTGATTAATAAATAAAAAAATCATGTAGAAAGAGACATGATAAACTCCCAAGAAAAGACAGGTGTGGTATTGAGACGGCATTGTAATTACTTATTTTTTTGGTAGGTCGGCACTGTAATTACTCATTAGTGTGGGATTCATTTGTTCATTTAGTTTATTATGTGTGTTTGGAGCATGTGATTGTTAACCTCATCTTTCTGCTGTATTTTTGTTTTTTTGTTAAAAAATGTCCGGTTGATTGTTCCCATATAACTTTGTGGTATCTGATGTGTAGTTTTCATCTTGTATGATGTAGATATGTTTAGAAGGTGTGAAGTATTATTATTGGTGTGGTCCTGTGGTTATTGGTATATATGGTTATAGTTATATTATATTGTAATATTATTATTATTATGCAAATGTGGTAGGTCCGTTGAGAATTTGAAATGTCATCTTATTACTCTTTTATATTTTTGTTGATCGAGTCTCTTTCAAATTATTTAATCTTTTGTCGTTAATTATAGGTGGAACAAACAATTAATTTCATACCAAAATCATTACTCTCTCATTGATTTAATCGCTGAATTATTTAAATCAACTAAAAAGTCTTAAATTTATAAGAATACATCAATTTAGGTAACAGGAAGACCGAATAGTTGGATGTGAATATAGTTTTAAGGAAACGATACGCACCACGAACTGAGTACCCTGCTAATGGCTCTAGATTCCAACACCAGTAATCCGCATTATCAACTTACAATGACACATTTTGAAGTAAAATCCTACAATCCTCTACCAGCCCCTCCACCCATGCCAACAACCTACGACGCCACTTCCACGCCTCACCACCCTAAAGTAAACATGTCCACAACCGTCAACAACTTATTTTCAGACAAATGAAACAACCTCTAAAACGTATCTCTTAAAGGCAAATCCCCTAACCGCCGGTCCGTCCAAAAAAAAATGTTATCACCTCAGTTTGAAAGTCGAAAAATTAATTCGGTTAAGGAACCAAAAGTCAAATGATTAATATTTGCAGTACAAATTTGAAAGGGTTAACGAATTCAGAGATCAAAACTTAAGTAACCTCTATTTGCAGGACTAAATATATAAATGAACATAATAATAATAAAACTTAAACACCTTTTTGGTCTATTATCTTTATTTTGGGGTTCATATTGATCTCTTATTAAGAAAAATATGCAGATAGGTCCTTTATTTTTGTTTAATTGGTACCACATTAGTCATTTTAACGAGAATTCATGGTTTTGATGTATGAGATCCATGCGAATTTGTGTCAGATCCATCCTTTGCACCATTGGTCAACGATTTCAAAAAGGAAGCTAATGAGATACCTTGTGAATTTGACATGTTAGCTCAAAAGATAATAAGATTGCTCGCAATCTCTAATTTAGGGTAAAGAAGTTGTGGAAAAACGGGTTCCAATGAACCCTAATTTTGATTTATAGGAGAATTGATAAAGTGGAAAGAAGATAATACTTACTTACTTATAAAATCTATTTACGGGTTAAATATGTTTTTGGTCCCTATAAATATGTCAACTTTTCGTTTTAGTCCCTCTAAAATTTTCCTTCAACTTTTAGTCCCTATAAAATTTTCAATCTTCACTTTTGGTCCCTCTTTTAAAGTAAACTCATATGTAGAATTCATATTTTTTAATAAAATTTTTCAGAAAAATTCAAAATATTATAAGAATCACTCCAAAAAAAATTTAGAATTTTTTAACATAACGTGAATTTAATGAGGTTTTATATTTTTTACGGTTAAAAATTTATATTTAATTTGTGTTTTGTTAAAAAATTCTAATTTTTTTCAGGAAATTGTTTTAGAATATTTTACACATTTCTGTACAATTTCATTAAAAAAATACATAAATTAATTTGAAAATAGGGACCAAAAGTAGTGATTGAAAATTTTATAGGGACCAAAAGTTGAAGGAAAATTTTAGAGAGACTAAAACGAAAAGTTGACATATTTATAGGGACCAAAAACATATTTAACCCTAAAATCTATTTACACATATTTTTAAATAAGGAACCAATATAATCCTTAAAATAAAGATAAAGAATCAAAAAGTTGTTTAAGCCTAATAATAATCCAAAAACGTGTCACAGTTTTAAAGATTGTTACTTCCCTTACTTGAACATGGTTATTAACGTGGCAACACAACGACCTTAACCAAAAAAAGATACAACAAGCAAAAAAAACATAAAAAATCTTACTGATCCATTTCTAAAACGCTTCGTTTACTCACTCAAATTTGCACTGGATGAATGGTTTTCTTTTGGTAGTAAATTAAATTATGGGTCATGTTAACCAGTGCCCCCGGGGCACTGGTTAAGGAAGCAAAGATAGTAATATTTGCATTGATAGTTGTGCAATCAATGCATTAAAAGCTTAAAAAGTATCTTTTTTGACTTAGAATTTCTTCTTTTAGCATCCTTAACCAGTGCCCCGGGGGCACTGGCTTAACCAGTGCCCCGGGCACTGGTTAACATTTCCCTTAAATTATTTATGCTTCGAAGGAGGAAGCTAAATGATCAACTTATATTTGAAAAAGAGGAGAGGAAAGGGACATGGTCACATCGACATGATCCTCTACAAAACAAGGAAAAGCTCAACCTGGTTCTTCTGGAAGCAAGGTAAGTAAATCAATTTTATTTTTACAAATTCTCTGGGTGTGTTTTGCAATAAGAAAAAAGTTGGTCTGTAAGAACACCGTGCGACCACCCCTGTCTGAGAACGATCATCTACAGCTCAAGATGATGTCATCTCAGCCGTTAATCACGCTCTGATCGCACGGTTGTCATTCACAAATTCTCTGGGTGTGTTTTGCAATAAGAAAAAAGTTGGTCTGTAAGAACACCGTGCGACCACCCCTGTCTGAGAACGATCATCTACAGCTCAAGATGATGTCATCTCAGCCGTTAATCACGCTCTGATCGCACGGTTGTCATTCACAAATTCTCTGGGTGTGTTTTGCAATAAGAAAAAAGTTGGTCTGTAAGAACACCGTGCGACCACCCCTGTCTGAGAACGATCATCTACAGCTCAAGATGATGTCATCTCAGCCGTTAATCACGCTCTGATCGCACGGTTGTCATTCACAAATTCTCTGGGTGTGTTTTGCAATAAGAAAAAAGTTGGTCTGTAAGAACACCGTGCGACCACCCCACCCAGACAGCGTGTGTCTGAGAACAATCATCTACAGCTCATTTTTACAAATTCTCTGGGTGTGTTTTGCAATAAGAAAAAAGTTGGTCTGTAAGAACACCGTGCGACCACCCCAGACAGCGTGTGTCTGAGAACGATCATCTACAATCACGCTCTGATCGCACGGTTGTCATTCACAAATTCTCTGGGTGTGTTTTGCAATAAGAAAAAAGTTGGTCTGTAAGAACACCGTGCGACCACCCCAGACAGCGTGTGTCTGAGAACGATCATCTACAGCTCAAGAAGTTGAGGTCATCTCTCAGCCGTTAATCACGCTCTGATCGCACGGTTGTCATTCATCATCCAAACGTTTGTTCCTGTCTCCTTAGAAATCAAGGACACAGTAGTACGATCCTATAGAACAGATCCTGTTCAAGTAAGGTCGTGACAAATCCTCCACGCGTGTGTTTTATAAACACTTGAGTTGTGCTTGTTTCAAACGATGTGGGACTAAAAGGTTGTTTCTGTCCTGATGTATGTAACTCGCTTTCAATATAAAAATGCTTCTGACTCAATACATGCATTTATTTTTTGGTGGAAGAGTTATTTATATGTATGCAAAGAAATTAGTAGTAATGTTTAAGGAAAGTGACATAAATTTTTATGATTAGGGGACTAATGGGATGATTTTAGCTCTGCAATTGCAAAGGAATTAATATTCTTAGGAAAATGATATCTGTCGCGAGAAACAGGATTGTGAAAGCATCGCGAAGGGACGAGTGGATCACATGGCAAAATAGTAATGCTAATTAGCATCATGTTTTCCGGCTAGAAGAAAAATTAAGTGATTGCCGAGAAATCGTGAGTCCTTTGCGAGTGTGTTTATCGCGATAAATAGCAGTTCTCATTTTCTTTTTTCTTTTTTTTTTTTTTTGCCAGGTAGCCTAGTGGCTAGAATTCACCTTATAAGGTGAATAAGTGGGGTGTCAGGGGTTCAAACCCCGGCCCTGCATATAATAATAGCAGTTCTCATTTTCTTAATAAGTGTTCATTTGTATAGTAGTTTAAAATTCTCAACTGATTCTGTAATTGTAAACCAGCAAACAAAGATAGCAGATAAATGTTTGGTTTTTATGCAGGAAAGAAAACTAGTGCGAGCGGAGAAGAAATTGTGAATTCTGATTACTCCTTAGTCCATCCTAGTTCCTATGGCAGTGGCAAGCAATTCTAAGTCATGGAAATTTCAAGTGCTCTTTAGTTTCAGAGAAGAAGAAACTTGCAACAAATTCACTGATCACCTCTACACAGCATTTAAAGGAAGCGGCTTAACAGTTTTCACAGACGACAGGAAACTTCAGAGAGGGGAAGTTTTCTGTCATGGTGGTTCTGTCTCCTGACTCCACTTCTTTGCGGTAGTGCTTGTATGAGCTACTTAACATCCTCTGATTTCAAATCCAATTCAGTCGTTATGTTTGCCCTGTCTTCTACAATGTGGATCCCACCTATGTGAGGCACCAGCAAGGGTCTTTTGCACAGGCTTTTTCTAAGCATTGCGAAAGGTTTGGAGATGACAACGAAAAGGCTCAGAAGTGGAGGGAAGCCTTGAAAGAGGTTGCAGACCTGTCTGCTGGAGCTCCAAGGCTTCAGTAAGTTTTATCATATCCCTATTCTATTTGATATTGTTAATTGGACAACTTTAAAGTGAGTAATTAGTCAAGTGAGAAAATCAATTATTGATATTTTAACCATAACCACCGATAATTTGTCAAGTTGGCGCAATGTTACAAATAGATCATCGACAGCCAGCTTTGGAGTGTTAGGCTGTTAAATTAAGAGAGAGAAATTCCTCTTAATTTAACGCTCTACATCTGACTGCACTATAGAGCGATTGCTTTTAGTACTCTCTTCTATTTGTTATAAATTTATCAGAAGCTTTTATTATATCATGCAGACAATGAGATCAAAATAATCTCATTTTTGTCCATGAACTATTGGCCTCTAACCTACTACCAGTAGCTAACTTGGTTGTAGGAATGTACAAGTCATTGGTGAGATAGGGATAGCGAAATGCTTTGTCTTTTAGGTTCATTGCTTGAAGGACTGTGGACCGTACTGAAGTCGCATGCTGAGTATACCGAGCCTCTTGGTCGCCATAGGCTGCGATACCATTAGGCAGGTAAGGTCAATCGATTAAGCTTCACATTTTTCATAAGTCCCAGCAACGTGGCCACGATGGCCATAATCTTAATGGCCGTTGATTCCCTACAGTAACAGGATCCCTCTTGGCCATGCACCTTACCTTGGCCATGCACCTTCTAGTTATATACTTGTGCAATAACTTTTTTTGTGTCAAATTACACAAGCGGGTTATCAGAAGCGGCACAAAAATCCTTTTGGGGATACTTGTTTTAAAATTTTAAGACAAGAAATATAATTAACATAACCTTATTAATCAAGTAGTATAATAAAAATATTGCCAAAAGTAAGATGCTATACAATACAGATATAGAATGAAGCCATACTCAAAACAGGTCTTCACTCATGATGGTTTTGTTCCTTGATGATTATTCATGTTAAATATTAGTCATTTAAAATTTTCGTTATAGTTTGAAACAGAACCCGCTGGAGAATTTTTCGCAGAGGTATGGAAAAGGTTACAACCCAAATTGTCTCGCTATGACTGTAAACTGGTTGGAATTGATTCAAGGATAAACAACATGTGTGCACTTTTAAGGACAGAATCTTAGGAAATTCGCTTTTGCGGGTATTTGAAGACCAGTATGAGAATTTCTAAATATCTACATCAAACTCCAGATTTCACTGGAATTCCAAATCTTGAAAAGTTGGATCTTCAAGGCTGCATAAACCTAGTTGAGGTTCATGCAGCCTCTTGGACTTTTTGAAATGTTTCATGTGACATTAAAAGAAGATTGCAAAATCTTAAATTTGGTCCCTATATTTGGTTCATTCTCTCAGGGAGGTGATGCTTGTGCAGATATATTATCAAGACTTAGAGCTGAGTAGCATGAGGTCTATTCCTTCCATGCTTATCCTGCATGTTCAACTTCCTTGCATGTTAGGGCACTCTTGGGACAATTTGAGAGGACCACAGTGGTTCACAATAAGAATCTCTTGAATACCGAATCACACAATCTAATGGGGGTAGCAATAATAATAGGGTCTAGATTTTCTTTGGTAAATGTCCTTTTGTTTTCTGGCTACAGGCTAGTATTTGTGTGATGCCATTTTTACATTATTTTTGCTGTGTGTGAGTATCCTCTACGCGCAACTACAAAGACTAATCTATCGAATTGGGTTGAATTGTAATGGGTGACAAAAATATTATGCTAAAAGTTACCTTTTGCGGTTTATTATACAAAAATGATTTTTGTAGTATGTTGTTTTAATTAAATACAATTTATTTTGATTGTTCAATTAGAAAATCATCCAAGTTACTTAGGTGTGTTTGTTCACAAATTCATCTTTTTCAATTTTAGCAATGCACAATTTGTTTTGTTTTCGATGTAATATACCGATTTAAATGAATAAATATCTTATTTTTAATAATAAAAAATCAGTAGTTTGACTAGTGATATCCATTGACTTTGAATAAAAATGAAGAAAAAAAATGATAACTGACATTATTCGTAATTAGATATTTGAAATTAGGGTTAAATATGTTTTTGGTCCCTATAAAAATACCAACTTTTTCGTTTTAGTCCTTCTAAAAAATTTCTTCGATTTTGTCCTCCAAAAGTTTTCCATCTTCAATTTTGGTCTCTCCTTTCATGTAAACTCATTTGTAGAATTCATATTTTTGAATAAAATTTTATCATATTATAAGAATCTCTTCCAAAAAATTAGATTCTTTTAATGAAAACATGAATTAAATATAAATTTTTATATTATTGGAAGTTAAAAATTCATATTGAATCCATGTTTTGTTAAAAAATTCTATTTTTTTAGGGATTTTTATAATATTCTAAACATTTATGCACAATTTCATTAAAAAATACAAAGGCTACACTTGAGTTTACTTAAAAGTAGGGACCAAAAGTGATGATCAAAAATTTTATAGGAACTAAAAGTCGAAGGAAAATTTTAAAAGGACTAAAACGAAAAAGTTGATAAATTCATCAGAAAACATATTTAACACTATAATTTATATTAACAAACATACTAGTAAAATGCATATTATTATTTTGTGCTCGTAAGCCTAAGTCAGTTGGTAATAACAGTGCATATTATATGCAGAGACGGGGGTTCGAACTCCTGACACCACACCTCACGCATTTACCTTAAAGGTGAATTTCTTTCTAGCAACTAAACTACTTAAAAAAAAATACATAACTAAGGATAATTATCACAAATAGTAAAGACATTTATTGTCATGTGAATACAGTTCAATTGATAGCTCTATTAACAATGGAATGTATGGATCAGAATTGGAACCCCATTCTTCCTATTTCTTCACACATGTAGTGTGTGAATATAGTCACTAACTTATTTGAAGAAAAAAAAAAGACGCTACTTGGTCCCATCCAAAACCAAAGTAGGAGATGTGATTCTCATCTATTATCATTGTAGTGCATGGCCCATAAGGTTGCCTTGTGAGGGTGATCACACCGACAACTATAGCAACGAGCAAAAAAAGGATCTGAAATCAAATTATTCCATTGCTTGGAGACACTTTTGAACCTAAATAGAGACTTTATGGGAAGATACACAAGAATTTCCCTTATGACAAGTTCGGGCAAGTCACCATTGTTCGGCATCACTTGCTTGTTATTGACTTCATATGCCATTTGAGAACCCTCTTGAGTGTCTATTCTTCTCTCCTTTACCAAGTTGTGACTATACTCCCTTCACTCTTGGATTTATAGGTTAAATTTATGTGCATTTACTATTTTTTGGTAGAATTGTGTTTACTATGAAGTAAGCATTGACCCCTAAGTTAGGATATAATAAATCAATCATTTAAATCCATTTACGAGCATATAACTTTTAAATTAAATTTGACCCAAACTTTTTTTCTTTTTCTTTCGTAACAAATAAAATAAATACAATACGATTACGGAGTCAACGGAAACGTCAATTTTCTTTTTCTTTCATAACAAATAAAATAAATACAATACGACTACGAAGTCAACGGAAACGTCAGTGATATTCAAGCGGTGGTTCACATTACAATAAAGACTAACATGAACAAATTTCTTTAGATCACCTGTTAGAGAACCAATATAAAACTATTGTATTGGAAGTTGTTAATTTAATTATTTAAAAAAAATTAAAAACAATATTTTCAACACAACTTTTCCGTTTGAAATTCTTAACATACATTCTAAGAGCCCATGTTATAAGCATTGTTCAACAAACCATAAGATTGACTTTACATTTAAAAGCAACAAAAGTGAAGATTGATTTTAATTGAGAGAGGATGAATAAAATTATACTCCCTCCATTCCTTTTCTTTTGATGTTTTAGCTCTTGACACAAGTTTTAAGGAGTAATTAAAATATATAAATATTTGTGTGTTTTTTACTTAAATGTCCTTATTTATCATTAAATTCACATGTGATAAACCAAAGGTCATAACTACTTTAATAGTTTATTGTGTTTTCCAACAAGGGTAAACTTGAGAAAACAATAATAAATTCACTAAAACATCAAATTTTTTGGAATATAGTTGAAGTTCTAAAACATCAAAAGAAAAGGAATGGAGGGAGTATAATTTTTGTTTTGTTAAATGAAACGGGAAGGAAAACAAGGGCAGTTTATAATTACACCATTATAAATGGACACAAATGAAAGTAGTTGAAGTTGTGACTTGAATTGGTTAAAGATACTAAGAGATTAAGATTTACATAACTTAATAATAGTTTGATCTATTATTGGTAATTAAGAATTGTTATGTTATCCATTTAAGAAAAATAAAAACTTGAAAGGAAAAGAATAATGTAAGATAACTTATTCAACATCTTTGAATGTTGGTATTACGTTATGTGACTCTAGTGTTGAGTTTATGCATAGACAAACAAATGAACAAACAAATAAGACAGTTTTCAAATCCTAGTTGAGTTAGTATCCAAATCCTGGTTGATATACCAAATTGTATTAAACACATTTTGATTAATAAAATGATATAAGTTTATTTCTCTAAAAAAAACATTTTAATATGTTTGGTTCCCTTTAATTGAGGAGTGGCAACAATCGGAAGAGATTGTGTTTTTAACCTTTTTTTGCATATATTTTCTCTTAATGCCTAGCTAAGAGATGAAATACATGTATTTCACAACATACTCATAATCAAATAACATTACGATTAATTCATACAAATTTAAAGCCATAAAAAGAGAGAAATATTGACAGTTCCATGCTACCAATTATAGAAAACCAAATACATTAGAATTTAGAAGTATAACATTTCACTCAATGCTCTACTTTAATCCTTAAATTTAGTACACTATGGGTACTGTAGGAGTATTTTTTTAATGCATTACCAAATGACTAAGCTCATCTGGGTTTCCTCTCAATTGAGTACCCATGTGGCTCAATTTATGGACCTGAATTCCTTGAAGTACATTATTATAATAATACAGAAAAGAGCAAATGACGGTGGCGTCTGTTATTTGCTAAGGCCCTAGGGGTGAGATGGGGTTTACAGTAGCTAAACCAATTTCAGGACTGCTTTGCAGGGAACTCTTTGGACACCACAGTAGAGTCTTTTGAATACTGAATCCCACAATCTAGTAGGGGTAGCAAAAACAATAGGGTCTAAAGTTGTGTAATGCATTAGATTAGATGGTGGAACACATTGACCAACAGTCATATACAGTCAAATCAACAGTAACAATAGTGGTAACAGTAACGGTAATAGTAACGACAACAGTAACTGACACTTTACAAAATCCATTCTATAAATATTTCACATTCATTCATAATTTTCACATCATTCTCAAAATATTTATCAGTATTTTTAAAATGGCTAAATGTTTTCTTATATGCATAACTCTACTTGTCATTTGTTTTGTTCCTTATTAGTATTATCAATAGTGAAGAATTAGGAATAGGTTACCTAGGAATAATTATATTTAACGTTTTCCTATTATTAAGCTTAGCTTGAATTATTACTATTTGTTCCGATAGAAACGTAGATTAAATCACTGTCATGATTTTTGTAATTATACACCAATAAGATGATATACATATGCATTATGTATTGACGTCTTTCGTATACGTTTCTGATTGTGACTTTCTTTTCGTATTCAACAGTATAATAATCCGTACGAACACACGTGTAGGCACTAGTTCAATACATTAGCATCACCCAAATGAGTCCCTCTTGGATGCAGGCGAAGCCTAGGCCACAATCCAAGCTTTATGTGGCCTAGTTCATTTATGCCTTTGATTATTCTTTGGATGTCGTTGGAAACTCAGATGCGGCGTTGTTGTTGCAATTGTCATCTGTGTTATAAGGGGGTTCAATGCTCTAGTACATGTTGTCATTTGTGAGGTTATCTTTTGCAACTAAATTATTAAGTGCTTTTGTTCACAAAGCTTAAAAAATAATCTAATTCAACACCACTTTGATCAAACAGAGGAAGTCTGCATAACCATTTTGAATGTGTAGAGAAACTCAACACCCACATAAAAATTGAATAACACACCAAAATTGAAAGATAAACAAAACTAATTCCAACATCTCCTTATATATGCTTAGAAAACAAAATTACTATTTTTTCCATATCTTTGACTGTATTATAACTTTTATCTAAGAATTCAAAACCTACAAACAGATGGCCATAACAAATAAGTAGTGTCTATCTGGTCTTTATGGCCTTAGACAATTTCTTCTTTCTTTTCTTCACAGCCTTGGGGAGTTTAGTTTTCCTGGCTTCTCTTTTCTCCTCTTTCACCTTCTTTTTATTTTCTTTCCTAGCTTCTTTTCTAGCAACTTTCTTATCAAGCGGAGTATCAGAATCACTTTCAGAAGATGAAATCTCTTCAGAATCACTTTTGTTGTCTTCTTCGTTCTCACCAGGTTGAGCCTCGGCATCACCTTCTACGAGGTTAGATTTACCATCGGAGATGGTATGGGAATCATCTATAGTATTTGATTTCGGCTTTAGCTGATCATTTTGTAGGGAAGGTTCTGTTATTGTGAGAGCGTGTTTAAGTCCAGTAATCGTCTGATAAATCAAATCTCCAGTTTCTTTGCCGCTCGTTATACGTTGTACATCCTCCTCAACATTCTTAACATCGACTAGCGTCTTTGGAATGTAAGACTGTAAAGAGTTCAAGAAAATAAACATGTCAGAATAGAGAGGAAAAAATCAATGTGCTAAATACACCAATATGACTAGTGCTTTTAGTCGCTCAAAATACATCGAAAAAAATTTCAAAATCAAACGCATACTGTTTTATAAAGAAATAATGAACTTGGAGGGCTAAATAAAGTATGAATTCTACGTTTTTATCTCATATATATTAATAATAAACGATTGCATTAATATCATAGTTGTTATGCTTATACTGAAGGAGTCAATATTATTAAAATCTCAATCATGATATGGGATTGCACGAGTCGAGACCCCCCACCACCCCCACTTTGTACTGTGTTACACACGGAGTTCATTGTGGGTACGATCGCAATCTTCCCAGCGTGCCCGTGGGATTGAAGAGGGCGGAAAGACACAAATGGGATTGTTTTGATATCGGCGTCGGGCTTTCCTGAAATGACCCAGTTTTTGAAAAACAAAAACTTATTAGGTCGGTCATTCGACAATCCACAGCACCAGCGATCTCAGTTCTCTCTCGCTCAACCTTTGTTCCCTCCAGTCCTTATTCTTCCATATTTTCACAATCATTGCTTATAATTGTTGCATCATAGTGTCTTAATTAATTGTTGTGTTTCCTGTATGGAAACCATCAAGTGTTCTAGTTCCTATATCTTGAGGGGATCGATCTCCATAGTTTGCTATACCTTTCTGCTTAGAGCATTTTTTTTAGTATACCTTCTAAAAGCTTCTAGAAGTATAAATAAGTTTTCCATGTTTAGATCTTCGCCACAACAATACAAATATCTATAGATATACTTCCTAAATTAATTTCTTCAGTGTTTCTGTAATTTTCTTGCATTTCCCTTCACATTCAAGGCTCAGAAGTGGAGGGAAGCCTTGAAAGAGGTTGCAGACCTGTCTGCTGGAGCTCCAAGGCTTCAGTAAGTTTTATCATATCCCTATTCTATTTGATATTGTTAATTGGACAACTTTAAAGTGAGTAATTAGTCAAGTGAGAAAATCAATTATTGATATTTTAACCATAACCACCGATAATTTGTCAAGTTGGCGCAATGTTACAAATAGATCATCGACAGCCAGCTTTGGAGTGTTAGGCTGTTAAATTAAGAGAGAGAAATTCCTCTTAATTTAACGCTCTACATCTGACTGCACTATAGAGCGATTGCTTTTAGTACTCTCTTCTATTTGTTATAAATTTATCAGAAGCTTTTATTATATCATGCAGACAATGAGATCAAAATAATCTCATTTTTGTCCATGAACTATTGGCCTCTAACCTACTACCAGTAGCTAACTTGGTAGTAGGAATGTACAAGTCATTGGTGAGATAGGGATAGCGAAATGCTTTGTCTTTTAGGTTCATTGCTTGAAGGACTGTGGACCGTACTGAAGTCGCATGCTGAGTATACCGAGCCTCTTGGTCGCCATAGGCTGCGATACCATTAGGCAGGTAAGGTCAATCGATTAAGCTTCACATTTTTCATAAGTCCCAGCAACGTGGCCACGATGGCCATAATCTTAATGGCCGTTGATTCCCTACAGTAACAGGATCCCTCTTGGCCATGCACCTTACCTTGGCCATGCACCTTCTAGTTATATACTTGTGCAATAACTTTTTTTGTGTCAAATTACACAAGCGGGTTATCAGAAGCGGCACAAAAATCCTTTTGGGGATACTTGTTTTAAAATTTTAAGACAAGAAATATAATTAACATAACCTTATTAATCAAGTAGTATAATAAAAATATTGCCAAAAGTAAGATGCTATACAATACAGATATAGAATGAAGCCATACTCAAAACAGGTCTTCACTCATGATGGTTTTGTTCCTTGATGATTATTCATGTTAAATATTAGTCATTTAAAATTTTCGTTATAGTTTGAAACAGAACCCGCTGGAGAATTTTTCGCAAATGGGATTGTTTTGATATCGGCGTCGGGCTTTCCTGAAATGACCCAGTTTTTGAAAAACAAAAACTTATTAGGTCGGTCATTCGACAATCCACAGCACCAGCGATCTCAGTTCTCTCTCGCTCAACCTTTGTTCCCTCCAGTCCTTATTCTTCCATCGGTTCCTTGAGCCGCCACCTGCGACTCCTCCTTCTATGGTTATTTATGAACTTTACTTCTATAATTGTGAACTCTGTCTTTTGAGTTATCTATGAACTTATTATGCACATACGTGTAACTTTTCCCTATGGTAGGATCTTATGATCCATGATACGATCCTCGAGTTACAATCTCTCAACCCCTTCCCAATCCTAGGTAGAATCTCAATTTTCACAATCATTGCTTATAATTGTTGCATCATAGTGTCTTAATTAATTGTTGTGTTTCCTGTATGGAAACCATCAAGTGTTCTAGTTCCTATATCTTGAGGGGATCGATCTCCATAGTTTGCTATACCTTTCTGCTTAGAGCATTTTTTTTAGTATACCTTCTAAAAGCTTCTAGAAGTATAAATAAGTTTTCCATGTTTAGATCTTCGCCACAACAATACAAATATCTATAGATATACTTCCTAAATTAATTTCTTCAGTGTTTCTGTAATTTTCTTGCATTTCCCTTCACATTCAAGGCTCAGAAGTGGAGGGAAGCCTTGAAAGAGGTTGCAGACCTGTCTGCTGGAGCTCCAAGGCTTCAGTAAGTTTTATCATATCCCTATTCTATTTGATATTGTTAATTGGACAACTTTAAAGTGAGTAATTAGTCAAGTGAGAAAATCAATTATTGATATTTTAACCATAACCACCGATAATTTGTCAAGTTGGCGCAATGTTACAAATAGATCATCGACAGCCAGCTTTGGAGTGTTAGGCTGTTAAATTAAGAGAGAGAAATTCCTCTTAATTTAACGCTCTACATCTGACTGCACTATAGAGCGATTGCTTTTAGTACTCTCTTCTATTTGTTATAAATTTATCAGAAGCTTTTATTATATCATGCAGACAATGAGATCAAAATAATCTCATTTTTGTCCATGAACTATTGGCCTCTAACCTACTACCAGTAGCTAACTTGGTAGTAGGAATGTACAAGTCATTGGTGAGATAGGGATAGCGAAATGCTTTGTCTTTTAGGTTCATTGCTTGAAGGACTGTGGACCGTACTGAAGTCGCATGCTGAGTATACCGAGCCTCTTGGTCGCCATAGGCTGCGATACCATTAGGCAGGTAAGGTCAATCGATTAAGCTTCACATTTTTCATAAGTCCCAGCAACGTGGCCACGATGGCCATAATCTTAATGGCCGTTGATTCCCTACAGTAACAGGATCCCTCTTGGCCATGCACCTTACCTTGGCCATGCACCTTCTAGTTATATACTTGTGCAATAACTTTTTTTGTGTCAAATTACACAAGCGGGTTATCAGAAGCGGCACAAAAATCCTTTTGGGGATACTTGTTTTAAAATTTTAAGACAAGAAATATAATTAACATAACCTTATTAATCAAGTAGTATAATAAAAATATTGCCAAAAGTAAGATGCTATACAATACAGATATAGAATGAAGCCATACTCAAAACAGGTCTTCACTCATGATGGTTTTGTTCCTTGATGATTATTCATGTTAAATATTAGTCATTTAAAATTTTCGTTATAGTTTGAAACAGAACCCGCTGGAGAATTTTTCGCAAATGGGATTGTTTTGATATCGGCGTCGGGCTTTCCTGAAATGACCCAGTTTTTGAAAAACAAAAACTTATTAGGTCGGTCATTCGACAATCCACAGCACCAGCGATCTCAGTTCTCTCTCGCTCAACCTTTGTTCCCTCCAGTCCTTATTCTTCCATCGGTTCCTTGAGCCGCCACCTGCGACTCCTCCTTCTATGGTTATTTATGAACTTTACTTCTATAATTGTGAACTCTGTCTTTTGAGTTATCTATGAACTTATTATGCACATACGTGTAACTTTTCCCTATGGTAGGATCTTATGATCCATGATACGATCCTCGAGTTACAATCTCTCAACCCCTTCCCAATCCTAGGTAGAATCTCAATTTTCACAATCATTGCTTATAATTGTTGCATCATAGTGTCTTAATTAATTGTTGTGTTTCCTGTATGGAAACCATCAAGTGTTCTAGTTCCTATATCTTGAGGGGATCGATCTCCATAGTTTGCTATACCTTTCTGCTTAGAGCATTTTTTTTAGTATACCTTCTAAAAGCTTCTAGAAGTATAAATAAGTTTTCCATGTTTAGATCTTCGCCACAACAATACAAATATCTATAGATATACTTCCTAAATTAATTTCTTCAGTGTTTCTGTAATTTTCTTGCATTTCCCTTCACATTCAAACAAAAAGCAACCTGGTAAGGCAAGTTACCTGTGCAAATACCGAGTCTGCAATCTCATCCTCTGCAGATACATCTCCTCTGGCCAAAATTTTTTGTTGCACCTGGAAATTTTTTAAGAATATAAAAATATGTTTGAAATTGTTCCGAGAATGAAAACAATGACATACTAATGACACATACCTTTTCCAAATAACTATCTACAGCATCATCAGAAATCGATGCATCAACAATAAATTCAAAAAGTTCTCTTATTGTCATGACACCTACACCATGTTTTTTAAAGAAATCCTGCAAGTAAAACAAGTACTTAATCACATTTTTTTCCTTATTAGCCCTACAACACATGAGGAAGAGGACAAGAGATATGTAATTTACAGCTAGTGCCTACGAGTACTTACGGATACATGAATACAGTCTTCACGCAGAAAATCAAGAGCATGAGGATGGTCAGGGTCAACCGCTTGAGAAACATCAATAATATACAAGTGACCCTGATAAATAAAGAACAAATAAGTAAACAATTTATAGAGAGACACTTGGTCTATAAAATATAAACATCCAAAGGAGTATTCACCTCATAATAGAGTATATTATATTCACTGAGGTCACCATGCACCAATTTGCACTTCTGATATAATGTCCGCATTGCAACAATTATCTAAAATACAAATGCTCATAAAGTCAGCCTAAAAAATTAGCATAACAGAATAAACCTTTAGAATTTAGAAAAGTATAAGAAATGTGTGAGAAGTGTTTCCATGGAGAATCCTTGAATGATACCCTAGAAGATAGTGTAGACTTCTAAATAGCTTCAATCACACAAGTGACCTTTTAGCAGTGTTGTCAATCACAGACGGCAGAAAATAGTGATCCTTAATATTCCTCTATGATACAGTGTTACAGCACAACTATATCCGCTGTTTAACAACATTTTGTACTAAATAGTGTATCGCGGAACAATGGCAATTTGTGAAAATTCCGTTGTAAGATAGCGCAGCCACTATAATCGCTATTTGACAACTCTAGCTTAGCAATAATTCTAGGTAAAAAGCTTCTGAGTTCCAAAACAGGAAACTTATATTAAAGCATCCCAACAACATAATACCAAAGAAACCTGCTAAAGGACTAAATTCTAACTTCTAAACCATGCTAACTTTACTAGACTATTGTATCACTATCACATACCTCAACATAGCCCTCCCGTAACTTGTCTAAAGATAAATCAGCGTCTTTGAGACGTGGAGCGGCCCAGCCATCCTTTCCTGCATGAACCAAAATAACCAAAGAACTTCAGTTAAAAACCTACTTGCATTTCTTCTGTCTAAACTGAAGTAGGGCGTTACCAGAATGAGATTATATTTTCTTCTGATAATGCATTTGATCAATATTGAACCATACATTACTTTAATTTACTTCCCATCTTTCTTTTATAATCAAATGTAGACATATATACACCGGTATTCAATATAACAAACATAATTGAGAGAAATTGATTATAATTGGAAAATCAGATTGTATCAAAATGCAGGATAAAAGCAGTACCAATAAATTCCATAACCAGGATATGTAACCTCAGAAGGATTGGAGTAGGGCACCTGATTCCTTCTTCCTTTAGCCTGCACTTAGGCAAAAAAAGTAATCAAAATTTTTTTTATATGGGAAATATATGAAAGAACAAACTAAGTGCGCTCAGGGATGATACATAAAGGAGCCCATTTAACAACAGAAAAAATATAATACAATTGGAAAAAAACTGTGGATGGCGTATGTCATTTCCGTCTTTCTTCGATTCTTCTTTTCGTATTATTTTAATTGAAAGTGTAATTTAGTATATCACATTGTACATCAGTATTATCTTAACAGCTTTTAGCTAAGTGCATATCCAACAGAAGAAAAAGAAAATTATATCCAAAAGAAGAAACAAAAAGGTATGAAATAAGAGCAAATGCAAACCTCTTAAGATTCCTGAATTCCTTTTCTGCCCATGTTTTAACCATTTTTCGGGGATTATGCCTGCAGTACCCATTTCTAAACCGGTAATCTCCTTGCACATATCTATCTCTATCCCTGATATCAATCACATTATAAAAGTCAGTCCATGAATTAAAAGATTATAGTAGCCTGTGTAAGTAATTCTTTTTAAAAATTCATCGTTCAAGATAACCTGTAATAACAGAAATTAGAACAAACTAACACTTATAGTACTTACTTAAATACCAGAACAGATGTTTTGTATATTTTAATTGCAAGTTCTTGAATTTCAGGTTCTTCACCATTGGTTTTGATGGCATGAGAAACATTTGCCTGTTAGAAAATTAAAAAGGGAGTAACAATCATAAATATGATAACATATAAAATCAATTATCCCCACCATAAAACCGTAATCCAAAGATCACAACAAAAAATAAAAACTGAAACAAACATGTAAATAAAAGGTTCTGGTGTATGACATACTTCCTTCTCAGTTGAAATAATGGATTTGGTGGCATGATAAACATTTGCCTGTTAGAAAATTAAAAGAGTAACAATCATCAATATGATAACATATAAAATCAATTATCCCCATCATAAAACCTTAAGCCAAAGATTATAAAAAAAAAAAAAAAAAAAAAACTGAAACAAACATGTAAATAAAGGTTCTGGTGTATGACATACTTCCTTTCCAGTTGAAATGCATCCATTCATATCTTGAAACACACCTCTATTGAGCATCTTAAATAAAACCATGCGCGTTCTGGGATCAATTGCCTAGGAGCGTTGTATTGTTAGTTGCATGCAAAATATTGAAAATGAATACAACAAACAAGGAAACCTCAAGACCTTTTAAAAAGGCAAGCCATAACCAGGGCTCCACTAAGAAATAAAAATCAGAAAGATTTTATTGAAATGTGCAGCTTTTGAATGTACCAGATTTCATCATTTCCAACAACAATAACAGCAACCAAGTCTTATCCCACTAATGGGATCAGCTCAATGGATAAAATTACGCCATAATGGTCTATCATAAACAATATTTCGATTCAACTCAATATCTAGATTATTCTCAATAATATCTCTTATAGTTTTTCTAGGTCTTCCTCAGTCTCTAGTGATCTGACTACCCTTCATCAGATCTACTCTCCTTACTAGAAAATGTACAAGTCCTCTCTCTACATGCCCAAAACACCTACGCCTCTTTTCCACCATTTTTTCAACTATATGTCCGACCCCAAATCTCTCTCTAATATTGTCATCTCTAATCCTATCATATCTAACCTTACCACACACCCAACACAACCTCCTCATCTCCACTACGCTTATGGTAGCCTTTCTATGCACAAAAGAAGAGGGCCATGTTAAACCACAACAACTAACACAAAACTTTGTCGAATCTTTTGACATGGACCAAATTCGTCATTTCTAATACAAAAAATTATCTTCAGGGTTTGTTTAACTTATAAGCTCATATGACTAAAAAACCGTCATTTTCTCACAAGCTTATAGCTTATTTTTACTAAATTATTATAAGTTAATTCAAATAGCTTATAACTTGATCGTTTTTTTTCCCAGTTTTACCAATTAATTGAAAAAAATTAAATATTGATTAAACAAATATTCTTTATGTCATTTCATATTTAGGGCCAGTTTGGATTGGCTCATTTTTGAGCTATTTAGGGTCAGTTTGGATTGATTTATTTTTTAGCTAATGAAAAATAGCTTGTGCGGATAAATAAGCTCGCTCTTGTGTTAATTCATAAGTTCTCAATAACAAAAATTGTATATTCATAAAAAACTTATGAACAATACATGACAGCTTACTTATTTGCATAAGCTAAAAAATAAGTCAATCCAAACAAGCCCTTACAAACCAGCCCATCCACTAATTTTACCGAACACTAAAAATTCAATCGGCAACCTTATCTGCTATAAGTTCATCAACTATAAACTAGCTTATCAGCTATAAACTACGAGTAATTGTAGTTTACCTGTTCAACAGTAGCACGGTCAGCTTTCTCAGTGGTTTTAGTTTTACCAATAGCCATCTCTCGAACACTTCCACGAATCGCGGTAGTAACAGTATTCGACATAGCAATATTCATTCTTCCTTCCCATTCCTCTAATGGAGAAGCGCGAATATGATGTGAGAATTTCTGGTTACGATTGGAGAGAGGTTGAAGTGTTGAAGAATGAGAGTGGTGACCACCGTGAGCATTGGGGCGCCATGAACTAAGAGAAGTACCGTCGATTGAATCGTAATAATCGTCGTTTTTTGAATCTAACCAGTCTAAAGCGTCGTCGATTTCGGAATCTGAAGAAAACGACGAGACATCATCGTCGTCTTCTTCGTTTTCAAGTTCTGGTTCGTTGTGTTGTTCAATTTGTTTGGGTTCAGTTTGATGAAGGGGTTTGTGTTCGGCTTCGTTCTCCATTGTTGTGCTATGAAGCGGCAAACAACAATGGCAACACTGTCTTAACCAAAACCTAATTGGTTTAGTATAATTCTTTTATTTTATTTTTTTTTTTTTTGGCAAAAAAAAAAAACCATTTTGTTTATTCTATGTCTACTTTATTCTTTTGTTTTGTTAAATAAGTTTTATTTTCACTGCAAAAAATTAAGTTGTCCTTGTGAGCTTGGTAGGACAACTAAGGTTTGGGTTCGAATCCCGACCATAACAAAAATTATGTCTTTGTTTTTATAAATATAATCATTTATGTTTTTAATTCTCGTAAAAAACAGTGAATTCTTGTAAAATATTTTTCTACACATATTTAAAATTCTTGTAAAATAATTTTCTACACATATTTAAAAACAAAAAAGTGAATTCTTGTAAAAATGGTTTTATGTTTGGTCCTATAAAAAACATTTCCACACATATTTTTAGTTCTTGTAAGATCAAAATTTGTTTAATCAATGCTTAAACTTTTAAAATTTTGAATTCTTTTGTGCATATTTATTTAGAATATTATACAATGTTTCTCCGTAAAATATTAGCTCAATATTTGATTTTATGTCCAAATTTAATTTCCTTTAATGTTGAATTTTTGAAGTTCAGAAAAATTGATATTTAATTCATGTTAAAAAAAATATATTTTTTATAAAAGAGTTTTTTAATGTTCGTAACATATTCGTAAGGACCAAAACATGTCTCTTTTTTATGGTTCTTTTGCATAATAATATTGTTCTTTGGTGATTACACTTCAAGATTATATCTTTTCAAACTCTAGTATTTGGAAACAAGCAAAAGGCTCTAAGATATTGGTTCATGACTCTCGTGTTGGAAGATATTGACAGAAGGCGGTGCTTTATATTGGTGACTAAATTATGAAAAAAAATATGATAAATGTGTAGTTATTTTAACAATGTTTTGTTGAATAAATGTATAGTTATTGTTATTTACATTGATGGCATATTATATGGATTGGTCCAAGTTTTTGAAAACAAATTGGCAGGAAAAGAGCATAGATTTTTTATAAGGCATTTATATGCTAATTTTAAGAAGAAATTTGGTGGTGGTTCCTTGCTTAGACACTTGATGATGAGGGGGCAGCTAAAACTACTTACTATGAGGCATGGGAGGAGTAGATGACTAGGATTTAAGAAGAAAAAGAAGTTGCACATGATTGGTTGAAGGCTATTCCCACTATGCAATGGTGTAAGCATGCTTTTTCTATTTATTCTATAGATGTGATGCCATTGAGAAGACTTGATAGGGAGATTGAAAAGAGTAGTCATTGGCTTGCAACCACAACCGAAAGAGGAAGTTTCAAGTAACACATACTATGTCTAATGATATTTTTATTGTTGACTTAGATAAACACACTTGTTCTGGTAATTTCTGAGATTTAGTAGAGATACATGTAGACATGTCGTGGTCTCAATTGGTATGGGTCTAGGGGTGGGCATGGTTCGGTTAACCATATTATCCGAACTGAACCGAAGTGTTGAAATGGTTCGGAATAACCGAACCGAACCGTTTAAGGTTTGGAACTAACCGAACTGAACCAAAGTTATGGTTCGGTTAACCGTTTGCTTGCCTATTAACCGAACCGAACCAAAACCAAAATTTTGAACCGAAATGCATTTTTTTTATCCCTTTGCTAATTTAATTGTGTTTTTTTTTGTCCCTTTTAAATTCAATTGCAGGGTATTCTAAAAAAATTCACTGTGTTAAAGAACTCGATTGAAGGATTTGTGTAATTAATCTAATTGTTTGTGAAATTACTCTGAAATTTCACCAACTTGATTCATTAGCCATAGAATATAAAAGCAAAGAATTAAAGTTGAATTCAGACAAATATATGTTGCTCATTCGATTATCATTATCAATTTATCATGTTCTCCAAATGCGCTATTTCTGCATAAAATTGCAAACAGTTTGATAAAAGGCATAATATGATTCTAGCAATGAGATACAAACAGGAGATTGAGTTATCCACGTATCACAGATCACAAATCAAAAACAGAAACATTTTCGAAGTAATAACCAGATCACAGATCAGTAACCAAAACTTGAGATCACTAAAAATCCAATGTGAAAGCAACAAAATGGTTCGGTTCGGATAACTGTGGTTATTAATGATTCGGTTCGGTTAATGAACTGTTATCAAAATAATGGTTCAGTTCAAAAATTTGTGAAATGGTTCAGTTAATTTTGATATGGTTCGGTTCGGTTAACCGGTTCGGTTCAGTTATTGGTTAATTTTGCCCACCCCTAGGCATGGCACTTGAAAATCCACAAAGATATGTTCATAAATACTATCACAAACAAACCTATTTGGATTGTTATGATTAGACCATTACTCGTATCAATGGTAAGAAAGTGTGGCCAAAAAATGAGTTCCTTGACATACTACCTCCTAAATTGGTAGGCATAAAAAAATTACGAAGAAGACAACAAGGTTGATGACATCATTATCAAACCATTCACAT
Organism: Medicago sativa; assembly: GCF_051527215.1. NCBI lineage: Eukaryota > Viridiplantae > Streptophyta > Magnoliopsida > Fabales > Fabaceae > Medicago > Medicago sativa. The sequence continues at coordinate 87,146,860 of NC_140755.1, read as the reverse complement.
CGCATCATGTGAGTTGGTCTCGATCCATCCACACCATTTCCCTTCGAAACAGATGTGTTGCGATTTCTCTTGATAAAATTCGATAAAGATGATGACATTGTTGATTGATGGACACAAGAACAAGGTTATGGTGTGAAGAATCAAATAGATAGAATAAAATAGAGAGATGAGTTGTGATTATGTTTGATGATGGAACCAAGAGTAATTAAATCAAGAGAAGAAAAAAAAATAATGAATGAAGATCGGGGTTTGATTTGATGAAAAGAAGTTAAAGATGAAGAAGAAATATGTAATGGAAGGCTGGGGTGCCGCTTAGTGATGGTAAAAAGGGCCAACCCGTCCCGTTCCGTCCCGCCCTGTCAATAACCCGTCTAAAAAGGGACGGAGGAGGGCGGGCCAACTAGAAAAATAGGGTTGAAAATCTCACCCCACCCCGTTTTACGTCGGGTTGACCCATCAATGTTTTTTTAAAAAAAATATTAATTAAAATCTTCACATAAACAATGTAAAAATATATAAATTTAAAGTCAATTTAAAGAAATCTAAATATATAACTAATGACTCTACTAAAAATATGAAAATAATTATTCAAACATATAAATTACATCTTCTAAAATTCTATAATAAATCAATAAGACATTGAAAATAAAAACTCCATGAGTTATCAGTTAATTAACGGTTAAAAATATTATGCTAAAATCATAAAACAAAGGTGATAAAATAAATTCAATTTTTCCCCTGATATATGGAGGTGAAAATTAGAAAATTGATTGTGACTTATAAATAAAAATTAGTGAAAGAGAGGTTTTATTTTTAACATATCAACCCAACGGGTCAACCCGTCCTGCCCCGTTTTAGCGGGTTAGGCGAAGCGGACGGTTTCAAAATCTCAACTCACCCCGCTAAAAATGGCGGGCTAAACGGGCCAACTCGACGGGTCCAACCCATTTTCCCATTCCTACTGTCGCTGGTGAAGAAGAGAAGAGAGAAATAATTGGGCTTTTAAATTATACATTAAGGGTATTTTAGAAATTTACTTATTTACATTATTTTTTGGGGAAAAATCATTAAATAGAAAATTCTAAGTGTTTTTTAAAAATAAAATAAAAAATAAAAATGATGAGTCAATGTCACATCAACGTCCGTTAAAAAAAGATATATTAGAGGATAACATCACAAATTATATTTGATTGTCATTGTTTACCTCTAATTCATCTAAACCTTTTCCTTTTACCACTTTAATATAAACACTTAGCTGCCGTAATTGCTGACGATGTGGGACTGGGTGTTTTTGGATGGAGGGTTTAGAAGGGGAAGGGAGGGGAATGCTTACTTTTCTTTTCTAAACTACAAACATTATAAAATGATTTTTAAAAAAAATTGAATTAACATGATAAATGATCATATAATACTTCAAAAACACAATTTATTTTTAAAATACATTTTACATTGTTCGTAATTTAAAAAAATAAAAGCGAACTCTCCCCTCTCTTTCTCTCCTAAACCATCAATCCTGACACCTTAGAAGCTTGAAGCTTGTTTCTCTCGTGAGGTAGTAATTCTCAGTTGCACAAATGCTTGACTCGTGAAGTCATTCCAGCTTTATAATAAAATTAAAGGTAGTTCGACTTGACTGACATCAAATCTTTATGATGCTGGTTAAAGTAAACACTTTGAAAAACCCTTATATTTATGTTTTTAGTCTTGTAGGAAACTACAACAAACTCATAATGACGTTATTATATTTATTTCATAATACGTTTTTGTTCTTGTATCGAATTATCAAATAGATCATTTCACATAGATATAAAAAGTTTAAAGAGATACATGAGCTTCACTAAATTAGTCTTCTCAAATATTGTATCCATAGTTCCTATAAATACAAAATGAAGAGAAAAAATTGTTAAAGCAAAAATACCATTAATTACTATTGAGATCGACTCTAAATAAAAAATACCCCGCCATCGGATGTAAAAGTCTCTAAATCAATTCCATTCCATCAATAGGACGAAATTTACCAACCTAGGAAAAGTCTACTCACCTCTAACACTCTTGTGCTCATTAAAAACATACGCATAAAAGGATAGTTATACTCTTTCTATAAAAGTTATGTAACAGCGACACTTCAGATTGAATGTGTGTTGCCGTGTCCAGTGTCCAACGCCGCCATGACACCAACACATACAGTTACACTTAATCACTTCTATATTCTTAAACAATTATTGGTGTAATCTACGTGGCAATATCAGTGTCTGATGCTAAATTTAGTGTTTTATAGATAAACAGGAAACATAAATGAAGAGCTACACAAATAATGAAGCATTGATGAGCTGCACTATGTAGACAAATGAAACAATAAAGCTCAAAAAGAGAAATAACTATCGACAGTTCCATGCCAAATGCATCAAGATATATACCATATCACTCAATGCTCTACTTTAACTCTCACATCTCCCCTTGACAGTACAATTTTTTGCGTGCGCCACAAGGGTCAAATCCTACATAGCTGCAAATGGCCGAGATTCGTATTAATGTAAAACAACAACGAAAGTTTCGACCTCATCAAGGAAATTTTGCTACAGCTCTTCCAAAAGATGCTTGTGCAAATTCTGTCCCAAACATAACGCTATGTTGAGCTAAAGCAGTTCCTTAAACATATGGGAACACCACATAATGAGAACAAAAATTACAGACTTATCTAATATATAAAACAAGAAATAGAATCAACCTTTAAAGCATGAGTTTTTCCTTTGGTTATTTGATTCGTTGCAATACATTGTTTATAACATCTTTGGTAACGGTAGAATACGAATGCAGAAATTCCACTATTGAATCAATGAAACAATACAATCGGTGAGTTTGGAAATTACAACAGTAATGTACTAAAGGAAAAATAGAAGAAGGCGAAATACAAACTCTTAATCCATTACTTTACCAGAGAATATCTAAAGGAGAAAGGGAATTTTCATCAATTTTCTACACACCAATCATTGTGCTATTTTCGCACGATCCAAGAAATATTTTCTATTTGAGAATTCCTCTCTCTTGCTTCAGATTGCTTCCTTGATCTTATGATAAATTTTCGTCTCATTTCCTCAATTGATTTTCCACTTTGATGACTTGAAATTTTCTCCATTCGTATCCAAGCATTACCTTACCTCCCCGGTTAAAATTGACCTTGTTCTCAATGTCAATGTCATGGCCATGGATATATGCATAAGAATGTGTACTCTACTACACACAATTTTTCCAAAAGTTATGTTCATAGATACTATCACAAATATACATATTTGAATTGTTATGATCAGACCATTACCCCTATCAATGGTAAAATAATGTGGCCAAAAACTGATGACATACTCCCTTCTAATTACAAGTGTGGGCCTGGTAGGCCAAAAAAATTATGAAGAGAACAAGGTTGATGACATCGTTATCAGACCATTCACATCGCATCATGTGAGTTGGTCTCGATCCAGCCACACCCTTTCCCTTCGAAACAGATGTGTTGCGATTTCTCTTGATAAAATTCGATGAAAATGATGACATCGTTCATTGTTGGAAACAAGAACAAGGTTATGGTGTGAGGAATCAAATAGATGGAATAAAATGGAGAGATGTGTTGTGATAATGTTTGATGATGGAACCAAGAGTAATTAAATCTAGAGAATAAGAACATAATGAATGATGATTGGGGCTTGGTTTGACAGAAAGAAGGTGAGGGAGAAGAAGTTGAAGATGAAGAAGAAATATGGAATGGAAGGCTGGGTGTCGTTGGTGAAGAAGAAAAGAGAGAAAAAATTGGACTTTTAATTTAGGCTAAAGTGCAACTTTGGCCCCTTATCTTTCAAAAAGTTGCGATTTTGGCCCCCTAACTTTGAAAATTACAATTTTGGTCCCTTAACTTTGAAAACTGCTGAGAAGGCGACACGTGTCCAAAAAAAGGGGCCATTTTGAAAAGATAAGGGGTCATAATCGCAACATTTTGAAAAGATAAGGGGTCAAAAGACATATTTCCCTTATGTTAGGGGGTTAAAAGAGCATATTTCCCTAAACATGGGGGGCCAAAATTGTAGTTTTCAAAGTTAGGGGGCCAAAATCGCAACTTTTTGAAAGATAGGGGGCCAAAGTTGCACTTTACCCTTTAATTTATTGCAGTGTTATATCTCAAAAAAAAAGCTTCACAATTTCTTCAGGAATAAAAAGCAGCCAATTGTAATTCACTGCTTGCCACAATACACAGAGACAGCGGCGAAGCTAGCCAGTTTTATATGGGGTGGCCAAACATAAGAATTTTTTTAAAAAATTATTATATTAAATTTAATTCATAATAAAAAAAAATCACAATCATTTTACAGATATAAAATGTAAACTAAAATAACACAAAAAGTAGCTATTTATAAAAATAAAAAAAAAAAGAGCTCAACAACACTTCCAAGAGTCAAATTCATATAAAATTAACTTTATCTATATTTACTATTTAAACAACTAGGTAATTTTATTTTTTAACTTATCTTTACAATTTTCATTGCTAATAATGTTGTCTTTTTAGTTGCTTAAGATATCAAAAATGTCAAAATAAGACAAAATAAATCTTTTAAACAAGTGGTAATCTTTTGAGTATTTTATTTCTCTTGATTTTGCACAAATAAATTTATTTGAGGTAGCTAAATATATTTTATTAGGGTAGCTAGACACAAAATACACTTACTAATACTAATAAAAATATAAATTTTGGGGTAGCCAAAGCTACCCCTCTCTATAAGGTAGCTACGCCCCTGCATGGAGATGTTGCTGAAAAATAGAGAGTGAACAAATAAATTATGCAATTAAAATTTCCGAGCTGTGTCGGGAAAAATTCGCAAGGCATATTGGCCAAAAATAGCATTTTCCTTTAAATTATACATTAAGGGTATATTAGGAATTTCATAATTTACCATTATTTTTTTTAAAAAAACCCAATTAAATAGAAAATTCTGGCGTGTTTTTTTAGAATAACAAATTAAAATAAATGACTTGTCAGAGCCATGTGAACGTCCGTTAGTCTCACTTAACAACAGAGACTAAGAACTCTGAAGCAAATTTTTTGAGGAACAAAAAGTGTGATTTGTTTTTTATAGGGACTAAAAACAAAAGTGAAGACAAATCCTCGATAAAATTGTCGAACTTACTCGATAGAATGTCGTGATCGGGGTTCTATATGGAAAAAAATCAGCTTTGGGTCAAGAAAAAAGAAATGTCTATGTCAACAAAAAGTGTGATTTGTTTTTTATAGGAACTAAAAACAAAAGTGAAGACAAATCCTCGATAAAATTGTCGAACTTACTAGATAGAATGTCGTGATCGGGGTTCTATATGGAAAAAAATCAGCTTTGGGTCAAGAAAAAAGAAATGTTTATGTCAATTGGATGTTTATGTCAATTGGATGGATATTATTGACCTCATATCTAACTTTCAATATCAATAGCCACGTCAAACACATCTATGTTTTGTTGATTTGCCACTTTAATATAAACACTTGAGCTGCCCTAATTGCTGACGATGTGGGACTAAGCTTGTTTCTGTTGTGAGGTAGTAATTCTCGGGTGCACAAATGCTTAGTCATTCCAGCTTTTTTATGATAAAGGTAGTTCGACTTCACATCTAATCTTTTACAAATACATAAAGCTACCCTTAATAACTTCTATTTTTTTAAACTACTATCGGTGTCATCTGTGTGCCAATGTTTTCATGCCCATTTTAGTGCTTTATAGATAAACGAAAATCGGAGAGCTACAAAAATAACGAAGCATTGCTTCGCTGCGCAATGGAGACAAATGAAACAGTGTTATAATAGCAACGTTATTTAACAATATTTGTACTAATTAATAAATAGCATTGTAAGGGCAATGATCTTTTAACAAGTAGTGGTAGAATACAAATGCAGAAATTTCACTCTTTAATCAATGAAACAATACAATTGGTGCCAAGTACAAACTCTTAAGCCATTACTCTACTCGAGACTATGAGATGGAGTAAGGAAATTTTCGTCAACCTTCTACACACCAATCACTGGTAATCAATGTGCTATTGATACACCATCCAAGGAGAATTTTCTATTAGCAAATTTCTCTCACTTTCTTCAAATATCTTCTTTGATTTTATGATCAGTTTTCATTTGTCTCATCTCCTCAATTGATTTGTTGACTGCACTTTGATGACTATACATTTTCTCCATTCGTATCCAAACATTACCTTACCTCCCCCATTAAAACTGACCTTGTTTTCAATGTCACGGCCATGGAGTATATATGCATAGGAATGTGTATTGCACGATTGAATCTAATGTATTGTCAGTATAGCCCACAACTTCATATAGGCTTCCAATGTTGGAACTTTCCTTCCACGCCAGTAGGATTCTGAATTTCTGATCTCCACATATTGTGTAGCTAAGAAAGCACAAAGGATGGTACACAATAGTTGAGTATCACTGAGACAAATCACTGCATACTCTTGTGCATCAGCCACTTGAAAGTTAGCGGACTTCTCCATGACTTGCTGAACAAATTCCACCTTGTCACTTTGTGCAACTCCTTCAACTTTTTATTGTGGAAGTAAACCTGCAGGTGTTGTGTAACAAGAGAGCTGAACTATAAATGTGATGTTTTATCTCTGATGTACGTATGTGTATATCTGGTGAATGCCAGTTGTTTGATGATACTATAAATGTGTTATTTGATGTGTTAAATGTCTGCCAATTGTGTTCGTGTTGTCCTTTGGTATGTTTTTGAGTCCAGTAATCGATTTTAGGACTCGCAAAATCGATTTATAAGTTAATGATTGGGAAATCTAAAAAATGAGTTAAGAATAATCGATTTTTAGGTTTTCAAAAATCGATTTTGGGAAGAACAGTTTGAATAGTCGATTTTTGGTTAGGAAAACTTGATGTATAGATTGAAAAACTTAGAGAGTGCTTAAGTAACTATTTGAACCCTAATTATTATAGGTTAACGATGAGGTTAATTGATTAGGTAAATGATACAATAAGGTTTAGTCCAAAAAAAAAATTAAAGAAGGTTTAGCCAATTTTTAGAATTAAATAAGCTTTTAGAGTTTATAAGATCAATTTAAGGTTTAGAAGAAATCGATTTTTAGGAAAAATCACACTTGTGGTCCCTTAACTTAATTTCAGGTTACTATTTGATTTATCTTTTTTTCACGTTATTTTTGTCATTTTGATCCATTTGCATATGGATTACCATTTGCATATGGATTATCAAGCTTCATATTTATGGTTTATTTTCTTGTGACCTCTTAGTCTTCAAATCTATGCCTTTCACCCATGTCTGCATATAAAACTTAGATTTGAAGCTTGGAAATTCATATGTAAATGGACCAAAATGGTTGTTGACTCTGCGTTAATTTAATGAGCATGGAGTGTTAGATGTGAGTAGACTTCCTTAGGTCGGTAAACTTTGTCCTCGTTTCAATAGTTATTAATGATATATTCAAATTGACCTTCCTAACACCTAACAACTGGAAGAAGAAAAGAAAAAACTATAAAAACCTGAATCACTAATTTGTATTTACAAATCCATCGTAATTTCATTTCAAGTCATTTATCTTTGTTTTGTCACCCTAGTATAAACAGCAGAGTTGTCCTAATTTCTAATGATGTGGGACTATAAGCTTTTTTGTTGTTGTGAGGCAGTAATTCTCGTCTGTTGTATAGCCCACAATTTCATATAGGCTTCCAATGTTGGAATTTTCCTTCCACGCCAGTAGGAATACACAAGGGTTGAATTGAATCTTAAATATTTTGCACCGTGCATCAAATGTATAGTCTCTCCTTGATTTTGATTGCCACATATTGTGTAGCTAAGGAAGCACAAAGGATGGTATACAACAATAGTTGAGTATCATTGAGACAAATCCCCACATGCTCATGTGCATCACCCACCTTGTCACTTTGTGCAACTCCATCAATTTTTTATTGTACAAGTAAACCTGCAGGTGTTGTGTAACAAGGGAGCTGAACTATTGGATCAATGACAACATTAGTATTGAACGCCTCACCAATGGAATTTAAACAATGAACAAGGATAAGATAATTCAATTCAAAGCCACGCCTAATTCCAGTATGGTGTAACTTGAGAGCACTTTTATTAGAGCAAGGTTCATTTCTGTAGCTTGCAACATGTCGGATACCCTTACGATACTCACTTAAGAGTGGGTAGATCGCATCTTTGTTGAGAAGAGACATACGAACCAGTAGCTTTCGGCTTTGGCTTGGGAATAGCTTCAAAGCTGCGGGCACAAGTGAAACGAAATGGTGTTCGACAACAATTTTACAATTTACAAGTGATTTTGTAGTGTCGAACATCGTCTTTGTTGTTGCAGCTGGTTGACCAATAATTGTACCATGAAAATCACTCACCGGCTTCACTGCTACGACCATGAAGATCTTCTCCCCAATGGAAGGAACCACAATTTGTTTTGTGCAAGGAAGCAACGCATCTGCACATTTCTGCCAGTTTTACCATGTTGTCAAGCTCAACAATAAGAATCATCAACTACTTCTTCAGAAGTTGCTGTTTTACCATTTTCACCACTGCACTTAGTGATGAATCGAATTATGTTAAATTCAATATACTGAAAATTTATTGAACACATTCAATCCAAAATGCAAATAACAAACAATAGTAAAACCAAGATGCTAAGTTTGATGCTACCGAGCCTGGGAACTACCTAGCATTTTTTTCTTTCTTTCTTCAAAGTGATTTGTATGGAACTATTGTACAAATATAAATATGATGCAAAATCTTTTAAAATGTCTGTGAAACCATTGCTAATTTGCTATGACCACAATGGTAACATTAAAAATAGTTTTTTTTTTTTTTGAGAGATAAATAGTTTAATAACATGAAATAGATAATTGCACCGACACTTCTTATTGAAAGCGTGTCCCGATATCTGACACGTGTCATGTCCTACACTAACATTTGTGATTACATTGAATTATGTCATTTTCTCAAAATTTTATCTTTGTCGACGTGTCAGCTAGTGTCGTGTTTGTGTTGTGTCTGTGTCGTTAAATATTAATAAATTATAATATTTATATAATATTAAAAAAATTTGTTTCTTCCACAAGTATTAGATCAAGTGGTTAATGAGGTCCCACCAGGACGAATCATTCAGGGGAATCCTAATTCGATTCACGGTAGGAACAATTCTTGATCAAACTACTAAGACTCGCTTCCTCTAAGAATTGGAAGATTTTTTTTTACCAAAGCAAAATTAACTGATATCATTAATAATAATAATAAAAGTGCAATACAAGAAGAATAATTCTCAAAAACATGACGACTGGACTAAGAATATTCCGCTATAACAAGGAAATGAGCGATCATGTTCACTTGTTGCCGAATAACCTTAACCTCAAAGTTAAAATGTAAAGATAAGCAATAATATAAGAAACAATGACATCAAATTCAGAAACTCCACGTCTACAGGAGGAAATAGAATCCACCAAAGTATGTGAATGGGTAAGTGCAAATGCATCACCTTCAATCATCGTTATATTAGTTTGTTTCCAAAGGGTCAGAGCCATCAAAAAATGAACATTCCCATTACAAACAAAGTATCCAACAAAAAAATGTATCCCTCGGTAAAAATGTCGAAATGGTTAGATCGAACAATTTCGACTACGTACAAAATAAATTGTTTATGCTCCAAACAAAAATAAAATAAAAAATGATTAAATTAAATTATACTACATTTTTTTTAATATTTAAATTTATTCTTGTCTGTTTGTTATATTTGTTATTTGTATTGCAAATTGAGGGCATTTTTGGAAGAAAAAAGTTAACCCAAAAGAGCTGAAAGATATTTTTTCTATATATATATATATATATATATATATATATATATATATATAGAAAAAAGTTTCGTTTTGGTCCCTTAACTTATTTTTTGGTTTCGTTTTGGTCCCTTAACTTATTTTTTGGAGGGACCAAAACGAAACCAAAAAATAAGTTAAGGGACCAAAACGAAACCAAAAAATAAGTTAAGGGACCAAAACGAAACTTTTAATAGTTAAGGGACCAAAACGAAACCAAAAAGTAACTTAAGGGACCAAATTGTAACGTTAATAACTTATGGGACCAAAATGTAACCAACAAATAACTTAAGGGACCAAATCATTAATTAAGCCATTAAAGAATTGGAAATCCTCACTCATTCAATCTCTCTTGTATCTCTTTCTGTGATTCTTTGCATTTGAAAGAAATAACTTACTATGGTGTTCGTAGACCACAAGACATATTAATACGGTCCTCATGCCATGTTTCTCCTAAATTTGTTTTACATGTCGGCAATTATATGATAGATTGCTTCGTTTTTAAAATTCTCAACCAATTCAGTCATGCAAAGTCTATCCAATTCGAGGCATCAAAGGTAAGCATACCATTTAGCCTTTTTAACAATGAATATCTTTGAATACTTTATAATTTGGTTGCTATCAATTATATTTTGATTCTTCTGTTGAAATACAAATTAGTTTCGTTGTGTCATCTATGCCAGGTTGATCTGATACGGGGATATCTATGTGTATTTTCAATGTTGACACATTTGGAGGTTGGCTTAGTTAGTGTTGATATTCTCTTAGCCTTACTTCAGAAGACACCGGTTAGTCATTACTAGTATTTGATAAATTCATTACTCTGGCTGCACTATATTCATAACACATTTTTCATATCATACAAAAGCTTCACAAGGTCGATTGTGACTTATTGCATCGTCTTACTGTTTTTTCTCTAACTTTTTCTTTAATGTTTCATTGTCAGGGAATACGTAAATTTGCGGAAGAGCGTCTAAGTTATGCTGTTGTGCCTGAATGTTTGGCTTCTCTCTATTTTGTGAAATTTAAAGAAGTTATTGGAGACAATCATGATCTATTTTTGGCTAAATTTTTTATGAAAAATGGCATTAACTTGGAGAGCATGTGTTTCTCCCTTGCTAGTCAAATCCAGGGAAAATACAAAGCTGTGGAAAAATTTAAGAAGAAGTTGTACTCATTTCGCATGTTCTAATGGGCTATTGAAATTTGATTAGACACTTTTAAAAATATTTTTTTCCATTATAGTTAACTTTCTAACTACTTGCTCTCTTTCTTAGTTATCAATTATTTTAGTAACTAATGCCCTATAGCCTTCATTGATTGTTCATTGAATAGATCAATGGTAGTTTGGAAGTGAGGTATTCAGTTCAAAATTTTGATAGTTCTTAGTTAATAAATTTATATTTTTCTCCTTTTGATGATGGCTAATTATCTTTTGAGCTTTTTGGATTGTTATTTCTCACATTGTCACCACCATTTGTTAGCAAAAATTTCATTCAAGATCTTGATATGATGATTCTCATTATGCCATAAATTATTGTAAGAGAGTAAGAAAACATACCCAAACCTATTATGCGGATTTCCTTAATGTTCTTCATACTTTTATGCAATTGTTTTCCGGATTTCCTTAATGTTCTTCATACTTTTATGCAATTGTTTTCGCCTCTCGCCCTCAGTTTGAGAGCTCTCGCCCTCAGGGGTTTGAGGGTTCAGAGCCAGAGGAGTCCGAGGGCCCTGAGAACTAGATGCATGTGATGAACCTGATTCAAACCGGATAATATCCTTCAAATTCCTGTTCACATTGTCGCAACCCGGAGCAGCAGCCTGAGTCTTCCTATAGGTAACCTTTCTTCTTTTAGCAGCTACCATTAGAGCAGTACTCAGAAGCCTTTTCGCAATTCCCTGCAAAATCCACCATAGCATAATTAAATTAAAAGCCTGCAAACATAATTGTAAAGACTCAAATTTTCATTGATCAAAAAACAGGAAGACTTATTTTCATTTTCTAAAGGCTAAAGTGTTTGTGTTTCTTCTCAATGCGAAAGGAAAAACCAAGAAAAGAACAAGTCATACATACATTTTTAGCTGCTTTTTCATTTGACAATAACTACCAAAGTAAATTTAGACCTCTTCAAATATGCATTCTACTAACCTAATCAATATACAAGAAAGCGTTATAACCAATATCAAATCAAACAATAACTCTATCTAAATTGATTAAAAGAAAAACAAAAAATTACCATAAGGAAGCCTTTAACACGCCACGATCCGTTATCATTTATCACAATGTTAGGATCATCCGTTATCATTTATCAATACACCAGAATAAGAAAAAAGAGATATAGGGAAATTAAAGGCTCGTATCAGCCATATAATCCAGAGATTGGCAAAGTATCGGTTTTTTAAGGTATTTTTTCTGGCTTACCTCTTTGTTGGTCGTATCTTCTCGGACAGTGGATTATTTTTCTCAGTTGGATAGACAAGAAAACAAGAAGCTGAAATGGGGAACACTTGTCCAGAACCAAAGACGGCATTCTATTAATAAAAAAAACAGCATGAAGAATTGCATAAGTCCAAAGATATTTCGGGATGGCTGATTGCATCATAAGGGCTCTAGCTACTCCCAAAATATGTTGATGTTTGCGTTCTACCCCAGCATTTTGCTCAGGAGTTTCTACACAACTAAATTGATGTATAATACCTTGCTTTCTGCACAAATCTTCTAAGTGAAATTATGTCCCATTATTGCTTCTTAACACTTTGATTTTCTTTGCAAACTGATTTTCCGCTAGAGCAGTGAAATCTAATACTTTATTCCTTACTTCAGACTTACTTTTCAACAACACAATCCAGGTAAAACGAGAATAGTCATCAACTATTGTAAGAAAATCCAGAACGCGCAAAATTCGTTAGTAGAGACATGTAAGATGAGCTTGTGTAAGATGAGCTCATAACGACGTTTTGTCAAAGAACACAACAATCACACTTATATCATCATGAAAAGACCTCCTGCTCACTGATTCGTGTCCCGCAGAAGCAGCCAGAATGTTCCTGTAGGTAAAACCCCTTCTTTTAGCAGCTTCTGCATACCAGAACTCAGAAGCTAGCAAATAAAGTAGTTAAGGCTCAAATTCATCATAGATGAAAAAACACAAACTTTCTTTATATGGCCCTCATGGGTTGGAGTGGATAGACAAGAAAACTAAAATGTATGGGGTTGAATTTTTTATATCATTTAGCTCTAGTCTTGACAACGACGTCGCGCATGATATATATATATATATTCATTTTAGGAAGATAAATGGACTTGGTTAGTGGGAGAACTGTGAAAAGATGATCACAAATCTGTTGAGCACATTGAATATGTTCAAATTAATTAAGAGTGAAATTATTACCATTTCCAACATATTAAGTCAGACATGAGACATAAATTTAAAGGTGCAAGTAAAATGTTCAAAATTAACAAAATTGAGTAATTTAAAAACAGTATACAGCATTTCAGAATACTTTTGCACTTTCATTTCCCAAACAAGGCACAACCACAAACTTTGTAAAATTTCATGATACATACATTAACTTTTTACTATATTTGAGGACTATTATATCATGCAATAACTTTTTACTGAATACCTGTATTAACACAATTGATAGTAAGCACATAGATAACTTGTTTGGGTGAAGTTGACAGAAAAGACTATAAGAGCATCTCAACTCAAATGATGCAACCAAAAACTAAGATAGCAGATGTTGAATCAAATTCAATGATTCAGTTAAGCCCAAAATTCAGCTTTAACATAGAAAAACTACAATTTAAAGGTGCAAATAATACTACAATTGATTTCTGTAAAAACAATATCCAAAGCTAGGCAGAACCAAACAAGTTTATTTGCTATATAGTTTCAGACATAAAACTCCTGTGTCACATAAACTCCAGGACACTTATTGAAAATTGTATGATACGTAAAAGTTACAACTGAGGAAAAATCAATGTATCACATAAAACTGTCACTTCTAGAACCTAATTTGATATGCAGTGAAAAGAAAAACATTCAACCAATAGAGTTAACAGATCTCAATGGTTGAAGGAAGTTATAACAGCTCTTATTCTAATATTTTTTCTTTCCCAGCCCGAGAACTCTGACCCAAAAGGCTCTGAGTTTGAGAGCTTTCGCCCTCAGGGTTTTGAGGGTTCTGAGTGTGAGAGCTCTCGCCCTCAGGGTTTTGAGGGTTCCGAGTCTGAGAGCTCTCGCCCTCAAGGGTTTGACGGTTCTGAGCCGGAGAGCTAGATGCATGCGATGAACTTGCTTGAAACTTGTTTTTAATAGTCTCCTTCAGCCTCTGCAGCCCATGCATGGTTAATCCAGACTTTGCAAAAGCTGATCGTGTAGGTCTGTCAGTTGAGCTTTTGTAGGACAAATTATGTAGGGGAATCCTCAGAAACGGCTTTTTGTCCAAGAACACAACAATCACACTTATATCATCATGAAAAAACCTCCTGTTCCCATTGCCACGTCCCAGATTAGCATACCTCATGGTATTATAGGTAGTATTCCTATCAGCAGCCGCTTGCGCTAGAACAGTACTCACAAGCCTTTTTGCAATTCCCTGAAAAATTCACCATAGCATAACTAAATCAAAAGCCAGCAAACATAACAGTGATGACTCAAATTCGTCTTTGATGCAAAAAACACAAATACGTATTTTCATTTTATAAAGATTGAATCAAAATGAAAGGAAAAACCAAGAAAAGAAAAAGTCATAGAAATCGATATATACATACCTTTCTTGAATTGTTTTGAACAATTTCAACTGCTTGTTCATTTGACAAGAAATCCCAAAGTCCATCAGAAGCAAATATCAGAAACTTATCGTTCTCTGATAAATCTCTAGAACGCATCTCCGGTTCTGCTGATACCACGCCTCTTCTAAATGGTTCAGGCACTTCTTCAAACTTGGGGAACGATTCATCCAAACTAAATTCAGGCCTCTTCAAATATGTATCACCAATACTTCTACTAACCTAATACATATCAGATCAATAGCATATCATTATCAAATATGTAACAAGATAACATTATAAAAGTCATAAACCAATATCAGATCAAATTAAATTTGTTAAAAGTAAAACATAATACCGTAATGATGCCTTTAACGCGCCACGCTCCCCTCTCATACATCACAATGTTAGGATCATCAGGATGTTTTTCCTCGAGTTCTTCTCTAATAGCTTCATCATTACAATTGTGATCTCTTGTCAACTGCTCAGCATGGATTTCGTTATTAACCATAGTACCAATTACAGCACGGGAATCTCCAAGATTCGCAACATGTAGTGTCCTCCTTTTCCATATAATTCTAGCAAGACAGCATGAACCAGCTTTTCCAAGATTATTATTTATCATGTAATTTTTTTCTACATGATCCAAAAAACTCGCTTCAGTAGCAGAAACAGCGTCCCTCAGGGTAGCTTCAGTTATATCATTCTCATTATCTTTAGCATGCCCTATAATGTAACCACATAACATAAAATAAAAATTCCATTAATTCTCAAACCAAGAACAAAATTAAAAGATTAATAAAAAGAAATAAACTTTTTGATTAAAGAAAGATACTAACTCAGTAGATGGTCGAAGAGGTGTTGAGTGATGTAGTGGGAAGCCTCGAAGCCACCATGGCCGTCGTAAACTCCAAGAAAGAGTGCTTTTCTAGAGCCAACTTCAACTTGGCTATGATCTTCCATAGCTTCATTTGCTTGAACATAAGCACTAGAAAATGCTCCATAGCAATGCCTTTCAAGATCAATCGAACTTGCATGACGGTCTTCATCGAATAAAGCCATGTTGTCATTCTGCCTGTTCCTGCATAGATTGACTATATTTTCAAGCCAAGGATGCATCTTTGAAGGAGAAGGAAATGTGAGAAAAAAGAGTGATTTTGATTGTGATTGTAAGTGAAAGAGTAATGATTTGAAGTATGAAAAATAGTGAATGTGAATGAATGAATGCATATTCTATGTATTTATATATATATGTGTGAAATGAAGGGTATAATAGACTCAACGAACTGATAACTGTCTCAACAGAATCCTAACGGAATGTAACTAACTTCATCATTGCAATATTGAATGAGCCAGCTGTCATATTATCAATTGGCGGGAAGAAGAAAATTGAATGAAACTTGTTATATGATTTTCTTAATTGCACTTTTAGTTCTTCTTATTTCTCAATTTTGCGATTTTTTTTTTGTAGTGGTCGGGGTTTGAACCCCGGACATTGTATGTTTTATGCATTGTCCCGATCAATTTTGCGATTTTGAACACTCTAAGTTCATTTTACCTTGTGTAATATTAAACCACCTTATTTTAATTGTGCGATAGTTTATCCTATTTTTTTTATTTCGTAGCTCAGCACAGATTTTGACAAAATTTTGACTAATTACGGGGACATTTTTTTTTTATTTAGATTTAAATAACTTAATATATTTTGCTAAAATATTTTATCTAAATACACATAGCAAAAAACAAAAGACTTTTTATTACCTATAATAAATGATCTTTCAAATTTTTACTATTTTCCTGTTAAGAAAAATATAAGATCTTTAAAAAAAACTTTAATATATTTTATCAGATTTTGTTAATGATGTTTTTATTATATTAATTTATTGTTTTTGGGAGTGGTGTAAGACTAAAAAAAATTCTTATGTCAATGGTTGTAGAAAACTCGTAAGATTGGAAGGACCAACATTGTGATATGATATTATAATCAGGTAGCGTATTTGAGTATGTTAAAGGTAGCCAAAAGTGTTCAAATATATCTTACGAAATATTTTACGAAGCTTAAAAAGGTAGCATGGCTACCTGTTAAAATATGCTAAGGTGTATATACTCCACTTTTAGCATTTAACTCGTAAGATTGGAGTATAATATTTGTAGTTTGAAATTTGGCTGAAATGATAAGTTAAATATTAAGAAATGGTGAATAAAATTTAAATAAAATTGTCTAGGAAAATAATTCAATTAATAAGATGAATTTTAAGTACTAAACTTTCTTTTAAAAAAAGGTACTAAACTCCTTTTTTTTTTTTTAGAGATGATACTACTTAAAAAAAAATCTAAATAAGAATAGGAAATGTTAACCGGTACCCCGGTGGCACTGGTTAAAGAGTTAAATATAGTAGTATTTTTTATTGAAAGTTGTGTTGTCATTGCATTAAAAGCTTAAAAAGTGTTCTTTTTAACTTAAATTTTCCACTTTTGGCTTCCTTAACCAGTGCCCCGGGCACTGGTTAACATGACCCGATGAGAATTGCTTGCTTTTGTTTGGAATCAATTGGGGTATTCCAATTGGTGTAAAACCGACAAATTGAATGTCATTTAAACATCGACTTTAAGAAAAAATCCAACAAAAAAGTACACTTTCCACTTCTCCAAGAAAACCACACCTTGATTCCCAAGCCACCAAAGAAGAAAAGTTTAGAACCTTCTTTTCCTATTTTTTTTTCACTATCTTTCTCTATAAATACACCTATTCATATAACCACTTTTGCTATAGAAAATAAAACATAAACCTAAAACCCTATTTCAAACAAACATCATCAATCAAACAACTTTTTCCCACCGATCTCTTCTATCCTCGTCCACAACCACAACAATCTACTGCTTCTCCTAACATGGTTCCTCTCCAAACTCCAAACAGTGAAGATCTTCCACAGATTCAACAACAACAAAAACAACCAGCTAGGATCATGATCTAAGTCAACCCTTCTACTTCTTCTTTGGTTTATACACATAAGACACAGTCTTTTGGTGTTGTTGACAATAACATATCAAACTTTTCACTAGACCCACTTTCTTTGATGGTTTGGATGGATCAGGAGGATGAAGAATAGAGCACAAAAGCTTTTTTTTTTTTTTTTGGGAGACTATAATATTTTGATCTACTATTGATGTTTAAGACTATGTAAATTATTTTTAAGAGATTAATTTCTCTTCTTTTTTCCTTCATGTTTTTGTTTTTTTTGCTCTACTATTTGCAACCTTAGAGTTTTCTTCTTTTAACCCTTTTTCAGTTTTCATGTTTCTCATAGAATATGGAAATCAATAAAATTGAAAGCTAATGATTATCTTAATTTGTTTGCCTTCTTTGATGTTATTTCGTCCAAATTTGCAACACTTCTCAGAATATTTACACTGATTGAGTCAAAAAAAATATTCAATACAAAACCGACTCGTGAATGGTAAATTAGGTTTTGCTTTGTGTAAGAAGATTTAATCTAACTAATATAACTGATCAAAGAGTGTGAACTTGTTCAACCATCGGCGAAGCTAGCTTAATTTTTATGAGGGGGCCAAATACAAAGAATTTTTTGAAGCAAAGAAAAATTAACTTTTTTTTAACTTTATATATTAAATTTAAGGGTTTAATACGTTTAATCTCTATAAAGTTAAGCTTTAAGGAGTCAAATATATGACAAATAGACTAACAAATTCTTTTTCAATGTAAACAGAGAAACTATTTCCATTAAACTATAGCCCATTTTGCTTGACTATTGATAATTTTTATAACTAAACATGTTTTCTCTATAGTTGTTGTAGAGACCGAAATGTCAATATATGACAAATAAGTTTATTAATCAAGTAATAGTTTGTTAACCTTTTTATTTATGCTAATTTTTTTGCAAATAAATTTGTTTGAGGTAGCTGAAAATATATTATTGGGATAGTTAACTATATTAATATACCTAACCATTCAAAAAAAAATAAAAATTTTGGGGTAGCCAAAGCTACCCCTTCATTACACAAGCAATCGCCCCTGTGTTCAACTATTTGATTTCTTCTATGTTTCAAATTTTTTGTATGTAATTTTAAGTTTCAAATAATAGTAATTTTATTTTATAAAGATTTTCATTAGAAGTTTAGTTGAACCAAGTAAAAACAAAATCATACGAGTACTCCTAGGAAAAATGGTTGCAACGATTTAAGGAATGTGCTAATTAATTCAAATTGAAAATTGAGGAATGTCTGCAAGTCAACTAATATATTGTGTGAGGAAAAGTCAAAATAGGTGTGTTTCAGAAAAAAGATAAAGAGTAGGGAGAATAGAAAATTGAAAGTAAGAGCAAAACAAAATTGAACGTGGAAGAACATGCATGACAAGCCTCACGGCGTGCAACAAACGCAGGAACTGTTTCTGGGTGCATTTAGTTTGGACCACTTGAAGTTTAGGTTCAAGTTGGACCAGTTTTTTGTACCATAGATTAAATCAGCTCATCAATTTTAATGGTAGTTTATCTACACCAAATCTCTCCCCTCTCTCATTCATGTCTCTGTCAAAATTTAGAAATGGAAGTGTGAGAAAGTAGAAAATCATCAACACATATTTTTTTTAGCTGAATGAAGATTTGTTGAATTTGTGTCCCTATCCACACCACATTCAACTTTGTTCAAAAACTCATCTTTCACCATTAGAGTAAACTACTTACACTAGTCACCGAAGATTTTATTACACCGACACTACCAGCTGAAGTGTGGTTTTTTTTTTTTTGGTTTTTTGTATTATCTGCTTGTACTATGAAAGAGCAGTTTAATGTAAATTTGTTTTGATCTAATTTGTGTATGCTTTCTGGCTTCTGCTTAGGTTAGTGTTATTAATATTTTTTTTGTTTCTAAAAAAAATAACTATTGAACAAACACTAATCACTTCTTTACCAAACAGAAGAGTAATGATAATTGATAGTGCTATCTTCATTTTTTTCCCTTCTTGTTAATCAAAACCCAGGTTAAAATAAAGATTAATTAAGTTAGTTAAATCCTAATTGAACTAAAAAACTTGATAAAAATTAATAAAAGTTCTTTTTTTCTTTCAAACTCTTTTCACCCATTCAGTTTTTTTCACATTAATGTTTTAAATACATTACATTAATGTCTTATTTCACAAAAAAAAACAAATAGCCCATTATAAAAAAATTATTGAAATAACAAGTTTTTGCTGCATGATTCTTTGAGAGAAAAAGAGAAAGAGACAATGAGATGAGACAAATATAGAGGGATTTGATGTGGAGAGACCATGATAAAATTTGATGGACTGATTTAATCTAATGGTTCAAAAAACTGGTTCAACTTGGATCCAAACTTTAAGTGGTCCAAACTAAAATCACCCACTGTTTCTAGAACTCATTGCTAATAGTAATATCCAGCGAATATGCTTCTATATGGTTAATATTAATTCCAATTTATATGATATGATATGATGCATAAGTCATATTTGAGTGAGATTCTTTGTCTAAAAATTACACGCAGTACTCTTCCTATAAGAATACACCTATTTGCTAAATAAATGTTATGCTTTACTAGAGGAGAATATAATCTATTGGTAATTGGTTTATCAAAACATGTTATGATACTTTTTGACCTGTCGTTGTTTAAGGAGGTGTCTGTGTTTGATATGTGTCAGTTAGGCTGGGGGAGAAAGGTGAGGCGTGGAAGTGGAGGTGGGGGCTGTTTGCGTGGGAGGAGAAGCTCGTGGGGGAACTCTGTTTATTACTTCAAAATGTGACTTTGCAGGTTGATAAGGAGGACATGTGGCTTTGGAACTTGGAATCGAGTAATGATTTCACTATTCGGAGTGCTTATAAAGTCATGGTTCATCAGCATCATACTGACACTTTCTATGAAGGTTCAATGGCATTAGGATATTCCTCTGAAGATCGTTCTTTTCGCTTGGCGTCTGTTCCGTGACAGGTTGTCAACTAAGGATAATTTGTTTCGTCGTGGAGTTATAGCTTCCGATGCTAGATTTTGCGTTGGTGGTTGTGGTTCGTTGGAAACTTCCCCCTCATTTATTTTTACATTGTCATATTTTTTGGGAAGTATGGCACTTTATTCACTGTTGATTGGGTGTCTATTCGATCATCCCTAGTGTGCCTGCGGACTACCTCAATCAATTTGGTTTTGTTGGTCGCAATTGTTCTAAGGTGCGGCAATCTATTATGCATATGATGTGGTATGTTACTGTGTAGGAAATATGGAAAGAAAGAAATAGCAGGTTATTCAATGGCAAAGAATGTCCGACATATTAGATTGTTGATAAGATTAAGTCTCTTACTTATTTGTGGTTGAATCCGAAATTCGCCAATCTCTCTTTCAACTACCATGGTTGGTGGCTTAGTCCGTTCACTATGTTAGGCATCGGTTAATGTTATTTCTTTCTCTCTTTTTTAGACCATCCACAATGCAGCACCCCATTTGGGTGCTTAAATGGGTCTCGACTGTACACGTCAATCGTTTTATAATTAATACTTAATAAGCACCCAACCTCTCAAACCCAGCACCTCAAAATAATTATTAATTAGGTCCAAGCAATAACTCTATATCATTAAATTTTAACAATAATTTATATACTAATTCATAATTATATAACTTTAAAATATTAAAGTAATTTAATTATAAATTATAAAAAAAATAAACGAAGATTTTATTTTTTTATTTTTATTAATAATTCAAGAAAAAGTTAAAACTTGAAAAAATAATATAAAATGAATGATGATAAATTACAACTAATCTTGTTCACTATCACTCCCAAAGCGTTGCCAAATTTCCAACGGCTATCTCCTACAAGCAAATTCAAATGCAACTATTATTTACAACTATTAAATAATTTATTTTTTAATATGAAAATAATACAATAATTGAATATAGAGAAAAAAATGGAATTAATTGAACATGTTGGGCCATGAGTAATAATACAAGTAATTCGCAACTCCAACCGAAAAATCAATGCAAGAGCCAATATATGCTTAACTACAGTATCTTTTGAAACCTCGATTGAGATTTAGTCCAATTAGTCATCAACCATGCGAAGGACAAGCTTGCTAACAAACTCTTGTTCTACTAAAAAAAAATCCGGTCATCTATTTAAATGAAACATAAATATTCTTATATACATTTCAAAAGGCATGTTAACAATCTGATAAGGACTCTGCAAATTGGGAGGCTTCCATGTCGAGCTCTTGTCTCATGACACAGTTCATAAACCACTCACTGTCGAAAGTCCTTATACCTTTCTTTGCAGCCATCATTGCTTCTTCAATGTCTTCTTCGCGAGTCACAAAGATTGTTGTTGATGCTTCATTTACTTTTCTTAGTCCACTAATAACCTAATACAAGAATTAATGAAACTTGTTAACCGGCAAGGTTTGGTTCCTCAAAGGAAAAGGGAAAACAGATCGTTCATAGAAGTGCTGCAGTGATGTGAATAAGATGTATCATTAAATAAACATACTATATGGACATGGACTCACTCCAGAAAATGCATCCAAGGTGCATCATAAATGATTATTGATATGAATATACATCTAATTGAAACAGCTTAGAATACAAACTAAAAGTACATGTTTAGCATAAAGGAAATAGAATGAGTAATGCAAAATCAATAAATTGATATGTATTTAGACTAAAATATATTTATTTTAATTCCCTAGCATTTGTCATTATTTGTTATGCAGAATTTTGAGTTCACTACCCCAAAAAAGGGTATAGTACAGAAAGAAAAACAAAGAAAAAAAATAAATAGACCATTAATTTTCAGACTAGAAGTAGTTTGAAACAAAAGTTAAAAGTTAAAACATGAATAGATATAGAACGGAGGGTGTATAAAGCTTGATAATGACACTATCCTCTAGTAGTCTAGTTCCAATATCAAAAACTATTAGATTATAGGCTTCATCACACTTTGGGTCCTTTAGATTTTAATTGCACAGACTGAGTCCCCTAGCAACACTATTGTTAAACAGTATATACATCTCCAAATTAGGATTCTTAAAACCATTTAATTACTTGCGTTCCAATACTTTGTACTTTTAGCACACTTAGCATATGCATGGGAAGCATTTAAAGTGGTCCCAATATAAAAATAAATAAATAACTGGTGTTCTTCTCATAGGTAATGGTCAAATTATAATTTAAAAAAACAGAGATAGTTAAAATAGAAAAAATGAGATTTCTTTGACAAAAAAGAGTAATAGAAAAAATTAAAATGTTAATCTCTGCCATTCTTTTTTTAATTAATATACATTAGCCATAGATGAAAGGAGAATACCTGTATAAGTTTTTTTAAGGGAGGTTAAAATTTAAATTCCAGAAAAATAATAGAACTTACATTACCACCAGCAGACCTAACAATAGCAGACAGAGTTTTTGCAGAAGTTTGAACATTAGCTGCAATACATATATTATAACCCTTAAACAAAGAATGGGGACAAGCTTTTGCTCGTAAAACTGCACTTCTTAAATCCGATTTATACTTCAACAAATAATCCTTATCATTCAGAATGTGAGGTAATTCATCTGCATATCCATTTTTAAGATTGTGTTAGTAGCCGGAATAATAACTCAATGTAGACAAGAAAGTTTGGTCCATCTTACCAACAAATCTGCCTTGTCGAAAACTTTCTTTTAACCAAGTCGATGAGACCACCCAAGCACTGTGTAGTTAACAATAACTCCTTGTTATAATTATAAATAATCAACACAATGTGTACATGTAAGAATGTGGTAGGGCATATATTAGTGAGTAATAAGAACAACTTCACAAAAATATAAAACAATATCAGCATGTTTTGTTTTGATTATCTTTCTAGGATCAATTAATCATCCAAAGGATGCTGTTTTGCATTTTACCAAGTTGGGCATGGCGTTGAATATGAAATAATGTCATGGTTACTGTAAAATGAATTCTTGATACCACAGAAAAAAAAAAAGGATTCATTTGAAAGCGGCCATTAATCATCAGAAAAAAGGTTAAGCTTTCTGTAAGTATCCATCTTCATACTTATTGGCATGCACCCTAGTTCAATATAAAATTATAAATGGCCTTCACTAGTTACTTATTCAGTTTATTCCATCTGTTAACACCTGCATGCACCATCACCCACGTCCCTCGATAGCTGGACACACTTCAAAGACTACTTCTAGCCCAGTTTTCATCCAATGTCCAACACTCCAATTTCCAATATTGATACTTATTTTTTACTTATTTAACTTGATTAAAAGGAGTAATGGACACCAAAAACAATAAATTGGTAGATGATATAAATTGGTAAAACTAATACTGTACATCCACTAATCACGTTCCACGGAACCAACAAGATTAAAGAATATCTTCAATTCAAAGTATGGACCACTACCTTTTGGCACATTTCAATGGTAAATTTGAAATTGAAAAATTGGAATAACATTTTCCCAACCTCAAATAGTTCTTAAATGACCAGACTGAAATTTTGAGGAAAACTAACAATTCAAAAATATGAAAGTTTGCAATAAATAATGACTCTGGCAAAGATTGTAAGTTAGCTTTAAATGGCGCAAAAAATAATACCCTTTATAAATTACAAATCGATAAAGAGAACGTGAAAGTAGATCAGCACATCTGGCAGCAGTAGTATAGAAACATAAGCAAAATTCATAACAATAGAGATTAGGGGAATGTACTTCCAAAAATTTATTTAAACCAAGAGATGCTAAGATTCTAATAATCTGCAAATTATTAGACAATTAAAACCTGATTTCAACTATAAACAAATTTCAGTTTAAATTTAGGCTTGCTGACATTTTCGAAGTTTTGAACCTACCCGGAACAGAGAGCAGTACAGAAATTCAGAGTTTTTCTCACTTGTCCTGTGACAACATGTGTGGTTGAGCTTCCATCAGAGGCAATAGTTCCACCTAGGTCTTCAATCACCTATATGTAAAACAAATCTCTAAGAAATCTAGACTCCAAAATTTAAATCAATTGCCAGGATCTACAAAAAGAAAAATTAGGAAGCACAAAATTAGACCCCTATTATTTTTCCTACCATCTGTAGTAAACCAAACCCTAAAAAGAGTGTTACATTCGAAAGGTAGAGATCGGGTCTCTAAATAAAAATTACAATTTAAGAAAAAAAACACAAGTTACTCGTCAGTTCTTTTTTTTTTTTTTTTTTTTTTAGAAAAAGACTAAGATGTTACTCATCAGTTTACTAAAGCATTTAAAAAATACATGGGTTTATCACAAACCTTTGTAAGCTGTGTTTTCTTAGCGTCATCAGTGATGTTCATCAACATGATTCTAAAGCATTGTTCAGTTGATGGCAGTTTTAGGCTGATCGGAGCTTCTAAATGCATATGGTCTCCAATACATTTTTCAGAGTTCTTTGTAATTGAAGTATCACAATGAGGGGATTCCGCAGAACAAGGATTGGCCCTACCAGCCTCGGAGACAAAACCCCAGCTAGAATCTGATCGACAGTCAACAAACTGGCTTCCCCTCACTCTCTTTGACTTCAACGAGGATGAAGAGGCTTCCCAGGCCCTCTTTAAAACTTTTGTAGATTGAGAACAATGCGCTATATTAGCATAATTTTCATCCTGGGTACAATCTGCACCATTTGCTTGTCTGTCATCATTTGCTCTGGCAAAATCAACAGTGTCATTGCAGCAGTTCTTAGGATTCTGACTGTCAAATCCTGTCCATTGTGCAAGAGATCACAACTTACAAAAAATATAAAATGAAATACCAAATAGTCATGATAAATTTTTTTTCTTCTAATTCCAGCAAAAAATATTAATTTAGAAAATAATCTCAATTTGGAGTATGGGAGACAGACAGATTGATGATTAATTACCATTGAGTTTTCCACGTCCTCGTGAAGATCCAACTTTTACCAAAGCATTGGGTTTACTTTGACTTGTGTCTGTTCTATGGGAAGATTTCAAGTTAATGAGTAGTTCATCTGAGAATTCGAGCTGCTCATTTTCAACAATTGCAGGTGTAAAGGAATTCTGATGAGGCTGTGAGGGGAGACACTTCCCAGAGTTAGCATTGTCATCAAACAATTCCTTCTTTAGATGGAGAATCATGAGAGTCGAACCACCAGGAAAGCATAATGCTTTACGAATATCAGCTTTTACAGGTAACCTGCGGGCTCTACCTTTTGTATCCACCTGTGCTATTGATGAAAAACCCTGCATTTTTGGTCGAATAAAAGTTAACTCCCTCCGGAAAAGTTGCAACTCCCAAACAAAAGAAGCATATTTTAGAGAATAAAAATATAAGAATTCAAAGAGTGTAGATCTGAATTCTGAAATCTTTGGTCTATAGACTTAATGAAAGGCAGTCATATAATAAAAAATTATTCATATAATAAACAGCTGCAATTGTTGAAAATTCTAAAAAATGAATAACAATCATTCATATAATAAACAGCTGTCTGTAGAAAATTCTAAACTAAAAAATGAGTGGCAGTCAAAAATGAATATTTCTTCACTCATATATTATACTGTATTTTCTGTAGTGTAGCTTCTGCAGTGTGGTGTTGGAACAGCTGTCTTGAGTCCAATTCACAGTATAATCCAGATACTTCTAAAGTCTATAAGAGTAAGTTACAGTTTGTGATAACTACATATTCTGATGTAAGCAGATCCTTTCATTAAGTCTATAGACCTCAGATCTACACTCTTTGAATTCTTTCTCAATTTCTATACTTCAAAACTTAGATCTGCTCAAGATTCCAGAGATTTTTTTTTGTTAAAACGCTACCTGTTTAAGCCAAAATCCTTCAGATTCTTTGTCTCCCCAACAGAAAATAGAGCGAATGCCAACATTTTGAAGTCTCTTCCGGAGCTCTAGAAACAATATCTGACCAAAACCCTGCAGGATATCAACTAGTAATTAACTAAGAAAACTTAGATGAAGCCATAGATTATAGCTATTTATTGTGAACACCTATCAACGTATGTAAAAAGACAGCAGATGGCATGATTAGGAGAATTCAGAAAAGATGTAACATTTCATATAAGTAGATACAGCTCAAAATGATTGAGATGCAAATAAGTGAGAAGAACAAGCAAGTTACAAGATGACCGTGTATGTTTTCACTAAATGTCGCTAGCACAAACACTGATACTGAGAATACTTATCATGAAGGTATCTAATTAACTTCATTATACGCTTGAACGAGCAAACTACAATTAGAATTTAGATCTATATCAGAAGCTTTATATAAAATTTATATAAAACTTTGTGTGTAAAACCAATAGAACCTTACTGAGATTGACCATTGCAAGTTTATTTCATGAAACTAACTCCAGACCTGACATTTCAAATTTAAAAAAAAAAAAAAAAAAAAAAAAAAAAAAAAACTTAAAACTGGAATATAAAGGAATATGTAAAATATAAGCTGACCTTCCGTTGATAGATTGCATTGACAGCTGCAAGTGGGATCTCTGCATATTCTGTGTCTGCAGGGACGATTTGATAAGTAATTGCAGCTATAACCTGTAAAATGATGAAAGTGGATTATGAGTTAAGATGCTATAACTTATAACACATTTTATTATATTTCCCTTATGTTTACTGCTATGCATTGTTGTCTAGCTCAAACTAGATGAAGGAGCAAAAGTATTGTTTTCTTTTATTTCTAAGCCGGATGGTCTTAGCCTCTTAGAATGAAAAGGGAGAGTATCAGCAGATATCAATTAGGACTACTGTTGACAAACTGTCAACTTGCTTGTAGAACCAACACTGCATGCAACGATGGCTAAATGTAAACACACGCTGTAATTCGATACACAATCACAAAGACTAGTATCCTGGGGCTAAAAAGGTTAGGCTTTCTGTTTAAGAAATAGACACACACTCTTCTTAATTTGGAAATGTACTAAGATAGTGCATTAGGTTATTTATGGCAGCACAGTACAAGACCAAAATATGAAGTCATAAACATAAAACACCAATACAAAACAGAAGTATAGTCATCAGGCAAAATACCTTTCCTGAATCTCCAGCCAAACTGGATTTCAGAAGTAGTGTTCGATATTTCCTGCACGAACAGACAATCAATACTATAAACAAATAATCAATTAAAATCACCATAGTTAGAGTAATATCTGACACGGATTATTATCACACAGGAAAAGCAAAGACAATGAAAAGTATCTAATACCCATTAGTCACACATCTCTCAAGAAACTTTGATTGCTTTCCGGTATTTGCAGCATAATTCATCCCAGGTAGCTCGGTCATATACATCTGTAATACCTCCTGTAAACCCAACAATTTACATTCAAAGCATTAAAAAATTAAAATTTCTACATTTATATAACGATAAAATGAATAAACATGAATAACAACGGAGAGATACCAGTGTTGCACTACCTGAAGGTATGATTTGGTAATACCATCATCATCTTTAGGATTAACCAGCATGAACTCATGTTCTACGAATATATCAACCCAAGAGCAAGCATTATAATCACACAGATAAATACTTAAAATGAATAATTCAAAGAATATCGTGTAAAATTAGGGTTTTACCTCTTTCTTCAGGAGTGAAATTCCCAGAAGCGTTTTTATGGTTTGCAGAAACATCTTGAAACATGATAAAAAAAAAAATTGTTAATCGTTAATGGAATCAAATGAATACAAATAGAAGCGTAGTTAATTGGAAACAAAAAATATTACCAGATACTTTGATATTTCCGCTACGAGGAAGAGAGATTAAGAGTTCGTTGGAACTGGAATTGCAGGTGAAAGTGCTGGCTTCGACGGTAATTTCGCAGTTACCTGAGAAATGAAAAGAATATAGAAATCGAGAGATTAGAAATGAAGTAGTGAATGAAAAAGGGGTGAAATGAAGGGTTTTTAGGGTTTGAAGATTCACCGATGAAGATTGAGGAATGTTTTCTTTTTGGCGCCATCTTTTTTGTTTTGGTGTTGCGATTGGGTTTGATTCTTCAACTTTATAGAAGCGGGAGGGAGGGCACGGTCAATGCCTAATTTTAAGCTAGTCAAACAAACTCACTTTTGTTTTTTTTTTTTATGAGCGGATTCAAATAAGAATAGTTCATTAAAAAAAAAGTATAAAATGACAAAAATAATCATATGGTTGTTAGACCTAGATTGAACAAAAAAAAAATGAGGTTTCTTCTGCTTAAAATCGAAAGTGAATAGAATGAAATAGAGTCAAAACTTTCTAAAGCAATGAAGAAATGGATCATTCCAAACTTGTTAATAACAAGTAAATGATGCTCAAACCTTTGAACTTATTGTAGATAGACAAACCTTGCCCCACTAATATGTATTTTTTATAGGGTCGAGCATGCTTACTTACTCGGAACAAAATTATGATTTTGCACGTTTTAGTCAAAAATCAAAATAAATCGAGGTGTCTCATAAATGTTATGAAACTTTGCAGATCTTTTCGATGTAATTTTATAGAGGTCTTTAAAAAAAAAACTCAATTTTTGCAGATCTTTTTGATGTAAATTTATAGAAGTCTTTAAAAAAAAAAAATAACTCAATTCAAAATTTGATTTATAGGTTGGGGATTTCATTGTTTTGGTTTTTATGATTTTAGCACTTTAAAAAATCTTAATTAATTTTTCCCTTGTCGAAAAATTCTAATTTTACGTGGGATTCCTTATTTTAACGTCATAAACATAGCTATGAAAAATCATGAGAGAAAAAAAAAAAAAAGGTTATGTTAACCGGTGCCCCCCACTGACTAAGAAAACTAAAAAAAGAAAATTTTAAATTAAAATAAATACTTTTTAGACTTTTAATGAGTTGACTGCACAAGTTCCAATGTGATATTACTATAATTAGACCTCTATATCAATTTTTTGAACTTTATATAAAGAGGATAAAAATAGTTCATTTTTTCTTTATTTCAGTCCCCAATTAATGTTACAAAAAAAATTGAACAAAAACAAATGTTTGAGAAACAAATTGAGGCATAAAATATGCCTCATGACAAGATTCTCTATTCGGTAACCGTCTTTTGTGTGACTTGGTTGTTAAATGACCAAAATAGAAAGAATCTCAAATTATAAAGGTAGAATTTGTGTTTTATTTTTTATCGGGCTATTTCAATAATTAACCTAGGTTACAAAAACAGTGGAAGACGACTGGTGAATGGAGTATGAGGCCCCTAGGGAGGGGATTTTTTGAATTCACATTTGCTTCTGATAATGATTTACGCAAAGATTTTAAACATGCACAAGCAAAGGAACACTCATGCTCAAG
Organism: Medicago sativa; assembly: GCF_051527215.1. NCBI lineage: Eukaryota > Viridiplantae > Streptophyta > Magnoliopsida > Fabales > Fabaceae > Medicago > Medicago sativa. The sequence goes on along the minus strand of NC_140755.1, from coordinate 87,116,926 downwards.
TGTGGATCTCAAGCCGGGGGTTCTAAGACTATTTGAATGGACCAAAGATTTTAACATGCACAAGCAAAGGAACACTCATGCTCAAGTGTGGATTCGTTTGATGGAATTGCCACAAGAGTACTGGATGGATAGGACGTTAAGAGAAATTGCTAGTGTCGTGGGCACACCACTCATTATTGATAATGCAACGTCCAAGAGACTTTATGGACACTATGCTCGCATCTTAGTCGATATGGATTTTTCTCGCAAGATGTTTTATGAAATAACGGTTGAAAGGGAAGGATACTCTTATAATGTAGAGGTGGCCTATGAGTGGCTCCCTGACTTTTGTTCACACTGCCAAAACATTGGCCATGACGTCACAGTTTGTCGATGGCTTTATCCCCGTCAGGATAATAATGCTCACAAACAAGCAGTTGCACAGGGGAAAAAGCCAGCACCAACAAAGAAACAGACATGGATTCCTACTACTGAAAATCCTTCCGGCATAGGGTCTTTTCTTGCATTCACTTGCCCTCAACAAGATGTGACACCAGCAATGACAGCAGAGGTGCCTCCACCTCCAGAACAGACAACAGAGGTGCCTCCACCACCAATACCAACAACACAGGTGCCTCCACCTCCAGCACCACATCATATAGCCACGGTTGTCCCTGCCCATGTCCCTGTTCAGCAAGACATTACACTCACGGTAGAGGACGTCCAGCACGAGACCCTAGAGGTAGATAATTCAGATGCACAACATGTGGCAGACACAACCATGAGCACTCATGATACAGAGAATTTGGAGCAGACAAGTGATATACCTATTCAGGCAGCCACGGTAAACAGCACTGCTTTGTCGCAAAATTCTTTCAGTATGCAACTTAATAATAATGTTACAGATGAAATTGTTCGTACTGAAATTATTAATGCTGAGCCAATTTTAACGTCGGTCCGGACTTTAGATGTCTCCTCTATATAGGCAAACCCTAATGCAAATATTGACCCTACTTTATGGAAAGAAATGGACTTTATGCAAGCATGGTTAGATAAGGTTGCTGCAACAGAAGTGCCTTTTCCCCCGCGCTCTCCAAGTCTCAAAAGAAAAAATTGAATAAGCAGAAGGTAGATTTTCAAACCAAAACCCGTTCATAGGGTCCTCTTCCAACCTTTAAATGAAGATTATTTTTTTAGAACATTTGGGGGATCGGTAACAATGATTCCCGCTTAGTTTTTAGAGATTTGTAAATTGTTGTGCAGACGCTTTGGCTTCTTTGGGGCATTAGCTGCCTGACACTTCTTGGTTCCACGTTATGTCAGTTTCTTTGTCATTTGATTTCACTAGAGATAGAAATGGGCTGCCCAACTATAGATTCTTGTAGCCTTTTCTGTCTTTTTTCTGCTTTGTTTTGAGGGTATTGGCCTAGTCCCCCCTTCCTTTGTACAATTTTTCCTTTTTTTAATAATATTACATATTAGAGAGGCGGTAAAGGATGGGAGTTGTTGGGTGCCAACCTAGTTGGGATGTTTCAGCTTCTCCCTGATACCTAACCTCTCTGTTTGCCTATCAAAAAGAAAAAATAATTAACCTAAGTTTTATCATAAGAAATTTACCACTTTAGCATATAAAAGGAGTATCTAAATATTTCATTTTAGAACAACTATATTTAATTCATTGTAAAAAAAATGTAAAGGCTAATTTTATCTATTACTTTACCACAAGTGCATCTTCTTTTTTTAGGGATGTGTGCATGAAAAAATTTGGACGGGAGAGGGGGATTATTTTTCTTGTTTAAATTAAGGAAGCTATAAAAAAATCTAAAAATTAATCAAATGTGATTGCCATGATATATAATCATCTATCATGTTATTCTTTTAATGTTTTAAAAAACTCAAATACATGTCAAAACATAGACTAAACCCTCAATCCATTTATAAAAATAAAAAAACCTCAATCCAAAATATACCCTTAACTATCTATGATTTTTTTTTCTTTCCAAATTCAATTTCGTAGCGCATTGCAAACAAAAGAGACTGTTAGTTGCACTCTTCTGCGTGATAATTCACCACACCAGCTGCAGATTGGTGTCTGACAATCGTACACCGGCATGTGGTTGCATCAGGAAAGCTTCCTGCATCAAACCTGAATTATGGTGCAGCCAGACTCCCATAACATAACATTTGTGATTACCACAATTTTATGTTAACTGATTAAACAAAAGAGACAAAGGATGGGACATACATATTATGATATAAGCATTATTGCATAAGAGCTTTCTCTGTTTGTCAGTTTGTATTTCTGTTTCAGCATCAGACCAGGTTGCATCTTCTCCCTTAAGTTTACCAGGGCTCATTGATCTTCACGAGGAACCTTTGTTTTCTCCAAATCAAAATTCACCATCTTTGGAACTTTTTTTGCAAGCAAGAAGAAAAGAAACAAGGAACTACATGCAAGGAAGTTGAACATGAAGGGCATCAGCCATCAATGCCAGCTGAAGCTGTTGTGGTGGATAAGCATGGAAGCAATAGACCTCATGTTGCTCAGCTCCAAGTCTCGATAAAATATCTGCACAAGCATTATCTTCCTTGAGAGAATGAACCAAATTTAGGGACCAATTTCTTTGCATCAGGGAGCGTATGTCAGCCACTAAGCTACCATAGGCATCATGCTCAATATTGGCCTCCTCAATGTGATTGATAGCTTCCAAGGAATCAGTTTCAACTAATATATTTCTGTAACCCAAATCCCAAGCTGTGATCAAACCTTGACATATGGCATAAAGTTCAGCTTTCATATTAGTTGTAAAGCCCAGAGAGCCATAGAACCCACCAAGCCAATTCCCATCCACATCACGAAAGAGACCCCCATAACCAGCATTTCTAGGATTGTCCATGCAACAACCATCCACGTTCAACTTAATAAAACGCCTGGTAGGTGAGGTGTGTTCTTGTACTAGAGACTTGATCATAGAATACAACCCATTATCTGTTAGAGAATCTCCCTCGGGGATGGAATTATTTCCATCCTTCCAGAGCAGAAAAGTGGTGACAGAAAACTTCAAGCAGTCGGCATCATAGTCTTCGCTGATATTTGGCAACCAGGACCTACGAAGGAACCTATGCATCCAATCATGACGTGAAATTGAAAAAAACTCATCCTGCATTTGAGGAGGAACCATTTGAACCCAAATTGCACAAGCTCGCCTACAGTCTCTTAAAACATGGATAGTGGTAGCCCCTTCCATGCTGCAGAACCTGCACCTCGGAATAGTAGGCAAGCGTTCACATAGGACGGCCAGCAGGAAAGTTTTGTAACATTGGGGAACCTTGAGTCGGCTTATCCATCTCCATGATGTAATAGGAGAATCAAAAGATGAAGAAGAAGAAGAAGAAGAAGAAGATAAGCAATTGCCTCGTGAAACATATTGTTTGGCAGAAGAAATGTTGCATTCAGACAGTTTTGTGCGCATGAGTTGTGCATCCTCCTTACATAATATGCGCCACCCGCATTTCTTTATAACTAACTTACTCTTAAGACTAGAACTGAAAAATATTAACTGAAACTTGTCTTGAACATAAGACCAACGGGATGCAGGAACAGGAATATACAAAACCAATAGATGAGGATGCTTGGAATTTGGCACTCCATAAATGAAACCATGCTCCAACAACTTTTGACATAGCTGGCGCAAAAAATTATTGGTAGCAGGAACTTTTGAAATCCAACCAACACGATAATCCTGGGAAGGTGTAGAAGACACCACATCTTCTACGACAAGGGAAACCAAAAGTCCCCACCATTCACTTCTATCATACCGCTGACGAAGTTGAGCCATGTTTATCGATATTGACACAGTAGAATCAGCCCATATGTAGTTATCTTTTAAATATTGTATGTCCCGGTCAAAATAGTTTTGATAGAAAAAAGTTGATGGAATTTCGTTTCCAGGACTTACCAATAAAGTTTTGATCTGATTTGCATCTTGCAACTGTTACAGGGAAATCAGAATGTTAAAATGTTAACAGGAAACTGTGTTATAAAAGAAAGAGATGCATGGTTAGTGTATTGTACCTTATCAAAAGCAAATGATGCCAAGTGACCCCATATCTCTTGTGGATTTGATAAGGGTTTCAATGAACCGCAATCACTTGTATCAACAAAATGTACATTTGGTGGTAGATTAGGCAACGACTGCAGGTTTTGGCAGCTACTCAACACAAGTCTTTCTAGCTTCAAAAGTTTCGATAGGCAGCCATCACGAAGATTCACAAAATTATTCCCACTAATATCTAATGTTACCAGTGAAGATAAACAACCAAGATCATCAGGAATTGATTCATCATAGAGATTGCAATAGCTTAAGTCTAGTTTCTTCAATGAGGATAGACCAGAAAAAGAAGGTAAGATTAATTTCTTGGGAATTGGATGAGTACGAAACCCGAAAATCTTACCCAAAGGGAGGAGTGAGCTCTCTGAGTTCAGTGCTAGTCCTTTGCATCCATGAAATAAAAGTGATATAAGATTTTTCAAATGAACAATAGATGAAGGAACTTCTCTTATAGCAGTGTCACTCATATTAAGATACTCCAAAGCCTCATTTTCATGCAAATTATCAGGAAGCTTGGAAAATTTTGAGCAACCAGATAGATTGAGCCTTTTGAGAGATTTCAATTTAGAAAAGGTATTTGGAAGAGAAACAATATTTTTACAATCCCGTAAAAGCAAACTATTAAGACCTGTCAAGTAACCAATAGTTGGAGGTAGTTCAGCTATGGGAATCTCATCCAAAGCAAGTGAGCATAGATTTGTCATACTTTCCCCGAAATCAGGAAGCTTTCTAACTGCTGTGCAGCCTGTTAGAATGAGACGCTTCAAAGAATTCATTTCCAATTTTCCTGGAAGGTTTTTAAGATTTTTGCAATCCTCTAATGTCACATATGACATCTTTTTAAGAAGTCCAAGAGAAGCATGAACCTCAACTAGGTTTATGCAGCCTTCAAGATCCAATTTTTCAAGATTTGGAATTCCAGTGAAATCTGGAGTTTGATGTAGATATTTGGAGTTTTTCAAATTAATGGTCTTCAAATTTTCCAGAAGCTGAAAATATGAAAATAAATACATTATATGTGTTTGCATGTGTTGAGATCTCTCAATGACTAGAGATATGACTAAAGTAATCGGTATATGAGGCTCGGGCAATCCTTACCTCTTAGGTTAGCTTTTGGGATTGAATAAGGTCTCAAACCGACATTCAAACATTGTATTAGAGTCGACCATATATCTGTTGTGAGGGGTGTAAACCCAAATTCTACATATGTATATGAGTATCTGTATACACACACACCCACGCGCGTGTGTGTGTGTGTGTGTGTGTGTGTGTGTGCGCGCACATGTACATATTATCTCTTAGAATTAAATAGGATCTGGAGATTAAATGGAAGAATATTACCTTTGTTCCTTTCCAAAGGTGCTTTATTTTGCTATGACACATATCAAGGTCAACAAGTTCATCCGATTGATCTCCAATTGGCAATGACTCGAGAGGACATTCCTTCCATACAAGAACTTTTAACCCACTGGGAAGACATTTGAGACCAAGTTGAAGTTGCAATTTATTTAATATCATGAGCAATCTAAGATTACCCATCTTTGCAAAAGCTTCAGGGTTCCAACTTGCTTCAAATTCTTCAGACAGATTGAGAACTATTGCTTGAGTAGATTCAGTTCCCTTTAAAAATAGGACAATGAAAACAACATAAGTGATAATGAGAGTAAGTTATAACATATACATTAAGAGTCTTACCTTATTATTTCTCAATACTTGATCAATGTCCTTTAGAGACCACAACCTACTCCGCTTGCCGGCATCATTAAGAGATTCATGGAGAACGATATTTCTACCCATTTCTTGAAGCAAATCATGCATCCCCAAATGCCACCCATCATAAGTTATTAATGATTTTTCAATAAGAACGTCTATACCAATCAATGGATTAAGACCACAATTTTCCAATATTTGTGTTACATGATCCTTGAGGCTCCCTTTGAAAAAACAAGCAATATCTAGAAATATCGCCTTTTCCATATCCCGCAATCCATCATAACTTATTCTTAATGTCTTGTAAATATCATTTTGCAGGTCCTGCTGCAACATTTTCAAAGCGTCTTCCCATACAGATGCCTTCCTTCCACAGAGGAATGAACCCAACACTTTGAGTGCCAAGGGAATACCTCCAGCACATTGAACCGCCCGTTTTGACAACTCTACGAAACCTTCTTCAGGCTTTCCACTTCTAAAAGCTTTTTGAGAAAAAAGTTGAAGGGATTCATCACTGTTTAAGATTTGAGCATCATAAATTTCACACACACAGAGTGATACTAGGAGATGCTTGTCTCTAGTTGTTATTATTACCCTGCTCCCAGGACCAAACCATTGCTTTCCAGCTAAATTCTCTAGTTGGATATCAGAACTTAGATCATCAAGGACAAGGAGAACTTTTTTATTGAATAGAAGATTCCGTATTGTCTCTTTTCCTTGGTCCAAACTTTCAATTTTCATGCTGCTTATTTTTAGACGAGAAAGCAATTTTCTTTGTAAACAAAGCAGACCATCTCTTTCACTAGAAACCTCTCTAACATTCTCAAGAAAGCAACTGACATCAAATTGGTTATGGATTTTCTTGTAGACATGTTTGGCTAGAGTTGTCTTTCCTATGCCACCCATGCCCCATATCCCCTCAAAGCGAATTTCCTCAGAATCTGTCCTTAAAAGTGAACACATGTTATTTATCCTTGAATCAATTCCGACCAGTTCATCATCATAATGTGGCAATTTAGGTTGTAACTTTTTCCATACTTCTGCAACAATTTCTTCAATGAGTTCTGTTTCACGCCTATAAAGAATAAATTTGAAATGAGTTAACTAATATTTAACATGAATGATAATTAACGAACAAAATGAACATGAGTGACAACTTATTTTGATTATGGTTTCATTTATATCTATATTGTATAGCATATTACTTTTGGCAATATTCTTATCATACTTTTTGATTAATAAGGTTACTTTAATTCTATTTATTGTTTTTAACAAAAAAAATTCATCAAGGAAATAATAGAAACAAAAAATGTTAGTACTGCTTCTGGTAACCCACTTGTTGAATTAGAGTCATGAAATGAGAAAAATAGTGATCATTTCTTAGTGAGAATCCCACTTTGAATGAAAAAGTGGATGTTGAGCAATGAACATTATATAAGTGAGAGGACCCATAAACACAATGCCTTAAGGTTTTGGGTTAAGATGTGGTGTCCAAGTCATGTATATGATTGCTCAAAGCCTAATATGATGATCCCTGATCCCTCACGACCCAACAGTGGTATCAGATCTGATGATTCGATCAAGTCCTTGTATCAAAAGTCTTCATAACCAAGGTGTTCAAGATGTGTATCCTTTTGGATGAAAAAACTTGCGGTGATTTTCAGGTGTTTGCATGTATATTAATAATATTAATTTCAAAATTGTTGCTTATGACGTTCAACGTTGTTGTGACCGAATGGTTACTAAATTGTGACACATTGTAATTTTCATTAATCAACTACTAAACTTAATTAACATGTTTCTTAAAGAATGATTAACCACGTAGTTGAACTGCATTGAATATTTTAAATCTGAAACCTCTCAGTTGTGTGAGCTTCAGTGTACCAACAAACATATATATAATTTTGCATAAAAACTTACCGACCCTTGGAGCTCCAACCAGACAACTCTGCAACCTGAGCCAAAGCCTCCCTCCACATCCTCACCTTTTCACTATCATCTCCAAACTTTTCACCGTGTTTAACAAAAGCCTCTGCAAAAGAACCTCGCTGGTGCCTCACATCAGTGGGATCCACGTCATAAAACACAGGAAAAACACAACGACCAAATTGGATTCGAGATCGGAGGATGGTAACTAGCTCATCCAAGCACCACCGGGAAGAAGCGTAGTCAGGAGAGAGAATGACCACTGAAGATAGTGATTGCTCGATCGCATTTAGAAGCTCCGGTGCAATAACTTCACCTCTCTGAAGCTCTGTGTCGTCCTTGAAAACTGTTAAGCCGGTTCTGTTAAACGCTGCGTAGAGGTGATCGGTGAATTTGTTGCGAGTTTCTACTCCTCTGAAACTCAAGAACACGTGAAATTTCCATGGTGGAGAATTGGTTGCTGCCATTCGAAGGAAGAATCAGAATTCACAACTCTCTCTCTCTCTTTCTTGACTGCGAATTTATCTTTCTATGTTTGTTTGTTGGTTTACAATAACTGAATTGGTTGAACTTTCATTTCAACTACGATCGACCAACTACTACACACATCAACATATATGAAGCAAATTAATTAGTCTTTGGTTGGTTGGTTGATCAAGAAATTACTCCCTCCGTTTTTTGCAAATCCGATCACATTTATAACAATTTTTTACTCCCTCCCTTCCTTTTTGTAACTCTCTTTTTTTAAGAAAAAATTTGTTTTTATTTAACTCTCACTTTTAAAGTTCACTGCAAACATTAGAAATTATTTTACTAATATTGCTCTTAGTTATTAATTACGGGAAAAAATATAATTAGATATTAATTGAATAAGGTTATTATAGTAAAATTATAAATTATTCTATAATTTTTTTTAGATAATCAAAAGTATTAATATTTATTGATTGATTTGGTTTATGTAAAATGTCAAAAAGTGATAATTAAAAAGGAAATGGATAGTAATTCATTAAATAATTGGTATATTTGGTGAAAAAAATTGCATTGCCAATTTTAGTCCTTGCTAAAATAAAATTTGTTTATTTATCCTTTAAATCTAAAATATTTACAATTTTTTTGCACACATGTTTAGAACAATATTTGCTCAAAAAAAATGTTTAGAACAATATAAAAAACTTATTTGATTATTATTTATTATTTTTACATAAGACAAATGAAATATGAATTTTTTAAACCAAACCTCAAACTTAAGCTTTGTTTGGGAGTTTAGAGGGGAGGGGAAGGAAGGGCATTGGGGGAAAGATAAAAATATATGAGAAATTTGATAAATCTTTCACATTTTTTGAAAGTGTTTTTTGATAGTAATAAATTAATGATTATGATTAATATTTTAATTTTAATAATATATTTTGATGTATAGATTAAAAATGTTGATGTCAAACTATGCAGTGATAGTGGGCATGGATCATCCACAGCAAAACCGACAGATGATTTATTCTCCAAAATGAATCAGTATACTTAATAACATTGTTCTTCTAAAAGTTCATCTAATAATATAGAGCTTTGCTATTTTATGTACCAAAATTTCACTACAGAATTTTACAAATTAAGTGAATAGCTTACCATGCACAGAGAAAGGATAATCCAGAAAACCGTTCATAAGGATAGAAAAGTAACTCTACTTCAATAATTGCATTTCGCTTGAGTCTTAATTTTTTTGGGCGATTTTTAGCATTTTCCAATGGAATAAAATTTCGATTTAGACAAAACACTAACAATGAATCCGATCACAAGAAAACAATATTAAAATCAATTACTAGTCAAGGATCAAATTGCATGTTATATACCTATCATGTATCTATGGAATTTCTTTAGCAGCAGTAGCAGGGTCAGGGGTGCAAATTAGTTTTATCCTAATCAAAAAGAAAAGGCTATTTACACAAATAGTTAGTCCAAATGAACCATTCACTCATCAGCAACAGCCAGATTGTACTTTCTTGCCAAAGTAAGAGCAGTTTTGTCTCTGTCACTCATAATGCCATCTATCATCCTAAACTTTTTGTAATGAACTTTAAGAGTTTCGGCCTGCTGAGCTGCCAACTTCTCTTCTTCTTTTAACAGCACCTAAAAAAATGCATGCAAATAAACACACTTAGAATAACTTAACACAGAATCTCTCATAGAATACATCAACAAACATAATTTTAATCAGTGGCGGTACATGAGTTAATACAAACTGTTGTTAAATAATGGTTTTAGCAACAATATAGCAATATAGGGCAGTGGAATTTGAATAAACTGTTATTCTCTGCAATCCGGATTGACAACAATGCTTTTAATGGTTAACAAGTCAGTTTGGTGTTATTTTGGCACCAGAGGGGACTAGATGATCTTCCATACAAATTAAAATAAGAGTGTGTGTAATCTACTAGGAATAAACTAGAAGCAATTGCGTTTAGAGTTCAAACATACTATGAACTGTTAAAAAATATGAAAAAAGTGAGTTCTTCAACCCAAAGAAGTAAAAGGATGCATTTTGATTTCAGTTTTTGCATCAGTAACATACAACTTTCAGAAAATCTTGGACTTCTCTTATGCGAGCTTGTCTCTATTCTATATTTAGCAATTACGGATGTACTGACCTCTGATTTATTTTGTAGTGCATCAGAAAAATAACTTGCTAAAATTCAAAGTGAATAAAATTTACTTTGAAGACATAGGTCACTTTTGGGGGAGTTTTTTTTTTTTTTTTTTTTTACTTCAACTCTCCCACAACAAACACATTTTAAACATGAGTGTTTCCTTCCAGTAATGTTCTCTCACAGAACAATGTCAGGGTATGGATTATACAGAGCAAACTGGCTTCACATGACACATGGTAGGGGTAAAACAAATCAACCGATGTACCATACAGTTTCTTGAAAATAAATAAAATAAATTATCACAATCCTGTATACGTGTTAACAAATCAACCAATGATCCAAACAGTTTTTTGAGATCCAACTCCTCGTAGAATTTGAAATCCATAGTCTCCGATATTTTTTTATATGAAAAGACCATTTTTTTCATCTCGACTTTTTGCCTATTTAAAACTTTGCACCTAATGTTTTCTGTTATGTCGATTTCACCCTAAGCTCTCTTATCATCAGTATAAGTGATAAAAACTATGTTCTAATGGCCCAAAAGAAATCCAGCATCACTTGGTACATCAGCATTTCCACTGGCTTCTCCCACAAACTTACTAGTAAGTTTCATACTTACAAATAAACATGCTTAAGGTTACTGCTATTCCGTTAAAAATAAAAATGTAGTTGGAAATTCATATGTTCAACATCTACTTCTAGAGGCTTACTCTGCAAATCGAAGAAGTTATTGGAATAGTAATAGCAATAAGAGAGAGAAAAAAAATGTATTATTAGAAATGAACTTACTCTGTGCATGAGTGCTATTTCTGCAGAATGTTTACGTGTAAGATTCTTCAGTTCCATCGCCACCTCAAAATCAGGGTCACTTTGCTCCAACCAACAACACTTCATCTTTCTCTTCGGCTTCATTGGCCGATCATCAAACATTTCCATTACAGCAGGACGAGCTCTTACAGGCCGCGGCATCCCTGACATCATGAAAGGATATTGCTTGATCATTGCTATCACTTCCTTGACCTTCTTGGCAGAATCCAATTCCACCAATGCACATTGTGGCACGCTGCTTGGTCCTAGGTAGTTGGGGATAAACTTGACACTTTTCACAGATGCAAACTGGTCGAGCGCAGTTCTAATCACAGATTCCGTAACTTGCGGAGACATGTTGAAAAAGTACACTGTCCTTTGAACTTTCTCTTCAAATGCAGCATAATCTTCAGCTGACGATTCCATGTATCAAGTGAATGAAACCTGAGAATAAAAAATTTCTTATCTTAGGGCTAAAGTGAATGAAACTAAACATTATGCGATAAGAGTCCAAAAAGGAAAATAAACTTAATGTCGCAAGGGATGAGAATGATATGATGGATCAGTGATTGCGTAAGACAATATAGGATTAGAAATACAATTATAAAGAAGAAATTGAGATAACCCTCATAGTAGAGAAGATGGTAGAATCTTGTCTTAGATGATTTAGTGCTTGGACATATATGGAGAAGACCTATAAAAGCCCCAGTAGGGAGAATAGACCAGATATACTGTAGTAAGAGAAATTTAAAGGTAAATGGTCTATCTTGATCCTAATTGATAACAGGATAAAAGAAACACGTTCAGATATTAGAATAATTTTCCTGTTATCCCAGAGACATGCCATTAGCATGCACAAAAGCTTAAGGTCTTAAACATATAAGTAGCCGAATTCACCACTCATAAAAGCCATTTTATAAAGTGTAAAACAATACAATGTCTCTGAAATTCATAACTTCTGAGCTAATGTAGAAATGACTGAATCATACAAATTGCAGAGAAATGAACATAGTTTGAACAAAATCCCATGTTCAGTGCTAAGAGTTCCACAGAAAAATTTATCCATTAGAATCTTATTAGTTTTCCAACAAAAGAAAAAGGCAAAAAATCCCATGTTCATTGCCAAGAGTTCCAGAGAAAAATTTATACATGCTTTGTAACAGTAAAAAAACACAGAATCAAAGCTCCAGTTTACATGAAACTTCGAACCAATCACAAGACACTATAGAACTTTTTAAGAATATATCAACTTCCATCTATGAAGCACTGACACCATTCACGACATTGACACTGACACTGACACAGGTTAAAATTTGAAGGAAAAAAAATGAAGTAATTGAATGTATCCATGTGTCAGTGACCTTCCAAACCCATCAGAAGTGTCAGTGCTATAGTGATTTCTATTCAACATTCAAGCTATGGTTCTATTTTGCAATCGACAACAGCAATATAAATTTTTTAGATATCTACTCAACGGCATTGTAACTACGGTCTCATCGGCCACAGTTTGACGCAATATCATGATTCAAAGAGTAACCATGACCGCAATTTAGACCCATTTGCGGATTTTTGCCGCAAATAGACCAGCAACAAGCTGAAGAACTTATGCAACATTAACTTTTAAGAGACAAAAATCCTAAACTTTCAAAAACCCTAAATTAAAATATACATATATAGAGTTATATGTAAAAGCGTAATTTTCAAAATTTGCAATGCAATGTGCGAAGCTAGAATCCACAATCGCGTCAGTTTAGCGCGGTATGGAGAATGGAGCTCTCCTGCAAGTCGCGGCCGGAAATCGCGGAGGAATCGTATCCGCGGGTGATACAATGAGATGAAAAAGTAATTACGAAAAATGGAGAAAGATGAACCTGAACGAGTTTACTGAATTTTCCGGTGGCCGGCGACCTACTCCGACTGGTTTTCCGGCGAGTTGAGTTCAGTTCAGCGACGGTTACAGTTTCCTTGTGTTTAGAATTTTCTTCTGTCACAATTTTCTAGCAGGGAAAAATAATATTCAAAATTATAAATTAATCTTCGAAAATTCTTGTGTCAATTTGGGTTCGGTTCTGAACTTTTATACACCGGTTCAGTTTAATACCGGTTCAGTTCGGTTCGGTTCGATTCAACAGTTTGGTTCGGTTTTTGGTTTTTTTTTCCCACCCCTAAGTCCCTGAACCAGTTTATCTCATTCTCTCTGTCTACAGTCTACACTACACTTGGAAGTTGGAAGCGAAGCCATGGCTATCTTGTTCTCTACAATTGCACTTCCCTCCACAAACCTCACTTCCATCTTCAACAACACTTCACATTCTCACGCACTTCGCCATTTCTCAGGTAATACTACTAAACGCTTTCATAAAGCTTCTTCCTTTATTGCTTTTGCTGTGAAGAATAACCCCACCATAAGAAAAACCACTCCAAGAAGAGATAGTAGAAACCCACTTTTGAGTGAAGGAAGAGATGAAGATGAAGCTCTTGGACCCATTTGCCCTGGTTGTGGAATTTTCATGCAAGATAATGATCCAAATCTTCCTGGTTTTTACCAACAAAAAGAGGTCAAAATTGAAGCTTTTTCAGAAGAAGATTATGAATTAGATGATGAAGAGGATGATGGTGAAGAAGAAGATAAAGGGTCAAATGATGATGAGACTGAGTGGGATTCTGATGAGTTGGAAGCTATGTTACTTGGTGAAGAAAATGATGATAAGGTTGATTTGGATGGGTTTACACATGCAGGTGTTGGGTATGGTAATGTTACTGAGGAGGTTTTAGAGAGGGCTAAGAAGAAGAAGGTTTCAAAAGCTGAGAAGAAGAGAATGGTTAGGGAAGCTGAGAAGGTGAAAGAAGAGGTTACTGTTTGTGCTAGGTGTCATTCCTTGAGAAATTATGGGCAAGTGAAGAATTATATGGCGGAGAATTTGATACCGGATTTTGATTTTGATAGGTTGATTTCAACTAGGTTGATGAATCCTGCTGGTAGTGGTAGTTCTACTGTTGTTGTTATGGTTGTGGATTGTGTTGATTTTGATGGTTCTTTCCCGAGAACAGCTGTGAAATCATTGTTTAAGGCGTTGGAAGGTATGCAGGAGAATACGAAGAAGGGTAAGAAACTGCCAAAGCTTGTGCTTGTATCTACTAAGGTCGATCTCCTACCATCACAAGTTTCTCCAACGAGATTGGATAGATGGGTTCGACACCGTGCAAGTGCGGGAGGAGCGCCTAAGTTAAGCGCAGTTTATTTGGTCAGTTCTCGAAAGGATTTAGGTGTGAGGAATGTGTTGTCGTTTGTAAAGGATTTGGCTGGTCCTCGTGGGAATGTTTGGGTTATTGGGGCTCAAAATGCTGGGAAGTCTACTCTGATCAATGCATTTGCGAAGAAAGAAGGAGCCAAAGTTACCAAGCTCACGGAAGCTCCAGTTCCTGGGACGACACTTGGGATCTTGAGGATTGCAGGAATTTTGTCAGCCAAGGCTAAGATGTTTGATACTCCAGGGCTCTTGCATCCATATTTATTGTCGATGAGATTAAATCGGGAGGAACAAAAGATGGTTGAGATACGGAAGGAACTTAAACCTCGTTCATATAGAATTAAGGCAAGTCAATTATTGCTACTGTCATTTTCTTATTTTCTTGCATAGATTATGTACGATTATATGTGTGATTTTTGCATGTGCATTAGTTAATAGCTAACAGAAATGAGAATAGTTCTTATTTAAATGTTTTTATGTGTGTTGGCTATTTAACAATGCGAGAAATTATCTGATTTCTGGAGATTATGAACCATGAATATCTGTAGTGAGTTGAGTTGAGATTGTAAGGTTTTTATGTGTATTAGTATGTATGTATGTGTCTATGTAGGTTGTCAAATAGATCCTATAGCGACGCTATGACATTATAGTGTAGCAGAATTTGAACAAATCGCTATTTTACGCAATACGCGATTGACAATATTGACGTATATTTCACAAGGAGATGCTGTTTGAATCTTACATGTTGGTTTTAATTTGCAGGCTGGACAAG
The DNA here is from genome assembly GCF_051527215.1 of Medicago sativa. Lineage (NCBI taxonomy): Eukaryota > Viridiplantae > Streptophyta > Magnoliopsida > Fabales > Fabaceae > Medicago > Medicago sativa. The sequence continues at coordinate 87,101,730 of NC_140755.1, read as the reverse complement.
CTATACATGTTGGTGGCTTGGCAAGACTTGATCTAATTGAAGCCTCTGTTCAAACAATGTATGTCACTGTTTGGGCATCACCAAATGTTTCTCTACACATGGGAAAAATAGAAAATGCTAATGATATTTGGAATAATCATGTTGGCGTCAGGCTGCAGGTAAGCCTTTTCCTGTTATACTTTGCACTGCTGAGGAGATACAATCGGCACGTTTCCATATTCTGACCATCTTTTGTTCAATCCATTTGATTGATTTATTTGTCTTGATCCCTCTCTGGTCTTGCAAATCTCACTTTAGGCGTGATATGATGGAATATTTTGCACAGTTTCTCTGTTGGTTATGCTTTAATACATCATCATATTCGAATAATCTAATGATAAGTATATCTTTTGATTTTCTTAAGTGGGGTTGAGGGTACTAGGTAGGGGTACTTCGATATATTTGAGTATTGAGCACCATTTACAATTGTTTCTAGGCAATTTTGTTGCCTCACACACAGTGAATATATTGGTTATCGTTGTTATTTTTTTAAAAAAGAAATTACATACTTTATTAGGGTTCCCAATTTGTTTAAAATGCTTCAAGGGCCACGTGTTCTATTCTTCAGTTTTTTAGATTTTGTTATTATATCAGTAGCATGCAAGTTGGGATTGGGATTACTTTATAAGTATAGGAGCTTATAGGTATATATAAGCGTATAGGTTTGCACAAGTGTTTATCTTTAATTATATGTATTAATATTAAATTTAATATTTTTACTAACGCCATAAATGTTTTATTACTTTTCATTGTAGCTAAGTTAGTTCAAGATACCATTTGAACGCAAGTAAAAATTCCTGTTAGTGGCAACTGTTCTGCATCATGGACATGGAGTAATTGAGTGAACATAAAAGATAGTATGTCGTAACTAAACTATCTCATAGAACCCGTAAAATCAAGATAGGAAACTGTATATTATTGAATGGTAAAGACGAGCTTAAGAGCTCCACAGTGTTGGAAAATGCAGAAAAGCAGAATGTAAACCAGAGTTCTAGGAACTCCTAAACCAGAGCTAGGCTCCCTAACCAGAGAGAAACCTCTCCTAACTGACTCTAACAGCTTTTCTGAATCATTTTCCCACTCCACTGCCCTCTCTTTATTCTTTTTTTTGACGAACCACTGCCCTCTCTTTTATAACAGAGATTTCTTAAAATCAGGGAATATTCCAACAGACTCTTATTCCCTCTATTCAGCTTGGTTATTGGTCTTAGGCCCAAAACCAGTGTCCTGTCACTATCTTTCTTTCAGTTACAGTCTATGAAGAAATAAGTTATACACTGTCCTGCTAGTTAGTAATATAAATTATTGATCAACAGAAGTTGTTTCAAAAGTCATAAATAATCCTTTAATTTAAAGCTTACAGTGAGCTATCGTGATTCTGGTAATACTCTCACATTAAAGTGTAAATCTTGGAATCTCAGATGTACATTATAGATAACCACATTAATGTGACAAAAATTAAGTATGGCCCATGGGGAGTGTAGGTTGAGTTGGTTTTCAGATGTATTGCTTGGAAAATTTGTGCAGCTTGCATGGAGTAAAACAAATTATCTCTATTACGAAATTAGTTTGTCTATAGGTCGAGTATGGCTCATATTCACTGGTAAATGGACGAACGCTCGAGTGTAGCGGAACTCTACAATCAAGACCATAGTATTTATTTTTAATCACAATTTATACCTTGTAACCCAAAACATAGCATATTAGAAGGAAAAAAACAGGCGTCATCCAACTGACAGAGACTAAGGCACAATTGGCCGAACTGTACGATCAATCATTTGTTTCTTTTGTGCGTTTGTTTATCTATTTACCTTAGAGTCAGGTTTGGTGTTCTAACACACAGTTTTCCCTAATTTATGTTTTTCATTTTTGTTCTTATTCCAGCCTCCCATTGGTAATGACCGTGCAGCTGAACTAGGTACATGGAAAGAAAGGGAAGTAAAAGTATCTGGATCTAGTTGGGATGTCAACTGCATGGACATATCAATAGCTGGCTTAGGTTGGTTTTCTTTGGGTATCCAAGGTGAAGCAACCATGAAATTATGGACCTATGATGGAATTGAAATAACTTTGAGAGAACCCTTGGTACTTGACCGGGCCCCATCCCTTGAAAAACCAGGTTTTTGGTTACCAAAAGCTCTATCTGAAGCTATTGGCAACCAAACTAAACTTGAAGCTCAAAGAAGGAAAAAACTTGAAGATGAAGATACAGAATACGTGGGGGCAAGGACAGAGATCTCTGCATGAAAATGAGTTGAATTAGTTTGCGTGTGGTATTCATTGAGAAAGGATAGTAGTAGATGTAACTGAACAGACTTGTTTTGGAGGCAAAATGTGTTTGCAATTAGAAGTTTTTGCGTTCATTTTTCTCCACCAAGTTGGTGTGAATGTGATTGCCCTACCAACATATAGAATGAGAGTAGAGATTAGTACACTCCTTGCTGCTTAGGTGTCACGTTCGATGATTGTATGTAGTTTTGAAATGAGTCGTAGGATTTGTATGTCTTTCATGTACAGATATAGTGGTAATTGGTAAGTAACATCTACACTTTATGATTACTCAAACTGGTACTTTTTAATTGTCGGATTTTTAAGAACAAATTTTGAAGTCCCTTTCTGCACCTGCACTCCATCCCTTGTAAAAACCTTCACTAATACTATGATTATTAAAGTTTGCACCTATATTTTTTATATTTGAATCCTCTTCTCAAGTTTTAATTTCTTTAATATGACTAATAAGGTTCTATAACTTCTAAGCAAAAAATAAAAAATAAAGAATAGGAATGCTAGCAACACTCTCTTTTGAGCACTCTTTCTAGCACTCACTCTTTTATTTGGTGAAATCAATGTGGGACCTACACTTTGGAAATGGAACCCACATAAAGTGGTGGGACATACATTGATTTTACCCAATAAAAAAGTGAGTGCTAGAGAGAATGTTCAAAAGAGAGTATTGCTAGCATTTCTCAAAGAATTATGACTTCAAGTTCAAAACTCATCTCCGTGTGAGTGCAAATCTCTTTGCAGTTTGTAAATATCTTTTTTTTTCATCAACAAAGGGTGAGATCTCTTTGTACTATCACTTTGTGCTACTATAAGTGAGAAAGCTTTAAGCTAAAAAAAATTGCAAATATAAGTGATATTTTTGTGAATATGAGAGGTCTGTTCTAACATACGATATATTTGCACATTTTTTGAAATTTCTATAGTCAACCGGACGTTAGTTAGCATGACCCTTTGCTTTGCACAAGGGAATCGCATCTTTGCACTTCATTACTGAAAAGAACAAAAGCTAAAAACATTCTTGTTTTGATAAAAATACTTTTGAATCTTATCATTTCTGTTTTAAATATTTTTAAAAATGCTATAATACTAACATGTTTGAGTAAGTTTATTATTACAATTGGTCAATTGATTGCTTCTGGACATGTATTGTATGGTGTTCTCAAACTCCATACACTTCTGAGTTCTGTCAAACGAAATTTGAAACAATGAATGCATCCATTTTGAAGACAGGTAAGAAAGTTTATGGGTAAACAAATCTTTTTTTTCTCTCTTTTTTTTTTTCTTTTCATTTTGTCATATTACATATAACAGCTCTTACAACATCGGTACTTGAAATATTTTTACATTTTTTTTTCTTCTTTTCCTCTCTATTTTACCATAGATTTTGGTAAGAAGGAATGACTGAAAATTGAAACCTTGCCTATACAAGAAGTTACAGAAAGTTAAAACTGACATGGTACATTAGCTAAATAACCGAAAGCTAAGGCAAGACCGTCGCATTCAGCGTCTATGGTAGATGTGTTTGAAGCTTCCTCTTTAGCTCATCCAGTAAATTTCTTTGCTCCTTGCTCCACAAAACTTTCCTCTGAAAAATAACGGTATGTTTAGTGTTGTCAATCGCAGATTACAGAAAATAACGATTTGTTCAAATTTCACTACACTATCGCGCAACTATTTAACAACATTGATTATATACCTTGTGCCTCAGAAGACTTGATAAACTCTTCAAGCTGAGCTTCAATCGAAAGATCTTCATCCGCATCAAGATCAAACGCATCAGGAAGCAAATCAACGACATCATTGCCGTCAAACTCATCTACATCATCATAAAAGCCTTCATCATCATGTTGCTGGCTAAGCCAGTAATCATGGTACCATTTCAGTGTTGTCACCAGCTGCCACCATTCCGGAGAAAAATCCTCGACATAACGAAATGCAGCTGGAATGTAAAGTGGTGCATTAGGGTTTAGTGTTGATCTTCCTCCTGAAACTAATGCCATCTTGAATCACCTTCACCCTTATCACTTTTTCCTCAATCTACACCATTAATCAACAATTAACAATGTTAATACATCTCAAAATTTCAATCATAATCATTCAGTGCAAACTAACTGCTATATAGTAATTAACATGATCTTCTGCTTCTAAAATTATCATAATTTCGTAAATATGCAAAGAAATTAAAAAAAAAAAAAAACTACATACGAGAAATAAAATCATGATGATTCATCAATTATGGTTATTTTACAATTGGAAGAACAAAATCAGATCGCAAATAATAAATTAAAAAGAAAGAAAAAAAGTCAGATCTGAAATAAAAATTCAAAATCAAATCTCTTTTGACTCGTTTGGAGTCAAGATCGGTTAAATTCAAGTAATAAAATATTCAAAAAAGTTAAAATTAAAATTAAAATCGGTGATTACAATTTCAGAAACAAGAAATTGATCAGTTTCTGATAATCGATCTAAGAAAATTATTCAAAATTCAAGAAATGAGTAATTGAAAGAGAAAAAGGAATTACCAGAGAAATTTGGTTAGCGAGAATGACGAACGCGTTAAAGCAAGAAATGAGTAATTGAAAGAGAAAAAGGAATTACCAGAGAAATTTGGTTAGCGAGAATGACGAACGCGTTAAAGCGAATCGTTCACGTAAGAATTAATTTATAGAAAGACTGAAAGGAATATCCGAACCTAATGTGGTTCGGGAATGAAATGGGGTCCACCGTCCAGTGTGCGTCTTGGTTCGGTGACGCAACGTGGTGGTGGCTTCGTTATTAAGGTCAATTTCAACTAAACTATGACGCGTATTCTTATTTCCTTTCTTGACTTTCTTTCAACTCTCTTTTTATAATATGAATCAATTGTTTAATGTTTTTTTTTAAATTCTCTCACCTTTTCATCATTTTTCTCGTTTGTAATGGTTCTTAATTCATTTCCCACTTAATCAACATTCTCTGCCACAACCCTCCAAAATTTTAGCTTTCATCAACAAAAAATGTGTGTTTTATAAACCATTATCTAAATTAAACACGAGGGAGGGATTGTCGCATAATAATATTCATTACTTTATTGTGCCACCAAAAAATTAGTGAAATAGTTGAATGATTATTATGAAATCTTGTTTTAATACGTTAATTATGATATTAGTTCTTTTTAGTTAATTTAAATACTTAAGTTAATGGACTGCCCAGTCAAAATAGTACGTGGGAGTACATTTTTTTGGTTGAATAAGTCGGAAGTACTACTCGTTGTATGTGAGTGGTTGTGTCATGATAAAAATTGAATTTGATATAATTGATATAGAATTGGTTTCGGTTAAAAGTAATTATGACTAAAAGTAACTTGTGTTTTAATACATTCATGTAAAAGTGAGTTGAATTAAAAATTTGTGTGTGGAAATCAATTCTAGAATCAAAAACTACAAATTTTAGCTTCAAGTATAATTAATTATGAAAGCATAATCAATTGTACTCAACAACAACTAGATATGTCATATGTTAGAATCAATTATACTCCTCCAAAATTAGTTATGATCTCTCTAAAAGTGGAACCAAAAATACACTATATTTGATGTTTCATAAGCACCGAGAGATATATAAACGAGTTTTTATAAAAATTTGTGTACTCAAAACATTAAAAATTAAATAATTACATGTTTTAAAAAGTAACTTTTTGATTTGAGATACTTAAAAAGAACCCTATCAGCGTATGTAAGCAAAATCCTTCTTTAAATAATTGATCGATAAGAATGTGAAGAGGGACAACTTAATAAATTAAGGTTTTACTATTTGCGAGGAAGGCCAGGTTAAGGGAAGAAGAAAAAAAAACTTGGAAATAAAGAAAAATTATGAAAAGCCAAATTTTGGAAAAACAATCTGAGAACGTGAGATGTCTCAATTGGAAAACACATGCATGTACATTTTGGATCCCACGTCCCACATATAACGTGATGCATGTTCTTAGTTACGTATACATTATTGAACATTTGTTGTGAGCGAGGTAGTTTGGCGTGAAAAGAGGATGACTGAAATGTCTTGCTGAAAATTTTGGATTATGATATGAATATATATTCTATAGATAGAGATATATATTGAGGCAAACAAAAAGGTTGGAATAATTCCCTTTTATGGTATGCTTAACCAGTGCCCCAAGGACACCGGTTAGCAGGACCCTTAAAAATAATATATGACCAAAGTAAGATGTGAAATTAGATCATTGATGGAAAGCCTGGATCAAGATATATCAATGGTATTTTACCAACGTTTGGATGACTTATTTTAAGCTTATGTGTAATTGTCTATTAACACAAGTCTTTTTTATTTTTTGTCAAGTAGCCTCACTACTTTCGACAAAAAATCAAGAAAGTGATGGTGAAGTTTAACCATGTCATTAATGCTCACACTATAAAATTATAAAAGAAATATATTCAAATAGTAATTGTTTTTCTTAAAAAAAATATTATATTAACACCAATTGAGAGTCCTTACTAGCATAAGGTTTGTCAGAAAGAACCTCAAAAGTTTATCGTCAGCACGTAACCAAAGACAAAATAAACAAGAAAATAGAGTCGATACCCATACAAACAAAAGGGCTCGACCGTCACACATGAGAGTTTCAACCAAGATTAACATTATAAGCTTTCAACCACCAAAACGAATGTAAATTGACTTTATCTAACATCTGGTTAATTGTATTTTCCATAGCCTTGAAAACTCTGTTGTTTCGCTCGTTCTACATGACACAAGTACAACATAACCAAATAAGCTGCAAGAATGAACGGCGAGCTCGCAATCCTCCATAAAAATGAATAAATTGAACAAGATGGTTATGTAATAAATCCGGATCAGTCGAAGATATACCAACCCGAGATCTAACCATACACCACAAAGGGGCAAAAATGGGGCAAGAAAGGAACAAGTGATGAGTTGTTTCCAATCCACCGAATCCAGTCACACAAAGTTTAGAGTCGTGAGAAATGATGTTACGTGTCACCAAATTGTCCTTAGTCGGTAACCCGTTGTGAAAAAACATCCAAATCAAAATAGAAACCTTCAAATAATAATTGTTAGGCTAGATGTCATGATCCTGGTTTGAATATGAGATTCTCGGTTTATGTGTGTGAGATTTTAAATAAATATTTTCATTTTGTCTATATACAAACTAAAATAAAATTAATAATACTTTATTATTATTAAAAAATTTGGTACAATAATACTTTATTTTTATCAATCAACAAATTGCATAACAATAACCTTAATTCCAGTAAAAAATACAAAAATGAGAAGCCCCAAATTTTTTAATTCGTAAGAGAAGCAATAGCCACATTGTCACACTTGGAACTAGGAGTTTTGATTTTCTTCTCAATTTGTTGATTTTCATTAACATTGAAATTGAGAAATCATTCAATATATCAAAAATATGAAAAACTATAGATTATAATTATGTATATTTATGCTTTTAAAAATGAAATGTTACACACATGTGTTCCCCACACCACTTAAAATTTCCTGAAGTAGTCTGATGACTAAAAATTAATATTTTAAGATAAATAAGTGAATATCTAGGATTTAAATCTCAGCCCCTACATATAATTTAATATCAACTTGTTTGGATAAATCAATAACGTATCTTATCACGATTTCATAACCGACTTATATCATATTTTAACAAGCTTTCGTCATTGGCCTACATATGAACTTATACATAGCTTTTGAGAAATATATAATAGTAGAGCCTCTTTTTGAAGGCAGCTTTTATGATACACTAGCAAATTTAAGTACGTCGATACACTTATTTTATAAACTAATAAATTAACGACATTTTCTTATGAAATAAAGAGATATATGCAGACTTTTTATATTTCATAAAATATCAATTTATAAGAAAAAAAACGTTACTTTACATTACTTTACAGGACACTTCTTCAAAAAAAATTACTTTATAGGACACATACTAATTTTTTTATAACTTATCCTAAAATATAATCAATATTCACTATTATGATTAATAAAAATTCATAAAAATTCCTTACCAAAAAAAAAATCATAAAAATTAAATTTTATTTTGCTAACACTTTTGATAAATAAGGAGCACACTCCAATATCTTAAGTTTTTTAAGATTATATTAACATTTTATAATTGCATGTTGTTAAGTTCTTACACTATAAACAATTGTTTAAACTATTTATTCAAACATTGTTCAAACCTTTTTTCGAGAGAATCGTTAAAAAAATCCTGTCTGATAGGAAAAAAATCAAATTGAGCACGCCACGTTAACTAGTTATTATTTTGTTTTTTTAACAAAAACAAAACAATATTTGTTTATTTTCCTTAAAAACAAACAATATTTGTTTATTTAAATTGATAGTACATCGTATACAATAACATGTTCAACATCGCTAAAAATTTAAATTTGTGAAGTGTGGATTAACATTTTCAACTTAGGATAAAAATGCAATTAAAAAAATACAACCTAACTAATTAATGAAAATTACCAAAAAAAAAGTGATAAACACACCGCCTAACAAACGAAGCGACCAACACCTAAGCAATGAAGAAATTGATGAGAAGTGCAATTAGAGAACTCCAAGGCGTGTGTGTTTTCAACTAACATTTGCATTTGAATCGTTCCCACCGAGCATATTGGATGTAAAAGGATATATTTATGACATGCCCACCATTTTGGACTAGGATAAAGCTCAATTCGGCTCTGCTCGGGTCTGACCCGAGTTCACTACGCAAACGACACCATACAACGGACACGTCCTAAAATTCACCAAATTACGGTACATGCCGAGGGTTACACACAAGGTTCGAGAGTCGACCATGCCTACACATGTCAAGGGTAGCTCACCAAGACCGAGGGCTACCCATGTCTGTACTAACATGTACTCCCTCTGGTTTCAAATGTAAGAAACTTTTCACTTTTTTGGTTCATTCAATAAATGATGTATGTGGTCTTTATTAAAGACCACATACATCATTTATTGAGTGAACCAAAAAAGTGAAAAGTTTCTTACATTTGAAACCAGAGGGAGTATGATTGTCAAGATAAGGTTTGACAATCAAGCCCTACCTAACCCCCTATATATACCATGCTTTAGCCCTGGGATATGTGTGACACTTCTTACCCTAAACTTGTGACTTCTCCTCTTGAACCCCTTATTTACTTAGGCATCGGAGATCGTACAAGTACACAACCCCCCTTTGTCTCACTAAGGGCATACGATCAACCAACATGTCCACAGTTCAACATAACCAGGCGGATGACAGACAAATTGTAATTTTATGAAAATTATTATTCGTAATTTACACCTAATAAAAAGAGTGGGACGGACAGGGAATACACCTCTAAACGCTGTTAAATTATAATTTTTGCAGATAATTGTTTTTATAAGTTAAAAAAAAAATATAAAAATGACCTCTAAAAAAACAAAAAGAGAAATTAGAAAAATGTGAAATGAAAAAAAGGAAATGAAATTATTTTTGACAGCATATGTTTAGCTTTCATTTTCCCTTGTCTTCACAAGGTTCCTCTTTTACACTCTCACTCACCATCGCACTCTCCGCTTTTCGCTAATTCTCGCCTCCGGTGCCGTCTACCGACGCATCACCACCGCCGATGCTAAATACCTCCACCGTGGTAACTCTTCGCATCTCTCTCTCTCTCTCTCTGTGTCTCTCTCTGTATTTGCTGTTATATATATTTTGCCTTTTTCTCTCTTTTATGTGATGGAAATGCAAACCCTCATTCTTCAATTATGAATCTCCAAACCCTACCCAGAAAAGTTGCAGATCCTTCATCTGAGTTTTAACTAACTCAGTTTCAGTAATTGCCCTAGTTCTATTCAAATTTTCACTTTTTCTTTTTTCCGTTTATTTAATTAGGTTTTAATTACAAATTCACTCTATAATTTAATTACCAACTGATTATAGGTTTATTTAATTAGAATTTGAAATCGATGATTAAATCATGTCATAATGTTCCATCATATATCATAATCCTCCATCTAGAATTTTGTTAGGTTTGTTATTATTGTGTTCTTCTTTGATATGTTATAGTTATATCAAAAGAAGGTTATTTGGATTTCGATCGATAAGCTGTTTGATAGCCATTGAAAAACTTGACTACTTTTTATGACAGTGTATTTACTTAACCAATAGAATAGCTTATTCTGTGAAATAACACTTTGTATGTATTCTCAAATGCCAAGGTTTGAATCCCGGTCGGGAGAAATATCCATATTTTAGAGTCAAGTTAAAAGAGGTAGAGGAAGACCTAGGAAAACTATTAGAGAAACCATTAGAAAAGATTTAGAGGTCAATGAGTTGGATCCAAATTTGGTTTATGATAGAACACTATGGCGCCATTTGATCCATGTAGCCGACCCCACTTAGTGGGATAAGGCTTGGTTGTTGTTGTTAGTGTCCGAAAAATATGGAAACCAAAACGAAAAATAAAAACAAAAAAGAAAAATGCTATATAATGATTTAAAAATAATTAAGATCAAGTTCAATCAGAAAAATCTAGCCATCACAAAGTAAGCAGATGTTGGTTTAAAATGGAAATTTATGAAGAATGCGTAATATGTATAATAATTGAAACTGTACGAAACTACAGACGAATTGTTTATATGTTTTTATTTCTATCAATTGATGACTTGTGGCTCATGATCGGAATTCTGTCATTATATTTTCCATATAAACCTTCTTATTTATACTTTATCTGAGAATTTGAGAATTTATAATTGAGTGAATTCGTGCTTTTTATCCGGTGCAGGGACTTCATGATTTGTAGTTTAGTTTACATGTAGATCATAAGGTGAAGATGAAAAAACATTGTAGACTTTGGTGGCCAAGGCAGCTCTTATCAAATAAAGAATCCTCCTCCAGTATTTTATTGGGGTGGTTTGTCACCTGCTCATCATCATCCCTTGACATTGTTGTAGCCTTTACTTGTAGTGAAGTCTTGCTTTCTAGTTCTAGTCCTGCCATTGAGGTATATTAATATGTCCGACTTCACAATCTCTTGCATGCAGTTTTACGTGAAACAACTGAAATAACCATTAATTGCTGAGGAAATTTTCAGTTTCCTTTTTTGTGATATTAATAAATTTTATATTATCCCAGACCCTGCGTAAGCAAGAGCTTTAGTGCACCGAACTGCTCTTTTTTATTAGTCAAGATCTTGCAAGTGTTGTCATGTTTAAATAAAGATTAAGTTTCCTTTTAGGATATTCAGTAGGGTATCAGTATCTCGAATCTTTATATAAGGTCCATGTGTAATTTATGCCAGCTTATTGGAAATTTGTCGGGAAAAATAGGTAACTTTTGGTAGGACAAGAAATTGATTAGGATGAGCTCTTGGGCACAATTCTTACATGAAATGTTGTATAACAATTTTGTAGAAATTGATTCTCTGTGTGCTTCAATAACTACAAAGAATATGGATCCCTAGTTTTGTAGGAAATCTTGGTTCTTTGACCGTATGACTGTTGTGATATTTGTGGGAAAAATTCCTCTGTTAAGTCTTCAAATAATTCTTCCATACAAGATTTCATATATGGTTTCTGATATGATCTGGTTTAATGAGAATAACTAACATTATGAGCTACTGCTCTCTATTAGGGGATCATTAATGACATACACAAAAGCATGCCCACAATTCTTCAGGAGAGGTCTGTGTTCTCTGTACTTGGTCTGTGTATCACCGACACTACTAGCAATAGTTTGACAGCTGAAGCAAAAGTCGATAGAAAAAAGTTCTCTGATTGTGGCAATGCATCGGCAGAAGGAAGTACAAGTGTACAGAGAAAGAATAACTGTAGGAGTTGCAGTTTCCTTCAATTAGATGGACCATTGAGGAAAAGTAGTCAATCTTTTATTGGAAAAAGTAATTGGGTCGTGCTGATGTTTGATTCTTCTGAACAGAACGATGTAGGAATTGACAGGCTTCCTAAAGTGCACCACATTCATTGCAATGGACTAACTCTGTCAGAACATGATGTTCACGTATGTAAGTCACAATTTCTTCTTTTACATCTCGTCTTTTTGCATGTAGCCGATATCAAAACCTTTTCGGTTTCTCTAACAGATATGTATCATATTTGAACAATTGTAGGTAATAGTTTATGAAACCCCTTCTTACGGTGCTCATCATTTCTCATTGTGTCGTTTTGGTTCGAATGAGCAAGTGAAAACTCCCATTAAGAATCCTAAGTGGGTCGATGAGCTTCATACAAAGAAGAAATTCACTGATTTGGTAATGAAATTTACCATATTTATATTTGTGTAAGCATATTTTGTCCTAGATGCTAATGTGCCTTTTCAATTTCATCCCAGGATACAGTTGTTCTGGCAATTAATTGCACATCTGCTGCTAAAAGAACATTTGACAGACATGTGATCCCAAGAAGATCCTTGAGCCAACTCTCCCTATTTGCAATGTACCCACTTCAACCACCAATGCATTATATCTTGCCCTCTTATTCAAGCTTTTCAACTATCAATGCATTATATCTTGCCCTCTTATTCAAGCTTTGACGATCTCGTGTTTTTTCAGGTTTTTTGTTATCATTGGGCATCTATTTTGCAAGTTTTTGGCTTCGTTCTCCACGGTCTTCTATATTGTTCTTCAGTTTTTCCAAACACATTTTAATCATGAATCAGAATCATGGTTGTATGTGACATTGGTAAATGTGTTCAAGAAGACTGCTTGGATAAATATCCGAGTCCGTTGTTGTCAGATATTATATTGGCCAATTCTTCTTCAGGACAATGACCTCAGGTAATATGATTTTTTTTTGTAAAATATTTAAGTTATCTGATTTGTGGCTGGTTTCATTATTTGGAGATATCTCACTTGTTAGTTTATGAAGTCCATGTAGTTTAGTTTCGTATAAAACAGATGCTTGGGTATGGGTGGTCAAGAAAACAAACCTAACTAACATGGTTAAATGAAATCCAACTGCAATTCAGTTCAGTTTCTTTACTGTGCCGTTTACCCAAAATAAATATTTTGAGGTTAGATTGAATCATACGAGCTCAATAATATTTTTGTATATACAAATGTATATTGAATATTTGTATTTACACAGTTAGGTGTAGTGTATAACATTATATATTGAGAATTGATTGTGATTTTTTGGCTTTCAGTGTCTTTTGGGTTGTGAACTGTGAAGTATTTTTATAAAATTGGGTTATTTTAGGTTTTTAGAAATTTAGGGTATTTGGTTAATTGTTTGTCAAGTTGGGTTTGCCTACTTCAGGATTGCAATACCATTATGTTTTCTCCATCCAGTTCTACTTCTTCTCTTTTTACTTGTTCTACTTTGCTTTTCCCCATTCGCCTCCTATAATATGCTTCTCATCAATATGTTAGACACACACGGTTTTATTTATATTACAAATATAATATTGGAGTTGCTTGCATTGATGTTGCTTATTTACATTGAAATATTGCGTTTATGAGTTTTAAGTTATTCTTTCTATGGATGATGGCTTTTGAGTGTATTAAGAGATAACAAGATATTTTTATGATGAGAAACACCAATGAATTATGGTTTGAATCTAACAATCCCATCACAGTGCTTTTTTTCATGTAATTCCTTGAGAATCCGTGGTTCAGTCTGGTTTTTTAAATTTGTGAGCTGTGAAGAAAGGTTTAGTTTGCAGCTGAGCGTACCAACTTGCCAAACCAAACTTGGTCAGGAACACCCTAATTTTCACTACACTATAATGTTTAGTTCGAACAATTTTCGTTTGGTTGAAGTTGAAAGTGATAGGCGATATTTTGTTTTTATCATAGTAGTTAATAGCGGATAGCGGCGCGTAGCGGTCGACCCAAAAAATGCTATAGCGGGATAGCGCCTAGCGCTATGACCGCTATTTCATAACTTTTAGGACAAATTATACAAATAATACTACAAATTATAAACAAACATATATCTAATATAAAATTAAATATAACATTCAAATCTCATGACACATTCATAAATCACACAAAGTTACAAACCACCTAAATCTTATGAAAGGTTTTACTCAAAATCATTCAAAGTTACAAACCACCAAAATTCAAAACATTACGAAAGCTTTCAAGTCTCCAACATAATATCAAAATTCAAAAGTCTTAACCAAAATTCAAAACATTAAATCCTAAAGAAAAGAACTGATAATTCCAAGGAGATGAAAGGCGCCGTAGAGAATGAAAGAAGGAAGAGAGAAAACTGAAGTTATTAGGGTTAGACGAAAATGACAAAAATACCCTTGTTTTTTTAAAACCAAGGAGAATCTTGTATCTTCACGTAAAATGAAATAGCGGTGCAAGACTGCAAAACAACTATGCAGTGTTGCGGCCGCTATAGCGCCGCTATCTCATAACGCTACGCCATGGCTTATTGCATAGCGGTCCGGTACCGCACCGCACCGCGCGGCCGCTATTGGCCGCTATAGCGCCGCTATTAACTACTCTGGTTTTTATCGCTTCATATCGTCTTTGTCTTCTTTAAACTTATGTCAGTGCTATTTTATATTATTTTTTTATATATGTAACTAAATCTATGTTCTAAAATTAAATGTTTTCTTTGCTGTTCAATTATTCACTATTCTTAAGGATATTGATTGTATATTTTCTCCATGTTTAACACTATTCTTTGGCGTGCCAGGTCACAATCATGTGTTGAATATGCAGAGAAAGCTGCAATGCATAGGCATTCTATGTGGTCATCTTTGGTTGTTGATATTCTCTTGGGAAACTTGGTTGGATGGTCACTGTTATATCATGAAGAATCAATTTGCTTGTCGGGTTTGAATTTTATCCATTGGTTTGCCACATTTTTGCGCTCCGGGTGTGTTTGGTTAATGGGAGACCCTGCAGGCTTCAAATTGAATTATGAGCTGGCAGGTGTACTTGGTATGCTTTCTTTGAATGTAATCCAAGTATGGTCAACACTCTGGATCTTTGTGGGTTTCATCTTCAATTATATTATTCGAGGCCTTTCTATATTAGGAATTCTTTGTGGATTCACTGTACCTGCTTCTTTGATCATAGACATGATTGCGTTGGGAACCTTGCATGTTTCAACTCTTCATTGGTTTATTTCACTTGTATATTCAACACAAATACAGGCATTAGCAGCTTTGTGGCGGCTTTTCAGGTAACAAATACTAGTTCTCTTTGAGATGATAGGCTGAAAGTAAGGCATTGATTTGAATGAGAATTGAACATCATAATGTGGAATTTGTTTCATAAATGGAATGTTTATATATGATATCTATAGGTTTTTGTAAGTTTTACAATACGGGTCTTTGAAACGATTATTTTTTTTAAACAATTACAAGTTGCAGAGACATATTATACTCACCTAATATCGGTGATCTAGTAGGTCGTATTTGATATCTGTCCTTTTTACTATGGTATGTCTGAGAACATTGACAGTGATGTTAAGGGAGCAAGAACCAATTATTGTTAGCCGTTAAGATGTCGAAGCATCTGTAAAATTGAAGATAACTTGTAACAGAAATGAGGATCATGATATCCCCTGTATTTTTTTTTAAACCTTCATAGTTGCTGAACTACTCTATTTGTGATTCAGTATCCTTTTGAAGAATAATCGTTATAGATGCACAAACATTTTGCATAATCCTTGCTCTGCTTTCTCATTTATTTTCATCAAGTCACTGACTGTTTTGGCAGGGGTCGGAAGTCGAATCCTCTTCGCCAGAGGTTGGATAGCTTTGACTACACTGTGAAGCAACATATTGTTGGATCTCTATTATTTACACCACTCTTACTTCTGTTACCAACTACTTCCGTTTTCTACATATTCTTTAGTATCGTTGACACGACCATCAACCTTATCTGCATACTTATTGAAGTTACTATTTCGATAATTCATGCTACACCTTATATCAAGATATTTCTTTGGTTGACGAGACCAGGAAGATTCCCTTGTGGAATATGGCTTGAAATTTGTGACTGTCAGAGTAATCATACTGCTTCTGCAAATCGGGATTTTGCTAATGAAGTAAACTCATCTAAGAAATCATTGCATCTAAACAATTTCAATAGAGAAAAATCGAGTATTCTGGTTTCAATTCTCCACAGCAACTATTTGAGCATAGGTGAGGCCTGAAACTATTACTTAAGGGTTCATATTGATGCTTCTATTTGGTTTTTTCTTGATTGATTGCGATGATATGCCTATATGTTGGTAAAGTAATGAAATTTATTGTGACGTCTTGTGGTAAATCCGTATATATGTTTTATCTCTGTAGATTTTCTCTTATTAATGTCAATGGCTTTTACTTTTACTTGAAGAAATTGGATGTATACTACTTTTGTGAATTATTCGTGATGATCTGTCATGGTAAATCAGGCCGTGATATATTTTTTATTTTTTTGTTGTGAAAGTTCCTCTCCTCTTGCATATCAACGTAAAAAGAACACCTATATTAGAAACAAAGATATTTCCAAACATTTATTGAAAATGAATTTGAAGACTTGATTGAAATATCAATTGTGAATTTTTGATTGCTGTGATATTGGAGCAGTAAGAATTCGCATTATTTTTCGCTGGTGTATGTTTGCATGAGAAAACATTATGTGCTTACTTCAATGGGTTGTATTTCAGGAAAAGTTATCTCACCTCACTACAGAAATGCATTTTTGGGAGTTTCTGGGTCAACCATCGCTAAAGCAGCTCATGGAATTCTCATTGGGCAGAGGTAATGTATCCTGGCAACTAGTGCTAAGTTGGTCTTGTGATTTGATGCTCCTTCTAGTTCCTCTGTTTGTTTAGTTCTATTTTCATTTAGATTTAATAGCTTTTTCCCTTTTTTAAATTTTTTATTTTGGCTTTTATTTGCTAGAGTGCCATACAAGCGCGGAACTCTTCTTCCTTCACCAATGCCATGGATGTCCCTACCTTACAAAAAGTATTGGCGCCTTTGTCACGATTCACTTATGGCCTGCTTCAGATGACAACAGCTTTAGCTCGGAATTTTTTTTGGTTGCTTACAATTAGGCATTAGTTCTGGGATTTAATTCCACAGATTTCATCCAACTTGCCTTTTCTCTCATGTTGTTGGTGGCTTTTACTCTTTTCCAATGGGTAAATTGAGAATTCATCATAATAGTAGTAGTAGCATAGCATGCCTTTTTTTTTTTTGGAGCTTTTCCCCTTACTGAGTATGATATTTTTTTTGAGGTGATCCTCAGTGAGAATGACGTCCGCTCCAGAAAAGAGCATTTTTATTTTACTAGGAAAAAAGAAATAGCATATCTTTTGTAAATGTGTTATCTAACTCTGATGCTTATATACGTGTTACTATCCAACGATTATTTTTTTTTGGCTGAGGCACTATCCATTATTTATTTATTTGCTTGTTATTATGTTGGGATGAAAACTTGCTTATTTGTTTGTCATTATGTTAGAATGAAAACTAAAGTTTTGTTACTGCTACTGTATCTTGAATTAGAGTAGATTCTCAGGTCTGGAACCAGTAGTAAATGAAGTACAAGCTAGTAATGTTTTTGATATTCAAATGTTTCTTCATATACTTCACAGCAAATGAATTTATCTATGAGCATTAGGATAAGAAGACACGAAATTTAATCATGATCTCATGTTCGAACTTAGGCAAGGGTTTTGAAGTGTCTTACAAATCTAGTACAAGTAGAAGTGATGAAACACTTAGACTTCAGTCATTATAAACAAACGTGCAACATTTGGGAGGAAGTTACAATCTGTTAGTATAAGATATCACTATGTTAGTAATCTTGTGGAGAATCCATTGAAAATATTTGTGTGCGCGCTGTGAGGAATTTCTTGTAAACTGTCTACTTGTGAAAAGAATTAGAGAGATTGAGATATCAAAGAAATGTGTGAAAATAGAGTGTTGAAAAAGGTTTGGGTATTCTTATTGTTGCTCCAAGGGAAGTATTCTATTGACTTGGATCTCGTTTCTCCTCATAGTGGATTTTTTGTTGCAGCTCTCTCTATTCCGTGGAGTGATTCTTAAGGCTGAACCATTTAAATTATTGACGCTGGTCTTCTTCTCTCGTCTGTTTTTAATTACTGCATTATTGTTTTAAGCCTCGTTTGGATTGAGCTTATGAAAAAGAGCTTATGCAAATAAATAAGTTTTTATCTTAATTCATAAGTTCTCACAAACGAAAATTATACCTTCATAAACTGTTTTTTCTTAAACTACATTAACAAGCTTTAAAATAATACATTATAGGCATCTTTATTTGCATAAGCTCTAAAATAAGCTAATCCAAACAGGGCCTTGTTTATGGTTTTTGTTCAAATTTTTTGGTTTGGTATCGATTTATTGTTTATGCAGATTTGATGGTTTCTCGTGTTGTAATTGGTTTGAGGCCATACATTCCATTCCACCAACATAAGTCAAAGCTCATAGGAAGAACTTGTCTCCCATTTATGTATTACAATACTTTAGTTCAAGATTAGTTTCCTTAGTTGCTTGTGAAAATGTAAAGTCACACCAAAATATCAAACGGATTTAAGTTTGTGTCAAGTAATATGTTGAAATTTGAAATTTTCTCAAATATCTTTTCACAAGTTGGTGTCAAATGGTGATGATATAACTCTTGAACGAAGAACTTAATCCATGTGAAGGCATCCTTATAATTTGGACCATTTAAAAAGTTGATGTTGGTATATGTAAACAACATCACTTGACTTGATGCTTGAACGATGACGGGTTGGTATCTGGCATGCATGCCACCCAAATAGTTTAAGTTTATTGCCAATCACTTCATGTCTATCTCTTTATCTCTTCAGCTATCTAAAGTTCTGTTTCTTTTTGCCTCAAATGAGAATATGGCCAAATAGTATAGTATAGTCATCATTCTTGGGCACAACGTGCCCTACCACCCTCCTCACTTTTTCATTCGAATATTTAGTTATTATAAGGTCCAAAACTTGTTGTCTTAAAATTGATTTTACTTAAAAATGAGTGTAAGGTAAATTTATAAAGTAAATCAACGTTTTATTCCTTTAAATCGTAAAGATTGTTCAATTTAATTATTCAAGTTTACAAAATTGTTTTGTTCAAAAAAAAAAAAGTTTACAAAATTGTAGTTTAGTCGTTAAATTGAATAATATCAATCAATTTAGTTATTTTTTCTTTTCAAATTTAGTTTAATTATCTAAGCCAATTAAGAAATCTATGAAGGTAATCACTAGGCCTAGCTAATAACAAAAGATTATTCAATTCAATATGCAGACATTGTTGCATCAAGATCCTAAAACATTCCCTTAAGAAAAAGGTAAACATAAAATATTTAAAATTGTTGCAAAAAAACTATTAAAATTGCGGTGCTAAATTTAGAAGAAGGGCCAAATTAACTTACATTATCCTTATTTATTAATTTTATTAGGTCTGCAGCAATCTTATTTACTAAAGCTTAACCCGTAAAGCTAACCCTAAACCTAATTTTTTCTCCCCATTTTTTCATCCACTTTTCTAAATCATTGGATCTTGCGCATTTAGGCGCCATTCAATTTTAGCCATTGATCATATTATATTTATCTCTTCTATTTTCCGAAACAACTATTTCGTATTTATCTCTTCTATTTTCCGAAACAACTATTTCATATTTATCTCTAATTATAATTTTGGTCATATCCGAAATTTGTTATCAATTCACTTAAATCCGAAATTTGTTTTCCTATAGTTTTGGCCATCCGAATCCTTATTTATTAATCTTATTTACTAAAGCTTAACCCGTAAAGCTAACCCTAAACCTAATTTTTTTCCCCCCATTTTTTCATCCACTTTTCTAAATCATTGGATCTTGCGCATTTAGGCGCCATTCAATTTTAGCCATTGATCATATTATATTTATCTCTTCTATTTTCCGAAACAACTATTTCGTATTTATCTCTTCTATTTTCCGAAACAACTATTTCATATTTATCTCTAATTATAATTTTGGTCATATCCGAAATTTGTTATCAATTCACTTAAATCCGAAATTTGTTTTCCTATAGTTTTGGCCATCCGAATCCTTATTTATTAATTAACCAAACAAATTTCCCTTTCAAAAAAAAAAAAATTAACCTAACAAATTTCATTCGTATCCTCCTTTTTTTTTTTTGAAACAAATATTTTCTACACTTTTACGATTGCAATTTAACATAACAAATTCCATCTAAAAAAATGCATCGCACAAATTTTATTCTTATCCTCGCCTTTTTTTTTATGAAGCAAATATTTTGGTTATATATACGAAGCCCTAAACCTGTTTCTCTCGATAAAAATAAACCCTAAACCGTGGTAAATGCTTAATCCTAAAGCTAACCCTAAACCTAATTTTTTCCCCCCATTTTTTCATCCACTTTTCTAAGCCATTGGATCTTGCGCATTTAGGCGCCATTCAATTTTAGCCATTGATCATATTATATTTATCTCTTCTATTTTCCAAAACAACTATTTCGTATTTATCTCTTCTATTTTCCGAAACAACTATTTCATATTTATCTCTAATTATAATTTTGTTCATATCCGAAATTTGTTATCAATTCACTTAAATCCGAAATTTGTTTTCCTATAGTTTTGGCCATCCGAATCCTTATTTATTAATTAACCTAACAAATTTCCCTTTCAAAAAAAAAAAAAAAGTTAACCTAACAAATTTCATTCGTATCCTCCGTTTTTTTTTTTAAAACAAATATTTTCTACCCTTTTACGATTGCAATTTAACATAACAAATTCCATCTAAAAAAATGCATCGCACAAATTTTATTCTTATCCTCGCCTTTTTTTTATGAAGCAAATATTTTGGTTATATATACGAAGCCCTAAACCTGTTTCTCTCGATAAAAATAAACCCTAAACCGTGGTAAATGCTTAATCCGTAAAGCTAACCCTAAACCTAATTTTTTCCCCCCATTTTTTCATCCACTTTACTAAGAACACAAAGGTGTTGTTTGTTACTCCTTTCTTTCATACGGTATAACTATAAATACACATGACCATGGCTGTGAATGTCACCTTCATCCTTGAATTTTCTTATCCATGAAAAAGAAGAAGAAATGGTAGGTGAGAAAGCATGAGTGTGGCCTGATAAATTCTTTCTAAAGAGGACCATAGTTTTTTTTTCTTTTGATAATAAGTGGTTTGTTGTTGTTCATGTTGTAAGATGTTGAACTGCTGACATCGTTGTTTGTGTTTTAGATGAAGATTGTCACGTGCGCCCCTTCCCATTACCTTTTTCTTTTTTGTTTCTTTAATTATAATATACACATGTGGCTTTTTCTTTTAAATTTAATTGAAAAATAATGCATGTGGCGTCCAACTCATTTAAGTGATGAGCCACGTGGGCGTTGATAGAGTCAAGATTAAGGGGACCTTAAAGTTGAAAAAAAAGGGTAAACTTAGGGGGTTAAAAAGTGGTTTTTTTAATAGGGGACCAAAATTGCAACTATGATAAAGTTAGGGGCCAAAAGT
Organism: Medicago sativa; assembly: GCF_051527215.1. NCBI lineage: Eukaryota > Viridiplantae > Streptophyta > Magnoliopsida > Fabales > Fabaceae > Medicago > Medicago sativa. Next base: position 87,079,928 of record NC_140755.1, on the reverse strand, counting down.
CCGTTTAAGTCTTTTAAATAAGATTTGGGTAGAAGAAAATCCAAAAGAAATTTGGGATCCATTTCCAATTAATATAATCCTTCTTTTATTTTTCAAAAAAAATATATAAAATCAATTCAATCAAACTCAATTTTGGTCACCGCATAATCAAACACATGCATAGTAGCTTCTAAAATTGTTTAGTTTAAGTCGATTCTCCAACATGGGTATAATCCGTTGTCGCCCTTTATCATATTTATATTCATGATTTCATATTACTATGATATTTAACTATTGTTATTGTCACACTAAATATCGTATAAGAAATTTTCCCTTTTCTTAACCATTAATTAAAATAATATTTAAACGAATTTAAAAAACACGGTAATAAAATATAGTATATATAGACATAATTATATTTTTAATTTTTAATTTATTTACATACTTTATATTTAACTTATTACAATTTATAGTTTCTTTATCTATATCTAATGAAATTTTATGTTTATAAATAAATATGTTTAGTTCCTATAAAATCACGACATTTTTAAGTTTACTCTGGAATTTTAAACGGTTGCGTGACTATTCATTTGTTTGCTAACAAATCTGTGTGCTGGTATTCTCCTAATATAATTTTTGGTATACTTTTTTAATTTTATAATTGAAATTATGGTTCCCTTACTAAATTAGTTACTAATCAATCAATGTATGGTAACTGATCTGTTCGGTGAGGAATCGATGGAGGCAACAGTGGTGGAAAGTGTTCTGATACAGTGGCGATGAGTCTTTACGGTGGAATGGAAGGTGCATGCAGGCACGTTAGCTCTACGAGACTAAAGTCAGTAGAGAAACAAATACAATTAATAACTCCGACGATGGATCTGTTGTTGAGCTTAGTGTGGATTGTGCTGCGCCAAACAATTCAAATGTTCAGATGGTAATTATTACATTAATCTTTCATGAGTCCGAAAGGTTTAATCCGTAACACAATTGATCAAATTGTTTGCCGCCAATGTCTGCAGGATGTACCAGAGGCTGAGGACTCGTGCAACAATACATGTGTGATTGACACACCAACCACCAAAACAGGTGCTAAGAGGTCCTCTAATAGCATTGACTATGTGGCTGTTGATGATGATGAAGCTGGCCAGACGTCGGCCACAAAACCTACCAGAGTTGTTCGTGTCAAAATTGAGCACAAGGACGACAAAGATGTTTAGCTTGCTCGAATGCTAGAGCCGTTTGCTTTGTTATCGAATTCCTTCAATCTGCATAAATCAGACATTAAATAATCTGTGTTTTTTCCTTTTGTCTTTTACAGTTTGGTTTTTAATTTTCTTCAAGTTGTTGTGTCGGCTATATTTACTTAGCTAAGAAAACTTTTTCCAGTCCACCTAAATAAATTTATTCATTGCCATAAGTATTAATTCAACAATTTATTATCATTGTCTTTTATTAGCGCTTCGACCTCTAAATGTACGAAATTTATTTTTAGATTTACCTCCGGAAGGTGTTAATATTTTTTCTGAATGTTAGATAGTCATTCACCAAGTTGGTATGCTTGATGAAGAAAACCCAATACTGATTTGGCTTGAGTAACTAGATCCCACACATTCACATGTTAAATTAAAAGTACAGATTGATAAAACCAAGTTAGTATGCTTGCCTTTGCTTAGTATGTGTTTAAGCGAAGGAACATTTTATAATGTTTTAAACAAGTATGTAACAGATCATTAAAAAATTTAAAATTTTAAGCATAATTAAATAAATTTTAATTTAAGAGGGACTAAACTACGTGCTGAAATTTTTTATAGAAACCAAAATCTATCAAAAAAAATTACGAGGACTAAAAACTAAATTTGATATATTTATAGGGACTAAAAACTTTATTAATTATTCGTTTTATTATGTATCAAATTATTCCGGCCCGTGAGACCCGTGCGTTGCACGGGTCGGCGTTCTAGTTTAACCTAATTTTTTTCCTACTAATACTAACCCTAATTTTTTTAGGTTTGGCTAATACTAACCCTAATTTGTAAGTTTTCTTTAAGGAATAATTTGTAGGAGTTTTTGTTACTTCCCTCAAATATATTAGCAAGCAACAAATTTTACTACTATTTATCAGCTATATTTAATTTTATTAGGTCTGCAGGTAATTTTTCCCTCCTAATACTAACCCTAATTTTTTTAGGTTTGGCTAATACTAACCCTAATTTGTAGGAGTTTTTGTTACTTCCCTCAAATATATTAGCAAGCAACAAATTTTACTACTATTTATCAGCTATATACCAATCAAATCCTAAACCCTAAATCACATATCTTCTCCTCCATATATTTTTATTTTCTGATTTTTGCACATTATTTTTTTCTCCTCTAATCCTTTATTTTAACAGCTAATACTAACCCTAATTTGTTAGGTTTCGCTAATACTTTTGTAGGAGTTTTTGTTACTTCCCTCACATATATTAGCAAGCAACAAATTTTACTACTATTTATCAGCTATATACCAATCAAATCCTAAACCCTAATTCACATGTCTTCTCCTCCATATATGTTTATTTTCTAATTTTTGCAGATTATTTTTCCTCCTCTAATCCTTTATTTTAACAGCTAATACTAACCCTAATTTGTTAGGTTTGGCTAATACCAACCCTAATTTGTAGGAGTTTTTGTTACTTCCCTCAAACCCTAATTTGTAGGAGTTTTTGTTACTTCCCTCAAATGACACTATTGCAAGCTCTCTATTGTTGTTATAAATTGAAGAATGAGATGGTTACAGTAGAGGTTCCATTGTCATTACATATTGAAGAATTGAATGAGTAATTGGCATGAGAAAATAAATTTATTGTTTATGTTGAATTGTTTTCTTATCTATGTAATGGATCATATTGCAATATATTAGTTTCTCCATTGTTTATGACTCGGGAGGTAGCACGCATAAAATTTCTACTTTAATTTAAGTGATTAAATTGTTATTTCGTATAGTTAATGGACTAAATTGACCACCGTTTACAATTTCAAGGATTAGAATGTTAATTTACTCAATTATTTATATTTGAAAACATTTGCATGAACTTAGATCGAACCATACTTGTCCTCGTGAGCTTAGCTCAGTTGGTAGAGACAACGCATAATATATGCAAGGTTCGGGGTTCGAACCCCGGCCACCACCAAAAAGATCGAACCATACTTTCGGATCGAACCATACTTTCGGTGTAAAATTTATGTTTAAAGTAAAAAAAAACTACAAGGCGTAAAACTTCTTGTTTTGGATGCAAGTTACGTGCCAAATTTTTGATTGCATTATTTTGAGCAAGAATAAACAATGTAAAATTTTGAAGTATTGAACTATTACACATGTCATCTCTTTTGGAGTAGAACTCTGACACGTTGATGAAGTCTTGTGACATGTTTGGGTGTAAGTCAAAACATTACGAACCGTGCTGAATACAAACAAAAATTTCACGGGAGCAATCCAACAGAACCAACCGAATACCTAATCATTAATCATCATTCTTTCTCATTGGCATAAAATAATGTACCAAAAGGAAATTTAGATACTAGCAAGACATGAAATAGTATAAAATAATGAGTTATATTTAGTTATTTACCACTTTGTTTATAGTCCTGATATGTGTGTAGTTTTATAACGTAAAACACTGATATCTAGTTTTAAAATTAATTTAAAATACTTCACTTTAAAATCTAGTTTTAATTTTTAAATTAATAATAAACTCTCATCTAACATTTACTATAATTTATGATGACTATCCCTTAAACTCTAAAATACTAGTTTTTTTTTCTTTCCTAATAATGATAATATACTAATACATTTTAGAATTGAGATCATCCAACAATTCATAGAAATTAGTTAATAGACCTAATTCAGTTTATGAGCTTTTTGTTTGTGTTTGGTTTCCCGTTTGCAACATACAAAAACGCGTTTGCACACTTCCTATGCGTTTTGCCGTGATTTCCAAAAGCCCTAAATACTTACGCTAACATGGTTGTTTTGCTGTGATTTTCATCGATCTCCGTTTTGTAAACACTATACCAAACAAACACCGAAAATATCTTAAAAGTATCTACGTCATTGTGACCTCAATTACAGTTACATTATGGTTGCAAAAACATCAAATTTTTTGATGTGGCAGCAGAAATTGTGGTGATGGACTTTTTTTTTTTTTACACAAAAATAAACGATATTCATTTATTCAAATTGATAGAGTACATCGATACAATGAAAATTCGCTAAAAACAAAAAGGATGAATCTATGAACAAACTCACAACATCCATGTTAATAGCATAAAACGGCAAAGTACTAAAGCCTACACATATGACTATATTTAAGTCACCGGAATACACATATCTCCAGATCTGCAACATTGACGACTCCAAAGTCATTGATTTGATCTACACTGGATCGAAGCTGATCTGACAATCTGAATCAAACAAATACCTGAACGAAAAGAGAAAGACAAACAACGTCACACAAAGACGACGAACAAACAACGTCGCAATGAGACGATGAAATCACGAAAGAAAAAATGAAATAGATGTGAAAATCACTTATTTCAAATAAAAGGGGAAATAGAAAAACGAGTTAGAGGGGTGATTTTGAGTCAAAATTTGACTCTAAATCACCACCCCTGTTTAGTGGATGAAGGAGAAGAAAATAGGGTTTCGGTGATGAACCTTTTTTAGAACCCTGTCTTAGTCCATAACAAATTTTCAGAGAATTTAGTTGATATGTGATTCCAAGGTTGAAAAGGAATTATTACCGTGAAAATCTAGAGGACACTTTTGAGATAAACGGTGCAACATCAATAAATAAAGATATAAATATCAGTTCACGGGAATGTTATACTATTATTACTATACTGCATGGTGTGTATAAAAGACAAGGTAGAGCTAAGGGTGATAGGTTAGTTTATGGTGTTTCCATGTTCTTTTGTCTCTAAGTTAGTTACTCCAAAGGTGCACATGGGAATGCACATGTGAGGTGGCCATATGTCCTTTTCATTCTACTTGTTCACAATCACATGAAGGATAGTCTTAAGATTGATCAAATATTTTCTATGATTCTTTTCATTTTTTTACTGTTTAAAATAATTCATAAAGGTAATTAGTTAATGGCTTAGGGAATGACAAGCTTGTAAAATGCAAATGTCTTTCGTGTGTAGACTTTGTGACTGTTTTTGTTTTGTTGGGAAGACAAAGATTGGTCTCTTGCAATATAAAATAATGTTGCTACAATGCGCCACATTTCAGCTATAAAAGACACAAGCCTCGTCTGCCTATAATATAACTTACACTCTTCTCTTCTTTAAGACCAAACTTGTGATATCTTCTTTCTCTATTTTCAACAATGGCTAGAAAAATGTGCATTGTTGTACTTTTCCTAGTTCAAATGCTGCTTCTTCCTCTACAAAACCATGTAAGTCTTATAGTTCTCTTGCTCAATTTTCTTCTAATTAATTTACTAGCAAAGTTTAGTAGTTTACTTTGTTTTATGCTCTGCATTGTTCCTTGCACTTCAATTTTTCGGTGTTGAAGCTAACGCGACAACATGTTCAAGTTTATCTTGTTAATCTAGTTGTTTTGATCATCAATGGAAAGAAAATGATCATGTTTAGATAATGGAATTGAGGTTATGTGATAGCTATAATGTCAAATAAAATCGGTAGTAGAGTCTAATGAAAGGACTAATCCTCACAATGCGACGAATCAAGATTTGAATTTCATCCTAGAAATGTTTCCATATAGTGTTTGATGACTACTCGAACATGTTTTGGTCATGGAATTCCCTAGGCATGTTTTTTCTTTAAAATATGGCCATCACAAGAATAATTGATTGCATTTGAGTAAATCATTGCACATAATGTCTTTACAATGTAAAAATATTACATTTTCTTTACTTTGTTGTAACTATTGGTTTTGATATTATGCTTAAACACAATTGTACATGATGTTTTCAGGCTGAAATTGTTGTGTCCACCGTTGAGGCTCCAGCTCCACAACCTAGCAAAAACAGTAGCACTACTCAATTTCCCAATGCGAGTTCTGTTTCTTGGGTTCAACGTGAACATTTTCATATTTTCTGTTTTAGGTTTGAGCAATTTTTTACTCCAAAAAAAAAAAAAAAAAAGGTTTGAGCAATTTTGAAATTAACAATTTTCTATGAATACACTTGGTCAATTTCTTTTAACATTTTGGCAAAAAATTTCTTTTAATGTTAATTTCTTGCTTGTTTCCCTGAATTTCAGCATGGCATCACTGAAGGCAGTCTTCAACCACAAGGTAACAAACAATACTTGATTCATGAAATGGTTAATAAAATCATGTAATTTAGAATTTTGATGATGAAATTAATATTGGTCCATGTTGGTTATTGACTTAATGCATTAAATTGCAGAATGTGGACCACGATGCACTAATAGATGCTCAAACACACAATACAAGAAGCCATGCTTATTCTTTTGTAACAAGTGTTGTGCTAAGTGTTTGTGTGTGCCTCCTGGCTATTATGGCAACAAGCAGGTTTGCCCTTGCTACAACAACTGGAAGACCAAAAGGGGAGGACCCAAATGCCCTTAAAAGTTTTAAACATTATCTATCAAGTCTCTTAAATACATTAGTACCACCACAAAAGTCTAGCGCAAGCTATTGGTGCGCAGTATGTGAGTGAGTATTGTAAACTCTGAGACGTCTAGCTCAATTTCTACCGATAAAAGAATGTTATATTACCACTCAATATATGTACAAGCACTACCACTACAAAAAATGTACAATCACTAGAATTTGTATCCATGATATTTAAAGTACCTTAATTTAATTATGTTTGTCTTTGTGTGCTTATAACTTTTAGCCTTAAAATATAAGACAAAAATTTCGCATTGGACAAGTAGTCAAATTCCTCCTAGAAATAGGCACACAAGGCACAATGAAGACATATACAATGCAAATAGTACATGTCCAAGGCATATACGTATTCTCTCTATGGGAAGCAAGAAAAGTATCTGACCGCAATTTATAAACAATCATCTTCGTCTTGAACGTGTGATGAACGGTCACAAATTTACAAGTCTTTAAATAAATACACTTTTTTTTTTTGTAAAAAATAAATAAATATACTTTATCAACAGTATAGTCTTTAAATATATCAAAATTTACAAAAAATATATCTAAATGTGTTTTTTTATTAGTTATTTTGTGATTTTAGTTTTTTTTTGAGGTGGAATGTGCTTTTAGTTGGATAATAGTTAGTCTTCAAATGTATTTTTTGGTTGTACTTTAATTCATAAAATTAAAAATTACTAACAAAAAAGATACATTCTGATTATCCCCTAAAAAAAAGTACATTCGTGATTATAATCACAACAACTTAGCTAAATACCACGAAACAATATTTAGACGACAATCTAAACTGTTTGATTAACTTCCCGAAATACATGTTATCCATTTGACATAGCACACAACACGATTGATCTTAATGATTTGAAGAATAAGAGTTCGAGACTCACAAGAGGGAGAAGTCCCACCCTGAATAATATTAATAACCATTAATGCATCACTCTCAACAATAACATTTTGAAACTCATCATGATTCTTTGCCATCTCTAAATTAACCATGGTAAATATCCGACAATTCAGCATGCAAGGTGGATCAGTGCTCAGCATTTCAAAATACACATATATCATACCTCCGTTGTGGCCATTTGTAATGAATTTGTATGGAAAATTTCAAAGACCAATCAGACGAAATTCTATAACATAACACACACGATCAACTTTTGGAATAAGCGTTAAAAAAGTTTAATTAAGATCACGAATTGTAACTGGATGGTTTGCACACACCTGACAAATCTTCCTACATGCATAGAGATGGACCAATTATGTTTCATTGTTTCTGGTAACTTTAAAGCTCCCCGTATTCTTACAATTGAAGATCTCATTATCTGAGAACACTAAATTGATCCGAGTCATGGAAACTTCATCTAGTCGAGGAAAACAACCATTTAACTGAAATGGTTGGTAGGTAAACTCACTAGTAAAATATAGAGAGAAAAAAGAGGTTTGTGATATGAGTTTCAAGCTTGCAAGAGTAGAAATCCAGTCACACTCGTCACAGTGATTAACCCTCCTTTGAGGCAAATGACCGAAAGAATTTAGTATTCTTATCCAAGGTTCTAAATAACGGTCGCGGTCGCGATTTCGGCTGTAACGGACGCTGCGATACAGAATCAAGTGATAACAAACCTTATTCACTCAATCCCTCAAAAAAAAAAAACCTTATTCACTCAAAAAAAATAAAAAACAGAATCGCAAATGAACAAAGAAACGGCAAGCAGAACGAACAAGAAGCAAAAAACGGCAACACCAGAATCGCAAATCGCAAGCAGGAAGGAACAAAGAATCACACAACACTAGAAGAGTAACAACACAAGAGAAGCATGTTTGTTTGTATGTTAGTTTACCACCACCAAAGAAGAGATGTAAGTAATTGATTTGTGTAAAAAAGATAAGATTGAGATTTGAGATGCCTGACTTTTCTGTACAAAAGATAAGATTCAGATTCCTTCTTCTCCTGTTCAAATTACTGAATTTTCAAGTCTGTAAAGGAGTCAATAACGGCGTTTCGCGGCCGTAACGGGTTTCGCGGCCGTAACGGCGTTCCGTAACGGCCGTAACGGCGATTTTGCTGTGATTTTTGTTCTCAACGTGAAAACGTCCAAAAACGGTCACGGTGGCTGCCGATACCGATTTGTAACGGCCGCAATCCCGGTACCGGTCCGTTTTTTGAAACCTTGTTCTTATCCCTATGATCAAACCATTTAGCTCTAGACTTTTGAAACCAAAGTAATTCTTAGGGCCGGTCCTAGCATTTTACGGGCCTTATGCATAGTATGAGAAAAGAGTCCATTACATAATACGTCATAATTTTTTTCATGTGATTAACGATGAATGACACATGCATTAGTTATGATGGTCGCCAATATTTATCCATTTTCGATCACTAATTTCATCATATATTGCTTAATTTTCTTGAATAACTCGCATGAAAAATGACTAAAATATTTGTCATTGGAAAAATTAAGATTCATTTTAATAATAGGCCCATTTTCAACTACAATATCCCTTGATGGGTTATCAAGATTCTCCAAATTTCTTGGATCGTAAATATTAAAATGAGAAATTTCAATATTAGATGCATTAAGAACATGAATTTTGCTCTCCACCCAGCACGTTTTGCTCGCACCCTGCAGCCATGCCAATTTTGCCCTTACGCATGTTAACTAACGCAAGTGTAATACTATGCGTTAGTTAAGTAACATTGCGTGACTTAAGATGCCCAAGAGTAAAACTATACGCATGTTAACTCACGCATAGTCATGTATGTATTAAAGCACTACGTGAGTTAACTCACGCAATGTATTACACTTGCGCGAGTTAACTCACGCACTACTGATATATCAGAACAGCATTAAATGCTGTACTGATGTGCATTGAATGCAGTTTGGGTCCAAACCCTAATATGCTCGTAATTGAACCTAATTACGCCAGTTTAACAATATTATTGGATAATACGACACAATCGATCAAAATTACACCAAAACATCTTTTTTTTCACAATCACATAATCACACATAACGATCCAAACGGTCCAAATTACACAAATTCGCCGGTAATGACCCGTAATCATTTAAACACACTTAATGACACGTAAACGATCCAAATTACACAAATTTGTCCATAAATTTATAAAACAGGAACATTGCGTGAGTTAACTTGCGCAGCGTGAGTTAACTTGCGCAAGGGTAAATTTGGCATGGCTGCAGGGTGCGAGCAAAATGTGCTGGGTGGAGAGCAATAATCTAAGAACATTATCACCAAGATTGGAGGCGAAGGATTTGGCACACTTGATATGTTTTTTTGATTTTGTGATGTGTTTTACTTTGCTAAAGCTTTGTGTTGCTATACAAACCCCTCTTTTGCACTGGTATGGGGCATTTTAATAAAAAAAAAAGTTTTAAAGGCTGCAGGGCTGGCTGAAGCTTTGATAATTAGGGTCCATTTTGGTGCATTCTACAAAAGAACCAAATAAAAAGTATAATTATGTTTTAATTAGTGAACTATTCTTTCACCTTTTTAGTAAAAGATTAGAGCATTCTTTTTTTGGTAGTGTAAAGATTAGAGCATTCTAAAAATAGATTAAAACAACCAAAGAAAAAGTTTTTTTTTTTGTGCTAATTACTAAAGAAAAAAATATTTCGTTAAAAAAGACCTTAAGACAAAATATGAAATAGTATTTTTAATCTTTAACATAGCTGTTAAGTACTGTAAAAAAAAAACTTAGCTGTTATGTGTTCATGTGAATAAGATCGAAAGAAGTTTCAGAAATTTTGTTGGAATCTTTAATTTTTTTAGTAATCGTCGTCCCATGAGCACGACAAAGAGCCGCCATGAACTGAATTTATAATTAGAAATCCCTGTCAACAAAATTAATAATCTAAATGTTTTCAAATTAATTTAAATATGGTTTTTTTTTACAAGTAATTTAAATATGGTTAACATTGACATAATTGAATATATAATTTTTAATACATAATCAATTACATTATTATTATTATTCTCTAAATCCAACACACATGTTAGGTTAGGTCATTGGAAAGCAAACATTTGGACTTCTTAAATGCGTGATAAAATTAAAATAATGATAAGTAGACATATACCACAAAAATTGGAAAGGAAGGTTTGCCTTTCACACCGACTTATTTTCCATAACCATAAGTTGGTTTTGTTAGGTACTTGTTACTATTATAAACCACCCATGACGCATCACATGATGAAAGCAATTGAGATTTTTTCAGTAATTCTTCTTCCAACTTTTTTTTGAAGGATCTTCTTCCAACTTAGAAACTAATATAATAAATTAATATTCAGGCATATGTGTTAGGTACTTGCTACCACTTTTTTTTATGCTAGTGTAAATAAAAATGTACTATTTCTAAAATTAGCTTATAAATTATTATAATATGTTATGATAACCCAATTAGATTATACTATCACCTAGCTAGTTAAGCATAGTACTACTCTTTATTTAGCAAATTAGAGGTATATTCTTTATAGAAGATGGTGATATGCTATATTCGATGCTTGTAATTTTTTGAAAAAGAATCTCACTCCACTATGTCTTATGGAGTTTGTTTTACACCTCAAAAATAGTAGCCTATTGATTTTTTTGGTCTTAACCTAGCCTATTGGTTTGGTGATTAAGCAACATGTGAATCATAATGAGTATATTAACCTTAGACCATGTACAATGGTTAATACCATTCAACACCCTTCAACACCCACTTTTTCAATTCCCAACATTCCACGTCATTTTCTCTATCTTAATTCAACACTCATTCAATTTTTACCTCTCCAATTGTTTTTCATTCAACACCCTACCCCACCACTTTTTATTTATTTCTTATTCTTATTTATCTAAGCAGCCAATCGTAGCAAGCCATGTGTCCCTGCTTTAACCAAAAAAAGCTTCTCTTTCCTCTCCCTCTGTCCCACAAGCGCGCCTGTCTGCTCGTGTATTACACTCTCCCTCTTTCAGCAATTAAAAACGCACGCGTGGCATTTTGGTACAGTCTTTCAACATATTGAAGCCTTTCAATACCTCTTTCCTCCACATCATCTTCAGTAACCCAACTCCAATGGTTCAACATATTTAATTTTGCTTTCAATAGGCCCATTGCAGGTGGTCTTATAGAAGCATATTCGTTGGATATTCGATATGAATTCTACAAGAAGTTCCTCCTGCGTTTGTTGCACGCCGTGATGCTTTGGCCATGTTCTTCTACGTTGAATTTTGTTTTGCTGATAATTTTTAAGGGTTTTTGTAGTTGAATATTATTTGATAATATGTTGCACATTTTCAGGGCCGTGATTGCTGAACTCAAACAAACCAATTTTGACTTTGTCTTCACACACACAATATAGTTGACTTGTAGACACTCCTCAATTTTCAATTTTAATTTAGCACTTCTAAATTAATATTATAATTATTATTATTTGACAAAAACTAATGAAAATTATTGAAGCTTAGAAGAAATCAAATACTTCAACAATTTCACACTATTTGATCGGTTTTGTTAATTAGATTAGAATTCATTACCTTTCACGTTACACAAATCAAACCCTATTTACCATTCAACAATTTTCCATAGGCGTTGGGATTGAAAATTGGACAAAAAACATCAAAGTAGGCATAGTAAAGAAAATCACAAGCTTTCAGTTTTATTGATTTCCATCTTCTATGAGTAACTTCAAAATTGAAAAAGTCTAAACATAAGAAGATTATTCTAAAGTGGAAAGGTAAGGGGAAAAATAAAAACATGAAACAAGAGAAATTAATCCCTTAAATAATTTACATAGTCTAAAGCATGATAATTATAACTTATAAGGCTTTTTCAGACAAAAAGTTAAAAGAGTTTTTGAGCTCTATTCTTGATCCTCTTGATCCATCCAAACCATCAAAGAAAGTGGGTTTAGTGACAATTTTGATATGTTATTGTCAACAACACCAAAAGATTGTGTGTTGTGAGTATAAACCAAAGAAGAAGTAGAAGGGGTGGCTTTGATCATGCTGCTAGCTGGTTGTTGTTGTTGTTGAGTTTGTGGAAGATCTTCACTGTTTGGAGTTTTGAGAGGAACCATGTTAGGAGAAGCAGTAGATTGTTGAGGTTGTGGACGAGGGTAGAAGAGATCGGTTGGAAAAAAGTTGTATTGTTGAAGACCAGCCATGAAAGAGTGGAAGAATTTGTTGCAAAACAGAGAAAAAGGTTTTAGATGTATCTATTTATTTTTAGTCTAAGTGGTTGTGTGAAGACATGTATTTATAGAGAGAGAAAGAAAGAAGGAAAAAAATGGGTTCGCAAGTTTTCTCCTTAGAACTTGTTAAAAAAAAAAATCCTTAGGTGGCTTGAGAATCAAGAAAGAGAGTTAGCGGTGTTGTGAATTTGGACAAAATCACACAAATGAAACAAAGATGTGGGGAGTAAAGTAAAGAAAGTAGTAATCAATGGATAAAGTAGCATCAAGCAACAACAACAAATAGACCTAAATTATAGAACAACACCACAAACATAATCAAAAGCAACAAAGATAAGCAAGCAAGAATGAAAACAAACGCGCCAAGATTGGTAACCCAGTTCGGTCCAATATGACCTACTCTGGAGGAGAGAGCAGCTCTCCAATCCACTAAGATGAAAGTGATACAAATGGGTTACAAGAAATTAGCTTAAAAGCTCACAAAGAACAAGACCTAATTTCATTAAGGTGTTTACAATGTTTCCCAACACAAGAGAACCTCACTACAAAGACACTCAACCCTAAAGTTACCTCATTTGTATTCTCAAGCTTCTCTCTCTTCCAGCTCTCCTCAAAATCTGAACTGATACGCTTACATAGTATCCTGTAATAGTCAAAATCTTATCACGATTCGTAACGTACAACGCAAGGTAAGAAAACTTTATCCAGAAATCGTGTCACGCCTGCTATAAATCGTGTCACAATTTGCCTTTAGCAGAAACCATGCTCTCTGCCTCGAAAATCGTGACACGCCCTCCATAGTGGATTTCCTCATACTCACTATTTGAACACAATTACAACATTTGGGTTGGGTTAGGTCCCTTTTATGGAATATTAAGTTTGATTGTAAAATTTGTGTTAAAAAAAAGTTTGATGTAAAATATAACTTATAATATATTAAAAAAAATATTATAGAATGACAATAATCAATTATATATGTTAGAAAATGATTCTCGCATTGAAAAATAATATTAATTAGAGATATAATTCACCACAAAAAAAAACTAGAGTTATAATTAGAAAAAAGTAATTAATATTATATTGAAAAGTGAAATGAATCAATTATTTTGGATTTTTTTTTTTGTTTGTAAATGACTCAATTATTTTAGGATGGAGGAAGTAAAATACATGTATGCAGTTTGAATTTTTTTTGAAAAATTAATCCAAAACTCAATCTATTTTGTGGGTTTTTTACGTTTAGTTTTGTACACCCTCATGACACTATTAAAGACCACATAAATCATTTATTGAATGAACTTAAAATATGAATTCTTGCTTATGATAATGACCGGTTGGTATATTATTTTTGGATTGACATGCGGTTTTAATTTAGATCATTTCAAAATTTGAACAATCCTAAATACCCGCACCTGATTCAACACTTTTGGAATCTTAAAAATTTATTAGGAATCGCCGTCCCTGGAGTAGGACAAAGAGCCACCATGAACTGAGTTTTATAATCAGAAATCCTTCTCAACATAATTAATGTAAATATTTTTAAATTAATTTAATTATATGATTAACATTGACAAAATAGAATATATATTTTTTAATACATAATGATTGCAATTTTTTATTGGTCAAGTGGCTAGAAAATCACATTTTAAGATGAATAAATGGAATGTCTGGGGTTCGAACTTCATCCCATACATATATTATGTATTGTCATTACAATGTAAGTTAACAAGAACTAAGGTTTGCAATATTTTTTTTGTGTGAAAATCATTGATAGGAAGAATAAGACACGCAAGTCTCGAGTTATTACAAGAAGCTACTCGAATCGTTTAGAGTATGACTAGCGGGCTTTAGACTTTATTGAACCACACCAACAAGTTTTCTTTAATACGAGCTTTAAATATAGGAAAATGTTAACGAGACCGGTGAACGGGGCTTGCACTATTACTATGATTGAGCTTTGAGCTATTTTCAACCGTGTGTTGTTGACAAATGATTATGACTTTATGAGCATTGAGGTGGAGTCCGATTCTATATCAACACCGTCCCTTATTATATCAAATCAAATGGTTGTTGTTCACGTAACTCTTGCTATTTCTTGGTTTCCTTGGGTTTGTCTTCTTGTCTTTGCTTCTCTAACTTTGGCTATTTTCTAGAGGTTTTAGTATTTTTTAGGGATAGCCCCTTTATTTCCAAAATAATTTTAAAATTTGCAGCATTATTTAAATCCAACACACATGTTAGGTGAGGTCCCAAGCTTGGGTCATTCGAAAGCAAAATGTTGAACTTCTTAAATGCGTGATAATAATAATGATAAGTAGACGTAGACCACGAAAATTGGAAAGGTAAGCTTGCCTTTCACACCGACTTATTTTCCATAAGTTGGTTTTGTTAGGTACTTGTTACGTTTTTTTTTTTGACCAAAGGTACTTGTTACTATTATAAACCACACATCATGACTCATCACATCACATGATGAAAGCAATTGAGATTTTTTTTAGTGGAACTAATGGACCTCATTCATTCATTCTTCTTCTAACTCTAGAAACTACTATAATCAATTAATACTCAAGCATTATGGATGATTCCAATTTTCTGTTAGAATTATAATGGGTCGGCTAAAGATTCAAATTCGTTATAATGTACTACTTTGCATTATCATACCGTATTTTTTTTTTTAACTTTATTACTAGTTACAAACCCGTGCTTCGCACGGGGTGGATTACTTTTTTTCGGATAATTTTGTTTGCAACGACATATTTGTTAACGCTTAAAAGTAAACTGATTCTAAATATAAATATTACATGCATATAAATATAAATTCTCACAATTAAATCCATTTAATCATATTTGACATCTTTGTCAAGAAAAGTATAAATCTCACATTCTTTGAACAGATTTGGAAACAATCTACCTTAATCATACATCCTTCCCCGATAACACTATCAGTGATATCAGCATCAAGCATCTTCGACGGAGGCAAATATCGCGGTTGAGTGTAAATTGGAAATGATCGATCATAGAAAAATATGGTTCTTTTGCATAATTTTTAGCCAAAGCCCATGACATTATATTGATGACACATTTTTGGATTAAATTTCTAGAAATACATAGCATATATAGGCTCTGTATTACCAGGTTTATTTTGGAACTAAAAGCTATTTTAAAATTGAAACTAATAAAAGAACCTTAAAAATATGAGTTACCAAAAAGTAATTATAGCACATAAGCAAGACTGGTTTTTATTCGATTTACACACATGGAAGAGGAAGGAAAGAATCAATAGCAATGTTTGTGGCAATGTAAACAAACTCAACAGACATGTTTATCTTTAAAATTGAGATTTTCTCGGTTTGTGCTATATTATGAAATAAATGACATCTTGAAATTAAGATAGAGACATAACTGAGATATTGTTAGATAATATCAAATATACCCTAATTTCAAGGTTTTATTATCACCAGTCCTCCTTACTTTTTAAGCTTTTGGAGGATAAAAAATTAAAGGCTTAATGGTGTGTTTCACCCATGCAAATAGGCGGCGTTTAAAAATTGGTCCTTGCAATCGCTAATCCTGGCAAATTGCCCTTGCAAAGTTTAATCATTTAAAATTTCGTTCTTTGACCAACTTAATCACTGCCACGTCACCAGATTAGCAAAATGGCATGGGAATTGACCAAAATACCCATGGGCTAATTTTTTTTCCTTCAAAAATTTTTTTTTTCCAAAATTTTGAAATTTTTTTTTAAATTAAAAAAATCTGAAAAAAATAATTAAAAGTCAAAAAAAATTTCGGAAAAAAACTGTTAAATTAAAACTGAAAAATTTTCGGGAAAAAATCGTAAAAAAATTCGGGAAAAAACTGAATTTTCTTTTTGAAGGAAAAAAAAAACAAAAAAAAAATAAGCCAGGGGTATTTTCGTCAATTCGCATGCCATTTTGTTAATTTGATGACGTGGCAGTGATTAAGTTGGTCAAAGGACGAAATTTTAAATGATTAAACTTTGCAAGGGCAATTTGCCAGGATTAGCGATTGCAAGGACCAATTTTTAAACGCCGCCTATTTGCAGGGGTGAAACACACCATTAAGCCAAAATTAAACTATATGATTTTATCTCATTCTGCTCTTGACTGGCGATAACGTAAGATTCACATTTTTATATGATTTTTATATGATGCAAGCTCAAAGTTAAGAGATACAGCTACATATTTAAGAATAATTTCATGTTATTGTACTAAACATAGACATATTTTTCAAGCATCCAAGGAGTAAGTTTTCGTTAATTAATGGCTAAATCAAAATGTTTGTTCACCAAACAACTCTAACATGCACAAAGATGGTGAATCAGTCCAAAAGATATTGACATAGATGAACAATATTTGCAGCATCACTTGAAACATAAAGACACAGCTAGGCTTTAGATAACTATTTATTCATTCTTTTGGTGCAAGCAGCATTCATATTTTTTGCGTCTATTCCAATCCTGCAATGTAATGCTTTCTTGTGTGTCTGGAATGACATTGATTGAGATCATATTGGAAAAGTGCTAGCAAAAAAAAAAAAAAACCAACATACTTTAGTAAACAACTAAATAATGAATAACTAAATCGGTAAGTTATGATAATTTGAAACCTTTAGGAGTGTGCTAAATGACCATGATGCAATTCTGATTATAGTTTAGGTTGAAATAGAGTTCTATAAGTAGAATATATAGCTAAGATAGTTGCCAAACATTGTGCACTTTGTTAGTCATGTTTTCCTGTTACCTATAAATGGGCCTGCTAACCGAAAAACAATAGACAATTTCCACTTCCACTTGATTATTACTTGTACATGTGCCTGTGTCTATCCCATTCTAACTCTATTAAGCTACAGCCTTGGATAATTTTTTAAAAAATAAGAATACTAATGTAACAAAATCCCTACGTCTTAATATTATGAGAGTTCTATTATTCTAATGTTTATTATATACTTCAATTACTTCTTAGAATGATAAATTAGTAAGAGGAAATATACCTCATTTCTAGCAGATACATCGTTTTTATTCCCTTGAACATACTACAAAGCAATGAGTTCTAAAAAAAGAAAAATGTAGCTCCAATAAGCCTCCTTTTTCCTTTCTTCCAATCATCCTATCATCGACCAACTGCGGTGCCTAGTGTGCTTGAAGTTGGAGTTGTAGTCCTGTGATTCAAAAAGGACCCATCTTAAAAAGGTGACAAAAAAAAAACAGAAACATGAGAAAAATGAATGCATAATTCTCAAAAGTGCAGCCACATTTCTTTGTAAAAAAAATAAACAAATCAGCTCCAACCATGATGCTTAAAAGTCAGTACCAGAGGTGATGACACAATTTATTCAATTAGAAAGCAGCTGGTACTCATACAATAATACAAACACATTCATTTTATATGTTATGAAGTAAATGGAACTGATATAACTTTGAAGAAGAAAAAATTGTTTTTCTTTTTCTCATTTATGTAAAGATCTCTGAATAGTAAATCTGTCCATGTCCAAAGATATGTGCCACTTGCCTGTTGACATGTTACTCACTTTAACCTTTCACTATACAAATTTTACGTCTTTACCTTTCATTTATGTACTGGAGACCGACCAAATAATGATCATTCATGAGAGATTGAATTTTCTTTTCCATGGATCATCTTTTAGTTAAACACTTTTAAATTGATAAGCACTTTGCAATATAATAACCAAACTTAAAAGAGTACTCACATCAAACTATAATTATGAAATGACAAGGATTTTTAAACAACATAGTGACCTACATGAATTAACATAAATTCATGCAAGTGAATCATTGAAGATGAACTTACTTGCAAGCGAATTATAATTATGTCATAGTCCTGGATTCCTTAAAAAAATCATATAGTCTTGGATGATTTCAAAAGGAACCAAATTGTTAGAAATAACCGCATTAGTATATAGCAGAGACCAGATGTGCAGGCCTGCTACTTTAAGTTCTGTTGGTTGTGGTTGTTGGTGAATCAGGTAGAAGCTTGCACATGAGCATTTCAGCAGTTTCACTGTACTTTTGAAGGTCAAGGTTCTCTGCATCTGGGATATCTTTAGCACCAAAGAAGTTTACTCTCATAGTAAATTGACAAAAGAACCTAACTCAATGTCACACAAAATGCATGAGAAAATTTATGACAATAATGAATACTCCTAGCTCATTAATCAAGAACTAAACTTGAACATATAATAACGGTTTAGTTACATTTTGAGTGTGATTTTTGTCTCCCAGTTATCTTTAGCTCAAATCTGTTTCTTGAAGTTTTTATTCTATCAAACAGTGACATAGAAATAGTCATTGAACATGTCACTGACTCAAACACGTTGACATTGGTAATAATTTAAGAAAATGGTATAGTAAAATGTTATGACATGTATTAGTGTCGGACACCAGATGCACTTTTAATTTTTAGTGTCGGTACTACATAGTTAATAATTGTTACGATCAACCCCGGCTGACAAAATTTATTTATATGACAGAATCCAATACTTGATTTTCCTGAAAAATATCTACAAAATAAATTGCTCATATCATTTAAATCATATTAAATAGTTAATACTTAAGATTGTAGATATTGTTGTTATTGTTATGTAATTCGATTGCTCTTTTAGTGCTGTTTGATTAATAAACTCACCGTTGTGCAAAATGCACCACCACTGTTGTTTGATTGGCTTGATGTTTTCCCCTTGCAGCTGGTTCCTGTTAGTGTAATGGCCCCATTCATGATGCTTTTAGTCTTCTAAACCCTGTTAGTTTTTTGAACACATCTTATAAGGATTTGTATATTTTTAAACCCCACCATATTTGTTAGTCTTTTAAGAAAACTACTCATGTTTAGTTTTATATGCTAAATTGATCCGCCACACCCGCTCAGAAAATTGAGATGCCAAATTAGATTTCTTCGTAATTGAATCATTTGCATTCCTTTTTCTTTTCTGCTTGCATGTTAGGAGTGTGTCTATTGTCTGCATACTATCTGATACACAACTAACCAAAAAAAGAAAAAATTGAGCGCAAAGAAACAATAATTTGAAGGAAAAAGTATAACTGAATCCATTTTCTACAGACCTGAGAGCATGGATGGACTGATCTTGGTTTGCCGCATGCTTTTTTTTTAAATTAGGAAGCACTTTGGACAGTGGCAGGTACAAAGCTGCATCCAGGCCTGGTATATCTCTACAGCTTTCGACCGATCATGCCTATACAAATACAATATTTAGATGCCCCATCTTTTTCAGATTTCCAACGACCATATCCATTAGATGGTTTAAGCTGCCCAACTTGTTGCAAATTCATCCTCACCCACAGCCTTGCTCCACTAACCTAGATTACTTAGAAAGTCATATCAAACACACACACATACACGCATCATTGCAAAGCAGAAAGATTCAAAATGAAATAAGCACAAAGGATTCTACTATCTTTCTGCAGCAATATAATAAATTAAAGGCTTGAAAACTAAAGTTCCTTTACTCTCCAGTTTCTTGTTATATTCCCTCCTAACTGAAACATCAAATTCTCCCCAATGTTCATTTGCAATAAAGCCTATATCCCCAGATCCCACAATTTTTTCTAGATTTCGCCATAAAAAAAAAAACAAACATGTTTATTTAACATTTCACCATTTAATTCCTCACATAGTCACATTCCAAGCCCCTATCAAAGCTCAATCCTAAACAAAAATGAATCTTCAAAAACCATTCTCTAACCCCAAAGCCTATCCCAAAATCACCAAACAAACCAATCCACCTAGAATCACCAAACAAAAAAAGCAAAAACCAAAATTTTGCACACATAGATGAATTAAACCCAAAATTGCAAAGAAACAAACCAAAACTGAAAAATTTAAACCTTAAGATAAAACTAACAGATTTCTGCACACATGCAACAAAAATCTTAAAAAAACACTCCAGTGTAGTTTAACAACAAAAACAGCCAATTACCTTTAAATCGTTTCTTCCCTTTAGTATCAATGGGTCTACTCTTAGCCATTTCTTTGATTATTTCTTGAACAATGTATCTGTTCTGAAAGCCCGCATCACTTGGAGTCATTTCGATGTGGTTCGCACTTGATAACATAGTCAGCTCTAAATCTATAGATCTACTTCCAGCCTGAAAACAGTGCTCATGTACTTCAAAATAATAATAAATAACCAAATAAGACAGCAATGATTCAGTTCACTATACAGATAAAATGTAGTGCACATATTGGAATTTCCAAGGATCAAGGAAAATGATATTACTAAGCAAAAATATCTAAATAAATGTTTGTTTTTTCTGAGTAAAAGGCATTCATTTTGAGGCATCTCCTATAATCCAAATAGTTGTGAAAACCCAATTCCACTGTCATATGTATGATATGATAGAAACAGGTGCCAAACAATTCAAGCAAGCAACAATATCTACAAAAAAAGGTGTACATCAAGGGCAACAGAAGGAAATAATTTTGTCCAAAACTATAATTTCATACCTGTTTAATTTAATCAAATTCACCAAATAATCACATAAATTGCACTGTCTTTATAAAGGGACCATCAGAAATCCCTCTGTAACAAAAACACAATACACTGTGTTCACAGAAAGTCCTCAAACTGGACAACACCTCATATTTACAACAGCAAAAAAACAAACAAAAAAAAACCCATACCACTTGGACGCGATTCAGAGAGTCTTGTTGAGCCCAATCTGCATCCTAAACACATGAAACCATAACCAACATCAATTACACAAAAAAAATTCTGGAAAAAACAATAAAACAAAAATCACAGAATATGCATTCAATCATGATTTGGAATCCATCAACTGAGATCAACAAAAACCCAATCCTCTCAATCGATCAAAAAGGAAATGAATAAAACAGCCAAATCAAAAAAGTAGAGAAAAAATTAATAAAAACAAACAACACAAAAAAAGGAAATACATCAATAACCTAGACATGCATGCTGAAAAAAGATGGAGAACGGTGGAGATTAGTGTGTTCAACGGCGAGATTGACGGCGACGACGGCGAGATTGACGGCGCTGGTGTGTTTTACTTTTAGAGAAATCGCGTTTTTTGTGTGTTCCAGAGAGAATAGAGAGGAAACGTTTTTTAGAGAGAGAATAGATCGACGCCGGAAAATTGGTGAACGGCGATGGAAAATTGGTGAAGGCGGTGGTGAGTTGAAGGAGGAAGGGGAGAAACGCGTACAATGGGAGTGGGAGAGAAGGAAAAATAACAATGAAACTTACCACTCCATATATATATAGGGCAAAGGCAGCATTTATCAATTTACAAAAATAAAAAGGGGCACAAACAATTCAGCCGCCTAAAAAAACCAACAAAACCGCTGTGAACCAATTCATCAACAATTCAGCAAAACTATAGAACCAAAACACAAATTACCTCTTTATTAATTATTAATTAGATCAAAACACACAAAAAAGGGAAGAAAACAGAAACATGCAAGGCAATCAGACAACACAAACCTTAAAACAACCTAGAACCGGACCAGAAGTGAAAAGAACAGAGAAAGGAACCGGACTCAAGTGAAAGTAAACATGAGGAAGGAGTAGTTGGAACCGTGAAATAGTGGAATGAGAAGAAACAAATCGTATCATTCCATATATATAGCCAAAGCCAATGAATAATTAATTTACAAAAATACCCCCAAAGGGGCAAAATAGTAAAAAAAACGGACATGTATCGTCCTACATATATAAGTAGATAAGTAGATGCTATAAAAATATGTACTATTTGTACCTACTTTTTTTTTTTGAAGGAATTTGTACCTACTTAATATATCAATATAATTAGACCTTTTATACAAAGAGGGTTACATGCCTTTAAAATTAACTTATAAAAAATATTATAATATGTTTTGATAAACCAGTTACAATTTATATTCTCATATAGCAAAGCATACTATTTATTTAGCAAATAGGTGCCCTCTTTATGTAATTTTCAGAAAAGAATCACACTCACTCAATATGACTTATGCAAATTCGTTTTACACCTCCAAAACAATAGCCTATTTGTTTGATGATCAAGTAACAGGTGCATCATTCATATATCATATATAAATTGGAATTAATATTAACCCTATAGAAGCAATGAGTTCTAGAAACAGTTCCTGCGTTTGTTGCACGCTTTGAGGCTTGTCATGTTCTTCCACGTTCAATTTTGTTTTGCACTTTTGCTCATACCTTCCATTGTCTATTCTCCCTATTCTTTATCTTTTTTCTGAAACACACCTATTTTGACTTTTCATCACAAAATATAGTTGACTTGCAGACATTCCTCAATTTTCAATTTGAATTAATTAGCACATTCCTTCAATCGTCGCACCAATTTTTCCTCGGAGTACTCGTATGATTTTGTTTTTACTTGGTTCAACTAAACTTCTAATGTAATGAAAATCTTTACAAAAGAAAAAAACTTCTAATAAAATTATTATTATTTTGAAACTTAAAATTACATAAAAAAAAAAATTGAAACATAGAAGAAATCAAATAGTTGAACAAGTTCACACTCTTTGATCGGTTTTGTTTATTAGATTAAATCTTCATTACCTTTCAAGTTACACAAATCAAAACCCAATTTACCATTCACGAATCTTTTTTGCTAATTATTGAATATTTTTTTGACTCAATCAGTGAAATTATTTTGAGAAGTGCAAGTTTGGACAAAATAACATCAAAGAAGGAAAATATATTAAAGATAATCATATGCTTTCAATTTTATTGACTTCCATCTTCTATGAGAAACAACTCTAAGGTTGCAAAGTAGAGCAAAAAAACAAAAACATGAAGGAAAAAAGAAGAGAAATTAATCTCTTAAAAATAATTTACATAGTCTTAAACATGATAAAAATATAATACTCTCTTACAAAAAAAAAAAAAAAAAAACTTCTGTGCTCTATTCTTCATCCTCTTGATCCACCCAAACCATCAAAGAAAGTGGGTCTAGGGAAAATTTTGATATGTTATCGTCAACGACACCAAAAGATTGTGTCTTATGTGTATAAACCAAAGAAGAAGTAGAAGGGTTGGCTTTGATCATGCTCCTAGGTGGTTGTTTTTGTTGAGTTTGTGGAAGATCTTCACTATTTGGAGTTTGGATAGGAAGCACGTTAGGAGAAGCAGTAGATTGTTGAGGTTGTGGACGAGGGTAGAAGAGATCGGTTGGAAAAAAGTTGTATTGTTGAAGACCAACCATGAAAGAGTGGAAGAATTTGTTTGATTGATGATGTTTGTTTGAAAATAGGGTTTTAGGTATATGTTTTATTTTCTATAGTAAAAGTGGTTATGTGAAGAGGTGTATTTATAGAGAAAGATAGAGAAAAAAAAAAAATAGGAAAAGAAGGTTCTAAACTTTTCTCCTTTGGTGGCTTGGGAATCAAGGTGCGGTTTTCTTGGAGAAGTGGAAGGTGTACTTTTTTGTTAAAGGTGTGCTACTAGTCGATGTTTACAATTAAACATTCAATTTGTCGGTTTTTTTGTTGGAATTTTTGTTAAAGTTGAACCCCACTTTGATTCCAAACAAAAGTAATTCTTATTGATTTTGTTTATGATAAAAAGAAAATATTGATATCTCAAATTACGATCTAGAAAAAGAAAATTATATCCTCTTATATGTTTATTGCTATACACAAATATTGATATCTAACATATATGTACAGTACAAAGTTTTTTTGTCTTGAAAGGGAACACAATCTTCTCACCCTAAAAACAGTTTTATATTTAACACAACATCACATGTTTAACATGAATTTACTTGAATGAGTGCATTCTATGCAATCAGTCATCACATGTTTAACATGAATTTACTTGAATGAGTGCACTCTATGCAATCAGTTTATTTTCTAGTAATTTAGTGACCAAAATTGCATCCTTACGGCAAAAAAGTGGAAAATTCTCTGGATATTACAATGTTATTCTAATTTGATTTAATTTTTATGAGAAAAAAAAATTCATTATTTGTCTCTAAATATACAAAATGTTATTCTTTTAGTAACAACCACTTTTTTATTTGTTAAATTTAGAGACAAAGTCAAATACTAACAAGTTTTTGGTAGATTCTTTAAAAAAAAGTTTTTTGATAGATATTAATTCATATTCAAATAGTATAAATCATATTGTATATGGCCAACAAACAACCATAAACCATAAACATCATAACAAACAATTGTCAATTTTAAGATGACAACAAACAAAAGTAGTTTAAGAAAATGCTTAAATGCACTTTTGGTCCCCTATGTTTGCCATGGTAACAATATTGACCCCTTATTAAAAAAAAATCACATTCCTGCCCCCTAACTTCATCCCCTTTTGCAACTCATAGGCCCCCATTGATTTTGACCGGTTCAAAGCCCATGTGGCCACTCAATGGACGCCACGTGGCTAATTTTTGATTAAAAATAATAAAAAACGCCACATATTTTTGAATGAAATTAAATAATTAAAATAAATTTTAAAAAAACCCAAAAATTAAAAGAAAAAAGTAAAAAGCTCAAAAATTCATCCATTTATCGTCATCCTTCATCCCCCTTTTAAAAAACCCAGAAACACAACCACCTCCTCTTGTCCCTTCTTCCAACAACCACCACTTCTATCTTAACTAATCAAAATTTACCACCCACCAACTATAAATCCAGCACAAACCACACAAAACAAATTGAAGAAGAAAATAATGACCCATTTTATCATACATGAAATTCTACTACATGGCATATCATATTCTGGAACCTAGAAATCCACAAATTTAAAAGCGAATCTAATAAGTGATGTAGAAATACAGAGATGATATGATCTTAAAGGATACAATAGTCATAAACAAAGGTTCGTCCTTTAAGACTTTTCCTCTAAATATGATTAACCAGTAATCCTACTTCAGTTGTAATTTTGTCTTTCAACAGAAGAAGAAGAAGCATATTGAATTTAGATTAAAGCTGACATTTTTGTCGACTTGAAAAGTGTAGATTAAGAAATAAAGAGTCTTGATATTGAGGTAAAGAGTTGAATCTTGTCGTTCAGAAACATTGGTACTGGACCTGCCTTCATTTGAAGATGGACTCACCATTGTGTGGTGTTGCTCAGCTGTAAAGTAATAGAAGGCGAGATGAGTTGTGGCGTGATGTTGGTTGTTGTGGATGAGGGTTTGGATTTCACGGTGGCTGGTGGTGATGCGGTCTTCGAGGGTGATTGTTGAGGTTGAAGAGCGTAGATTATGGTGGTGGTGGTTGAAGGTCAGAGAGAGATATTGAAGGTTAGAGAGAGATTGAAGGTTGAGCGTAGATTTAGGTTGTGTTTTTATTTTTTTTCTTTTAATTTTTGGGTTTTTTTATTTTCTTTTAATTATTTAATTTCATTCATAAAAATGTGTCATTTTTTATTATTTTTAACTAGAGGAAAGATGGGCACTATCGTGCCCGTCTGTCCGCTCTTTCTACTGAGCTAACGCATGTGATTATTTTATTATGTTTGTTTGTATAATTTTGATTAAAATTTTTAAATATTGATGAAAATTATTGATATATTGATTTATAAACAAATATTGTCAAGACATATAACAAAATTATTTTTGAACTCAACTTATTTTAATTTGCCTGCATATAAAATTAAGATAAAATAATGATCATTTATTGTTTATTCTAATAGTAATTAGTAACATCATAACATAAATGTATAAATGACATGTTATGTAAAGGAAACATTGTTATGATTACGATAAAAGAATATCTTTAAAAACTACATTTTTCGTAAAGTCTCAATCTTCTCATTTTATTTTCCCTTCTTTAATGAGAGCTTTTGTTGAATTTTGAGAAATTCGTCTTGATAAAGCCACATATAATTCACCATGACTGAAAACATGTCGTGGAAAATAGATTCTGACATTGAGAATCGTCTGCCATTGTGACTTATATATGGTAATAACAAAACTCAGTTTAACAAGAAACTGTATTCTACTAAGTATAAAGGGAAGTCATGAACTCACATTTATTTTTAATTTAATTTTGGGCAAGAATGCTCTTTTTCCAGCATTGCTTCTTGTTATCATTTCCACATCCAACATATTCTTAAATAAACCACGACATAACAATCGTGTCCCATTACACAGGCCATATATAGGGTCTATGTTTCGCAACAACATCAAAGGTGCATATTTTTTTACCTTCAAAATATGTGGTGGGATACTTCCTTGAGCAATTGAGTTTGGGAATTCATGTTGATATAAGTTATGAGTATTCCCTTCAACCTCGTTAAATGACAACAAATTATGTTCTTCTCCTATAAATTGATTGATAATTAATATTTGATATAGTGGTAACAAATCTTTTTCTAAAATATTTTGAGTCCTAATCTTTTTTTAGAGGATTTAAAGTCCAATCTTTAACATTATATTTTGCTCACGTTTGTTACTAATCTTTTTTCATAAGATTTAAAGTCCAATCTTTAACATTATTTTTTGCTCACGTTTGTTACTAATCATTTTTTTAGAGAATTTAAAGTTCAATCGTTAACATTATTATTTTTTGCTCACGTTTGTTACTAATCTTTTTTTAGAGGATCTAAAGTCCAATCTTTAACATTATTTTTTGCTCACGTTTGTTACTAATTTTTTTTTTGGAGGATTTAAAGTCCAATCTTTAACAATATTTTTTTCTCACGTTTGTTACTAATCTTTTTTTAGAGGATTTAAAGTCCAATCTTTAACATTATTTTTTGCTCACGTTTGTTACTAATTTTTGTTTTGGAGGATTTAAAGTCCAATCTTTAACAATATTTTTTTCTCACGTTTGTTACTAATATTTTTTTAGAGGATTTAAAGTCCAATCTTTAACAATATTTTTTGCTCACAATTGTTACTAATCTTTTTTTGCTCATGTTTGTTGCTAATCTTTTTTTAGAGGATTTAAAGTCCAATCTTTAACATTATTTTTTGGTCATGTTTGTTACTAATATTTTTTTAGTGGATTTAAATTCCAATCTTTACCGTTATTTCTTGCTCACGTTTGTTACAATTGATCAAAGGCTAAGGAAGAGTAGCTTATATTAATAAAATAATATGGAAATACTGTTTTTTGTGGAAGTAATAAAATAATATGTAAATACTGTTTTTTGTGGAAGGATATGAAAATACTTGGAAATCTTTGTCGGTTGTATTGAGGGGAACAACACAGATGTACAATATAAAATCGACTGATAAAAAAGTAACATGAGTTTTTGTTTTGTGCTAGTTTTTTGTGAGTTTGATATGTGGTTAACAGAGGTAAAAGATGGTTAATGGAGACGATTAGTGACATAAATTATTAATCCACGTGTTATTTTATAATTGGCTAACAGTAAGAACAGTTCATAAGGAATTGTGTGTAAGTTTTCTCTTTAAATTAAATTTATTATTATCTATGTATTACATGTGTTATTTGTATTTAAAATTAAAATTAAAAATTAAGGGTATTTTTGGAAAGAAAAGTCCAACCCAAAAGTGTGCTGAAAGGGGTAGTTTTCTTTATATATAGTATAGATTCAAAATTAGCCACGTGGCATCCATTTAGTGGCCACGTGAGTTTTGACCCGGTCAAACTTAAAGGGGGCCTATGAGTTGCAAAAGGGGATGAAGTTAGGGAGCTGGAAATTGATTTTTTTTTTAACAGGGGGCTAAAATTGCTATCATGGCAAACATAGGGAGCCAAAAGTGCATTTAAACCTAAAAAAAAACACAAAACTTTGTTTTTTTAAAAAAATAAATTTAGTTTTTCAAATATATAACACTAGCATGGACACCCGTGCCAAGCACGGGCTAGAATTTCGTCATATTTGAGGGAGAAAATGTTATGATGTATCAAGTGTTGATTTTTTTTTGAAGGAAATGTATCAAGTGTTGTTAAAGTCCAATTAAAACTCATATTTTTTTTTTGAACAACAAATAAATCAATAACACTCATATTTAAGTCTTCAATTTTTCGTTGAAGATGTGGTATCGTTCTCACTTATGTGGCTTCTCTTTCTGCAACGTGTCAAATCACATCAATGTTGTCTCCCTTATAAGGTCCAAAGGCGGTATCATATCTGCGTTCAACATTATGGGGGGTGGAGGGAGCGCTTCTTGGTGGTGGAACATAGACACGGAGAGTCTCTTAATGGAGAGATGTTAATTTATTATGAGTTAAAATTTGACATTTGATGTAAGAGTAGATGTTGAGAAACATATGAGGGAGATTATCCATATATCTAATGCTTTAGAAATTTGGGTGAAGAAGTGATGTCGATCTCACTTATGTTGTTGCTCTTTGACTAATATGATGATACAATCCAATGTAGGTTTCCATAGAAGTCGCAACATTATAATGATTTGTTTTGTTAGTTTTTGGGTATCATTTGTTTAATTTTTTATCTTAAATTTTAGCTTTAGGATGTCATCCGCTTTTCAAGCAATTTTTTATTCAACCTCTATTGTTTTAAATTCCTTCACTTGGATACAGACATCTACAATTCTTTGAATTCTCTTCCTTTTGAGAACGCGCAGCCGTGATGATGCCCTAGGGTATTGCAAAGGTTGGTTCACGTGTTTCCCATTACTAGAGAAATCATTGGGTTATTTTCTGTATTGTTTCCATTTTGTTCTTGCTGGAACCCCATCTGTTTTGCTTCGATTTTGCTGGTATCGTTTTCCATTTGCAATCGCCTGCTGGACTGCTCTCATCTGCACACTTTTCTGTTCGGTCTGTTGTTCTTCTTTGGTTGTCCGGAGCTGATTTTTCCAATTGTGGTCGCGCAACCGTGTTAATGTTCTTCTGCATTACAAAGGTTGATTCACGTGTGCTGCAATACTAAAATCGTACTGGTAACCTGATCACGGACAACAGATGGCATACACGTGCCAATGGCCGTGTGTGTCCGATTCAGCCCTGTCACGAAATGCCATTATGCATTCTGCAGCACCGGTGCATACTTCTTCAGCAGCGCCCATATCATTTGCAGCAGCGCTCACGGGAGTCTCAGCTGTTGATGACAGGCCTTACCCCTCCCCGTGCATTAAAGGCGACTCTTTGAGCATTAAGATAAGTCAGGAGGAGTACAGTAAGGGAGTTGAAGATTGTAAACATGCGTTAAGGGCTCGTCTTACCCTAAACAAAGGAGATAAGCCGTATTCGGCACGTGATCTTAGTTCAAAACTTGCCAATTTATGGAAGACAACGGCTGGCTGGAAAATGGTCCCTCTCGGTAAGGGATATTACGATTTTATTTTTGAATCGGCGGAGGATTTTAGAAAAATATGGGCAGTAGGTACGGTTTCTCTCAAGCCGGGTCTGCTTCGATTCTCACAGTGGACAAAAGATTTCAAGTATCAAACACAAAAGCAGACTCATGTCACGATTTGGATACGCTTGATGGAGTTACCGCAAGAGTATTGGAGGGAGAGAACGTTGAAAGAAATCGCAAGTGCGGTTGGGACACCAATTGATATAGACGGACCAACTAGAAACCGCACCTTTGGACATTATGCTAGAATTCTTGTCGACATTGACCTCTCTAAGAGAATTTATGATGAAATCCTTGTAGAGAGAGAGGGTTTTGCTTTCAAGGTGGAGGTGCAATATGAGAGGCTTCCTTTATTTTGCCATCATTGTCATTCCATTGGACACAGTGTCTCATTGTGTCGTTGGTTACATCCGCAACCGCCGAAGGACAAGAATGATCGTGGGAAACAAATTATGGTGGTCGGGGCTGCCCCTAAGCCTCCTCCTCGGCAAAAGAATAGTAGTAATGAAGTGGGTGCTTCCACATCGGCTAATGGCACTAATTGGGTTCCTATCCCGGTTGTGTCGACTGTTACCACCACTCAGAGAATTCCAGCTTCTTCTACAGCTACGCCCACTTCATTGGTCTCAATGGCATTGGCTATACCGGTTTCGCTTCCTACTCCTACTTTGGCTATCAATTCACAGTCGGAGCCGGTTGTTTCAACTACTGTAGTTACTTCTCATTTGGATCGATCTAATAGCTTCAGTATTCCATTACATAATGTGTTTGATGTGATTACTCCTGATGAGTTGCCTCGCAGTATGCCAGTGCTTGATCTTGTTTCCCCTGATGCGCACGTTGACGTGCAAACCGTAGAAGTCGCAAAGTTGACTCAGGAACCGAGGGAGGTGTTGGAGAACCCCTTGGTAACTGCGGATACCGAGTTGCTTCTGGAGGGTGTGGAACACAATCATATGAGTTCGCGGGAGCTGGGGAAGAGTCCCACGGAATCTAATGTGCGGGTTACACACTCATCCCCTCTTGGGCGTGAGGACGTACGACCTAACGGGGTGGAGCAGACAATTCAGACGTCGTTGGTGAACCCAGCGGCAGATGGGTTTTCTGCACCGCTTCAGGATGGCGTGGAGCAAGATCATGTGAGCCCACGGGAGCTGGAGGAGAGTCCCAAGGGTGCTCGTGAGATTGTTCCAAGGCCATTCAATGTTGAGCATGATGACATGCATGAGCTGTTGGATTTTTTGCCGGAGCATCAAGACAATCCTATCTCGGATCCCCCATTAGGTCCTGACGGGTCTGTTCATGATAATGCGGCTGTTGATGCTGATTCTCACGCATTGATAACAAATTTGGTTACCGAAGAAGCTAGTCTTGTTGATGGCGGTTTGGCAATGACTACGGATCAGTCTGATAGTGTCCCTCAGAGGCAGGAGGTACATCCTAGTAAAAATATCCAACTTGGTGTCGAACTGTGGGAGAGGGTCCGAGAGTATGATGCAAGGTCCGCTGCAGAAGCTGCTGCGGGTTCCTTACCTGTTCTTACTAGACATCAGAAGCAACATCTTAAGGTGAAAAAGGTTACAGCAGCGCAGCCTCCTAAACCCCGTGCAAGGGGTGCCTCTCATCCGTCTGCTAAATGAATATTCTTTATTGGAATATCAGAGGTCTAGGTAATTCTGAGTCTCGTATTGCTTTGAAAATTTTTTATTTGACTCACAAACCTATGCTTATTCTTATTGCGGAGCCAAAGATTGATTTTGTAAATATTCCTGCTTGGTATTGGCCTACAATTGGTGTTACTAAATATTGCATTAATAATAGAGGTTCTCTTTTGCCTAATCTATGGGCTCTTTGGGGGAATGATGTCAGTGCAACAGTAATTTTTGTGTCTGATCAATGTATAGCTTTGGAAATTTCTTGTTATCAGTCCACTGTTTACATAGCTGCTGTTTATGCTAGCACTTATTACATTGGTCGTCGACAACTTTGGGCTGATCTTACTAATCTTCAAGGTTGTTTTCAAGGGCCGTGGTTATTTATTGGTGACTTTAATGCCGTTTTGGGCGCACATGAAAAGAGGGGCAGGCTGCCTCCTCCATCTTTGTCGTGTGAGGATTTTTTGCATTGGTCTAATGCCAATATTTTGAATCACTTGCCAACTTTGGGATCATTCTTTACTTGGACTAATGGTAGATTTGGTAATCACAATGTTGCTCTTCGTCTTGATAGGGCAGTTTGCAATGAAGATTGGATTAATTTTTGGAGAGGTATTTCTTGTTCAGCCTTGGTGCGACATCAATCTGATCATAATCCCCTTTTGGTTTCAGTTGTTTTTTCCTCGGTGAAGCATGCTACTCCTTTCAAATTTTTTAAGGTTTGGACTTCTCATAGTGGTTGTCGTGATTTGGTTTTGGAGACCTGGAATCAAGGTGTTCGTGGCCAAGGTATGCTTCGGTTCCAATCTAAAATACGGAAGTTAAAAAATGCCTTTAAAATTTGGAACAGAACGGTGTTTGGGGATGTTGACAGACAAGTTAAGCTTGCTATGGATGAAGTTAATAGAATTCAGCAGTTAATTGATTCGGATGGATTCTCGGACCAGCTGTACATTCAAGACCTTGAGGCACAACTTATGTTAACAAAAGCTTTGAATTTTCAGGAAGAGGTTTGGAGAGAAAAAGCTAGAGATCAGCGATTTGTTAGTGGTGACCGCAACACGGCATATTTTCACAGGATTTCTAAAATCCGGGCAGCAACAAAAACTATTTCTTTTTTGCAGGATGGTGATAATATTATTACTGACCCCATGGATATAGAAAGGCATATTTTATCTTATTTTCAGGCTATATTCAGCATGGATAACAATTGTGCACAAAATACTATGGTGGATGATACAATTCCATCACTTCTGACTGATGTCGATAACCAAATGCTACTGCGTTTTCCGTCTAGTATTGATATCAAAGATGCGGTGTTTGCCCTCAATGGTGATTCGGCTCCGGGTCCGGATGGGTTTGGTGGTCACTTTTATCAAACTTATTGGGACATTATTGGCTCTGATGTGGTTCATTCTGTTCAAGAATTCTTTCATGGTGGTGTGTTGCCGCAAAATATTAATTCTAATATGATTGTGTTAATTCCGAAGGTCCCGGGGGCCAGCTCTATGGGAGATTATCGTCCTATTGCGCTTGCAAATTTTCACTTTAAAATTATTACAAAGATAGTGGCGGATAGGCTTGCTAGTATTACCACTCGTATTATTTCTGTGGAGCAAAGAGGTTTTGTCAGGGATCGTAATATTTCTGATTGTGTTATTATTGCCTCCGAAGCGATTAACTCTCTCGGTAAATCTCAGTATGGTGGGAACATTGCTCTCAAGGTCGACATATCCAAGGCATTTGATACATTGGATTGGAATTTTTTGATGATGGTCCTCAGCAATTTCGGTTTCTCCTCAATCTTCATCAATTGGATTTTAAATATTCTTAATTCAGCTCGTTTGTCTATTTTGGTTAATGGAAAGGCAGCTGGGTTTTTCTCTTGCGCTCGTGGAGTTAGGCAAGGTGATCCTCTTTCTCCTTTATTATTTTGTTTGGCTGAAGAGGTTCTTAGTAGAGCTATTTCCAAGTCTGTTGATAGTGGCCGCCTCATACCCATGTCTTATTGTCGGGGTACTGCTTTTCCAACTCATGTGTTGTATGCGGATGATATCATGATATTTTGTACTGGTTTGAAAAGCAACATTCGAGAGCTTCTTAGTATTTTTAATAATTACTCTGCGGTCTCAGGACAGATTGTGAACAAAAATAAAAGTCGTTTCTTCACAGGTTCAATGTCTGTGTCCCGGACAAATGTGATTGCAAATATGTTGGGGTTCAGTGTTGGATCGGTTCCCTTCATGTATCTTGGCTGTCCTATTTTTCAAGGGAAACCAAAGGTAACTCATTTCAGAATGATTACGGACAAGATTCGTAATAAATTGGCAACGTGGAAGGGTTCTATTCTATCAATAATGGGCCGTGTGCAGCTGGTCAAATCTATCATCCATGGGATGCTTGTCTACTCATTTCATATTTACCTTTGGCCTAGACGGCTGCTGAAGTTACTGGATTCTTGGCTGAAAAATTTTATTTGGAGCGGTGATGTTCAAACTAGGAAGGTTTGTACGGTTTCTTGGAAGGTAATGTGTCGCCCTTGGTCTGAAGGGGGGCTGGATTTAAAGCATACTCGTTTGATAAATGAGGCTTTAATTCTGAAGTTGGCTTGGAATCTTATGGCAAAAGAGTCGCAATGGTCATCTCTCTTCAAGAAGCGTTACTTCAAGAACGGTAAACCGATCACTCATTATTTCAAATCTTCGGTTTGGTCGGGTATCAAAGACAAGATTGGGACGGTAATAGAGAATTCCTTGTGGGTTGTAGGCAATGGAGAGAAAATTAATTTTTGGACGGATAATTGGCTTGGGGAAACTTTGGTGGATTTACTTCACTTAGATTCCGTCTATCATGCTAGTCTTCAAGGAAAGGTTTCTGAGGTTATCGTAAATGGGGGCTGGCTTTTGCCTTCGGCCTTAAGGGATTTTGGGGACATCCAGAGTCGTTTGAATTCACTTCATATACCTCCCGGACAGCTCCCGGATGTGTTTGTGTGGTCTCATGCTTCTGATGGTGTGCTGACGTCGAAGATGGCTTTATCTTTTCTACGTCCTACGTCCACTTTGCTGCCATGGGCAGACCGCATATGGTGCCCAGCAGTACCTCCTTCTCACTCTTTTATTTTTTGGAGGTTACATAATGGGAAAATGCCCACGGATGAGAATCTCCGTACCCGTGGCTGCATTGTTGTATCGAGTTGTAGTTTATGTTTGTCTGCGGATGAATCGTCGGATCATCTTTTTCTTCGGTGTCCGTTTGCATTGAATCTTTGGAATTGGATAAGTGGTAAATTACATTGTATTATTGACTGCACCTCAGTTGATACTCTCCTTTCTACTAGGCCATTTCGGTGCTCTTCACAGGTATCCGACATTTTTTTGGCAGCTATATTACACACACTTCATACTATTTGGTGGGCTAGGAACTCTATTCGGTTCACAAATGTTACTCCGACTTTGCATTCAGCCAAAGTTCGTATTCATTCTAATATTGCATTGTCCGGAAACCTTTCGACAGGTAAGTGTTTGCATTCTGACTTTTCTTTCCTTGATTCTTTTGCGGTTTCCCCGCATTGTCGTAAAGTCAAGGAAATTGTTACGGTTTTATGGAAAGCTCCGACACCTCCGTGGATGAAGGTAAATACTGATGGTTCGGTGATAGGTGGGAATGCCACTTGCGGGGGCCTGTTCCGTGATAATTTAGGTACTTTCCGGGGTGCTTTTTATAGCAATGTCGGTGCACATTCTGTTTTCTATGCGGAAGTGATGGGTATTATTTTGGCTCTTGAATTTGCGGCGAATTTTGGTTGGAGACACCTGTGGCTGGAGAGTGACTCCACTAGTGCTCTTCGTATTTTCTCCAATCCTTCGTTGGTTCCGATCATATTGCGTAACAGATGGCATAATGCCCGTAATCTTGGCGTTCAGGTTATATCGTCTCATATCTTCCGCGAAGGTAATTGTTGTGCGGACAGGTTAGCTGCTTTGGGGCACTCCATTGTTGGTGACATTTGGCTTGACATTCTCCCGGAAGAGTTAAAGATTGATTTTTTTAGGGACAGATGTGGGTTGCCTAATTATAGGTTCCCTTAGCCTTGGTGGGCAGTTTATGTGTTCTTTCTGTTTTTTATTTTTCTTTCTGTTTTCGTATCTTTTTCTCTGGTGGGTTTTGGCCTAGTCCCCCCACCTTTTGTAATTATTTTCCCCTTTTTTTAATAAAATTTGTTGAGATGGGTGGTATAGGATGGAGGTCTCTCGGGGTGCCAACCTAGTTGGGATGTCGATGATGCTTCCTGATGCTTGCCTTATCTCCTTGCTTATCAAAAAAAAAAAAAATTCCTTCACTTTTGGTTTTTGGTCTGATTTGACAATGAAAAAATGTAGATGTGTTCTGCTACATTGACAAAGTACATGTTTATTAGACATTTTAAATTGATGTGACATTTTTTTAGAGGAATCTATTACTTTGGTAGCATAATTACATAGTAATTTCCAATTACATCAACAAATTCATAAAATTACAATGTAACTCATTCTATTAATTCTATTAATTATACGGTTACACCGTTACGGATAAAACACACTCTCCTTAGTTTTTCTTCTTATCATTCCTCTCATGTTCAAATTCTTTTTTTATCTTCTTTCTTTTTCTAATTTACTTTCCATTTTCTCATTAAAGAAAGAAACAAAGACACCTATCTATGAAATAGCCACCAACTCACATTTTTTACCATGTTCTTCCTCTTATCTTATTTTGCTATCTCATCATATCATAGACACAGAGAATCTCACACTTAGGGAGAGATGGTAATGTGTCATTTGTAAGTAAAACTTCTACATTTGATGCAAGAGTATATATTGAGCAACATATAAATTAAATGATAAATACACCTAATGTCTTAAAGTTTTGGATAAAGATGTGGTATCAATCTCCCTTGTGGGGTTCCTCTTAGCCAAATGTAATAATTCAAGTCATTACAGGCTCCATCGGAGCTCCAAACATTACGATAAATTGGTATCTTAGTTTTTGGATGTCCATTGCTTAATTTTTTTATATTAAATATAAGTTCTTCGAAGTCGTTCACTTTCATGCAATTGCTTTTATTCAACCTCTGTTCTTTCAAATAACTCTATTTTAAACTTTAATCTTGTTTAT
The DNA here is from genome assembly GCF_051527215.1 of Medicago sativa. NCBI lineage: Eukaryota > Viridiplantae > Streptophyta > Magnoliopsida > Fabales > Fabaceae > Medicago > Medicago sativa. The sequence goes on along the minus strand of NC_140755.1, from coordinate 87,043,040 downwards.
GGTAGCCTTGGTCCCAATCCCAGATAAAAGAAAATGGTTGTGTTAGCATCTACAACAAACATAAAAAAAAAAAAGAATCTCTATAGCCAACCCTGCTTAGTGGAATAAGGTTTGGTTGTTATTGTACCTTCATGTTTAGTCGTTGGTGGAATCTGACAATAAAAACTACAAATGTTTTATGTTGAGTTGATAAAGTTACATTTTAAAATGATGTGACACTTTTTTAATTGAGTCTATTTTTTTGCTAAAATACTACTCATAAATCTCCAACTCCTTCAACTAACCCATAAAATTATCAATAATTCACTTTATTCCTAATACTTTCATGGACAAAATACAAACTATTTTTTTCCTTATCATTTCTCTCATGTTCAAATTTATTCTTCATATTCTTTTTTTTCTAAATTTCCTTTCTCTCTTGTCTTGAAATATAGGAACATAAACCTACATCCATTAAACCACCATCAATCCACCTTTTTTACCATATTGTGTCTATGTCTGGCCTTATTTAGCTATGTCAGCAAATCACAAATGCATCAAGTCTCACGCTTAAGGGAAATATGTTAATGTGTCAATTTTGACTTAAAGTTCCACAGTGGATGCAAGAGTAGATGTTGACAAACATATAAGTGAGATAACCAATATAAGAGTGGATGTTTAAGTTTTATATTAAATTTAAGGTTTTGGATGTCGTTCGCTTTCATGCAATATTTTTTAATTAATCTCTAGTAATTTAAATCCCTTCAATTTTGGTCTTTAGTGGATTTAATCATGGATAAACTCTTATGTGATTTGTTGAGATAACCAAATACGTGTTTATTAGACACTTTTAAATGTTGTGTCGTTTTTTTAATTGAGCCTAAGTTTTTGGTAAGTTAATTACCCAAAAATTTCAACTTCTTCAACATTCCCATAAATTACCAACAAATATGTATATTCTCTAGTATAGACACATGTGCCAAGCACAGTCTAGTATCATTCTCATTTGTGTGGTTGATCCCTTTCAATGGATAAATCCACACCATTGTTGACTACCCCACAAGGTTCAACGATGATATCATATCCTGATTCGACTGTGAGGAAGCATAAGAGGTTCCAAATGGTAGATCCCTGAAGTGGATAGTCTCATACATGAGGGATATAAGTTAACGTGTCAAGTCTGAGTTAAAGTTTCATATTGGATGTAAGAGTGTATGTTGAGTGACACATAAGTGATATTACTCATATACCTAATGTCTTAAGGTTTACGATGAATATATGGTGTCAAACTCACTTAAGTGGATTCTCTTCGTCTAATGTAATGATCAAATTCAATGTAGCATCCCTCGAAAGTCTCAACATTATGATGAACTGTATTTTATTTTTTATTTTTTGATGTCTTTGGTGGAAAATGAGAATGGAAAATTGCAAATTCATTCAATTTTGGTTTTTGGTGGCAAATGAGAATGGAAAATTGCAAACGTGTTATGTTGAGTTGAAAAATATACATGTTTGTTAGACATTTAAAATTATGTGAGGTTTTTTTCATTAGATCTAATTTTTTAGTAAAATAATTACCTAAAAATCTCGTACTCCTTCAACAGACCTATAAGATTATTGGCAACTCACATTATTTCCTATGCTCTTACAAATAAAACACACAATACTTTTTTTGTTTCCCTTATATTCTCTAATGTTTAAATTATTTTTTCATATATGTTTATTTTCATTTAATTTTAATTTTTTTCTCACGTTAGAAATAAAAAACATAAACCTCCCTCCATGAAACCACCACAAACCAACATGTGTGCCTCCTTTTGACATTCTTTGACTATGTCACGTAATTAGGCACAAAGAGCTTCACATTTGATTATGATCAATGTTAATGTGTTAAGTGTGAGTTAAAAATCTATATTGAATGAAAAGCTAATTGAACAACATATACGTGAGATGACTTGTATACCTAATGTCTTAATCTCACTTGTTTAAATCTTCTTGCATGAAAACACAACTAACCCACATTTCTTAGCATGTTGTGTCTCCGTCTGATCTTATTTGTCTATTTCTTTATAGCACAAACATAATGAGTCTCACACTAAAGGGAGAGATGTTGATGTGTCAAGTATGAGTTAAAGTTCAACGTTAAATTCAAAAGTAGATTTTGAGCAACACATAAGTGAGGTAACCAATATATCTGATGTTTTTTTATGGTTTTGGGTGAATATGTGGTTTCAATCTCACTTGTGTGGTTAATTTTAATCTAATATAATGATCAAACTCATTAAAAGCTCACTCAGAAGGCCGAACATTATTATGATTTTTTTTTTTATAGATTTTGTCATGTCATTTTTTTTATTTTATTATAAATTAAATTTAAGTTTTTTCTCATGTTGATCGCTTTCGTACCATTTTTTCATTCAACCAATTTTAATTGAAATTCCCTCATTTTTGGTCTTTGGTGGGATTTAATAACGGAAAAACGTTAATGTGTTATGTTGAGTTCGCAAATTCATGCTTATTAGACATTATTAAATGATGGGTTTGTCCAACATGTGCAAATTTGATAAATTAATTATAAAAAGAAAATTTTAACTCTTTCAATAAACCCATAAAATTGTCAAAAACTTATAAAAAATGTGTTTGACCGAGCAATCACAATTAACATAAACAATTAAATCAAGAACTTCTTTCACTTAAAAATCATGATGACAGATGGTTCGGGTATAAGTAATATTCATTTGTCATGATTAATTTGATATAAAAATTGAGTGTCTAGTTAATTTCAATTTCTCAACTCTAAGGTTTTAGTCTAGCAGTAAAAATATACATTTTAAATTTAGTGACTCTGGTTTAAAGAATTACAACACCATACTTTCTTTTTTGAATAATTATTGACGATACCATCTATAAAAGAATTACTATATGTTCACGTACTTTTTAGAATTAATTAAAGAGTTGTTCTTAAAATCAAATGAACTATTATATTGAGTTTTTTAGAATTTTACAGACATGCATCATGGAAAATAACTACCATATATTTTATTAAACAATCATCCAACTTAAACAATTTACATTGCCAACATTTATATAATATCTTCAATTTACATTGTAATCCTATATTATTTAAAACAAATTTCACGATTACAATTGACATCTATCTTACAACCGGAAAGGTAGTAATTACTATCATGATTATCTCTTACATGCCAAAGAAAAAACACTAAAAAGGCAAACCAGCAAAAACAATAAAGAAGCAAAAATAAAATACTCTAATTGGATCTCATCTCTACTTTTTTCATTCTCCAAGAATATTATATGTAATTTAGAGATCCAGACCAAACAAAAGAAAATGCAAAATAATCAACACCACAAATTTATATAAATGAAGAAAAATTATTGTCTCTATTTTGCCCATTCACACACCACGACCACATTCAGATGCATACATCATAATCATATATAGAGAGAGAATTGGTGTGTGTCTCTGTTTACATCATGAATGAATCAGACACGAATTATTCGAAAGACTATGCTCCATGATTCTTTGATGGGTTGATCACAAAGGTGTTAACGGATTTTACTGAAACGACAATCTCTCCAAGTTTTTTTTTTTTTTTTTGTGGTGGTCGGGATTCGAACTCTAAACCTTGCATATATTATGCATTGTCCATACCAACTGAGTTAAACTCACGAGGACCTCTCCAAGTTTGATGACAATGTAGAAAGGAATATCCAAATGTAAATAATGAAAGAAATATACACAATATATGAGTCAAGTATGAGCAAATTACATTTAGAACCAACAAAACATGTGATGCAAAATTGATTATCGTTAAAACATATGATTGACTTACAAATGAAAAGGTGACACATGTTACATTATAACTGGTCTACAAATTAAAATATGACAATATGCTACAATTTCATTGACTTACTTGTTAACAAATATGTGTCATTTATTGTGATCTATGGGAATTCACTTAACTCTGATTGGTTGATAATTAAATCAAATGAGTAATGATTCATTTTAATTAGATGAAAATCAAAACAATGAAGCCGATATAAAAATATCGAGTTTGATAACACCGTGAAAAAGGAATATGCATATGTAAATAGTGAAATAAATATATACTATATATTGGGGAAAAATCAACAAATTACATTTAGAACCCACAAAACATATGCAAAACCGGCTATCCCTAAAACATATGATCGACTTAAAAATTAAAATATGACACATGTTACATTATAATTGGTTTAAAGTTTAGAATGCAACGATAGGCTACATTTTCATCGGCTTACTTGTTAACATACATGTGTCATTGACCACGTGTAATCTACCAATCAACTCCTAAAAACCTATGACAATTCACTTAACTTTGATTGATTGATTTTAATTACAATTGATTGATTTTAATTACAAATGAGTAATGACTCACTTTGATTGCTTGAATATCAAAACAATCAAGATGATGTACAAAATTTGGTGCTAAACAAATGTTTTTTTTTTTACCATCCCGTCGGAGGGTCTTCTCCCTTTGCTGCAATCGGATGAATTAGGGACGCTTTATTTAAGGCGTTAGTTTCCTTTTTTCTGTCTCTGTTTGTTTTCTTTTTGTTAGCATTGTAACAAAAAAAAAACAAATGTTTTTTTTTTTACCTTATATGCCAATTTAATATAATAATATGTATTTTAATTTCCTTTTATAGCATGAAATGGTTATGGATGCAAGTATCAATTGCATTTAACATTTAGACTCTTAAACTTTTTTTTAAGAGCCGGATTAGAATTAATGATTTTTAGAAATGTGAAGTTGTCAAGTGTACTTGACAATTTATACAATACATTTTTTTTTAAGGAATTTATACAATACATTTTTTTTTTTGTGGCCGAGGTTTGAACCTCGAACCTTACATATATTATGCATTGTCTTACCAACTGAGCTAAGCTCACGAGGACATACATTTATTGATCAAAAGTATAGATTTAAGATTTTTAAATTTACAAATTTATCCTAAAAGTACAGATGCCGGTTTAAAAATTTTACTCGTAGCAATTTTTATACCCCATTGCAATTTTTACTCTTGACTTTAAGCAATCAATAGCATATATTTAAAATTCCTTCAAAAAAACATATATTTAAAATTGGTAACTCATTAAACTTAATTTACTAATTTCCTTCCTTACTATTAAACAATTTATTAATTTCACACATCATTAAACATGGTTTCCGATTTGAATTGTTTTTTTTCAACTAAACTAAATTCATAGCCTTTTGTCAAAAAAAAACTAAACTAAATTCATAGTCTTACTTATTTTCTCGTAATATTCCAAAATTAATCAAAATTTAGATAAATATTGATTTAGCTTATATATTTCAATTTATACGAAAAAAAGGATGATGAATATTATATAATATTAGCCTTTAATATTGTATAACTTTAGTAGAAAATATAAGATAACGAATTTGTGGAATTATTTGAGTGCCTCACATATTTCTTTTAAAACATTAAAAATTATTGTTTTAGATATCACTCAACCATTTCTCGAAATCAAGAAATACACAAACACTAATGAAAACTATATTCATATTAATTTTCGTAGCTATAACATAATTTTTTTTTTTGAGCAAGTAGCTATAACATAATAGAACTAATATAATTTCTCTAAAAAAACAGAACTGAAATTAAGGTTTTTTTATTTTTTATGAGGTGGTGTAGAATTTAATGCTTAATAGAAAGGAGAAGTGTCAAGTACAGTTTAGAAATTTTTTAATAGAAAGGAGAAGTGTCAAGTGTTATTTCAAAATTTTGAAAGTCATTTGTTTACTTGTTTATTATTATATAGATATAGATATAAATTTGTTTACTTGTCATTTGTTTACTTGTTATTTCGAAATTTTGAAAGTCATTTGTTTACTTTTTTAAATTTATATGGAAGAAATAAAATGATAAATTAACTGTGAAATAAATATAAATATTGATTGGATTATAATAAAACAAAAGGAGAAGAGTTGCAACAACAAAAAAAAAATATACGCGTAACAAAAAAAAACTGAAGTAGAAGAGTTATACAAAGAAAAATCAACTGAAGGTGAAGAGAGGGTGATTAGAGCAATATCACGTGGAGAGGAAAAATTATAGAATCGGTCTCATCTTGATATTATACAAAATCATATTATATTATATATAGATCGATATTGATACAAAATTCATCTTGACTCTAAATTACATTGATCAAGTTTAAACCTTCACGTCATAGAATGTATATACATGTTAAGCAGAACTCTGGAAAAAAAGTAGCATTAGCGATTAGCAATTAGATACAAATAAAAAATCAAATGAATCCCATAGCTTACTACCAGGCGATTAAACCTTCATGCTTTAAAAAACACACAAAATGCATTTTTTTATGGGAGGAAGAGGTTGATGAAAATGATAAAAAACAATTTGTCTATATATAGGAAAAAATCATATATTAATTTAGAAATTAGTCATGATCAATTTTGATTGGGTCTTAAAAAGTAAATGAATCATGATCTATTCTATGATTGGTTGATAGAAAAAAATGAGTCATAATCTATTATGATTGGTTGAAATAAAACATTAAATGCACATTTCAATATAAGTTTGCCATGTGTACTATCAAAATAAAATAAGGCAAATGTTTATAATAGAGATAGAGATTTCTCCATGCTTAGCAAAAAAAAAAATAGGAGCAATGGAAATTAATCAGAGGTTTATGTGTAAAATGACAAACCATAATGACAGTATAATTGAAAATTAATTATTATAATCATTTGTTAACTTATTGTCGTTTATAATCCCTAAAAAAAATTATTGTCCTTTATAAAATAAATGAAATTTTAATGATCTTAAAAATGAATCACAGAAAAAATCATTAGCCATTAAATGAATGTAGGAAAACTCCTAATCACTTATAATAATAGATAAATATTTCCTTCAAAAAAAATAATAGATAAATATAAATAAAAATTAATAAAAATGGTGTTTTTATATTGAAAGTTGGTGTTTGAATTTGAATATTCATTTTATTTATTTATTTTTCGTTACTTTTTATTTTGCAGCATGATCATGGGCACGTTGAACATAATATTTCATCATCCAATGATCATGATGTTGAATTTAAATGTTGCATAATATTTTGAAAGTTAATTTTGGCTCAATCTTAAAAATCAATTAATAAGAATCGATTTATTATAATTAACTTTTTATATATGTATCGGTGACAATTAATATTTTTATACATTATCAATCACATTCTACCAAAAAAAAAATATGTTATCAATCACGTTTATCGTTTTACCAAATGATCAACTTTCTAACTAAGGTGTGAGCTTAAAATTATAATAATAACATCGGTAATCAATGAGAATTGATTCTCTAAAAAAAATATTGAGAAATGATTTTTTATAATTAACTTTTTATAATGTTTTTTTAAGACGCTAAATTAATCCATCTGAATTAACATCGGAGAGAATCGAACTTATGACATTAAGTAGAAGCACACTTATAAGTGACAATTAATGTTTTTAATTATATGTTATCAATCACATTTATCGTGTTACCAAATGTATAAGAGTTTATTGTAATTTATGTTAATAACTTGGCCCCATAAATAGAATTTGACATACCTTTGTTGGAAGAAAAAAAAAGTTCATGTGTTGATCTATAGATTCATAAATAAAATAATATTCAATAGTATAATTATTAATCCTTGTGAATCCTGTAAAAATATAAATTTCATTTGCACGCTATTACTAAGCTACAAAATAAAAATCCTAAGAATAGTTCATAACAAAATAAATGCTATTTTCATATCCAGGTTAACAAATACATGAACGACACAATAAAATGTATTAAAAAAACCCAAAATTCATAAAGATATCCATAAAAAATATAATCTTCAATAATTATATATATAAAAAACAATAGCACAAAAAGTAAAAAATTTCATAGAATGAGTGAAAGCGGGAATCAAACGCACGCAAAATCATTAAAAAAAATATGCAAAGAGGAATGACCAAAAATCCAAAAAAAAAACTACAATAGAATATAAAATTGGTCAGTTTAAATGAAAAATCGTCAACAATAAACTTATCAAATAAACATTCTTAATTTTTCTCCTGGTACATAAAGTTTCTTCAAGTTACATAATTAGATCTATGTGATAACTTGTTAGAACTTGAGTTTCATACGATGAACTTGCGTATTTGGACAACATACATGGAGATGTACAATATACAGTGTATTTATATGAGAAATTGAACAAATTTTCAAAATTTGGAGGCATATGTTCTCCAATGGAAACTAAGATACAAAAAAAAAAACCATAATCTATTACAATGAAAATAAAAATACACAATACATTTTTTATGGAAGAAATAAAAATACACAATACATTTTCTATGCGAAAAAGGTGAAAATGATGAAAAATAAATTGTCTATTTATAGGGAAAAAAACTATGTATTAATTTACAAATGAGTCATGATTCATTTTGATTGGCTCATGAAAAACAAATGAGTCATAATCCTTTTTTTTATTGGTTGATATAAAATAAATGTGTCATAATCAATTTTGATTGGATGATAAGAAAACATTAAATGATATGAGAAATATGAAGATGCCAAGTGTACTTTTCAAAAAAAATTAAGGCAAATGTTTATAACTAGTATGGACACCCGTGCCAAGCACGGGCTAGAATTTCGTCATACTTGAGATAGTATATTGGAATGTATCAAGTGTCAACTAAATTCTAACATTGAATAAATGAGTCAACTAAATTCTAACATTGAATAAATGAGTGGAGATTGAACAACAAATAAGTGAAAAAATTCATATAATTATGGCTTAAAATTTTGGTTGAAGACGTGGTATCATTCTCACTTGTGTGCTAATTCTTTCTCTAAGGTGTTGATCCACATTAGTATTAGCTTCCCCAAATGTCCCAACGATGGCAACATATTATGATTCAATGTCGTTGGGGAGCAGGAATAGCGCATGGTGGTGGATCACATGCATAGAGAGTCTCACAATTGAAATAGAGATGTTAAGTGTGAGTTATAATTTCACATTACATGCAAGAGTAAATGTTTAAAAACATATAAGTGAGTTGACCGATATACCTGATGTTCTAAGACTTTTGGTGAAGAAGTTATGTCAACCTCATTTATATTGTTGCTCTTAGCCTAATGTGATCCCACTGTAGGCTCCCATTGAAGTATCAATATTATGATGATTTTTTTTTGTTATTTTTGGAGTGTCAATAGTTTAATTTTTTATCTTGAATTTTAGTTTTTAGATGTCATCCGCTTTCACTTTTGGTATTTGATGGGATTTGACAACGGAAAAATATATATGTGTTCTGCTGAGTTGACAAACTACATGCTAATTTAAAAAAAATATATGGTGTTTTTTAATTAATCTAATATTTTGATAGCATTAATACCCAGTAATCTCCAACCCATTTAACAAATCCATAAAATTATCAGTTGATAAAACACCACTCCTTAATTTTTTTTCTTGTATCATTTCTCTCATGTTCAAATTTCTTTTACATTTTTTTTTCAAATTTACTTTCTCTCTTCACATAAAATAAAGGAATAAAAACAACCTTATATGAAACCGCCACCAACCCACATGTTTTACAATTTCCTGCTTCTGACCATATTTGGATGTCTCATCATATCACAAACACATAACATCTCACACTTAAGGGAGAAATGTTAATATGCTTTGTGTGATTTAAACTTATACAATGGAGGAAAAAAATATATATTGAGTAACATAGATGACCAATATATTTAATGTCTTAATTTTTTGGATGCATATGTGGTGTCAATCTTATTTATTGGGTTTCTCTTAGTCAAATGTGATGATCCAACCCAATGTAGGCTCCCTCAGAACTCTGAACACTATGATGAATTGTTTTTGGCAAATGTTAACTTGTGCCCTCAATGACGCATGTTAAGGAACTCATTATTGAAATATACACATTAAAAGTCATGCATTCAACTTCTTAAAAGTTGATCTATTATGTTTTCTAATGCAAAGTTGCTCTTTTTAGGTTGTTTAACATGTGCCCCAAGGGCACAAGTTAACATGACCCATTGTTTTTTAGTTTTTTGATGTCATTTGCGTAAATTTTTATATTAAATCTAAGTTTTTGGATGTCGTTCGCTATCATGTATTTTTTTTATCCAACTACTATTATTTAAAATACCTCATTTTTTTGTCTTTAGTGAGATCTAACAATGGAAAAATACAAATATATTATGTTGAATTGTCAAAGTACATGTTTATTAGACATTTTTAAACAACATGACACTTTTTTAATTGAGTATATTTTTTGGTAAAATAATTATTCTTAAATATGCAAATCTTTCAACTAACCCATTAAATTATCATTAACTCGCGCTATTCTCAATACTTTCGTGGACAAAACAACAAATTATTTTTTTCCTTATCATTTCTCTCATGTTCAAATTTATTGTTCATATTCTTTATTTTTATAATTTTCTTTTAATGAAATATAGGAACATAAACCTCCCTTCATGAAACCATCATCAACCCACTTATTTTACCATGTTATGCCTCTGTCTTACCTTATTGGGCTATGTCACCATGTCACAAAGTGTCTCACACTTAAAGGAGATATATTGATGTGTGAATTGTGACTTAAAGTTCTACATTGGATGCAAGAGTGGATATTGAGAAACATATAAGTGAAATTATCAATATACCTATTGTCTTTTGGTTTTGGATGATGATGTTGTGTCAATCTCACATGTTTAGTTGCTCTTAACTTAATGTGATAATCCAACCCATTGTAGGCTCCCACCTAACTTTGAACATTATGATGGGCTGATTTGCTAGTTTTTGGATATCGTTTATTTAATTTTCATACTAAATGGAAGTTTTTGGATGCCTTTCGCTTTCATGCAATATTTTTTAATTAATCTCTATTATTTCAAATTCATTCAGTTTTGATCTTCGATGTGATTTAACCATAGAAAAAGATAATGTGTTATGATGAGATGAAAAAAATACTTGCTTATTTTAAATTTTTAAATGTTGTGGCAAAAACAATCTCTGAATCCTTCAACAAACTAATAAAATTACCAATAACTCGCCTCATTTCTTGTAACCTCATGCACAAAACAAAATTCTTAATTTTTTTTTTACTAATATCATTTCTCTAAATCTTGAATTTTTTTTCGTCTTTTTTTCTTTATAAATTTCTTTCTCCATTAAATTACCACCAACCCACCTTTTCTACCATGTTGTGCATTCATTTGACCTTATTTGATTATATCACATAATTACAGACGCAGAGAGACACACACTTGTGAGAGATGATAATGTGTCAACTATGAGTTAAAGGTCTACAATGGACGGAAGAGTAGATCTTGAATAACATAAAGGAGATGACTCATATACATGTTTCGAAAGATTTTGAATGAAAATGTGGTGTCAATCTCATTTATGTGGTTTATCCTAGTCTAATGCAATGATACAACCCAATGTAGGCTTCAGTGAAAGTCTCAACATTATGATAATATGTTTTTGTTAGTTTTTAGGTGTTATTTATTGGATTTTTTTAATCTTAAATTTTAGATGTCATCCACTTTTATGCAAAAAAATTTGTCAAGAAAATATTTTTTTTATTCTTGGCAGGCTAATTACCCTGTCAAATTTTCCTAAACAAATATATAGGCATGTCAATATATGAATGCACTTGTTGGCGCACGTAGTTAAATATGATGAAATTGATTTATGAAATTAATATGAATTATTCTTATATTAATGTATAATATGGAAGTATACCTATTATGGTGATCTTTATCTCCAAGAGGCATACTCGTTAAAGTTTCATCAATCTCAAAAGTTACACCGGGAAAAAGCTATTTAGAGCATAATATAATAGTTGTTACTCCTTCAAAATCTCTTCTTTATTGGAGGTTCATGCATGATAAGATACCTACAAATGAAAAACTTATGCAGGGGGTTACAACTTTCCCTCTATGTGAATCCTTTGCTCAACTATTGTGGAAATCACTTTACATTTATTTTTTGAATGGTCTTTTGTAGTAAAAATTTGGAACTTGTTTTTCTGCCTTAATAAATAAATTTACAACTACATTTTTCTTCCATGGATTACATTTGGAACCTGTATGATAGATAAATAGTTAGAGGAAAGGGTAACACCAATTGAGCTTCTACATGTACCATTGTATCATGGAGGTATTTTTAGTAATATTGAAGGTGCTTTTCTTGGTTGCTTTACTGAAAACACCGGTAAAATTTCAACTTTTCATGCAGAGATCTCTGGAGCAATGAGCGTAATTGAGCTTACATTTGACAATAATTTGAAGAATCTCGGGTTAGAGACATATTCCACTCTATAGTAGATATTTGTCCCTCGAATCTCTCAAAATAGTTCCTTGACATTTAAGTAACATATGGCAAAATTGTCCGATTCTTTTAAGAAGTATGAATTTCATAGTTACTCACATATTTAGGGAAGAAAATCATTGTGTTGATGACCTAGATAACAGGAACGATATTCTCTCCTCTATTTTAGACAATTTTTGTGAATTGGTCATCGCTGGGTTTTTTTTATAGATAATTTGTCTTCTTAAAAAAAATAGTTACACAATTTATTGAAAACAAATAAAGACAGTACTCTTTTAATTAAGAAACAAAAACATGTATTCAATTTGTAATTATTATTTTTCGTTATTACATCATGAGTATATGAATGAATTTTGATTTCAAATAAGAAAACTCTCATTTGATTCCCCTAAAAATAAAACTCTCAATTAATTGGTATCAAATATGTTACAAATTGAAACATGTATTTTGATTTTCATTTCAATTATTTTCGAAAGATCGACAAAATGATAATAATTCTTGAAAATTCACACACACATAAGTAGGGGAGTCAGGGTTCAAACTTGATCATGACGTACTATCTAAAAATTCTAGTATTTTACCAAGTATGCTAGGACTAGTGGATTATGTCCTTCTTTTCTATTAGAAAAATTTGAGTAAACATTTTTATTTATATAAGAAAAATCTATAATTAGTCATACGTGGGAGGGGAGTTAACCTACAATAATATTTCTCTTTTTTTTATAATTTTTTTTTTAAAAAATGACTCTCGTAAAAACAGTTGGGAGGTTTTCTTTTTGAAGAACAATTGGGAGTTTTTTTTTTTTTGAGAGGTCCAACTGAGAGTTTTATTATGGGAAATATTATATGGTACGAAACAAACCAACAAAATTCGACGAATTACCCTACAAACTACCCATGATTGCCACTAAAAGCCAAAATTATATTATCTTAATATTTAATAAAAAAAAGCTGTAGCAGCTTGTTTCTTTCTCTCGTCGTTTTTCGTTGTTTTTCACCCTACCAATTAGCAGTGAGACTTTGATACATGTTCATTATTTTGAGATCAAGACTCCCAATGTTGTCATAAAAGTTTAAAATAAAAACGTTTTTCTTTGACCCTTCTTATCACCATTGTTTTTTTATTTTTTTCCTTCTACAAATAATATGATTCTTTTTATAGAAACAAATAATATGAACTTAATGATAAATGCTTTTTATACACCACATCATTCCTTATAGAGAAAAACGAAAAATGTTTTGCTTTGCCTTTGACCTTTAAATGATGTTTCCTATGTGGAATATAAACATTGATTCTACTAATTCTTGCTTCCTTATTAAACTATAACAGCTATGTGTTATCCTTAAAAAAATGTTGGTATATGTTATATTTGTTATATTTGTGCCTAGTTTAGATGCTATTAATATTTTTATTTTTTGATTTTATAGAGAGAAAACACCTTAAATTTCGCCCATAAATTTTTCAAATCACATAATAAAATGCAGCATAAATTTTATATGAATTCTCATGATGCAAAACAAAAAATATATAAACTATAATTAGTTATGATAGTGCTACGTATAAGAAACTTCTATAATGAGAAAAATGTCAATATAGTTTAAGGCATTGTTGCATATACATATAAATTTTTCATCGTAAATTAATTTTATTTCATGTCTATTCTCCTATATTGTTGTGGGTAAAGTTAATTTGATTAAATGTCATAATATTTTTAAATGAAATTTAAGGTGACAGTAAAGATAATTGGTACATGTGGGTAAAGTTAATTTGATTAACTGTCATAATATTTTTAAATGAAATTTAAGGTGATAGTAAAGATAATTGGTTCAAAGACAATCAATGAAATTAATGGAAAAGATTATGTCCATAATTGTTTATTGGGCTAGGTTTATGTCCTTTAGTTTTTTTATTTTTCATTTTTTCTTAACAAATTTTATCCTAAAAAACTTGTTTTTTGTTTTGTTTTGAGAGATCCTAAAAAACTTGTTAAAAAGATGCTTAAAATATCTATAATTTTTTATTTTAAATTTGAAAACTATCTTATATACTATTTACAAATGTACATAATAATTTATTCATTATCATAGTTGAAAAGTGATATCTTTAATATATTGAATTAATAAAAAAATATCCTATAAAATAAATGTTAGTAATTAGTTTCCTTAAAAAAAAATGTTAGTAATTATTTGTAAAAGGAAATTATTAATTACATTAATTGGGACAATTGTTATGAGATTAAATGGTAACATTATTTTAATTAATTAAATTTTAGAATCTGAAATATTTTTAGGATCCAATTTTTTTTATCAAAACAAACTGACGAAAAATAATTTTAATTAATTAAATTTTAGGAGGAATAAAATGGTCATTGGAAAAATTATGGCATTGGTTTTTTAAAATAAATAAATAAGTAGACCACAAATCAAATGAAATAATTGAGTACCAAAGGATATTAAATGAAATGCAAGAAACGTTTTTTTAACAAATATTTATACTATATATTAAATTCATGAAGTTAAAATAAATTGAAATAACAGAACATTTTTTTGTATAGTGAAGTCGATGTCTCACATTAAAAAAAAAAATTATAAGCATGAGTATGAGTATAAGAAACAAAAACTTGAGTAAGTTTTGATTTGATCAAGGTTGTATTGAAGATAATGTAATAACATTTCCAGAAAACCATGACTTTATGACACATTCTTTTAGAGTTAGAAACCGCGATTATGTGTCTCGAGAAACTTTGATTATTGCTCAATGGCTGATTGAAACTTTTGATACATTCTATTGACCGAACTATGATAATGAAAAGTTGTTATAGTAAATCATGATAAAGTTAAGATTTGTTCTTATTTTAGATGATGTGAATCATTAGGATGTGTAACAAATCGGGAGACGTGTTAAGAATTCGTCAAATAAGAGCCCATGTGTAATACAACATTTAGGTAAGACAAATTTTAGAGATTATATATAGATAAAAGCTAAATAAATTTATGGAGATTGGTTTTTCAACATATCAATTCATCAAGTAATATTCAATCAACATAAGGTATATAAACTCTAACATCTTGATTCTATATCAAATACAAAACATTGCCTCAACTAAAAATTGTATTACTGATTTTGAACGCCTTGAAGTCAAAGAATATAGACACATGCTCTTCAATGGGATCTTGAGAAAGTAGAATTAACGATTAACAATAAGATACACAAAAAATAAAATCAACTCCATAATCTACATCCAAGTGATTAAACTTCCATGTTTTTTTGTTTACAAAAAACTTCCATGCTTTTAAAACATGAATTTTTTTTTTATTTTTTATGAATTTGTTTATGGAGGAAGAGATGGGGAAGAGACATATGAAAATAATGAAAAACAAATTGTCAATATATAGGGAAAAAAATCATGACATGATCAATTTTAATTGGCTGATGAAAACTAAATGTGTAATGAATAATTTTGATTGGCTAATAAAAAGTAAATGAGTCATAATTCAATTTGATTGGATGATAAGAAAACATTAAATGTATCTTTCAATATAAGGTTGCCACGTGTACTATCAAAATAAAATAGGGGAAATGTATATAATAGAGATAAAGATAAAAGATTAATTAGTTTTATCGAAAAAAATAAGAGTAATTGACAAAGGATATAACTGACAAATCGTAATTTAAATCGTAACTTAAAATACCAAAACGACGGTTAAATAATAAAGTTAAATCCGCACTCAAACTTAAAACAAAGAACGGAGGAATATATTTTTTGAGGAATAGTTAAAAGTTTTGATGTGAGTAAATATAGCAAAAGCAGTTTTGTGATATCTTTTTTTTTTTTTCGAATTTTTTTTGTGATATCTTCTAATTAAAAGATTTAAACGAGAACTTTCCTGCTTAGGTCCTTTATAAATAGTCGATTACTTGCTTTCGAAGCTTTCTGATGCAATAGGGTTTTATTAGTAATTTAATAGTATTTATTATCTACATAAATCTTAGTAATTTTCTAAAACTTTCTATTATTATTTCGTTTTATTTTATTTCGGTCCACGGGTTTGTTATTTCTTTCACTACATAAGCAGAACATTTGTAGCCAAAGAGACACACTTTTTGATTCAATAAAATTATTCGAGATTTTCTATCAATTTCTGGTGGATTCCGGAACCCTGTTTTCACAAGTTTGTCTCTTACAAACTTGTTCTTTTTTCCATCTAGGTTTAACGCTTAGGCATACGCTTCCGTAGTGCGTCACTTCCTTTATAAATAGTCAATTAGTTACTTTGGAAGTTGTCACAGCAAGAAGAAGAGCAAAATTTTGGTCTTTTAAAGTCAAAGGTACGTACTTTGTTTTTTATTTCTGTTCTTTGTCTGCTGTTTCTCGGTTTGAGCCTTTATATTCCTTGGCTGCCATTTTCAGTGAGAGTTTATGCTTTAATATAGTCTTGCTGTTTCAAATTGTATACGCTTATTATGTTAATTATCATCATCACATAAAACTGAGTCTTGACAGTTTGACACACTATAAGATAAGTAGGGTTTTCTTAAAACAAAAAGATAGTTAAGTAGGGTTTTCATCAGATTAATATTTAGGTATTCTAGTTTGTGTTTTTTTTGTTCACAAATACTATATATATATATATATATATATATATATATATATATATATATATATATATATATATATATATATATATATATATATATATATATATATATATATATATATATATTCCGTCTTTCCCAAAACGAGCTCTCAATTTTTTTGTTCATTCTACCCCTTCTTCTCTAATACGATACCATCCAACTTAAAATTCATGGTTCAGATTTTGTAATATAAATTCAATCTAATGTTATTGTGGTGCCAAGTTCCAATTGTATTCCCTAGGCGTAAATGCAATGTAAGAAAATATGATTAGTGCTATTCAGCAACCGTGAAATTGAATGAAACGGAGAAGGGATCCGTCGAATATGTGTTTGATTTGATGTTCCAATGACAGATCGGTACTTTTGGAAGGGAAATAGGGTTTGTGAGCCAAGTTCAATTTTGCATTCCATATGTGTAGATCTTAACAAGGCCGTTAGATTTTTTGTTAATGGCACAGAAGATGCAATTGCATATATTCTTGTATTCTTGGCATTCATGGATAAGAAAAGCAGCACTACCTTCGTATGTTGAGAAGAGGCAGAAAATGACAGAACCATAATCCTGTGAGAGTGATTCACATGATATTCTAAATGAACAAATATAAGCATTCCGATCAAAAGAAATCAACGGTTAAGATTTGGTGTCAACGAATTCGTTGACACCTGGTGTCAATGGATCCTGTCTTATATATACATATATATACACGATTATCTAGTCATGTTGGTATTTTTAGTTACATGTTATTGTTATTATTATTTTTTTTTTTTTGTAATTTTGTAGGTAAAAGATGAACGCTGCAGTTCTTGAAAATGGTTGGGATATTGACATTATTTTAAGGAAGGGAGTTCTTTCTTTGGGGAAAAAAGACGACAAAGCTAGCAAAGCCCGTCTTGCAAATGTAAGTATGGATTTCAAGTTTTTGTTTTAACAATTTTCGGTTGTGTATTTTCTTTCTTCGTAGTATAGATTAGTTTTAATTTTTATTTTGTATATGTGTTATTTCCATGGTTCTAATTGTTGATATTTATTTGTAGGTGCGGAAAGAAATTGACAACTTAAAAGACAAGCTTCTAAATGTGTGCAAAAGGATGGATATAGTAAATGTGTGCAAAAGGATGTGTGCAAAAGGATGTGACAAAAACGTGAAGCAGAAACGTGAAGCTTTGGAAATTTATGGACGAGATTTGGTTGAAGAGGCAGGGAAACTTGATCGTGTTGTCGGTGCATCAACAGGATGCATTGGTGCAACAACAGTTGATGAATATAGTAAATGTGTGCAAAAGCATGCGACATTTGAAAGGATGTTTCAACAGGTTTATATTGTTGAACCTAGACGATGGACTCCGCTCAGCCAAATTGAGAAGGAATGGTTGCTTCAACTTGGTGACAGGTTGCACAATAGAGTTGTGGGACAAGACCAAGCAGTAAATGCTGTTGTTGATGCTGTAGTGAGATCAAGAGCTGGTTTTGGAAGACCTCGACATCCAATTGGTTCCTTCCTATTCCTTGGACCAACTGGTGTCGGTAAAACAGAACTTGCTAAGGTACTTGCTGAACAACTATTTGATGATGAAAATCAATTGGTCACCATGTACATGTCGCAATACATGGAACAACACTCTTGTTCAAGCTTGATTGGTGCAGCACCAGGGTAAGCTATTGGGTTAACAGCTGAATTTGATTATAGTAAAAGTCTAGTTAAAAGCTACAAATTTGGTCTTTAAATATTTCAAATGTCGGTCAATTCAACATACGATTGAAATTTTGTTTATTAGACATCATTGGTTTTTTTTTTTCTTTTTCAATTCTAGTTTAGACTTACAGCCTTTAACTTATTGTGAATTGAATTTTCAGGTTTGTTGAACGATTAACAGAAGTTGTGAGGAGAAGGCCAAACAGTGTGCTACTTTTTGAAGAAGTGGAGAAAGCACATATATCTGTAATTAACAAACTAGTTTATATCTTAGAGGATGGAAGTTTAACTGATGGACAAGGCAGAACTGTGGACTTTACGAACACGATCATTATCACGACCTCGAAGCTTGGTGCCGAGCATCTCCTAAGTGGACTTTCAGAAAAATGTACCATGCAAGTTGCTTGCGATCGAGTAACGCAGGAAGTAAGAAATCATTTCAGGCCAAATTTTTGGTATCAACTGGACGAAGTTGTTGCATTCAATCCTCTTTCTCACGAGCAATCGAGGAAGGTTGCAAGGTTGCAAATAAAGGATTAGCTAATCGTCTTGCTGAGAAAGGCATCGCTTTGGCGGTAACAGATGCAGCACTAGATTATATAATTGCTGAGAGCTATGATCCTGTAAGTGTATCTTATACATATCATCTTAATCATTTTCTTATAGAATAATGCTCTAGAAAAAATGATATTATACCATCATCTTAATAACTTCCTTATCGGAAAAAGTGTTGCTTACAACTAGTTTATATTGTTGTTGAATTGTAGGTGTATGGTGCTAGACCAATTACAAGGTGGATTGAGATCAAGGTAGTGTCAGAGCTGTCTAGGATGTTAATATGGGAAGAAATTGATGAGAATACAAAGGTTTTCGTTGATGCTGGTCCGAATGGAAGCGGTTTGGTATACCATGTAGAAAATAATGAAGAGATTGTTAATGCTGAAACCGAGGTGAAGTCAGATATTTTGATTCAGACCTCAAAGCTTGGTGCCGAGCGTCTCCCAAGTGGACTTTCAGGAAAATGTACCAAGCAAGTTGCTCGCGATCGAGTAATGCAGGAAGTAAGAAATTATATCAGGCCAAATTTTTTGTATGAACTGGACGAAGTTGTTGTATTCGATCCTCTTTCTCTCGAGCCATTGAGGAAGGTTGCAAGGTTGCAAATCAATGATGTAGCTAATCGACTTGCTAAGAAAGGCATTGCTTTGGCGGTAACAGATGCAGCACTAGATTATGTACTTGCTGAGAGCTATGATCCCGTAAGTGTATCCTATATCTTAATCATATTCTTATAGAATAATGCTCCAGAAAAAATGTTATCATATCATCATCTTAATAACTTTCTTATAGAAAAAAAGTGTTACTTACAACTAGTTTATATTTTTGTTGTATTGTAGGTGTATGGTGCTAGACCAATTAGAAGGTGGCTTGAGAAGAAGGTAGTGACAGAGCTGTCTAGGATGCTTATAAGGGAAGAAATTGATGAAAATACAACAGTTTACATCGATGCTGGTCCTAATGGAAGTGGTTTGGTATACCGTGTAGAAAATAATGAGGAGATTGTTAATGCTGAAACCGGGGTGAAGTCGGATATTTTGATTCAGATAGCAAATTAATGGACCGGAAAGTGATGATACTAGGCCTGCGAAGAACATAACTGACGATGTTTTAATGTTAGAGTACCCGGAAAAGAAAAAGAACATGTTTGAGTAAATTTTATTGTCCAATAAGAATGGAGGAAAAAAGTTGTCCCGTAAAAGTTGTTGAAAATTGGATGTCAAAATATCATTCCTCAATTTTATTAGTTTATGTTCTTGTTGAACTTTAGTTTTGTTAAAGGTGTGTGTGACTGGTGGATGAAAGTTCCTCACTTTTTTTCTCATCATTAAATTTAGTTTTTTGTTATTTAATTTGTGGTTTCTCTCCAAGTTAGATTATAGCTTGTTTAATTTGTTTTATGTTTTTCTTTTAGAAAGATGTTCTAAATAAACTGAATCTAATAATTAAACTGTTAATTATTCAAATATATAAACTGATGAATAATCAACTTCATATTGCATCTCAGGCTGCATGGTTCGCCACATGCATTATCATACACTTTGTAACTATAATATAATTAATCTCCCAGCAACATGCATTATCATAGATTTATAATCCATCCATGTCTTGCATCTACATTGGATTGGAAGAAGAAAAATGTCCTAACTTACATTTACTTTTCAATAGATGATAAAGCAAACTAAGTTAATCTTTGTTGAGACATTGTCAACTTTAGATAACTTTATATTAATAGTTCCACACAAAAGCAACATTTACAGAAGTTTTTAGGCTTAAATATGTAAAAAGTTTTTAGGCTTAAATATGTAAAAGGTCCCTGTAAGTTGGTGTGTTTTTGTTTTAAGTCCATGTATCTTTTTTTGTTGCGAAACAGCCCTTGTAATTGGTCCCTAACGTCAACTTCCGTTAAAAAGAAAATTCTGCTGGCTAACGGAGGCACACGTGTCACTTGCTAAGTTGGCAAAACACAATTATGTGGTATGAGAGATGATAAATGACTAGATTTGAGGGACCAAAACAAAAAACGCAAAATTGCATAGGGGTGAAATTGAAAAAATGTAAACATCGAAATTTGAAATTTAATTTAAAAACTAGACTTTCTTCATCCCTCTATTTTTTCTTCTTCATCTCTAACCTGAGATGTGTGAATTTAAATTTTGGAATTTAAATTGCATAGAGATGAATTTTTGAATTTCATTCCTATGTAATTTTGCGTTTTTTGTTTTGGTCCCTCAAATCTAGTCATTTATTCCAACTCAACAAGTGACATGTGTGCCTCCGTTAGCCATCACAACTTTTTTTTTTAACGGAAGTTGACGTTAGGGACCAATTCCAAAAAGTTAACAAGATACAATGATTGTTTCGCAACAAAAAAAGATACAAAGGAAAAACACGTCAACTTACGAAGACCTTTTATAAATTTAAGCCAATTTATGTCAATTTGTGTATCATTTTCTACTTGTATACAAGGAGTGTCAATCACAAAATTAACACTTGAATCCTGCTCTTTACCCAAACAGTATTGCTCAGTCCCAAAGTAAATTACATTTATGACCCTATGCATGTTAAGTCACGCCACGCATGTTAACATGCGTTAATTATAACGGTAACGCAACTTAAGTTGCGCAGCGTTACTTAAGTTGGTTTTCACCAACACAGAACCTCCATTCCTCCATTTCTCAACTTTTCAAAAACGAAATTTTCACCCCCAAATTCAAATTTCACCATTCTTGCGCCATTCAAACCGAATTTCTTCCACAATATCAAGTAAGTGATTATTAAACTACTTCTTTGCATTATTTTGGTTGAAATTTTCGAATTTTAGTATAAAATTAACATTTTTAGGTTTTTAAAAAATTGTCTTGCATGTTAAAGATTATGGTTGTTAGTGATGATTTAACTTATGAATTGTTGTTTAGATGTTGTTTAGGGTACAATGTGGTAGTTTAGGGTTTTGAAAATGCTAGATTACATAGTTGTTTGAACAATGCACACTACGTGTTCGGTGAAATGTCTCAATGATAATTTTTTTGGTTTTATTGGATTGTTAATGATGTAATTAGTTAGAGTTATGTTTGTTAATGTTGAGTATAGTTAATTTGACTGCAATGTGGTAGTTTTTGGATTCAAATGACACTGTGGACATTATAGTGTTGTTGTTGTATTGCTAAAGATTACACATATGTTGCTGTCGAAATTATGTGAAAATGTGTTAAATATTTTTTGATTTTTGTGCAGATATGTCTGAGCAGGAGATGTAACACCCTCCTTTTTATTTAATTATTTTAATTAGTTTTAGAATATATTTATATGATTGGTATGATTTACATGATTTATGTGATATTTTGTTATGTTATATGTTGGTATTTACTAGCATAATATAATTGTTATTTGGTGTAGAAATATATTTATTTGTTATAGATATATTTGTTATTTGGTGTAGAAATATATTTGTTATTTGTTATAGATATATTTGTTATTTGGTGTAGAAATATATTTGTTATTTGTTAGAGATATATTTGTTATTGGTGTATTATTATTATTAAGTGGGGGAGAGATATATTTAATTTAGAAATAAATAAGATTATGAGGAATAGAGTAGTTTTGAGGTGTAAGAGAAATAAGAAAGGGGTTAGAATAGAAAGAAGAATAAGTTGTTGGGCCAAAATAGATTTAGGAAGAGCGTTAAGTATTATAAATAGAGAAGCTTAGGTTAGAAAGAGTTTACCGAAAACCGCTTTTTGGAAAAGAGTAGAACAAGAAAGAAGAGAAGAGGAGAAGACCTTAGGAAAGAAGAACGCTGCCGCTGATTCAGGAATTAATCTAAGGTGAGGGTGAGACTATCTTGCATTAATATTAAGTTGTTAAATCATTAGATTGCATCTAACAAGTTGGGGAAAGTTTGTGAGAATTTGAGAATTAGGGTTTTGAGAGAGATTTGATGATTAGATGATGAAAACTTGTTGAATTGATGTAGAAATTGTATACAGTCCTTAGATAACCCATATGACGATTATTGGATGTA
This sequence comes from Medicago sativa, assembly GCF_051527215.1. Lineage (NCBI taxonomy): Eukaryota > Viridiplantae > Streptophyta > Magnoliopsida > Fabales > Fabaceae > Medicago > Medicago sativa. Next base: position 87,019,710 of record NC_140755.1, on the reverse strand, counting down.
GTTTTGAGGTTAGAACCATGGAATTGGATGAGATGTTGGTGAGTTTAAGAATTAGAGTTTAATAATTGTAATAGGTTGTTAATAGATTTGAGAACCCTTTGAATTTGCATACAGTAAGTTGATGAATAATTAGTGTTCTAATGATAGGGTAATCATAGGGTAATGATTAGGGTCAAGTTTGGAGAGTATTGGATCGAATAAGAAGTGGAAAAGATTTCCCCAAAGCGAAATCGCAGCTGAACTGCGATTTTGCTGTCAATGTGCAAAACGCGTTTTTATTGTCTCAGTTTGACAAGTTTAAGTTCCGAACTGGGTTTAGGTGTAAACACGAAAGTTGTAGGTATGGATGTTAGCTTTCTAATGCTGTTGGTCTCACGTCAATAGGATTTATAGAACTTGAGTTATGGTCAAATTACTGCACGTAGGTCACAGTGAATTTTTATGGACTTTCAGCACAACTTTTCCGAATTTAAAATAAAAACTGGTACTGATCGGTACAGAATTGGTCTTAGGCGTAAACATGAAAGTTTTAGATAATTTTGTTAGCTTTCTAGTGGCTTTGGTTTGACGTGAAAATGATGTTTGGTCTTTGAGTTATGATTAAAATACTACAGGGAGGTCTTTGCAAAATTGTACGGTGACAGCATTCTCTGTTTCATGTTTTTGCGTTTTGTTCATATGTTTCTATTTTGAATTGATCTTTGTTGTAAACATGAAAGTTGTTGATATTTGTGATATCTTTCCAGTAGCTTTTGTTTGACATGAAAATATGTTGTGCATAATTTATTATGTTTTTACAAAGATACATAGTGAATTATTGTTGATGTTTAAATACGATGTTATATGAATTTGTTTATGATTGATGAATATGATGTTTTAAGATGTTGTTTATTATCATTTGATATTGTTATATTATGGTATGACATGAATTATTTATGTGATCCATATGTTGTCAAGATGCTAAGATGTTAAGACGTTAAGATGATAAGAGTTGTTAAGTCGTCGAGTCGTTATGAAGTCATCAAGTTGTTAAGATGTTATATTGTTAAGATGTCAAGATGTTAGGATGTCATAAGATGTTCACGTTGTTGTCCAAGTTGCGTTAGAGTTGTGATGTTGCATAGTCAGCGATGGGGGCTTAATGCCTGACAGGTCCTTTATGACCTTAGCGATGGGGGCTTAATGCCCGACAGGTCCAAATGTGACCTTAGCGAAGGGGGCTTAATGCCCTGGTGGTACCACATGCATAATGAAGTTGTCTATGTTGTTGTTGAAGTTGTCTATGTTGTTGTTGAAGTTGTCTAAGTTGTTGTTGAAGTTGTAGTTGCATTGTAGAGTCGTCATAACTTATATTTAATGATGATTTAACGATGATGTTGTTCATGTTTGATGATGATGTTTGATTTTGATGATGATGTTTGACGATGATGTTGTTCATGTTTGACGATGATGTTGTTTAGGATTGATGATGATGTTGATTATGATTTGTTTATGATGGTTGAATATGAAGTTGTTATGATAAGATGCTATGTGATTTATGATATGCTGATATGTGAATATGATAAGATGTTATACGTTTACTAATGATGATGTATGATGATTCCTCGTGATTATATTTAAGATGGATTGTTTGTGATTATGTTTATGGTTGATATATAATGTTATGAGATGGTTATGATTAGTACTTGATGTTATATGATGTTGTTTATGTCTATGATTAAGATGCTATGATTAAAAGGATATATGATAATGCTTATGACTAATAATTGTAGATATGTGATGATATTTATATGATGATATAATATGAAGTATATGACTAATGTAGGAAGAATAATGATACTAGTTAAGGAAGTTTAAGTTGCTAGATGTGATTAATGAATTATAGGATGTTTAAGTTGTTGAATGTACTTTACATGATTTATATGCTTTATATTATTGTTTGAGAAATCTCACCCCTCTGCTTGGAAATGTTGCTCTTCGTATGGGTAACTTGCAGGTAACCAGGATTAGTTGCGGTCGTGAGTGGACTCCTCACAAGTGTGTCTTAGGTGCTCTGATACGTAACGGGATGGGATTATGTCTTTACTTTCTGTTCCTTACGTATTACTTTATGAATCTTTCAAGAATTGATGTTGAACTAAGTTTTATGAAATTTTATATTGAGGCCCTTGTGCCAAAGATTATTTAAGTTGTCAAACTATTCCGCTGCGAAGATTTAAAGATTATGTTGTTATATTTTTGAAGAATAAATTGTTATTTATTCCGTTTATAAATTTTTAAGAAGTGTAACATTCCGTTTAAGGTTGAATTACTCTGATTTTTAATTATGAAATTTTTACGTTGGGAAAACGGGGTGTTACAGGAGAGGCCTGATAGGCTTAGGTTATGGAGGATGGCCCCTACTAGTAGTGCACGTAGGGAGAAGCAAGCACTACATCCTCCGGAGGGTCGAGGTCGAGGTAGAGGGAGAGTGGGACCCACGAGTCTTGCTATTGTTGATGCTGCGGGGGGATCGACGTCACAGACGGGTGCATCCCAGATTATGGACCCCCCACAGTATCAGCATCAGTTTGAGGAGCTGGCTTATCAGGATCAGCATTATCAGGAGCAGGCTGGATTTCAGCCGGGTTATCACTATCAGGAGGGGTATGAGTATCAGCATCAGTTTCAGGAGGGGTATCAGCCTGAGCATCAGTTTGTCGACCCTCCTCAGCAGCAGCATCCTGAGCAGCCTCCTCAGCAGCATCATCCTGAGCAGGATCCTGAGCAGCAGCATGCAGAGCCAGTTATGGAGGATGAGGATGGGGGCTTTCCACGTGGGCCTTACGAGTTGTCACTTTTACCGGACTTCGGTAGACACATGGCATGCAAGCTTTGGAACGATAAAAGAGTAAGTATAATTTGCTTTATTTAATTTAATGATATTTTACTATTATGTGAAGTTTATTTTACGTATAATGTAGAACATTTTTAGTTTATTATTTCATGTTTCTTTTACATATAATATATATAGTTTATTCTATGTATAATATTCTACGTATAATATATTCTACGTATTTTTATTTATGAAGTTTATTTCATGTTTAATGATATTCTACGTATAATATTCTACGTATAATATTTTACTTATAATATATATAGTTTATTATTTCATGTTTATTTTACATATTTAATTATATTTTTGTTGTATTTAAGTTGCAAGCGGATCGTAAGATGAAAGGCATCTCTTACGGGAGGAAACTGAAGCTTTCTTCCCTGTCCTTTCCAATGCCGGCAGATGCTAACCCTTGGTTCTGGGAACCGGTTGATAGATCGGGTCTAAGGCCCCTCCTTCTGACTGGGTACGACAACATCTCCCACGGTTTAGTGTGTGCCATGGCTGAGAGATGGCATCAGGAGACCAGCAGCTTCCATCTGCCTATTGGGGAGATGACCATCACACTGGATGATGTCACTTGTCTCCTAGGCATCCCCGTAGCTGGATGGCTCATTCATGAGGAGGATTTAGATCATGACACAGCTATGGATATGCTGGTGACCCACCTGTTGTTTCTGGTGGAGGCTGCGGTTGGGTATGTGACTGATTTTGGTGCATCTGTCTCTTACACGGCCCTGAAAGACCAGTATGATTACCTGTTGAATAGGTACAACCTGTTGCTGGGGGAGGATTTATCAGAGGAGGAGGAGCAGGAGCTGAGTCGTATTAGGCCCGCCTGTGTGAAGGCGTTTTTGTTGCTCTTGCTTGGCTACACCCTTTTTGCTGGCAAGAACATCAAAACCATTAGTCTGATGTGGATGCTTGCCATTCGGGATTTGGCTAACATAGGCACGTGGTCATGGGGCGCGATGGGGCTTGCTTTCTTGTATGAGCAGCTGAATCTTACCTCAGACGCAAATGTTGGCTCAGTTGGTGGTTGCATGAGCTTGCTTGTGGTAATATATTTTTTCCTCTTTTTTTAAGTTAAACATAAATGTATAGGTGCTTGTATGACATGTATATATTTTGTCTGTTTGTGTTTGCAGGGATGGGTTATAGCTCACTTCAGACATGTGGTTCCGAGGTCCAAATATTTAGATTACGACCGGGAGGACCCGTATGTGGGTAGATGGAAACCTCAAAGGGGGTTTGCTCATGCTGACCACTTCAGAGGCTTGTTGGACTCGATGGAGCATTGTCATGTCACCTGGAGGCCGTACGAGCACCGACGAGACATGACGCCTTTTCATGACGTGTGATGGTACTCTGGATGGATCATGGCAGGCAGTCAGAGGATGGTGTGTCACTTGCCGGAGCGGGTGCTGAGGCAGTACGGACATGTTCAGATGGTTCCCCGACCTCCTACTGATGTTATGCCTCTTGCCGCAGCAGATGTGGCTGCTGCCTTCTTGGAGTTTGCTCTTCATGTCGTTCCCCACCAGCGGAGGGGTTGCCAGGTCCCAGACGACGAGCCTTGGAAGCATACAGAGAGGTACGTGAGGTGGTTCTACCGTGTGTCCCATCCTCTCATCGTCAACCCTGCTCCAGAGCCTGATATTGTCATGCCGAGACCTGTATATCAGGATATTCTTGTTGACCAGGAGTGGGCCAGACATCCTCCCGATCCATTGCAGGTCATCGGCAGCATGAGAGAGAGTGGAGCATGCGATGGTGATTCCAGAGGTGGTTTCTAATCCACTCTTCTTTGGCATTTTGGAGGGCCTCCGTACTAACTATAGTGTGTTTGAGCAGCAGCCGGTTCTGAGGAGGAGGTCTAGGAGTCCACAGGAGGACCAGTAATGTCTTATGTTAGGACTACATTTTATGACTTTTTTTTGGATATATTTGTAGTATTTTCTCGACTTTTTGGTTTTTACATTTAGGTCTAGCAGCTGGTTGTATGATTTTACATTTGCGCGGTTGCGCCTCTTTATGACATTTGCGTTAATTATCGTTAAAATTGCATTTCTAAATTATTATTGAATGAATGCTTCTTCTCTAAATTAAGAGTTTTGGTTGAATCAATGAATGCATGTACTGTAAACAGGGAATGAAGGAACAAAACAGTAGCTACTGCCACTGTCATTCTGTTCTGGTGCCACTGTCTCTGTTCTGCTGCCAGCATTGCACCAGCAGCAGCGTGAGTTAAGTCACGCTAGTGTTAATACTAGCGTGAGTTAAGTTGCGTCAATTGGATTTGGCTTGCGTGAGTTAAGTTGCGTGATTAGCAGCACACCAGCAACAGCGTGAGTTAAGTCACGCAAAAGATCCAAGACATGTTGCACTAGCGTGACTAAAGACATGCTACGTGACTTAAGTCACGTGAAACTTTGTACTAGCGTAACTTAAGTAACGTAGCGTGACTTAAGTTACGTATGGTTTGTACGTGCGCAAGTTAAGTTGCGTAGGGTCATAAAGGTAATTTACTTTAGGACTGAGCAATACTGTTTGGGTAAAGAGCCGGATTCTTAACACTTCGATGAAAACCAGAAGCCTTAAAAAATTGCTTCTACTAGTTAAAAATTAAAAATGTGGAGCCTAAAGAAGGCTTTTAGACTTTTAGTGACCTAACTGTTGAGACGCTCCTATGATGTTGTATTATTTACTGTGTTATTGTTCTTTTTTTTTTTTGAGAGTATTTGTTGTGTTAGTGTTAGTGTTCTTTTTTTTTTGAGAGAATGTTATTGTGTTACTTTAGTGGCTGCTCTTGTTTATTTTTTCATCTTTGCTTATGGGCTTTTTTTCATGTCTTCCCCACTTATGAGTTTTTATTACCAATGTGCCCCACTTGAAAAATTAAATACTAATGTGCCCTAGTTGAGATTTTGAAGCATGAGTATGCCAAATCATGGCGCACTCGAAGGTGATGTGGCAACAAGTTTGCCAATTGAAATGGCGGACTCGTGATGACCTTTTTCCTTCTTTTTTTTTTTTTTGTTTTTTTGTTGTTGTTGTGGTATTATATTATTTTAATTATTAAAAATAATGACATAAATTAAAAATAATTAAAATACATACTAATAAAATGCATACTAAAATATAACAAATTAAAAAATTATTACGGCAAATAAAAACTACAAATGTCCGCCCGTGCCACATCCCCTACTTCTAGCGTCATGAACAGGATATCGTGGTTCTTCCGGTTGTAAGTTGTGGTTCTTCCACAACTTTTTTATAACTTATCTAATTATTATTTTTATGATAATTTTTCAATGTAGGTTATGCATTGAACGAGCCTACATTCAAATATTACTGCAACAAAATCCGAGGGGAAAACGAAGAAGTTGTGAAGTGGCTAGACAAAATACCCAAAGAAAAATGGACACAGGCATATGACAAAGGTGTACGCTGGGGTCACATGACCTCTAACCTTGCAGAGTCGATGAACAAATGTGTTTAAGGGTATTCGAAACCTCCCTAAAACTGCTTTGGTCAAGTTAACCTATTACATGCTTGCATCACTTTTTGCAGAGCAAGGAGAGAACGCGAATGTCAGGTTAAAGACTAATCAAGCTTACACTGAGCATTGCATGAACACATTTAAAGCCGGAGTGATTAAGTTCCACACTCACGAAACTATCGAGAAATGTATACTTTTTCTATCCGCGAAACTATCAACCACAAGGAGGGAAAGCCAAAGGGAACTTTCAAGGTCGACTTGCACGTAGAGTGGTGTGATTGTGGGAAATTTCAGGCTTTCCATATGCCTTGTTCACATGTCATAGCTGCTTGTTCCAGTTTTAATCATGACTACCAACGATATATCCATCAAGTATACAGCAGTGATGTGTATTCAATGTCTATAGTACCAGGTTCGAAGTAATTCAACACCCTTCATATTGATCCCATACGAAGGGGAAATTCTCTGACACGATGAGACAATGCGAAGAATGAAAAAAGGCCGTCTAAATAGTACTCGCGTTATGATTGAAATGGACGTAGTGGAAAGAAATCCAAGGAAATGTGAAATATGTCGCGAGACCGGACATTCATGAAAAATTTGTCCACAATCTAGACAAAACTAGTTATTTTTATGTAACTGGTATTTTATATTGTGTCATCTTTTAATGTAATAAATAATATTGTTATTATATTTTATTATGAAATTTATTAGTCTATTTTCAAAATATTTTTAATTTAAGTTTTTAGGTTTTAATAATTAAAATTGAAAAAATACTTCTACAAAACCACAAAAAAAAAAAAAGAATAAAAAAGAAGGAAAAAAGTGATCACGAGTCCGCCATTTCAATTGGCAAACTCGTTGCCACGTCAACCTTCGAGTCCGCCATTTGATTTGGCATACTCATGCTTCAAAATCTAAACCAGGGCATATTGGTATTTAATTTTTCAAGTGGAGTACATTGGTAATAAAAACTCACAAGTGGGACAGACATGCGAAAAACCCCACCCCTCTTGACTACAATACATAAGCAAGGGTGCTGCTAGGAATAAGAGTGATGTTGCATTTTGTGTTTGTGCCTGGTGATAGAAAGTGGTAGAGTGTGTATGCAGAGATGTTGTTAGTTACTTACCAAAAACAAAAAGAAATAGACATATGACAGAAGGGAGATGTAAGATAAAAAGAAATATATTTTTTTTATAGAAATTTCATGATAAGGGAAAAGACCTTTTAAAAGCTAAAAACTTGATAAAAAAGTTCATCAAAATCCCATATTTTAAACAATCCATAGAAATTAGAATTTTTTTTAAGGGTCATGTTAACTAGTGCCCCCGGGGCACGGGTTAAGGAAACTAAAAAAAAGAAGTTTTAAAATGAAAATAACATTTTTTATGTTTTTGAAGAGTTGACAGCACAAGTTCCAATGTAATACTTACTACATTTGACTTCTTAACCAGTGTCCCGGAGGCACTGATTAACATTACCTTTTTTTAATACCATCAGACTTGTGTAAGTTGTAAAACAATCCTGACTGAATACCATAAAATTTATATGTTTAGTTTAAAAGTTTAGAAAATCCTAATTGAATACAGCCCAAAGAAGAATGACCATTATTAAAAATTGGGTTAAATATGTTTTTGGTCCCTATAAATATACCAACTTTTCATTTTGGTCCCTCTAAAATTTTCCTTCAACTTTTAGTCCCTATAAAATTTTCAATTACTACTTTTGGTCCCTATTTTAAAGTAAAATCATATGTAGAATTCATATTTTTGAATCAAATTTTTCAGAAAAATTCATAATATTATAAGAATCTCTCCCAAAAAAATTTAGAATTTTTTAACAAAACATGAATTTAATATGAATTTTTATATTTTTTATGGTTAAAAATTCATATTAAATTTATGTTTTGTTAAAAAATTCTATTTTTTTTTGGGAAATATTTTTACAATATTCTACACATTTCTGCACAATTTCATTGAAAAATACAAAAATTAAATTTAAAATAGGGACCAAAAGTAGTGATTGAAAATTTTATAGGGACTAAAAGTTGAAGGAAAATTTTAGAGGGACTAAAACAAAAAGTTGTTATATTTATAGGGACCAAAAACATATTTAACCCTTAAAAATTTACTATTTTTAGGGACTTAGTTGTCCCAAAGATTTGATGTGGGACCTAAATGCTCCCTTATTTTATTTTTTTGTAAATACACGTAGACCATTATTTTATGAAACGTGGACCGTCATGATTTAAAAATGAAAAATATCCTATTAGGAAATCTTGTTTTTTTTTTTTTTTTTTGTTATTACATTATTAGGAAATCTTTTTGATATAGAGATTATTTTAGAATTTGGTAATCTTTTTTGTTTTGATTTGGTAGTTGGATTAGTAGATTTTAATTCTTTTGGTAGTCATCTATTTTTCAAGGAAAATGACTCTAGTAATCGGGGAAAAGGTAAATAAAGTGTGACAAATTATTTCACCATTCGTTTTTTTGGGGATTTCATTAATCATTTTAGTTCAATTACTTGATTATTATAGAATTTACTTTTTAAATAAATTAATACAAATATACAATATATTATTAAATAATGGATAGAGAGTCAATCAATATTTCACTTTTTTTAAGAATCCAAGCAAAAGTTTTTTTTAAGGATGGAATCCAAGCAAACATCATTGTTCCTCATTTTTGTCAAAAAAAATCATTGTTCCTCATTTTGTCCAAAAAAAAATCATTGTTTTTCATTAATAATTAATTAAATATTTTTTTGTTTGTTGCTATTATTCCTCAATTTTCTCCTCTTTTTTAGTCAAAATCTCGCATGAGATTCTCAGGGAAATATTAATCATTTGACTAATGTTGTCAAAATCTCGCTAATGTTTTCAAATCTGTTCCGTAAATATTAATCATTTGACTTTTGGTCCTTCAACCAAATTAATTACAGCTATGTCGTTAATTTGCTGACTTGACAAAGCTAATTGGTCAAGTCACTGGCTGACTCATCAAAAGTTTATGCGAATAGACAAAAATGCCCCCGAGGCTTTCGGACAAACGCAAAATGACCAAAATGTCCCCGAGTTCATCTCTTCAAATAAGCTTCCCTAACCAAATCAACATACATAGAAGCTCTTTCGAGCTTGAACAACCATTGTAGGTAAACAAGACACATTGGAACATGCAGATCTCAACATATTTAAAAACAACAGAGAATCAAAGAAGTCAGACCACCATGTCATATTATAATTTTTTTTTATTGTTGTAGATTACTAATTATTATATCTTTTAGAAAGATGACTATAAAAAAACACTGAAAACATGATTAATTAGTCACTTAATAATATTGTTGTACAATTCACACACGAGACTCATAACGACATCTTTATCAATAAGAAAATTTATACTATCTTAAATATTTCTATATATTTTTAGTTTACCATTTCATAATATTTAATAACAACTATTTCAATGATTTTATCATGAAAAAATTGCACTAACATCTCTTAAGGTCTTCTTAAATAACATAAACATCCGCTCTATTTATTAACTAAACACTAATCTCTGTTTTTTTTTTTATCAAATTGACAAGCACTTCTCTTGCAATATAACACGGTTTAAACTTTGTTAATTCCATTTATTTTAAGCAATTAACTTCTTCATACGAGTATGAACTCATTTAATTTTCAACCATTTTTTCTTTCCATTTTTTACTTAAGGTGATATTTCTCAACTCATTATTACTCAGTCAATGTGGTTTAATTTTTAAACTTTAATGTAATAAAACGGATATATCGAAAATTATTTCCTTTTCATTGATCAACCATAATGTCCATCCACCAAAAATCTTCTCATTTCTATATTCTCTTTTGATCTCTTCTGTGATTGCCGATGTTTGATTCAATTTGGTCGTAAAAATAAATGTTGTTATTGTTTCTCCATTGTGAGAAAAAACATCATTTAACTTAACTGTGAAAAGAGAAAACAAATACAAACAAACCAAGAAAAAAACCTCATTTAACTTAATTGTGAAAAGAGAAAACAGATACAATACAAACAAAAAAAATGACTGAAATTAAATCGTATATTTACAAAGTTATTGAAATTGATAAAACTAGACTTTTAACGTTTTCTCGACTATAATAGAGACCAATAAATAATCTTTAACTCGTAAGATCACTTTGTTAGGTTAAATAATTGCAAACCTAATAAAGCAAATGAGCGGGAAAAAATTAGGTTAAGTTGCTGCAGACGTAACAAAATTAATTAATAAGGATGTCAAAAATAAAAGGCATGAAATTAAAAAAAATCCAAAAAAAAGTGTAAAATTCTTGACCAAAAAAAAGTATAAAATAGAAGGATCATACGTGATCATTGATATGGTAGAAAATATTTTCTTCAAAAAAAAGGCTAGAGGATAGAAATGAAATTGGTGTGCAATGCATTTTTTTAGATGAAATTTGTTAGGTTAAATAATTGCAAACCTAATAAAGTAAATGAGCGGGAAAAAATTAGGTTAAGTTATTGCAGACGTAACGAAATTAATAAATAAGGATGAGGGGAGATTGATGTGTTTGGAAATTATTAAAATTTGTCAAGTCAGCTCCAAATTGGAGGAGGGCCTATCAAATCAAAAAAAAGGGTAAAAGTGAAGGACTAAAATAGCAAAAATAAAAATAAAAATAGGGGGACCAAAATGGCGCAATAGACAGACTAGAATGGCCAAAAGTGCAATTATGATGAAGTTATTAAAAAAAAAAAGTTACCTATATGGACATCCAGGCTGCTGCTCTGGGACACGACAATGTGAGGCAGGAGGTCTTTTCATGATGATATAAATATCGGCAGTGGCATTGTATACATGTAGCATTTTTTGTGAGAAGGTAATGGATATTTGGCATAGCATATGGTGGCTTTCTTTTACTACGTTCCCAAGTTTGGCAAAGGTGGCATTCATCATTGTTAAGCTTTTTTCAAAAGCTTTTTGAAATAAAATAATTAAAAAAGAAATTACCATTTCTACTATTGGAGGATATTATGAATGAGTGGGACCCATTTTAGAGTTTTGGATGAGTGGTATGGATATATAGAAATTATAGTAGAATGATTTAAATAATTGAGAAGTGTGAAGTAATATAATATATTGAGTGAGGTCCATTTATGCTACCAATATGAGTAGCATGGATGTGGATGCTCTAAGTGTCATTGTTGTGTTCTTGGACAAAAAGTTGTTTCTGAGGCGGCGCATAGATAATTTGTCCTACATATGCTCATCTGACACGCCTCTACCATCGGATTTTGCACGGTCTGGATTAATTGCTTCAAGGCTGAAGGATCGTATCAAAAAGCGGTTTAAATTAGGTTCATTGAATGCATCTAGCTCTCAGGCTCAGGGCCCTCGGACTCCTCTGGCTCAGAACACTCAAACCCTTGTGGCCGAGGGTTCACAGACTCAGAGATGTTTGGGTCAGAGTTCTCAGACTCATGCCGTTGGGAGAATGTTAAACTTCGGGTTTCACCGAAACGGCATTCAATATAAATTTAAATTTAGAATGTAAACTGTTCTAACTTATTTCAGCCATTGAGATCTGTTAACTCTATTGGTTGGATGTTTTTCTATTCACTGCACCAAATTAGGTTCTAGTGCTAATATACATTTATTATGTCTGTTAGCAAATAAAATTGTGTGCTTCTGCCTTGTTTCTGAAACGGAAGTTCAAATGTATTCTGAAATGCTTTATACTATTTTCACATTACTCAAGTGTTGTTAACTTTGAACATTTTGAATATATGTTGAATCCAGTCGAACTCACCACACGTGAAAAAATACGAATAGACATTTTGTCCATAAACACTAAGAAAAAATGTTTACATGGGCAATGTTTTAAAGAAAATTTCTTGTATAAATTTGATTAATTGATATTATACCTTTTCTGATTAATTGCTGATGGGAATGCTACCTATAATGACATGACATGATGCTTACTAATGTTTTAAAGAATGTTTTCTCACATTTCCTTTTCCTTCCAAAATGCATCCTTGGCTTGAAAACATAGTTAATCTATGCAGGAACAGGAAGAATGACAAACTTAGCTTTATTCGACGAAGGCCCTCTCGCAAGTTCGATTAATCTCAAAAACCGTTGCTATGGAGAATTTTCCAGTGCTTTTGTTCAAGCCAATATATGGAAGATCGAAGCCAAGTTGAAGTTGCCTCTAGAAATGCACTCTTTCTTAGAGTTTACGACGGCCATGGTGGCTTCGAGGCTTCCCACTTCATCTCTGAACACCTCTTCGACGGCCATAGTATCTTTCTTTAATAAAAAAGTTGAGTTCTTTTTATTAATCTTTGAATTTTGTTCTTGGTTTGAGAATTAATGGAATTTTGCTTTTATGTTTTGTGGTTACATTATAGTTCTTGCAAATGATAATGAGAATAATATAACTGAAGCTACCCTGAGGGATGCTGTTTCTGCTACTGAAGTGAGTTTTTTGGATTCTGTAAAAAGGAATTATATGATAAATCGAAATCGCGGGCTGTAATTGGTACTATGTTTAATAAGAAAATCCATGCTGAGCAGTTGACAAGAGATCACAATTGTAGTGATCCAGCCATTAGAGAAGAACTAAATCAATGCATCCTGGTGATCCTACCATTGTGAAGGAAAAGAATGGAGTGTGGCGCGTTAAAGGCATCATTACGGTATTTTGTTTTTCTTTTAACAAATTTTTTTTAAAAAAAAAAAAAGATTCCCAAACTTAGAATTATAAAAGTAAAACAATGAATGTCCAAAGGATTATTCAAGTGGTATGTGTTAGTACATCAAAAAAGTATTTTTAACTAGCAAGTTCAAGAATTGATCTCTGAGGCTAACCAAACTTCTTCACCCTAATAAATAAATTACGAATAATTTGCCTATAAAACAAACAAGAAAAACAAAAACTACATAAACTATACTACGGACTTGGATTGATTTGCTCACTCTGTCGTAGTTACACATAGTCTGTGGTCCAAAGTTTGATTGTCTCATTCTGTCAAGTTTGACATTATAAAGTAAATACAAAAACTATCATTTTCCAAAATTGTAAGGCAATTTGGAATATATATATAAAAATAAAAAATTAAAAATTAAAAACCAAAATTAAGTACATAAACTATCATATATAGTTCTTGGTCCAAATCTGTGAACTTAAACATGGTTGATATCTATATATATATATATATATATCATGCGCGACGTCGTTGTCAAGACTAGAGCTAAATGATATAAAAAATTCAACCCCATACATTTTAGTTTTCTTGTCTATCCACTCCAACCCATGAGGGCCATATAAAGAAAGTATGTGTTTTTTCATCGATGATGAATTTGAGCCTTAACTACTTTATTTGCTAGCTTCTGAGTTCTGGTATGCAGAAGCTGCTAAAAGAAGGGGTTTTACCTACAGGAACATTCTGGCTGCTTCTGCGGGACACGAATCAGTGAGCAGGAGGTCTTTTCATGATGATATAAGTGTGATTGTTGTGTTCTTTGACAAAACGTCGTTATGAGCTCATCTTACACAAGCTCATCTTACATGCCTCTACTAACGAATTTTGCGCGTTCTGGATTTACTTACAATAGTTGATGACTATTCTCGTTTTACCTGGATTGTGTTGTTGAAAAGTAAGTCTGAAGTAAGGAATAAAGTATTAGATTTCACTGCTCTAGCGGAAAATCAGTTTGCAAAGAAAATCAAAGTGTTAAGAAGCGATAATACATCAATTTCACTTAGAAGATTTGTGCAGAAAGCAAGGTATTATACATCAATTTAGTTGTGTAGAAACTCCTGAGCAAAATGCTAGGGTAGAACGTAAACATCAACATATTTTGGGAGTAGCTAGAGCCCTTATGATGCAATTAGCCATCCCGAAATATCTTTGGACTTATGCAATTCTTCATGCTGTTTTTTTTATTAATAGAATGCCGTCTTTGGTTCTGGACAAGTGTTCCCCATTTCAGCTTCTTGTTTTCTTGTCTATCCAACTGAGAAAAATAATCCACTGTCCAAGAAGATACGACCAACAAAGAGGTAAGCCAGAAAAAATACCTTAAAAAACCGATACTTTGCCAATCTCTGGATTATATGGCTGATACGAGCCTTTAATTTCCCTATATCTCTTTTTTCTTATTCTGGTGTATTGATAAATGATAACGGATGATCCTAACATTGTGATAAATGATAACGGATCGTGGCGTGTTAAAGGCTTCCTTATGGTAATTTTTTGTTTTTCTTTTAATCAATTTAGATAGAGTTATTGTTTGATTTGATATTGGTTATAACGCTTTCTTGTATATTGATTAGGTTAGTAGAATGCATATTTGAAGAGGTCTAAATTTACTTTGGTAGTTATTGTCAAATGAAAAAGCAGCTAAAAATGTATGTATGACTTGTTCTTTTCTTGGTTTTTCCTTTCGCATTGAGAAGAAACACAAACACTTACTTAAAGCCTTTAGAAAATGAAAATAAGTCTTCCTGTTTTTTGATCAATGAAAATTTGAGTCTTTACAATTATGTTTGCAGGCTTTTAATTTAATTATGCTATGGTGGATTTTGCAGGGAATTGCGAAAAGGCTTCTGAGTACTGCTCTAATGGTAGCTGCTAAAAGAAGAAAAGGTTACCTATAGGAAGACTCAGGCTGCTGCTCCGGGTTGCGACAATGTGAACAGGAGTTTGAAGGATATTATCCGGTTTGAATCAGGTTCATCACATGCATCTAGTTCTCAGGGCCCTCGGACTCCTCTGGCTCTGAACCCTCAAACCCCTGAGGGCGAGAGCTCTCAAACTGAGGGGGAGAGGCGAAAACAATTGCATAAAAGTATGGAGAACATTAAGGAAATCCGCATAATAGGTTTGGGTATGTTTTCTTACTCTCTTACAATAATTTATGGCATAATGAGAATCATCATATCAAGATCTTGAATGAAATTTTTGCTAACAAATGGTGGTGACAATGTGAGAAATAACAATCCAAAAAGCTCAAAAGATAATTAGCCATCATCAAAAGGAGAAAAATACAAATTTATTAACTAAGAACCATCAAAATTTTGAACTGAATACATCACTTCCAAACTACCATTGATCTATTCAATGAACAATCAATGAAGGCTATAGGGCATTAGTTACTAAAATAATTGATAACTAAGAAAGAGAGCAAGTAGTTAGAAAGTTAAACTTGTTTGGTTCTGCCTAGCTTTGGATATTGTTTTTACAGAAATCAATTGTAGTATTATTTGCACCTTTAAATTGTAGTTTTTCTATGTTAAAGCTGAATTTTGGGCTTAACTGAATCATTGAATTTGATTCAACATCTGCTATCTTAGTTTTTGGTTGCATCATTTGAGTTGAGATGCTCTTATAGTCTTTTCTGTCAACTTCACCCAAACAATTTATCTCTGTGCTTACCATCAATTGTGCTAATACAGTTATTCAGTAAAAAGTTATTGCATGATATAATAGTCCTCAAATATAGTAAAAAATTATTGTATGTATCATAAGAGGAGTTTGTGGTTATGTAATTTGATGTTAATGACCTTGAATGAATAAATATTTACTCTTGGTCATTGAATAATCTGTCAGATATGTAAATATGTAATTTCCTCAACAGCCCAAATGAGAAAGAGACAAGATTGAAATTTTGAAATAAATACAAAGAATTCAACATTGCCCTTGAAAGAAGAAAAAGATTGCCAAACTTAGAATTATAAAGTAAAACAATGAATGTCCAAAGGATTACTCAAGGGATATGTATTAGTACATCAAAAAATGTATTTTGTAATAAGAAGTTCAAGATTTGATCTCTGAGGCTAACCAATCTTCTTCACTCTAAGAAATAAATTACGAATAATTTGCCTATAAAACAAACAATCAAAACAAAAACTACATAAACTATACTAGGGACTTGGATTGATTGGCTCACTCTGTGGTCCAAAGTTTGATTGGGTCATTCTATCAACTTTGAGATTATAAAGTAAATACAAACTACAAATTTCCAAAATTGCAAGGCAAATTGGAATAAAGTCACATAGTTTTTGGTCCGAAGTTTTATAATTGGTAATATCAAGCCTTTCAGCACAACTTTATTACTCATTGTGGAACGAGATGATTCTACGATTTATGTTGGAGCGGACTTTGAGATACACCTTTATTACTATGCCACAGGCTGTTAAAGGATTAGCTCTTCTGAAAATGATTCTTATCAAAATAGTTCGGAAGACAAAACTTCTGAAAATGATTCTTTTAAAAATAGTTCGGAAGACAAACCTTTTGAAAATAGTCTTGATTCTTCTAAAAATAGTTCGGAAAACGAACCTTTGGAAACTGATGATTATCAAAACAGAACTGGACTACTGGAGGCGGTTCAAACAGGCACACATCAACTAAATGGTATTCCATTAGCAATAGTCTTAAGTCTATGCTTGGAGTAGTCATAATTGATTTTGGAAGTGTAAAATTGATTTTTATATGTTTAGTTTTTACGAGTAAAACTGATTTTGTATTAAAAAATGATTTTAATTTGATGTTTTACATTGAAATTTATTGTTTAACTTATTTTTACATATCTAAACATAAATCACAGAACCAGACATATGCACTAAACCTACAGAGGGTAAGGAAAACAATGTTCTACAGCATGTGCATGGAGAGCATCCTACCCCTCACAATGTATGCCTTCCATGGAGAAAGGAAACCTAGCAATCATGTGTTAATTTGGATGTTGAAGAAACAGTGATGCTCAAAACTGAGGGCCCTAGGCAAATTCTTGAAAATATTTCTGATGAGAGCAAAAATGTTGTATCCACAATCGTTATATCTCATAAGAGCAGTGCTAAATAAAGCGAAAGTTTTTCTCACGAAGTTACATCAAATATTATATCAACTAATTGTATCTTGTATTGTAGCGGAAAGGAAAACATGGTGGCAAGTTGATTTATAATTGTGCCACCTAATTACTTGCTGCCTTCGGGATCAATTCACGAGCAAATTTCCGGGATACATTTCATTTTCCATCTCGTAAAACACCACAAAATTATTGTAGTTTTAGGCTATATGTTTCCTTACAAGTTAAATGTATTTCACTTTAATACGTAATAAATAATAACAATGAAAATTTGTTTAATTGTTAAGGAGTTAGCTCACATGCAAGATCGTGAGTTTAACTATGATGACCTTTTTGCTGGATGATCTCTAGATATCTCTGTAGATGGGTGAGTGATCTTTAGGTGTCCAATAAATGCTCTTTTAACCTTACGACATGTCTTGACTCTGGTGAACCTTTCGAATTCAATTCGCCTAAACTTTAAAATGTCTAAAAAAATACAAAATAAATAATAAATTTAAGTTGTTAATTTTTTTTTCAAATCGAATTTAAGTTGTTATAGGTACCTATCATAATTGAGTAAAATAATTAATTTAATTAGTATAACTAACGTATTGGGGGACCATGTTTTTGGATTGATAACATAATTAAAAAAATAAAATTGATACTTTCTCTTTTACGAAATATAAATTTATTGTGATATTTGAGAAACCAAAAATATTGATTTTAAAATAAGAGACTATTTAGGTGTCCAATAAATGCTCTTTTAACCTTACGACATGTCTTGACTCTGGTGAACCTTTCGAATTCAATTCGCCTAAACTTTAAAATGTCTAAAAAAATACAAAATAAATAATAAATTTAAGTTGTTAATTTTTTTTTCAAATCGAATTTAAGTTGTTATAGGTACCTATCATAATTGAGTAAAATAATTAATTTAATTAGTATAACTAACGTATTGGGGGACCATGTTTTTGGATTGATAACATAATTAAAAAAATAAAATTGATACTTTCTCTTTTACGAAATATAAATTTATTGTGATATTTGAGAAACCAAAAATATTGATTTTAAAATAAGAGACTATTTGTTTAATTTTGATCAAATAAGAAAACTAAACTAAACTAAATATATATATTGCATCGGTTCGCATCAATACTAGTTAGATACATGTGTAAAATCCGACAAAGATTTTTAAATTCATTGTATTTTGTATTTGATAGAGGTCATTAAACTAATGTGTAAAACTTTTTGTTCTTAAAAAAAGTTCTTTATAAGATACTCTCTCCGTCCCATAATACTTACGCATGCCAATGCATATTGAGCTTAAATATCTTGAATAATATATTAAAAAAAATTATGAAAATATGATATTTTGAAAATACTCATCGAGACGAATCTAACGACATCTTATATGATATTATTTATCTTTGTATATTAATAGAAAAATACGGTCAAAATAAGTTATGTCAAAATTGCACATTTTCAAATGGGTCATATATTGCGGGACGAAGGGAGTAGAAAAAAGTCCCAAAGCCTTGTACCAAAAATCATAAAGTCCTAAAGCCATGACGTTTGTACGAAAAATTTTAATGCAATTTTTATTGTGAATTATTGTACTATCAAATTTTTAATGCAATTTTTATTGTGGTTTATTGTACATATATGAACTTAGTATAAAACGTGAAATTATTTAGTGGTCCTGAAAATAAATATACATGTACGTAGCAATGGTTTTCTCCAACGAAATGAGTAGCAGATTTGTACGTGCAATACCTATTGTTCCTTAAATTTTGTAAAAATAAATAATAATATAACCAACCCTAAATGAAAACTAAAAGACATATAGACATATTTTTTTTATAAAATATATAAATGTTTATTCATTGTTTTATTCTTACATTATTTGTTTTTTTATAAATGTTTTATTGCTTATATTATTTGTTTTTTATAAATGTTTTATTGTTAAAAAAATTTAAAATTCAAATACATCACCATTTTAGCAAATGAAAATAAATACCGCCTCCACAATCATCTCCACCAATTCAAATATCACCAAAACAAAAACCTCACCCATTATCATCCTTTATTATAAAAGCTAGACTTGTTTGGCTATCATGTTTGCCCTAATTCACCATTCTTTGCCCTAATCTTTATTATAAAAGCTAGACTTGTTTGGCTATCATGTTTGCCCTAATTCACCCTTCTTTGCCCTAATCCCTAGCATTTTTCCCTCCTAAACATGTACTAATGACTAATCTAATCTCATCCGTTCAACCTCTATTTTCACACTTGATCACACCCGTTGATTCAAAGTCTACAAATTTTCTCTCATATTACTTAGTTAATGCAATTGAAGACGTATTTAATGCAAATAAAGTCGGTCAACAATCCCCTAACTAATTGCTAATCAAAAGGTGTTCTTCGTACTGACATTACAATGTTTCACACATACCTTTTTTTAAATAAATTAAAGTCGAAATTATATGCCATTAACTATAATTAAATTGCTATAACTAATTGCTTTAAATAAAATGATATGCCACTGTCCAAAAAGTATTTCGACTTCTCTAAAAAAAAGTATTTCGACTAAATACGAATTACTTTAAATATTTCTATAAAATAGGCTGGTAATAAATTGCTTTTAATTTTTGCAATGAATGGGAATTACTACCAATAGAAGCACAATGATCATTCACATTAATTAGCATTCTATAAAATGTTGTCTTCTCCTTATAACTTTGGTGCATATTTTCGAATATCAAAGCCTTAAAAAAACATATGATCCTGTAATTCTATGATGTTAGACCTTACGACAGCAAAAAATGTCACGGATTTCTCTCTATACTCATGCTCATGTATATTTTGTTTAATAGAAACTTTATGTTAATATCATGATTACTCTTATTTTTTGATGAGTGAAATATACCGTAGCTATGGAACAACAATAATATATTAACATTGTTCCTTCGCAGATGTTGCACTATGGGAGTATCACGTTGAAGATCCTGCATTTATGCAACTGCTGAAGCTAAAGTGGCACACATATCATGTGCAGTACCACCCAGACGAGGTATTTTATACAAAAAATCATGTAACTCAATCATACTGTTAGAAAGTAAAATAGAAGAAAGAAAATACTTTGCTATTTAGTTTCTATAAAGAGCATAATTGATTTATTTTGATATATGTTTCCAATACAGACACATTTGATATTGGATACAACTCTCAACAAGGAGATAGGCAATGAGTTGAATAGGTATGTCACTTTAATCGATCCAGGACTCAATCAATTTGAGGTTGTCGTGGATAAATATGATGGAAAGCTGTATTTCTCTCATGGAATAGAAGAACTGAACAAGGCCTATAAATTAGAGCATGGTGGCTGGATATCTCTGATCTATGCTTTCCCTTAACTTTTTGTGATTCGGGTTCACGATCGCCATAACTATGAAATCAAGTATCCGAGTTATCTCCCTCCTTTATCTCCCTCCGAGTTATCCGAGTTAACTACCCCGCTCCTTATCCCCACATATGCGACTATTTTAAATTTAGTGTCACCAAATGGTTAACACTTGCATATGTAACATCTGATCAACTGGTATACAATCCTTATAGATTTAGTCACATATTTCAGTTTGTTATCTGTCAATGTCGATTCATTTATAAGATCTCATACGTGTATGTTTTCTTATTTTACACAGACTTTCTCCTATGCTAAAGTATTTGATAGCATCGTTGACAAGAATTGCAAAGAGTTGGCAATTATTGACGATAGCGGACATCATTCGTTGTTCAATGTGGTCATTCTTTTTTACAAGGACGAAATCAAGTTTAGAGGGGATTGGAAAATGTTTTGCACCACAAGGAATCTGTACGAGTGGAAGACATTAAGGCTTGGAGCAAAAACTTTGGCCCCCAATGCATTCCTATTTTGCACATTTGATTTTTAGTTGTCTGATGGTTTTGATTACGTGCTATCTAATGTCATGTAATTCCTATTTGATAGGTTTTTATTATTTTCAATTGAAGGATGCTATGTTTTGGTTGATTCATTATTTTTATCTATTGTAGACTTTTATATATTGCGATTGAAAACCAGATTAATTATATTTGCTTAAAGAAACCAGAATAAGTTCATCTATTAATCTTATTGTTGCAATCTAAACAAATACTAAAACTAGAATAAAAATAGTGAAAAAAATACAGTCACCAATTTGTAGAAATAATAATAATAGTCATCATGGCTCTTTGATTAATTATGTAGTGATCATGTCTCAAACCATGGACGATAAAGGCCATTTGATTTGCAATATAAGGTCTTAAGAGATCAACATATTTATTTCTTAGAAACCGACAAAATAGGTATATCGTCACATGAGAAATCAAATTTGAATTACTCCATGAGAACGTAGTTAATGCTAATTAAAAAACGCATAACTTACTTAATGCTAATTAAAAATGAATAATACACTTTTAATGCAATTAACAACGAATGATGCACTGTTAATGGCAATTAAGAGCGTAGTTAATGGCTTGAAAACGTAGTTAATGGAAATTGAAAACTTTTAACTTGCATATTTTCCTATAAGAATTGCTTTTAATTGCTTTTATGCATTATGCACTAATTACTCTACCAATTAATATAAGACTCACAAGAACCCTTCTTCCAATCCCAATCTGAAACCTACCGCACCGGTTTCGTAATGGCCAACATCGTCGGCATTAAACACTACTCTGGCACCATCACCGGCCGCAAAATCCTCGGCTTAATCCGCTAACCTTAAAACCCATAAGACTCCAACGCCATCAAAGTCCTCAACACTCAAACCCTTCAAGTCGGTTACATCGAACGCGCCGTCGCCGCCGCTCTCGCTCCTTTCCTCGACGCTCATAGCATCCACGTCGAAGCCATCGTTAACACCAACACTCGCTCTAACAATAACAAATTCCGTATACCTTGTCAGATTCATGTATTCGCTCATCAATATGCTTTTGAATGTAAAACATTTTGTACTATATGATAACATGATTGATCTTCCTAAACAAACATTGTCGGTTAGATTGTATTAGATTGCTCACTAAATAAAAGTTTAGTTATAACATAGGCAAAGACACTTTCTCTCAATTTTTCTCTCTTTTCATTCTTTTATCTTAGGGGGTGGATTTTGGTCTGAAATCACCCCTGAACACCGTTTTTTCTCACTTTTTATATAAATAAGTGGTTCTCGACATATATTTGCTCTTTTTTTTTTTTGTTGTCTTTTTTCAGTTTCGTCGTCTTGTACTGTGTTTGTTGGTTTTTTCATCTTAGTACAGTACTCTTATTTCTATTTCTTTTTATTTAGTATTACCATAGTGTCAAAAATAATGACATATCTTTTTTAAGGTAGAAAAAGTAACATAATTAAGGTTTCCTTACAAGTTAAATATATTTCACTTTAATATGTAATAAATAATATAAATGAAAATTTGTTTAGTTGAGTTGGTTCATCAGCAAAGTCGTGAGTTTAACTTTTATTGTCGATATGACAACCTCTTTATTGGATGATCTATAAATACCTTTGTAAATGGTGGGTGGTCTCTAAGTGTCTATGTAAGTGCTCTTTTAATCTAGAGGCATGTCTTGACCCTGGTGAGTCTTCCGAGTCCAAGACTTCAAAATGTCTAAAAAAAATAATAAAAAAATTAGTAAAATAATTAACTTAATTATCATAACTAAAGTACTCCCTCCGTTTTTAAATATAAACAAAATTGATTTTTGAGGTTCATTCAGTTAATGATGTATGTGGTTCATAATATAAACCACACACATCATTAATTGAATGAACCTAAAAAATCAATTTTGCTTATATTTAGAAACGGATGGAGTAGTTACGTAATAACGTGTACATATATATTTTTTTGACCATTTTTTTTGGTTGGTAATACAAAATAAAATTGATATTTTCTCTTTTAAGAAATATGAATTTATTGTGATATTTGAGAAACCAAAAATATTGATTTTAAGAAAAATAAATATGCAAAAAAATGTGTAATTAATAATTATCACTCGATTAAAAGTAACATCTTATATTTCCAAGACACAATTTCTATTTATAGATTCCTTAACCAATGCCCTGATGACACTGGTTAGCAAAACCCTTAGAAAAAAACGTTAATCTTGTTGTGCTATTTTTTTAGGGTAATCTTGTTGCCCTTCTATATTATATTGAAATTGAATACCTCAAATATGAATTTCCCAAAATGTGTCCAAAAATGGCCTCTTATCATTTCACATAAAAAAGAAAATTTCATAATAATAATAATAACGATAATAATAGTAAATATTTTATTGAAATTTACTAAAAACGATAATGATTCACTCTCTTATACTTAGATGATTGATGTAAAATTTTAGATAATCTATAACTTGGGAGCTTTTTTTTTGTTGTTGAAAGAAATAACTTGAGAGTTGTAATGCTCTAAATTTCATGTGTTTTCTTAATTAGTTTATACATTTGTTTTTTTTTAAGGAACATTTGTTATTTATATGCTGCAGTAGTAAGTTCATCTTTATCGATAATATTTTAAGTTAAGATAGTGTCATTATCTTTAAATCAATTTTAATTACTACATTCAAAAGACAGTGGAACATTTCCATGTCGTAAGTGAAAACCATTGCTACGTAGATGTATATTTATTTTCAGGACCACTAAATAATTTCACGTTTTATACTAAGTTCATATATGTACAGTCCCGTGAGCATAACTCAGTTGGTAGGACAATGCATTATTATATGCAGGGGCCGGGGTTCGAACCCCGGACACCCCACTTATTCACCTTATAAGGTGAATTCTAGCCACTAGGCTACCTGACAAAAAAAAAAAAAAAGTTCATATATGTACAATAAACCACAATAAAAATTGCAGTAAAAATTTGATAGTACAATAATTCACAGTAAAAATTTCATTAAAATCTTTCGTACAAACGTCATGGCTTTAGGACTTTTTTATTTATTTTTGGTACAAGGCCTTGAGACTTTTTCTATCTCATAAAAGTCAATATGTCACTTACACTTTGTCAAAAAAATTATATATATATATATATATATATATATATATATATATCTCTATTATATATATTTGCACTATTTTATTTTGATAGTACACATGGCATCCTTATATTGAAAGGTGCATTTAATGTTTTGTGTAATTGGTACATATTATGTGATTTGTGCAAGACTTATGTAATTAACATGATTATGCAAGTTGACTAAAAGGCTTATAATGACAAAAAAATAAATGGAATATTTTATTCAAATTATTTTTGCTATTTGATGTGTTACTAATTTTATTACTAAATTAATGGCATAATTGATGTGACTTATTTGCTTCTTTTTTCCTATAAATATTATTTGTCCGTCTCAAACATTTTCACATCATTTAGAATTCATACTAAAATTTTAAAATTATTCTCAAAATCTCTCTTTTATTTTATTGAAACACTTTTCTTCTTAACATATTTTTTTCATCACTCTAATTTCAAAAATTGATTCAATTTATGATATTACTCCACTACATGTTGTATATATCCATGTATTTTGTTCAAATTCACATATTCATCCTATGATACCCTCGAGTTCTAACGGCTTATGACAAGATATGTACCAATTACATGTTGGTACATAATTCTTAATTATCATCCAATCAAATTGTAATCAACACATCATCATATTAAGTTAGCCAGTCTTGAGTTTTTTTCCTATATATAGTCAATTTGTCTTTCATCATTTGTATATGCATCTTCCTTTCGTACAAATTGTTTATAATATCATTTATTTGAAATGCAAATATTTCTACCTCCTGACCAATTCAATTTTATTGATTTCATTATTATCAAATTGATTTAGGCACCTTTTTTTTTCCTTCCGAATTTTGATTCCCTTTTATAGGTTTAGCTGTCGGCTCTGTTAATTTTAGGGTTTTCATCCCCATATATATTTACACCTTTTGAAAAAGTTTGCTTCACGTTTTAATGAATTTCATTATTTTTCTATTAATTTGAAGCGACGTAATTGAAAGACGTTTTGAATCAGATTTCTTCATTCCAAAACTATTTTTTTTGCCACTATTAATAATGAGAGATATGTGAAAGGCATGTCAATGTTTTGTTCTTTCAACGTTGAAGTTGTGCATATAAAAGAGAATTCTTCCTTAAAAAAAACAGAGAATTCTCAAGTATTTTTGGGTAACATATTAGTTGATAGTTCTCAAGATATTATATTTTTATCTTACATTTTTGTGGTGCAAACTATTCATGTATGTTGTAGAACAAGACCGACCCCTGCGAAAATGTAGAAAATTTATTTTAGTTATTTTTTTTCAATGAATTTTATCTAAACCTCACTATTTTCTTTATTATTTTCATTTGCTCCTATTCAAAAGAACTGATTTAATTTATTAACTTTTTTCGTTTCTATTGTCAATCACTCATTTTCACTAAACATGGCGTTGATATATATTATTTCTCATAAATTATTTTAACATCAAATCTCATCCATTCATTTCATTTGATAAATTAGTTCACATGCATCAAATACTCTTTATCACCTAATCAAGCATTCCATTTTTATCTCCCCATATTTATTTATTTCTGTCATCAACACATACTCAAACTTCTTTGTTAATTTTTTTACAAATTGCATGATAAAACACATACTTATGGTTGTTTGAGTCACTCATCAACATCGATAATATTTATTTGCCTTTATTTCATACCCATATTTTTTTATTTATTTTAAAATTATATTAAAAAAAAAAAGACAACAATCTCGGCTAAACTATCAATATCTCTATCCGTATCCTTATCTACATCTACAATCTACATCTACATCTACAATATAAACAAGTGAAACCATTTTCATTCAAAAGTACATGTGGCATGTTATAGTCTCATTCTAATTAATGTCAGGCTAATTAATGCTAGAAAAATTCAAATTTCCATTACATGGTATATGCTTAGCACCTGGTATTTCAGTCTCAACACATACTTCCATATACTTCCTCTATTTTAAGAAATCATTCGATTTATTATTATGATCAAAATGATATTGAAATTTAATTGCCTGATATCAAATCAAACAAGAAACTGCCCATAAAAAAATCAAACAAGAAACTATCAACTGCCAATTAATGAAATTAAATTCAAATTATTCAACACTTATAACAGTCCTAAAAAAGAATGTTGACAATTGGTCTAATTCAAGACTATCGTTGAATTGTTTCTCACCTATTAAAATCAAATTAAAACCAAAATAAAATAGTGAAAGGTAATGATTCTTTTTGTCACAAAAAGGAAATAAAATAGCTCAGATCTTTATCTCCCATCCTATTCTCATCACTATTACTATTTTTCAAAAATAGTTTTGAGAACAGTAAGAAGATCAAGAACACCTTTAGTTCCTACAATTTCATCAAATTTTATTGTTGATTGCATCAGACCGTTCCCCTTCATCATGGTTTGTGACCATGGTTTAGGGTTTTATTGCTAATAGTTGGATTTTTAGCTGTACATGAGAAAATAAGAGGGAGAATGTTAGTTATCAAATAATTTGTTGAGAAATTGATTTTGAAGCTGAAGAAAGGCATAAACGAAAGGGATCTTGAATCTTCTCTCATGATTTATATTTTGTTCCAATTCTCTCATGATTTATATTTTGTTCCAAATAATTGTCTACTATATATCATTTTTGAAAATGCTTCATTTGAGACATTATTTTCATCATATAACGATATGATCTTATTCATTAAATTTCTTTTGCTATTAATGTAACATATTTATTTTCCCATATATTTGTTTGCGGATGACCATATTGCTACTCAATGTTCCTCAAATTTACAAAGAACTTATCGGATTTATAACTAAAGTATATCTCAGTTTAATCGACTTTAATTCCTTCCAGTTTGGTTGTGTTTCTTCTAATTGGGAGGAAACTCAACATTATTGAAATTTCTTTTATCGGTTTTGTTTACAATGTGTTCATTATTTTGCAGAGACCTTTATAATATTGAGAGCAAAGTAGTTTCCTATCTATATATTCAGTTCAAGGTCGCGCATCCTATATTAACTCTCAGGGCCAAACTTTAGTTTTTTTGGTAATTTGTCATTTACTCATTTTATACCACGAATCATATGTAATAAGTGTGTATTTTAGTCTTTTTAAGGCTTTTGTTTATTTTTCTTCTTTGTGTTGTTTGGATTAGTGTTACATTATAAGAATTTTGAATTAGGGTTTCATTTTTCTTTGTTGCAGCTTCTCTTCTGGATTCTTAAGTTTCTTTTTTGACATATTCTAGATTCTTACGTTGCAAAATTTTTTCTGAATTTTATTACTATGATTATTTCTGAATTTTGCTAAAAAAAAAAATCTAAATTTTTATTGCAACTTTATTTCTAAATTATGTGTTCTCACGGAATTTCATATATTTTATTTTCAGTATTAAATAAATACAAACATTTGAAGAAAAAAAATTCCTCTTTTATTTTTTTTTGAGGGAATTCCTCTTTTATTTAAATGCAGTTTTGGTCGAACCAAACCGTACACCATCGATTCAGTTTGGTTCGTTTTCACTTTTAAAAAATGATAAAACCCAAACCTCATTTGACTTTGAAGAGCATGTAAATGGTAATTTAAAAAAAATCATTATAACAATCAATAGTTTGAATAAAACATGTTTACTCAATAATATAAGTATTGTACTACCTCTCATACAAACAAAGTTGTAAAGAGTGTATATACACATTAATCAAAATATATCTATTTTAAAAGGGGCACTAGCCAACAAATGTGTTTTTTTTTTTATGTTAATTTTAAACCGAACCTCCACTAGATAGAACTAGAAAATTAGGTGTAGAACATATACAGTGGCTAGACCTATGGGTTTTTAGATGCAATCTTGCACATGTTAAAGCAACTGAAAGTAATAACTTCTTATTG
Organism: Medicago sativa; assembly: GCF_051527215.1. Taxonomy (NCBI): domain Eukaryota; kingdom Viridiplantae; phylum Streptophyta; class Magnoliopsida; order Fabales; family Fabaceae; genus Medicago; species Medicago sativa. The sequence goes on along the minus strand of NC_140755.1, from coordinate 86,991,501 downwards.
AAAACAACTATTATTTATTAAAAAACTACACATTTAATATAAAATGCACAACAATTATTTATTACTAAGACCCATTTAATATTTTTTGAAGTGTTGAGTTTGAGAGATTTTTTATTTTTTTAGTTAAATGGGGTTCAATTATGAACCAGCTGCATCACTTTATAAATGCATAAATAAAAGGAAACAAGAACAAAAGGAGTTGGGGGATGGACCAAAACCTTCTCAATAAAGCTAAGCAAAAAGCTGAGGGGCAAACACCAAACCAAGAAAAAAGTAAATAACAAGAAAATAAAAAGTAAAGAAAACCAAAAGAAAAATAAAATGAACGAACTAAGAGAAAGTCCTTGAGTTATTCTGGTAACATATATACTCCTAGAGTTTGAAAGATTAAATCTTATTAAGTATTAATTATAAGAGCAAGTAACATGTACATAGAGACTCATTTAAGCAACCAAAAGGAGAGGTCCATTGTGGATACTCTAACAATCGATTAACTTATTGATGAAAATTTTTGGTCGAAAATAATACAAAATAAATGCTTGCTGAAATTATCAATTTTTAAATATCATTATTATATTATTATTAATAATAATAAATATTGATTTTTAATGTCTATTAGATATACTAATTAAATGTATCAATTAAGTTTGGTAACTAATTTTATATTTGATATTTTTTCGAGTTATCATGAAATTGGTATAAAGCTTACATCACCTTAGCAGTGACTAATCTTAGTTGGAAAACCTGTGGGATACATAAGACGAGTTCTCTCATCTCAGCCAAATATTTTCCATACACATGAGGCAGAAATTGAACTGCTATCCACATACTTTTGAGGCTCTAATCTATTATCAATTTGACCATTTTTTCCTAGGGTCATAGCTAATTACATGTTAATTCCAGGTGTTCGTACAACCGGTTCATCCTTCAATATTCCATTGAAAATCAATGAACCATTGATACATGGATTTGAAAAGAAAATACGAGACCTTAAAATTGATATGAAGGCAGCAGAGAGAATCAAACACGAGACCTTAAAAGTAGTCCCAGGCCAAAACAAGTGGGTTAGATCAAACTTATTCATTGTGTTCCCTTATTGACTTTGTTTATCCAAATAATTTGGAAAATATATAGATCTCCAAAAAAATCAAGAGCGAGGGATACTTGCTCAAACTTTGGACCCATTTGAGCACTTTAACAATATTATTCTATCGTTGTTTCCAGAAAACGAGAAGGAAAATATTAGCTTTGATTTGGTTTGTCAATCTGACCAAAATAAAAAGCTACAAAGCAAATGGTATTCAATTGAGTTCTTGAATGATATTAACAGTTGCATATTTCAAACCACAAATTAAGATTTAAAGTTGGATGTCCAATAATATTGATGAGGAACATATACCAAGGTATTGTGTTTCAAAATGAGAAACCCCGCATCTTCATACAAAACCTTAAGACAATATGTATATTACTCATCTCATTTATATTTTCATAAATATCAAATCTTGCTGGCAATATAGAATTTTTACTCACACATGACAAATTAGCATTTCTCCCTTAAACGTGAGACTCTCTATGTCTATGATATGATGAAATAGTCAAATAAGGTCAGAGGCACAACATGGTAAAAAAGGTGGCTTGGTGGTGGTTTCATAGAGATGTGTTTTTTTTTTCTCATTTATTTTATGAGAAGAGAGAAATTAAATTAGAAAAATTATTCGAACTGGAAAGAAATGACAAGGAAAACGAGTGAGTTGTGGGTAGTTTTATGAGTTTGTTGAAGGAGTTGGATATTACTGAGTAATTATTCTACCAAAAATATTAGACTCATTAAAAATGTCACATCAATTTAAAATGTACAATAAACATGTATTTTTCAACTCAGCATAACACATAAACGTTTTTCCTTTGTCATATCCCACTAAAGACTAAAAGTGAAGGAACTTAAAATAATAGAGGTTAAATAAAAAAAAGTTATCGCATTGACAAATAAAAATTGCATGAAAGCGAACGACTTCCAAAATATAATATTTAACATAAAAAAATTAAACAAATGACATTCAAAAGCTAACAAAACAAATCATCATAATTTCGGGACTGCAAGTGTAACCTACATTGGGTTGTATCTTTGCATTAGGCTAAAAGAAACTAGACAAATGATATCAACACCACAATTTCTCCCAAATTATTTAGGCACACGTTTGTGAGTCATCTCACTTATATCTTATTCAATATCTACTATTCCTTTCATTGTAGAACTTTAACTCTTATTTTACACGATAACATATCTCCCTCAAGTGTGACATTCTCTGTGTCCGTAATTACGTGACATAGCCAAATAAGGTCAAACCGATGTACAACATGATCAAAAAGGTAGATTAATGGTAATTTACTGAAAGTGTGTTTTTGTTCCTTTATTTCATGAGAAGAGATCAAAGAAGTTAGAAGATGAAAAATAAATTTGAGATTGAGAGAACTGATACCGATTAAAAAAAATAAGAATTGTGTATATTGTCCATGAGCTTATAAAGAACGAAGTAAGTTGCAAGTGATTTTATGAAATTGTTGAAGGAGTTGACGATTTTTGTGTAATTAATTTACCAAAAAGTTAGATTGCGTTAAAAAAAACTAATTTACCAAAAAGTTAGATTCGGGTAAAAAAACGCAACAACATATAAAGAATTTACTAAGCACATATTTTGTTAACTCAGCATAACACTTAAGTGTTTATCTATGGTTAAATTCCACCAAAGATCAAAGGATAAGGAATTTAATATCTTAGAGATTGATTAAAAAATATTGCATGAAAGTGAACAACACCCAAAAACATAAATTTGATATAAAAATTAAATAAGTGGCATCCCAAAACTATCGAAACCATTTATCGTAATGTTGAGAGTTCTAAGGGTGTCTACAGTAGGTTGGACTATCACATTAGGCTAAGTGAAACCACACAATTGTGATTGACATCACATCATTATCCAAAACCTTAAGACATTAGGTGTATTATATGTTTCTCAACGTCTACTTTGGCATCCAATAATGTGGAACTTTAAGTCACAATTTACACATGAACATATATCTCTAAAGTGTGAGACTCAATGCGTCTGTAATTTGTTGATAGTCAAATAAGGTTAGGCGAAGGCACAACATGGTTTAAAAAAATGGATTAATGGTGTTTTTGCGGAGGGAAATTTGTGTTCCCATCTTTCATGAAACGAGAGAAATAAATTTAGCAACAATAAAATTAAATTAGAATATGAAAAGAAATTTGAACATGAAAGAAATGATAAGGGAAAAAAATAGTGTGTGTTTTGTCCATGGAAGTATCGGAAATATAGCGAGTTACTGACAATTTTATGGGTCAGTTAAAAAGTGTTGGAAATTTAAGATTAAATATTTCACCAAAAAATAGACTCGGTTAAAAAAAAACGCCACATCTTTATAAAATGTTTAATAATCATGTACTTTTTCAATTCAACATAACACATTTGTATTTTTCCATTCGCATGTTCGTTCACCCAAAGACCAAATATGGAGGTATTTGATATAATATTGATTGGATAAAAAAATTGTATGAAAGCAAATGACATCCAAAAACTTATACTTGATATAAAAAGTTAAACAAATGAAATTCAAAAACTAAAAATAAAAAATAAAAAAATTTAATGTTTAGAGTTCTGAGGGAGTCTACAATGGGTTGGACCATCACATTTGACTATGAGAAACTCCACAAGTGATTTTGACAGCACATCTTCGCGTAAAATCTTACGACATTAGGTATATTGTTCTTCTCACTTATACGTTACTCAATGTATATTATTGCACACAAGTTTAACTCACTATAATGTTTAGAGTTCTGAGGGAGTCTACAATGGGTTGGACCATCACATTTGACTATGAGAAACTCCACAAGTGAGATTGACATCACATCTTTGCGTAAAATCTTAAGACATTAGGTATATTGTTTTTCTTGCTTATATGTTACTCAATGTATATTATTGCACACAAGTTTAGCTCACATATGAAACATAAACATCTCTCCCGTAAGTGTGAGACTATTATGTATGTGATCTGGTGAGATATCACATAAGGTCAGAGACACGACATGGTAAAAAAAAGTGGGTTGGCGGCAATTTCATAGAGGGGTGTTTGTTTCTTTCTTTCATGAGAAGAGATAAAGTAAATTATAAAAGATAAGAAGATTAAAAATGAATTTGAACTTGATAGAAATGAAAAGAGAAAAAAAAATAAGGAGTGTGCGTTTTATCCGTGAGAGGATAGGAAACATAATGAATTGCTGGTGATTTTATGGATTTGTTGAAGAAGTTGAATATTACTGGGCAATTATGCTACCAAAATATTAGATTTATTGAAAATATGTACATCTATTTAAAATGTCTAATGAATATGTATTTTTTCAACTCATCATACATATACATTTTTCCATTGCAAGATCCCATGAAATACCATAAGTGAAGGAATTTGAAATGACAAAGGTTATTTTTTTTTTTGTGCATGAAAGCTAATCACATTCAAAAACTAAAATTTAAGATGAAAAATTAAACAAATGACACTCAAAAAATAACGAAACAAATCATCACATTAGGCTAGGATCCTACAATGGATTGTATTATCACATTAAGCTAAGATCAATCACAGAAGTGAGATTCACATCCTATCTTCTTTCAAAGTCTTAAGGCATTATGTATATGAGTCATTTCACTTATATGTTTCTCACATCTACTCTTGCATACAATACAGAATTTTAACTCACACTTGAGACATTAACATCTCTCCATTAAGTGTTAGGATCTTTGTGTCTGTAGTCCACCACCAAGAACAACTCTCGATCCCCCACAACGTCGAACCCGGATGTGATACCACCGTTGGGCTTTCTGTGGGAGCCTACGTTGATGTAGATCGACAATTTGGATAAAGAGAAACCACACAAGTGATAATGATACAACCAAAACTCCATCTAAAATTTTAAGTAACACTTGATACATCACAATATTCCCTCCATAAAATATAACGACATTCTAGCCCGTGCTTGGCACGGGTGTCCATGCTAGTATATATATATATATATATATATATATATAAAATTCACAATTGGTTAAAAGTATTTATGTTTTTATTTATAAATTTTATACTACGTGATGCACTATCTCTGCCACAAATGCACCTCACAGCCTATCGCCGTTTCGATCATCGCCGAAATTGATCTATATAAATATGACCCTTGGGACCTCCCAGGTAAATCTAATCTTCTAAACTATGTCAGAATCATGATGATCTATCGTAATCACATTTTTGTACTTTCTAAACTTCATCTTAGCATATTGACATATGTATCGTGATATCAAATAAAAACTTCATAACTGAGCTAAGCTCACGAGGACAAAAATAAATCAAGTTTAGTTAAATATTAAATGTCCTCATAATTCCCTTAAAAAAATGTCCTCGTAATTTTGTCAAAATATGAGCGGGGTTAAGATATAAAAAATAGGATAAACTATGGGCTAAAATCGCATAATTAAAATAAGGTGGTTTAAAATCACACGATTGAGAATGAAATTAGAGGGTTCAAAATCGTACAATTGAGAAATAAGAAGAACTAAAAGTGCAATTAAGAAAATCATATTCATATAATAACAAGTTTCATTCAATTTTCCTCTTCCCGCCAATTTGATAATATGACAGCTGGCTTATTCAATATTGCAATGATGAAGTTAGTTACATTCCGTTAGGATTCTGTTTAGACTGTTTAGTTTTCTGTTTACAGTTAGTTGAGTCTATTAAACCCTTCATTTCACGTAGAATATTCATTCATTCAATCACATTCTACTTCAAATCATCACTCTCTCATTCACAATCAACAACACTCTTTTCTCACATTTTCTTCTCCCAACATGGCTTTATTCGACGAAGGCCCTCGTGCAAGTTCAGTTGAACTAGAATTTTCTACTGCTTTTGTTCAAGCAAATGAAGCTATGGAAGATCATAGCCAAGTTGAAGTTGTCTCTAACAATGCACTTTTTCTTGGAATTTACGACGGCCATGGCGGCGTCGAAGCTTCTCAGTTCATCTCTCAACACCTCCTCAAAAATCTCCAGAGTCAGCGCCTTTCTTTAATCAAAAAGTTTATTTCTTTTTATTAATCTTTGAATTTTGTTCTTGGTTTGAGAATTAATAGAATTTAATCTTCTTTCAGCTCAATCATTAATTGGTAATTCAGTTGCGGGAACATTGAAAATTTCTATTTCTACTACTGAAGAAAGCTTTATGGATTATGTTGAAAGAAATTATATGGATAACGAGAATCTGGGTAAAGTTGGTTCATGCTGTCTTGCTGGAATTATATGGAAAGGGGGGCTACATGTTGCGAATCTTGGAGATTCGCGTGCGGTAATTGGTACTATGGTTAATAACAAAATCCAAGCTGAGCAGTTGACAAGAGATCACAATTATAATAATCAAGCTATTAGAGAAGAACTCGAGGCAAAGCATCCTGATGATCCTAACATTGTGAAGTATGAGAGGGGAGCGTGGCGCGTTAAAGGCATCATTACGGTATTATGTTTTACTTTAAACAAATTTAATTTGATCTGATATTGGTTTATGACTTGTATAATGTTATCTTGATACATATTGGTGATACAGATTTGATAATGATATGCTATTGATCTGATATGTATTAGGTTAGTAGAAGTATTGGTTATGCATATTTGAAGAGGCCTGAATTTAGTCTACGAGAGTCGTTCCCTAGGTTTGAAGATGAGCCTGAACCATTTATTACAAGTGTGGTATCAGCAGAACCGGATATGCATTCTAGAGATTTATCAGAGAACGATAAGTTTCTGATATTTGCTTCTGATGGACTTTGGGAGTTCTTGTCAAATGATGAAGCAGTTGAAATTGTTCAAAACAATCAAAGAAAAGTATGTATATATCGATTTCTATGACTTTTTCTTTTCTTGGTTTTTCCTTTCATTTTGCATCAAAGACGAATTTTAGTCATTACTGTTATGTTTGCTGGCTTTTGATTTAGTTATGATGCTATGGTGGATTTTTCAGGGAATTGCAAAAAGGCTTGTGAGTACTGTTCTAGACAAAGCGGCTGCTAAAAAGAAAGTTAGCTATAATGACATGATGCATACAAATCTGGGATGTGGCGATGGGTGCAGGAGGGATTTTCATGATGACATAAGTGTGATTGTGGTGTTCTTGGACAAATCTACTCAAGGGCTTCAGAGGCTGAAGAAGACTTTTATAAACCAGTTTAAAGCAAGCTCATCCCATGCATTTGGCTCTCAGGCTCAGAAACCTGAAACCCTTGTGGGAGAGAGCTCTGAAACTCGGAGCCTTTTGGGTCAGAGTTCTCGGGTTAAGAGACCTTCGAAGAATCTTAAAAAGCTGACAAAGAAAAATGTGTTGGGTCATGGTTTTCGGAAGCTGATAAAGAAAAAAATAGAATAAGAGTTGTTATAACTTTCTTCAACCATTGAGATCTGTTAACTCTATTGGTTGAATGTTTTTCTTTTCACTGCATATCAAATTAGGTTCTAGAAGTGACAATTTTATGTGATACATTGATTTTTCCTCAGTTGTAACTTTTAGGTATCGTACAATTTTCAACAAGTGTCCTGGAGTTTATGTGACACAAGAATTTTATGTCTAAAACTATATAGCAAATAAACTTGTTTGGTTCTTCCTAGCTTTGGATATTGTTTTTACAGAAATCAATTGTAGTATATTTTGCACCTTTAAATTGTAGTTTTTCTATGTTAAAGCTGAATTTTGGGCCATATAAAATGGGCTTAACAAGTTATCTCTGTGATTACTATCAATTGTGTTAATCATTGAATTTGATTCAACATCTTCTATTTTAATTCTTGGTTGCATCATTTGAGTTGAGATGCTCTTATAGTCTTTTCTGTCAACTTCACCAAAACAAGTTATCTCTGTGCTTACTATCAATTGTGTTAATACAGGTATTCAGTAAAAAGTTATTGCATGATATAATAGTCCTCAAATATAGTAAAAAGTTAATGTATGTATCATGAAATTTTACCAAGTGTGTGGTTGTGCCTTGTTTTGGAAATGAAAGTGCAAAAGTATTCTGAAATGCTGTACACTGTTTTTAAATTTTACTCAATTTTGTTAATTTTGAATATCTTGGAAATGGTAATTAATTTCACACTTAATTAATTTGAACATATTCAATGTGCTCAAATTGGTGTGGGGGAGAGGATTTAGGTTGCATCATTGCATTTAACTTCGGGAAATTTAAGTTATCATCTCCGAAAACCATTTCCTCAACAGATTTGCGATCATCTTTTCACAGTTCTCCCACTAACCAAGGCCATTTCCTCAACAGAAAGAGATACAAGAGAAGCTATGCTCATATGGCATGCGAACGTCATGTTGAATGAAAATGCTTTGAAGTAGAGGCGCAATTACAAAGACAGCAGATTCTTTACGAAACCAAGCACAGTTTTTGGCCTCAAATTTTGCTAGGAGTGGGAAACTAAGCAGAATAGAGTGAGGGGATTTGGGTGAGTCATTTTTAAAATTGATTCCACACAATTTGAGAAGTTTTAGGTTTTCAAAGCGAATAGATTTGACGGGGGTGGGAACATCACAGAGAGAGATTGAATGAGTGAGGATTTCCAATTCTTTAATTGTCATGGGCTTGCTGGGAACTTTGATGGTGGAAATCGAATCAGTGAGCAATTCTAACTCTTCAACTAACATGGAGTTTTTGAAAAGAGAATGAGATACAAAACCAGACATTGAGAGTTCAAAATGTGAATGGATTCGAAGAGTTTTAACTCGTCTTCGATTGAAGATGTTAGAGAACCATGTATCTAAAAGTGATGTTTCATACATTCCAAAGAGGGAAAGAGAAAAGTTGTCCATGCTTATACCATCAGAAATAGTAAGAGCTCTATTAACAAACCTAACAAAGTTTCGTGTTCTTCGAAGCCTAACAAATTGATCCATGGTTGAATCATTTTGATAATAATCGTCCAAGGAGAGTTTGGTGAGGAAAGTCCAACGGTGTTCCCATGTTTTGGATAAGACAGAAGTGCGAACAGCGTCTTTGGTTGGAAGGAAAGAGAGAATGTGAGTTATCACTGGTTCTGGGATCTTGTTGTGGAAAATGTCTTCGATTTCGGCATTCTTACCGCACATTCCGCTTCGTGTTCTGTCAGACTTCATGTTTGATCACCGTCAGGGAAGGTGCCAGTGACTGTACGTAACAAGCTTATAGGGTTGTGGGAGATTAGGGTTTGCGACAACAACGCTAGGTTAGCAACTCTTGAGCATCTATTTTTACCATTTCTATTGGATTTGGTTATTCTTTTTGACCATATAAATTTCAATATATATATTATTATATATTATTAAATATAATCTATTTTCTAACAACAACAAAAAAATTCTCCTTCAAAAAAAAATCAATCTATTTTTCTTGATTTAGAGTTTTTAATCTTTGAACTAAGGGTTGGTAACTTGCTAATATTATACTTTCTTTCAAAAAAAAAAATTCTAATATTATCTTGACCTAAAAAAAAAACTTGCTAATATTAGGGATCAAAAAGAAGAAACCAAAAAACTTGTATTCGCATATAAAATTCATCACGAACATGGAGCGAGTATCCCTAAAAAAAACATGGAGCGAGTAGTTTAATAAATATATACTTCTATACTATATATACAAAAAAGAATCTCTTTCAGCTCTTTTGGGTTAACTTTTTCCTTTCAAAAATGCCCTCAATTTGCAATACAAATAACAAATATAACAAACATACAAGAATAAATTTAAATATTAAAAAAAATGTAATAAACACAATATGAATATATATATATAGTCTGATTTTATTCCTTTATCATTTAAAAAGTGTAACAAACTAGATGAGTATAATTATATTTACATTTTCATTATCTCAATTGTACCCTTAAACAACTTTTTCTATAGCAAAAATTGTATTTAGATTATATTTTTTTGTTATATTGTTGGTGTCATTGAAATATATAATGTTAGTTTTGTTTGTTATGACTTGAAAGCAACAAACAGTTACTCCCTCCGTTCCTTTTTAAGTGTCTTTTTAGGGTGAATTTTCCGTTCCTATTTAACTGTCGTTTTGGTATTTTAAGGGTATGATTTGTCAATTATACCCTTTGTCAATTATTTTTATATTTTTCAATAAAACTAATTAATGCTATATATTTGGAAAACTAAAGTTTGTTTTTTTAAACAAAGTTTGTTTGTTTTGTTTTAAAACGAAATTTGTTTGTGGTGAAGTATAATTCTTTGTGGTGGCTGAAAGCACATAAGGCCAATTTTGTTTATGGCACAAATAGATGGTGGTCGGACCCGTTACTTTGTTTGGGTATCGACTGATTTGTTTTTTGTAATTATACAGTGACTGCTTGTTCTTTGCGGTGACTTCTTTAGTACACCTTGTACTAAAGAGGATTCATCGTTGTTATTAATATATTCCATTTTTTATTCTTCAAAAAAAAAACGAAATTTGTTTCTTGTTATCTTCAAATTTAAACAAAATTTTGTTATCTATGATAATAGTTCCATGAAGAGTTAAAATTCTATAAATAACATGAGTAGTACTTGTTAAAAATTTCAATAGATATGCATAATATTTAGAAAATTGAAAATTGTTTGTTATGAGAGAAAGATAAAGCGCGCAAAAAAATAGGAATTTGATGGAGAAAGAGAGTAGTAACTAACAATTGTTTGTTACATATTAAATTTATTGGAAAGATAAAGTGTGTGCAAAAAAATAGAAAATTAATAGTGGATTAAAATGAGGGTATAATAGGAAAAAGTGTGCAAAAATACACTTCGCTATTTTTGTGTTAAAATTCTAAAACGACACTTAAAAAGGAACGGAGGGAGTATATTTTTAGTTTTAATCAAAATTCCATAAAAAAAACACCGTTCATAATTTTCAAAGGTTAGCGCAATAAAAAGAGCGGAAGTAAAAGATAAAGTAAACCGATATTTTAATTACTCGTTTTTCATGAATATGGATGTGGAATTAATGGAATAGATTAAACTAATGTAAGAGTCACACTTGAGATTTTTAACAATTGTTACTCATCTTATTTATAGAATTTTAACTCTTCTTGAAACCATTGTTTGGAACAAAATTTTGTTTAAATTTGAAGATAACAAGAAACAAATTTTGTTTAAAAAAACAAACAAACTTTGTTTAAAAAAACAAACTTTAATTTTCCAAATAGATAGCATTAATTAGTTTTACTAAAAAAGATAAAAGTAATTGACAAATGGTATAATTGACAAATCGTACCCTTAAAATACCAAAAAGACAGTTAAATAGGAACGATAAATTCACTCTAAATAGACACTTAAAAAGAAACGGAGGGAGTAGTAAGTAGGGTTCTCACAGTTCATACTTCGTTCCCGCATTGTTTAATTTTTCTCAATCTCTCTTAGCCCTCTACATCAGAATTCAATCGCATCTGCATTTGCGATTTCGGCATTCTTACGACACATTCCCCTTCATGTTCTGTTAGACTTCATGTTTGATCACCGTCAGGGAAGGTGCCGGTGACTGTACATAACAAGCTTATAGGGTTGTGGGAGATTAGGGTTAGCGACTCTTGAGCATACATGGTTAGCAACTCTTGAGCATCTATTTTTACCATTTCTATTGGATTTGGTTATTCTTTTTGACCATATAAATTTCAATATATATTAAATACAATCTATTTTCTAACAACAACAAAAGAATTCTCCTTCAAAAAAATAATCAATCTATTTTTCTTGTTTTAGAGTTTTTAATCTTTTAACTAAGGGTTGGTAATTAACTTGCTAATATTATCTTGACCTAAAATTTTTTTGCTAATATTAGGGATGAAAAAGAAGAAAACAAAAACTTGTATCACATATAAAATTCATCACGAACATGGAGCGAGTAGTTTAATGAATAAAAGATAAAGCAAACGGATATTTCAATTACTCGTTTTTTTTATGAAAATGAATGCGGAATTAACGATACATGTATACAAATGCGGAATTAATGGTACATGCATCGATACTCATGAATAAATTAAAATATTCTTTTTTTAGGGAAAATTAAAATATACTTAAATATCCTTAATTATATAAGCGTATAAATTACCTTATGCAGTTTCAGTTCCCCTGGTGCATAAGTTAAAAAACCAAATGTGAAAGTTTTTTTTTTGGAAATTGTGCATCCAATGTCTTAAAAATTTAAAAAGTTATTTTTTGTGTTAAATATGTTTTTGGTTCTATAAATATATCAACTTTTCATTTTAGTCCCTCTAAAAGTTTCCTTCAACTTTTAGTCCCTATAAATTTTTCAATCACTACTTTTGGCTCCTATTTTTAAGTTAATTTTTATATATTTTTAATGAAATGTGTAGAATATTGAAGAAAAAAAAAAGAAAAGAATTTTTTAACAAAACATAAATTAAATATGAATTTTTAACCATCAAAATTATAAAAATTAATGTTTTATTTAACAATTCAATTTTTTTTGGGGAGAGATTCTTATAATATTATGAATTTTTTTGCAAAATTGTATTCAAAAACATGAATTCTACATATGAGTTTACTTTAAAAGTGGGACCAAAAGTGAAGATGGAAAAGTTTTTAGGAACTAAAAGTTGAAGAAATTTTTTAGATGGACTAAAATAAAAAGTTGACATATTTATAGGGACCAAAAACATATTTAACCCTTATTTTTTCAATATAAAATTTAGACAGATACTACTCATACCCCAAAAAACCCAAGTTAGATCCCAGAATGACCAATATACCCTTTAACTGAAACACACATTTCAATTTAATCAAAAACCCATTCATCGCATGTCTCGCTTAATCATTCAAACCCTAAAATCTACTAATTGTGAGTTTCACATAATTGATAACTGCGTCAACATTTTCTTCTTCTTTAAGGTTCGTTTACTGGAGAGGAAAAATAAATGTAAAATTGACATAAAGATAGTAGTTTTTTAAACTACGTAAACTTAGCTTACGTAGTTAATGTAAACTGAGTTTACATAAATTAAGTCAATTAAGCTTATGTGTGTGTGTATGTATAAATTTGTTCACACGTGTTGTACATACACAAACTTAATTTACACTAACCTCTCATAATGAGTAATTGTACATACGTAAACTGAATTTACACTGACCTCTCATAGCGAGTAATTGGACATGCGTAAAATGAATTTACACTAACCTACGTAAACTGAATTTACACCAACATCTCATAATGAGTAATTGTACATACATAAACTGAATTTATAATTACCTATCATAGTGAGTAATTGTACATACGTAAACTGAATTTACACTAACCTGTCATGTGAGTAATAATGTCTAAGTAAAATCAAACTACGTTTACACTAATAATTGAGATGTAATATTAAATAACGTTACATTACTTTACCAAAATGACACCTACTTAATCTAAATTCTCGTCTACCTTATATGTTGCTCCACACATGCATATCTCGTAACAAAACAAGAAAACACACAACAAACAAGAAATAAATAGAAACTCTTCAATATGAAATTCATGAAATTCACTAACCCTTATGAATAAAGTATTGATCAATGAAAAAGACGTTGATTCTATCTTTGATCTTGGTTGCACATCTATGCTGGTTTGTGGGTGAAAGAGGGTGAAGGTTCAGAATGATCGTGAAAAAGGGGTTTTCAGAATTTTACATGGAGAGGGCGATTTCGGTATTATTGTAAAATTTTAAGTAAATTTAGGTGTAACTGGAATTATATGGGATGAGACTAGAAAGAGTCTAAAATGTATTACTTAATTATATTTTAAGCTCCTTAACTTGTGCCACAAGGGCACAAGTTAAAGTTAGTATGACCCTTATAATAATACTACTACTACTAATAAAGGTCAATTAAATCCTTCAAAAAAAATAATAATAAAGGTCAATTAATACTATTTGACAAATTAATGTGTAACTTTGTATGCTGTCAGACTCCATGTTTAATTATGTTTCTTCCTTCATCTAATTCCCCGAGGTGTGTCTATGGCCGGTGACACAGTGGTGTCTCTTCAAGGAAGAGAGTTGGTGGTGCCGGTGAGGGAGTGGTTGGAAGAGATTAAGGTTTAGTGAATCAAAGATTAGGGGTTAGGGTTTTAAAGATTTTTCTTGTATCTGACGCAAAGTTGGTCAACAATTGTACCCTACTAGTTGCCGACCCGTGCTACCGCACGGGTTAATGATGAGAAACATATAGAAGCATCGTATGGACTTTATTTTAAATGAAAAACATAAAGTTGCAGCGTGTGATATTTGTTAGGGTTAAATAAGTTTTTCGTCCCAATAAAATTAAGGAATTTTGGTTTTCGTCCCTATAAAATAAAATCACATGTTTTCGTCCCTCCTTAATTTTCCGTTTTGGTTTTTGTCCCTAAAGTTAGGTCAACTACCTGTTGACTAACGGATTGCCATGTGGCAGTGCCAGCAAAGCACGACACGTCAGATTTTTTTAAGGATTTTTTCGTTTTAATATAGTTGATTTTTTTCCCTAAAAAATAAACTTTTATTACTTAAATCATTTCTTTTTCACTCTAAATTATGACCTTTTTGGTATCTATGACAATTAAAAAACCTAGTATGGATATACAAAATTTTGACATGTCCTATGCGGTTCACAAAAATTTAACCGAACCTGTAAATTGGCGTGAGTTTTTTTTTGGCGTGAGTTTTCAACATAACGTGAAAATGTTTTAAATTTGTTGTTATAACCTGTAATTGACATTGGCACTTATTATCAGCATAACCTTGTAAATTTTTCAAGTCAAGAAGCATTTTAAAGTAAAACTAATTAATCTCCACAATCAAAATGGGTGTCTAACATAAGTTTTACAGCACCACGGCACCAAGGAGGTTGCAAAAGCATGCCTATTAAACATGTCATAAGTTTAACATCCCTAATTGAGTTAATACGACCACAAAACAACCTTACAATCCCAAAATAGTTTCAGTTACAAATTAGTCATATATCCAAAATAAAAGCACAGTCTCATAGGCTTCATAGTCATTATGTCAAATTAAACTCCTCTTAACAGGAAGCACATCAGCTGCATCCACTTCAGTTGCAGGCACTTCAACATAAGGCTTGTTATTAACTTCTCCATTAGCAACAGCAACATCAGTAACAACTACATCAACAGGTCCTTTTTTAGGCTTTTTATGATTTGGTCCCTTTGATTTGACAGACTTTGATGCAGGTTCCTTAGGTCTCCCCTGATTAAATACATACATGCATTAGCAGATAGTATATAGTAAAATGTTGATGGAAAAATTTATTAAAATGTACCCTTTTGGATATATTAACAGTAGTTTCTTGAAGTGGTGCTTCAGCAACAACTTCAGTAGGTTTTGGATCAGAAACTCTCTCACCATCACCATGTTTCCCTTTTTTAATATTTTTCTGACTTGGTCCCTTTGGTTTGTCATTCTTCTTAGCAGGACCCTTGGGTCTCCCCTAATTAGTCATACAAACAGGTTTATTATGTAAAATTAATGTGGTATGTGAAATATATTTATTCGAAGAGAATAAGAAATTTACCATTTTTTTTGTGCAACAGTTTGGCTCCCTTGTGTTGCCAACTCTACAGCAGCTAGTCCGCTATTCTGATTGTCAGGTGCAATTTCTGACTCCTTAGCAACTTCTTTTTTTTTTTTTTCCCTTCTTACATGTCCTAGCATTGTGACCATATTCCCAGCACACATTACACCTATTTGTAGTTCTTGTCCTACTCCGCCTATTTGTACTTGTGGTTTCATCTGGCTCCCTCCTCCTCAATTTTTTTGGCCTATCAGGACCACGCTTGTAAGCAGGTGGCAGAATATCAAGATAGTTAGTTTTGGGCCACATGTTCTGTCCATTGATAGGTGTAATGCCTTGACTGTAACACTCTATATTTCTCAATCCTATAGTACCTATGAACATAATTTTCTGGGTCATCCTCCTTTAAACGTATAGCAGCAATCGCATGCCTACATGGTATGCATGCAACTCTTGACAATCCAGCATTGAACTAATCTTATTTGAAATTGAAAGTACTATAAATAAAAAGCTTCAAACTATTTGATATGCATGTCGAAAGAATAAGAGTTTGATACTAACCTCATGCTGCTTAAATTGAATGAAAGTGCTTCTCTTGCATAATATGTAGCATTTACAATTGAGGTTTGTATTTGACCTTCCAGACCTTTTTTTTTTTGAATCAGCATATATATTGATAAATTACCCGGCACAAGAAGTGCTAAACGGGACAACAGATATTACGCGCGGATGTGCTAAACAGCACAGCAAGACTAACCCATGCAGAACCACAAAAACAGATGGGGAAAGGCCTGATAAAACCTGCTGAAAAACACCTAAAAACACCACACACAGCGCTCCTAAGCTGTCAACACCTCTCCTGTCATGTGGCAGCCGAAACAACAACACAAAGATAGCCGAAACACAGCAGCGCAGAGGCTAAAACAGGACAGAAAAATCAGCATAAAAAACAGCAGAAATACCGCGAAAACAACACCTATAACAGCCACCACCACTCACCCCAATCGAACAATGGTTTGGGAGCAGCATGTAATAAACCGACAACAATGGTTTGTAAAATCAAATTAACTGCATAAAGTTTCACATAATCAATGTATTGTATTTTATAATACTCCCTCCGTTTCAAAATGAGTGTCGCTTTAGCAAAAAAAAAATTGTTTCAAAATGAATGTCACTTTCAGTTTCCAATGCAATAATAACTTTTTCTTTTCAATTGTTCCCTCCAATTAATACTCTGCACACTACTTCCAAAGTATTACTTTTAAAACTAACCAATAGTTAATAAGGATAATTTGGTAAAATAACCATTCTCTTTCTTTTAATCATTTCATTTCTTAATATGTGTATAAACACCTAAAACGACACTCATTTTGAAACAGAGGGAGTATTAGATTTTCTGTCGTCAAAAGAAGATAACTCCAAATAAGAGGAAGGCATTATGGTTCCTTCCTCTCACCTTGAGAGGAGATGGAAAACAATAGGCATAGAAAACAGAGGAACCAACATTACATTTCACAAAACAATATTAGCAAGCCTAGGAACAATAAATACACACAAATAAGTACTCATCCAAAGTCCATAAAAGAAAACCGAAGTTACAGGATATGAATGCACGGATAAGAGACAACCTGAAAATCTGTAAGAAACTGGGACTGAATTCGGTCAAATTTTGTGATATGTCTTGAATGCACAAAATAGGGAACATAGGCAAGAGAAAAATGCTATACCTAAGTGAGACTTCGAATTTGATACAGATGATTGACGTATTTGAGTTGCTCCAATACAATTGAACCTGTAAAAATCACACGCAATGAAGCTCCTACGTTATGCTTTACCGTCAATTCAACCAATATAAATTTAAAAATTAAAAAAAAAACTAATTTTCATATATTATTTATGCTAACACGGACAAAAGGATCACACATACAAACAACTAACAAACTATTAAAACTAACATAAACCCTGCAATTGAGGCATGCATCACTTAAAAAAATCTCATGTTCTAGCTTTATTATAGCAGTAGCATACCAATATAGCTGAAGCAAATCGAGTTAACAGATTGGTAACACAATGAGCAACAGATGAAAATTATACTCAAAGTATGTGTGTAGGTGTAAAACATATGAAGACAATTTTCAAATTCTTGATCCAAAATTTCAACAGCAAGCAAAATCAGATGAAGGCAAGCCACTGAATTTATTCATCTATGTATTTATAGCAAGCAAAATATAACCAATCATTAATATATCATTACCTTAACTTCCTTTGATGCGGGATTCTCTTCTCGCTTTCAATCTCACGATTCTCCTTCAAACTTATCACTATAACAGAACCTCAAAATAATAAATGAAACAAAACAACCCAAACAAAAGGGTCATATATTTATATCAAAATTACTACAAACCAAATTCAACTATAACAAAACGCAAACAAATTATGCAGAACATCATTACCTCTCAAACTGTTTAGGAACAAAAAGAGAGAGCGTGAATCAGTCATGTCTCAAACAAAACCTGTCACCAAACAAAACCAGGACTTCAAAATAGAATAAAATCAGTCATGTGTCAAACAAAACAACACAATCGTGAAAGAAGATTGTGGATGGCTGAAATGATTTTGAAAACAAAAACCCAGCAAGGGAATTAGAGATAAATGGAACCCCAAATGCTTGAAACTTACCAGTTACTCCAATTTTAAGAATTGATTCATAAAATGAAAAACAAATTATAATGATTTTGTTTGATTGTGAGCTAAAATTGGAGATTGAACTTGTTCAAAAAAAAATTGGAGATTGAAACTGTATGGGAGAGAGTGTTTAGGTTTCTGGGGAGAAAATTGAAAATGGATTGGGAGGAGGGGAAGAATAAGCTGCGGTATGGGAGAGAGAGGGGGTTGAAGAGAAAAATGAAAATGAATTGATGAGAGAAGAGGAAGTAAGAACATGTTCTTCTGTTATGTTCTGAAACCGACCCTTTACTCCAATTGTTCAATTTTCTGTTCTGAAACCAACCCTTTACTTCTGTTTAGGACTGAGCACCGGTCGGGTTCGGTCGGGTTCGGGGTGAAAGCTCCATTCCAACCAACAACCGACAAGCACAATGTCTCAGCTATTTCCGTCCGTTTCTTTGTTCGGCTTCGTCGGGTATCGGTTCGTTCGGGTAGCGGGTGAGTCGGTCGGATATATACGGGTAAGAGTTCTGAGAGACAAAGAAGAACTGAAGAAGCTAATGTTCACATTTAAGAGTAATAGATCTGAGTTTGTGCTTTAAAAAACATGAACTGGAAATGGGTGTGATGAAAACGGTGATAGCAGAAGCTATGTAGGTGACAACAACGTCTTTTTTTGAAGGAAGAATATATGTTCATATTTTATTGGAATAGAAAGAACATGTTACTGTTTTCAATAATATTAAATATAGTGTGCAGTAATTGTACTGGGTTGGTGAGAGTTTTCAAGGTATAGCCTATAGGTGTACAGGCTGTTATTGTACTACTCCACACTTTATCAGCATTGATGAGACATAATATATAGTATATTATACGACATAAATAAGCATAATATTAATAATACTGTAAAGTTCGGTCGGTTACGGGTTTCGATAGATTTATTTTTATAATCCGAATCCGACCACGGTTAACCGTGCCAACTTGATTTTTTAAATTTAATAACCCGAGGCCCGAACTGACTCACCCGAATGTTCACTCGGTCTATTCGGTTTACTCGGTTTTCGGGCGGGTGATGAAAATCTGCTCACCCCTACTTCTGTTGGCTAATTGTATTTTGCAGTTTTCAAACCAATTCACATTGCTGACCAAACACACACCAAAGGGTTAAACAGTCATTACCACAGTAAAAAAACCCTAGGATTTTACCGCGAGGCATTAATTAATTCAGTACAAAATGGAAGGAGCTTCATTAGGTTTTTGCTAGGGCTTTGGGGCAGAACTATTTTGCATTTAAATTTGAGTATTACTTTTCACACCCTACTGCCTTTTCGTGCGCCCTGTAAAAATTCCAAAAATACCTCTGGTCCGGATTATGTTTTCCGAACCAGATTGTTAGTAACTTCCGGAAAACAAACTCCGGACCATTTGTTGTGCGCTTTTTGTGTCTTTCTTTGATGTCAAGGGTCTCTGTTGACCGTTATATGAACCCCACACAAGCTGAAATGTTATTGCAGGGTTCATATGAACGGTCAACAATGACCATGACACCACCGACACCCCTAAAAAACTAAAAACATTTGAAGAAAATTGAAGAAAAGAGGTGAAGAGATGTCCGGAAAATAAAATCCGAACGAAGACGATATGAATATTTTGTGTCTTTCTTTGATGTCAAAGGTCTCTGTTGACCGTTATATGAACCCCACACAAGCTGCAATGCAATTGCAGGGTTCATAGGAACGGTCAACAATGACCATGACACCACAAACACTCCTACAAAACTTAAAAAATTTGAAGAGAATGGAAGAAAAGAGGTGAAGTGAAGAATGAAGGTATTTGTTGAAGATGGAAGCCTTTTTATAGCCTTAAACAAGTCCTAGGTCATTAATACAGTCAATGAAAACGTGTTAGTGGTTGTAACCGTCCAAACCCACATTGATGGCTCTCTTTCAAAAGAATCCAAGCTCTCTTTCAAAAGAATTCAATGCTGAAGCGTTCCGGATTATACATTCCGGAATGTCCTTAGCCCTACAAAAAAAGTGCAAACATTCTCCTCATTCACCATAATCGCATTAATCCGGAAAATATATTCCAGAATTCAAAGGTTCATTCCGGATTGTATATTCAGGAACGCGCCAGTGCCATGGCCGGTGGTCTGCACCACACGTTTTTGTCGGTGGTCAAGTCAAAAAAACGTTTTTTACCATGTTTTTTGACTGCATTTATGGCTTCCCAACCATTTTTCACCCACCCCTCCCTATAAATACCCTTCCAAACCCCACCATTTCTCACACCATCCCTCTCCTCCTCTTGTTCCTTCTACAACCATGGTTTTCCATCGTTGGCCTTTCATAGATAAGGGCCTCGTTGAAAACTTTCAGGGTTTGTATGAACGGTCAATGAGGATGGAACCGCGCTGCAAAGAAGGGCGGTTCATCTGAGGGTCATGTGGGTCAGTGTGGTTATTAGCTTCGCCTGTCGGGGCGTAAGTCTGAGCACCCCCCACCTCCCTCAGGGGCATTTGTTTCTTCTTCCCGCCCTCCTCTTCCCTCCTCCTCCGGTTTTCCTCCAATAGGCAAACTACTGGTATGTCCCATCACATACCAGTGGTTTGGCACTTAGGAGATTAGAATTAGGCTCTTAGGAGATTAGAAATAGATTTAGGATCTTATGTTATAAGCTTAAAAGCTTGAAAATTATTGTAATGTATTGTTCATATATTAATAAAATGAGTTGTTTTTATGTTTGTGTCTTTTTATTTATGTTTTTTATTTTATTCGTATTTTATTTTACGAATTGTAGAGCTTAAAATTGCAAAAGTTCTGCTAAAATAACATTCCGGATTATAAAATCCGGAAACATCTGAAGAATACTAACAATACATTCCGGAATACGAAATCCGGACTAGGGGTAAAATTGGAAAAAAATAGGGCGCGCGAGGAAAAGCATAGGGTAGGAAAAGTAACACTCTTTAAATTTTTATGATGTTGTATTGCTTGATGGGTGTGGCCCACTACTTGACTAACCATTGAGTCCAATATTGTTTGGCTAAATGAACCCCTCTGAAGGCTTCATTTGGGTATTCTTTTTGCTAAATAAAACTCATGTGTCATTAAAAAAAATCGCACTTGTATTGTCAAAAAAAAAATCATATATGTATTAAATCCAATCAATTTTTTTTAAAAGGATATTGAATTAAATCTATTGTTCTTTTGAGTTTAATTTATGTACACCGTCAATATAAAAAAGTTGTATACATCAATCCAACTATATGTTGCCACTTGCCACGTCATTTATTAAGGTATGACAAAGTCATGTTTTTTAATTCACTAAATGATGTGACAACATTTTGTTGGATGTGTTTGTAAAAAAATATTTCACTGACATTGCATATAAATTAATCTCTCTTTTTTCCCCAACTTTTTAATCTTTTAACTCTAAATGGTTGATTTAGTGATAAATATTGTGAGTCATGTTAGTCCTCTTGGAATGAGTCATGTTATTCAATAAATTTGAAAAATGGATTTTTTTTTTTAGTAAACCATCTTATTGGTCCTTGTCTTTGTAAGTCACTTTCAAATTAATCTTTGACTTTATTAATATTTCAAATTAGTCTTTGTATTTGTCAAATGTTTCTCAATTACGCCACTATTTTATGTTTTTGTCACATGATGAAGAATTTAATTGAAAAACTTTTGACAAAGACAAAGACTAGTTTAAAATATTAATAGAGTCGTTCATTAATTTATAAGTGACTTACAAAAACAAAGAACAATTTAATGACTTACTCTTTTTTTTTAATAATCTATAATAGGTGGTATAAAAGTGAAAAAATGGGTTAGGTTAGATGATTGGTGAATATAGCATACTAGAGTTTTAACAGATACTGATAAATTTATTATATTTTGCTTTTAATGGACTTTGGGAGTTATTGTCAAATAAAAAAGCAGCTGAAATTGTTCAAAAGAATCCTAGAAATGTATGTATGACTCGTTCTTTTCTTGGTTTTTCCTTTCGCATTGAGAAGAAACACACAGACTTATTTAGCCTTTAGAAAATGAAAATAAGTCTTCGTGTTTTTTGATCAATGACAATTTGAAACTTTACAATTATGTTTGCAGACTTTTAATTTTATTATATTGTGCAATGGTGGATTTTGCAGGGAATTGTGCTAAAAGAAGAAAGGTTACCCATGGGAAAGATTCAGGTTGCTGCTCCGAGATGCGACAATGTGTGCAGGAGGTCTTTTCGTGATGATTGTTGTGTTCATGGACAAAACGTCGTTTATGAGGCAGCCTGTACTTTTTTTTAAACCAAAAAGGAGGAGCATCAAAGAACTGCTACCTCAAAATGTTATATATAAAAAGAAAGAGAGGAAATACAAAAGGACGAGGACAAAAGCCAATACCTCCTAGACATTCAAAAACCTAATTAGGCATCTCTAGTCTATCATGAGTAAAGAGATCCTTAAGGAGGGATATCTTTGTTCCAAATGTTCCTGGCCCAATGTAGGTTGGTTTTTGAAGGCATATAAATCACATAAGGTTAGATCACCATTAGTATTATGCTTCCAGATAGCACAATTAAAATAAGGTTGTTTAAAATCACACGATTGAGAAACTGAAATTAGAGGGTTCCAATGAGTTTTCTAACATAATCGGAAGAAGAAAAAAAAAAAGATAAAGCATAAAATTATTACCTGAATATAATATCAGATCACAATGTTGTTCCTTCTAATCTTACAAGTTTTCTACAATCGGCTGACATAAGAAATCTTTTGTCATACACCACTCCCTAAAAAATAAATTATATAATAAAAACATCATTAACAAAATCTAATAAAATATATTTCCCAAAAAAAAAAATCTAATAAAATATATTAAAGTTTTTTTTAAAGATCTTATATTTTTTTGAACAGGAAAATAGTAAAAATTTGAAAGATCATTTATTATAGTTAATAAAAAGTCTTTTAGTCAAAATATATTATAAGTTATTTAAATCTAAATAGTCTTTTAAATATAAAATATATTAAATTTTGACTTGTAATATAGAAAGAAAAAAAAAAGGATAAACTATGGGCAAAAATCGCACAATTAAAATAAGGTGGTTTAATATTACACGAAGTAAAATGAACTTAGAGTGTTCAAAATCGTAAAATTGATCATCGTGAGTTTGACTCAGTTGGTTGGGACAATGCATAAAACATGCAAAGGTCCGGGGTTCAAACCCCGGCCACTACAAAAAAAAAATCGCAAAATTGAGAAATAAGAAGAACTAAGAAGAACTAAAAGTGCAATTAAGAAAATCATATAACAAGTAAATTGAGAAATATAACAAGTTTCATTCAATGAAATAAGAAGAACTAAGAAGAACTTTCATTCAATGAAATAAGAAGAACTAAAAGTGCAATTAAGAAAATCATATAACAAGTAAATTGAGAAATATAACAAGTTTCATTCAATGCAAAATTGAGAAATAAGAACTAAAAGTGCAATTAAGAAAATCATATAACAAGTTTCATTCAATTTTCTTCTTCCCGCCAATTGATAATATGACAGCTGGCTCATTCAATATTGCAATGATGAAGTTAGTTACATTCCGTTAGGATTCTGTTGAGACTGTTATCAGTTAGTTGAGTCTATTATACTCTTCATTTCATATATATATAAATACATAGAATATTCATTCATTCATTCATTCACATTTTCATACTTCAAATCATTACTCTTTCACTTACAATCAAAATCACTCTTTTTTCTCACATTTCCTTCTCCTTCAAAGATGCATCCTTGGCTTGAAAATATAGTCAATCTATGCAGGAACAGGCAGAATGACAACATGGCTTTATTCGATGAAGACCGTCATGCAAGTTCGATTGATCTTGAAAGGCATTGCTATGGAGCATTTTCTAGTGCTTATGTTCAAGCAAATGAAGCTATGGAAGATCATAGCCAAGTTGAAGTTGGCTCTAGAAAAGCACTCTTTCTTGGAGTTTACGACGGCCATGGTGGCTTCGAGGCTTCCCACTACATCACTCAACACCTCTTCGACCATCTACTGAGTTAGTATCTTTCTTTAATCAAAAAGTTTATTTCTTTTTATTAATCTTTTAATTTTGTTCTTGGTTTGAGAATTAATGGAATTTTTATTTTATGTTATGTGGTTACATTATAGGGCATGCTAAAGATAATGAGAATGATATAACTGAAGCTACCCTGAGGGATGCTGTTTCTGCTACTGAAGCGAGTTTTTTGGATCATGTAGAAAAAAATTACATGATAAATAATAATCTTGGAAAAGCTGGTTCATGCTGTCTTGCTGGAATTATATGGAAAAGGAGGACACTACATGTTGCGAATCTTGGAGATTCCCGTGCTGTAATTGGTACTATGGTTAATAACGAAATCCATGCTGAGCAGTTGACAAGAGATCACAATTGTAATGATGAAGCTATTAGAGAAGAACTCGAGGAAAAACATCCTGATGATCCTAACATTGTGATGTATGAGAGGGGAGCGTGGCGCGTTAAAGGCATCATTACGGTATTATGTTTTACTTTTAACAAATTTAATTTGATCTGATATTGGTTTATGACTTTTATAATGTTATCTTGTTACATATTTGATAATGATATGCTATTGATCTGATATGTATTAGGTTAGTAGAAGTATTGGTGATACATATTTGAAGAGGCCTGAATTTAGTTTGGATGAATCGTTCCCCAAGTTTGAAGAAGTGCCTGAACCATTTAGAAGAGGCGTGGTATCAGCAGAACCGGAGATGCGTTCTAGAGATTTATCAGAGAACGATAAGTTTCTGATATTTGCTTCTGATGGACTTTGGGATTTCTTGTCAAATGAACAAGCAGTTGAAATTGTTCAAAACAATTCAAGAAAGGTATGTATATATCGATTTCTATGACTTTTTCTTTTCTTGGTTTTTCCTTTCATTTTGATTCAATCTTTATAAAATGAAAATACGTATTTGTGTTTTTTGCATCAAAGACGAATTTGAGTCATCACTGTTATGTTTGCTGGCTTTTGATTTAGTTATGCTATGGTGAATTTTTCAGGGAATTGCAAAAAGGCTTGTGAGTACTGTTCTAGCGCAAGCGGCTGCTGATAGGAATACTACCTATAATACCATGAGGTATGCTAATCTGGGACGTGGCAATGGGAACAGGAGGTTTTTTCATGATGATATAAGTGTGATTGTTGTGTTCTTGGACAAAAAGCCGTTTCTGAGGATTCCCCTACATAATTTGTCCTACAAAAGCTCAACTGACAGACCTACACGATCAGCTTTTGCAAAGTCTGGATTAACCATGCATGGGCTGCAGAGGCTGAAGGAGACTATTAAAAACAAGTTTCAAGCAAGTTCATCGCATGCATCTAGCTCTCCGGCTCAGAACCGTCAAACCCTTGAGGGCGAGAGCTCTCAGACTCGGAACCCTCAAAACCCTGAGGGCGAGAGCTCTCACACTCAGAACCCTCAAAACCCTGAGGGCGAGAGCTCTCAAACTCAGAGCCTTTTGGGTCAGAGTTCTCGGGCTGGGAAAGAAAAAATATTAGAATAAGAGCTGTTATAACTTCCTTCAACCATTGAGATCTGTTAACTCTATTGGTTGAATGTTTTTCTTTTCACTGCATATCAAATTAGGTTCTAGAAGTGACAGTTTTATGTGATACATTGATTTTTCCTCAGTTGTAACTTTTACGTATCATACAATTTTCAATAAGTGTCCTGTCGTTTATGTGACACAAGAGTTTTATGTCTGAAACTATATAGCAAATAAACTTGCTTGGTTCTGCCTAGCTTTGGATATTGTTTTTACAGAAATCAATTGTAGTATTATTTGCACCTTTAAATTGTAGTTTTTCTATGTTAAAGCTGAATTTTGGGCCATATAAAATGGGCTTAACTGAATCATTGAATTTGATTCAACATCTGCTATCTTAGTTTTTGGTTGCATCATTTGAGTTGAGATGCTCTTATAGTCTTTTCTGTCAACGTCACCCAAACAAGTTATCTATGTGCTTACTATCAATTGTGTTAATACAGGTATTCAGTAAAAAGTTAATGTATGTATCATGAAATTTTACCAAGTTTGTGGTTGTGCCTAGTTTGGGAAATGAAAGTGCAAAAGTATTCTGCAACATTGGTGTGGGGGAGAGGATTTAGGTTGCATCATTGAATTTAACTTCGGAAAATTTAAGTTATCATCTCCGAAAACCATTTCATCAACAGATTTGTGATCATCTTTTCACAGTTCTCCCACTAACCAAGTCCATTTCCCACTAACCAAGTCCATTTATCTTCTTAAAATGAATTTTACCAGGTTTGAGAATTAATGGAATTTTTATTTTATGTTTTGTGGTACCAATATAGTTCTTGCAAATGATAATGAGAATAATATAACTGAAGCTACCCTGAGGGATGCTGTTTCTGCTACTGAAGTGAGTTTTTTGGATTCTGTAAAAAGGAATTATATGATAAATCGAAATCACGGGCCGTAATTGGTACTATGTTTAATAAGAAAATCTATGCTGAGCAGTTGACAAGAGATCACAATTGTAGTGATCCAGCCATTAGAGAAGAACTCAAGTCAATGCATCCTGGTGATCCTACCATTGTGAAGGAAAAAAAATGGAGTGTGGCGCGTTAAAGGCATCATTACGGTATTTTGTTTTTCTTTTAACAAATTTAGATTGAGTTGTAGTTTGATTTGATATTGGTTTATGACTGTTATAACTTATAATGTTTTCTTGTATATTTATTAGGTTAGTAGAAGTATTGGTGATACATATTTGAAAAGACTTGAATTAACGCTGCACGAATCGTTTCCCAAATTCAAAAAAGTTCCTGAACCTTTTATTAGAGGTGTGGTATCAGCAGAACCAGAGATGAGTACTAGAGTTTTAACAGATTGTGACAAGTTTCTTATATTTGCTTCTGATGGACTTTGGGATTTCTTATCAAATGAACGAGCAGTTGAAATTGTTCAAAACAATCCAAGAAATGTATGTGTATATCGATTTCTATGACTTTTTCTTTTCTTGGTTTTTCCTTTCATTTTGATTTAGTCTTTATAAAATGAAAATAAGTATTTGTGTTTTTTGCATCAAAGACAAATTTGAATCATTACCGTTATGTTTGCTGGCTTTTGATTTAGTTATGCTATGGTGGATTTTTCAGGGAATTGCAAAAAGGCTTGTGAGTACTGTTCTAGCGCAAGCGGCTGCTAATGGGAATGTTACCTATAATAACATGATGATATAAGTGTGATTGTTGTGTTCTTGGACAAAACGTCGTTTCTGAGGAGGCCTGTACATAATTTGTCCTACAAAAGCTCATTTGACAGACCTACACCGTCAGCTTTTGCAGGTCTGGATTAACCATGCATGGGCTGCAGAGGCTGAAGAAGACTATTAAAAACAAGTTTCAAGCAAGTTCATCGCATGCATCTAGCTCTCAGGCTCAGAACCCTCAAAACCCTGAGGGCGAGAGCTCTCAAACTCAGAGCCTTTTGGGTCAGATTTCTCGGCCTCAGAGCTCTCGGGCTGGTAAAGAAAAAAAATTAGAATAAGAGCTGTTATAACTTCCTTCAACCATTGAGATCTGTTAACTCTATTGGTTGAATTTTTTTCTTTTCACTGCATATCAAATTAGGTTCTAGAAGTGACAATTTTATGTGATACATTGATTTTTCCTCAGTTGTAACTTTTAGGTATCATACAATTTTCAACAAGTGAAATGCATTAGTAGAACAAGGTGGATTCCTTGAATGACCTTTATGATAAGGTTGATAGAGTTATATATGACTCTATCTCACAGAAAAAGCTCTAAAATCTGCATCTAGGATCAATGCTTATTGTGGTATATGAGGTGCACATCTAATGGTATAAAGTTAGTTGGTGACTGCTTTATGTTGTGCTATGTATGTGGAATTAAATCTAAATTTCTATATTTTCCAATTTTTCTGAAAGGAGTTTGTGGTTATGTAATTTGATGTGAATGACCTTGAATGAATAAATATTTACTTTTGGTCATTGAATAATCTGTCACATATGTGAATACTTTCTTTTAGCTCTAATCCCAGTTGAATGGTTTCAATACGTAATTTCCTCAACAGGCCAAAAAAACAGGAGACAAGATTGAAATTTTGAAATAAAAATACAGAATCCAAAATTCTCCTTGAAAGAAGAAAAAAAAAAGATTGCCAAACTTAGAACTATAAAGTAAAACAATGAATGTCCAAAGGATTATTCAAGTGGTATGTGTTAGTACATCAAAAAAGTATTTTTAACTAAGAAGTTCAAGATTTGATCTCTGAGGCTAACCAATCTTCTTCACCCGAATAAATAAATTACGAATAATTTGCCTATAAAAACAAACAAGAAAAACAAAAGCTGAATAAACTATACTAGGAACTTGGATTGATTTGCTCACTCTGGCGTAGTTACACATAGTCTGTGGTCCAAAGTTTGATTGGTTCATTCTGTAAAGTTTGACATTATAAAGTAAATACAAACTACAATTTTCGAAAATTTTAAGGCAATTTGGAATAAGTCATAAACTATCATACATAGTTTTTGTTCCAAAGTTTTATGTTGGAGAGGATTATGAGATACACCTAGGATTACCTGTGCAATAGTCTTAAGTCTATGCTTGAAGTAGTCATAATTGATTTTGGAAGTGTAAAATTGATTTTTATGTTTAGTTTTTTTTGAGTAAAACTGATTTTGTATTTAAAATTTATTATAATTTGAATGTTTACATTGAAATTTATTGTTTAACTTATTTTTACGTATCTAAACATAAATATAAACCGCTCTACATTCAATTTACTTAAGTAAAACCAAGTCATTCAAAATCTTTTTTTTTTTTTTTCACCACAAAACCAACATGCACTAAACCTACCGAGGGTAAGGAAAACAATGTTCTACAGCATGTGCAATAAAAAAAATAAAATTGATACTAAAATTGATACTTTATCTCTTACAAAATATATATTTATTGTGATATTTGAGAAACCAAAAATATTGATTTTAAAATAGGAGACTATTTGTTTAATTGTGATCAAATAAGAAAACTAAATATGCAATCATATACATATATATATATATATATATATATATATATATATATATATAGATATATATATATATATATATATATATATATATACATATACATATACATATATATATATATATATATATATATATATATATATATATATATATATATATATTGCATCGGTCGCATCAATACTAGTTAGATACATGTGTAAAATCTGACAAATATTTTTAAATTTATTGTATCTCCTATTTGATAGAGGTCATTAAACTAATTAGATACATCCTATTTGAAGGATGTATCTTTTTTCCTTCAAAAAAGATACATCCTTAAAAAAAAAAACTAATTAGATACATGCGTAAGAAAATTTGTTTTTAAAATAATTATTTATTAGATAGAAAAAAAAAAAGTCCCAAAGCCCTGTACCAAAAATAAAAAAGTCCTAGAGCCATGACGTTTGTACGAAAGATTTTAATGCAATTTTTATTGTGAATTATTGTACTATCAAATTTTTAATGCAATTTTTATTGTGGTATATTGTACATATTTGAACTTAGCATGAGATGTGAAATTATTTAATGGTCCTGAAAATAAATAATATACATGTACACCTTTGACTATTTGTTTAATTTTGCTTATAAGGATAAAGTCAATTTGTATTCCTTCTGAATCAATGTATGTCTAACATTCATTCTCTAAAAACTTTTATTTAGAGAATCAATGTATATATATATGTTCTCATCATCTATAAAAATAAATGTCAAAGTTTAAATATGTTTCTTGTTCCTCTAAATATATCAACTTTTATTTTTAGTCTCTCTAAAAACTTCGGTCACTCTAAATATTAATAAATATTTTATTACAAAAATTCAAGTCGCATGTTCCAAGTGATTTTTTTATGAGACATGTAATTGATAAGTACATAAAATACCATTAGTTTAATGATTTAACTATTTAATTTTTAATATTTATTAATTGATTTATCTATAACTTCAAAGTAAAGATTAAATTCTTAAATAAAAGATTAAATAATTAACTTATTAAATTAATTAATATTTTAAGGTTTTAACAATGATATGTCATAAAAGCAATGGCTAGAATTGCTAACAGAAAAATAGAGACAAAAGTTTAAAGGAAAATTTGAGAGAGACTAAAAATAAAAGTAAATATATTAGTTAGAGGAATTGAAATTAGAGAAATGATATTTGTACAATGTTTTGGTACAATTTTTGAACAATTTTCTCTCTTATACTCACATTGTTTTGTTATTCTCTCTTTTCTTTTTTTTCTCTTTATTGTTTTGACCGATAAGTGGGGAAAACAACAATGTTATCTCAAAAGTTGTCACAAAATAGTTGTACAAATATCATTTCTCTTTAAAATATATTCATCTAAAACATATATAAGGTAGGTTTCTCAGGCTATAAAATCAACACGAGATATAGTTTCCTTTATAACCATATGCACCAATTAATTTGAGAGGGAAAGAGCGTCATGGGATTAGAAACAGTCTCTCAAATAATCCCTGTCGTTGACTTGTCCAACCAAAACATGAAACCTGGTACTGACACATGGGTCTCAGCTTGCAATGTTGTGAAGACATCACTAGAAGACTATGGTTGTTTCGTAGCACACTATGATAAAATTGGCAAAGAATTTTGTGACAATGTTATCTTTGGAATTGAAGAATTCTTCAAGCTCCCTTTGGAAACAAAAGCGCAAAAGATAAGTGATAGACCTTTCCATGGCTACACAGGACAACTCTCAACATTTCCCTTATATGAATCTTTCGATATCCAAGATCCATTAACTATGCTTGGATGTCAAATATTCACCAAAATCATATGGCCTCAAGGAAATGATCGTTTCTGGTTGGTATACTCTTTCCATAATATAGATTCATGAAGCACAGACACTCCTCGGATTAGACATGTCCCGGTGTCAGACACGTGTTGTGTTCGACACAGACACGACACTGATACTTATAATTGCAATGAATTATGTGATTTTCTCAAATTATTAGTGATGTCGGTGCGTCTCTGTCTATGTCTGTATCCGTGCTTCATATTCTCTTATCTTGAAATTCCATCAAAATATATATTTATTGATTATAAATGATAGGTGTTTAATTTTGATTACAGCGAAAGCTTCAAGGAGTACTCCAAATTGTTTGGAGAATTAGACCATATAGCCAAGAGGATGGTGTTTGAGAGCTATGGTGTTGATATGAAAATATGTGAATCATTGATAGAATCAAACAATTATCTCATTCGAGGCTTGAAATACAGACCAAGAGAGATGGATGAGAATGATTTGGGATTAGGACCTCATTCAGACTTGACCATTATATCTGTATTACATCGGCTAAATAATGTAAATGGCTTGCAAATCAAATTGAAAAATGGTGAATGGACTGAGGTTGAGGCCTCACCTTCCTCCTTTGTTGTCTTAGCAGGTGACGCATTCACGGTGAGTATACCATAAATTCTCAATCATAAACATTAATTGGTCTAAAAAATAATTGTCTTGGACCAATTCAACAATGTTTAGATGATGATACATGTCTCTTCTAATTTAACCTAGGTCTCGAGTCTAAATATAGATGTATTTTTCATTTGCTAGATATGGAGTAACGGAAGGATACGTGCATGTGAACATAGAGTTATAATGAATGCAGCGAAAACAAGATACTCAGCTGGATTATTTTCTTTTGCTAGTAAGATTATGGAGATACCAGAAGAGCTTGTGAATGAGGAACATCCCTTGCGTTTTAAACCAACATTCGACAATTACGATTATCTTCGTTTCTCTCTAAAGGAAAAAATGAAAGAACCTATTTCACGCATGGAAGCCTATTGTGGAATTAATTTCAAGCCTTCAACAATATGAATGAATCAACTTTCTCTTGTCTATTAAGAATTGTGTGGAAATGAATTGTGTGTTGCTATATACTGATATACATGAATGTGTTGGTTGCTGCCTTATGTGTGCTCTTGTAGGGTTATTCTTTCTTTTGCTTTGTAATAATTTGTGTGTTACTATTGTAAACAATGAATTTAATGATTGATGAAAGTCTAAAGTTTGTAATGGAGGGAAGTAAATGTAAATCCTTTCGTAAGTGTTTTATGAGCTCGAAAGTCTTCTATGCATTGGTTTGGAGCACCATCGTATCACCCTTAATTTTCTAGTTATGATTTTAGGGACAAAATAAGTCCAACTTTTATGGGGATTAATTAGTTCTACGCTCCAATTATGTGCTCGGAGAAATTTAATTGGTAGCAGACAATACTCGAAAAAATAACACATTTAGTACTCCACCCATTTGACTTTATTTTTGTCCCTAAATGTAAACTCTTTTAAATTATTAGATGCATTTATTATTATTTTCCTAAACATACCCTTAATTAATACTACTAACTTGTTTTGTCTTGAAATAGCTTTGGAGTATCTTACTATCATCTGCAAATCGTGCATATGTTCATATCATTTCACATTTTTATAATCCAGCATATTGTAAATTCAAACCTATTTATTGTACATAATAGTATATTTTAATTAATCTCCAAATTAGATGAGATAATGCTTGGTAAAGTTCTCTCTTTCAATGAAAACGAGACAAAAATTTATTCCAAAATATGAATGCACTTTTCAAATAATCACCTACTCCCTCCGTTTCTTTTTATAAGTAAATTTTACTTTTTAGGTTCATTCAATTAATGATATTATGAACCACATACATCATTAATTGAATGAACCTAAAAAGTAAAATTTGTTTATAAAAAGAAACGGAGGGAGTATTAGATGATATAGTTTCCTTTATAATCATGCACCAATTATTTTGAGAGTGAAAGAGCATCATGGGATCAGAAACAGTCTCAGATAATCCCTGTCGTTGACTTGTCCAACCAAAACATGAAACCTGGTACTGACACATGGGTCTCAGCTTGCAATGTTGTGAAGACATCACTAGAAGACTATGGTTGTTTCGTAGCACACTATGATAAAGTTGGCCAAAGAACTTTCTGACAATGTTATATTTGGAATTGAAGAATTCTTCAAGCTCCCTTTGGAAACAAAAGCGCAAAAGATAAGTGATAGACCTTTCCATGGCTACTCAGGACAACTCTCAACACTTCCCTTATATGAATCTTTGGATATCCAAGATCCATTAACTATGCTTGGATGTCAAATATTCACCAAAATCATATGGCCTCAAGGAAATGATCGTTTCTGGTTGGTATACTCTTTCCATAATATAGATTCATGAAGCACAGACACTCCACGGATTAAACATGTCCCGGTGTCAGACATGTGTTGTGTCCGACACAAACACGACACTGATACTTATAATTGCAATGAATTATGTGATTTTCTCAAATTATTAGTGATGTCGGGCGGCGTGTCAGTGTCCGTGTCGCGTCCGGTTTCTGTATCCATATCCGTGCTTCATATTCTCTTATCTTGAAATTCCATCAAAATATATATTTATTGATTATAAATGATAGATGTTTAATTTTGATTACAGCGAAAGTTTCAATGAGTACTCCAAATTGTTGGGAGAATTAGACCATATAGCAAAGAGGATGGTATTTGAAAGCTATGGTGTTGATATGAAAATATGTGAACCATTGATAGAATCAAGAAATTATCTCATTCGATGCTTGAAATATAGAACAAGAGAGATGGATGAGAAGGATTTGGGATTAACACCTCATTCAGACTTGACCATTATATCTGTAGTACATCAGCTAAATAATGTAAATGGCTTGCAAATCAATTGAAAAATGGTGAATGGACTGAGGTTGAGGCCTCACCTTCCTCCTTTGTTGTCTTAGCAGGTGACGCATTCACGGTGAGTATACCATTAATTCTCTCAATCATAAACATTAATTTGGTCTATAAAATAATTGTCTTGGACCGACTCAACAATGTTTAGATATGATGGGTGAGAGTAGTACTAGGATGGGTGACCTCGTAGGAAGTCCTTGTGTTGCACCTCTCCTACCCATTTGTCCTCGTGAGCCTAGCTCAGTTGGTAGCGACATGCATGAAATATGCAAGGTCCGGATTTCGAACCCCGGCCACCACCAAAAAAAAAAGGTATAATGATACATGTCTCTTCTAATTTAACCTAGATCTCGAATCTAAATATAGATGTATTTTTCATTTGCTAGATATGGAGTAACGGAAGGATACGTGCATGTGAACATAGAGTTATAATGAATGCAACGAAAACAAGATGCTCTGCTGCATTATTTTCTTTTGCTAGTAAGATTATGGAGATAACAGAAGAGCTTGTGAATGAGGAACATCCCTTGCGCTTTAAACCAACATTCGACCATTACGATTATCTTTGAAGGTGAGAAAAACACAAGAAGGGGGGGTTGAATTGTGTTAGATTTTTCTTCGTTTCTCCTAAACTAAAGAACACTGATCAGAAGCAGAGCGAGACAGCTTCTGAAGTGATATTCAAGATCTAAATGCAGCGGATAAAAACAGAGAGAAAGAGAAGAAAGACACAAAGCAATTATACTAGTTCCTTCCACAATCCGGAAGTAGTCTAGTCCCCCTTGCACTTCCAAGGAGATTTCACTAGAATGTAATATCTGATTACAATTGCTCAAGCACCCAGCAAGAGACTTCTATGCTCAAGCACAACTGCAAGAGACTTCTAATCAAACAAGATTACAAAGAAAAATGTTTGAGGTTGAACACTTGATATACAATCAGAGATGCTCACAATACAAATCAGATACAGACTCTAAGACTTAAGAATTTCTAAGATAAGACTTTGAGAAACAGAAATTCTAAGTGAATGCAGAACAATTTCAGCAGAGTTATGGCACTTGTAAAATGTTGATGAGTCTTGTGTTCAGCATTACCAATCTCTAAGTCTTCACTCCTTTATATAGAGGTGTGAAAGAGACGTTGTGAAATTGCCAACACATCAAAAGAGTCGTTGTTGAAGCTTGATTAATCATCAATGATCTTTTGTCTGATATGGTTGTTGTCCTATGAAGAACCAATTTGAAAACCATTCCTATTGTGAAGGAACATTGTTGCAGGCAGAGCTATATTCTGGAGCTGTTTTCTTGTCTTGTAGCGTGGACACTGCAGAGTAATGGAGAAGGTGGTTGTACAGTTCGTACACTATGTACTTTGTCAACGCTTTTTGAAGATAAGCATCCAATGCCTTCAAATCTTCACAAAATGATCGTTGCTTTGTATTTCCAGTCTTCTGCATTGCTTTCGAATCCAATAGACAACTTTTGAAGTGATAAATCTTGAATCTTCAGCTTCTGGTGATTTTCAGCTTCTGAGGTTGCTTCTGAGTAACTTGCTTCTGATGAACTTCAGCTTCTGATGACGTCATCATCTTCAGGAGCACTTTGTCTTCAGGAGCACTTTTCTTCAAACGCTTTCAAGCTTCATTTTCTTGATTCCTTAGCTCTCTTTTTGTTCTTCAGAACCTTTATATGATGTAAACCTTTTAACTATGGTCTTGTACACTTGAACAAATATTAGCTAGTCCAATTGACAATTTTTAATACATTGTTATCATCAAAACTCTCTAAGGTTAATTGTTAAACACATTTTGTTCCAACAATCTCCCCCTTTTTGATGATGACAAACAATAGTATTTAAAATTTGATCAATTGTTGTTAATCTAATTAACAAGTTGACTTTGGGGTTCTGAGGTTTGTAAGCTCAGAGTCTGAGATTTGTAAGCTCTAACTCCCCCTGAGTCTGATAGTCTTTAAGGTGAGGTTTGTAAGCTCCCCCTAAGTTCTATCCAGGTTAATTAAATTCTTTTATCGCACAATAATATTAGAGCTTAAAAATGAAAAGTAGATTAGAGATAAGAAGAATGGTTCAATTAATTTTATTTGAAATTTGATACCCCTTCTTATGTTCAAAGCTTATACCTTTCAGGTAAAAATGATAGAAGTTTTTCAAAATTAATTTTCAAATAATATTAATGGGGCTCAGAGCCTTTAAATACTATCACATATACTCCCCCTTTTGTCATCAACAAAAAGTTTAAAAACTTAAGACAAAAAGAGAAAATAAACCAATAAGTATAGAAAGTATATACTCCCCCTTTAAATAAGTGACATAATCAGAGAGTATAAACGATAATCAGAATCTATAATCAGATCAAAACATAATCAGAGCAGGAATAATAATGTATATAAGAGCAAACACATATTAAAGCATAGTCAAGAGATGATATACAATCAGAAGCAAAAAGAATTCAGAGCAAAGATGAATTTCAGAAGCATGAAACAATAACAACAGTAACCAACAAAGAAAATAAACAACAAAGGTGTGCATTCTAAGGGTTGGTTTGTTGTGGTTGCTGGATCAACGCCTTAAAGCTTGAAATTTCCTCAGTTTGCTTCTTCAGGAGCTCAGATTGTTGCTTCACAAAGTCTTCAAGTGCTAACTGCCTCTGAAGGAGAGAATCTTCCTTGGCCTTAGATTCTTTCAATTTCTGCTTCAGCATCTTGAAGACCTTGGCTTCCCTTGATACATAATCTGACTCTGAATAGAAAGGCTCATTGGCTAGATACAACATTGGACCTCTAGCTTGCTCAGCTAAGTGGATATTCTTCAAATGTCTTCTTACTGCAGCAGCTTGGATCCTAAGACATTTCTTGCTCACAACATCTAGCAATTCAGAAGCTCTGCTCTTCAATGATGTCAAACGGTCTTCATAGGCAATAGGCAGAGTTGGAACTCTTCTAAGTTGCACGAGAGCATGCATTTTTGAGTTGATCTTTTGTAACTCAGTCTCGATGTAATCAGATTCCAGTAGGTCAAGGGGTGGTTGGTCAAGGATTTCAGTGTCTGATAAAGATGAGGATGAGGGTTGGTAAAAACACTAAGAGTTTGGTTTTGAGATGGTTCAGAATCTGAAGTGGTTATTTGTAGTGTTGAGGTCATTTGTAATGGTTCAGAATCTGAAACAGATTTTCAACAGTTGTCTTATTCACAGATTCTGGAATGGTCATTTGTTGAGAAGTTTGTGGTATGTGTTGTGTTGAGGTCATTTGTGGTTCAGGTGATTGTTGTTGGGGGATTTCTGAAGTAGCTTCCATAGAGGCAACTTCAGAGGCTTTTTCTAGGGTTACACCAGGTAGTTCACCTTTGTAGTGACTTTCTAAATTATCTAAAATTGTGGTGTCTTCAGTAGCAGGAGGTTTAGATGAAGAGGGTTCAACAGGTGAGATGGTGATAGAGGGTTCTGAAATCTGAGTTACCTTGATTGAGTTATCAGCTTCTGAGATAGACTCTAGATCAGCAGCTTGAGAAACAGATCCTGAAGCACCAGCTACTGATGGTTCTTGAATCTCCACCAGACCAATTTGAGCTTCCTCTTCAGCAATTTCTTCAGCTTCACCAGCAATTGCCTTTACCTCAGCAATCTTCTTCACAAAGAACTCATCACAATTCTCTTGCCCTAAAGCCTTGAGCTTCTCATCCCTTTCAAGAATGTATTGAGCAACCTTTTCTTTCTTATATGTTATCATCTGATCAGCTTGCTCTTTAGCCATTCTTTCGAAGGCATGAGTCATTTCAAACATTGGAGTGACAATCAGTTCAGGAGCGTGCTTCTCTTGCTTCCTTTTTCTTGGCTTCTGCTCTTCTGCCTCCATTTCTTCAAATGCTAAATCCAACTTCTCTTTCGTGACTGAGATGGTATCTCCTTTACCTTTTTTTCTCTTATGAGTAGGAACAGAAACATTACTGTGCTTAGTTGCTTCAGACTTTCTGTTTCTTTGCCTTACCACCAGCAGCTTCTGATTCAGTAATGACCCTGGCCCTTTTTCCTTTGATTGCATCAGGAGCAACTTCATCCTGAATGTTGGCACCTGATTCTCTGGCATGAGCAGCTACATATCCAGCCAAGACTTCAGGATTATTCTTCTTTGAGATGGAAGGAAAATCCATTATCATTTCTGATTCAGCTATGGATATTTCCATTCCTTTTCATTGTGAGGAACTTTCTCGATAATCCCCATATAATACAAGGTCCTGCTATTGATAATCTTCTCAGCAGTAGAAACCTTAAGGCATTTATCAGATGCATGCTTAGATCTCCTCAGAATCTTCAACAGTTTACCTTGGTGGAAGATTTCAGACAGCAACCTCCCACATGGTACTTGCTTTCTACTCTTGTTGATACCTTCTTTGATAGCCCAGCACAGATGATGCATGAGGTATCTTGGAAGATTAATCTTCTCGAAAACAGCCATGAAGTATATTGCCAGTTTGTGGTCCTGATTAGGTTGGTCAGACCCTCCTCCTCTCTGAAAGAAGCAGTCTGTGCAAAACTTCATGAGCAGCCAGTGATTATCCTCCATATCCACAGAATTAGCAGCTGGGTTTCCTTTCAGCGGCAAGTTTGTGTAGCTTTCCAACAGGATATCATCCTTGCTGACATCCCACTGAAATCTGCCTTCAAGAGCCACCATGCATGCTTTGGCAATCACTTCTTCTGTGATGGTTACAGGAATACCCATCATTGCCGACCTAATTTCCAAACCATTGAACAGTTTGAGACCCATTTCTCTTCTAGTCTTCCCTTTCAGACTAGGATTTCTAGACACAGCTAGTCTTTCTTCTGACCTCGCATCTTCCTCATTGTAGACTTCAGCTCTTACCAGAAGTCTTTGACAAGATTCTCATATGTTGGTCCATTCAACATATGAAAATAACCGAATAGCTTTTGAACTTCTACCTAAGCCTTCATGACCACTCTGTATTTCTTGAGAGAAGCGAAATCCACTGGTGATTCCTTTTGAACGACCAATGATTTAAGCGGAATGGATATTGTTCTTGGTTTGATTACAGAACCAGATCCTGGAGCACCTTGTTGTTGTTGCATGCTAGAACCACTTGAAGTTGCCATTTGATGAAGATGCAGATTTAGGGTTCTAGGGTTGAGTTTCAGAGATTGCGCTTACTTCGCAAGTGAACCGGTTGAAAGAAGAAAGTGTTTGTTGTGAAGTGAGTAGTGTGTGAATTGACTAAGTGTTTTGAGTAAAAACGTTTGCAATTCAGAAAAGCGACAAACAAACATAACATTAATGACAAAGGGGGCGCGTGTTTGTACTTTCAAAGCTTATAATCATCATCGCCCTTTCAAGTTATACACCAATACAAATAAGCCACGTCAGAAGTTCTCAGAGAAACTGCCAAGTTAGTGGGCCATGAGTTACCAAAAAGTAACTTCCAGTGTTTCCACTAACTTTGATATTCAGAAGCATAAAATCCAGCTTCTGGACTTCAGATGGTGATGTCATCATCAAAAGCACATTTTCCTCAGAACCTCAATGAAGAGCTTCGGAACCTAAAATCCTATTCAGGAGCAAGCAAGCTTTTAATCAGACACAAAGTGCATGTTCAAATTTTTCTTTATAAAATCAAATCTTTCAACAGTTAAAGGCTTAGTAAATATATCAGCCCATTGATTCTCAGTATCAATGAATTGTATATCTAAAATTCCTTTTTGAACATAGTCTCTAATAAAATGGTGTTTGATTTCAATATGCTTAACTCTTGAATGCAAAATTGGATTTTTAGACAAACAAATAGCAGCAGTATTATCACAATAAATGGGAATACTATTAGCAAGAATCTGATAGTCTTCCAA
Source organism: Medicago sativa (assembly GCF_051527215.1). Lineage (NCBI taxonomy): Eukaryota > Viridiplantae > Streptophyta > Magnoliopsida > Fabales > Fabaceae > Medicago > Medicago sativa. The sequence continues at coordinate 86,951,470 of NC_140755.1, read as the reverse complement.
CTGATGTTTCATCCAAAGTAGTTGTGTACAACAACTTGCAGCTGAAATGTATTTTACTTCTGTTGTAGACATAGCAATAGTTGTTTGTCTTTTACTAGCCCAGGATATAAGATTATCACCCAGAAATTGACAATTGCCACTGGTTGACTTTCTTTCAATCCTTTCACCAGCATAGTCAGCATCACAGAACCCAATTAGCTTATATTCTAAGGATTTCCTATAAAGGAGTCCAAGATTAGTTGTTCCTTTCATATACCTAAAGATTCTCTTAACAGCAGTCAAATGAGATTCTCTAGGATCTGATTGGAATCTTGCACACAAGCATACACTGAATAAAATATCTGGCCTAGATGCAGTGAGGTATAACAGGGAACCAATTATACCTCTGTACAGCTTCTGATCTACTTTTTCTCCTTCATCTTCTCTGCTTAAGGTGCATGTAGTATGCATTGGAGTGTTCATCACCTTCTTCAGAAGCTCCTTAGTGTACTTTGTTTGATGAAAATACACTCCATCTTTGCATTGATTGATTTGAATGCCAAGGAAGAACTTCAGCTCTCCCATCATGCTCATTTCAAATTCATCCTGCATTAACTTAGAAAATTCCTTGCAAAGAGATGCATTAGTAGAACCAAATATTATATCATCAACATATATTTGCACAACAAGAATATCTTTCCCAAGGGTCCTTTTGAAGAGTGTTGTGTCAACCTGACTTCTTTTAAAATCATTTTTTATTAAGAAATTACTTAGTCTATCATACGAAGCTTTGGGAACTTGTTTCAAGCCATATAGTGATTTCTTCAGTTTAAAAACATGATCAGGATGCTTAAGATCCTCAAAACCAGGAGGTTGTTTGACATACACTTCTTCTTCTATGACACCATTGAGAAATGCACTCTTGACATCCATTTGATATAATATTATGCGATGATTAACTGCATAGGAAAGAAGTAACCTGATTGCTTCCAATCTTGCAACTGGAGCAAATGTTTCAGTGTAATCAATGCCTTCTTGTTGACTATAACCTTGTGCAACGAGTCTTGCCTTGTTTCTTGTTACTTCTCCTTGCTCATTCAACTTGTTTCTGAATACCCATTTTGTTCCAATAATGTTCTTATGTTGAGGTTTGGGTACCAGATCCCACACATCATTTCTTTGAAATTGATTCAACTCTACTTGCATAGCTAAGATCCATCCATCATCTGAAAGTGTTTCATCAACTGTTGTAGGTTCAATCATTGATATCAGTCGAATCATTGAATCTTCTTGTTTGAAGTATAATCTTGTTCTTCTATGACTATCTTTGTTTCCAATAATTAGATCCACAGGATGTGAAGAGTTGTGCTTGAATGTGTTTCTGGGAGGATCTGCTTGAGTTGAGTCATCTTGTGCTTCATCAGAAGCAGCTTCATCTTGAGCTTCTGATGTGGTTTCAGCTTCTGGACTATCTTCAGATTTAGCTATCTGATCAGGTTCTGGAATATCTTCAGGAACCTGTATCTCTGCACAACTTTCATCTTGCTTTGAAGTTTTATCTTCAAGCTCTTTGTCATCAAATTTAACATGCATAGATTCTTCAACACAAAGTGTCTCTGAATTATACATTATGTATGCCTTTGACCTTTCAGAGTAACCTAAGAAGATTCCTCTTTGGGTCTTGGCATCAAATTTCTTTAGGTGGAGCTTGTTATTTAGAATGTAACATGTACATCCAAATTGATGAAAGTAAGAGATATTGGGTTTTCTTCCTTTAAAGAGTTCACATGTTGTTTTCTCCAAGATAGGTCTGATATAGATCATGTTTTGGACATAACATGTTGTATTCACTGCTTCTGCCCAAAAATGTTTTGCTAAATTGTTTTCATGGATCATGGTTCTGGCCATTTCTTGTAAAGTTCTATTCTTTCTTTCTACAACCCCATTTTGTTGTGGAGTTCTAGGAGAAGAGAATTCATGGAAAATTCCATGTTTTTCACAAAAAGCTTCAAATGGCTCATTTTCAAACTCTCCACCATGATCACTTCTGATTTTCAAAATCTTTGATTCTTTTTCAGATTGAATTTGTGTGCAGAAGTTACTGAATACATCATATGCATGATCTTTACTTCTCAGGAATTTCACCCAAGTTCATCTGCTATAATCATCAACAATGACTAATCCATATTTACTTCCATATAAGGATGCAGTACTGACTTATCCAAATAAATCAATATGGAGTAGTTCTAAGGGTCTTGAGGTTGAAACAATGTCTTTAGTTTTAAAAGATGATTTCACAATCTTTCCTTTCTGGCATGCACCACATAGTGCATCTGAATGATAATATATATCAGGAAGGCCTTTGACAAGTTGTAACTTACTAAGCTTAGAGATTAATCTCCAGTTAGCATGTCCCAACCTTCTGTGTCATATCCATTTCTTATCATTCATTGACAAAAGGCAAATTACCTTCTGGTCAACCAGTTCAGAAAAGTTGATTTTATAGACATTTTTCACTTTCTTTCCCTTGAACACATTGAATTTGTCTTCCTTGTTAATTACAGTACAGTTGGCTTTTTCAAATAACACATCATAACCATTGTCACAAAATCGACTAATGCTCAAAAGGTTATGTTCAAGACCATCTACCAACCATACATTATTAATTAAGGTAGAGGAATTACCAATAGTTCTTGTACCAATGATCTTTCCAGAGTGGTTGCCTCCAAACTTCACATTTCCTCCTTCTTTCATTGTTAGCTTGAGGAAAATGGACTTCTCTCCTGTCATGTGTCTTGAGCAACCGCTGTCTAGGTACCATGATTTTTGCTTTGGCATTGCTCTTAGACATATCTGCATTTTTCACAATTTTAGATTTAGGTACCCATTGTGATATGGGTCCTGGAAGGTTAGTACTTGAAGTTCTACTCTTCAGTTCTTGTACTTTAGATTGAGTTTTAGGTTGCTTCTGATTAACCATTACCTTAGGTTTAACACCTTTTGGTTTTGGTATTTTAGAAGCAGAAACTGTTTTGTTCTTCTGAATACCAGACTTCAGGATCTTAGATTCTGGTTTCAACAGACTCTGAGGAATAGATTCTGATCTCTTCAGAATCCTGATCTTTGAGGTCTTAGATTCAGAGTTAGTCACAACCTTAGACTTAAGGTTCTTTGGCTTTGATGCAATCTTAGCCTTAGAGCCAGAAGCTTCAGGTTCTGACTGAACCACAGTTTCACCTTTTACACCTTCAGGTACAAAAACTGTTTTCAATCCTTCCTTGATGCATTCACAACAGGATTTAAGATTGGTTTCATTAGTTTTCACTTCTGAAAAACCAATTGCTCTGCTATTGTTCTTGTAAATGCTATAAATCATAGAAGCAACTCTGCTTCTGTCAATGCCAGACATGATAAAATCTTCAAGAGCAATCTCATGGTTGCTTAAAGGTTTTCCATTACACTTTTCTTGTAGCTTCTGACACAAGAACCTGAGCTTATCTTCATAGGTTTTACAAATGAAGTCAAAACCCCTAAGTCCTTCTTCAGAAGCCTTAAGATCCAATAGAGTTGATTCTTGTTGTTTCATTAAATCAACATAATTTTCTTTTAAATCCTTCAACTCATTGGTTCTTACTTCAAAATGTGTAAAGAGTTCTTTAAGAGACTCAATCAATTCTTCTTTGGGAATTTTAGAATATACCTCATTTTCTTCTTCTGAGTCTAAATCTGATCCAGCTTCTGAAGTTGTTGTAGCTACTAACCCAACAGCTATCTTTGCATCCTCATCAGCTTCCTCTTTATCAGATCCAGATTCACTTTCTAAATCACCCCAGGTGGCCATTAAACTCTGTTTAATCTGTTTCTTGAATTTGCTTGGTTTGAAAGTTGACTTCTTTGACTTGTCCTTTGACTTCTCTTTCTGAAGATCAGGGCAATCAACAATGAAATGTCCAGGCTTCTTGCAGTTGAAGCAACCCTTTTAATCTTCTCTCTTTGAGCTTCTGGAGTTACTCATTCTGGTTAGAAACTTTTTATTCTTCTTGGCCACATATTGTAGTCTGCTGGAGTGCATAGCCATCTCAGCAGCATCTTCTTCAGAGTCTAAACCAGATGGTTCTTCTTCTTCAGATTCAACTACTTTGAGAGCTTTTGATGACTTGCATTTGGATGGAAGAGCTATTTATTTACTCTTTTTAGTAGACTCATGTTCATTAAGACTTAATCCATGAACTTTGAGAGAACTAACAAGATCTTCAACACTTAAAGTGTTTAAATCTTTAGCCTCCTCAATGGCAGTCACCTTAGGTCTCCATCTAGCAGGCAAACTTCTGAGTATCTTGCTCACATGATCAGAAGCAACATAACTCTTCTTCAGTATTTGAAGCCCAGAGACCAGGGTTTGAAACCTTGAGTACATCTCCTCAATAGTTTCATCATCATTCATCTTGAACAACTCATACTGATGAACTAGCATAAGAAAACAAGATGCTCTGCTGCATTATTTTCTTTTGCTAGTAAAATTATGGAGATAACATAAGAGCTTGTGAATGAGGAACATCCCTTCCGTTTTAAACCAACATTCGACCATTACGATTATCTTTGAAGGTGAGAAAAACACAAGAATGGGGGGTTGAATTGTGTTAGATTTTTCTTCGTTTCTCCTAAACTGAAGAACACTGATCAGAAGCAGAGTGAGACAACTTCTAAAGTGATATTCAGGATCTAAATGCAGCGGATAAAAACAGAGAGAAAGAGAAGAAAGACACAAATCAATTATATTGGTTCCTTCCACAATCCGGAAGTAGTCTAGTTCCCCTTGCACTTCCAAGGAGATTTCACTAGAATGTAATATCTGATTACAATTGCTCAAGCACACAGCAAGAGACTTCCTTTGCTCAAGCACACTTTGCAAGAGTCTTCCTATGCTCAAGAACACAATCAAGAGACTTCTATGCTCAAGCACAACTGCAAGAGACTTCTATGCTCAAGCACAACTGCAAGAGACTTCTAATCAAACAAGATTACAAAGAAAAATGTTTGAGGTTGAACACTTGATATACAATCAGAGGTGCTCACAATACAAATCAGATACAGACTCTAAGACTTAAGAATTTCTAAGATAAGACTTTGAGAAACAGAAATTCTAAGTGAATGCAGAACAATTTCAGCAGAGTTTTGGCACTTGTAAAATGTTGATGAGTCTTGTGTTCAGCATTACCAATCTCTAAGTCTTCACTCCTTTATATAGAGGTGTGAAAGAGACGTTGTGAAATTGCCAGCAAATCAAAAGAGTCGTTGTTGAAGCTTGATCAATCACCAATGATCTTTTGCCTGATATGGTTGTTGTCCTATGAAGAACCAATTTGAAATCCATTCCTATTGTGAAGGAACATTGTTGCAGGCAGAGCTGTATTCTGGAGCTGTTTTCTTGTCTTGTAGCGTGGACACTGCAGAGTAGTGGAGAAGGTGGTTGTACAGTTCATACACTATGTACTTTGTCAACGCTTTTTGAAGATATGCATCCAATGCCTTCAAATCTTCACAAAATGATCGTTGCTTTGTATTTCCAGTCTTCTGCATTGCTTTCAACAATAGACAGCTTTTGAAGTGATAAATCTTGAATCTTCAGCTTCTAGTGATTTTCAGCTTCTGATGAGGTTGCTTCTGAGTAACTTGCTTCTGATGAACTTCAGCTTCTGATGACGTCATCATCTTCAGGAGCACTTTTGACTTCAGGAGCACTTTTCTTCAGACGTTTTCAAGCTTCCTTTTCTTGATTCCTTAGCTCTCTTTTTGTTCTTCAGAACCTTTATATGATGTAAACTTTTTAACTATGGTCTTGTACACTTGCACAAATATTAGCTAGTCTAATTGACAATTTTTAATACCTTGTTATCATCAAAACTCTCTAAGGTTAATTGTTAAACATATTTTGTTCCAACAATCTTCGTTTCTTTCAAAAGGAAAAAATGAAAGAACCTATTTCACGCATGGACGCCTATTGTGGAAATAATTTCAAGCCTAAGTGAATATGAATGAATCAACTTTCTCTTGTCTATTGAGAATTGTGTGGAAATGAATTGTGTGTTGCTATATACATGAATGTATTGCTGCCTTATGTGTGCTCTTCTAGGATTTTTTTTTTCTTTTGCTTTGTAATAATTTGTGTGTTACTATTGTAAACAATGTATTTAATGAATGACGAAAGTCTAAAGTTTGTAATGGAGGGAAGTAAATGTAAATCCTTTAGATAAGTGTTTTATGAGTTCGAAAGTCTTCTATGCATTGGTTTGAAGCACCATCGTATCACCCTTAATTTTCTAGTTATGATTTTAGGTACAAAAGAAGTTCAACTTTTATGGGAATTAATTAATTCTACGCTCCAATTGGTAGCAGAGGATACTCGAAAAAATAACACATTTAGTATCTTAATATCATCGGCAAATCGTACATATGTTCATATCATTTCACATTTTTATAATCCGGCATATTATAAATTCAAACCTATTTATCGTACATAATAGTATTTTTTAATTAATCTCCAAATTAGATGACATAATGCTTGGCAATGTTCTCTCTTTCAATGAAAACGAGACAAAAATTTATTCCAAAATATGAATACACTTTTCATGTAATCACCTAAAAGACATGAAAGATAATAACTTAAATGTTGGACAGAAAATGAAACATATTGTTATTTTTTGACAGAAAATGAAACAAATTGTTGTCTATCAATTGACCAATAATTATAGCAAATCCATTTGTACCCAAAAAAAAAATTATAGCATATCCATAATTATAAAACAATAAGAATATTAAGATATCCGGCTGTAGGGGACCTAAAATTATGTCTTTTAGTAAGTTTCTATCAATTACCAATAAATATGGTTGTATTATTATAACTTCAAATAGATTTCTGTGGTACAACATTCTTTGGATATTGAAGAAAAAAAATCTAAACAAAAACGTTATAATCAATGTGAGCAAGAACGTGTCAACTCAATCTTTCTGACCCTACCAGATAATCAAAGGACTACAACATAATCATTATTTATTTATTTTGTGAAGGCAACAGAGGGACTAAATTAATTCATGATATGCGATTTCATAGACTAATTTGTTATTAGGATATGCTAACAAGTGCCATAGGGACACTTTATTGTTTCATAAATTCGAGCGAGAACTTGATCAACCTCTGCAATTTTGAGGACTAAAATGAAATGATGATTTGCCTCAGATAAAATTCAAGCAAAGGATATGAAGTACAATTCATACTCATTTATTGAAAACTTTCATCGTACTATTTTATAAACACATAAAATAGCATCATTACACTGATAACAACACATAAAACAGCATCATTACACTGATATTTGTTGTTTTAGGATTTCCAAATTATTGTATTTGGATTTCCAAATTCTATTTTCTACCGAAGTTGTTACTAGGTTGAGTCACGACCAGGTCGCTCTCTTTAAGACGTTTCGTGGCACTACCCAAAATTGTGCAAGGTAGACTATCAACCACGCCGCCTCCAGGATAAAACAAGCCCAGCTACAACTGTGCGGTTAACTACTGCACCGTAGAAAACCATTCGAGAATTACACCTTCAAATATGGTACTAAGACCACTCATTAATACTGAAACCAATTTAATATGGTATTATTACCATTCTATATGGTGCTAAGACCACTCAAATATGGTGTTTCCACCATTCTAACTTTTAAGTTCTCCAAACTTTCAATATGGTACTACGACCACTCAAAATATGGTGATACCACCATTTCTCCTCAAATAGAAAAATATTTAAATAATTTTTATATACCGTTAAGATCATTCTTGATTCCGACGGGACATTATTATTCCAAATAGGGACTATGATCTTAAAAGTACTCTTTATTCCGAAGGGACTATGAACTTAAGACCATTCTTAATTCCGAAGGGACATTAAACCGAAAAGGGACTATGGTCTTAAGAACACTCTTAATTCCGAAGGGACAGAAAGGATTAGAAAAAGGAGAATGACTTGTTAAACAAGTCGAAGGAGGGAGAAGAGATGAAAGACTCGTCAACACAAGTCAAGAAAGGGAGAAGAGAGAAAGAGTTCCCGACAACTCAATGAAACTCTTTGGTGTGTGGAATGCACTGTGTGAGCTCTCTATTTATAGAGAAAATTCACAACTAATAAGTGAGAAACTTTGGGAACAAGTAATATGAGAAACTTTGGGAACAAGTAACATATTACTTTGCGATTAAGTAATTCACATATTAGATCTAGTACAAAAATATCTTAATTGAGTACTAAAATATATTAAATTTAGTACAAAAATATATTATATTATGTACCAAAATATTTTAGCAAAACTTGGGGACTAAGAAAGCACTTTCTAATAATGATTAAATTAATTATTTAATTTATCATTTCCAAATAATAAAATATATATCAATATATATTTTTTCTCTAGTGCTTATGTACCCCCATTAATTAGAGGTACACCCCCACTATGTAAACACTACTAATGTGTGTGTTCTATCCGATGTGGGACTTCCACTTTTTTCAATTCACACAACACTAGTTCTACCCAACATGGGAATTTGTGTTTAGTCTTTTTAACTCAATTTCCACACATGTTCCAACAATCCCCCACTTGAATTTAAAAAATGGTTTCATAAATAACGTCAAAAACGTCTCCATAAGATTTGCTAGTAAACAAAGGTGTCGCCTACAACTTGAACCTCTGCATAGCGAGTAAAATTCTGATTAACAAGAGTTGCTTACAGCATTGAACTCTATCTCAGACATAGAACCCACACACAAACCTTTTCATAAGGTGTATTCTAAAAGCCCGTGCGTTTAAGGCCTTGCACGTGTATCCCGGTTTTAACGAACGCTCTAGGTATTCTGCCCCGAATCCCATAGGAACCGGCCCTTAGTTCCACATTCGTATAGGTGGGTCTATCAAGAGTACTCCTGTAGCTATGTACTCCACTCCAAATAGAGTATAGATCTCATTAAGAGTTTCTATTATCTCATCCTTCTGTCACTACAGGAATCATGCTTTCTTACTTTTAACATAGCATGTTCTATCACTTGTGACTAGTTATTACCCATTGAACCTATTTCTTGGGATCTCCAGTCATGTAGGTCGGGTTACCATCACTTGTGACCTTTGGGCATTAGTCCCATCCTATTGGATGTGTTTAGGACTTTCTTTCTAGTAATTCCTTTCGTCAAAGGATTAACTAATTCTTTATCAGTACGTACATGATCTACTTTAACCGTTCCTTTTGAGAGTAGCTAGCTCTCCAATCCTTTATGTGTTTATGCCTTAATTATCGTCTCTAACGATTCTCAATTTTTGTAATAGCTGCAGACTATCACAATAAATTAACACTTCGAACAACGGTTTCACCCACTAAGGGTTCTCAGCTAGCAAGTATCTTATCAACTTGCTTCTTCACTAGTTTTCTCTAGTGTTCTCATCTCAGATTCATTCCATAGTGGACTGAGTCAATATTATTTGTTTTAACAAACAACTCCTCTAGTGATGTTTAATATGCAAACACTAGTCGCTAAATATTCATCTGAAAGATGTTCTATTTTATATCTTGTACCATTTAAGTACAATAGGTTACTCCTAGTGAAGTAATCTTAGAGTCATAATCTTCTTAAGGCACCTCATGACTCTTTCTATAGCATGGCAATGCTTCTCATCCGTCTACTAGTAAACTTGCACAACAATTTCACGACATAGGCAATGTCGGGTCTAATACATTCAGTGGCTTACCTAAGGACTGCCAATGATGCTCGCATATTTTATTTGTTTAACTCCATCTCAAGTGTTCTTACACTTGGATCATAATATATGATTGCAAGTTTACGGTGAAATAATTACATTTCTTTAAGATCTTCTCAACTTTGTGAGATTTATCAAAAAAGTTCTCTTTTCTGATCTAGTAATCTTGAAACCAAGAATTACTTCAACTTTGTCTAGGTCTTTCTTATCAATGTTGTTGATAAACAATGATTTCACATAATTCATAACATGAATCTTTAAACCAAATATGAGCAAGTTGTCTTCATAGAGACATATGATCGTGCAAATATTATTTGTCACTTTCATTCACTTTATACTCATTCGATAGCATTAGAATGTCAAAAAATTTATGTCATTCCTTTTTAGACCTCACAAAGAATTATCTAACTTACAGAGCTTGTTTTCTTGTCCATGAATCACAAAACTTTCAGGTTGTTTCATATAGATTTCTTCTTCTAGTTCACCATAAAAAGAGGCAACTTTCACATCCATTTGGAGTACTATCGAGTTATGAACGGCGGCTAAAGGGACTAGTACTCTTATGGATATGATTTTCGTGACTGGTGAATGAATGTCGAAGAAATCTATATTTTTCTCTTTGTCTAAAACCTTTGACTACAAGGAGAGCCTTGTATTCATCAATCGTGCCATCAGGTTTTAGTTCTTTTTCCCAAAATCCAAATACAACCGATTAGTTTGCAACTATGAGGCAAGTCAACAAAGTGTCATGTTTTGTTAGACTCTAGAAAATCCATTTCATCGTTTATTGCTTCTTGCCAAAATTCAACATCCAATGAGGATATAACTTCTTTAAGGCTTAATGAATCTTCTTCCAATGTATAAACCAAGTCCATACTCTTTAGCAATTTTAGCTTTCTTACCTCCTTGAGGTTCTATAACATCTCATATGATGTTTTCATAACTATTTCTAATTACATGAATGTGATTAGATATAGTGCCCCCACCAGTTCTTAATTTTTAGAAGGGAATTTAGTTTACCCCCACTAGTGCCCCCACTATTCTTTAATTTACAGGGGTACTTACTTCATAGAAATCAGCATCTTTTTATTCTATGATCACTTTAACATTTAGGTCCTAAAACCTATATGCTTCGTTATTTATAACATACCTAATGAATACACATTCATAGGCTCTACTAGTGAGTTTAACTCTCTTGGGGTCCTGAAGCCAAATATAGTCCGGACAATCCCAAGTTCAAAAATAAGACGAGTTGGATTGTCTTTTCTTCAAAAATTTCTTAATTAGAATTTTTGTTCTTAGACTTGGGTTCTCCATACAACATAAATTTCAATTTTTGTTATAAAAATTGAACATATCAAGCGTATCAATTTTATTTTCCAAAATTCACAGTCATCAATAAATATGATAAAATATCATTTTATCATTTCTAATTTATGTGTCATCAAATTCACACATATCATAATTTATTATGTTTAGAGATTCATATTCTCTAAATTCTGATTTATATGAATTTTTGGTTCATATATCTTGACTGCAATAAATAAAATTGTCTAATTATATAACGTTGGAATTAAGTCCAAGTTACTCAATAATTAAACTCTTGTTCATAATCAATTTTGATATGTCAAATATTTAAAATTACCCAACTTATATAGAAGGAGAATTTAATTTTCAACATACCATCAAAGTGCAATCTTTTTCCACAAGAATGCATGGTACACAAGTCTCTCTTTAAGTCTGAGTCAACTCAGTCTTATTCAATAGAAATCTGAAATTCAGATTCTTTCTAATTTTTAGAGTAACTAACTTCCGAATTTTAGCACTCCCTTAGAACTAAAATCATGTTAGTTCCTTCAACCAATTAACCAAGGATACAAATTTAAGAATATTAAATTTGCGCATTTTTTCAAATGGTTATTCCAGGATGGTATAGAACAATTCACTAATGTTACGGTCGAATCCATCCCAACAAATTATTAGCACAGAAGATGTTCGCTGCATATATTGGTTTTTCAATAGCAAGAATGAATTCATATCCAATATAGGTTCATCATGCTTTTATGTAATTGCATAAAAGTTCTTTAACATCGTCAAAAGTCATATTCTTAATCAATATGAAAGGTAAACAAGCCAGGCAAAATTAAATGGAGCTACCGTGGCTTTTAATATCAAATAAGATCAACATTGATATCTCATGAATTTTAGTGTTATTGTTAGAAACAACAAGCACTTCGTTGTTTCAGTCAAAAGATGTATTTCTATAGCTTGCTTTATCCTTCTTGTATCCTCAATAAGTAACTTCTTCGGTAGACATAAAGAAACGTCTTAAAATTGTTATTTTAGGATTTCCAAATTATTGTATTTGGATTTCCAAATTCTATTTTCTACCGAAGTTGTTACTAGGTTGAGTCACGACCAGGTCGCTCTCTTTAAGACGTTTCGTGGCACTACCCAAAATTGTGCAAGGTAGACTATCAACCACGCCGCCTCCAGGATAAAACAAGCCCAGCTACAACTGTGCGGTTAACTACTGCACCGTAGAAAACCATTCGAGAATTACACCTTCAAATATGGTACTAAGACCACTCATTAATACTGAAACCAATTTAATATGGTATTATTACCATTCTATATGGTGCTAAGACCACTCAAATATGGTGTTTCCACCATTCTAACTTTTAAGTTCTCCAAACTTTCAATATGGTACTACGACCACTCAAAATATGGTGATACCACCATTTCTCCTCAAATAGAAAAATATTTAAATAATTTTTATATACCGTTAAGATCATTCTTGATTCCGACGGGACATTATTATTCCAAATAGGGACTATGATCTTAAAAGTACTCTTTATTCCGAAGGGACTATGAACTTAAGACCATTCTTAATTCCGAAGGGACATTAAACCGAAAAGGGACTATGGTCTTAAGAACACTCTTAATTCCGAAGGGACAGAAAGGATTAGAAAAAGGAGAATGACTTGTTAAACAAATCGAAGGAGGGAGAAGAGATGAAAGACTCGTCAACACAAGTCAAGAAAGGGAGAAGAGAGAAAGAGTTCCCGACAACTCAATGAAACTCTTTGGTGTGTGGAATGCACTGTGTGAGCTCTCTATTTATAGAGAAAATTCACAACTAATAAGTGAGAAACTTTGGGAACAAGTAATATGAGAAACTTTGGGAACAAGTAACATATTACTTTGCGATTAAGTAATTCACATATTAGATCTAGTACAAAAATATCTTAATTGAGTACTAAAATATATTAAATTTAGTACAAAAATATATTATATTATGTACCAAAATATTTTAGCAAAACTTGGGGACTAAGAAAGCACTTTCTAATAATGATTAAATTAATTATTTAATTTATCATTTCCAAATAATAAAATATATATCAATATATATTTTTTCTCTAGTGCTTATGTACCCCCATTAATTAGAGGTACACTCCCACTATGTAAACACTACTAATGTGTGTGTTCTATCCGATGTGGGACTTCCACTTTTTTCAATTCACACAACACTAGTTCTACCCAACATGGGAATTTGTGTTTAGTCTTTTTAACTCAATTTCCACACATGTTCCAACAATATTATATTACAAATGGTAATAGTAAACACAACAACAGTCCCTACGTAAACATATGACTCGAGGAAAAACACTATGAAACTCCAAAGATCTATTCTACATTAGGGTATGAAGGTTTCACATATTGATCCCAGGATTGTAGTAGACAAAAGCTAGAATACAGCAATTTGAAACATTCAATCCAATACAGCACAATCTAATCACAAGAAGTGTCGTAATTATGTAGGGTAAGATCATGCCAGCAGCCAAGCACACACCTTAGGATGAAAGAGTTTTTGTTTTGACCCCAACCTTTCTCCAAGAAACACCAGGCATAATTTGCTTAGTGTCAACCCGGTCTTTGTACTGAACCGCAAAGTTAAGCAGTGAATCAATGAGAGAATCTGAAAGAAAGTGTGGCTTGAGTCCAAGATCAACTAGTTTAGTGTTTTTGCAGTTGTAATAATGCTCCTCTAACTCCACTCTAGGGCTAGGCACTGATATGGTTTTCACATCAAGGCCCAACTTCTCGCCAGCTTTCGTAACAAGTTCAGCTAGTTCAGTCACTTTAAATTGCTCAGTAAATTGATTGAAGACTCTGAACTCTCCAGGGTTAGCCGGGTTTGCAATGGCAAGCTCAACACATTGAACTGTATCACTTATGTCAAGGAAGGCCCTAGTCTGAAACATGTGAATCACACAAGTAACATGCAAATATTGCCTGGCCTCCTTTACCATATACAGTGAGTGGATGACCAACAGCAGCCTGAACACAGAACCGATTCAATGCAGTTCCAAATATTGCATCATAGTCAAACCTGTTACACAACTCTTCATGCATTGCAGTCTCATCTGTTCTTACCCCATATACCACTCCTTGATTCAGATCAGTTGCCCGAATCCCCCAAGCTTTGCAAGTGAAAGCTATGTTATGGGAATCATGTACCTTGCTTAAATGATAAAATGAGCTAGCTTGCTTTGGATACGGCAAAGTGTCTGTCCTTCCGTTGTGAGTGATGGTAATATAACCTTCCTCAATATCAATATTTGGAGTTCCGTATTCACCCATTGTCCCAAGCTTGACTAGATGACAATCCTCTCTGTACTCTTTTATAGCAAAGAGCACGTTCAGTGTCCCGACAACATTGTTTTGCTGTGTATACACAGCTCTTGACCGGTCTATCATAGAGTAAGGAGCGGATCGCTGTTCCCCGAAATGGACAACAGCATCAGGCTCATAGGACTTGAAGGTTTCGGATAAGAACTCAAACTCGCATATATCACCAATGTATAGCTCAATACTTTTCCCAGTGAGAGATTTCCAACACTGAATGCGATCCTGGATGGAGGAAATTGGTGTGAGAGAATCTAGTCCAAGCTGGTGATCAAAAAGACGTCGAACAAGGTTGTCAACAATGGCAACCTCGTAACCTTTGTTAGAAAGGTGGAGGGCAGTTGCCCAACCACAGTATCCATCTCCACCAATGACCATCACTCGCTTCGGTTTAAAAGGGTCGCCAGAACTAGTTTGAACCGGGGCTTCCTGGCCAGTTGAAACTGTAGAAGCATTTACAACTGCCAAACTTTTCCTTGGTTTCTGTTCACGCAAGAAAAGCCGTCTAAATGGATTTTTGGAGTTATCAAAAACAACCGTGTTAGAAAATGATGTTGAGCATTGGTGAAAAGGTTTTAAACAAGGTTTGTTTGAAGCGGAGAAAGTCAAGGAGCAAGAAGATGATAGCAATTGAGCCATTTCGATTAGAGGTTCCTCTAACTATTTCACTACAAGAAAGCTTGAGTATTCCGACCAAAAATTTCCGAGGAACAATGGTTTCTCGCTAAAATTAAGGATTTCCGAGGAACTTTTTCCTCGGTATGTCCATGTCAGAATCTCTGCTACCACTTCCTGCAAACTGAGTGCGGCGCGCTTTTCCAAGATAAATACCGAGGAAAATGTTCCTCGGAAAATATGTTGTCATTATTAAATTCGTTTCAAAGCGTGTATGACCTTATAATGTATTAAACAAGGATTTTATATAGCAAAAAATCATTTTGATACATTTGAGAGAACACTACTCTTCTCTGTCTCACTCTTTCTTTCTCTCTCACAAGGCTGGATCTAATATAGCGCTTCTCATCACTTTCTCACAGAACCAAGCTCGGTCACACAACCATTGAAGAACTCAATCAAATATTCAAAGGTATTCTCATCCTTTTTTTTGTATGATTTGGTGATTAGGGTTTATAATCTTTGAAATATTTTTAGTGATTCTTCTCAAATCTTTCAATAGAAGCTAAAAAAAATCAAGCTGAGTTGAAATTCTCCATTTTTGTTTTTGATTTTTGCTGAACCCACAAAACCCTTTTTCCCCAAAATTCCATTTTTCATTTTAGCTTTAAGTTGACAATTTCTGGTGGATTTTTATGATTTTTTATTCAATTGGTTATTCTTTGGGGATTAGAGTTTATAATCATTTGGGCACCCTTTTTGATTTTGTATGTGGTTTATAATCATGACAGTAGTTAACAATACTCTTTGTAATTCGTAGCAACCTAATGTATAGATTTGAGTTGTGACAGAGAAAACCTGCTAACACATTCCATTGAAATTGGATTAACACAATACTACCATGTAAAACGTCTAATTAAGAAGAATGAAAACTCATGAAAAAGTTAACCAGGTCATGTCTATCTCTAGCTCACTATTCTTTCTTTCTATTTTAGATAATGTTAATTTTTAATTTATTAAAGAATTAAATTTGACGTGAAGAAAATATTTTCACATACAATTTGGCGCTTTTTTGAAATTTAAATTTTGAAACACAGGAAAATAATTATAATTTTTATATTTTTTTTAAATATAATACATTCCGAGGACAACGTTCCTCGGAAACGCTAGTCACTTCTATGTCAGCCACAACAGGTGCGGCAGACTGTGTGTTAGCCGTCACATCTTAATTCCGAGGACATGTTTCCTCGGAAACAAAAGTTCCTCGGAAATTTCCTCGGTATTTGGATTGCAACCAACTATTTTTCCAGGACATGAGTTCCTCGGAAAAAGTTGGTATTCCGAGGAGATTTGGACGATTTCCAAGGAATTTTGTGCCTCGGAATTTCAGTGCTTTCTTGTGGTGTTTCAAAAAGGTTCCTGGAACAAGAGTTAAAATCTGGTCATTTGCATTTGAATTTCAAATCATTTCTTTTTTATTTGAAATGATTAGAGCCCATTTTTTTGATACATTTTGGGAAATTATTTGAGGTATTCAATATAATATAGAAGTGGAACAAGATTACCCTAAAAAAATAGTGCAACAAGATTAACGTTTTTTTTAATAATCTAAAATCTGATTAGAACGATTTTTACAAATAAAAATAAATATTCAATAAAATTTGATCCATATGCTCTTATAAAATTGATTAAAGAAAGTTTATGTGTCAAATACACCAACTTTCTTAGACCTAATTTTGCTTATAGTTAAGGATAAAGTCAATTTGTATTCCTTCTGAATAATTAATAAAATGTTTTCACCAATTTCTCTAACATTCACTTTTTTATTGGATGAAATCATTGTATGTTTCATCAGTTTATATAAGTTTCATTTCCAAAGTGTATGATCCACATTGATTTTAAACAAATAAGAGAGTAAATGTTAGAAAGAGTGTTCAAGAGAAAATTTTGCTAGCCCCATTCAAATAATTAAGGACATACTCAAATTTATATTCGAATATAATCTGGTCTTAGAAAAAAGTTTATTATGAACACATAAAGAAGCCAAGAGGAAAATAAAGATTAATTTCATTTATCATTTCAAATATATACATATAAATATATACATACATACATACATACATACATACATACATACATACATACATACATACATACATACATACATACATACATACATACATACATACATACATACATACATACATACATATATATATATATATATATATATATATATATATATATATATATATATATATGTTGTCATCATCTATAAAAATAAAAATCAAAGTTTAAATATTTTTTTTTCCTCTAAATACACCAACTTTTATTTTTAGTCTCTCTAAAAGCTTTGGTCACTCTAAATATTAATAAATATTTTATTACAAATTCAAGTCGCATGTTCCAAGTGATTTTTTTTATGAGGCATGTAATTGATAAGTACATAAAATATCATTAGTTTAATGATTTAACTATTAAATTTTTAATATTTATTAATTGATTTATCTATAACTTCAAAGTGAAGATTAAATAATTAACTTATTAAATTAATTAATATTTTAAGGTTTTAACAATGATATGTCATAAAAGCAATGGCTAGAATTGCTAACAGAAAAATAGAGACAAAAGTTTAAGGGAAAATTTGAGAGAGACTAAAAATAAAAGTAAATATATTAGTTAAAGGAATTGAAATTAGAGAAATGATATTTGAACAACGTTTTGGTACAATTTTTCAATAATTTTCTCTCTTATATTCACATTGTTTTGTTATTCTCTCTTTTCTTTTTCTTTTTTCTTTTTATTGTTTTGACCAATAAGCGGAGAAAACAACGATGTTATCTCAAAGGTTGTCACAAAATAGTTCTACAAATATTATTTCTCTTTGAAATATATTCATCTAAAACATATAAGGTAGGTTTCTCAGGCTATAAAATCAACACGAGATATAGTTTCCTTTATAACCATGCACCAATTATTTTGAGAGTGAGAGAGCATCATGGGATCAGAAACAGTCTCTCAAATAATCCCTGTCGTTGACTTGTCCAACCAAAACATGAAACCTGGTACTGACACATGGGTCTCAGCTTGCAATTTTATGAAGACTTCACTAGAAGACTATGGTTGTTTCGTAGCACACTATGATAAAGTTGGCAAAGAACTTTGTGACAAAGTTATCTTTGGAATTGAAGAATTCTTCAAGCTCCCTTTGGAAACAAAAGCGCAAAAGATAAGTGATAGACCTTTCCATGGCTACTCAGGACAACTCTCAACACTTCCCTTATATGAATCTTTGGATATCCAAGATCCATTAACTATGCTTGGATGTCAAATATTCACCAAAATCATATGGCCTCAAGGAAATGATCGTTTCTGGTTGGTATACTCTTTCCATAATATAGATTCATGAAGCACAGACACTCCTCGGATTAAACATGTCCCGGTGTCAGACACGTGTTGTGTCCGACACAGACACGACACTGATACTTATAATTGCAATGAATTATGTGATTTTCTCAAATTATTAGTGGTCTCGGCGTGTCAGTGTCCGTGTCGTGTCCGATGTCTGTGTCCGTATCTGTGCTTCATATTCTCTTATCTTGAAATTCCATCAAAATATATATTTATTGATTATAAATGATAGATGTTTAATTTTGATTACAGCGAAAGCTTCAATGAGTACTCCAAATTGTTGGGAGAATTAGACCATATAGCAAAGAGGATGGTGTTTGAAAGCTATGGTGTTGATATGAAAATATGTGAATCATTGATAGAATCAAGCAATTATCTCATTCGATGCTTGAAATATAGAACAAGAGAGATGGATGAGAAGGATTTGGGATTAACACCTCATTCAGACTTGACCATTATATCTGTAGTACATCAGCTAAATAATCTAAATGGCTTGCAAATCAAATTGAAAAATGGTGAATGGACTGAGGTTGAGGCCTCACCTTCCTCCTTTGTTGTCTTAGCAGGGGACGCATTCACGGTGAGTATACAATTAATTCTCAATCATAAACATTAATTGGTCTAAAAAATAATTGTCTTGGACCGACTCAACAATGTTTAGATGATGATACATGTCTCTTCTAATTTAACCTAGGTCTCGAGTCTAAATATAGATGTATTTTTCATTTGCTAGATATGGAGTAACGGAAGGATACGTGCATGTGAACATAGAGTTATAATGAATGCAACCAAAACAAGATACTCAGCTGCATTATTTTCTTTTGCTAGTAAGATTATGGAGATACCAAAAGAGCTTGTGAATGAGGAACATCCCTTGCGTTTTAAACCAACATTCGACCATTATGATTATCTTCGTTTCTTTCAAAAGGAAAAAATGAAAGAACCTATTTCACGCATGGAAGCCTATTGTGGAATTAATTTCAAGCCTTCAACAATATGAATGAATCAACTTTCTCTTGTCTATTAAGAATTGTGTGGAAATGAATTGTGTGTTGCTGTATACATGAATGTGTTGGTTGCTGCCTTATGTGTGCTCTTCTAGGATTATTTTTTCTTTTACTTTGTAATAATTTGTGTGTTACTATTGTAAACAATGTATTTAATGAAAGTCTAAAGTTTGTAATCGATGAAAGTAAATGTCAATCCTTTCGTAAGTGTTTTATGAGCTCAAAAGTTTTCTATGCATTGGTTTCGAGCACCATCGCATCACCCTTAATTTTCTAGTTATGATTATAGGGACAAAAGAAGTTCAACTTTTATGGGAATTAATCAGTTCTACGCTCCAATTATGTGCTCGGGGAATTTAATTGGTAGCAGACAATACTCGAAAAAATAACACATTTAGTATCTTACTATCATCGGCTAATCGTGCATATGTTCATATCATTTCACATTTTTATAATCCAGCATATTATAAATTCAAACCTATTTATCGTACATAATAGTATATTTTAATTAATCTCCAAATTAGATGACATAATGCTTGGCAAAGTTCTCTCTTTCAATGAAAACGAGACAAAAATTTATTCCAAAATATGAATACACTTTTCAAATAATCACCTAAAAGACATGAAAGATAATAACTTAAATGTTGGACAGAAAATGAAACATAGTTTTTTTTTAAACAGAAAATGAAACTTTTTTTTTTTTGAAGAATAAACAGAAAATGAAACATATTGATCAATAATTATAGCAAATCCATAATTATAAAACAATAAAAGTATTAAGATATCCGGTTGTAGAGGACCTAAAATTATGTCTTTTAGTAAGTTTCTATCAAGAGGACGGTTACCAATAAATATGGTTGTACAATATAGCTTCAAATATATTTCTGTAGTACGACATTCTTTGGATATTGAAGAAAAATATAAGCAAAAACGTTACAATCAATGTGAGCAATAACGTGTCAGCTCAATCTTTCTGACCCTACCATATAACCGAGGGATTATTTATTTATTTTGTGAAGGCGGCGAAGGGACTAAATTAATTCATAGACTCATTTGTTATTAGGATATGCTAACAAGTGCCTCGAAGACACTTATTGTTTCATAAATTCGAGCGGGAACTTGATCAATCTCTACAATTTTGAGGACCAAAATGAAATGATGATTCACCTCAGATAAAATTCAATCAAAGGATACGAAGTACAATTCATACTCATTTATTGAAAACTTTCTTCGTACTATTTTATCAACACATAAAATAGCATCATTACACTGATAACAACACATTAAACAGCATCATTACACTGATATTATATTACAAATGGTAATAGTAAACACAACAAAAGTCCCTACGTACACATATGACTCGAGGAAAAACACTTTGAAACTCCAAAGATCTATTCTACATTAGGGTATGAAGGTTTCACATATCAATCCCGAGATTATAGTATACAAAAGCTAGAATAAAGCAATTTGAAACATTCAATCCAATGCAGCACAATCTAATCACAAGTGTCATAATTATGTAGGATAAGATTATGCCAGCAGCCAAGCACACACCTTAGGATGAAAGAGTTTTTGTTTTGACCCCAACCTTTCTCCAAGAAACACCAGGCATAATTTGCTTAGTGTCAACCCGGTCTTTGTACTGAACCGCAAAGTTAAGCAGTGAATCAATGAGAGAATCTGAAAGAAAGTGTGGCTTGAGTCCAAGATCAACTAGTTTAGTGTTTTTGCAGTTGTAATAATGCTCCTCTAACTCCACTCTAGGGTTAGGCACTGATATGGTTTTCACATCAAGGCCCAACTTCTCACCAGCTTTCGTAACAAGCTCAGCTAGTTCAGTCACTTTAAATTGCTCAGTAAATTGATTGAAGACTCGGAACTCTCCAGGGTTAGCCGGGTTTGCAATGGCAAGCTCAACACATTGAACTGTATCTCTTATGTCAAGGAAGGCCCTAGTCTGAAACATGTGAATCACACAAGTAACATGCAAAAAATTAATTAGTGGCAAAGAATACTTGTTGCATTACCATCTATACACTAGTAGTAGCCATTTCCATTAACAAATTTTTCAGCATCCACCATGTTCGTATGTAAATCTCATCTTGTACTTCTAAACCATATTGAATTTCACGGTAATAAAAACCCATATTGAATATGCTGACTATCCAAGAAGTAATTTAAACAATAAATTGAGTATAGAAAACAGAACTCTTAGATTGAAAGATCTTCGCCTAAAGTTTTGAAGGGTACGCGAAACCTATTCATTGAAGATCAAGCCTTACATTTATTTTGCTATATGTGTGCTTCTCCTATTAATAACACATTTTTTTTAACATTATTCCACACAAAAAATATTTTTTTAATCTTATTTTCTAGGCTTATTCAATCACCCGGTCCCTTAACTTCATTGATTGTCTCAATTTGGTCCCCTAACTATAATTTGTACCAATTTGGTCCTCTATGTTTTGCTCTGTTACTAGTTTTAGTCCTTTCTGTTGGTTTCTCTCAAAAAAACGTGAACAGAAAGGACTAAAACTAGGAACGGAGCAAAACATAGGGGACCAAATTGGTACATAAGTTAACGTTTTTTTTGAGAGAAACTACCAGAAAGGACTAAAACTAGTAACGAAGCAAAACATAGGGGACCAAATTGGTACAAATTATAGTTAGGGGACCAAATTGCGACAATCAATGAAGTTAAGGGACCGGTTGATTGAATAAGCCTATTTTCTAAAAAAATATCTGATGTGTTCAAAAAAATTAATTCATATAGTATTGATATTACTAACATTGATCAATAAAATGAAGAGACAAAAAACTCCATTTGAGGTACTACTCTATTGAAAGCATGAAATCTTTTAGAAATAGATTCAGAATCTATGCACATAAAAAAAGGTATTTTTTTTCAATTTTAGCCATCATATTTTCCGCAGTTATATGGTTTAATTATTTTCATCACTAAAATGATTGCTTAGCTGTAACTGTAAAAACTTGAAAGTCAAGATGTAGTCAACAAATCATCAATGAAGTAGCAGTCAGTGTTTGATTTGATTTCTGCATTCCTTAGCAGTTTTTCTTTTCGACACAATTTTGGATCAGGTTAATATGCTTAATAAGTTAATAATGGAAGTAAATGTCAACGCAGGTTATTATAAAATGTATTCTACGAGGTAATTAAACTTTTGATGAATATTTTAATAGTCATTGTTAATTTTCTTTAACCACTAAGAAGCCTCACCAATACTCTTTAATTCTGCACCAGTAATGACATAAACACATCCAAGTTCGAAAAGTTTGAAAAATTCAAAAAATCTATGATTTTGCCATTGGAAACAGTCACTGTTCTACTTATCAGTTATCAATAAGAAATAAACAAGGGATTGGTATGTTACCTGGCCTCCTTTACCATATACAGTGAGTGGATGACCAACAGCAGCCTGAACACAGAACCGATTCAATGCAGTTCCAAATATTGCATCATAGTCAAACCTGTTACACAACTCTTCATGCATTGCAGTCTCATCTGTTCTTACCCCATATACCACTCCTTGATTCAGATCAGTTGCCCGAATCCCCCAAGCTTTGCAAGTGAAAGCTATGTTATGGGAATCATGTACCTTGCTTAAATGATAAAATGAGCTAGCTTGCTTTGGATACGGCAAAGTGTCTGTCCTTCCGTTGTGAGTGATGGTAATATAACCTTCCTCAATATCAATATTTGGAGTTCCGTATTCACCCATTGTCCCAAGCTTGACTAGATGACAATCCTCTCTGTACTCTTTTATAGCAAAGAGCACGTTCAGTGTCCCGACAACATTGTTTTGCTGTGTATACACAGCTCTTGACCGGTCTATCATAGAGTAAGGAGCGGATCGCTGTTCCCCGAAATGGACAACAGCATCAGGCTCATAGGACTTGAAGGTTTCGGATAAGAACTCAAACTCACATATATCACCAATGTATAGCTCAATACTTTTCCCAGTGAGAGATTTCCAACACTGAATGCGATCCTGGATGGAGGAAATTGGTGTGAGAGAATCTAGTCCAAGCTGGTGATCAAAAAGACGTCGAACAAGGTTGTCAACAATGGCAACCTCGTAACCTTTGTTAGAAAGGTGGAGGGCAGTTGCCCAACCACAGTATCCATCTCCACCAATGACCATTACTCGCTTCGGTTTAAAAGGGTCGCCAGAACTAGTTTGAACCGGGGCTTCCTGGCCAGTTGAAACTGTAGAAGCATTTACAACTGCCAAACTTTTCCTTGGTTTCTGTTCTCGCAAGAAAAGCCGTCTAAATGGATTTTTGGAGTTATCAAAAACAACCGTGTTAGAAAATGATGTTGAGCATTGGTGAAAAGGTTTTAAACAAGGTTTGTTTGAAGCGGAGAAAGTCAAGGAGCAAGAAGATGATAGCAATTGAGCCATTTCGATCAGAGGTTCCTCTAACTACTTCAAACACGTTCCTGAAACAATAATTAAAATCCGGTCATTTGCATTTCACTTCAAATAAAAATACAATATACATAGTTCATAGCGCAATTGAGTAAGAGACTCACTAACTTAATTTCCATCTTTGTATATCAAGAACAAGTAACCAAAAGCAAAGACTAATAATTTCATCATCAGGCATCAACACTCAACAATCGTGTGAATAAAAATCAACATAAGGAACAGACGCGCTTTGAGAAATGGAAGATAAGATAAGCAATTATGATCATTATCAATTTTGTAGGGTATAAAATCACTGTGAAGTGCTTCAAATTAAACCATTTTTCATTACCTCTTTCCCTTTCTTTTTACTGAAATTACCTCCATTCCTAACCACTTCAGAACAATTTTAACCAAATCAAATTTATCTAGAATTTCCATTAATTTAAAATAAAGCTTTTATTCCAATAACAATAATCCACCCAAACACAAGTAATGATTCTGAAAATCAACAAAAAGGACTTGACCCACATAAAGAAAATGAAGTATGAAAATAAAGTTATAACCTTTACATGCTCAAAAGACTCTAAACACAATTCAATCCATGCCCACTTCATAAAATTGTGCAAACATGGAAAACAACAGAACAATTCAAGTGAAGAAGGATATAGGTTGAAAAAGAGGATAACTAACCTGGAGAGAATGCAAAATTAGAGTGTAGAGTGAAATGGATTTTGCTAACATGTGGGTTCTGGATAAACCCTTTCTACAATGCAATATTTGAGTTTCGATAACAAGTATCAATTGGGGTTCATAGGAATATCCTTCTCTTCTCTCTCTCTCTCTCAACACTTTATCAGATTAGTTTTTTTTTTTTTTTTTTTTGATAAAATGATCTTGGATTGGATCTTAATGATGGCCCAATTGTAAGTTCTTATTTAAGTGAATAGTCAAATTTGCCCTCCAAATCGTCGTGATTAAATATCCCCAGTGTGAAATGCGAACAACACTCTTTTTTTAATCTTCTCTCTAACACCCGCTCTTATATTGGTTGGGCAAAATTCATGTAAGTCTCATAATTTTATGGGATCTATTTCAAATGTGTGTTACTCGCATGAATTTCATTCAATAAAAGAGTGTTCGAAAGAGAGTGTTCATATCCCTTTGTTCAACCTCTTAAAAAAGTTGATATGTAACAATGATCAGGTCGTAACTCAGTACATTTTGGGTCGTTCAATCTTTCAAAAAAGTTAATCGGTAGTTACACTTCGAACAAAAAATAATGATTAGGTCGTAACTCTCGGTAGATTTTGTGTTGCTCAACCTCTCAAAAAATTCGATAGTTGCACTTCAAACTAAAACACAATGATCAAGTCGTAACTCTCAGTAAATTTTGTAAAATGGAAAATTAAATCTGATAAATCCAAGAAGCTTTTAAGTTGTCCGAAGGAGAGGCGTGTAAAGCAACCATCCCAAATTGAAACATCATTCATATAGTTTTTAGGATTTTACAAAGGAAAATTCTACCTTTTTTTCAAGGATGGAAAATTCTACCTTATGGTCCTGTTTTTTTTTAAAAAAAAAAACAAAGGATGGAGTAAAATAATAATAATTACTATATTGTAGTTCTTGAAATCAATTTTAAATATTTTTTGAATTTATTGTGAATTTTGTAACTAAATATGTTAAATTATTAAAAATTTTATTAATTGAAATTTTTATTTAACATATTAAATACTATTTAAACAAATATGTCAGTTTCCAAAGAATTATTAATTTTTTTAATAAAATGTTAGGAAAAAAAATTAAAAGTGATTTCAACATTAAAAAAAAGTACTTTTTTTTTGGTAGTGAAAAAAAAAGGTACTTACTATCATTTTAGTTGGTTCATAGTTTTCCAAAAAAAAATTGTTTTAAGTGTTTTTTTAAATATGGATCATGTCCCATTTACTTGTGAGGACCATAGAAGCTTGCTTTAACTCATAAATTTCATATTTGATGATGCGGCATGTTATCGGATCTATGTAACACATGTCTATTTAACAACATAAGTTAACGAAAAAATTAATTACATGACGAACATATTACAATTCTTTGAATGTATTTCCAATTTGTAAAGTTTTTTTGTTTATTATTTTGATCAATGTTTACAATTTCGAGAACTAGTTTATCTATTCCTTCTTCTAATTTATATACTTTCAACCCAATATATGGTTAAAAAGTATATTTTAGTTTAATAATATAATTATTTAGAATATAAACTTATCTGTATCATGAAATTTTTACTTACTATATTTTATTTAAATTTAAATAGCTAATGAAAATGATAACCTCTTCAAAATAAATTTGGATATTCTGATACTATTGGTAAAATGTTGATGTTAATCTTGATAAAAAAGACCTAATGAAAAGCATAAGACTAGATTATCTCAATTTCATATGACAAAAAAATGGAGAAAATGTCACTAGTAACGATTATCAGCTAACTCGTGACAACTAATAGGATCAGTTGATCAAGCTTCGTTGCATAGCATAGCATGACTAATTATACATCTATTTAAATTCAAATATGCTAATCAAAACAAGTAAAGAAACCAAGCACTCATTGCTTTTCACTTCATTTGTGGATGTTTGAGGAATTTTTACAGTCAGAAGACAAGAACAATAATATGCAATACAATATCTCCCCAAATAAATAAAATATATCTATAAGATTGTACACACAACATTCAATATCCTCTATATATTTTCTTCCTAAGAGACATATTGACACATCAGAGATCTCACACAATGTTGTCACAGACAATAAACTGCAGAATCATCTCAAAGGATTATGTTCAAAAAGATATCCTTGTTGACCTGCACATTTAGATTGAAACACCAAAATCAGACTCCTCAAGACAGTAGCAATGAACTAGAAACTATTAAAATACATGTTTTTGTTTATGATTGATATAAAACTATTCCTTCTATGTGTCTGTCTCAATTGTAGTTTACCATATATTTACCTTTCAGCTTGTTTGAAGTTGGCATGACTGCATTTTGCATGCAAAGCCATTCTTGTATTTAGCAGGTTTCAATGTTTTACAGTTGGCACGACTGTCTCGAAAGCTTCCACCAACAGCTCCACTTTTCTCTTCCTAGCCGGGGTTAATTTGGAAACAACCTGTCTAAGTGCATAATCAAGCATCCATTCTTCTGTGCCTTTTCTTTCTGCCATATCTTGATGCCTCAATTGAACTTTTTCATCTTCTGAATCGGGTTCTAATGGTAGATATCTAGGCTCTCTTGGGTTGAATTTCCTTACTTTTTCCAATGCCTTGATGAATCTCCTAAGAAGTACCACTTTTTTAAGATTGCTCCAATTTCTAGACAGTTTCTGGTTCGGTTTGTTTACCTCCTTTGATACTGATTCTTCTTTTCGTTCCTCGGCTATTCCATTTCCAGATTCCATCTTTTGATCTTTTTGGTTCAAGCCTTCACTGTAAATTTCTCCAGTTCTGTCAATTGTGCTGTTGTCAGGAAGTGGCTGTGTGTCTGGAAGGATTGAATCAATTGCGTCTTCTACCATCTTGATGGCTTCAATCTGTCGGAGCTCAATTTCAGAATCCGCCACAGCACGATCTTTGAAGGGCATATCTTGAATAACCACAGGTGTACTTTCACCAGAGACAGAAGTTTCTCTTGTTGTGCTATCTTCATACTTTGAATCTTTTTCATCTGCCACATCAGTTGATGTCTTGGAATTGTTTTCTGTCATATCTGATACCATGTGCTTAAACACCGTGAACCACAGTCCTGTGCTGCCTTGTTTCTCTAGCTGATTCTCAGATTCTACAACAGCACTTGTAGGAGCTTCAGATTTTTCCAGTTGATCTTTTTTAACCACATCTTTGATGTCTGTTGTTGGTTCATCTAATAGGTTTGAAGGGGCTTCTGGAACAACCAAATTAGATCTCAGTGATCTTACAAGACCATTCAGGATTAAGCTTTTAGTCACTGAAAATTGTTCACCATGACCACCAATGACATCCTTGGATTTTGTATTCAAATCTGATACCAGATCTTCTGGAACTTCATCGACCATTCGTTTGGTTGGAGCCTCCTCATGACAACTGCTTATAGTTTCTACTGGCTTAATAGGCTTGCAAAGTTCAGGCATTGGATTGTCACTAGCTTTATCAGAAAATTCCATAGTACTATCATTTGAGAATGATACTTTTCCAAGCAATGTCTTAGCAGATAAAACTGAGGAAGCATCAAGTGATTGACTTGGATTTTCCTGAGATTCCACTGTTGCAGAAGATCGCGATCCATTTTCAGCATCTTGAATTGGCCGAAGTGTTTCAAAAGCTTCTATTAGAAGTGTCACTCTTTGTCTTTGAGCTGGTGCGAGTTTAGAAATAACCTTTTGAAGTGCATAGTCAAGCATCCACTCTTCCGATTTTTTTCTCTCTTCCGATGTTTGGCGGTTAAGGAAAACTTTTTCCCCTTCGAAGTTGGCATCTGAAGTCAATTCTCTTGGTCTTCTTGGATTGATGTTTCTTACCTTATCTAATGCCTTTACAAACCTTTTCAACATGATTAGCTTTTTCAGATGGCTCCAGCTTTTTGGTTTGTTCTCCGTCTTCTGTGCTTCTTTAGGAGTTTCTGTGAAACTTGTGGCATTCATTTCTTCTCTCTCACCTTCACTCTTTTCTAAGAGTACTTCATCTGAGCCGTAGCTTCTAGATTTTGAATGATCATCAGAAGAGAGGTCTTCAGCTTCAGGTAGAAGAATTTCATCAAATGCTTTTTGCACAAGCTCAACTACATTCTTCTTTTCATCATCCATATCCGAGTCTGTTTCACTGTAATTGTGAAAAGAAGAGCTGTTTCCTCCATTAAACGCGACATCATCTTGCTCTCTACCTTCTTTGTCCTTACCAACAAAGGGAAGCTTATTATCACATTTTCCTGTGTTACTTAATACTGCATGCTTATACATCAAATGCCACTTTTTTATATATCTCTGATCTCTTTCCTGCACTCCATATGGCACATCAGTAGTACTCGTACCATGTTTAGGACCTTCCTGCACAATACTCTTCAGCTGCACTTTATAATCTGGCTCCATATTTTCGCCTTCGGCTGTTACTTCCTCCTCCAATATCCTAGTGTCGCAAACCGGAAACTTGACTACTTCTGTTGATGTTAATTCCACATTAGCACTTTCATCATTTTTCTTACATGCATCCATATTCTTGTCATTCCTTTCTCTCTCAGTTACCTCAAAATCCCTTCCACCGTTTATTTCTTCCTTGCTATGATTCGAGGAAGCATCAAGTGATTGAATCGGATTTGCCTGAGACTCCACCGTTGCAGAAGTTTGTGGTCCATTTTCAGCATCTTGAAGTGGACGAATAGTTTCAAAAGCTTCTACTAAAAGTGTCACTCTTTGTCTTTGAGCAGGTGCGAGTTTAGAAATAACCTTTTGAAGTGCATAATCAAGCATCCACTCCTCAGATTTTTTCCTCTCTTCTGATGTTTGGCGGTTAAGAAGAACTTTCTCTGCTTCGAAGTTGGCATCTGAAGGCAATTGTCTTGGTCTTCTTGAGTTGATTTTTCGTACCTTCTCTAATGCCTTTACAAACCTTTTCAAGAGGATTACCTTCTTCAGATGGCTCCAGCTTTTTTGTTTGCTCTCCACCTTCGGCACTTCTTTAGGAGATTCTGTGAAAGTTGTGGTATTCCTTTCTTCAATTTTACCTCCACTCTTTTCTAAGAGTACCTCATCTGTTTCATTGCCTCTAGATCTTGAATGACCATCAGAGGAAAGGTCTTCAACTTCAGGGAGAAGAATCTCATCAAATGCTTTCTGCACCAGCTCGATTATATTCTTCTTTTCATCATCCATATCTGATTCTGTTTCACTATGATTGTGACAAGAAGAGTTGTTTCCTTCATTATCTTCCTCTCCACCTTCTTTTTCCTTTTCGACAAGAGGAACCTTATTTTCACATTTTCCTGTATTACTTAATACTGCATGTTTATACATCAAATGCCACTTTTTTATATATTTCTGATCTCTTTCCTGCACTCCATATGCCACACTTGTAGTACTGCTAGGTTTAGGCTCTTGTGTAGAACTCTTCTGCAGCACTTCATAGTCTGGCACCATATGCTTGTCTTTGGTTGAAGTGTCGCATTCATTAACTGTGGATGATGGAGCGTCATGAGGCTTAAAAGGTGATGATTCTGTCGCCACATTTTTCACATTCTGCCGAGAGTTACCATCTGCACTGTGGACAGTTTCGGTTTTCTGAGTAGCTTTCCTTGCATTACCAACTTGCTTTGATCTGCCATCCTTTTTCGTGGACTTTTGTGACTTCAACTGACGCCTCCACATCGACACAAAGCCCTTCAACGGAGGCAGATCACCATGGCGATGACCATGAAGAGAGCAGTAAGCATATGTACAAACCTTAACAGCTGATACTCCTTGAGAACTACTTCCCTCTTGTGGGAGGTCAATGTGATTAGGGAAATGGGAATCCTTGATAGTGGAAGAGCAAGTGGCTTTATGCAAACTTGGTTTTCTTGATGAGATCCTCACAGGCTTCAAGCTTAATCTTCTAGTCATGATTCTTTGGGACTTGTTACCGGCATCACTTGTACTACTCCTATTATTCCCATCACTGCCATCAGTGGATTCAGAATATAGCTGCTTTGTTGATTTAGGTCCCTTGACAGTTAAAAGCTTGATTGATCTTAATGACTTCATCTTCCTCTTTTGTGTAATCTGCCATAGGCAACAACATTATTACTTACTCACTCCATCCCACAATAACTATCACATTTGACTATTTCACACGGATTAAGAAAACATGTAAATACAAGAAAGAGAATCGTGATCTTCCTACCAACTTAAACTACTCAAATCCAATGTTGTCAAATAGTAGCTATATAGCGTAGCGGAATTTTAACAAACTACTATTGTCCCGTGATATGCAATTTAGTACATAGTGTTGTCAAATAGCGTATATAACACTATGATCATAATTCACAACCTCTCCGCGATTGACTACACAGTCAAAATCACATATATAAAATTCAAGGTTTTCAGAATCAGCAAACATTACCTGAAAACCATCCTTTGCATGAGAACTACCAGTGGCCTTCATGTAATTGGGCGATGCCTCTACCATATCAGTTGTTATCACTTTATGATCATAGTGTGGTTTCCTTCCTCTGCTGGACAATCTTTGAAGCTTCATTGATCTCACTTTCTTCATTTTCTTCTTAGATTCCAATTTTCCTATGTATTCTTGATGGCTAGAATCAGATTCCTCTGCTTCAATCACTTCCTCAGATTCAATCTGAGCCTTTTGATTCATCATTTTACAGTGTCTGTTTAATTCATAGAATAAAAATAATATGGATTGAGTAAACTAATTTATTACACTAAGGAAAACAAATGAAGCAAAAAAAAAAAAAAATTGCACCTGATGATAAATAATGATAATCCTTGACTTGAGCAATGGTATTTGTTTTTCTTCACTTGATGTGGAGAATTAGTTGTTTTTTTGTCTTTGCAAAGGAAATTACTTGGAAGAGTTTAGCATGGAATCTTGTCTTCAAGACTTGTACAGTTGTCTTTGTTTTCCTATATGTTTTAACTAGATTTATTATTATTAATTATTATTATTATTAATTAATGAATATTACAAACTTTATAACTAAGGAGAAAAGTGAATTGTGACTTTTGTGGAATTGGGTTCATGTTGAGAATTGAACGTGTCAAAAGATAATAAAAAAGGTGGCATGGGTCCAAGAGGTGCTTGACTAGAACTCTAGGAGGGAGGAATATTTCCATGTGGTTGAATTGGAATTTTCTTTGGTCAATTGGCTAAACGTGGAAACAATTCATTTATATTCATTTATGATTTATGTTTGGTCGCTGAGGTTAAAGGATATGATGTGGCAACCAATCACATTTTGTCATCAAAACAAATAATCATTTGACTACTTTTTAGTATTTAAAAATCGTTAAATATGAGGTACTCCATATTCTGTAAAAAGAAATTAATACTAGTTTAGAGACTCGGCGTTACTCGGGTTAGATATTAAATAAGTTTATATGAACGAATACACATGTAAGTATATTAATTGAATTTATTTATATAATATCTTAAAAATAATTGGGTAAATATCTTAAAAATATCTCATTTTGATTTGTTCAAAAAAAAATATCTTAAAAATAAATATATATGGTGAGATGAATAATTGGGTAATATACAACGGTTTAGGTTTTTTTTTTAGAGAAACATGGTTTAGAGTTTGCTATATATAGCCGAGTTTGCATGAAAATTAGGGTAGCCGAGTTTGCATGAAAATTAGGGTATTCTGTTTGTAAACGTATTAAATAAGTGTACAACAACTTGTCAAAAAAGAGTCTAAAGAAACAATAGATATATACAAACGATGACTCAACAGGATAGGAATGAAAAGCTCAACAGCGGGGATAAATATTAGGGATTAATACGTTATAGAGGAAATTTGTTAGGTTAAATTGGTGCGCTACATTTTAGATGGAATTTGTTAGGTTAAATTGTTGCTAACCTAATGCAGCATTTGAGAGGGAAATTATTAGGTTAAGTTGTTGCAGACCTAATAAAATTAACTAGATTTTTGACCCATGCTCCGCTCGGGTTTATTATAAAGGGATTGACATGCGAATAATAAAATGCAATATATAATAGGTAGTTGTTGCAGACCTAATAAAATTAACTAGATTTTTGACCCATGCTCCGCTCGGGTTTATTATAAAGGGATTGACATGCGAATAATAAAATGCAATATATAATAGGTAACGGTGAAAAAATAACACGTGATAATCCATAGTAGACAAAATAAAACACTTCATAAAATGTATGAAATCTAAAAATATTATAAAAGAAAAATCGGTAATCCTATCAATAATTCGGGTATATATAACCAAGTTTACATAGAAATTAGGGTAGCCGAAAAAAAAGTATAAAATAGAAGGCATCAAACGTGATCATTGATATGCTCATAGTTTCTAGAACAAACGTGCAACATCAAATAAGTGTAGAAAATATTTTCTTAAAAAAAAAGGCAAGTGGATAGGAATGAAATTGGTGTGATGCATTTTTTTAGATGGAATTTGTTAGGTTAAATAATTGCAAACCTAATAAAGCAAATGAGCGGGAAAAAATTAGGTTAAATTGCAGCAGGCGAAACAAAATTAATAAATAAGGATAAGTGTAGAAAATATTTTCTTCAAAAAAAAAAAAGGCTAGAGGATAGGAATGAAATTGGTGCGATGCATTTTTTTTAGATGGAATTTGTTAGGTTAAGTAATTGCAAACCTAATAAAGCAAATGAGCGGGAAAAAATTAGGTTAAATTGCTGCAGACGTAACAAAATTAATAAATAAGGATAAGTGTATAAAATATTTTCTTCAAAAAAAAAAGGCTAGATGATAGGAATGAAATTGGTGTGATGCATTTTTTTAGATGGAATTTGTTAGGTTAAATAATTGCAAACCTAATAAAGCAAATGAGCGGGAAAAAATTAGGTTAAATTGCTGCAGACGTAACAAAATTAATAAGTAAGGATAAGTGTAGAAAATATTTTCTTCAAAAAAAAAAGGCAAGTGGATAGGAATGAAATTGGTGCGATGCATTTTTTTAGATGGAATTTGTTAGGTTAAATAATTGCAAACCTAATAAAGCAAATGAGCGGGAAAAAATTAGGTTAAATTGCTGCAAACGTAACAAAATTAATAAATAAGGACAAATAAGGATTGGTGCGATGCATTTTTTTAGTATTAAATAAGTGTACAAAATATTTCCTTCACAAAAAAAGTGTACAAAATATTGTAAAAAAAAAAGGCATGGAATTGGTGCGATGCATTTTTTTAGTATTAAATAAATGTACAAAATATTTCCTTAAAAAAAAAGTGTACCAAATATTGTCAAAAAAAAAAGACATGAAATTGGTGCGATGCATTTTTTTAGTATTAAATAAGTGTACAAAATATTGTAAAAAAATAAAAAAAAAGGCAAGAGGATAGGAATGAAATTGGTTTGATGCATGTTTTTAGATGAAATTTATTAGGTTAAATTACTGCTATTCTAATACAGCAAATGAGCGGAAAAATATTAGGTTAAATTGTTGCAGACTTAACAAAATTGATAAACAAGGATTCAATAGCTCTTAGACTAAAACACAATATAATACATTCACATAGAAATAATCTATTCCATTTCTAATTTTTTTTTCTAATTTTTTTTTGTGAACTATTCCATTTTTCATTTTTTTTTGCTGGTAGCTGGGGTTCGAACCCCGGACCTTTCATATATTATACAATTATACATTGTCTCATCCAACTGATCTAAGTTCACGAGAACATTCCATTTTTAATTTAATATAACTAATCAATTTTTTTCAAGGGGACAAATCAATTACTTAATTAATTTAATTTTTTACATTTATTAAGTCAACTTAATTTGCTGAAAGAAATTAAGAGATTATACACTATGAGTCGATGCAAATTAATTTTAGATTGACATATTCCATAAAATTCTTGTCAAAAAAAAATATTCCATAAAATTCTTTAGTTTTTTTTTGACACAAAGACGAAATGTAACTCTTATAAACTCAAACACATGCCGAGTTAGGGAGATTCGAACTTTTTTTTTGAGAAGCTAAAATGATATATAAATAACAATAGTTTACCCCGCACAAGGTGTGCAAAGGTTAAACCACCCAACAATATTTACAACTGTCAAGGTGCCAGCAAACTCAAGCACTGGCCAAAACAGGCAACAACGAAACAAACAAAATTACAAGAGAACTCCCATGCAAGGAAACGGGTTCTTACACCAATCATGATAACTATAGGTGAAAGTAACCTGTCTTGCTTTAATCCACATAAAAGAATTCAATTTCACCTTTTCAAGTCAAACAGAAGGAGTAGAGGCCACCTCTTGAAAGACCTGGTTGTTCCTTTCCTTCCATATTACCCACACAGATGCAAACCAAATAATTTTTAGAAACAAATGAGTAACTCTTGGTAATCTTGCCATATAGATAAATTGATGTAAATGTTGTCTAATATCTCCAGGACCGACAGAAGAGATACCTAACCAATGCCAAACCTGATACCAAATAGAACTAAAAATCACACAGTCAAGAAATAAATGTTTGGCCGTTTCTGGATGACCACACCCTGATACACACGCCACATTGGCTGATGTAAGAACACTTTGACGCACCAAGTTGACTTTAATTGGCAACCTGTTACGAAGAAGCCGCCATGCAAACAGAGAGACCTTAGACGGAATATGATTATGCCAAACATTGAAGTCATGATTTCTGACCGCCGGATCACCTGAGTCAGTAAGAAAGCGGTATGCACTCCTAACTGAGTAACCATGAGTAGGATCTAAAAACCACCGCCATTTATCAGAAGCGTGATCCTGCAAAACAATGATATGAAATAAAGATGAACACTCCCTCACACCTTCCTCCTCCCAGGCTAATAAACGCCGCCACCATAACCACGCTCCACCCCCTCCTCCCACCCGAGCCTACTCATCTCCTCCACCGTGCCCTCCTTATCCACCGCTAAATCATAAAGACGGGGGAATTTGTCACACAATGGAATGTCCCCCACCCACATATCATGCCAAAATAAAGTGTCTCGTCAGTCACCTAAAACCCGCTGAATGTTGTTATCAAACCACCTCCTAACACCCTCTCCAACCCCCTCACGAACCCTACACAACATCCTCCACCAAGGCGAGCTAAGGTTGCCCCCCTCTACCAAACGCCCCCCAACCTCACCATACCGGGCTTTCAGAACAAGATACCACAACCCCTCCTTATCTGTCAACAACCTCCAACACCACTTCCCCAGCAAAGCTAAATTAAAAGCACATATCCGCCTAACCGTCCATCCTCCTGACCCCCCCCCCCCCCCCCCCCCCCAAAAAAAAAAAAAATCTTATAAACAAAGATTCAATAGAAGGGATTATACATGCAGGAGTCTTGAAGAAGGAAAGAAGGTAAACCGGCAGAGAGGATACGACAGATTTCAAGAGAAACAGACGGCCACCGAAAGACAGGAATTTATTGTTCCACAACGACAGGCGAGAAGTAATGCAATCGACAACAGGTTTCCAGAAACTAAGTTTCCTTGAATCATCGCCGATAGGCAAACCCAAGTAAGTAAACGGAGCAGTACCCCTTCGACAATTCATAACCAACGCTGCCTCTGACAACCAAGAATCGGAAATAGTAACACCTATCAACATACTTTTAATCATATGTCCAGATTAATAATTTTGATATTTTTATCATTGAGTTAAAATTTGCAGACATAATCTTTAATACTCTTTAATTTAGTACTTCTTTTTTACAACGAAAACGGAATACTGCTTAAGTAAATATATTAAGTACTAGTCTACTGCTAAGATAGTTATTACAAGTTACAACCTTGCAAAGTTTATTCCAGCTCAAAAAAAAAAACATATATATAATACTATAATACAATCCCTAAAATAAAAATAAAAAATCAGCTTTTTCTTCAGTGACATTTGAGATTTGGTCTGGTGGCAAAGGTAACACCTCTAAGTTCATTAATTAATTATATGAGCCTCATGGGGCCAAAACCCCCCCACCGTCGACCCTTTTAATTTGTATGAATATGATATGATATTATGGCAAAACGGGTAGTTCACGTAAAATATAACGGTGAGGGTATTATAATTGTTAGTGTACAAAGTAAAAAAAAAAAAAATCCGTTCTTCCATGCAACAGGCAAACAATATATTTCAACTCTCATCCACCTATGTAACTCAAATAATGTTACTAATCAAGATGGATTTATCGAAATAACAATATAGCTTTTGGAAAATCGCATTAGTTTACTGTGATTTCGACAAATCCACTTTGATATCAAATATATGGTAAAAAAACTTTGTTTTTAATAATTTATACTAAGAAGACTTCATTGTCTTTTTTGGTCATAGATTTACTTTTAAGATTTAAGTTTTGGTCATATATTTACTTTTAAGATTTAAGTTTCTGCCTTAACTATCAGTCAATATTGGCACTTTCCTTCCACACTATTAAACCAAACTATCAGTCAATATTGGCACTTTCCTTCCACACTATTAAACCAACTCGCACAGTCACACTTACTCCATACATGGCTCTGATATGTAGCTGACATAGCAAGTAAACATATTGCAGATTGAGAATACAAACATTACTTCATAATAACACCCTTCCATGATAATAGCATGGTAGTATCATTAATGATTAACAAATTCAAAGGCCTGTCCATGACCTCCTTTAAGTTGGTCTTCCTCTTTATCTTTTTCATGAAAAATATAACCAATCAAGCAAAGAACAACATTATTGATCTTTGGAACACTTATTTAGGCGATCAAACTAGTTAAAATTCCACCTTTCAATTGAATGCCAAAACCATCCTCTCATATATATTTTTGCAAAGGTGATGTCCCAGAATTGGTGAAGAATAAGAATTTCACAAACTCTAGGATTTAGGAAATATGAAAGATTTATAAAAATAAAAAATAAAAATAATAAAAATAAGAAGGCTTTCACGATGAGTTCCAATTGTTAGTTTAGGATGAAAGCCATATTAGATGCCACATCATTTTTTCACTAATATTGTTTACATATATAATATAATGTTACTCTATGATTCTTGTAATCTAGAGACCGGGAGGGGTGAATGGATTGCAATGAACTTTAACATGGAAACGCGTGGTTTTTCAAAATCTTTTTTAGAATGTTATGCAATTTGATAAATTCTAATGCATAAAATATACGGTCTTTCAAACATGTTTACATATGAATCTTAAATTTGAATTTTGAGACCACGTTGACGCTTCTGCCAATTTGGAAAATTCAATACTATAGGACTTATTTGTATTAATGTATTGTTTAATTAATAAATGATGTCCTTTTCCACATTTAAATAAGTAAAAACAAAATTTTGAAAATGCTCTTAGGTATTAGTTAAGTATATAAATATATAAATATTACTACTATATTGAGAAGTGGTGTATTCAACTTTTAGAAGTTTCAAAAATGTTATTTCAATACAAAATATCTACACTTAAGCAAGAACTAACCAAGAGGTAAACTAACCAAGAACTAAATCCAAAACAAATCTTTTTCCTCACTTTTTCACCGTTTGTTAACATTGTTATTGCTTGTTTCCCTCAAGAAAAGAAAAAAACATCGTTACTTTTGTACTTGTGTTCCCGAACCACTTGGAGTTGCTTGCAAGTTGCAGAAACAAACACATCAAAATTCAAAACCATAGTACTCAGTCTTTTGTCACGTTTTGGCTGCCACGTTCCTTCTTATCTTTCCTCCAAAACGAACCACACATAAAATTTGCATTTGGATATGTTTCTTTGATTATTCACATGTTTTTATTCTACTCTATCCTCGTCATCATGTTTTTTTCTGACTAGGCTCCGACTCAGAGTTACCACATCATAAAGGTATCTTTATCTTCTCTTCCCAATTCCCAATACTTCACACCAAAATTTTGTTCCTTTCTTCTTCTGGGTTTCATTCAAAATCCTTTCTTTTATAAAAGATTGTTTCTGGGTTGTTCTAATTTGGAGTTAAGCTTCTTCCACTCTTATTAGGTTTCTTGAAGTTAGAAAAAGATTAAATTTTTCACCTTCAAAACCAATCATTGTACCGTTCTATTGTTTTCTTAATCTTTCTAAATTAGTTGTTTTTATTTAGCTTATAGATAACCCTTTGAAGATTTTAGTGTTGAGTTTTTTGATTTGTGAAAAGGGTATTGGTTATTATTCACTTTAGGTAGAATGGATCATATTAGTAATGAAGCTGGTGTAGGCCGTTTTCCAATTGGTCCTTCAGACATTCTTGGTAAGACAATAGCTTTCAGGGTTCTATTCTGCAAGTCTATGTCACATTTGAGTTATCAAATATTTCAACTCTTGTTAGGATTCTTGTATAGGTTTAGAGGGGTGTTGAAATTGAAACCCTTTCTATCATGGTTCCATCCAAGAAACCCACAAGGGATATTAGCATTGATGACAATAGTTGCACTCTTTTTGAAACGTTACACAAATGTGAAAGCTAGGGCTGAAATGGCTTATAGGAGGAAATTTTGGAGAAATATGATGAGAAGTGCTTTGACCTATGATGAATGGGCTCATGGAGCTAAGATGCTTGATAAGTTGACACCAAAGATGAATGAATCAGATCTTTATGATGTTGAATTGGTGAGGAACAAGCTTCAAGAGCTACGTAGTCGTCGACAAGAGGGATCTCTTAGAGATATTATGTTTTGTATGCGTGCCGATCTTGTTCGAAATTTAGGTAATATGTGTAACCCGGAACTACACAAGGGTAGGCTTCAAGTCCCTAAGTTAATCAAGGAGTACCTTGATGAGGTATCGACTCAATTGAAAATGGTTTGTGACTCGAATTCGGAGGAGTTATCTTTGGAAGAAAAGCTTGCGTTCATGCATGAAACAAGACATGCTTTTGGGAGAACAGCTTTGCTTTTAAGTGGTGGTGCTTCTCTAGGAGCTTTTCATGTTGGTGTAGTGAAGACATTGGTAAAACATAAACTCTTGCCTAGGATAATTGCTGGTTCAAGTGTTGGATCTATTATAAGTGCTATTGTGGCCACTAGATCATGGCCAGAGCTTCAGAGTTTCTTCGAGGATTCGTTGCATTCGTTGCAATTTTTTGATCAAATGGGCGGAGTTTTTGCGGTTGTCAAGAGGGTCGCGACACGCGGCGCTGTTCATGAGATCAGGCAGTTGCAAATGTTGTTGAGGCATTTAACAAACAACCTTACATTTCAAGAAGCTTATGATATGACAGGTAGAGTTCTTGGAATTACGGTTTGCTCTCCAAGGAAGCACGAACCTCCTAGATGTCTTAACTACTTGACATCGCCTCATGTCGTTATATGGAGTGCAGTAACGGCTTCTTGCGCCTTCCCTGGCCTTTTTGAAGCTCAAGAATTGATGGCAAAGAATAGAAGTGGAGATATTGTTCCTTATCATCCTCCTTTTAATCTAGGTCCCGAAGAAGGCTCCACACCGTCGCGCCGTTGGAGGGATGGTAGCTTAGAGATTGACTTACCTATGATGCAGTTGAAAGAGCTATTCAATGTCAATCATTTCATTGTCAGTCAGGCCAACCCTCACATTGCACCACTTTTGAGATTGAAAGAGTTTGTAAGAACTTATGGAGGCAACTTCGCTGCCAAGGTAATATACATATATCCATGGACTTGAACCTTTGTACTAAGAAAATTTATAATAACTCATGCACATAGATGATTACTAAATTCAAATTACGCCATGTAATTTAGTGTTTATTTATCTACTTGGACTCTGTATGATTGAAAAAATGGTTGAATCCATCGATAGTTGTCAATAATCATTTTGTAAGGTAACATACATGATAACAATTGAATAGTCAGTGTGTTATTAACCCATAATACTTCTATCTAATACTGATCAATTTTATCCAATATGGATTTTGATTGTGTAGCTTGCTCACCTTGTGGTGTTGGAGGTGAAACATAGGTGTAATCAAGTACTAGAACTTGGCTTTCCCTTAGGTGGACTTGCCAAACTGTTTGCTCAAGAATGGGAAGGTGATGTCACTATTGTTATGCCTGCTACCCTTGCTCAGGTATGTTCTATATTTAAATTTAAATATCAGCTAGTTATTTATTTTAAAATTTTAATTTATTAAAAAAATTTAGCTAGATATTAATTTGAATAAGTGTAAATGGTTAATACTCTCGTCTAAAAACCCAAATCTAGATCACCTAAAAACCCAAATCTAGATCACCGTCTCCATTTAGGGTGAGTGACACTCTTAATTGGAGGATAACCTAGTGTTTCTGGAATAGTGTAACGTTTGTCCTTCTCTCTCCGCCCTTTATCCTTTTATATGCATCCCTTTCCTAAGGTTTGGACCCTCTCTTTTCGTCAGGTCCAACCCCAATTTGGGTGCATGGTCCCCATCGAACACTCTCTTTATGTTTAATAATGATTAGATAAGGTATGGAGAGGGGACGCGTATCTTATGTGGTCACTCATCCCTTACCCAGTCGAACCCCCTTTATCATATCCAGCCTAAGAGTTATACAGGCTGGTCGGTCTCTCCTATATATGTTTACTCAGTCATCC
Organism: Medicago sativa; assembly: GCF_051527215.1. Taxonomy (NCBI): domain Eukaryota; kingdom Viridiplantae; phylum Streptophyta; class Magnoliopsida; order Fabales; family Fabaceae; genus Medicago; species Medicago sativa. The sequence goes on along the minus strand of NC_140755.1, from coordinate 86,910,299 downwards.
CTGTGTTACGGCATTTTACTAGTGTCATTACCTTCTTTCCTATAGTGTGAACTTGGTCATTTAGACCAAACTGTTTGGTACTGAACAGGCGAACACAACTCCCGAGTGTCAAGCCCAAAGGACTTGGACGCTTTAGTTGGCCAAGTGTTCAAATAGTATGGTATAGAATAGTTAACAACTTAACATCGAGCCTTTGAACCCAAAACTTTGTTGAAATATCAATGTTCTTGGAAACATAGATGATGATGTTGCAAATGTTCTCTATAATGATGCATTTTCACAAAAAGTTTAGGAATTTATTTATATTTCATATACCAATGATACTTCAGTGCATAAGTAATTAACTTGTGTAAATTTTGACCTGTCTCTTGTTTCAGTACTCAAAAATTATACAGAACCCTTCTTATGGCGAGCTTCAAAAGGCAGCCAACCAAGGGAGAAGATGTAGCTGGGAGAAGCTTTCAGCCATAAAAGCAAATTGTGAAATTGAACTTGCTCTTGATGAATCTGTGGCAATTCTCAATCATATGAGAAGACTAAAAAGAATTGCTGAAAGAACTTCTGCTTCTGTTTCTCCCAGTTTGTCTAGTACTGTCAAATTCAGTGCTTCAAGAAGAATTCCTTCATGGAATTGCATGGCACGAGAGAATTCATCAGGCTCTCTTGAAGACCTTACAGAAGTTTCTTCCTCGTTGCATCAAGCCATTGGCAGTGACTCTGAAAATGTTGATTTGATTTCTTGGACTAAATCTGGTGGCCCTTTGATGAGAACCGCTTCGGCAAATACATTTGTTGACTTTCTCCGAAACTTAGAGGTTGACTCCGAACTAAATAGAAGCTCTGTAGCTTATGCTAGCCCTCGTGATTTTCAGTATCATAGTTTCAGACTCACAGGACCAGATAGGAACTCAGAATCTGAGCAGAAGGAAATTGACAACAGGGTTGTGAATGGATCTAGCATGCTGGTAACCGAAGGTGATCTTTTGAAGACTGAAAAGATTCCTAATGGGATTGTGTTTAATGTTGTCAAGAAAGAAGCCTTAACACCTTCAAATAGGTGTCTTGATTTTGGAAATTACAACAATGAAGTTGTTGAAAATGAAGTTGTTGAGTGTGATCAAATTGGTTGTCCAGGGAAGGAAACCGATACTGTTAGCTCTGATTCTGACCATGAAAATGATGAATCCGCACCAGCTATGAGCATGGATCAAAGCAATGTTGATAGTTAGTTCCACAAATCAATTATTTTCTGGTGATTTTTATTTTTAATATTTTGGTTCTATTGCTTTCCCCTTTGTAAATAATAGAAAATCTAGTCTTGGAGGGACTCTATTCTCAGTTTTGATGGGAAAATAGCACACTATTTGGTCTACTCTTCATAAATATATCCAAGATGAGAAGGACATTATGTACAGAGTTTCTTAATGATATGTAAACTGATTTTGATTAATGATTTGATTGCATGAAAGTTGCTGCAACTTGTGTAAATGATATGTCTACAGAGTTTCTTATGAACCTGAAGTCTTGTGAGAGAAACCTTAAAGGGACTCCGATTCTTTGTTGTTGGAGAGTCATGCACTTGCACACGGTAGGCGATTTGGACTGTTAATTTGAGATCGGATGACACTCATAAAATTAGTTTTAAACTATTTAGACAGTTGATTAAGATCGGACTGTCGAAAGTTGTAACTGTGTCACTAAACCATGTTTTGAATTATTTTTGCTGACATATACCTAATGCTTTTATTAACGTTAAAGTCAAGATGAAACACAGCAAATACTAATCGATTAATGATTATTTTTTGTCTAGTGGCAGGCACTTGAACCAACATAATATATTTAAGAGGCTATTGTGAATATGCTGAAACATAAATAGAGGCTATCATCAAATCACTATGATATTGTGACACACAAAAAGAGTCAAATCACACTTTATAGTGTCGCAAAAGAATCTTTTGCTCAAATTCAATAGGTGTATTTTCATTACGTCATGCACCAAATTGTTGAGTGTGACCAAATTGATTGTCCAGGGAAGGAAATGATAAAATCCACACTAGCTATGAGTGATGGGAACCGGAAATTCAGAAACAAACTTTAACATTGAGAAATAGATCAAACAATGGAAAATTCAGTGTATTTAATAGATGATGAAAGAAAATACGTAGAAGAGAAATAATCCCAAACTATCCCAATGCTAAGGTCCACATAGATGGAGAAAACTCTATCCACCTTAATATATTGGTTTACTCAATAATCTTACATAACCCTTGCAACTCACTCACCTTCTTATTTATATCTATGAAGCAAGGACTCCAACTCGGACACCAGACATGACACAAACACATTGATATTGCTAATTTAAAAAACTTATGACATTAACATCGCTACACATATATTAATTTAATTATTATAGTTAAACAAATATTAATATTATTTGATAAAAGATCTAAATTGAGAATCATAACTTCAATACATCTTTAACTCTCGTAGATTTGTTTGAGATGTGTCCGAGGAGAGTATAAGACGTGTTTAAGAGAAGAAAACACAATTTTTTTCTGGGACACTTGTCTTAGTTTGTCTAACACGTATCGTGCGAGTATCACACGGGTGTTAGACACCGATCCCAAAATTGTTGAAACAAAAATAAAACAAATTATTTTAGGACAACAGACTGGGATTTTCGAGTGATACGAGTGACTGATATCGACGCGTAGCAACGACCTATTACCAGAGGTGATTGTGGTTCAAAGAATTATACTACCAAGACATAACAAACTTGTCAACTAAACATCTTATCCCACTCACTATTTACCGTATATTCTTACCACACGGTTAAATAATATCCCTTTTTTACTTATAACCCTCACTCGGGTCTCTTATCAATGAGCATGGATTAAAACTTTGCCGATAGCTAGTTCCAAAGAGCAATTATTTTGTGATGATTTTATTATTTTTAATATTTTGGCTCCATTGCTTTCCCTATTGTAAATAATACAAAATTTAGTCTTGGAGTTGGAGGGTTTGATGTGAACAACATACTATTTGGTTTAACTTCTAATTATAATTATAACTTAGATAGATTCCCTCAAAAAGAAAAAACTTAGATAGATGAGAAGATTTTGTACTCATGTTAGCTTTTTCTTTCTAGTAAACGGATTTTGTTAAATGAATTATATTATATTATTAATAAAATAAAATAATAAATGAATAGTTTTGGATTTGTCAACCGAATTTGGTTCAATAAATAAAAAGTTGATTCATACTCTATAAGAGTATGAGTTCAGCTCTCACTAGTAATGTGAGGATCTTATTAACGATAGTTTAAATAGACCCAACTCACCTCAACTTTTGCTCTCGACAAATAAATATAAAAGAATAGTTTTGATCTGCATGGGAGTTGTTGCAACTGATGTGCATATGAATTATTTCTAGAGTTTCTTATGAACCTGAAGTCTTGTGAGAGAAACTTTAAACGGTTGCTAAGTTTCCCACGCTGTATCGATTTTTTTTATTCAAGAAAATCAATAAAAATATCGAAACTATATTTTTCAATTATATTTACCCATACCTAATGCTTCTAATAACGTTGAAGTCAAAAATGAAACAGAGCAAATACTAATAGAGTATCTTTTTTTGTCTTCTGGTTGTGGTATGCATGCACTTCACTTGAACCAACAAAATCTACTTAAAAGCAAGCCACGCAAATTCTTTGAAGCTGTTGTGACTTGTGAATATGCTGAAACATAAATAGAGGTTATCATCAAATCACTATGATATTGTCACATAAAAATCAAATCAAATCATTATTATGTGTGGCAAAGGAAATTTATGCTGAAATCAAAACCATCTAGAAGACAATATTTCATCCATTAGCTGTAAGCATGTAACTATTCCAACGGGAATAATTTAAAACATATATCAAGCATCGATTTGGGTTGCGCTCTGACTCGATATCTCTCCTACATTATACGTAAATATAAGTGTTGAACAGTATATATAAATGAGAAGACACGTACAATCAGGGACGGATCCAAAAGTTTTTAGTAGTGTAGGCCAACTTAGAGACAACAACGAAGTTTTTTTTTGTCTAGTAGCCTAATGGTTGGAGCACACACATTTAACTATTATGTCAACCTAGGAACCATGCTCTGTCACTTGATGATAATCTACCATTTTTTACCTTAAAACAGGATCATTAGGAAGCATTTCCAAATGAATTCCAAAAACGTTTTTTTTTCTTCCAAGAACGGACCCAATTTTATACTTCTACATTCATCAAGTGCTCGAATAGTCGATGATTTCCCTGAAGGCCAAAGATGACTTTCTTTAAAAAAAAATCTCCATTGCTAATTGCTGCAAACATGAACAACATAATTAAAATCATGTTTTTACTATATAAACTCTTAAAATAAACTCACTACCTATGCCTTTATGTATTTGAAGCTTTGTGTAATGTGTTGCGTTGCGCCCCTTCTCTCACACAGTATGAATGGGTTTCTCGTGTTTTAGTTAGGGGATTTGGTAGAATATTGTCTTATTAATTGGGTTTATTTAGTTTATAATTTGGTGTAGGCCATTATTGACTTAATCAAAGTTCACCACACTCAGGGGCGAAGGGCTTCAAAGGGATGGGGTAGATGCTACCCCAAGAGAAAAAAAAATCTTGAATACCTAGCATAAGTTTAATATATAGCTACCTCATGAATATATTATTTGGCTACTCCAAACCATTTTTTTGGTTCAAAGAGATATTATATTAACAAAAATTGATAATCTATTTAGTTTAGTGTCAAATATGGATAAATTTGTCTTCTTAAAACTCCATAGAGTTCATCTTTTACAAATAACTATTGTTAACTTTTATTTTCTTCGTTGTTATTTCATTAAATATAAGTAAAAAGATATTGTGAATTTATTTTACTTATCGATTAAGTTTAATATATTAGTGTTCACAAAAAAAGAGGTTAATATATAAGTTTGTAAAATATTTTTTATTTCTACTTTATATTGGCCCCCTCGTAAAAAATTTACTAGCTTCGCCGCTGACCACACTTCCTTCTTTTCATTCGTATGTGTATGAGTGGTATTTTAAAAAAATAAAAAAATAAAGTAGTGAGGGCCCAGGCCTTCAGAGTAGTGTGCATGGGTCCGTCCCTGCGTACAATTGTCTAAAAATTTCAATCTTTCTAAAATGGAGTAGGAGATTTCGTAACATATACCTATCTTTTTCTTTTAATGAAAAATGTTTAACATGTTAATTGTTATGTAAATATTTTTCTCATTGCCAAGAAAGATTTTTTTTAGGGAATGAAAGATTATGTTATCAAGTTATACATATGAGACACTCACCTATATCAACTAAGGAGGGTAAAGATCTATAACTATATATTGATATTTTTAATGTCTTTTTGCCTCAAAATTTTAAGATCAAAAATCTTACAGCAGCCCTTGAGATAACCCTTACCTTTATTGAAGAAAAAAAAAATATTATAGTTGCTCTTTAAGCATCTCAAAATTGCTCATCTTATTGGAGAGGCCGGTTGAAAATTACAATTCAATTACATTTTACGCACAAAAATAATCGATCGAGTTACAACATAATCAAGAGCAAATTTGAGGGTCTAAAGAGCGATTGTCAAAATCTATAAGAAAAGAGAAATATCTGCTCCTTTTTCTAGGGTTACTTGCCCCCATTTAAGGGCAGTGGAGTGGACAAACCCTTGTGAACTACTCCATCTGCCTCACACATAAGGACATTAATGGGGACACACGCACCTTGCTTTTGCAATTGTGCATGCATTCAATCGTGTTTTAATATTTTGAGGGCATTAACAAATCATAATGACCCCTCAAAAAAAAAAATCATAATGAATTGCCCGACTTTGTGTTACAACTTAGACCATCTCCAATGGGGTTATTGAAAGGGTGTTGAAGCCTATTGAACCATTGGAAGCTTGCTTGTTGAAGATGACATGGAGGAGTGGGGTGATGAATTGATTCAACAAGTTGAATCCTGCAAAGCTATGCCACGCGGCGAGTTTTTGTTGGTGATGCAGAGCGCGTGAGCAACACACACAGACAAGGGGCGTGAATTGCATTTTGTGCAGAGAGAGAAAAGAATGTGGGAAAAAGGAGGGACACATGGTTCCATTTGATTGGTTGGTTTGAATTTTTATCTTTTTAATGTTTTGGACTCAATTATTTCATTGCAAATAATTTTTTTATTTTTTTATTTTTTTACTAAAATTCGTGATTTTTTTTTCTCTACAAATAGAGACTTGGATCATTTGATTTGAATATACAAACAAAAATCAAGTTTTTCACTCTCTTAATCTTATTATTAGCTTTTCTTTTGAAGTTTTAGTCTTTGATTAGTGAAATGGATCACAATAACAATCAATTCAACACCCAAAATTCTTCTGATTACCCATTTAGCTACCAAAATCCCAACACAATTATCAACACCCAAATCAATTTCTCAACCAACATCCTCAAAACCCAAATCAATTTCCCAACCAATATCCTCAAAACCCAATTTCCTCAATAGTTTTCATCACAAATAAATCGTGGTGGAATGACAAGAGACAATGAAGTCACTCCAGATTGTCGCGTGCTTAGTTTGTTGTATTGCATTTTAAGTTAAGAAAAAAAATTATTTAAATAAATATTGTTTTTAAAAAAAAAATTAATTGTATTATTTTAATTTAATTTAAATCGATAATTATAATTTTATGTAATTATAAAAACAAAAATTAAATAAGAATAAGAAATAAAAAGTGGTGGGGTAGGGTGTTGAATGTTTACCATTGGAGTGGTAAAAATTGAATGGGTGTTGAATTAAGAGAGAGAAAATGATGTGGAGTGTTGGAAATTGAAAAAGTGGGTGTTGAAGGTTATTGAATAAATTTTCCCATTGTACATGGTCTTACAACTACAACTAATCAATTGCAACTTGATTAGTACGAAAGAACATTAGTCATGTCATTGCATTTGTCTGTATGTAATTGCAAAACGTCCAAGGGTCTTGTTAACGAGTGTTCTCGGGGCACTCTTTAAGCATCCCAAATTTAGCAATTATTCTTTTAAAAAGTCAATTATTACAATTTCCAATGCATTCAATACACAACTTTTCATTTAAAACTTACTATTTAAAGTGCTTAACCAGTGCCCCGAAGACACTCGTTAACATTTCCCATTTTAAAAAGGAGTGGATATCAACAAGTCATGTATCAATTCTATCTATCTGTCTCTCAGTTCACAGTGCCCACCCACACAATGTATGTGTGCTTAGTATAAGGTCAATTAATACAGCCGAATTTTAAACAGTACAAGTTAATTCACGTTAGGACGTATATTTTATAAATATAAATAGGGAAATGTTAACTAGTGCCCCCGGGGCACTGGTTAAGGAATTATAAAAGGAAATGTTTTCTCGGAAATTGTGCATTTTACTTTTTGAAACTTGAAAAAGTATTGCTTTTGATGCTGACTTTCTTTTTTCTTTCCACTTTTAGCTGCTTAACCAGTGCCCCGGGGGCACTGGTTAACACGACCCATATAAATAAAGGGAAATGTTAAACAGTGTCCCGGGACACTGGTTAAGGAAGCAAATATAGTAATATTTGCATTGAAAGCTGTATAATCAATTCATTGAAAGTTTAAATTAAAATGTATTAAAATATTACTACTTAATTCCTCTTAAAGATAGTATAGTAGTAGGGGTGTTCGCGGTGCGGTTTGGTTCGGTTTTGAGCAAAAAAGTCATCCAAACCGCGAGATAAAAAAGCATGCGGTTTGGTTTGGTTCGGTTGATTTTTAAAAAGTCATCCAAACCAAACCAAACCAAACCAATGCGGTTTGGATTGGTTCGGTTTGTGCGGTTTATCGCGAGATAAAAAAATATTACATTAACTCTAATATTGCCAACTTGTTACAAAATAAACATAGGACATTTTATTTTGATGTTTATATAATAAAATATTAGGTAAAACTTATATCAAAATAGGTAAAATTAAGAAGAAACATAAGCATGAAACAAATTATTGGGAAGTAAAGAAAACAAATTCATAACTGGAAATGAATTGAAAGAGATGGAAAGGAATTATAATCGAACTTGATGGTGCAACGATGGAAAAATCGAATCAAAAGAGATTATTCTTGAGCTATGTAATTGGGCTAGTACATATTTAAGTAATATTCATTATTCTTGCGGTTTGGTTTGGTTTGGTTCGGTTGATGAGATGCAAACCGCAAACCGAACCGAACCGCGCGGTTCAGTGCAAAAGTCATCCGAATTCATCCGAACCAAGTGCGGTTTTTTGCGGTTTCGGTTTGGATTGGTTTGGTTTGCGGTTTTTCTATTGGGTTGGTTCGGTTTTGAACACCCCTATATAGTAGTATTGTGGTCCTTTCTATTTAAATTGTTTTGGAGAAGAGCTATATCGGTACGTATAGCTTTTGTAAAAAGATATATCATTTCAAAATAAAAAATTGTGCCGTATATATAACATTTACAAAATAAGAAACCATTAATTCCAAAATTGAAATAAGAGATAAGAGAATCATTTGAAATTTTAAAGTTAAGGATTCAGAATAAAACTCAAAAAACAAAGACAAGGGGTCAAAAATGTGCTTTAGTCTAAAATTTATATATTTTGCTGGATTTGATTTGGTTCGGTTCGTTTCAACTTTAACAAAAGATCTAAATCCTAATCCAACCTGAATGGTTTTTATAAAAAGTAAGTAAAATTTAAATTAATTTTGTGCAATATTTAGATTGGTTTGGATATAAACTCCAAATCAAATGACATGCACTATTTGTTTGATTAATTTTAAATTTTATAAAAGAAATGCTATCTTGTGTGAAGACACAAGTTAAAAACTACTCCCTCCGTTTTAAAATGAGTGTCGTTTTAGGTGTTTACACATATATTAAGAAATGCAATGATTAAAAGAAAGTGAATTGTTATTTTACCAAATTATCCTTATTAACTATTGGTTAGTTTTAAAAGTAATACTTTGGAAGTAGTGTGCAAAGTATTAATTGGATGGTACAATTGAAAAGAAAAAATTATTATTGCATTGGACACTGAAAGTGACATTCATTTTGAAATAAATTTTTTTGGCTAAAGCGACACTCATTTTAAAACGGAGAGAGTAAAAATAAAAGTATAGTATGGGACAACCCCTTCTTAGAAGGGGTGTAGATCTTGAACCTCACTATGTTGCTTGCGCTACTCTAAACTTTTAGACCCGTCCTTAAATATAATTCTTAAAAGTTGTGCATTTAAAATTTAGTCTAAAAATTTATCTTTTTAATTGATTTTATATCTTCTTACCTTGTTTGCAAGTTAACATGACTCAAATTTTTTCAATCAAAGAGTTTAGTGGTTAAAAATTCAACTTTTTCATTTGAATAATTAGGATGTTCGGGGTTCAAACACCGACTGTTGAGTATATTATTAAGTTAAATGTGAAAACTTAATAATTGATGTTAATTCGTCGTTATTTTTACGATGCTACAGGTTATAGATTACGATGCTACAGATTACAGATTACGACATTTCTCGTTATTAAAACACACAAGTAGATAGTGGAGTGGACCAATTCTCCAATAAAAGACAGCAACCATGCATGCCTTTCAATGTGCGTGTGTTATGGGTGTGGACATATGCCAATGGACATATCACCACGACCCACAAAGAAAACAAAAAGGGACTCAAAAGTGACTAGTGATAAATGGAACATGTTACATGCACTTGTTTTTGCATAAATTTTTAATCAATATTTCTTCTTTTCCTTTTTTTATTCTATTTTATTTTTATTTAATATTTACCAATTGAGGTGTGTTGTTTTACATGCATTTGCATTGAGATATGTTATTTAAACAATAATTTTTAAATAATTTATATAAATCATTTTCTATACTATATATAAAGAAAATAGTCTTTTTTGGGATGACTTTTTCTCCTTCTTAAATTTTTGAATAAGCTAAATTAACTCATCTAAATTGGCACCGCGAAGAATCGTTCTTCTTCTTAAATTACCCTCATCTTTCAATATAAATAGCACATATAATAAATAGAAAAGAGTAAGTTAAAATATCAAAGTAAAAGTGTAATAAACACGATATAAGTATATGTCCAGTTTTTTTTTGCTTTAAAAAAATGGAACAAACTAGATGATTATATATATACTTACTTTATATAAAGAAAATATGAGATTTAAGGTTGGTTTTTTCATTATCTCAATTATACTATTACACAACTTTTTCTATAATAACTAGCGAAAAGACGGGGGGCGCGTGCCCGTCTTTCCGCTCTTTTTGCTGCTCTAAAATTTAAAAATTATGAAACAAAATTTATGAAATTTTGATTTTGATTAAAACGAAAAATATAAATGTTTGTTGTTTTCTAGTTATAACAAACCAAATTAAACATGATTATTTATTTCAATAACACCAACAACAATCTTTATTATGGAAAAAGTTGTTTAAGGGTATAATTGGGATAATAAAAAATTAAATATAAATATACTCATTTAGTTTGTTACACTTTTTAATTGATAAAAAAAAAGATATATATATATATATATTCATATCGTGTTTGTTGCATTTTTTTAATATTTAAATTTATTTTTATCTATTTGTTACATGTGTTATTTGTATTGAAAATTGAGGGCATTTTTAAAAAGAAAAAGCAGCCCGAAAATGTTGAAAGAGATAATTTTCTTTATATATAGTATACATTATTGTTGTTGGTGTTAAAAGGATAAAAATTTAGATAATATTTTTTAGGGTAAATTACAATGACCTCCCCTGAGGTTTGGTTAAATGTCACACACCTCCCCTCTAGTTTCAAAAAATACAATAACCTCCCTTCAATTTAACTCTGTTAACCATATGTTTAGTTTAGAGAAAAAATATGTCTCAAAAATCTCAAGGCTAAAATGTTCATCCAAATTATTCGGTGATGGCAAAGAATTGTTTTTTAAGCAATTTAAGAACAGTTGTGGTGTGAGGGTACTCCTCTTCAACTCATTTTTTATTCATACTAAGGAGTCTTAACATCTGCAGAAATCTAATACATGCATCTATTCCTATTTTTTTTCCCTTTCGCTTGTATTCATTCCCAATTTTATCTTTAAATTCTGATAATCAACATCAACTTTCACACAAAATAAAAATTAAACTGGAAATCCCTTTAAACCCCTTTTTCCAAACAAATCAGAGGCTCCCAAACAAGTTAGGAATTTGTAAAACATTGAACCAAGAAAAAAGGGACATGAAAGAATTGTATAACTCTCATTTTGTATATTTTGTTTTTAATTTGGCTTGTATGCTTTTACCGAAGCAAATGTCAAGTGCATTAAGTAAGTAATTCACGGTTCAGTAGGAAGAGGATATTTTCGAAACAGGCAAATCACTGAAATGGTAAATAAAGACAGCGAGAACTTCAACTTCACATCCATTTGTATGTTAACAGAATGATAACAGCAGTTAAAAGATAAGGGATGTATTTATCTATTTAATGATAACTTAAGGGAGGTTGGTGTCTGTTTTAAAACTAGAGGGGATGTTTGTGTCATTTAAAGAAAACTTAGGGGAGGTGAGTGTAATTTTCCCTATTTTTTATTACTCCGTTGGTGTCATTGAAATAGATAAACATAATTAATCAAAATTAAAATTTCATAAATATTAATACTTTGCTTTTCGCTGGTAATAATAAAAGAAAAAGTGATAAACCGAATGCAAACATCATTTCTATTTCAATTTTAGTTGAAAATTGCTGTTGACACATTACATAAGGCTGTGGCACACATGTAAAATACGTTTTTGCCCCTCGGCAGGGCAGTTAACTGCCGAGGAATTAAAAATCCGGCTGCAGTTAACTGCCGAGGAATTCCTCGGCAGTTAACTACCGAGGAAAAGCAATTTTCAAAAAAAAATCTCCTTCGGCACCTTACTGCCGAGGAGTTGTTCCATACTTTTTCTCTTTCCACAAGCACATTACTCCACCTTCTGTGGTGTTTCTTTCACCTCTTCAAAACAACATTTTTTTGTTTAACAAACACCATTTTCTTGTCAATAATTTATGGCATATGTACGATGTATTAACATACAAGCCAAAATTAACCCACGTTGTTCATTTAAAAGAGAACTAGATTCCATATTTGTCTATTTAAGGACTTGTTTGTCAATCTGTTGTGCCTTCATGATCAATATTCTCCAAATTGCAGTTAACTTTGATTCCTCACTATTTTTCTTTGTTTTATTTTTATATAATTTATATTGCAGAATTTTAAATTATTAAACATGATTGCTCAATTCCAAATCCAACCAACGTGATTGCAAATTGGGATCATTAACAAATTTTAGAGAATAGTTGTTGAATAATTTTTGCCTTCAATATGATGATGAAAAAAACCCATTTATCTTGTAGATGGAATAAAGAGGAGACATGAAAATGGTGTTTGTTCAACAAAAATGGTGTTTTGAAGAGGTGAAAGAAACACTACCACAGAAGGTGAAGTGATGTGCTTGTGGAAAGATAAAAAGTATGAAACAACTCCTCGGCAGTAAAGTGCCGAAGGAGATTTTTTTTTGAAAATTGATTTTCCTCGACAGTTAACTACCGAGGAATTCCTCACCAGTTAACTGCAGCCGGATTTTTAATTCCTCAGCAGTTAACTGCCGAGGGGGCAAAAACGTATTTTACATGTGTGTCACAGCCTTTTCTAATGTGTCAACAGCAATTTTCATTTTAGTTTGTGGATTTTCCGTGTGCCTGCCTAGGGGTGGCACTTTGGTGACATTAATGTCACCGTGCCATTGCATCTGGACCACACATTGCCATTGCCATTGCATCTGGATCACACAACACATCTAATGTCACCCAATGTGTGGCCCAGATTTAATGTCATCGTGACATTAATGTCACACAAGTATTTCCCCCTGCCTAGTGCCTACTATTTCCGCGTGCTGCTATTAGTCGGCGCTTATTGTAATCCAACTTGCCGACTTTTGTGGACGTTTGTGCTCTAACAAGTAGTTTATGGCTTTTTTCTTCTTATTCTATCTTTGAGTAATGCTAGCAACACTCTCTTTTGAACACTGTCTCTAATACTCAATCTCTTATTGATTTAAATCATTGTGGGTCTACACTTTGAAAATTAAACCCACACAAAGTGGTGGGACATACATTGATTTTACCAGATAAAAGATTGAGTGTTAAAGATAGTGTTGAAAAGTAAGTATTGCTAGCATTCCTCTCTATCTTTTTACTCTGATTAGATTAGATTAAATAATTTAAAAATTAAGGGTAATACTTATGCTAGTCGTGAATTTGGATTTCATGTTACTGCAAGACATTCTAACAAATCAAGATCGTTTGATTTAAAATGCATAGTCAAGATTGTTTAGAATGATTTTATAATTGTGTTAATCAGAATCGTACAGTCACTTAACCAAAGTAATTGAAATTTGGATGTTGAAATCAAAACTTGAGCTCATTTTTTGGAGACACTCCAATCTTAAACCATAGAGTGTAACTTCAAGGTTTGATAGCATTTCGACAAGGGGTTAATTTATTTTTATTTTTATATCGACCAAAATAGCTAGTGAAAAATATTGTTCAGAATTAAAGTCGAAAAATAATTATTAGGGATCGTTCGAGACCAAACTGTTTATTCGATCGGTCATTCAAAGCAACTTTTCTCCCTTTTGGCTCGACGCTCAATAACTTTTTAGCTTTGACGCTTTGAGCGTTGTGAAGGTGAGAAAAACACAAGAAGGGGGGTTGAATTGTGTTTTGAAAAATTCTTCGTTTCTCTAAATAACTGAATACACTGATCAGAAGCTAAGTGAGACAGCTTCTGAAGTGATGATCAGAATCTAAATGCAGCGGAATAAAACAGAGAGAGAGAAGAAGAACGACACAAAGCAATTATACTGGTTCCTTCCACAATCCGGAAGTAGTCCAGTCCCCCTTGCACTTCCAAGGAGATTTCACTATGAGTAATATCTGATTACAAATGCTCAAGCACACAAGCAAGAGACTTCCAATGCTCAAGCACACAAGCAAGAGACTTCCAATGCTCAAGCACACAAGCAAGAGACTTCCTTTGCTCAAGAACACAATCAAGAGACTTCCTGCTCAAGCACAACTGCAAGAGACTTCCTAACTAAACAAAATTACACAGAAAATTGTTTAAGGTTGAACACTTGATATACAATCAGAGGTGCTCACAATACAAATCAGATACAGACTCAATGGACTTAAGAATTTCTAAGATATGACTTTGAGACACAGAAATTCTAAGTGAATGCAGAACAATTTCAGCAGAGGTTTGGTACTTGTGAAAATCTTGTGAGTCTTTCGTTCAGCGTTCTTGCATTGCCAATTCTCTAGGTCTTCACTCCTTTATATAGAGGTGTGAAAGAGACGTTGTGAAATTGCCAGCACACCAAAGAGTCGTTGTTGAAGCTTGATCTTTCACCAATGATCTTTTGCCTGATTTGGTTGTTGTCCTATGAAGAACAAATTTGAAATCCATTCCTTATCCAAAGGAACATCTATGCAGGCGAGACCGTATTCTGGAGCTGTTTTCTTGTCTTGAAGTGCAGACACAAAACAGAGTAGTGGAGAACGTGGTTGTACAATTCGTACAAAGTACAATGTCAACGCTTTCGTCCAAATTGCAAACACACACCTTCAAACACCTTTGAAATGACCGTTGCAAGCTCCACTAATCCTTTGTTTGTGTTTTCGAATCCAATAGACAGCTTTTGCATTGATGATTCTTCAATTCTTGATTCTTTGCAAATCCAGTTGATATTCAGCTTCTGGTGAAATGGCTTCTGATGAGGCAGCTTCTGATGATGCAGCTTCTGATGATGCAGCTTCTGATGATGTGACTTCTGGACCTCTTGTCTTCAGGAGCACTATTCTTCAGGAGCGCTATTTCTTCAGGAGCAGCTTGACTTCAGGAGCGCTTTTTCTTCAGGAGCAAGTTGCCTTCAGGAGCGTCCAAGCTTCGAATTTTTGTTGTTTCTATAGCTCTTTATTTGCTCATTCAGAACCAATGATGATGTAACTTTATAATTATGGTCCTGTACACTTGAACAAATATTAGCTAATCCAATTTACAATTTTTAATACCTTGTTATCATCAAAACTCTTTAAGGTTTATTGTTAAACACATTTTGTTCCAACAATCTCCCCCTTTTTGATGATGACAAACAAAAGTATTTAAAATTGATCAATTGTTGTTAATCTAATTAACAAGTTGACTTTGGGGTTCTGAGGTTTGTAAGCTCAGAATCTGAGGTTTGTAAGCTCAAACTCCCCCTGAGTCTGATAGTCTTTAAGGTGAGGTTTGTAAGCTCCCCCTAAGTTCTATCCAGGTTAATTAAATTCATTTTGCGCGCAATAATTATTATCAGAGCTTAAAAGCAAAATTGAATCATTGAAAGAATTTACTTATAGATAAGAAGAATGGTTCAATTAACTTTACTTGAATTTTGATACTCCTTCGTTCATTCATAGCTTATACCAATAAGGTAAAAAGATAGAAGTTTTTCAAAAATTTCAAATGCCATTAATGGGGCTCAGAGCCTTCAAATGCCATTAATGGGGCTCAGAGCCTTTAAATACTTGTCACATATACTCCCCCTTTTGTCATTATCAAAAAAAATTAAAATAAATCTAAGCACAAAAGACAAAAAGATATGAGAAAAACTCAAACGTGAGAGAGTATACTAAGCAATGAACTAAATAAATCAGAGCAAAAATCATGTATATTCAATTGTCAGAAGCAGCTAAACAGTCAGAATCAGTAAGCATTCAGAGGCAAAGAGAATTAAAACAGAATGGTTTCAGAAGCAAGGACTAGGAATTCAAAACAAACAACAAACAAAAAGAAAAAACACAAGGGTGTGCAACTAAGTGGTGGTTTGATGTTGTTTCTTCATCTCCTCCATTTCTTCAATCTTCTTCTGCAACAGTTCTTCAAGCTGTTGTTGCCTCTGGAGAAGAGCCTGTTCCCTTTCCTTAGCTTCTTGCTGCTGCTGTGCCATCTGTTTCTTCAGAAGCTTACACAACCTTGCTTCTCTGGTCAAGTAATCCGTTTCTAAGAAGAAAGGCTGGTTTGCCAGGAGCAGTGTAGAACTTCTTACTCTGAGACTCTGATTCAGATGCTCCATTAACTTCCTGACAGAAGCTTCCTTGCTTCTGATGCACTTAGCCCTTAAGCTTTCAATTAGCTCAGTTGCCCGGTTCTGAAGTGATGCCCAGGAGTCTTCATATGCACTTGTGAGATCAATTGTCCTTCGTTGATCCACAAGATTAAGCAATTGACTAAGGATTGTCAGAAGCTCAGAATTGATATATCCAGATTCCAGGATGTTTGTGGGTGGATGTTCAAGGATTTCAAGATCAGAATCACTGATTTCTAAGTCTTGAATAGGGTTAGGAACTGGAATGGTAAGGTGTGTTTGTGTGTTAGAAGATGAGGGCTGGTCAGAATCAATGTGTGTGGTGGAGGTTGAGGCTTGAACATTGACTAGGGAGATGTCAACATCCATGGGAGTTGGTTCAGGAGAGTGTTCAGGTAAAGGTTGAAATTCAGTTTCAGATGGTGGTTGTTGTGGTGAAGTTGATGTTTGAGTGTTGAGTTGGGGGTCAGTGATGGCTATTAGTGATTGTGGGGGTGTTGTGGGTTTTTGTGGTTCAGGTGTTTGTTGATGAGGGTTTTCTGAAACAACATTTTCAGAAGCAGCTGCTTCTGGAGTTGCTTCAGAGGCTTTTTCTGAGGCTTTGTCTATGGGTAACTCACCTGAGTAGTGGAGAGCAAGATTGTCTAAGACAGAAGTGTCTTCTATTGGTTCAGGTGCTAATGGTGAAGAGGGTGAAGTGGGGATGGAGGTGACTGGAATCTGGATTACCTGATCTGCAGGGCCAGCTTCAGAAGTGATAGTACTAGGTGCTTTCAGAACCGCTTCTGAAGCTTTAACAGCCACTTCCTTGACTTCTTCAGACTTCTTCTTGAAAAATTCATCACAATTCTCCAGACCTGAAGCCTTGAGCCTTTGATCCCTCTCCAAATTGTATTGAGCTTCTTTCCTTTTTAATTCAGCTAGCATCTGAACAGCTTGCCCATCAGCTTCTTTCTCCATATCAGAAGTTACTTCAACCATTGGAGTGAAGGTTAGTTCAGATGCCTTCTTCTTGTGCTCATTTGCCTTTATCCCATCAAGAGCTTTATTCAGATGCTCTTCTGTGATGACTGACTCTGATCTGTCCTTGCTTCTTTTTATGGGAATAGAAGCAGCCCTAATTCTCTTCTTCTCCTGTAACTCTGATAACTTAAAAGCAGCAAATTCCTTAGCCATTCTGGCCTTGGCAGGAGTCAGCTCAACCATAGAGCTTTTTATATCAACAGGTGCCTTTTTCTTCTTCAGCTTGGGCTCAACTTCCTCCTTTTCTATTTCATCCAAAGCTTCATCCAGTTTTTCCTTGTGATAAACTGTTTCAGCTTTCCCCCTCTTTCTTTTGACATCCTTCTTTTGCTTACCCTTATCAGTAATTGCTTCTGATGCAGTGGCACTCTTTACCTTCTTTACTTTAGCAGGAACAGCTTCCTCCTGAGTGCTTGCATCTTCTTCCAGGACATACTCAGCTACTGATTGAACTAGGAAATCAGAGTCACTTTCCTTAACGATGGGAGGAAAGTCCCTGATTATCTCAGTTTCAGCAGTTGTCATCTCTAACCACTTTTCATCTTTAGGGGCTTCTTTGATGAACTTCATAGAGCATAAGCTCCTGCTACTGATAGTCCTTTCAGCAGTAGAGACTTCGAAACATCTATCAGAAGCACTCCTTGTCCTTTTTAAGAACTCCAGCACCCTTCCTTGATAAAAGATTTCAGACAGTAATCTTCCATAGGGTACTTGTTTTCTTCCTCTGATAGTGCTTTCATTTATGGCCCAGCAGAGATGATCCATTACATATCTTGGGAAGTTTATCTTTTCCAAAATAGCCATGAAGTAGATTGCTAGCTTCTGTTGATTGTTGGGTTGGTCAGATCCTCCTGCTCTTTGAAAGAAGCAATCATTACTGAATTTCACCAACATCCTGTTGTGAATCTCCATTTCAGAAGGCTTTGCATCCTTCTTCCCACCCAAAAGAGTGTTGTAGTAACCTTGTAGCAGGACATCTTCCTTCCTGACTATTTCTTGGAATCTTCCCTCTGCATGCCTTCTACAAGCTTTAGCTATAACTTCCTCAGTGATGGTTATAGGAATGCCCATCACTTCAGACCTTATTTCTAAGCTGTCAAATGATGTAGGATTCATATCCATGACCATTTTCCCTTTCTTTGACCCAGCTTGTTTGCTTACAACTTTTGCAGGCTTTTCATTGTACACTTCAGCTTTTAACCAAAAGTTCTTGACCAAATTCACATATGTTGGCCCATTTAGCATTCTGAAATACTCAGACAGCTCCTGTGTTTCTATTAAGCCTTCCATGTTTACTTCGTACTTCTTGAGTGAAGTAAAATCCACTGGTGACTCTATTTGGACTATCAAGGATTCCCATGGAATATCCATAGTCTTTTCTTTGTAGATGGACCCAGATTCTGATACGCTTTGCTTGTTTGAAGTAGATTCTGAAACTTTTCGTTGCGAGCTTGATGATGCCATTTGATGATTGACGAAGATTTGAAGAAGATGAAGATTTTAGGGTTCTAAGGTTGAGAGAATGCGCTTACTTCGCAAACGGTTTGAGAGCAAATGTGTTTGTTGTGAGTGAGTAGTGTGTGAATTGACAAAGTGTTAAAAGTAAAACGATTGCAATTCAAAAGAGACAAACAAACATAACATTAATGACAAAATTGGGGGCGCGTGAAAAGTACTTTCAAAGCTTTTAAATCATCATTGCCCTTTTAGTTATACACCAACACATACAGGCCACGTAAGAAGTTCACAGAGTAACTACCAAGTTAGTGGGCCAGAAGTTACTTTAACAAGTAACTCCCAACGTTTCCACTTATTCAACTATTCAGAAGCAACAAATCCAGCTTCTGGACTTCAGATGCTGATGTCATCATCAGAAGCGAGTTTTCCTCAGAACCTCAATAAAGAGCTTCTGATGGACTACTGCTTCTGAACTAACTTCAGAACCTAAAATCCTATTCAGGAGCAAGCAAACATTTAATCAGACACGAAGTGCATGTTCAAATTTTTCTTTATAAAATCAAATCTTTCAACAGTTAAAGGCTTAGTAAATATATCAGCCCATTGATTTTCAGTATCAATGAATTGTATATCTAAAATTCCTTTTTGAACATAATCTCTGATAAAATGGTGTTTGATTTCAATGTGCTTAGCTCTTGAATGCAAAATTGGATTTTTAGACAAACAAATAGCAGCAGTATTATCACAATAAATGGGAATACTGTTAGCAGTTATCTGATAATCTTCCAACTGATGTTTCATCCAAAGTAGTTGTGTACAACAACTTGCAGCTGAAATGTATTCTGCTTCTGCTGTAGACATAGCAATAGTTGTTTGTCTTTTGCTAGCCCAGGATATAAGATTATCACCCAGAAATTGACAATTGCCACTGGTTGATTTTCTTTCAATCCTATCACCAGCATAATCAGCATCACAGAATCCAATTAGCTTATAATCTAAGGATTTCCTATAAAGGAGTCCAAGATTAGTTGTTCCCTTCAAATACCTGAAGATTCTCTTGACAGCAGTCATATGAGATTCTCTAGGATCTGATTGGAATCTTGCACACAAGCATACACTGAATAAAATATCTGGCCTAGATGCAGTGAGGTATAACAAAGAACCAATCATACCTCTATACAGCTTCTGATCTACTTTAGCTCCTTCATCTTCTTTGCTCAGGTTGCACGTAGGATGCATTGGAGTGTTCATCACTTTACAATCTTCAAGTTTGAACTTCTTCAGAAGCTCCTTTGTGTACTTTGATTGATGAACATAGACTCCATCTTTGCATTGATTGATTTGAATGCCAAGGAAGAACTTCAGCTCTCCCATCATGCTCATTTCAAATTCATCCTGCATTAACTCAGAAAATTCCTTGCAAAGAGATGCATTAGTAGAACCAAATATTATATCATCAACATATATTTGCACAACAAGAATATCTTTCCCAAGGGTCCTTCTGAAGAGTGTAGTGTCAACCTGTCCTCTCTTAAAATCATTTTTGATTAAGAAATTACTTAGTCTATCATACCAAGCTCTGGGAGCTTGTTTCAAGCCATATAGTGATTTCTTCAATTTAAAAACATGGTCAGGATATTTAATATTCTCAAATCCAGGAGGTTGCTTAACATACACTTCTTCTTCTATGACACCATTGAGAAATGCACTCTTGACATCCATCTGATATAATATTATGCCATGATTAACTGCATAGGAAAGAAGTAACCTGATTGCTTCCAATCTTGCAACTGGAGCAAACGTTTCAGTGTAATCAATGCCTTCTTGTTGACTATACCCTTGTGCAACAAGTCTGGCTTTGTTTCTTGTTACTTCACCTTGCTCATTCAGCTTGTTTCTGAATACCCATTTTGTTCCAATAATGTTCTTGTGCTGAGGTTTGGGTACCAGATCCCACACATCATTTCTTTGAAATTGATTCAACTCTTCTTGCATAGCTAGGATCCATCCATCATCTGAAAGTGCTTCATCAACTGTTGTAGGTTCAATCATTGAGATTAGTCCAATCATTGACTCTTCTTGTCTGAAATGTGATCTTGTTCTTCTTGGACTATCTTTGTTTCCAATGATTAGCTCCTCAGGATGTGAAGACTTGTGTTTGAATGTGTTTCTGGGAGGATCTTCTTGATGTGAGCCATCTTGTGCTTCATCAGAAGCAGTTTCATCTTGCGCTTCTGATGTGGGTTCAGCTTCTGGACTATCTTCAGACTCAGCTATCTGATCAGGTTCTGGAGTAGCTTCAGGAACCTGTATCTCTGCAAAACTTTCACCCTGCTTTGAAGTTTTATCTTCAAGCTCCTTGTCATCAAATTTAACGTGCATAGATTCTTCAACACAGAGTGTTTCTGAATTATACACTCTGTATGCCTTTGACCTTTCAGAGTAACCTAAAAAGATTCCTCTTTGGGCCTTGGCATCAAATTTCTTTAGGTAGAGCTTGTTGTTCAGAATGTAACAAGTACACCCAAATTGATGAAAGTAAGAGATACTGGGTTTTCTTCCTTTAAAGAGTTCATATGCTGTTTTCTCCAAAATAGGTCTAATATAGATCCTGTTTTGAACATAGCATGCTGTATTCACTGCTTCTGCCCAAAAATGTTTTGGTAAATTATTTTCATGAATCATGGTTCTGGCCATTTCTTGTAAAGTTCTATTCTTTCTCTCTACAACTCCATTTTGTTGTGGTGTTCTAGGAGAAGAGAATTCATGGAAAATTCCATGTTTTTCACAAAAAGCTTCAAATGGCTCATTTTCAAATTCTCCACCATGATCACTTCTGACTTTCAAAATTTTTGATTCTTTTTCAGATTGAATTTGAGTGCAGAAGCTACTGAATACATCACACGCAACATCTTTACTCTTTATGAATTTCACCCAAGTCCATCTGCTGTAATCATCAACAATGACTAATCCATATCTACTTCCATATAAGGATGCAGTACTCACTGGTCCAAATAAATCAATATGGAGTAATTCTAAAGGTCTTGAGGTTGAGACAATGTCTTTGGTTTTAAAAGATGATTTCACAATTTTCCCTCTCTGACATGCACCACAAAGTGCATCTGAATGATAGTCAATGTCTGGTAGCCCTTTCACAAGTTGTAACTTACTAAGCTTAGAGATTAACCTCCAGTTAGCATGTCCCAACCTTCTGTGCCACATCCATTTCTTGTCATTCACTGATAGTAGGCAGATCACCTTCTGATCAGCCAGTTCAGAAAAATTGATTTTATAGACATTGTCAACTCTCTTTCCCTTGAACACAATGGATTTGTCTTTCTTGTTGATTACTGTACAGTTGGGTTTTTCAAAAAGCACATCATAACCATTATCACAAAATTGACTTATGCTCAAAAGGTTATGTTCAAGACCATCTACCAACCATACATTATTAATTGAGGTAGAGGAATTACCAATAGTTCCTGTACCTATGATCCTGCCTGACTGGTTGCCTCCAAATTTCACATTTCCTCCCTCTTTCATTGTTAGGCTGAGGAACATGGACTTGTCTCCTGTCATGTGTCTTGAGCACCCGCTGTCTAGGTACCATGATCTTTGCTTTGGCACTGCTCTTAGACATACCTGCATCATTGACATTTTTAGATTTAGGTACCCATTGTTCTATGGGTCCTGGAAGGTTAGTACTTAAGGCTTTACTCTTCACTTCTTGTACCTTGTGCTGTGAGTTGGGTTGCTTCTGATTAGCCATCACCTTAGGTTTTGGTACTTCAGAAGCAGTAACTGTCTTCTTCTGAAACTTAGACTTCAGAACCCCAGATTTTGGTTTCACCAGACTCTGAGGAATAGGTTCTGATCTTTTCAGGATCCTAACCTTTGAAGTTTTGGAATCAGATTTGATCATAGCCTTTGACTTAGAGTTCTTTGGCTTTGAAGTAATCTTAGCCTTAGAACTAGAAGCTTCAGGTTCTGATTGAACAACAGTTTCCAACTCAGCCCCTTCTGGTACAAAGAATGTTTTCAGACCTTCCTTGATGCATTCACAACAAGACTTTAGATTGGTTTTCTCCAGTTTCACTTCTGGAAAGCCAATTCCTCTGCCATTGTTCTTGTAAATGCTATAAATCATAGAAGCCACTCTGCTTCTGTCAATGCCAGATATAATGAAGTCTTCAAGAGCAATTTCATGATTACTTAAAGGTTTTTCATTACACTTTTCTTGTAGCTTCTGACATAAGAACCTGAGCTGGTCTTCATATGTTTTACACATGAAGTCAAAGCCCCTAAGTCCCTGTTCAGAAGCTTTCAGATCCAATAGAGTTGATTTTTGCTGTTGTACCAAATCAGCATATTTTTCTTTTAAATCCTTCAACTCATTGGTTCTTACTTCAAAATGTGTAAGAAGTTCTTTAAGTGACTCAACAAGTTCATCTCTGGGAATTTTGGAATATACCTCATTTTCATCTTCTGAGTCTGAATCTGATCCAGCTTCTGAAGTTGCTGTTGCTACCAACCCAACAGCTACCTTTGCATCTTCATCAGCTTCCTCTTTATCAGATCCAGATTCACTACCCAAATCATCCCAGGTTGCCATTAAACTCTGCTTAATCTGCTTCTTGAGTTTGCTTGGTTTGAAGGTAGACCTCTTTGACTTGTCCTTTGACTTTTCTCTTTGAAGATCAGGGCATTCAGCAATGAAGTGACCTGGCTTCTTACAGTTGAAGCATCCCTTCTGATCTTCTTTCCTTGAGCTTCTGGAGTTACCCCTTCTGGAGAGAAACTTTCTGTTCTTCTTGGCCAGATATTGAAGTCTGTTTGAGAGCATGGCCATTTCAGCAGCATCTGGTTCAGAGTCTGAACTTGACTGTTCTTCCTCTTCAGATTCAACCACTTTGAGAGCTTTTGATGACTTGCCTTTGGATGGAAGAGCTATTGATTTACTCTTCTTAGTAGACTCATGTTCATTAAGACTTAACTCATGAACTTTGAGAGAACTAACAAGATCTTCGACACTTAAAGTGTTTAAATCTTTAGCTTCCTCAATGGCAGTCACTTTTGGTCTCCATCTGGCAGGTAAGCTTCTGAGTATCTTGCTTACATGATCAGAAGCAACATAGCTCTTCTTTAGAATCTGTAGACCAGAAACTAAGGTTTGAAACCTTGAGTACATCTCCTCAATAGTTTCATCATCCTTCATTTTGAATAACTCATACTGATGTACAAGCAGGAGAGCCTTTGCTTCTTTGACCTTCTTGCTCCCTTCATAATTTGAACAGAGAGAAGCAAACATAGCTTTAGCAGTGGATTTGTCACTCATCTTCATGTATTCTGCTTTGGGTATGGCAGTGACAAGAGCTCCTCTGATAATATGATGCTTCTTGTAAAGTTTCCTCAGTTCTGGAGTATGTTTCTTTCTATCCACAGCAGCTCCTTCTTCATCAAGGACTAAACCACCAACGCCGTCTTCCAGAATATCCCACAATTCTTCATCTAGGCTCATGATGTAACTGTAAAAATTGGTCTTCCACCAAGAGAACTCTTCAGCATCTCCATTGAACTTTGGAACTTTTCCAACACTGGTTTTCTTACTATCACTATAATCATGTGAGACATTTTTATAGCTAGTATCACCATCAGGAGGAGGAGTAGTCATGTTTTTCTCAGATCTTTGACTGTTGCACGGTTAAGTGATACACAACAGACCAAGGCTCTAGATACCAATTGAAGGTGAGAAAAACACAAGAAGGGGGGTTGAATTGTGTTTTGAAAAATTCTTCGTTTCTCTAAATAACTGAATACACTGATCAGAAGCTAAGTGAGACAGCTTCTGAAGTGATGATCAGAATCTAAATGCAGCGGAATAAAACAGAGAGAGAGAAGAAGAACGACACAAAGCAATTATACTGGTTCCTTCCACAATCCGGAAGTAGTCCAGTCCCCCTTGCACTTCCAAGGAGATTTCACTATGAGTAATATCTGATTACAAATGCTCAAGCACACAAGCAAGAGACTTCCAATGCTCAAGCACACAAGCAAGAGACTTCCAATGCTCAAGCACACAAGCAAGAGACTTCCTTTGCTCAAGAACACAATCAAGAGACTTCCTGCTCAAGCACAACTGCAAGAGACTTCCTAACTAAACAAAATTACACAGAAAATTGTTTAAGGTTGAACACTTGATATACAATCAGAGGTGCTCACAATACAAATCAGATACAGACTCAATGGACTTAAGAATTTCTAAGATATGACTTTGAGACACAGAAATTCTAAGTGAATGCAGAACAATTTCAGCAGAGGTTTGGTACTTGTGAAAATCTTGTGAGTCTTTCGTTCAGCGTTCTTGCATTGCCAATTCTCTAGGTCTTCACTCCTTTATATAGAGGTGTGAAAGAGACGTTGTGAAATTGCCAGCACACCAAAGAGTCGTTGTTGAAGCTTGATCTTTCACCAATGATCTTTTGCCTGATTTGGTTGTTGTCCTATGAAGAACAAATTTGAAATCCATTCCTTATCCAAAGGAACATCTATGCAGGCGAGACCGTATTCTGGAGCTGTTTTCTTGTCTTGAAGTGCAGACACAAAACAGAGTAGTGGAGAACGTGGTTGTACAATTCGTACAAAGTACAATGTCAACGCTTTCGTCCAAATTGCAAACACACACCTTCAAACACCTTTGAAATGACCGTTGCAAGCTCCACTAATCCTTTGTTTGTGTTTTCGAATCCAATAGACAGCTTTTGCATTGATGATTCTTCAATTCTTGATTCTTTGCAAATCCAGTTGATATTCAGCTTCTGGTGAAATGGCTTCTGATGAGGCAGCTTCTGATGATGCAGCTTCTGATGATGCAGCTTCTGATGATGTGACTTCTGGACCTCTTGTCTTCAGGAGCACTATTCTTCAGGAGCGCTATTTCTTCAGGAGCAGCTTGATTTCAGGAGCGCTTTTTCTTCAGGAGCAAGTTGCCTTCAGGAGCGTCCAAGCTTCGAATTTTTGTTGTTTCTATAGCTCTTTATTTGCTCATTCAGAACCAATGATGATGTAACTTTATAATTATGGTCCTGTACACTTGAACAAATATTAGCTAATCCAATTTACAATTTTTAATACCTTGTTATCATCAAAACTCTTTAAGGTTTATTGTTAAACACATTTTGTTCCAACAATCTCCCCCTTTTTGATGATGACAAACAAAAGTATTTAAAATTGATCAATTGTTGTTAATCTAATTAACAAGTTGACTTTGGGGTTCTGAGGTTTGTAAGCTCAGAATCTGAGGTTTGTAAGCTCAAACTCCCCCTGAGTCTGATAGTCTTTAAGGTGAGGTTTGTAAGCTCCCCCTAAGTTCTATCCAGGTTAATTAAATTCATTTTGCGCGCAATAATTATTATCAGAGCTTAAAAGCAAAATTGAATCATTGAAAGAATTTACTTATAGATAAGAAGAATGGTTCAATTAACTTTACTTGAATTTTGATACTCCTTCGTTCATTCATAGCTTATACCAATAAGGTAAAAAGATAGAAGTTTTTCAAAAATTTCAAATGCCATTAATGGGGCTCAGAGCCTTCAAATGCCATTAATGGGGCTCAGAGCCTTTAAATACTTGTCACATATACTCCCCCTTTTGTCATTATCAAAAAAAATTAAAATAAATCTAAGCACAAAAGACAAAAAGATATGAGAAAAACTCAAACGTGAGAGAGTATACTAAGCAATGAACTAAATAAATCAGAGCAAAAATCATGTATATTCAATTGTCAGAAGCAGCTAAACAGTCAGAATCAGTAAGCATTCAGAGGCAAAGAGAATTAAAACAGAATGGTTTCAGAAGCAAGGACTAGGAATTCAAAACAAACAACAAACAAAAAGAAAAAACACAAGGGTGTGCAACTAAGTGGTGGTTTGATGTTGTTTCTTCATCTCCTCCATTTCTTCAATCTTCTTCTGCAACAGTTCTTCAAGCTGTTGTTGCCTCTGGAGAAGAGCCTGTTCCCTTTCCTTAGCTTCTTGCTGCTGCTGTGCCATCTGTTTCTTCAGAAGCTTACACAACCTTGCTTCTCTGGTCAAGTAATCCGTTTCTAAGAAGAAAGGCTGGTTTGCCAGGAGCAGTGTAGAACTTCTTACTCTGAGACTCTGATTCAGATGCTCCATTAACTTCCTGACAGAAGCTTCCTTGCTTCTGATGCACTTAGCCCTTAAGCTTTCAATTAGCTCAGTTGCCCGGTTCTGAAGTGATGCCCAGGAGTCTTCATATGCACTTGTGAGATCAATTGTCCTTCGTTGATCCACAAGATTAAGCAATTGACTAAGGATTGTCAGAGGCTCAGAATTGATATATCCAGATTCCAGGATGTTTGTGGGTGGATGTTCAAGGATTTCAAGATCAGAATCACTGATTTCTAAGTCTTGAATAGGGTTAGGAACTGGAATGGTAAGGTGTGTTTGTGTGTTAGAAGATGAGGGCTGGTCAGAATCAATGTGTGTGGTGGAGGTTGAGGCTTGAACATTGACTAGGGAGATGTCAACATCCATGGGAGTTGGTTCAGGAGAGTGTTCAGGTAAAGGTTGAAATTCAGTTTCAGATGGTGGTTGTTGTGGTGAAGTTGATGTTTGAGTGTTGAGTTGGGGGTCAGTGATGGCTATTGGTGATTGTGGGGGTGTTGTGGGTTTTTGTGGTTCAGGTGTTTGTTGATGAGGGTTTTCTGAAACAACATTTTCAGAAGCAGCTGCTTCTGGAGTTGCTTCAGAGGCTTTTTCTGAGGCTTTGTCTATGGGTAACTCACCTGAGTAGTGGAGAGCAAGATTGTCTAAGACAGAAGTGTCTTCTATTGGTTCAGGTGCTAATGGTGAAGAGGGTGAAGTGGGGATGGAGGTGACTGGAATCTGGATTACCTGATCTGCAGGGCCAGCTTCAGAAGTGATAGTACTAGGTGCTTTCAGAACCGCTTCTGAAGCTTTAACAGCCACTTCCTTGACTTCTTCAGACTTCTTCTTGAAAAATTCATCACAATTCTCCAGACCTGAAGCCTTGAGCCTTTGATCCCTCTCCAAATTGTATTGAGCTTCTTTCCTTTTTAATTCAGCTAGCATCTGAACAGCTTGCCCATCAGCTTCTTTCTCCATATCAGAAGTTACTTCAACCATTGGAGTGAAGGTTAGTTCAGATGCCTTCTTCTTGTGCTCATTTGCCTTTATCCCATCAAGAGCTTTATTCAGATGCTCTTCTGTGATGACTGACTCTGATCTATCCAAAACAAGAGGATTGACATAAATGTTTCGACTAAGTTAATGCGACCCTATTATTATATGGCCCAAAGACATAAGGCCTTAGAGCATCTCCAATGGAAGACCCTTACTTAACAAGGACCACTCTCTGTTAAAGACCCCCCATTGGAGGAAGAAAAAATGAGTCTCCGTTAAGGAACGGATAACTATATAAGGATCCTCTATCTCTTAGGCAACTAACTGGTCCCATGTTTAAAATAAGTAATAAAATATGTACTATGTGGCACCGCTTACAAAAGAATTAATATTTTAATAATTAATAGTTGTTTCGATTTTAAAAATAATAATTAATAGTTGTTTTAAATATTATTTTATCTATTTGTCATCATTTTAAATAAAATGTAATTCATGCAAATTATTATTATTTTTTTTTAACGAAGGAATTTAAAATTTGTAATGTTAAGTTTTTTCATTTTCAAATTATTAGCAACTATGACAGAAATTTAAGTTCATACGAATAAATAAATATTTTATAATTTAATTTTTTTTAAGGATTATAATTAAATATTACTCCCTCCGGTCACATTTATAAGCAAAAAATAACTTTTTAGGTACATTGAATAATTAATGTATCCGGTCACATTTATGTGTTAGATACATTAATTATTTGATGTACCTAAAAAGTTATTTTTTGTTTATAAATGTGACCAGGGGGAGTATGAGGTAATTTATAATTTAATAAATAAATTATTTTTGTTTAATGATGTCAAGTTAGTGGAGCCTATTTAATTATTTTTTATTGGAACCCTTATTAGAGTCATTGAGTTCTTAGTATGTATTTTTATTAAAATATTATAAATAAGTGATGTGTAACGTGAAGTCCATTTAATGAGTCCTTATTAAGAAACTACGATTGTGGATGATGTTATAACCCCCTTCCTATACAAAGAGCATGTCATATCTTAACCAAGTATCTCTCACATTTCTCTTCTATTCATCTATTATATTATGTTTAGACTACTTTGAAATTAGAGTGTCTTTTTCCGGTCAAACACCGCTACCTTAGTCGGATTTCACCTTATCAACAATGTTCATTTTTTCCTATCACATATATATAAACTAAACTCATCATATTTTAAAAAATGTAAATCGAATCAAACCAATTATTCAAACTAACATGTAATGTTTCTCTCAAAAAAAAAAAAAAGACTAACCTGTTATATTGGATTTAGGTTTGTTGGATATTCTATAAACTGAACGTGTGCCTACTTTGCAATGTTTTTTTTTTAGGCAAAATAGAAAATATATATAAAATAAAAGGAAAGAGTTACAAAGATTGGAGGGGCATTTGATTTACCCATGAATAACCCAACTGGGAATACATCATGAGAAAATGGTCTAAAATGGATCGACTTTAATCTATTTTAACAAAAAATAACTAATCACAAGTGCAACCCAACGAATCCGCGTGCGAATCCGCGTGCCTACTTTGCAATGTATGAATTGAACCCTGAAGTTTATAATACTCACAGACAATGCTCCAAGTCCGACCATTTTTGCGCTAAATTCTAACACTCTACGTTTTTTATTTTTATGCTTTAATATTAATTTTTTTAAAACGGGCCGTGTAGCAAAACAATTACACCGTTCTATAAAACGAAAAAAGTTTAATTAATATGTTTCATTTTCATTGGTATAATCCGGGGTTCGAACTGCGGTCCTACACAAATTATCTCTGATAGTTATCAACTGAGGTACACTTACGGAATAACATAATATTTAATTAAATTTGTTTTAAAAGTGGATGAGTGATTGCTCGTCAATAAAAATAGGCTTAGTTGATTCAATGGTCCCTCAAATAATTTCAAGTTTTCATTTTGGTCCCACAATTAATAAAACGTACCTTTTGGTCCCTCAATTTTTCCTCTGTTTGCCAAATAAATCCTCACCGTTAAGTTTAACTCAAATGATGTCTAGGATGGACCAACCTTAAAAGTGGTCCACCATAGATCCTATTAATTATTTTAATTTAAACCGTTTGATCTTTACTTTAGAAACATATAGATGTGCTGATGGTTTATTTTGATAGATGGTGATGATGTTGTTGTTGAATTGATGATGATTCCGAATTCTGTGTATATGATGACGATGTTGCTGTTGAATTGATGATGATGTTGCTGTTGTTGCTATTGAATTGATGATGATGTTGTCGTTGTTGCTATTGTATAATTTGAGTTGCTATGTTGTTGTTGGGTTTTTTATGAAGATCATGAACAAGAAGATGAAGATATGACAAGGGTAGTTTGGTAATCAATTGTTTTTTGTGAAGATTTAAGGGTCTCTTTCATGATAAATAGATAGAATGGTTAAAATTAACAAAATTAATAAGGTCTACGATGGACAATTTTTAAGGTTGATCCACCATGGACATTTGGAGTTGAACTTAACAGGCGGGATTTATTTGGCAAACGGAGGAAAACCTAAGGGACTTAAACGTACGTTTTATTAATTGTGGGACCAAAATAAAAACTTGAAATTATTTAGGGGACCAATGGATCAAATAAGCCTTAAAAATAATTTATACATCGGTTGAAAGTTAAAGAATCTAGAAGAAAATTATTCAAAAAAAAAAAAATCTAGCAGAAAAGAAACACCACTTTTTACGATTTTAGAATAAAAAGGAAAAAACAACTTTCCCTAGATTCCTCCACTTTTGATTACCCCTACCCACCCACCCACCCACACCCATCGAACTCAAAGAACCAAAGAACAAATAAAAGTGGGCAAGTCTCACTAACCTTATTAAATAAATCACACCAGTTCCATCTACCAGGGATATGTACTAGTCTAGAGTGGAAATAGAAAATGATGATAGGTGTGTGAGAGGTCTACACATTTTAAGAGATAGGTTCTGTTTGGTAAAATTAGCTGATAGCTGATAAGCTAGCTGATAACTTTTAGCTGATAAGCTAGCTGATAGCTTTTAGCTGATAAGCTAGTTGAAGTGTTT
Organism: Medicago sativa; assembly: GCF_051527215.1. Taxonomy (NCBI): domain Eukaryota; kingdom Viridiplantae; phylum Streptophyta; class Magnoliopsida; order Fabales; family Fabaceae; genus Medicago; species Medicago sativa. The sequence goes on along the minus strand of NC_140755.1, from coordinate 86,879,347 downwards.
GGTAAAATTAGCTGATAGCTTTTGCTTTGAATAATAAGGGTAAATATGGAAGAAAAAATGAGAAGCTAAAAGCTATAAGCTCAAAAGCTACTTGAAGTAGCTTCTGAAAAATAGCTTATAAGCTCTTGAAATAAGCTATAAGCTCGTTGGACCAAACAGAGCTAGAAAGAAAGAAAAGGAGGTACAAATTTAGTTGAAAGGGGATGGAAAAAAAATATAAATAAAATTAAAGACGATATAAGAAAAAATAATGTGGAAAATTGAGAGAATGCATGAATTCAATAAAAGATTGAATCGTTTGAAAGAAATATGATTTTTTTTGTTCTTGAAATAAATTTAGATCTGTGAACCTAAAGTCCTAAATTATGTTGAAAATAGTATGAATTTTTTAATTGTCACAATTTTTTTTATATTTATAATCAATATTATAATGACATTTGATCAATAATTTTTTAATTGGGTATCATATTAGGTTTCAAAAAAGAAAAGAAAAAGTTACTCACATAGTAATTCAATTAAAGGACAATGCATAATATATGCAAGGTCTGGGGTTCGAACCTCGGACACCACAAAAAAAAAAACATAGTAATTCAATTATATTTTACCCAACACTAGTGTTTGATTTATTATATGCAAGGTCTGGGGTTCGAACCCCGGACACTAGTTTGATTTATTATTTTTAAAAATAGAACGCTAACAACAACCAAACATTTTTTTCACTAAATTAAATTGGATACACGGATTAAATTACACCTAAGTATTATATCATAAACCATATTAATTTTAATATATTCCAACAGATATATCTGGCAAAGATCAAAATTCAAAATGAATGCAATTGTACTAAAGTTTTATACAATAATGTATTCTAACTTTTTAATAAATATACCCCCGACAATAAAAAATGTATACAGTACATAGGGAGTGATAATTAGATTCATGTGTAAAAATTAAATTCAATAATTATTCATACAAATTTAAATAAAATAAAATAAATAATATAATAATTTCCAGAAGAAGAAAAATATATATCTATGGTCCTTAAAGTTGTTTGTTTGTATCTAATAAGTCATTTAAGTTACCGTTGCAACATAGACTCTTCAAGTTTCTCTTCAAAAATACACACATGGTTATTACTCTATTATTTGTTTCTATTGAAATTCATGACATTTGCCAGCATGATTGGCTAAGGTCAAACCGGATGGTGTGGATGAGAAAATCACATCAAAAATTTGGTTTTTATTTTTTCAAAATAAAAACAATTATTTTAATTTACTATCAATATTACTTACCCATGAATATAAGGCAAGCAGGCAACAAACTGCGCTGTTAGACCTTTTTGGATGGTAAAATCAATCATCGTAAACACAACATTCATGGACATAGGAGACATAACATTGTTATGCATAACCCTTTGGACTCTATGTAGAATGTCAACAGCATCTGATGCTAGGAAGCCGAAAGTGTCAAAAGTAAATGGTATAAAAGCATGTTGATTGTCAGAACATGCTTTCTCGTATTTAACCACTTTGTTTGACGCAACTTTTAGGGCTGTCTGTCATACCATAAAAGTCCTGACCCTTAATCTCTGCGTACAATTGTCTGCGTACAATTGTACCAACTAATCTCTCGATTATATAGACGACAAACTCTTCCTAATGTTTTAACACTGCTAAATGTCTAAGCTCGAAATTGAATTCGAGACCTTTTAGTTAAGTTAAAAAAGATTTTTTTCCATTTCATTTAAGCGCTATTTACATAAATTAATTAAATCATAAAATTTAATTGTGCTTTTGGTTCATATCCAAAACACCCTCACAACTATAATCCCTCTTTTTAAATCAATATTTTTTGTTCATTGAGTGTCACATTTGTTGTAATTTTGATTTCAATCTAGATTTTTTTCCTCTAAAAGTGGTGATGTGGAAAGTTTTTTTGTTTGTCCCTTAAGCATCCAATTTATAAGCTTATTTGAAAACATTTGAAACACTCCTTCTGTCACTTATTTTTCTTCATTTCATCTTGGAAATGTTTAGGCTGTTCCCAACTTACCAAGGTACTGCTTTGGAGCCAAAAAATATAGTTTGGAACAAAAAATATAATAATTTGAGAGACCAAAAAAAATAAATTTAAAAAAGAGTATTTCGGTATGCTTGATAAAATAGGAGAATACAAAATGCAATTAAACTAATTAAAATGTAAAACAAGGACCAACATAAGTTGAGTCACAACTAATTCATGTATGACCATTTTTTTTTTTTTGAAGATATATGTCCATATTATTATGTTTAAGAAAATATTAAAATTATGTTCAACGGGGATAAAAAAACAAAACAAAAGTTTTAACATTTTTTTTTTATATTTAGAGATTAAAATCAAAATGTACCATATTTTTAAGAACAAAAAATTTATTTAACTTAGTTAAACAACTAAATACTTTTCTTTTTTGAGCATAGACAAGCAAATACTTGGAAAGTTTGGTTTTTGACTAAACAAATAGTACTTTGTTTTTTACTCAACAAGACAAATACATGGAAAGTTACCCAACCCCACCTTACCCCCACCCCACCCACATAGTTTAATGAGAAATGATAGTATTTGTACAACCAATTTGTGACAACTTTTTTACAACTTTCTTTCTCATACTCACATTATACTTTTATTCTCTCTCTTCTTTTCTCTCTCTCCATTGTTTTTGACCAATGAAAAGAGAGAGAAAAGAAGTTGTTATAAAAGTTGTTGTAAATGGTTGTTCAAATGCTCTAGTTTAATATTCTCACACCATAAATAAAAAATCATAACACAAAGAAAGAAAGATAATGATTTATTATTCTTTAAAGTTAATTAATTAATAAGTAAGAATAACAAAACAAAAATGAAATATAAATAAATATAGAAACAGATTGATTTATGAATGAAAGTATTAATGTTAGGAAACTTCGTGGAAGCTACACTTGAAGCAAGAATGGACCTGCTACTCTTCCCTTCATTTAACCCCTTCACCTTCCTCTCTCTTTCCCCTCACAACACACCTAACTCTCCTTCTTATTCATTCTCCCTCTTTCTTTCTCAACATCTTCATTTTCCATCATGAAGTTCATTAACCCTAAAAACCTCTCTCCCAAACGTCTCTTTCGTAAGAAGGAGAAATCCTCCGTTTCAAGATCCGACCCACTTTCATTCGGTTCATCTTCTTCCTCCGATGAGTCCGTTCACAAACCTATCACCGGCGGTTCTCAAACACCGACGAGCGTCCTCCCGGAGGTCTCCGGTGAGTGGTCAGATATCACCGTTGATGTCCAGTGTGAGCTAGCTCAAGCGTTTCGTTTAATCGACCGTGACAACGACGGCGTCGTTTCGCGTGAAGAACTCGAAGCGGTTCTCACGCGCCTTGGAGCGCGTCCTCCAACTCCTGAAGAAATCGAGTTGATGCTCAGTGAAGTTGATAGCGATGGTAAGGGTTGTATAAGCGTGGAAACGATAATGAACCGGATTGGTTCCGGTTCGAGTTCCGATTCTGATCCGAATCCAGAAGAAGAATTGCGGGAAGCGTTTGAAGTGTTTGATACGGATCGGGATGGGAGAATTTCGGCAGAAGAATTGTTAAGGGTTTTTAGAGCGATTGGTGATGAACGGTGCACGTTAGAGGAGTGTCGGCGTATGATAGCAGGTGTTGATAAAAACGGGGATGGGTTCGTCTGTTTTCAAGAGTTTTCTCTTATGATGGACTTGCAGCGTTGATCATATATATCATGTCATTCACCATGATCATGATATACATATAATGATATTAATAACATAAGTATAATATAAAATCTTTTATTATATCATCATCAATTATTTATCTCTTGTTCATTTTTTATTTGTTATATATTTTTCTCGTTTATTATTGTTTGAGTGGATATGTAATTTAATTAGAGTAAATCATCCATGTTTCTATAAGCCACTCTCAACTCTAAAATCATCAGTAATCAACTTTGTAAATATTTAAAAATAGTCTCTACCTTCATCAAATGTTTTTAAGTTAGATACCTTCGATGGTATCCGCCATGTTAAAAAAACATAAAAATAATACAATATTTAACTTAAAAACATTTGGAAAAGACATAAACTAATTTGAGAGTGAAGTAGAGTAATTTTGAGGTATACTTAATTTAGTTATGAGGAGGGAAAAAATGATTTAAACAAAAAAGGGAAATGCTAACATGGTGTGGCCATTTGTTTAGAAGTTCAAAGTAGGTAATGATAAATAATGTATAATATATGTAAGATCTGAGTTTCAAACTTCGACCACCTTGAAAAGAAGTTCAAAATAAAAAAATTATCTTAAAAATTGTTTACAAAACATTGAAACAACAAATAAAATTTTACATAGAATTTAACAATTATTTCTATTTTTAAAACCTTAACAAATGCTTAGGAGATAGACATTTGTTAGCATAATCCAGTAAAAAAGCGCTTTGTGAAAGTGAAGGGTAGGGGTGTATGTATGGACAATAATTGAGTTGGTGGGGTGTTGTGATGGGAAGATTCCTGGAAATGGAGGTTACCGAATGGGTGGTGGAAATATCTGGCTTACGTGGGACACCATTTATTTACATCTGAATGAACGAGAATGGTCTTCTTTGCTTTGTTGGTCTGATGGATTCCTATGTTTGATTACAATGATTGAAATTGAAATTCACCGAATCGGCTTTTTTCTCCTTTTCCAATTACAGAAAAGAGAACATATCAAATATTAGAGAAATTCATTGAATCGGGTGTTTTTTTTCCGAATTAAAGAAAAGAAAACGTTCCTGTTATTTAATTCATTGAATTGACCGGGACGATACATTGTTATATATGATGATCTTTGTTTGAATCTCAAACACCTTAATTGTTCATTTTAAAAAGTAAATTCTAATCATTAGTTTACTTTAAAAAATACTCCAATAACATATAGAAAATTTAAGAGAAAATGGAAGATGCATGCATATAGAAAATTTAAGAGAAAATGGAATCTGCATTGAACATGTAAAATAACTTTACATAATATCAAACAAGAATTTTTAATACTGAATCACAAAGATATTGGATTTATTTTACATATATGAGTATGATGTTAAAGTGTCAATTTTTTTGGTTTTATTGACAAACAACAATAAAATTATAAAAAATAATTAAATGAAAGATAAAATTAAAAAAATGTTACACTAAAATACAATATATTTTTATACAAAGTCAAATATGTTCTTTTTAATGTATAATATTCTTTCTATTGTTGTGAAATGTATCTTATAGTTGTGAATTGTTCCAATTATATATGAAATTCCATCTATTATTTAATTGATAATTTAAATAATATCATAAAAATGATAAAATAGTTTAAATTGTTGGGTTTCAAGTGTGAGTGATTATGTCCCACATCAATTAGGAATTGAGAAAATGTTGGATATATAAGAGAGGAGATACATATACATGATGCCTTCCTTTCAAAAAAAAAAATATACATGATGCCTTAAGATTTTAGGTGGAGATGTGGTGTCTAAGTCTCTTATCGGTCATGGACGTTTAACTCATTGCCGCTCCCGAAACGCTTCCCGAACTCCCCAACAAACTGTTATCAGAGCCCTGATTAGGCTCGATGAGGGAGCAGAAGTGGGATGCTAGTGTGGATTAGGCTAGTGATGTGGGTGACTCACACTTAAGGAGGTTGAGTTTCAAGTGTGAGTGATTATGTCATATGTCGACTAGGAATGGAGAAAATCTTGGATTTATAAGAGAGAGGTTTTGGGTAGAGAAGTTATGTCTAAATCTCTTAGTAGTTTTAAACGTTTAGCCCATTGTTGCATGTATACCCTTTATATATTGTCATAGATAGATCAATGATTTTTTATTGGATGAGTGTTCTGCATGTCCATCAAACACAATTGAAAACTCGTGAAAAGCAACAAAATAGAAATAGATTGGAAAAGAAATGCCACAAAACACCAACAATGGATTTGTAAATGGACTAATGGTAACATGGTTGAACCCCTCAAAGAAGAGATCAGAAGTTTGATCTCATATTCATATCCATATACATAATATATGGTAGAAAGAAAAAGAAAAAAAAAAGTCCCCAGTATTCTCACAGACGTTTCAATTCGAAAGGAAAGAAAATGAATGAATATTGTAGATCATTTAGATTTAGATGAATATTTTATTTTGAGTTAATTAAAGCAAGCTTTCTTTGCGGGTCATTTAACACCCCCCTAACATTCTCTGGCAAGACATCAGGTGACTTAAATCTAACACCGTCTAATTGATGTCCCAAGTTTGCAAAACGTCCTTAATATATTGATCATTATTATTAGATGAGAAATAATATTTTGACAACCACTTTTTAACAACTTTTGGACAACTTTCTCTCTCATACTCACATGATGTTGTTATCCTCTCTCTTCTTTTTTCTCTCTCCATTGTTTTTGACTAATAAGAAATGAGAAAACCAAGGTTGTCAACAAAGTTGTCATTAAATAGATGTCAAAATATCATTACTCTTATTAGATAGACGAATCCCTCAAATACAGCAAGGTGGGAATCTCTAGAAATGAGTATGAAGCTTATTATTAGTAGCAACTGGTACCGCAAAAATTTGTTTCTGTCGCAGTTTCAAAGGTAACTTTGACCAGTTTATAAGCCCTGGCCAAATCGACATAAAAAAAGAGGCTACAAATTCAAGTAGCTTATTCCTTCAAAAAAAAATTCAAGTAGCTTAAACCATCAAATTTATCTCTTTGAATGATCCGTCGGATTATGTTTATATATATATATATATATATATATATATATATATATGGGGTTTGCTACAATAGACCCACTCATTTTCATGAAGGTCTATTTTAGCAACCAACACCTTTTCATTTGGACCAAAAGACCCATGTTTTTGTTTTTTGGGAAAATTAAAACTGAAGGGTACAAATGTAATTGTCATTTATTATTTACTTTTTCTTTTCTTTTTACGAGAAGATTAATGGTTCTCCTTGTACCAAAAAAAAAAAGATTAATGGTTCTCCTCTATCTCCTTCTTCCTTCTCTTCGCTGTTTTCTCTTCTTTTCTTTTGTATTTGCCGCTCATCACTTCCATTCACGTGAATACTATATGCTTAATGCTTGTATTGGCATAATGAGCATACTGCTTGTATTGGCAGCACAAACATGTGATCTGTAAAAAAACATAATGAAAAAACATATGTGATTTTCAAACTAGCTAACTTTATTAGATTAGAGTGCCAATACCAAATTTAATTATTCAATTTCTAAATTAAGACGGGTCCTTTGTTTGCAATGGTAATTTGGTAGATGATTATCTTAATGAAATTGATATATCATGATGAGGGTCAAAGAATAAACTCCACAAATAGGTGAAGCAATTATCTGACCCAAAACTGTTACATGAATAACTGCGAAAAAGATGTTGTGTGGCGGAGCTAAAAATCCTGTGGCGGAGCCGGCAGCGACTGAAGCTAACCATGACGTGTTTTTGAGGTTAAAGAAAATCAAGTTTTTTCAAGGAAAGTGGTGAGGGAACAGAGATACAAATAGTGAAGAGAAGGAAGAAAGAGAATGAAGAGGACCATTAATGTTCTCGTAAAAAGAAAAGAAAAAGTAAATAATAAATGACAATCACATTTGTACCCTTCAATTTTAATTTTCCCAAAAAACAAAAACATGGGTCTTTTGGTCCAAATGAAAAGGTGTTTGTTGCTAAAATAGACCTTCATGAAAATGAGTGGGTCTATTGTAGCAAACCCATATATATATATATATATATATATATATATATGTAAAAGATGTCTAATGGTTAAGCGCAATCAATGGTGGAGCTAGAAAAAAAAGTTGGGGTGGGCCACTAAAATTGAAGATAATATATAAACACAAATTAAAGTTGTAATAAACATTAAATACGAAGTTGAAATGACGGAGTTTGACTAAAAAGTTAGGATGAATACTTAAATAATTCCATATTTAACAACTATTATAAATTATGAAACTTTTTTTTACATTACAACTGTTAACTGAGAGAATTTTCAGTTGACAGGACAATATACGAGAGATTTGAAACCCATACAAATTCGAAGGTCTATAAGCCTCCGCTAATATGTCAAGTATAAGCATCACAAAAATCACGTATGTCACTTTTGAAAGCGCGGAAAGCTATAACCATTGAAAAATTGTTTAAAGTCTCGCAAAATAGACCTATAATTGAATTATTTAAATTTTTCAGGTGGGCCACTACACCACTTTGTAGGAATTTGAATCCACCGAAACCTAAAACCGACACAAAATTGTAAAAAATTTCGCAAAATAGATCTATAGTAATTAATTTTTTAATTTTTCGGGGTGGGCCGTGGCCCACCTCAGCCCATGAAGGGCTCCGCCACTGAGCGCAATGACCAAATTGATAGTAAGTTGTTAAAATAGAAAATATAATTGATAGTAAACGATTACATACTAAGATCAACTTAACAATTTAAGAAGTTTGAAAATTTTCATAATCTTATATATGTATTATAAAGTGTTCTACAAAATCAAAGAATAATTAGACGATTTACTCAATTCTAGTTACAATTAGCATGCAGATGAGTCTACTACATGATTGAATATATTTTTTCCCTATTGATATAATACTAAGCAATTTTAAGGCTTAGAAGGGTGATACAAATATGCACGTTCTTTCCTAAATAATTTTAAGCGTGATATAAAGCCCGTTCTTCACAAAGTGCTATATCGATTGAGTCATTGTCCTTTTTTTCTTCTTAAAGAAATTTTATTTAACTATTTAATTCTCAATAATATGAAGACCTTACTTCACTAAGAGGTTTTCTAGAAGGCCAAAAATATAACATATAAAAAAAAAAATTAAAGCATAAAGAGTGCTAGGATGGAAGAGTTATAAAGTTAACAATTCCAAAATAACACCAAAACAATGGTGGCTCCAAACCGATAAACAACTCCTAGACATTTGAGTGATTGAATGTTTCATTGATAGAAATATAATATATTTTCTTTTAGCTTTTAACTTGATCCATGACCATAGCAAAAACTTTACCATGTCCAAAAGGTGTGAGTTAAGCAATCATGATAATCGAACTCCAAATAGTTGCGATGCTTTTAAATTGATCAAATGTCTGCCAACCAAATTGGAAGAAATCATTCTTTCACTTTCTTTTCTTGAGAAATCAAAACTATGAATTAATCGCATGACAAAAACAATTATTTTATCATTGTACAACTGATTCCTAATTAAGATAAAATACTCTAATAATTTTGGAGACACCTAAAATCAAATAACAAATGACTAGTTGTTTAATTCATATTACAACCAGTCACACAAGAAGACAGTGCTAAATTTTGCAATCTTTTTTATAGTAAATTATCTTTGATGGAAAGACGCTTATGTACTATGTAGTAATCTCCAATCAAATAGGGAAATTCTCAAAAGAACCAAGTTGTTCCAAATGACATTATATAAAAGAGAATCTGTTAAATATTCTCTTTAACTCATAAGCTTATAAGATATCAGTTCATAAGTTTCTTTAACCGAAGATATGCCATCAAGATCAAGATCATAAATCCTCAAAATTATATGCAAAGAAAAGTTAGCCAATAAAATCTCACACTCCTCCACCATATCTCAGCCTCCTAAACAAACAAGTTTTTTTTTCCAGTTCCAACAACATCCCTCATGCACTAATACCTATCACCATATCCTTCACATAAACATCATTTTTCTCTATCAATGAATTAAACACCTACACTCCTCAACCTAACGAGGTACCTTTTATGAAAGACATAACCGTGAAGAACTTACATTCAGAATGGACAACACAGAAAATGCGGTGTGACACACTCGATTGTGGAACAAAACAAGGGGTTTTAATAAACACGATATTCTAATTACCTTTCCTTGAATCAACAATTTTCTCATTTAATTCAATTAATAACTTATTGCAATATTCAAATTTGAATGAGGAGAAAGATTAACAATCATATAGAAAAAATGTTCTGGACTGATACCATATTAAAAATCCAAGTTTATGAAAAAGAAAGTATTTGAAAAAGCATTCATTGATGGAACAAGAAAGAAGATGAATAGTCTTTGCAAGTTTAATTCAATTGGTAAGGAACATTGCATAAAATAGGTAAGAGTCCGAGTTTGAACTTTGGACATCTCACTTATTCATCTTAAAGATGATTTTTTAACTATTAGACTACTTAAAAAATGAATAAAAAAATGTAGGGATTTACTTTTTCCACCTTATGGGTTTCCTCGCGCTCCCTATTTTTTTTTTCCAAAAATGCCCTTGAGTTTCCAGATTTTATAATCCGGAATGGTGTTTTCTTTTGTTAAAGGGTGAAAAAATGAGTTACGGATTTTTTCGGATTTTGTAATCCGGAAACTTCAAAAAATAGGGCACGTTACATGATGTTTCCGGATTACATAATCTGGAAACCCCCTAAACACCCTTGTTCAAGGTAAAACAGTTCGGATTATATAATCCGAACTGTATCAGCACGGATTCTAAACATGTTTGTAACATGGATAGTCATCTTAAGGATAATATTAATCTTCCTAACTCTCATCCTTCTGTTTTTGGGTCATTGTTACACGTTCTTAGTCAAAAATCGGGTTTTCGTGCTACTTGATCGGATTGCTCCGAAACTTCCCCAGAAAATCAGAAAAAATTCAAGGACCATGACTCCCTTAGAAGGGACTTCTTACGGGACTCCGCCCCTCAAAATCCAAAATTCTATCGTTTAGACCCATTTTTATTTTTTTTAAAATTTTTCATATTCTCAGAAAAATCCGAAAAAATTTGCATTAGTTTTATTTGATTTTTAAAATTTTTTGGTGCTATTTTTATGATTTTATTTGATAGGTTTTTAGCATTTTTTACTTAGTTTTTTTTTGTTGTTTTTAAAAGCAAAACTCAAAACTGCTGAAATGTGAGAGAGTCTGAAGGCTGATTATACATAAGAATTGTCCGGATTATAAAATCCGAAATAGTAAACATGAATCCGGATTTTAAAATCCGGAATGCAGAAGGGCATTTTTGAAAATTATACAGGGCGCGGGAGAAGGCCATAGGGTGGGAAAAGTAATTCCCAAAAATGTAAGACCAAACTTCAAGTATAAAAATTAACAGGTCTAAAAAGCAAAGCAAGCCCAAATAAACTAAAATGGGTCAGAAACAGAAAAATAGGCCCAAAACACTATGAAAATAAAAGGAGAAATTAGAAGATACAAATTTGTTTTTTTAAATAAAGGAGAGAAGATACAAATTGTAAAGCTAACAATACACATGCATTATGCTCGTATTTAATCATATATATATTTTTTTTTGTCGAGGGAATCATATATAAATTATTAAAATGCAGTTTACATTACATAAAAATCAACACTAAAAGTAGTTTTTAAATAACACTCACAATTCTCATCCAAACGAAACATTTTTTACAGATGGTAAAGCTATGAATTATCACACGAGACGTAGACAATATCTTAAAAATGCAATGTTATGGACTTGAGTCAGAATATTGGTGTGAGAATCATTTCTTAATAATTTGGAGAGTCATTTTGAATTTGGATGCTGCAAATGTCATTCTCCACTGCCTTGTCCTCGTCACATAGTGAGAATTCAATCTCATTCATTAGACTTAATCTCATTTAAAGCTAGCACAGAACATTTTGAACTAATAATACATGCACTTTGACTTCTTTCTAAAAATTGCCTTTCGGCTGTTTGGATTACATTTATTGTGGAAAAACACAGATACGGTTTGTACCTAAAGTTAAATGTTTACAGATGAACACGCTATAACTCTTCTATTTGTCAAAAATAAACACATTTCTTTGACTACTCGTAGCATAATCTTATCATTACAACCAGACATATTGTCGAGAAATTTTTATTTTTCTGCCCCTATTACCAAAAATATTAATATGTCTGCCCCTAGTTGAAAACTATTGATACAAATGCCCCTATTCTTCAATTGAAGTGGCGAGCATAACTATTTTTTCAACACTCTCTGCGAACTTGCAGCTTTTTCTGAGTTCTATAAATAAAATGGCGAGCATGTTTTTTTTAAGTTCTTTTTTTTTTTTGTGTTCTATAAACAAAATGGCGAGCATGCCATTGTTTTTCTTGTCCTTCTTTGTTTTATTTCCGTCCAGTGGCATGCTCAAAGGCCTGATTATCCTTTTAACTTTCAATCTGCAAAATTGTTGATTTGATGGTTAACTCAAGGGTGATCATATGACGGTGGAGTTTTGATTGGGTTCTTGTCTTTTTATTCACTTTTAGTCATGCTTTCCATTTTAAAAAAATTATAGATACAAAGAAGAAGCCTTGCTCGCCATTTTAAAAATAGAACATAAAAAAAACTAAAAAAAATATGGTTTGTTCGCCATTTCAAATAAAGAACAGCAAAAAAAAAACCTAAAAAATAAAAATGCTCGCCATTCCATCTATAGAACTCAGAAAAAGCCTGCAAGTTCGAAGAGAGCATTGAAAAAATGGTTATGTTCGACAATTCAATTGGAGAACAAGGGCATTTGTATCAATAGTTTTCAACTAGGGGCAGACATATCAATTTTTTTGGTGATAGGGGCAGGAAAAAAAAATCTCTATTGTCGACGGTATGATAAAATTAAATTCACATAATGTATATCCTTCTCTTTTTGTACTCCAAAAAGTCTTATCATACATGTACATAAGCGATCAGATGAAATCTAACTACTCCTTTTGTCCATGATCTTTGATTCTTTAAGCTTTGAACACACATATAAAAAACAAAAAATTTATATAAGTATAGACCCATTCACCCTCAGCTTATATAGTAAATTTAGAAATTGTATAGTATATTTCGGTTTATATAAAGGTGCACATGAAAAAACGTGTTTAATTGTATCATGTTTTCTTAACAATCAAAGTTTTAGGGCATACATAAAAATATTAAAAGACCAAAGATCATAAATAAAAGGAGTAGTTACTTGAATATCAAAATACAGACCTTTTATATATAACACTATTATATGATACATGTTCATATAATCTCTATTTGTCTCTTATTTTTTATCTTCTACAACTTATACACATTTTAAAATACACGTAAACTTAAAAACTCTGTTATCGACATTGCAGTTTTAATGTCACCAAATCATTTCTCTTTATTTAGAGCTGCAAAGAAACCATTCCATTCAAAATTATGTTGAAATACACAAAACACATCACCGTTATCATTAGTACGGATTAAATCTAGCTCATGTCATAAACACCTTAAGAGAATGTGAGTTGTGTTGTGACATTAGGAACATTGGAGTATTCAAAATGAAATATTCACACAATGTTAAATTCTTTTTGCTTGTGGAAACCTGAAACATTTTTTTTTTTTAAAAGTTGAACTAATATCACACCACAAATATTAGAGAATAAACACCACGAGACAACAAAAAACTTCAACTACATAAAATAATGGAGACAACCTATACATTTTCTTGACAAAGTAGTTTATTATCTAGAAATTTACTTCTTAAATGAAGAAGTCGAGAATACGTACTTCGAACTCCAATCTTTACATATTATATCATATCTTTTAATTGAGTTATGTTCACGGGGATGACATATACTTTCTAGCAGCACTAAAGATTAACGTAACATAAATATCATATCACCAATAATGGTGAAAATAAGCACATTAAAATCCAATAGCGGACACACACGTACAGAAGAAAAACCACACATAAATTATTAAAATAACAAGCTTAATAGTAAGAAGAGCATAGTAATACTTCAACTAAAATTAAAAACATTTAGTACAACTAAATTTAACAATTAGCTTACCAGTATAAGTTACTTGCCAATTAGGGATTAATTCCTTTTGATATAATAATAATGGGCTACAGCCCATTCAAAATGCACTCTCAAATTCCTTTTATTTTTCCTTTTAAATTGGTCTATGGCCTTCTTGAGGAGTGGCCACCCAACTTACAGCTCATTTTCTGGTTTTTATTCTTGCAATTTAAATCTATACCATATTTTTTTAATATAAATATTTACTTTTGATTTTACAAATGCAAAAAACATATACAAATTACAGATGAAACTCTTTTTTATGGTAAAACAATCATCCCAAGCATTTTCATCTTCATCACTCTTTCAAATTTATGAATGATGAATTAATACATATATATGTAAAAGAGTTTAATAAGTATACTCTATTAATGTATAATTATTTTACATATACATCTAAATCCAATGATGTGTTGTTACGTCAGTTAATGTCGGCTTACTACGAACTAACCTATAGCCAACATACCAAAGCGGCCAATACACACGTCTATTTTGACAGCTTAACAAGATCACTAATCTTTACAACTTTACAATGTTTCAATAAAAAAAAATTGATCCAATTTATTTATTCTACGGATTCTATACTTAGTAATTGAATGCGAAGACAACTTGCTTAGTTAAAGATAAATTGGTACATTTCAAGAGAGCTACTTGGTAGGCTATCCAGTGATAACTAGGTAGCTAGCTGTATAACTGCGTACATATATCAAGCACCATTCAATGAACCAATCTTTGTTTCTCTGCCACAATGTTAAAGAACAATACTCCGTATCAGATGAACGGTTCACATTGTATTAGGTTGTCTTTCATTCAACTTGACATATCAAAATGAAAAATATACTCTATCAAAGACTCAATCCAACGTGCTCATCCATAGATCGATTGCGCATGGAAATGCAGCACTAGCCAGTGGCTATATATTCCAAAGATCGATTGCTTAAGGTTCAAATAAGCTCTGACAGTATACAGGAATAATGATTGTTTACATGACGTTAATCTTCAATTGGATTGGACCACTTGTGAATATAATTATTGAAGTAAATTTGTTTTAAGGGTAAGCAATGCATGCATATAGCATATTGAATCGATAGTATAACCATAAACCATGGGCCAAGGAGTGGTTAATTAAAATGCATATTGCATATCTTATGTGTTTTGGGTGAATTTTTTATATAGAAAATATTCAAATGATTCAAATTGGTAAACTACAACGAAAACAAAACTCAAGCAGCATAAAATGAAAAAATATCTATTAATGTGACAAAATAAGAATGATTGAAATATCCATACATTCGAATCTATAACATTGACGATAAACTCATTGATTGAAGTTTATAATAGTTTGAAGTTCATACGTCAAATTTAAATCAAACAAAAACTCTAACAAGATGAAAGAGCAAATAATGTCGCACAAAAAAAATCACTGAAAGGCACGAAAGAAAAACAAATCTATGTAGAAACCACTTATTTAAATAAAAAAAAGAGAGAAAAGGGATGAAAAATAATGATTCTGAAAAAGAAAAAAAAAGTGTTTATAGATACTAATATTTTTTTTTAAGAAACCTTATCTTAAAAGAATGTAATTTACCAATTTTCAACTAGTCACTATACAAATAGATGGGCAAGATAATGTCCGTCTTTCCGGTACTCACTATAAAGAATGTAATTTCATACCTTAAAACAAGCATAGATTATAGAATTTTCAACTATATTTTATTTTTTGAGGGAATTTTTTTATAACCAATAAGTAATTAATAAATACAATTAATATATTTTTATATTTAGATATGAAGGTAATATTATAAGCAACTTTGATAAAAAAAAAACAAACAAAATAATTTGATGAGCAATGCTATATCTCTATAAAAATAACATCAAGAATTCTTCAAGAATAAAGAATAGCTAATCACAATGCACTATTTGCCACAATTCAAGGAGGTGTGGCTGAAAAATAGGAAGTGGACAAATAAATCATCCAATTAAAATTTGCCAACTATTTCTTGAAAAATTCTTGAAGCTATTTTTCTTGAGAAGTAACATTTTCCTAATTTGATTCATATGAATCATCGACCAAAAGTCATCATCGGAGATAGTAAAAAAAAAGAACGAATATGCCGACTAAGGATACAAATGAGATGAAGGGTGCCTTGTTGAATGAAAAAAGGTGGGGATAAGGGCATCTTTATGTTTCCTACTTTTAATGATGAATTAAGGGGAAGTGGTTGATGTGGCATAGGGATGGTGCCCATGAATATGTTGGTTGGAGCCCCTCATGCTGCATGATTTGGGAAAAAGATTTAGTGGTTAAGGGTGTGGTGGGTGCGTGCTTGTGCTTGTATCTTACCAAGACAACCATTGAAACTAAATTGGTCATTTCAATTAGTTATTTTTCCTTTTTGTTTCTATAATTACTTTCAATGTAATGAATGTGATATTGGGCTAAAGGAGTGTCTTTATGAAAATTGTGAATGGAAGGGTAAGGTGGATCTTTCAACTAATCATGTTTTTTATTATTATTATTATTATTATTATTATTATTATTATTATTATTATTATGTAGATACAATGAACTATGTTCTAAATTATGGCCAAAATTATTTATAAAAAAAGTTATAGTCAAAATAACTTTCGATTAATTGCATAATATATTAACAACCACTTCTACTTTAATTAATACAGTTATATAATAGATGAATTTTTAGACAAAGTTGAGAAGACCCGATAAAGCAAGGATAGTTTACCTTACATTCATCTTAAAGGAATTAATTATGAATCACCTATAGCTGTTGCAAGATGCATTGGCTGCAAGTGATTCAAGATTCAAGATCCTTTGTATCCTCCATTTTTTCCTATACACATAAAAGATGCAAATGACACACATATGAACTCAAACCATCAACATAAAGTGTTTTGGGTTTGTATGAAGGCATGATTGAGTAATGAATTCAAGACCTTCTAGCATTAGATGTGTGAATATGTGGGTTTAAGTATGGATTAGTTAGTTGTATCTCAACTATGAATGAGCAAAATGTTGAATATATGAGAGAAGTGATCAATATATCTAATGCCTAAAGGTTTTTTGAGTTGAGATCGATGCAATGTCTCTATCTTTTACGATCATGAAACATTGTTTCATTCAGACTCTTTAATAACTTGTATCGACTTAACGGAGGATCATGAGTCAAATCTCATGCAACTTCCGATGGAGCATTAAAATACTAGATTGAATGGTTACATCAGACTAAGAGAAACCACACAGATGAATTGGACACTAAATCTTCACTCAAAACATTAAGGTATTAGGTAGGTTATAAATATTGGATTTTGTTAATTGTATTTTTCTCGACATCTACAATTTTATTTAATGTGAGATTTTTAATCCACTAGACACATCAACATCATCCCCTCAAATGTGAGACTTTATCCAACACTAACAACCAATCCAAGCATATTTGACCCAACAAGGTCGTGGTTGTACTTTGAAAATATAATTTTGGCTAAGATGAAATATTGAGAGTGAAGTACAAAGCAAACGAGGTAGTGATCGCAGTTTGATTGGGAATTGGTATCCACATATATAAGTGTTTGTGTTAATGAAAAAAATTGTGAGATTTGATGGAATGTTGGTTTGCATCAATCATATTAACCAATTGATTGATGATAAAAATGAATTTGTACTCGCTGAATGGAAGATGAATGTAAGACCATCCCTAATAAAGATGTCTCTCCTCTTTAATACTTGGTACCTTTGAGGTACTTCTCCTGGGGAAAAATAATTTTGGATGTCTGATGAACACAGTGTCTCAAATAGACACCCTCTCTCTATGTTTATTATGTATTACTCAAAAACGAGTTTTTCCATCATCGATGCTCTAATGTGCTTGTCTACTAAACTAGTTAGGAAAATGAATGTCTGTGCCAATTACCATTTTACCCTTATTGGGGGTATTTTGGTAAAATAATTATTTGTCTTGCTTGCCCTATATATATGTGTAAAGAGAAAGAAAAAAAAACAGAAAAAAGGGAAAAGAGAGAGAGGGTCGGGAAGCAGAGAAAGAAAGGGGATGAGAGAAAGAGAGAAACGATTTCTCTCCCTAAAACTCATGTTCTTCCTTCTTCTTCCTTCTTCCGTTTTCATTTCTGCTTCATCAAAGGTAGTAACAACCCTTCTTCTTTTGTTTTTCATTTTCATTTTCTTCTTCATCAAAGTTAATTTCTGGGGTTGATTAATTTATTTAGTTTTTCAGCAATCTAATGCCATGCATGTCTCAGATAGAATGAATTTTGTGTGTAATCTGTTTTATTTTTGTTTTAGCTTTTGTGTTTTGGTGATTCTGGGTTTTTTTTGTTGTTGATTCTGTTTTTGGTGTGATTATGTTTTTGTTTTTGTTGTTTTTGGTTTCCTTTCCCTCATGCATGTAGAAATTTGATGAATTTAGAGTTAGATTTTCATTTGGGGGAAAAGGGAATTTTTATGGTTTTATGAAATTGAGTAATAAACAGTAAAGTAATATATGTCCCAAAACATGAATTCATGATTATGCTTCTTTTTTCATTGTATAGGTGATTATGCTTAAATTCATCAATGTAATATTCTCTGGTTTGAGTGCTGAATCTAATTCTAATCTTGCATGTGGGTTTGATTGAAAATTTGTGAAGGATTTGTGAGAAGAATGTTAAGTTTGGGTAAGAGGGGTCTGAGGTCGAGAGTGAGGCAGAGGGAGAAGAGTAGAAGAAATGGAATTAGGGTTCTGAGAAAGAAGAAGTAACTAAAGAAAAATTAGGGGTTCTTCAAGACTGAGTAATTGGAGATGGAAGCTAGGAACTTAAGGAAACAAGAGCACCAGAGCTTGCTGCCATCACCATAAAGAATTAAAGGTGGGTTTTCCTTTCCCTCATCCCTCATGCATAATCTAAATCAACTAATTTAGGGGTTATGAGACATGAAATTGATTGATGAAAAGTAAACTGTTCATTATGCATGTTTGATTTTAAGAATTGAAGTTATTGCGTTGATTTGTTTGTGTATTTTTACTAAATTGATTTTGTGTGAATGATAGCATGATTGAAAGGTTTATTGATTTAGCCACTGGAATAATTTGATTGAATGGGTTTTATGGTGAAGTGATTCTTATTGTTTATGAAAAAGGAGATTATAAAAATGAGCTAGGTTTTTCTTAAAATTACTGCAGAAAATAGCTTCAGTGCAGGATTTTTAATAATTTATTGATTTTGAATTTTTAGACGGGACCAGTTGCATAAGTTGCAGTTATAAGCTGGCTGCATACAGTAAAATAATCAGAAATGTTTGATTTCATATGAATGATTCAATCATAGGTTTTATGGACTGCTGTGCTGGAATTGGTTTCTACAGATCAGTTTTAGTGTTAGATTTTTCTGAAATTGATTACTTTGAATTTGGATATGGGACCAAATTCATTGTCTTCATGTGAGTATTGGTCATGTATAGAAAAATTTACAAAAATTTATAACTTCAATTTATATGTCTTTGTGGCTTTGAATGACAGATGATTAACTCATTTTTTTTTTTATGTTTCACATATATTGCTTCTACTAATTGAGTGAATTATATGTTCAGGTTCCTCCAGAACTGCAAGTTTCTTTTATTGCAGCAGTTGATAAAGGAAACATAAGAAGCATGCCAACATAGTGAATAAAAAGGTTCTAAAATATTTATCTAAGATTTGATATGTTATGGATCATGTTATTTTATAATTATATGCATGTAATATCTAAATATTTCCTAATGATATGATCCCTGTTGCTTTTTTTTTTTATTTTGACAAAATGTTTTCTGTTACTTGACAGGGATGTTGGCAGTAATATCGCATTGAAAATTCTGAAGCGTGTAGAAAAAGGTTGGGGTCAAGGAAGTATATCGAGTTTGCTGCCTCAAAAGAATGATTTTCTTGATTACTAAGGTAGCAGTTTATGTTGGTTTGAGGTTAGGAGATGGTTATTGGTTTGTTTTGTTGTTTGATTGTGGTTTTGGATACACTTTGATCATGTCTATGCGAACTGCGTGCTGCAATTTAGAACTATATGATTTGTACTAAACTTTTATTTTATTAATATGTTTTATTTGGTATGATGATTAAAGGAAACTGATAAGGTTGGTGAAGCAATATGGTGAAAGAAAATGGGCTCAAATAGCTGAGAAGTTAGAAGGAAGGGTTGGCAAGCAGTGTAGAGAGCGATGGCATAATCATTTGCGTCCTCAGCTGCTTTAACAAGATCATTCAAGCAGTATCTGACTGAGGATCAAATTTTCAGGTTTTCTAACTACACTTTGACTGTGTTTGGATATATTAAGCGCTTATACCATTCACACTTATCATATAAGTGCTTATATATAAGCTATTTCTATAACAAGATAAAAAAAAAGTCAAATTGTTTTTATATAAACTATAATCTATTTTCATAAGCTATATTGGAGAGCTTATGAAAATAAGCTGAAAACAACTTACAAACATGTCATAAATTGTTTCCATGAGCTCCTTCAGACAATCCTAGAAGTGTTTATGGCAGTGGATAAACTCAAACAATCCAATCCAAACATGGTCTAATTATCTGTAGATTTTAATGATTGTAAAGTGCTTTATTTAAAATGGAAAATATTATATAGGATCGATCACTATCTTGGAAAAGAGCTTGTGGAAAATCTTTTTGTTCTCCGATTCTCAAATCTAATTTTTGAACCTTTGTGGTCGAGGAAATACATAAAAAATGTACAGTTGATATTCTCAGAAGATTTTGGTACTGAAGGACGTGGCAGGTAACTTCTCTTCCTTTGCAGCATTTACACTTTTTATGATCTTAAAATGGTGATTCTCATATATTTTCATATCTGTTCCATGTGTAGGTACTTTGACAATTATGGTATAATTAGACATATTATGCAGAATCATCTACTTCAAATACTAGCCCTCTTTGCAATGGAAACCCCTGTTAGTTTGGATGTAGAAGACATTAGAAATGAAAAGGTCTCATATGGTTATATACTTTTTTTATAGGCAAATATTAATTTTTAGTATATTACTCCCTCCGACCTTAAATATAAGTAGAAAGGTTCATCTATTTGATACAAATACATGTACCTTTTTCGGTTAAATATAAGGTCGGAGGATGTATATGCTAGAAGCCAGAGTTTAAAACCTGGACTTTCTTCTCAAAATCATTTGGGTGGTTTAGTTCAACCACTTGAGCTACGCCTCAGAGACTCATGGTTATGGACCTTTAATTCATCTGTTTTAAATAATTGTGATTTTTCATGACTTTCAATTGCTTAATGGATGTCAGGTCAAGGTTCATCCTACTCAGTCGATTCGTCGATCTTTGCTGCAAAAACATGGAACGTTTGTCCATTATATTTGTTAATAACTTTCTGTCATAACTTAGTTGTGTTATGGTAGTCCATTGTTGTAGCATTTATTGTCTAGAGGCATGTTTGGATTGATTTATTTGAGGTTATCTACTAACATAAACATTTGTGAGACTATTTGGGAGAATTTATATTTCCTGGTCAGTTGAAGTTTCTGAATTTTATTTCTTGTGTTGTGCTGTTATCTCTGTAAAACCATTGGATCAAATTTGTTTTATAGTATGCCTGCTTCTTAATCAGTAAACTTCTCTGGTCTTAAGGAAAATGGTTTTCTTACTTCATGTATGCTTTTTGTATGCAGTAATTGATATTACAAGGATGGTAGTTCTTCACCCAAACGGGGCTATTGCACTTCAGAAGCATTTTGAATCTGAAAAAGGTATCAGCATTTCCATCATTTTGTTGGAACACAATATTATGACAATAATATGTTTAATTCCGTCTTTGCAATATGAGACACTCTTTTTACTTTGAAACTTATATTTCTTCATGCGCATTGTTTGATATCATTGGCAATGTTGTATGAGATGAAGTGTTAGCCATAAAAATCAACACGAAGGTAAATCAATGTAGCGGAGATCGGAATGTTGTGCTAGAGGAGTGCTAATACTAGACGAGATACAATTAGGAATGATAGTATTGGCTTCTTCAAAAAAAAAAAAAGGAATGATAGTATTGTTATTGTAGAAAAGATAGTTGCATCTCAACCTGCCTTCTCCGGTGAAGGTGATTCCTGGACAACAAATGGACTTTTGGAGCAGCTCAGTCAGACTTGGGATAAGTCAGATTATTTGTGTTACATGACAGAGTAAGTATCTTTCAATTTCTTAAACGCAATGAGTAAATGGAATGCTAATCTATTGAGTATTTATTGATACCTAATTTTTTTATCCTTTTCAGTGTCAACATCAATCCTAATGAAGGTCTTATAAAGAATGGTCAAAATCTTATACTCGCACTTAGATAATTTAATTTAAAAGGGTAATCTTTCATGTTGCACTAATTTAATATCTCCTCTACTTATTGTTGTTTACCTGGCGAATTTGTGCTTGCATCATTGATATCCTTTCATTCATATCAGTGATATTCTTTTTGATGACTTTTTAATAATGTCCCCTCATGACTCTTCTTTCATTTACCAAGATGAAACTCAGCCATTCTTGTGAAATAACTTTTTCAATTGACTGGATATCCATTGATACGATGTCAGAAATTTATACGTGCAGATCTTTGATCTATTTGATGTCAAGAGAAAGGGTGTTGTTGATTTTGATGACTTCGTTAGATCTCTCAATGTCTTCCACCCGAACGCAGCGCTAGAAGACAATATAGAATGTGAGTTAAAAATTGAATCCTCCACTTATTGTTGTTTACCTTAAATTCCTCACTTTGATCTGTCTGTCCTGATATATTATGTTTGGGATTTTCCTGCAGTCTCATTTAGGCTCTATGATTTGCACATTACTGGCTTTATAGAGCGTCCAGAGGTGAGATGATTATTATTTGTTCATATACCCTCAATGAAAATGACACGTTTGTTAATCCACTGAATTTTATGATTTTATTCCCAAGTGAAAACTTTTTTTCTGGTCTTGGTTTTTGACATTATTCTTTGCTGCTATGACATTTATCCTCTTCTCATTGATATCATTTTAATTTGAATTTGCTTTTCTTTCCCTTATTTGGTGATGTCTGACAGGTCAAGCAAATGTTAATTGCACTTCTTTTCGAGTTTGAAATGAAGTTGGCGGATGATGTGATAGAAACAATTCTAGACAAGGTATGTTAGCAAAATTCATAGTTACAATAGAATATTAGATACATGTTAGCAAAATTCGTAGATACCATAGAATATTAGATATGAAATGAAAGTCCACCTGCAGAATAAATATTGTTGCTGATAGAACAACGTATGGTCATGGATGTTGGAGTTCAGTACCTAAGCAAGCAGGTAAATTAATTATCCAATTTTATCTCCATTAGCATATAATAATATAATGTCAAAATTGTTATTAATCATCTTTTAGTTTTGAATTTTTGTTTAATATTATCAGGTTTGCAAAGATGTGGTAAGAGCTGCAGGCTTAGGTGGATCAATTACTTAAGACCTGATTTAAAAAGAGGAACATTCTCACAAGAGGAAGAAAATCACATTGTTGAACTTCATGCAGTACTAGGAAATAGGTAAATTTCAACTACTAACTTAGTCCCTATTTTTATCTTCTCCTATGGTTAAGCAAGAGTGATAAGGAGGTCGAGGGCTCGATCTCACTCTCGGTATAATACTAACAATACTAATATTGTCCGTTTTAAAAAATTATGTTCATTTTCTTCTTATCAGATGGTCTCAAATTGCGGCGCAATTGCCGGGAAGGACAGACAATGAAATGAATCTATGGAACTCATGTTTGAAGAAGAGACTGAGGCAAAAAGGTATAGATCCTGTGACTCATAAACCATTGTCTGAGGTTGAGAATAATGGAGAGGAAAATGCTAATAAGAGTCAAGAGAAAGCACCAGAGATATTATTATCCAATGAATTGAACCTTTTGAAATCAGAGAGTTCAAAATCAGATGCAGCTTCTAGCTATGAGCAAAGAACATCTTCAATTTCACCAAAAGCATATGCAATGGAAATGGAAGGTTCTTGCAACAAAGAGTTTTTCATAGATAGGTTCATTCAACCCTCAGATTTGATGGGAAATTTTCCACTTCAGATGAGTTATACAAACACTGAAAATGAACTCTGTTATATTTCTAAATTTAATATTTTTCTAACTGGAACATAGGGGAAAATATATGTATTCTTATATATCTATGTTAAAATAGATATGTAATGTTCCAAGATATAAGTGAAAGATTATTTCAACAATAGAACCTATATAGTCCATTTCATAAAATCACTTGGGTAAAACCCTTTGGAAGCATTCTTTAATTTCTATTTCAGCCTTGAATCTATACCTATGTAAGATAATTGATTTTGGTTTTCTATAGAAAGATTTTGTGAAACAATTTAACTTTATAACTTATTTGTGAAAGATTGTACATTCACTTAACCATTCAATTTCTTTTGTTCTGACACTTCTTTGTTATATAGTGCAATGGGCATAGGATATTCAGATAGTGAAATGTTTATGGTTAATTTATTATTATGTACTCAGAGTTAGTTTCGAAACTTTTGTTTTGACTGTTTGTGCCTTGCAGTTGAAGTCTCCTTCAGTTTCAAGGAAACCATTGAAACCTGATAACAAGAAACATTTTAACGAGGACGATTCATGTTCAGTTGCTTCTGGGTAATGCTCTTATAAACCTTATAGTCAAAGGGTGTCAAAATCTCATCTCAAGTTTTCCTTATTCTAGCAATGATATTTTTTTTACTTTATCTTATAATTTTCTCCGTGACCATGTAAAGAACTGCAATTTCTGTGAGGTCGTTCAAATCCAGGGCGACTGTTGCTTCTGCTCCAAGCTTTTGGTCAGCTGAACGTGCACAAAGAAGAAAGGAGGTAAAATTTGTTGATTAATTAGTTTTGTTTCAATAGGGTTTTCATCTCAAATTGATCGGAGCATCCCCTTTTATTTGTGTCATAGTTCTATTCAAAATCAAGCAATGGAAGCTGAGAAGAATAAAAAAGAAGCAAGGTAAAAAGGGATTTATTTATTATCTCAAAAAAAACCATGAATTACATTGTCATTCTGTTACTTCTTTTCTTCTTATAGATATAAATTTATGTTAGTTTTCTCACTCTAATTTGTTCAACGATTAAGGATGAGAAATAAGAAGCCATCAAACAGTTGAGGAGAAGTTTAAAATTTAAAGCAAGCTCTATGCCAAGCTTTTACCATGAGGGGCCTCCACCTAAGTTCATATTTTCACACAGTCAGTTTAGTCATATAGTCCGAGACAGATATGGGAAGAAAGAATGATTGTAGGTGTTGAGAATCAAGTTCTGTATATTTTACTTATTGCTCTTTATGACCTCTACTTTATAATTAATTCTATGAGATTGTTTCTTTACATTTTAAGAAGTTTCATTTTGAAATTTTGATCAATAAGATATCTTATTCAATAAATCATTTTCTAATATTAACCTAAACTTATTATTTGATTTAGGATTATGCTCTAGATTTGAGTCTGGTGAATAATATACATCAGCATTGAATGGAACTGTGGCTTTGATGCTTGAACCAAGTCCTGCATTGTTGAGAGATGTTTGTATATTCTTAAGAGCTGGTAGAGTGTACATTAGATATGTTCCATTATATTCCTTGAGGAAAGGTTCATTGCCAAGTGCAATGTATCTGCAATATTTGTATCATAAATGTAGAGTTAAGATATAATCAACTAAACACTGTCAGTTCAAGAAGCTAAATAGATGAAGATTATAGACAGAATATGGCATTAGAAAAAGTACAATATCAACTCCTGCAGCCTTCAGAAATATGAGCAGAAAAGGTACAAAAAACCATTGCTACAAACTGGTAATCTACAATGTCTTTTTTTTTGAACAAGAATTAGACCAAGAAAAATGAAAGACATGGTAAAAGCACAGTGAGTAAAGGAAAAATTAAAGAAAATGCAAGATATAATGTGCATGTAATGTGATGAATGAATGTTGAATATGGTTATAGGATTAAAAAAAATGCTTAACTTGATGTTTAATCCACCAGGGTACAAGTAGCTGGTGACATTTTCATAAACCCAAGAATCAGCAACTTTAGGATCCTTGCTTATTTCTTCCAACATATTATTAGGAATTGCTAACATAACCTCAATATCAGTCCCTAACAAAGCTGTCATAACCCATTCATCAGCATCAAACAGTTTGAGTTTATCAAAGCCATTTTCTTGAAGCATTTTAACGACGTTGTTTGGAGGAAGTTGGTGAGTGGCCATGGTTCCCCACTTGACTCCAACTCCATAACCACATGAAGCCATACTTAAGAAGAAAATAATGATGAAGAGTAATGTCATTAGATAATGATGAGTTGCATTTTCTTGTGCCAATTTTTTTTCTTCTGAGTTTCAAGAATAATGAAAGAACAGAATCCAAAGAAATGGGAGTGAAAAAAGAAAAGGGAACGTGTGATTCAAGGAACGAGAATTTATAGATGTTCAGAGTTAGTTATTTTTTCTCAGTGCTTGTGTTTCATTGCATGTCTTCACAAATAAGGTACATAAAATAAAACAAGGACTTAAAATTGCAACTTTTTTCTCTCTCTTTCTTACTTTTAACAATAATACCAAAAAAAGAATTTCTTGAATGGAATATTTATATATATATATATAGGGCAATGCTACAACACACCCACTCATTTTTGTGAAGGTGTGTTTTAGCATTGAACACCTTCTTTGTTTGGACAAAAAACTCCAATTTTCTTTTATTAAAACAAGTCAAACTAAAGGGTAAATATGTAAAACACAATTTATAATTAATATTTTTTTATTTCAGCTCTTCTTTCCCTTCTCGTAAGAACAAAAAAACCTTTCCTTCCCAATCAAAGACATTATGCAGGTACTGGGAGAGGAAAATTGGGGTTTCTAACCCATACCCTTTAGCAATGTATTTCCACTTTTCTAATTAACACAAAGTTCTCTTCTTCAATTTCAATTTCAATTGTCTCTATGATTTCGTTAAACAATTTCCTTTAAACAAGCAACTTTTTTTTGTTTATATGGAACAAACCCCAACCAAACATAAGAAACAATATAACAATATTGAACAGTTAAAAACCAAATTAATATCATATTTACAGGTACAAACAAAACACCACCATAGGAGATTGTAATTGGACGACGAATTGTGGTGGTCATGTTTTGAAGATAGAACATAAGGAACGGTGGTCATCGAATTGAAACAAAAACACATCGCAAATTTCATTGTTGACAGCGGTTGATGAAGGACTGAGTTGAAGATTCTGGCGATGGAGAATCCGATGGTGGTAGTTGGAGGGATAGAACTGAAAGAGTGCGGTGTGATTACCTGGGAGAGCTAGAATAAAAAATTTATGTTAATTATAATTTGTGTTTTACATATTTGCCCTTCAACTTGACTTGTTTTGATAAAGGAAAGTTGGAGTGTTTTGTCCAAACAAAGAAGGTGTTCAATGCTAAAACACACCTTCACAAAAATGGGTGGGTGTGTTGTAGCATTGCCCATATATATATATATATATATATATATATATATATATATATATATATATATATATATATATACATACATATATATATATATATATATACATACATATATATATATATATATATACATACATATATATATATATATACATACATATATATATATACATACATATATATATATATATACATATATATATATATATACACACACACACACACAGAGATTCGTTCCTTAGTTCAGTTATAATGCCAGGCACTACCAGCATGTTTTGCATTAGTGTTAAGCGTATTCATTTATCATCATCACAATCTTAATCTTAATTAGAGTAAAAGAAGTTTTTCCTAGGCCACACATTATTTAACAACTTAATATCTAATGGATTATATGAGATATCCGATACTTACTTTGTAACAGTATTTGTTAGCTGATACTTGAACTATAACGTTAACTTGAACCATAAAAAAAAAAAAAAATTGTGTGAGAACTATAAAGAGTGTTGCAAAGAAACTTCTCTCCATTTCCCTTTATTTCAAGATTCAAATAAATTTAGATATTAAAAAATGGCTATAGTAACTATTATCCATTCTTTGACAATTTTCTTTTATTCTTGATTTTTTCCATCCTTTATATTATTTTTTAAAAAAATCAAATAACCATGCGTTTAAGGACCCTTTTTTTATTGTTATATTAGATTAGATTTTTTTCAAACTTAGATTTTTTTTTATTTTTTTACCTTTTTTTATATATGAATATGAAGTTTGCATTTTCACTCATATTCTGCTCTTTCCTTTAATTTGCTAGAATGAGAAAAATGCAATTGTTTCTTTGAAAAATACAACTACAAGAAAGACAATGCAGTTGATTGATGTGCTTACCGGTCAGGAATACGATTGCCGCCTCATTACCGTTGAGCGTAACAAGGCTGAAAAATCCTTGGGAGAAGGTTGGTTCCAGTTTGTTAGGGACAATCACCTACAAGAGGGCGACAAGCTGCTATTCGATTTGGGTGTTCCTCCTACAATGTTATTTGTTGAGGTGGTTCGTAGAAATAATCTTGCTTGAAGAAAAGTTCTAATCTTTTGGAAGTTGTTGTATGCTGGCATGTATATTTTGTATAATATTTCAATGACAATATGTTTTAAATGTGGTTTAAAACATCTATCCTTTAGATTAAATTTTTTAAAAAAATACGTAATTCAATACCCACGGGTACCCGTATAGTGGGCACCCACGAGGATACGGGGCTGGCAGGGGTATCAAATTTATCCAACGGGGCGGGGACGAGTATCATATTATCCGTACCCATGGCTATCCATTGACATCCCTATCCTTTCCTGTAGATCATGTGAAAAGATTTATATACGTTGAAGCTAAAACACAAAATGATATAAATCAAGTAGAGAAGCTTTCAGCTATCTATCTGATGCAGAAATTTGTTCACCTGAAAGAACTGGATACTAAATCGCAGTTAATATCTGCCTTTGCTGTAGATAATGTGAAAGGATTTATATACGTTGAAGTTGAAAGTCAAAATAATACAAATCAGGTAGCTTTGGTAATATGGTTTTCATTGGTTTATAGATAGATATCAATTATTACTACAAAAGTGTTTCTACCGCTGACTAAATATGTTTTTATTTGTTACTCGTGATCAAGCCATTTTGAAGATTTAATTTTGTAATCCGTAATGCAAGAGTACTCTAAATATTGTATTATGGTTTATAATTATCTGTCATTTCGCAATCTATCCTTTCAATATAATATTTTGTCAAATACGTTACTGAACCCCCGTGCGAAGCACGGGTTTGTAACTAGTTTGTATTAAAATGACACTTCCACACATTATTCTATTATTTTGTTTCACGAATATGTATATATATTCTTCCACACATTATTCTATTATTTTATTTTAATTTCTTGTCATAAATTTAACTATAATTTAATTTTATATAATATTTATCATTATTTTTTTAACCCCAGTCTAATAGATTTCTAAATCTGTACTGCATGCAACAAATTACACGAAAGTTCTGAGACAGAGTGAAAATAAGCAAAACACCACAAGTCACACGACAATGATTCATGCTGTTGGCAACAAGTTTCTGAGCAGCTTTCAGAACTCAGTTTCCTCTTCAACTGTCCTGGTTAACGTACAAGTCTTATACACCGAGTCAACAACATACCTATACATTTTTTTTTGGTGAAACTAGTAATATTGGACTATTTTTTTATATAAAAAGAAAAAAACAAGTTTCTTTTTGACAAAATTCTTGATTAGTGTAAGGAATAAACTAGAAATTTGTTTGCTCAAAAAATAAAACTATATATTGGGAAATGGCAATTAAGTATATTTACATAAAACCTTAACAGGAACAAAATTGAATACTATAGACCTAGAAATTCAAAAAACTCATATTCCAAAATACTACTTATTCTTCCTTAAACGTAGTAACTTACATGTGAATAAAAGGCTAGCTATATAGCTTGATAATTACACATCAAGAAACAAAAGAAGCCTTATTTGGAACTTTTTTAGAAGGTGAAAAGGCAATAAAAAAGAGAAGCAACATAATGAAAACAGGAACAAGGAGAAGCAACAAAGGTGGTGGTGGTAGAGGAGGCATCACCAAAGGTAGAACCAAAATGGACAAAGCCAAAAGAGACAAAATCAAAACCGAGTACCTAAACATGCATCCACTACTATTAGCAGTGTTCTCTTTTGAAGCCACCTTGTTTTTCACCATTATCATTGTTGAACCACACCTTCATAAAACCACATTAAGGATTAATCAAGAACCTTGAGATCAAGAAATGTGTATTATTTTTTGACAGAGAGAGAAGAGAGAAATGAAATGAAGGAAGTGAAAAGGAATGAAAGGGGGTTTTATTGTTGTATAGAAAATGACAAGGATATTGAGGGACATAGTCTTATCATTGTAAATGCCAAAGGAGTCATTGTCTAAGTTAAAAAAATGTCTTGGTTCAACCAACTTAAATGTACGTTGCATCAAAATAAAACTACTTGTTTTGTACCCCATGATTCAATGTGCAGGGTCATTTATTTATTTTTATGACTTTCTTTACCCACCCCTTTTTTTCTTCCTTTCCTTTTAATATATGAAATGGACCCATTTGCCTTTTTTAGATTTCAAATTGCTAAATGGGATGAATTAGTGGTTATTATATTATCTTGTTGCTTAAAGTAAAGTTGATTGTTTGGTGTTAGAATTTTTGTTTTTGTTCTTGGTTTTGTTACTGAGTGTGATGTCGACAGCATGAATCATTGTCGTGACATGTGCAAATTAGAGTAAACATTGTGAAACCATCTAAATTTACGTTTTCACTATTTTCTTATAAGCAACGCCATATTGGACCATATAAGGGTAAACAATTTTTACTATGCAGATTTGCATGTCCCTAACAATTACTATATCCGACACATTCATTCATTGTATTCATAGTTCCATACGCGTGGCTTAATTACCCTCCATTTCTAATTTGGAGAAGAAAACAGCCATACGCGTGGCTTAATTACCCTCCATTTCTAATTTGGAGAAGAAAACAGCCAGGACCATATAGTTAAAACAATAGAAGTCAATGTTTTAAATATCATCAAGGTTAAAATTAACGTGTTTTAACCAACGATGTTGATTTAACATAAGATCTTAAACTTGACAAAATATAGTTTGAATTTCCACTGAGAAAGATATCCATCTTATAAATCATAGAATTGAACGGATAAAATCGTATTGATCAGTGATAAAGAGAGCATATAAGTACACATAAAAATTCATACCGAATGAATATAGATTGATAAAAGATGGTGTAATAATACAATGAAGATGCTTATTTTATTTATAGAGTGAGTTAGGTTATTTTTTTTTAATGGTGGTGAGTTAGCTCAAACCACGACATCCAACTCTTTTTCCCTTAACTCAAACCAGTTGAGCTACTCAACACTAAATCAAAGACTAAATATCTAATTTAGCCAAACTTTTATCATTTCAATACCTCACACTCTCTTTACTCTCATATTGATTTGATGGTCGAAGTGTTTGCAAATACCCTAACTTTAATCTCAATGACAGCTGTTCACTCTCAGTCATCTCGATCTCGACCGCGTAAGATCAAGAAGCATTAACACAAGAATCTCAGCCTCGAACTTCCATAAGCCCATAATTACCGGCAATGAGATCAAAATAAGTACAACGTCACTGCACTAGCAGGGTGAGAGATTCCACTGAAGTTACAAAAACAAATTGCAATACGGCTATACCTTAAACCGTTATAATCGAATCTATGACAATTAAGCTAAGGATATATTTATACCTTTTGTGGTAAATTACGTACTTATAACTATTTTTAATTACTATATTAGCATCAACAAATTCAATGGTGTTAATTTAATCTTAGCATCACATATGACGGTGAGCTGTGGAATCATAGCTACTTGACAATTAAAAACAAAAATAGTAATGATGTAAATCGCAAATGGTCTCAAAACATCAAGTTTTTATGAATGGTTCAATGTATCAGTGAACTGGATATATACTTTACGTCAACAACTACAATTAGTTTAATCAGTCGTAAATGAAATGAGCTCCCTAAGTTTTCAATTCCAAATTTTGTACTTTTAAATTCCAACTTTGAATACAGCTAAGTCAAGTTGTAGATATGGCTCTCCTCTAATTCCAACGAGAGACCAAAATTTAATTAGTATATCAATTTGTGTCCATGCGCTAGTTTCAATCCAAGTTTAATTATTTCTTATTATAGATCCTAAATTTTGTTTCATGATCACTTGGCAGGCTACATACCCCAATTAAATATTCTTTTTTGGATATACATCTTATTATCTTAGGTATACAGGCTTCCTTAAATGGACCCAAAGGGTATAATATTAAGTAAGCCACATGGATATATCTCGATAATTTTGGGCATAATAAGCTTGTATATGAGTATTTCATGGACTCGTTGATTTCCACTTCTCTATGTTTTTTTTTTTTAAATAGCTATACTAATTCGACGTAAGATATTTGTCTCTAGCTCTCAAATGTCACTCATCTGGAGGATCATCACTTGGATACGGTCTTGGACAGCGTTTGTCATAAACATGTTCCGTTGAAGGTGTCTGTTTGTGCCTGACGCCTTTGCGCAACAGATTGCCGACTAAGGATGTCATTTTTGTTTTGGTTGTTGCGGTCGCATAGAATCAGCTCAACATTTGTTCCTTCATTGCAATTTATTCAGTTCCTTGTGGATGCAAGTGCGGACTTGGATTGGTTTTAATTCGGTGGATCCTAATAATACTATGGATCATTTTATTCAGTTCTCTCACTCTACAAGAGGTTCTCGTGCTTGCCGAAATTTTCTGCAATTACTTTGGTTTGCATTGGTGTGGGTCTTGTGGACAGGAAGAAATAATAGGCTGATTAAATTAAAAGAAAGGTCAATTATGCAATTGTCAGATAAAGTACAATTGATTTCTTTTTGGCAGCTGAAGGCAAAGTATGCTAACTTTCCTTGTGGCTATCATTTGTGGTGGCAAGACCCGTTAGCTTGCTTGGACATTGGTTGATGATACTTTTGTTTGGTTTGTAATTTTGTAAACTCATGTAGTTTTTCTGGTACACTTTGTGTTGAAGGGACTCCTATTTGGTTGTTAATATGTATCTTATTTTGACTTGTTATAAAAAAAAGCTCTCAAATGTCACACTATCATGTGTTAAATTTTCGCTCCTTTAATCTTTTTCTGGTTTTGTCCTCGTATGAAAAAAAAAATCAAAATTTAAGGATAGAGTCATGTTTTCTTTCTTGAATCAAAATTTCGTAAATGATTACATTATTTATTTAATTAGGTAAAGCTGAATAATCGGCGTAGAGAAGAAAATTCAATAGTTTCTAGAGGTTTCAATTTTCAAATGATGCTAATTAAATATTTATAAAAGAGAAAAGGATATATAATGAGATGTACTCTAACTTCGCCATATAGGTTTGATGTATACATGCATGTTTCGCATGTTCTTATTATGTTTTCAAAAAAGAGAATGTCTGTCATGATTCATTCTATCTTGCGGCAATTATCATTCAAAGTCAACTTTGGTACTTAAAAATTAAAATGCATTCCTTCAACAACCAGAGATTTACATGTACGTTTTTTTTACATGCGTTCTGAAGATTTTATAAGATGTTGATTTTCTGCTGCTATAAAATGTACATGCATGTAACTTGTGCGTTTTGTGTGGACTAAAATACTTTGACTAGGACTTTTTGTGGAAAATGTGGAATAGAAAGAAGTGTTACATCGTGTACAAGAAAGAAGTGTTACATCGTGTACAAAGGAGAGCACTAAAGTACTTACTATTTATAAGCAAGTGATTCTAGAATGAATAAATTATATGAGAGAGTAAAAACAGTTTTATGACAATTTTTTGGACAACTTTTTTTTCTTTTCTTTTTTAGAAACAAAAACAATAAAGAAGGAGGAAGTGAGTGAGATTAAAAACATAATTAAAATATGAGAGAAAATTATTTTAAAAATTGTTTTAAAATGATTGTACAAATGTATTTTCTTCTAGAATTTAGTTTCACCTTTTAGATATCAAAAACTCCAAGTTAGTCTCCTTAATGGTTCAAGGTTAATGGTGTCCCCTTAATGGTTCAAGCTATTGCATCACAGATCTCCAATACTTGACCGCAAAAATATATTGTGGGAACTATAATTTTGGACCTAAGAGTAAGGCCACTCAAACAATCACTTTGTCTTCAAAAATACACATATATTACTTAATTGAAAAGATCTTATAATATTACTTTCAAAACTATAATTAATAAAATTTTATATAAAATTAATAAAATTTCAATAAAGATTAAATAAGATGACAATGGATATAATTTTTTTTAAATGTTAACGTGTGTCATAGGAGCACATGTTAAGGATCCTACTAATATAAATTATTTATTGAAAATTGTGTCAATTGATTTTTCAAAAAGTTGAACATTAATTTTTCTCAATAAATATTCTTGCTATTAGTATAATCCTTAAGATGTGCCCTTACGATATATGTTAGCATGCGTAATGCTAATAACATTTTCTTTTGAACATCTTGTCTAATACTCACTCTTTTATTGGTTTAAATCATTGTATGTCTACACTTTGAAAATTAAACCCACATAAAGTGATGAAATATATATTGATTTTAACTAATAAAAGAGTGAGTGCTATAGAGAGGGTTAAAAAGAAGTGTGGATAACATTCTTCATGTTGGCATTACCCACAAATTTTCCAACCATTAAAGCCAGAGAAACACATATACTATGTCTTTACTTGTTCATTGAATTCTAATTGAATGTCAAATATATTACTATTTGGAAAATTTTGTATCTTTATGAAATATAGGATGTATTCATTGAATGTTTGCAGAAAGATATACATGTAGAGTAAGGTCAAATTGCACTATTTTTGTGCATTCATCGTTTCTAAAAGAATCAATGAATGCAAGTAATTAAAGCGGTCGAAGATCCAATGAACAATTCTTGCACAAGAGACACTACAACGGGAGATGGAAGCATTTTAGTTCTTTATGTTTTAATGGTAACAATTTGGTTCTTTATGTTTTTTTTTATTAATTAGGTACTTTAAGTTATTTAACAATAACAATTTGATAGATTTCAAATCTTAAAAATGTAAGTTATTTAGGACTAAAACTTACAATTAAATAACTTAAATGATGTAAGGGTTACGAAAAATACTTAAAAGACTAACTTGTTATAATTAAATAACTTAAAGGACGTAAGTGATACGAAAAAAATTTAAATAACCAGTTTGTTATAATTAAATAACTTAAAGGATATCCTATATAATTTAGCCTTTAGTTTATAATCAAAGTCTTTTGCAAGGAATGATCGATAAACAAGTTTATTGATGGGAGGATTTGTATAATTTGAAGTACATATGTACATTTATAATATCCAAAACAAAATGGTGGCAAATTATAACTTATACGATCAATATACGGAGATCCTAAACTTCTAGTTAAATTTTCTGACATAGGTAGTCATTAAAGTTTTGAACAATTTTAATCCCCAAATTATGTTACATCCCTCCTATTGGATAAGAAAACAGTTTTACAAGTGTAAATGTAATCCCCAAATTATGTTACATCCCTCCTATTGGATAAGAAACTATCAATTACCAACTTAGAATCCACTTCAAATTCTATATGACCAAAATTAAGCTCATGAACCCAATTGTGCGTGGAAAGAAATCCGATAGCTTCATCAATATGGTCCAAATAATAGTAACAAAGATGCATTTAGACGTTAAATGAGCTTCCATTATCCGGAGTATGGAGAAAAAAGATATCAACTATCTCATTTATACCCAACCTATATGCACTTTTGACAGAGTAATCACCATGCTTTTTCAGTCTCCAAATCTGTTTATCTTCTATCACCATAGGAAACAATGGTGTGTTAATAATTTTGGACACACTATGCTTGCTCATCATGCAAGGAGGAAATAAGTGGGATGTTCCAAATTTTGTCATATGGATTATAATAATGTTGCTGACACATATGGCAAAATAAAGAAGTATTCATAGGAGCATCCAATATTACATGAGCCATCACCTAACCTCCGGTTGTTATTTCACATAGATATGCTAGCATCCAAAAGTTTATTTTTTGGGATTTTTTTTTGCATGTCCTACTTTTGAAGAAAACATATCCAATCTACCCAACATTGAAAATAAATATCTAATATATCCTACTTACTGTTTCCCCTTACATAGCACCATCTGAGATGTATTTTTGTTGTATCTAATGTTGCACGCCAATAATACTTTTGTTGTATTTTTCTTTGTAATATTTATCAATCCATATTATTATGTTATTTTATATTTTTCTATTAACTATTTATATAATAAATTTTCGGCCAAACAAAAAAAAAAAGAAAAAGAAAAGAACCTGGTAAGATTGTGTGAACTGATAAGGAACCATGATGAAGGAAATATAAATTAATAAGCAAAAAGAAAATGAAAAACGGAAAAAAAAAGGCAGTAGGATGGCGCCAATTGAGAGGAAGCCATCCTAGAGGATGATGGTGTCATCTCAGGCGGCACTATGTAAAGGAAAACAAAAAGTAGGATATGTTAGATATTTATTTTAAATATAGGGTACATTGGATATATTTTTTTTCAAAAGTAGGTCATACAAAACAAAATTATATTTTTGGACGGTATACTTTTTTCAAGAATATATTTCTATACAGAAAAAAATAATTGCATTTGTTAGAAGCACACATCCGAATAATGTTGAGGGGTGTAGAAAGTACCTACCATATTTTCTGTTATCAACTTATGAATCTGATTTAAGCCTTTAAATAATTGGGCTTGCTATTACTTACCTCATTTCTTGTATACACCTCCGTTTTCATTTAATTTTGTTCTTATCGATATATCTTTCATAAATTTATTCTCCAAAAAAAAAAATCCTCTGGTATTATAAAATTTTCGTTTAACCTTTAGTTTGATTTCTTCAATGGTAATAACAAAATTGACCGAGGGTGTGTGAATGATCTTCTAAGTAGACTCAAGCTTCGATGTCATAAGATTTTTGAAATTAAACACACAATTTCAAAGCAGACTCAACTCAACAATCACATTACTAACTTTGTTTCTAGATATAATACCCAATTAAAAAGTCTTCAATTTCTAGATAAAATTCTCAAAAACTTGCTCATTATTTTCCTCTGACACTCGTTTGGGAAACTATTATTTTCTCTCAACTATATGAGTATTTTCACTAGTACCATTTGCTCTTAAGATATTACTCTATTTTTAGTAATTTTGTAACGAGTGCTTCCGGGACATTTTGTAAAGGTGTTAAATAGTATCTTTTTTATAAAAACATGTGTATTTAATACATTGGATGTTGTACTATTTGATTTTTTTAAAGAATAATTTCTTAATTTAAAATGTTTAAAGAGTACCTCGAGACACTGTTTAACAAACCCGTATATTAATGATATAGTTGGGGACATTGCTGAAGAGGCCTAGTTGTGGGCTGTTCCTAGTTTAAGGGAATTTGTAGTACACTTGGAGTATGAATTTGCTCTATTTATTTTACTTTATTTAATGTCTATTTATGATGAAAATATACATAAATGATAGCTTAATTAGTGAAATCCATTAAATAAAACAAGTATTACTAAATCCAAGAATAATTGGATGAGATGGAAAGAGATATTTTCCATCAACAAGAGCTCATGAGTTTAAATTTAACCTTGAGCATGCAACACTGATAAATCCTTTGGGAGAAAGCTTTATTATCTAAATTGCCTGGAGACAATACCTCGATTTACAAAACAAAAAAGTCTTAATAAGTTATCACTTGTGTCTATTTCTTTTGTAAATAGATAATAAATTGAGCAAAATAAATAGAGAAATTTCATATTCCTACACAACATGGGTCTTATTTCATGGTACTCTTTTTCCTTCGGTTTCTTTTAAAACCCTTCTTGGAATTTTCTTCCTAAATTAAATTTGTCCGAATTTTTTATATATTCGAACGACATGCATACTTCAAACTAATTCCAAACTAAGTTTCTAAAAACATTTTTCGTATCCCATGCTTTTTTACTTTCTGACACTGAATCTCTCTCACTCTAAAAGAAATTCACGTAGGTTCACTGTGTTGAAAATGAGACTCAAATAAGGTGTTAGAGTTTACGTGATTTACACAGTAAAAAAAAAAAATCAATGTTAAAATAAAGTGTTAGAGAAAGTGTTACGGGTTTAATAATACTTAAGGAGGATGCATGTAGAAGTGGAATGGCGTGTTGGAAATAGTAATTTGAATCATGTTAAAGACCACATTTGGTAATTTGAATTACACGTTTTGCCTATAAAATAAGATGTTTATCTCATTAGTCAGGGTATTAATAAAAGAGGGGTCCTTAAGAAACTTTTATTTTGAAAGAGGATCCTTAAGAAACTTAAAGGCTGATGGTTGGTGTCTTTTGGGGGAATGACTAGGGTTCAAGAGCAAGAGACTAGAAGAGGGAACAAAAAGAGAAGATTATGGCTCTTGTGTTTAGTGCTTGCTTTTGTGTTGATGGTTTTTTGTTGAGGACCTAGGGTTAAGAAACATATTGTAAACACCATGAAAGAGTAAACAATTTTGGTATGTTTCTTCCTCTTCACTCTTTATCTTCTTGATCTATACACGTAAGTTTTAGATTTGTTCTATGTTGAATCTGTTGTTGCTTAGACTATTTAGTTTGGTTGTCATTATTTTGTTTGTCCCGCACATGTATGGTCTTGGTGTGTTCGATCGATTTCACAACACTATGAGACAATCAGATATTTTATATGCGACATTTGACATGAGACGAAGGAAGGATATTCTTGAAACAAAATTATATAGGAGCTTTTAAGAAACAAGTTGAAAACATCGTCTATTTTATCATTTGTACCTGACTCTTCATAGATTAGGCTTGATACATCTTGTACTCCATCTGTTTCTTATAAATGAAATCGTTTGACTAATTGATAGAAATAAATAATGTATTTTGATCTAGTCCTTTACTTAATTTATCCCTTTATCTGGTTTGTATTTTGATCTAGTTGAATTAAGGTAACCTTAAAAACATGGATTAGAAGTCCCACTATTTTGTGAGGCCAAATGTCAGATGATATGAGAACATTACAACAACTTTTTTTTAATTCATATATATTTTAAATGAAATGTACAAGAAAGAAAAAGAAACTCAACCAAACGACTCTATCCTTTGGCTTCTCTTCATAATAAAAGAAAAAGATATCACATGCATATTTCATTCATTTAATTTGCTAGGTTAGGTCGTGTAACAATTACACCATGCACTCTTAAAAAAACTCTTGAAATCCAGTAAAAAAAAAAACTCCAACTAATACAATATCCATGCACCTTCTTCCTACTAGCTCTATTAATTTTACCATAATAATATAGTGGGGGGCATGTTGTTGCTCCTTTCCAAGCTTCTAATTAACCCGTGCTATTAAAATATGTACTACAAAATACTACTAAGAGCCAAATCCTAAACTTTTAATTAATATATCAGAACACTATTGATCGTTTGATCCATAGTGCCCAAATGATTATTTTTCTGCTTCTCATATATTGACGAAAGCTTTTGAATCAGATCATCACACTCATATCTTTGAGTTTTATCCACCTGCAAACATTGCAAAATAAATAAATAAATCAAAGCAAAAATTTTAACAACAACAATAACAAACAAATACTACATATGTCCCTTAATAGTAAACAATTAGGGTTAATTTCTGTAAAAATATAATTTATGCGTCTGATAATTTGAGAATATAATTAAACTTATTATTAAAGATAATATTTTTCTTACAAATATAGACTTATATTTAGAGATAAAGATAATAATATTACCTGAAAATGCAAGTTATAGAAGAGCCTCCCTCCAAAGGTTTTAGAAGAAGAAGAGTTTAATAGAAGAAGTCCATTATTTTCTAAACACATCAAGATCTCAGATAGAGGAATCTTGTAGGTCTCATAAGATGAAATATGAATAACAAGCTCAGTATCATTAAGCCTACTTGTTGAAACTACAAAAGCAGAATTGTGATTTGGAATTTTCTTGCTTTGTGATTCTTTGTTAACTGCATATTCTTGTCGAGAAATTCTTGATAGAAGCTCTTCTTTTTTCTTAGTTAATCCTTGCACTTGCTTTTGTAAATCCGGTATGTATTTTAAGACACGTGAAATTGTTACTGGAATGCTCATTTTTTTCTGCAACATCAACATGGAATAAAATATATATTAATGACAATATTTTATGTGCAAAGTTTCAATTTTTCGTTTTTATATTGATATGATTCCATTCATATTATGAATACGTCATTTTCATTTCTATAAAAGAAAATGTCATTTTCAATTTATACCGTGACATAATTCCAAAACATTACGAAACAAACAGTAAAAACAATAGTTATAGAAGAACTAACACACCCTTTTTTTCTTAAAGTAGGTTACAGCTAAAAAAAGAAAATAATTCCTTTTAAATAACAATTAGCTATCAAAATGAGAATTTGAAAAATAAATCCATCACTAATTTTTTTGCACATTAATTATACACAAATTTCATAATTTCTTTGCAAACAATATTAACATTTGAATTTTTTTTTTCTTCAAATAGATTGGTTAGTTTTTTTTTTGGACAAAATTAGTTAGAATGTTAATCCAAGAATAGTCTCTGATCCAATGAATGATTAATATAGAGGACCAACCCCACCATCCACTCGAGTGAGGGTCCAATAGTCAGATCAAAACTCTTGTAGAGTAACCAAACTTTCATCATCAGACCTAGAGATAAGCATAATCATAGGTCTCAAACTTTCATCATCAGACCAACCATGGAGTTATATAAAGCTAAATATAAACCTGTCATTTTAAAAAATAGCTTATCTTTTGTCACAAGTTCTTGAAATTGTTTTTTACATTAGTTAAGTTGTTAATTCCATACCAAATTAAATAAAATTGGAAGGAGAGAGATGAATTATTACCGTTTGATCTTCACCAGGAAGAAGTGAACGAAGTGAAGAAATCAAGCTATTAATCTTCTTGCGACGATCACGTTCACTAGCATTGTGGTTAAGCTTCTTAGCCATAAGTTTAGGGGATTGTGGCTTTTCAATCTCAACATGTTCCTTTGGTGAAGAGAATTGATGATAAGGTAACGAGTACTCTAAAGATGCATAGTTCTTCTCTTTATGACTAATTAAGGACTCTGGCTCTAACTCCTCTAAGAGCCATCCCATATTTGAGTATGAGAACTGAGGTGGGCAGAATGCAACCATGAATTGGATTTCTTACAATTAAACTGTTAACTTAATTATTGGCTTAGAGATCATTAAGACTATGTAGTATATATAGGATACATATAAACAAGTTGACCCTTACATAAGCTTCATGTTTATATTAAAATTAATGAATAAACAAATGATTAGATTTGTTTAATTATTATGTTATTTTTTTTTTTTCAGGAATTATTATGTTATGTTATGTTTTATTAATAGGAAAATGGGTCATGCTAACATGTGTCTTTAGAACACATGTTAAGAATTCATCAAATAAAAAATATTTAATGAAAAAAAATTAATTGCCAACATTTTAAGAAATAAATTTGCACCATTTTCAATACATAATTTCCACTTTTGGCATCGAGGAAAATTAGTTGGTCCCTTTAAACCATCCACAATGCTGCACCCCATTTGGGTGCTTAAACGGGTCTCGAGTGTACACGTCATTCGTTTTATAATTAATACTAAATAAGCACCCAATCTC
The DNA here is from genome assembly GCF_051527215.1 of Medicago sativa. Taxonomy (NCBI): domain Eukaryota; kingdom Viridiplantae; phylum Streptophyta; class Magnoliopsida; order Fabales; family Fabaceae; genus Medicago; species Medicago sativa. The sequence goes on along the minus strand of NC_140755.1, from coordinate 86,837,561 downwards.
TCCAACCTATCACCTCAAAACAATTATTAATTATGTCTCAACAATAACTCTATGTCATTAAATTTTAACAATAATTTATATACTCAATTATAATTATATAATTTTAAAATATTAAAGTATTTTAATTATAAATTATAAAAAAGCTAACATTTTTTTAGTTTTATTAACAATTAAAAAAAGTTAAAACTTGAAAAACAATCTAAATAAAAACTAATCTTGTTGACGATCACTCCCAATGCGTTGCCACTATTTTTGTTGACGATTAAATATTACTCTTGCAACTATTATATAATTTACTTTTTATTATTAAAATAATACAACAATTGAATTGAGAAAAAAAATAGAATTAATTACATGTGGGACTTATGAGTAATAGGAGAGAGAGGGTGCCTATAAAAACACTCACCTTTATAAGCACCATATTTATTGTTGTCACAATGGGGGTGCCTATTTGGCATGGTGCTATATAGGGGAAGAACCCTCCATTGTAGATGGTCTTAGAGCTTGTTATTTACTAAAATTACACAATATTTATTCATTTAAATTGATAAAGTACATCGATACAATACAAATTTGCTAAAAACAATAGGTATGAATATGCGGAAAAAAAACCCACATCATCTATATTAATAGCATAACATGGCAAACTACACAAGGCTACAAGTATGGCACTATTCAAGTATTCAAAATAATCATGCCTTCAAATTTGTAACGTTGGCGACACCAAAGTCATTGATTGGATCTGTACTGGATCAAAACTGAGTTGACAATTTGAACCGAGCAAACACCGTAACAAGATGGGAAAGCAAAACAACGTTGCTTAAAGACGAAAAATGCGGTTGTAAAATGAGAGAGAGAGAGAGAGAATTAAAAAATGACCTTAGGGTTTGTAAACTAGGGTTGTAAAAAGCATTGCTACCTACCTTTGTTATGTCTTGATACCCTCAAGACAAAATTAATTCAAAAATCAAAATCACATTCAAACAATTAAATATATAAATGACCATTAAATTATTGAATGTTAAGTACCATATATAGCCAACAAAACTCTACGATATTAGAGTGCTACTCTACAAGGGGTAGTCTCTCTTATGATCTCGAAGCTGAATAATGGCTTTATTGTTGCTTCATTCTCCTTTGAAGCAATTCAAAAACGGGTTATAGAAACTAGAAAGTGATGAAACAAAAGTTTTGGGTTGAATGGTTTCAATTTTTCGTTTATCAAAACGTTAAGGTATCTCATTAAGAAGGAAAATTGTATTACGTAATTTTATTTAAAATTAGAGATAGAAAACGACGATGAAAAATATTTGGAGGACTAAAACTTGGTGAATTTTTTTAAAGAAACTAAAAAACGAAGTTTGAAAAATTTTTAAGAGGCAAAAACTTTTTTCGAGATAAGGGAGCAAAACTTATTTATCCAAAAAAAAATGACACACATGATGTAGCAACTATTCATTCAAAATTGATATATTAATGATTCTGGTTTGAAGTTAAGATGCGTAGCTTCTAACTTTAAACATCACATTGATTTTGAATTACTTTATTTGTTGTTGAAGGTTTTATGTTTAAATACTTAATTTGTGTTTCTTTAGTTCATAATATTTTCGATGTTTATCAACTATGGTGTTATGTAATGATGATCAATTCCAAGTATATGTTCCAAATAATTTTGACCAGGCTTCTTTTTCATTCCTTCTTTAGATAACTGAAACCATGGAAAGAGTATGTCAGACCAACAAATTACATCACAATTTCTGATTTTTGTGAAGTCTTGGAATATGGAAGTTTCCATGTGACGGTACCGTCGCATCATTTCCTTGCTAGGGTTAATTATGTTTTTGGTCCCTACAAAATTGCGTCCTTGTAAGTTTAGTCCTTACTTAATTTTAATAGCATTTTTAATCCCTACAAAAAAAAAATTTACTTATAATTTTAGTCCCTGCTAAAATAAATTTTGTTTAATTATCCTTAAACTCTTAAATTTTTTAACGATTCTTTTTATACAAGTTTAGAACACTATGAAAGGTTCATTTACTAAAATCTATAATTTTTTAACATGAAATAAATTAAATATGAATTTTTTAAAACGACAAAAGTTTAAGATATAAGTAAAAAAAAATATGGACATAGAAATCAAATTTTTGCGATATTTTTTTTCGGAGGACCTTTTAATAACGTTCTTAACACGCCTGTAAAAAATTGTTGAAAAACTTAAGAGTTTAAGCATAAATTAAACAAATTTGGATTGAGTAAGGACTAATATTGAGTGCAGAAATTTTTTGTAGGGATTAAAAATGCTATTAAAATTAAGTAAGGACTAAACTTACAAAGTCGCAATTTTGTAGGGACCAAAAACATAATTAACCCATAGAGATATTTCATATAATATAGTCTTAAAAATCGTGGTTGGGCCTAACACAACCCCACAAAACCGGCTTGTGAGGTGAGGATTGCCCCCACTTATAAACAAATTGTCAGGCCAACTCCTAACCGATGTGGGACTCTTAACACACCCCCTCACGCTCAGGATTACACATCTGAAGCATGAACATAAATGACGGGTGGCCCGATAACGGAAACCTGACAACAGGTGGCCCATAATCGTGATAATCGTGAAGAGGCTCTGATACCATGTAAAAATATGTGAAGTCTGTGTAATCTCTGTGTGTCTATAATGAGATCACACACCTTGTATTTATAATGGCTTTACAATAAATACATTGAATGCTTATTTAGTAAGCACTAGCCTAGGAAGATGAATACTCTAGGAGTAATAACAATCAATCTAGGAAGTTGTACAATTAAAGGAATATCAAAAGATTCTTAATTTTAACACCCCTCCTCAAGCTGGAGCATACATGACATATGCACCAAGCTTGTTACAACAAATCAAAAGTCACCATCAAGTGATCATCACGGGAAGAGAATGCACCATTGATAATCATCTGTGTGAATATAGTCACCAAGTCACCAAATGTTGAAAAACACCTCAGAATGTGGCAGAGGGGGACCTGCGATGGCTGGATCTGGAAACCATTAGACGGATAGTTGGACACACGCTCTTACATGCTGATTTGGCGACAACACGTGGGGCTCACGCGCAAGGGAAAAAGTGGCCCGTGGAGGCGCATTCATCGGAAGATGGCAGCGGAGAAATAGTCGTCGTGCACGCCGTATGATTACGCGGCGGTATGGTGGTGGCGCTCAGTGTTGAGTCGCACCGAAAAGTGGCAGCTGGTATTTGCACAGCGGGAAAGGGTGTGAAGGTCACTGGAAGAGATGAACACAGTGATAAACACCTCTAGCAGCTGGTATTTGCACAGCGGGGTGTGAAGGTCACCTGAAGCAATGGGCACAGTGATAGGCACATCCCTAGGAACAAAACAGTACTAATAGGTGGTGCTGCTGGCGGAAATGCCGCCGGCAGCAGTAGTGAAGCACAGAGAAATGCCACAGAATCAGAACCAGCTCTGATACCATGTAAAAAATCGTGGTTGGGCCTAACACAACCCCACAAAACCGGCTTGTGAGGTGAGGATTGCCCCCACTTATAAACAAATTGTCAGGCCAACTCCTAATCGATGTGGGACTCTTAACATATAGGGGGATAGTTTTGAGTTTATTCACCTTTAAAATACCAGTTTGTTAAGAAAGTAAACAGAAAGAACCTTGTTTCTTTTTTTTTTTGGCCACATTGCAGACACGTGACCTGGCTAATTCTCAAGTAAGAAAATTATTCTATGATTTTTTTTTTTTAAAAGAAAAATTATTCGATGATGATGATGTTTTTATTTTGACAAATTTTATAATGATGATGATGATCCTTGCATTATTAAATTTCAAAGGCCAACAAGAAAAGAAAAAACAATTATTCTCTCCATTCTTATTCATAAAAAAAAGTCATAATTTATTTGACATTTTTGTGTTAATCCTCTGGTTATTAGGAGAAAGAGACTTTAATAATTCAGAGTTCGATCAGGAGGTAAATAAAATCTAACAAAAAATTGTTCTCATCATAAATTAAATTTAGATTTCCCTAAATGATTCGTCTTAAGAGAGATCATTAACCATTTGAAGACAATCACTTATTTTATTTTATTTTTTGAAAGGGAGATCAATCACTTAGGGTGTGTTTGTTTGAAGTTTATTCCAAGGAATAAGATTCTATGGAATATAAAGATGTGAATTTTATTTAAGGTATTTAGTGAAAAAATATTTAGTTAATATTATAATATTTCAAGGAATCTTTTTTTTTTTGACAAGAATATTTCAAGGAATATTAAAAATAGAGATTATAATAGGTAGTTACATATAAATTTACTATCACCCTTTTCTTTGAGAATTTTTTATTTATTCCCAGTAACATTTCATATCGGGGAATAAAATTAAGTAAACTTGTAACAAAATAAACATATATATCTCTATCATTTTATTCACAGGAATCTACGAATATAACTTGAAACAAATGCATCTTAGTTAAATACTGTAATTATTATGATAAAAAATATTTTAGTAAAAAGGAGGGATATATATATATATATATATATATATATATATATATATATATATAATAAAAAAAAATCATGGCCATTAATTAGTTAAAATTAAGGGTTGAAATTTGAAGTAATTCTAAAACGTTACTACTCTTGGAATTAATATATCACCCCTCTTTTTAATTTAATCTATTTATTTTACTATTTCATGCAGGTTTTACGTATAAGTTATATTTTATATCAAAGATATTACTTTTACTGTGGCTTTCTAATAACAGTGCTAGTATTTCTTTTTCACACTTGTAAATTGCCTAAATTGAAACTAATCTAAATTGTTTTTTTTTTTTTAAGGATCCATCCAAACCGAACGTATTTTTTCCTAAAAAAAAAAAAATTGGATCAAATATTTTTTTTATCTCAAAATGAACTCAAAATTCTCTATTAAGAGTCGCGTACAAGTACTAAAAAGTAGGTTTTATTTATTTTCAATAAGTCTTTCAAAAAAAAAATATTTTCAATAAAAGTCTCTGATAGTAAAATGAAGATAAGGCTAAAATATTTTCAATAAAAGTCTCTGATAGTAACAAGAATTAAGTTTTCAGTTTCCTCAAAAAAAAAAAAAAAAAGAAAAGAATTAAGTTTTCAGCGGTTCAAACTTTGGAGCCATGAAAGTTTAGTTCTAAAGCTTAGTTCATATCAAAATGCTCCACTGATTTGGCATACCTGCATGAAAGTTTAGTTGAGAAATGAGGGAATCTAAGATTAATTGGCTTGATCTAATGAGAAGATTAGACTAGTCACTAAAAGCTCGATCAATTGAATCTCTCCAAAGATTCTAACAAAAAGAAAGGAGTTGCATGTGAGATTAATCAGTCATTCATCTCGAAACTTTCATTTTCTTATCAACTTAGTCCCTAAATCATGATAAGCAGTTAAAAATTCTTAAACAATAACAAATACAACGGTTAGTTCATTGAGTATCATAAAACAACCAATTTTATTAATTGAAGGATTAAATAGTTGGATGAGAGAATAGTTTAGTTAGGGATATTTTAATTAATTTTAATAGTTCAAGAACTAAGTTGATGAGAAACTGATAGTTTATTGATTAAAATGATTGTTTATTCTCGATGTGAGCTAATTAATAAATGGTGAATGGAAATAGTTGGATCTCACGCTCTTAAATTATGTTGTGTATCCAGTTGTCACAATTGGAGAAGGATTCCTCTGCCATTATTTAATCTTTCAATATTAATAGGTTGAGTATCCCGGAGAGCTCCAAAAGCAACAAGCTAATCAGGGTTGACCACGTGCAATTGGCATAGGGCCTCAAACTAATAGGATCCTAAAAAAGTTGAAGTAAAAAAAAACTTGTATATGTAGACAAAATTTGTCACTAATGTCATTTTTCTGTAGGTAAAAGTCTTTAAGACAACAATTTTGCTATCAATTATGTTTTGTCCATAAGTAAATGTTTTATAGGTAAATGTCTATTTGTCTCTAAGTAAAGGTCATGTTTGAACTATTTACTCATATATTAAACTATAACTTACTTGTTTATCATTATAAGCGGTGTTTTTTCAATTATTTTTAAATGAAAACTACTAAGATTATAATAGGGATTCTAAATTGTCGGGAACGGCCCTAGAGCTAGTGATTCTAAAGTCATAAGAGTTTGGAAAACATTATCTTCATCCAAAAACTAAGAGTGTATTTAGATGAGTGAATTTTAGAGTGTAATTTAACTCATTAAACTAAGCATTTGAAATTTAAACTGCGATTTTTTTTAATAGTCCTAGTTTATTTACTAACCCATTCTTACTTTAATACTCATCTATAGAAGAAACTAATCTCTCAAAAAAAAAAAAAAAAACTATAGAAGAAACTAATCTCTCAAAAAAAAAAAAAACTATATAGAATGTTAATAAATTACCTAATTGTTGTAGCCATTGAAGTGCACGTGCCACTGCATGGTATACACAAGCCTTTTGCTTCCTTGATTGTGGTTTGCACGGGTTTATTAATTAACATTGTTTGAAAGAACTATGGATAAAGAATTGATAATATGATGGTTTGCATGACATTATGTTGACATAATGTTGTATATATGTCAATTAAATTAGTTCTACACTAGACAGTTCTTAAATAAGAGACATGAGTTGTTTATAGTACGAATGCAATATTAAATGTGTTATTCTTATTCTCATATAGTGGATCAGGTTGAGTGGTGTATTTCTTATTGTAATAAGGAAATATTGCTTTGTGCTGCAAAATGTGCCGACGAAAAACGACTAAGCATGTAAATTAGTGGTTAGTATTTGCGTGAATACCATTTTTATTCTTCACCTATTTTCTTTATTACCACCTTAGCCATGTATGGTAAGTGGTTTCTTACTTCGTCAAATTTTGTTCGAGTGCATGTCACACTGTATAGCAATGCTCTTGTAATAACTTGGTTGTTTTGATCTTCTTGGCGATAGATTTCAATTTTTCCATCTTAAGTTTGAACTTTGATTCGCAATGTTGTGGCAGCATAACATTTCTGCTAGACCCAACACATATGGATGGATTTAAAAATGTTTGAATATATAATGTATAATTATATTATTGTCTTGAGAATTTGGTTCTCAAGTGATTATTAGCTGGTTAACAAATTTTTACATATTGTAATATGGCTTTTGGTGAATATATACTCTAGTTGATTTCCGTTGTTAGACAATTAATTATGTTGAGAAAGACTACTTCCTCAGTCAATAATTATAAGACCATTCTTTCGTATTTCTTTGTCTCTTTACAACATACTTTTTACAAAACTTTTAAACGTATTAATAATTTCTTTACAAAAATATTCATATTTAACTTACAATTGAAAAACGTTAATTTATTTCATATAAATATGATATAATTAATTGTAGAGGTGATCATGGAAAAGTAACATATTTTACAAATATTTCATTCTTATACATTGTCTATGTGTAAAGAATTTTTAAACTCTTAATTCAACACAATGGTCAAATGACTAGAAACATTTAACTTTTATTATAACCGTTTTCTAAGGTCGATGCATGATTGGTTGTGATGTGTAAACAATCCATGAAAGTTAAACTATTTTTACAAATTCATAGTTGTAATAGTAACCCAAAAAAAAAATTCATAGTTGTAACTTGTTATTACAGGGTCTTGTAATAAAGAACATATGGAGTGTATTTAGTGTTTGGGTCAATGTAACAACATTTTTTTGTCGATATTACCATTAGTTATTTATGGCTGAAAGATAGTAAATAAATAAAATGAGATAATAAATAATTAAATTATTGTAAGAAAAGATAAATAATTATATTAATAATAATTAACAAAATTCATTGGTTGATTTGATTATGTGGAAAAAGTCTTAAAAAAATTTATTAAAAAGAAATGGGGCGAGTAGATAAGAAGTCTCACTATTTTATTCACCCAAAATAAAGAAGTCCCACTATTTTGTGAGGCCATAGCACAAGATGATTTGAGAATATTGTAACATAATTTTTTCAATTCATATATTATAAGTGAAATCTAAAAAACTCAACCAAAGGACTCTATCCATTGCTTCTCTTTGTAATAAAATAAAAAGAGATCACATGCATATACTGTCCCACTATTTTGGTTAGCTAGATTGAGTGCATTATGCTAATGCAACATAGGTTAACCCTTAAAAAACTCCTAAACTCCTAAACTTCCTACTTGCTCTTTTTACCGTTATATAGGTGCATGTGATTGCTCCTTTCCAACCTTTCAAACCATGCTACTAAAATATGTACAAACTACTAACAACCAAATCCTCAACTTAATTTAATTAATATATTAGAACACTGTTGATCGTTTGATCGTAAGCTCCCAACACTAAATGATGATTACTTTGCTGCTTCTCATATATTGTTGAAAGCTTCTGAATTAGATCATCACACTCTAATCTTTGAGTTTTATCCATCTGCAAACGTTGCAATTATATTAAGATTAACAGCAATATTAACTAACAAATACTACATCTGTCGCTTATTATATTATGGCTATTATTTGTCATTGAAAAAAAATATTATAACTATTATTTTGACAATTTCATACAAATTAAAAAGTGTGTTATATTTTTTTTTTTTGGTCAAGATATTTATTTCTTTTATATTGAGATTCCAAAATTTCCTAATAATTAATGTTTTAGTTGAACAATAACACTAAAATAAATAAATTAATTAGGGATACATTTTGTAAAATTATATTTAATGCATCTAATAATCTGAATATAAACTTATATTTAAGGACAATATTTTTTTTTTACAAATATAACTTATATTTAGAGATAAGTGTAGTATTACAAAATGTACCTGGAAATGTAAGTTATAGAAGAGCCTCCCTCCAAAGGTTTTAGAAGAAGAAGAGTTAAGTAGAAAAAGACCATTATTTTCTAAACACAACAAGATCTCAGATAGTGGAATCTTGTAGGTCTCATAAGACGAAATATGAATAACAACCTCAGTATCATTAAGCCTACTTGTTGAAACTTCAAAAGAAGGATTGTAGCAATTGGGAATTTTCCTTTGTGATTCTTTGTTCACTTCATATTCTTGCCTAGAAATTCTTGATAGAAGCTTTTCTTTTTTCTTAGTTAGACCTTCTACCTGTTTTTGTAATTCCGGTATGTATTTTAAAATTTGTGCAATTGTTGCCGGGATGCTCATTTTTTTCTGCAATATTAACATGGAATAAAATATATATTAATGACAATATTTTATGTGCAAAGTTTCAATTTTTTATTTTTATATTGATATGATTCCATTCATATTATGAAGACGTCATTTTCTTTTCTATAAAAAAAAAACATGTCATTTTCAGTTTATACTGTGACATAATTCCAAAACATTACGAAACAAATAGTAAAAACAAAAGTTAGAAACCGGTAATCAATTGATCATAGGTCTCAAGTTCTTGAAATTGTTTCTTACATTAGTTAAGTTATTAATTAGACATGAACAAGTGACTCAACTGGTTTGAGGTAAGGAATAAAAGTTCAAGGTTTTGGTACAAACTCGGACGAATAAGAAAAAAACTATTCTAACAACTCATTACTAATTTTTGTCGCTAAAAATTTATATTAATTAAAGAAAATTGGAAGGAGAGAGATGAATTGTTACCGTTTGATCTTCACCGGGAAGAAGTGAACGAAGTGAAGAAATCAAGCTATTAATCTTCTTGCGACGATCACGTTCACTAGCATTGTGGTTAAGCTTCTTGGCCATAAGTTTAGGGGATGGTGGCCTTTCAATCTCAACATGTTCCTTTGGTGAAGAGAATTGATGATACGGTAACGAGTACTCTAAAGATGCATAGTTTTTCTCTTTTTGACTAATTAAGGACTCTTGCTCCAATTCCTCTAAGAGCCATCCCATGTTTGAGTATGAGAACTGAGGTGGGCAGAATGCAACCATGATGTGGATTTCTTACAATTAAACTGTTAGCTTAATTATTGGCTTAGAGATCATTAAGACTATGTAGTATATATAGTATACATATAAACAAGTTGACCCTTACATAAGCTTCATGTTTATACTAATTAATGAATAAACAATTGATTGGATTTTCTTAATTATTATGTTATGTTTTATTAATATGTAAATGAATTATGCTAATACGTGTCTTTAGGGCACATGTTATAAGAATACATCAAATATAAAATATTTAATGAAAAAAGTTAATTGCCAACTTTTTAAGAAATAAATTTGCGCCATTTTCAATACATAATTTCCACTTTTGGCATCCAGGAAAATTAGTTGGTACCTTTAGAGCTTGTTATTTACTATAAATATACAATATTGATTCATTCAAATTGATAAAGTATATCGATACAATACAAATTTGCTAAAAACAATAAGTATGAATATGCGAAAAAAAACTCACATCATCTATGTTAATAGCATAACATGACAAACTACACAAGGCTACAAGTATGACACTATTCAAGTATTCAAAATAATCATGTCTTCAAAGTTGTAACGTTGCCGACACCAAAGTCATTGATTGAATCTGTATTGGTTCAAAACTAATTTGACAATTTGAATCAAGCAAACACTGTAACAAGATGGGAAAGCAAAACAACGTTGCATAAAGACGAAGAAATCACGATGGAATAAACTATACATACATATATATATATATATATATATATATATATATATATATATATATATATATATATATATATGGGGTTTGCTACAATAGACCCACTTATTTTCATGAATGTCTATTTTAGCAACCAACACCTTTTCATTTGGACCAAAAACCCAATTTTTATTTTTTTGAAAATATCAAAACTTAGGGATACAATTGTAATTCACTTTTTTATCATTAATGCTTTTTTCTTAATTTTTTTTTTCTGCATCTCTCTCACTCCGATCCTCTCTCTTTCACTTCCCTCTTTTTCATCCTTCTTCCATTCCATCTTCTTTGCAAAAGTGACTATTCATGATGAATAATTCATTATTCACGTTTGAAGCTACCATTGATGTTTTCTCTAATGTTGAATGCGCAACATAGAATGAACTAAGATTCGATTTCCGGCCAAATGTTGTGGTTTCTTGCGATTTCTGGATTTGAAAGGGATTCGCTTTGGTGAATTCGGATTCAACAGATTTAACAGATACTGTTGTTGTTAGATTTTTTTCTCAAGATTTGTTCCCCCTTGAAGAATTTTAGATTCATACCCATTGTTGTGGTAGTTCAATATTAGGTTGTTGGTTGAAATCAATTAACCAAGAAAAGATGGGGAAGAACAAAGAAGAAAGAGATTTTATATATTGTATTGTTAGTGTTTTGAAAGATTATTATGGATTAAGCACCTTCCTCATGAAATTGATCTCACGTTACAGAGGACAGTGGAAACACGGAAAGAGAAAAGGGAACCGCAGAACAAAAAAAAAAGAAATAAAAAAAACATGAATGATTATACGTGAATTACAATTGTATCCCTAAGTTTTGATATTTTCAAAAAAATAAAAATTGGGTTTTTGGTCCAAATGAAAAGGTGTTGGTTGCTAAAATAGACCTTCATGAAAATGAGTGGGTCTATTGTAGAAAACCCCTATATATATAATCACTTATTTAAATAAAAGCAAATGAGAAAAACAATTTATAGGTGTGATTTCACATATAAAATGACTCTAAATAACCTTTCTTTGGTGTATGAAGGAGAAGAAATTGAGGTTATAAATGGGGCAGGATGAGAGAGAGAGAGAGAGAGAGAGAGAGAGAGAGAGAGAGAGAGAGAGAGAGAGAGAGAGAGAGAGAATCAATTCAAAATGACTTTAGGGTTTGCAAACTAGAGCCGTAAAAAGCATTGTTACCTTATATCTTTGTTAAGTCTTGATACCCTAAAGATAAAATTAATTCAAAATCACATTCAAAAACTCTACGATAACATTAAATTATTGAATGTTGAGTATCATACTATCATACATAGCCAACAAAACTCTACGATACTCCCTAAAAAAAAAATAAAAAATTCTACGATATTAGAATGGTACTCTACAAGGGGTAGTCTCTCTTATGATCTCGAAGCTGAATAATGGCTTTATTGTTGATTCATTCTCCTTGAAGCAATTCAAAAACAGGTTGTAGAAACTAGAAAGTGATGAAACAAAAGTTTTGGGTTGAATGGTTTCAATTTTTCGTTTATCAAAACGTTAAGGTATCTCATCAAGAAGGAAAGTTGTATTACGTAATTTTATTTAAAATTAGAGATAAAAAACGATGATGAAAAATATTTGGAGGACTAAAACTTGGTGAAAATTTTTAAAGAAACTAAAAAACGAAGTTTGAAAATTTTATAGGAGGCAAAAACTTTTTTCGAGATAAGGGAGCAAAACTTATTTATCCAAAAAAAATGACTCACATAATGTAGCAACTATTCATTCAAAATTGATATATTAATGATTCTAGTTTGAAGTTAAGATGCGTAGCTTCTCACTTTAAACATCACATTGATTTTGAACTACTTTATTTGTTGTTGAAGGTTTTATGTTTAAATACTTAATTTGTGTTTCTTTAGTTCATAATATTTTGATGTTTATCAACTATGGTGTTATGTAATGATGATCAATTCCAAACTATGTTCCAAATAATTTTGACCAGGCTTCTTTTTCATTCCTCATAAGTGAAACCATGGAAAGAGTATGTCAAACAACAAATTACATCACGATTTCTTATCTTTGTGAAAGTCTTGGAATATGGAAGTTTCTGTGACGGTACCCTCGCATCATTTCCTTCGGGCCAATTGTATACTCACCCTTGCTAGAGATATTTCATATATAATATAGGTAAAGTTTTGAGTTCGAACCTAAATAATTTATTCACCTTAAAATAGTTTGTTTAGAAAGTAAACAGAAAGAACCTTGTTTCTTTTTTTTTTTTTTTGGTTACAAAACAGAAAGAACTTTTTTTTTTAAAAAGAAAAAACAGAAAGAACCTTGTTTATAATAAAAGTAAGCAAACCCTAAATTAATAAATAAGTGTGTATTGTGTAATTCAGTTTTAATCCACGCTCTCACAGCTTCCCAACCTCTCTCCTACACGGACAAAAACATAGGTGCCACATTGCAGACACGTGACCTGGCTAATTCTCAAGTAAGAAAATTATTCTATGATTTTTTTTTAAAAGAAAAATTATTCGATGATGATGATGTTTTTATTTTGAAATTTTTTTATAATGATGATGATGATCCTTGCATTATTAAATTTCAAAGGCCAACCAGAAAAGAAAAAACAATTATTCTCTCCATTCTTATTTATAAAAAAAAAAAATCATAATTTATTTGACATTTTTGTGTTAATCCTCTAGTTATTAGGAGAAAGAGACTTTAATAATTCAGAGTTCGATCAGGAGGTAAATAAAATCTAACTAAAAATTGTTCTCATCAGAAATTAAATTTAGATTTCCCTAAATGATTCGTCTTAAGAGAGATCATTAACCATTTGAAGACAATCACTTATTTTATTTTATTTTTTGAAAGGGAGATCAATCACTTAGGGTGTGTTTGTTTGAAGTTTATTCCAAGGAATAAGATTCTATGGAATATAAAGATGTGAATTTTATTTTAAGCTATTTAGCGAAAAGATATTTGATTAACATTATAATATTTCAAGGAATCTTAAAAATAGAGATTATAATAGGTAGTTACATATAAATTTATTCTCACCATTTTCTTTGGGAATTTTTTTATCTATTCCAAGTAACATTTCATATCCAGGAATAAAATTAAGTAAACTTGTAACAAAATAAACATATATATCTCTATCATTTTATTCACAGGAATCTACGAATATAACTTGAAACAAATGCACCTTAGTTAAATACTGTAATTATTATGATCAAAAATATTTTAGTAAAAAGGAGGGATATATATAATAAAAAAAATCATGGCCATTAATTTGTATTAAAATTAAGGGTTAAAATTTGAAGTAACTCTAAAACGTTACTACTCTTGGAGTTAATATATCACCCATCTTTTTAATTTAATCTATTTATTTTACTATTTCAAAGATATTACTTTTTTTTTTTTGGGTCAGGTAGCCTAGTGGCTAGTAATCTATTTATTTTACTATTTCAAAGATATTACTTTTTTTTTTTTGGGTCAGGTAGCCTAGTGGCTAGAATTCACCTTATAATAAGTGGGGTGTCCGGGGTTCGAACCCCGATCCCTGCATATAACAATGCATTGTCCTACCAACTGAGCTATGCTCACGGGACTCAAAGATATTACTTTTAATGTGGCTTTCTAATAACAGTGCTAGTATTTCTTTTTAACACTTGTAATTTGTAAATTGCCTAAATTGAAAACTAATCTAAATTGTATTATCCTTAAAAAAAATGATTTTTTTTTAACCGAACGTATTTTTAATATTTGGATCAAATATTTTTTTATCTCAAAATCAATTCAAAATGAACTCAAAATTCTCTATTAAGAGTCGCGTACAACTACTAAAAAGTAGGTTTTATTTATTTTCAATAAAAGTCTCTGATAGTAAAATGAAGATAAGGCTAAAATGTTTTAAAAGTAACAAAAATTAAGTTTTCAGCGGTTCAAACTTTGGAACCATGAACAGTTAAACACCCAAATTTCAACTTCTAAAGCTTAGTTCAGATCAAAATGCTCCACTGATTTGGCATACCTGCATGAAAGTTTAGTTGAGAAATGAGGGAATCTAATATTAATTGGCTTGATCTAATGAGAAGATTAGACTAATCACTAAATGCTCGATCAATTGAATCTCTCCTAAGATTCTAACAAAAAGAAAGGAGTTGCATGTGAGATTAATCAGTCATTCATCTCGAAACTTTCATTTTCTTATCAATTTAGTCCCTAAATCATGATAAGCAGTTAAAAAGTTCTTAAACAATAACAAATACAACGGTTAGTTCATTGAGTATCATAAAACAACCAATTTTATTAATTGAGGGATTAAATAGTTGGATGAGAGAATAGTTTAGTTAGGGATATTTTAATTAATTTTAATAGTTCAAGAACTAAGTTATGAGAAACTGATAGTTTATTGATTAAAATGATTGTTTATTCTCCATGTGAGCTAATTAATAAATGGTGAATGGAAACAGTTGGATATCACGCTCTTAAATTATGTTGCGTATCCAGTTGTCACAATTGGAGAAGGATTCCTCTGCCATTATTTAATCTTTCAATATTAATAGGTTGAGTATCCCGGAGAGCTCTGAAAGCAACAAGTTAATCAGGGTTGACCATGTGCAATTGGCATAGGGCTTCAAACTAATAGGATCCTAAAAAAGTTGAAGTAAAAAAAAACTTATATATGCAGACAAAATTTGTCACTATTGTCATTTTTCTGTAGGTAAAAGTCTTTAAGACAACAATTTTGTTATCAATTATGTTTTGTCCATAAGTAAATGTTTCATAGGTAAATGTCTATTTGTCTCTAAGTAAATGTCATGTTTGAACTATTTACTCATATATTAAACTATAACTTACTTGTTTATCATTATAAGCGGTGTTTTTTCAATTATTTTTAAATGAAAACTACTAAGATTATAACAGGGCTTCTAAATTGTCGGGAACGGCCCTAGAGCTAGTGATTCTAAAGTCATAAGAGTTTGGAAAACATTATCTTCATCCAAAAACTAAGAGTGTATTTAGATGAGTGAATTTTAAAGTGTAATTTAACTCAATAAACTAAGCATTTGAAATTTAAACTGCGATTTTTTTTAATAGTCCTAGTTTATTTACTAACCCATTCTTACTTTAATACTCATCTATAGAAGAAACTAATCTCTAAAAAAAAAACTATATAGAATGTTAATAAATTACCTAATTGTGGTAGCCATTGAAGTGCACGTGCCACTGCATGGTATACACAAGCCTTTTGCTTCCTTGATTGTGGTTTGCACGGGTTTATGAATTAACATTGTTTGATAGAACTATGGATAAAGAATTGATAATATGATGGTTTGCATGACATTATGTTGACATAATGTTGTATATATGTCAATTAAATTAGTTCTACACTAGACAGTTCTTAAATAAGAGACAAGAGTTGTTTATAGTACGAATGTAATATTAAATGTGTTATTCTTATTCTCATATAGTGGATCAGGTTGAGTGGTGTATTTCTTATTGTAATAAGGAAATTGCTTTGTGCTGCAAAAATGTGCCGACGAAAAACGATTAAGCATGTAAATTAGTGGTTAGTATTTGAGTGAATACCATTTTTATTCTTCACCTATTTTCTTTATTACCACCTTAGCCATGTATGGTAAGTGGTTTCTTACTTCGCCAAATTTTGTTGGAGTGCATGTCGCATTATATAACATTAATTCTCTTGTAATAATTTGGTTGTGTCGATCTTCTTGGGGATAGATTTCAATTTTTCCATCCTAAGTTTGAACTTTGATTCGCAATGTTGTGGCAGCATAACATTTCTACTAGACCCAACACATATTGATGGATTAAAAAAAGTTTGAATATATAATATAAAATTATATTATTGTCTTGTAAATTTGGTTCTCAAGTGATTTTTTTTTTATGGTGTAGTTCTCAAGTGATTATTAGCTGTTTAACTAATTCTTAAATATTGTAATATGGTTTTTTGGTGAATTTATACTCTAGTTGATTTCTTTTGTTAGACAATTAATTATGTTGAGAAAGACTACTTCCTCAGTCAATAATTGTAAGACCATCCTTTCATATTTCTCTGTCTCTTTACAAGATACTTTTTACAAAACTTTTAAATGTATTAACAATTTCTTTAAAAAAAATGTATTAACAATTTCTTTACAAAATATTCATATTTAACTTACAATTGAAAAACGTTAATTTAGTTCATATGAATATGATATAATTAATTGTAGATGTGATTATGGAAAAGTAACATATTTTATGGCGGGTAAATTGCTCATTTTCATTGGTTGGTGGGGAAATTACCAACTTTTTTTCAAATGTATTCTAGAAAAAAACCATTTTACAAAGACTTCATTCTTATACATTGTCGATAAATAATTTTTACAAAATTAATTCAACAAGATGGTCAGGTGACTAGGAACAATTGACTTTATTATAACCGTTTTCTAAACTCACCAGCACGATTGGTTGTGATGTGTAAACAATACATGAAAGTTAAACTATTTTTACTTTTTACAAATTTATAGTTATAACTAGTTATTATAGGGTTTTGTAAAAAAAAACACGGAGTATATTTAGTGTTTCTGAGTTCTTATATCCATGGTTGTCAACTTGTGAGTAGACTCGCGAGTTTATACGAGTTTACGAGTCTATCAGATAAAAACAAGTAGACTCGCACATAGAATAGCTTTTGTGGTAGACGCAGGTAGAGTCGTACAAACTCACATAGACTCGTGAGTCTAGGACGAGTTTATCGAGTCCATGACTCGCGAGTTTATACGAGTCTATCAGATAAAAACAAGTAGACTCACACATAGAATCACTTTTGTGGTAGACGCAGGTAGAGTCGTACCAACTCACATAGACTCGTGAGTCTAGGACGAGTTTATCGAGTCCATGAACTTTTTTAAAAAGTCCAAATTACGGCCCAAATTTCAAATCAATCAAAAAATGTGAATAGAAAAAACGTAGAATCTTATAACCCTAGAAACGAAAGGTTACTTTCTCTCACTCTCAATTTAGAAACAAAAAGCCACTCTCTCTCAACGACGATGTCCAATCTCACCTCTATAGTCGGCGAACACTTCTCAAGTTTGTATTTCGTAAATCACTTACTTTTTTGTTTTCATCGACGACGTTCACTTGCTTCCTTTTCATGTAATCGTTGCCTTGTTCAATGTGTTTCATCCGGGGCAGAATTTGATGATGATGATGTTGACGATGATGGTCAGGATGCTAGTGAAGATGATATGGTGACCATGATGGTGACGATGATGGTGGTGATTTTGATGATTGACAAGATTTCATTGGAGCTTTAGATGTTTCAAGACATTATCATATATGCTTTATTTTTATTTTTTTTAATGTAGTAGCTAATTGGGAAGGAACTAGAACCTTATCTACTTACTTTTACAAATTTACTAGCTTTATCATAGAGATTTTTTGTTAACAAGTTGGTTATGGAGTTTGAATTTTTATGTTAATTGGTATTTTGTTATATATATTTGTCATTTATGTGTCACATACATAAATTTTAATATCAATTTAAATTTTCCATAACTTGTACGAGATTACGAGTCGAGTCGTACAGACCCTTTTTGAGAACTAATATATATATATATATATATATATATAGGGTTAATGGTATTTTACCCCCCCTGTAATATAGATCAAAATTTTTTGATTTACCCCCCTGTAAAATATATTTTTTTTCAAGAATACCCCCCTAATAGGCCATACAAAAACCAAAATTTTTGTAAAATAAAAATAAAAAATTCGTTTTTGTATGGCCTATTAGGGGGGTATTCTGAAAAAAAAAATTACAAGGGGGTAAATCAAAAAAAATATTTTACAGGGGGTAAACTCGGAAACGGCCTATATTACAGGGGTAAAACACTATTAACCCATATATATATATATATATATATATATATATATATATATATATATATAGACTTGGGAGAGGATGAATTATGGAGTGTTTTGACACAATCAATATTACAATTTTTGTTAAAACGGGTTGGGGGCTGGGGTAAGGTGAACCCTTTTTACCTTTTTTATTTTTGCTTATTGTTGAAGGTCTCAATTTTCTACTTATGACATGTATTGATAAAGTTCAAGTTGGAAATAATGATGAATTTATTTGTGGTAGATACCAATGTGTATGTTTTGGAATTAGGTATCAAGATGTATGCGAAAGTTCTTCTTCAACAAGATGTGTATTTTTACACACCTATTTAATTTTACACACATTTTAATGTATACACGTATGAAATTATCTGCTTTATTGTTTTTACTGGTCTACTAATGTTTGTTGTCCGGGAGTTGTTTTGGAATGTTGTGATAAGGTAATATCCATATATATATATATATGAGTGGGGATCCATTGACTCCAAGAGTAAGTCTAAAGACTTACTCCAAATCTTAACCCTTCATCTTAATAATAATTAATGGCTATAATTGATTACTAATAATTCCTATGTGTGGTTAACTCAGGAGCATTGCATTGTATTGGTGCACTTCATTCATCCCTTTCAGGTTCCATGACACAGCCCTTCGTCTACCAATGCATTTGGCTTAAAAATTTCATATTTTAGAATTTTAATTTTCAATATCATTTTATTCTTCTCTAGGAAATCGATTCATTCTTTTTAGGTTTTTTTTTTGGTAGAAGGTTTTATTTTAATCCATTCATTTATTAATGAAATTGTACCTTCATCACTATCATGTAAGTGGTGTGGAAAATAATCGGTGCATTGATACAAATTCAATATCTGAACCAAACATTATAAAAAATCCTACACCAAATTATGCAAAAAAAACTGTGTTTGAAACTTGTTGATTGCAAATTAAAAGGTACCCGATTTGATGAGTGACCTATGATTATGCATAATGGAATTTTGATGAAACCAATTCCTGGTAGATTTGTAGCATTAATCAAATAGTGGAACGATACTGTGCTGATTCTTTTGGATTGGAAACACGCATGTTTGTGTCAAAATCAATCTTTCCATGTCTTTTGCCGTTAGAATCACGAAGAAGGCCTATACCATAGAGATTATTAAGAATCAATTATAGCCATTAATTATTATTAAGATGAAGGGTTAAGATTTGGAGTAAGTCTTTAGACTTACTCTTGGAGTCAATGGATCCCCACTATATATATATATATATATATATATATATATATATATATATATATATATATATAAAAGAAACTTGAGTTGTTCTCATGTAAGCTTTATGATATTGTGGCACTTTAAAAAAAATTCTTATCATCTCTTAAATCTTTATCTATAATATACTCTTAATTTTAATAAAATAAAATTCTCACATTCATGAGTTTTATTTATTTAAACTACTAGCCATGTTTGGAATGAAAACAGTTTCTCATGTAACATAAGTAAATAAAAAATATTTTAATGCTCCATTTTAATTTGAATGGAAATTTCTTAATTAATTACAAGTGATCAAGCTTACGTTTTTTTTATCTTATGAATTTCTATCTTAAGTGTAGAGTTGAAGACCAATAGTTTTTGTACTTTAATCTAACTTTTACTATAGAATAAATAAACAACATTGGTATATTTCCCACCATAACATCCACATAAAAAACGTATCAAATGATCAAATTCTAATTCAAAAATTAAAGACAAAAAATAAGAGGAACGAGCATAAGGAGTGTATATAATGAAGTTGCGGTTCTAGCTAGATTAATGGGGAGCACGCTCAGCCTCTCCTTTTCTCTCTCAATTTCTATCTTTTTATTATTTTTAATTTTATTTTGAGCTCTAATTTATAAACTTCATTTATGCATTTTTAAGTTCATTGTATAATTGGAAAACTGAATTTGTTGTTGCTTTGACTGAAAAATTGAATTTGCAAAGATGGAAAGGAAAAGAGGTGGCTACACTTTTGCTTGGAGTGTAATTTGGAAAGTTTTTGGAGATGAAGAGAGAATGTTTTAACAGAGGAATGATGTGATGGAGCTTATCTAAATTTGTTGTGTCATCACAATTCGTATAGATAGATGTAGATGTATATACTAGGATATGAAAATTTCTATCATTCAATTTATGTTTTGGAGGCGGATGTCTTTGTGAACCTATTTGCAAAGTTTTATAGATTCGTATAGATAGATGTAGTCATAAGAAAGACAAAAATAATTTGCATTCTTCAATGGTAAATTAAATAGTCATTTTTGTAAAGAAATCATCAATGCATGTGGAATTTTGACAATGATCTTATATAAGAAATAAAGGAAAATTAAGAAAAAAAAATTCTTTACAAGTATTTTACAAGGATGTAATTTCTTTTTCAAGAAAAAAAAAGATTTAATTTTTTTTATAAATTTTTTATAATGTACCTAGATTATAAATGTGGTTCGTATCAGACACAACGTCAATATGAGGGTGTAGTTAGAATTATTTTGGTTTTGTATTGTTTATGCATCTTAACTTATCTTATAGTTTAAATAAAGCCCGTGAATCTAACCCTAGTCACCACCCGTCACCCACATCCAGATCTAATCTAACGAAATTATGAAGTTTTTACCTCCGGCCGCCATGTACTCAGAGCTTCTAAAAAAAACAAAATCGCTTGGATCAATGAGAATCGTGTGTTTGGACGTGGGAGACATTAACACTGGAGTATCATTCACAAAGCTAGACCTGAAACGCGTCTCAGAAAAGCACTTTCGGTATGTAATAAATGTGTTTGTGCATGAGTGCTTCTTCAGTTAACTGATTTTTTCGCTTTACTTAGCATTTCTATAATAACTAAGTTTGATTTTTTTCTTTTTCTTTTTATTTGTTGCAGTGTACTTCATATGCTAAACGAGAATAAGAAAAAAAAAATATGTTCTGTTGATTGGGCATCAAATAAGTCACATGGTATGTTCATTGACAATTTAAGTTGATTGCAGTTGTTACTAAGTGTTAGTAATTAGCCAACTAAGCAAATTGTTTGTTGTGCACCTACTAGCTAGCTGCAACCTAAGTATTTGTTTGGATGTAACATTTAATTTACTTTTACGTGTTTTGATTTTGAAATTAAAACTGTTTTTTAAATGTTCAGAGTTAACTGCTCTGAATTCAATTTTAAGATAAACAACTTCTGGTTTTGTATCTTTGTGCTATTTCCTGAAAATCTTGTGTTTTTTGACTATGAAATGAAGCTATGTTGAAAGAATTTATTTTAGATGCTTATGATGGTGATTGTTTGGAGTGATATCAATTGTATTTCTTTTCTTCTTGATTTTATGTTATGGAATTCAAAATCTGCTACAAGTACTTATTTCATACAATCATGTAAAAATTCTTTAGACATCCAAACGTGAAGATGTGAGTGGAATGTACCTGTTTTGGGAATAACTGCAAACAATGTTTTAAAACTTTTCAGAATTTTACAAAGTAATTCAGTCTATGCATAAACACTTCCATAATGCTTTTATTGTTCATGTCATGAATCATGATCTGAATAGTTCTATAAGTGCTTTTAATTCGATATTCCTTGCTGTTTTATGTGTAGTATTTAGCGGGCCAAAATGTTTATTCTGCACCCACTAGCTAGTAATTATAACACCATCTTTTCATATTTCTTTGTCTCTTTACAAAAATATTTTTTACAAAACTTTTAAATATATTAATAATTTCTTTACAATAATATTCATATATAACTTACAATTGAAAAACGTTAATTTATTTCCTATGAATATGATATAATTAATTGGAGAGGTGATTATGAAAAAGTAATATATTTCACGAAGATTTCATTCTTATACATTGTCTTGTGTAAAGAATTTTTACACTCGTAATTCAACACAATGGTTAGATGACTAAAAAACATTTTGACTTTTATTATAACCGTTTTTTAAGGTCGCCATGATTGGTTGTGATTTGTAAATAATACATGAAAGTTAAACTATTTTTACAAATTTATAATTATTATAACTAGTTATTATAGGGTCTTGTAATAAAAAAAACATATGGAGTGTATTTAGTGTTTGTGAGTTATTATACCACTTCGAGTGCGATATATATAAACTTTTGCTCTATATATCCCATATGTAGACTTTGTGGTGACAACAATGAGATTTTTATTTTTTATTTTCTTATAAACGGAGAGGATGAATCATGGAGTGTTTTGGCACAATCAATGTTACAATTCTTGTTAATGGAAACCCGACAAAAGAATTTAAAATGGGGTGGGGGTTGAGGTAAGGTGATCCCCTCTAATTTTTTTTTTTTTTGTTTAATGTTGAATGTCTCTATTCTCTACTTTTGACGTGTATTGATAAAGTTCATGTTGAAAATAATGATGAGTTCAAATTAACACATCCAATTTGTTGATGATATGAGTTTGGAGGAAGAGAAGTCTTGGGCGAACATTAGAGCTCTCAATAATTACATTTTTGTATATTATAAGTGTTCGAATTTATGATTTTTTCATCAAAATTTTGCTATACAAAAATTACAGTAGTCCTCATTAATTTGAATATGCAGAACAGCGTTTTATTATATATATTCTCTTATTTGCTCCAATAATTTTTTAAAACTTATCACAACATTCAATAATTTCAAACTTTTTATTGATCATTTGATCACAAATGATGTGTGAATTATTAAAAAAAATTATTGATCATTTGATCACCAATGATTTTTATTGAATTATTTAAAACTTTTTGAGATGACATGGTTTAAAAGTGATCTTCCACAAAGCTTTTTTGGTTGGAGTCAATGTGAATCAAACTTGGTTAGACGAGAACCAACTAGTGCTTAACTGCAAATGGGGCCAAACTACATTTGAATATATTGATGGAAATATCAGGAGAGGATAGCTTTTCGGAACCTTGTCATCATTAATAAAATTCTAGCAAAAGGGTAAGGGTGGGAAAGTTATAATTTATCTATGGGAGATATGGCTTGCATGTGTGTGGACCATTTGAAAGGCAGACAATAATTTGGTGTTCCGATCTAGGGATGAGAACAACTATTGCATTATGGATCATGTTAAATTCTTGTGTTGGTGCACCTAGGTCAGAACACCAAATTAAACAAATTCTAATCCCTAGGTTGAAACACTAAATTAAATGAATTCTTGTTCAAACCTAGGCGTGCAATAATTTGGTGTTCCGACCTAGGGTTGAAGCACCTGTGTATAGAGTTCTGTTTTTAATTTAAACAAATTATGTGATCATCCAGCAGAGTGTCTCGACAACTTATATGGTAACCTTTGAGGTGTTTTGAGGCATTGTTTTCATTCTTGTTGTCTTGATAACTATGCTTTGTTTTGCTACCATCCTCGTTGTTTGATGATGGTATCTGATCCTTTGTTTTTAGGACAGACTTTTGAGTTGTAACTCTTTCTCCATCTAGATACGCCTCTCTGATCATATTTATTAATTCATTTGACTTTAAAAAAAAATTAAAACACAGTTGATTCATTAGAATTTATTTAATGAAATCAAAGAATAATTAAATTTCATTGGTGGAGGCAGAACCAATTAGTAAGATGTTGATTCATACTTCACAAAAGTGTGAGATTAACTCTCGTTAGAGACGTGAGAACCTCTTTGACAGGTAATGTTTTCAGCGCTCTTTGTGTCTTACAATCTACCTTCACTCTAGTGAACTCTCAAGACTTAACTCGCCTAACTTTTCTCCGGTTAAAAAAGTAAACATGGTGCTTATTTTTAAGATAATAAATAAATAAAATATCATTTATAAGAAATTCAACTTTATGTGTTATATTTCTTCAAAAAAAAAAAACTTTATGTGTTATATAACATTAGAACAGTTAACTTTAATAATTACTTTTTTCTTTATGTTATTAGAGTCGAATATATGAATTTTTCATCGAGTTTTTGTTATACAAAAATTACAATATTTCTCATTAATTTGAATATGCAGAACTGAGTTTTATTATATATATTCTCTAATTTTGCTCCAATAATTTTTAAAAACTTATCACAGCATTCAATAATTTCAAACTTTTTATTGATCATTTGATCACCAATGAAATGAATTAATTTTGCTTCTTCATTCTAAAAATAAGAGATATTTTGGTGAACTTGATGATACAAAAATAATAATTTGAAATTTAACTATAAAATATTCATAAAATAGGAGGACTTTTCTGCAAGTTTAAAAAATAAAAGGAATTTGTGTAAGAGATTGGAAATGTTGAAGTAATTTACTCAAAATTAATCCACCGGTTTATTCTATTTATTAATAATCCTTGTAGCTTTAGAAAATCTGTAAGAAAACACACTGATGAATGCAAATATAAAAGCTCCTACCTACACCTTCATTTCTGTTTCATAAGTTACAGTCTCACATCTCTTTCATACATGTACAGTACATTATTGTAACTAAAGCCTAAACACTATTAATAAAATGTATATTTATATTTGCATAACCTTCTTGAACTTGTAGCATAAACATTTTTCAGACCTGGACACCAATCCTCTGTGCTACCTGCGTCAGCAAAAGAATCAAGTCATTTATGAATGCATCGTCTCAAATAAAAAATTTAATTTTTAGAAATCATATATAAGATTAGCATAGACAACAAAAAGCAAAAATGAACTGTTGATAAAAAAAATAATAAACAGCAGTGGATTTATCCATATAAGGCATACATTTTTGGATCATATTGGACATAAGGATATACTTGTCAGATAGGGTCCCTGTTTTCCCTAAATTTGTAACAGAATAGCATTGTTTCTATTTTTTGGCTAACTAGGGAGACCTCTATTGGGAATTTGGTATCTGAGGGGAAGGAGAAATTGACATGTGGGAAATCAAGGGATTGTATAGAATGGTCCTCATGAGTTTTGGACTTTTGGTCTATGATGGACAAACTTCTGATGTACAACTGACATATTATAAAATAGTCATACCAATGGTTGGATTTTGATGGACTATGGACCATTCTATACAGTATACACAACTGGGAATGAAACTTCCACCCAGCAGTAAGAACCTGAATTTGCGAGGTACCTACATAAGAATTAATTTTGGGAGGATGTTTTATTCTCCCCTAGGTGTACTCGCCCTCTAGTCTCCACTCCAATAAAATTTTCTTATGCATCAAAAAGAGATGAATATGCTTAACATACCTCCTTAAAAGAGTGAACATCACTTCCCCAAAGCCATGCATCACAGCCTGCATCTCTGGCACCCCATATATCATTTCGACGATCATCCCCAACATGAACAGCATCCTCAGGTTTTACATCCAATAGTTCACACGCTTTCAGAAATATAGTTGGATTTGGTTTCTCTGCTTCAACCTGTATGAAATAGGCATACCAATAATTCACATATACATTAAATGTGATATGAGTTCATAAATCAGCTATGGAACAGAAAAGGAAAATTGCATGCTTATAAAACTTTCAACTAACAGCACACACCGCAAAATCATTATTCAAATGCATGGTTGCTCAAATGAAAAACTTGAAAATATAAATAACTGTCAAGAGGATCTCGCAGGACAAATCCAACTCCTCAAAGTTAATATTGGCAGCAAAAACATTCCACAGAATCTATTGAATGATTCTAAAGTATTAATAATACACAAATTCTTCTTTTAGCCATCAAAGTCCCCATTTAAATTTTCACCCAATTTACTTCAATATTCCTCAATTGCATGCAATACTTGATACATCTTCAATGCTAAGGGTAATGCAATTCCCATGCAAATCCATTGTTTCAAATGTAAGCATGTTTGGTTCAATGGGGGAAGAGCTCTACAACATAACTCTGCAATCCAGAGTCATGCTAAGCTGCTTCCTCCTCCAATACAGTTCTAAGAATTGCATTGGGTGAGCACACTACTTAAAGATACATACTGAAATATTAGCTTCACAGTTGACATATTTGTGGTTCTACTAGAAAGATTTGTGATATATCATATACAAACAAAGATTATGCTTTCACTATCGTGGTAATTTATCTGCATTTGATCTTTCAATTCCTAACATGTTTCTGCAAGATGCGAATTGACACAGTGAATGATTTAAGATTTATTTCCACCATTTCTTTCCCAAAGATTTTTTGGCAGTGATGATACTCTACATTGTGAATGACATCGATACAGTAAGTTCAGCGAGGAGCTTGCATAAATTTTTCGAGGGAGCCAGATACATGTATATATACATGCTGTGTTGTCAACAAATGAGCCAAGTGTGATGGTGGAAAGTTAATGATAAGAAACATGTTCAAGCGAGTTTGAACCTTGGAAATTTCATTTTCTTGTTTTTTTCTTCTTGAATATTCAGTGCGGAAATACAAAACACAATGGTTGAGGAGTGGAACACAGGACCCTGCTTAACCCAAAGTGAGGAAGTTACGACTACTATATACTACAAGTTGGTGTAAAAGATTTAATATAATATAACATTTGAGGGGTGCCATGCTCCCACCCGCCATGCAGAAATACTAGCATGCATCAATAGATGAGGGGGGAAGTGGAAAACATGCGGTGACACAAACTGATAAAACAAAATACGGTAAAAAGAGAAACTCAATTTACTTACCTCAGCTGATACTGCTACAGCATCAAACCAATCATCACAGTTTAATGCCCGCAAGAGAGGTCTTAACCGAGTGTCAAAATTTGACACAACAGCCAATTTCACACCTGAGTTTCTAAGAGCTTTGAACACTTCTTCTGTGTTAGGATCACATAGGTGCCATGCCTGTGGATGATAAAATGCCAAAAAAAATCAAATCCCACTCAGATTGAAAACAGGAAAAGAGGTTATTATACATTTTAGAAAAAGGTAACTATTGGAGGGCATACCTTGTCAGTCGTATAGTAGTTATAAAGCTCTTCAAAGTATTGAGAATCCGAACAGCCAGTAGAATTACTCACTATGTATTGCCAGAAAGGTCTACCATCATTAACATATCTGCAAAGTTTATAACAAAGAGTATACAAATGAAGACAGTAGTAAAGCAACAAAGCGTCGCTACTCGCAATAGCTATCCATAATGAAAAACTTGTTTAATGGTTTGAAGTTTATACAGAGACAGAAAAAAGGAGGAGAAACATTTCATTCTAAATTTTACTCACAGCTAATTTTCTGTTATATTTATCCAGTATGTACTAAAAACGCTACTGAAGAAGTTAACCACTAAACCCAACAAGTCAGACCCATAAAAAAAATCTAGAGTGAATAACCAAATCAGTTGCTCACAATTTTCATGCGGGTCAGTTCAGTCCCTGACAAAAAGTAAGCCCAAATTAGTCTCTTACATTTTCATTTCAGTGACAAATTCCTCCCTCTAATACAATGAGTTAGGGACTAATTTGTCTCCGGTTTGAAAAAGTCAGGGACTAATTTGGGCATAATTTTTGTCAAGGACTGAATAGGCCCACTCAAAAATTGTGAAAGACTGCTCAAAAATAAATTATATTTCTACCAAACCATTGAAATAGCATTTTGAAGGTACTTTCACCAACAGGGCAAAATCAAAATCCAGAAATTTTCAATCCAAAGAAAGCCATTGATAATCTCTATTATAAATGACATAATAGCTACTAAGAAATGAAAAATTAAATAAACAAATGAGTTGATTATATTGATTTGATATTAAAACAAAAATGTTTGAAAGTGATAATTAATAGTACAAGTATATAGAATTTACCTGAGACGAGATTTACCCCAAGGTTGACTATAAGCTCTTCTGTATCTATACAAAATCTCTTCTTCTGAATAATTCACACCATATTTCTCCCCAATCGTTCTATATATCTAAAACAACACAAACAATAATGAAAATTAGCACTGAATTTGAAATTGAATATGAATTAGCAGCATTGAATTTGAATGAATTACCTGAGCCATGGGTTGAGAAGGAAGAACAAGAGTACCAACAGCATCAACAAGAAGAGCTTTATGAGTGATGTTACCGTAAAGAGATCTTCTATAATCAGCATAATCTTTCAAATAAGTGCTGTTATCATGTTGTTCTTCAGCCACCACAGCTGCGGCGGAGGAAGTGGAGGAGTACGACGGTGAACGGCACCATTTGGTGAGTGACTTGGATTTGGAAGTAAGAACGCTTCTGAAACTACTCATCACTGCCATGTTCGTTCGTTATTTGTTCTTAGCTTCTTCACATTGGAAATGAGTTGGTTATTTATCACTCCACTCGTTCACATGTTTCATACTACAAACACTCGCATCGCACGGAATCGATATTTAACGGAAAATGTTTCGTTATTCCTACGTGACACTGTATTATACACTCAAACATCTTGTATTCATTTATTAAAGGATGTATGTGGTCTATAATAAAGATTATATACATCATTATTAATTAAATGAATCTAAAATATAATATTTTTTTATAATGGTAATTGAAGGGTGTATGTAATAAAATAGGTCCCTCAATTATTTTTTCTCTTTCTCAAATCTTATCTTTGTACAATGTATTTTTTATCTCTCGTCTTATTGTGGTTTTTATTTCATTAAGATTGAAAATAAATTTTAATCAAGTACAAATTCAATCAATGACGTTTATCTCGTCAACGTTGCAGATCATAAAACTTAAAAATATTCATATTTATAAGCATATATACTCTTCCGTTTTATGATATTAACATAATGGTTGTGAATTTGTCTGTATATTCATCTCTTTTATTTCAAGCAATTTTAAATTTGTATTGTATCGATACTTTATCAATTAAAATGAATAAATATAGTTTATTTTTATAAAATAAAAAATATATACCCCTCAAATTTACTTTTACTACTCTTTTCTTTTTAAAATAAATTATTTAAATGAGCAATTGATTAAAATGTATAAATGAAAAAACAAAATTTGATACTGCATTTAGATCAGATGGTGTAGATTTTTTCAACCCAACTTGAGTTCGAATTCAACCTTAAAAATGTTGAATTGTACATCTATTGTGATACTATACCGTTCGAATAATCGGTTTGTGCAATTACACGCAAAGATACTTCGTTACGAAAACAACTTGTTTTTTCACAATAATGAGAATGAGTTAGCTTTTTAAAAGATAATAATATTTCGATAAAAAAACAAATATTTAGATTGAAAAAATCAATTTGAGTGTAATCTTTTTTTCTTTTTCTTTGGTACATTAGTTTGAGTAACGTGAAGGTTCATTCACACATGAATCACATAACACTCGCTCACACGGAATCAAATTGAAACGGAAAATGGCTTATTATTTCTACATGAGTGTCTATCCAATAAAATATGCCTTGGTCTTTGCTTATTATACTAACTTTATTTTTCCCGTTTCTAACACGTTATTAATTTCTAGGCCAGGTTTAATGCATTGAATGAGTTAATTTTGTTAAAAAATAACAATATTTAGATAAAATTAATAATTTGAGAGTAATGTGAAGATTCGTATCTATCTACTGTCAAAAGAAAAATAAATTCATGACTATCATTATCAAAAAATAGATTCATAACTATCTATCTCTACATTTGCATGGTCAATTCATGAAATGTGTTAAAGAAATGGTCAATTCATTATTTAATCTATGCATGTAACGCGGGGTTTGAATCAAATCCCATGGGTTTGGGGCAAATTCTGTAATAAAATAAGTGTTAACTCTCCTTCTTAACAACCCTCTCCCTTAGTATGTGAAATTAACTCTCTTTCTTAACAACCCTCTCTCCCGCAGTATGTGAAATTCATGATAAATGCTTAGTCACAACCTCAAGTAAAAATTATTTGAACACACTTTCATAAATATTGTATGTAATTACTTTACAACTATACCATTTAAATTTTGTCTTCTACTTTTTGTTTTTATGTATGTGTTTAAATGTTGTGTCCAAATTTTATGACTATACAAGACATTTTGAAAATTTATATAAATTTTGAGATCTATTCACGAACCAGTGGACCTGCAAGTACCTAATGAAAAATAGTACATTAGAAAGAGAGTGTTAAAGTAAGTGTAACTGCACTCATTATGATTAAATTATATTTAATCAAGTTTAACTTCCTAAAATCCTTTAAAGTATAATCTTATTGTGGAGTATATTTCTAACATGGACAACAAGAAGCTGGAGGAACTAAATTTGAGAGCTTCAAGTATAATCTGTATGTCTTTGGCTAAGAATATTCTTACGAATGTTCTTGGTACGTCTTTGAGAGAATCTTGAAAGGCTATATTATGCAAAGGGTATGTCAAATTTGTTGTTGAGTGAACAATTTCATAGCTTACGCATGGTTGAAAATACGAAAGCGTCTAATCATCTAAATACTCTCGCATCTAAATTATAAACTATTGGAGTGAAGATTGAAGATGAAGATAAATTGTTGAGACATCTCTTACATCTTTCTACTGCTCTCATACTACAAGTGTATATGCTGATAAAGAAGTTGAGATTCTAACCTTCAATCAGATTGCCCAAAAATAATCTAACAACTCAATTAGGTTACTTGGAGACTCGTGTTGATTAAATATTTGTCTAATTTTGTACATTTGTGTAGGAAAATTAGTCCCAAAGATAGCGGTTCATATATTTTTAGAAATTAGGGCATTGGCTTTTGTTTGTCGTGTAATATCATCTTCTGTTTATACTCGATTGAGTTAAATTAATGAACATTTAATTTTGGTGTGTAAAGTTGTAGCTGCTATTGCATTTATCTTTTATTTCTCAGTTAAGGTAGATAAATTTTTTTATTTTTTTTTACAAATGATTTTAATGTACTTATTTGGATCTGTCTCAATTTAATCAATCATATTATTTTCGCTCCTCTATCATAAGTACATGTTCTAAAACTTGAACTTTGTAGATGAAAAAGAAGTGAAACTTTCTTTCTTTTCTTTTTACCAGACAATTAAAAAATTAATGTCATTTTTAACTTTTACTTTCTATTTTTTTTCTCTTTATTTCATTCGTTAAATCAAACGAAACTGAAATGCTAAAATTGAATAAAGTCCAACCATCGTAATCAAAATCCTCGTCACAATTCTGTCTCAGGCAAGCTACGGCTCATCAAAGTAATCGGAAAAACATAAGTGTGGGCCCCATAGTGTGACCTAATAATCCCATGGCCGTAGCTTCTTCATTCATCAAACATCCTCCAACAGTTATACCTTATTGAGTTTTGGCTTTGTGTGACCAAATTCTAGCACAATGACACGTTGGAACATGAGGGTCTTATTCTAGGACACGTTACATTACATGTATGTTACTATATTTTTATTTTATTTCAAACCTGGAATTTGTTTGTGGATTATATTCTTTGTCAGAAATAAATTTATTGAAGATTATTATTGTTGTCATTTTTCATAGCAATGATTGATTGTGGAGTGAGAATTACGCTGCATACAGATATGGGTGAGAAATTTGTGGCATACATACCAAGTAACCAAGATAATAAAGTAACAAGAGCTTGATGTTGACTTCGGATGTTGATTGTGTTTGTATCAACTCAAAACCTTCAATAATACATCACCCACAAAAGAAGCCTCAATTTGTACAATTTGTTAGTTTATTAAAAAATTGTGCGTAAGCATTTTTGTACATGAAACAGCTATGATATTTGGTATGAGCAATTTAAAAGTATATAATTTATATTTCAGTAAGATTGAATCTCATATAAAAAAATAGGTTAGAAATATTTTTTATTTTATTTTAGATAAGCATACTAGGTTAGAATTTGAATTGTTCCAATCATTAGTGTGAAACGTGTGATATGAAGTTGACCTAGATCAACGGTTTGAGAGATAGATGAGCGGGGCAGCAGCTTCACGGAGGGGATGCTGTAACTTAAAACACTTTGAACGGAAGTGTTTTAAGTGATTGGTCGAAGGTGTGAGATGTTAAGTTTAAAAATGATGTATCTAAACCTAAATCTTGGGTTAATATATACCAGATATATTAGTTATTATTCAATACACAATTTTAAAAATGATTTTTTTTTTATAATATTGATCGAATGAAATACTCTCTTAGGTTTAACTCTATGCGCGTCTTCAAGTATTGTGCTTCAACTTATTTGATTTTATGACCCAACTTATCTGATTTTTTTTATAAGATAAGATGTGTTGAATAGTGGAGTAAGCATTGTGAAATCTAATGACATGGAATCCTGAAATGTTGTGGCTATTATATTCCGTTTTTCATCCACACAAAAAAATTGAATGGTTAAGCGCTTTTGAGTCTTGAATTCTCTTAACTCAACCTATCAATCTTTTTCTTTGGACCCAGCTTATCTACTTTTTTTTATAAGATGTCGGATAATAATAGTGGAATAGTGGAGTATGCACTGTGAAATTTGCTGACTTGGAATCCTGTAATGGTGCGGCTGATATTTTCTGTTTTTCAACCACGCAAAAAAAAAAAAAAAAATTTGAATGGCGGGTTTTGAGGGTAATCTTGGACCTTTCAAAAGAGATCCATATGAAATGAACTCTGAACCACAATGTTGTGGATACTATTGCATAATCAATTTCAATTTTGGAGAGACTCTAAGAAACGGTGGTTGGACGTAAGTTGTAACACAACTCCATAAAACTGACTTATGAGGTGAGGATTACTCTATTTAAAATACATTGTCAAGTTATCACTTATCTGAAGTAGGACTCTTAACACACCTCTTCACGACCAGCATTATTAGACTTGGTCGTGGCCATAAATGGTGGGTGGGTGACCCAATAGCAAAAACCTGAAAGCAAGTGACCTAATGGATCTTGGAGAGACTCTGATACCATCTAAGAAATAGTGGTTGGGTCTAACACAACCTCACAAAACCGATTTGTGATGTGAGAATTACCCTTTTTATAAAATACATTGTCAGACCATCATCTATCCGATGTAGGACAGACAAACATGTGGGACTATATATTCTTTGTCACTTTACATCCGATTCTCAATGCAAAAGAAAAAAGTCGGTGTTCCTCTAAATTGCTCAACCTACCAAAATGTAATTTTCGATATGTTTTTGTTTTTGCGCTTAAATCTATCGCATTTTAGCTTTTGATGGGTGTTTTCGTTGAATTTTAAGCAATGTCCGAGACTCTTCAACAATTACCAAAGAACAATTAAGGATAAGAGAGACTATACAATCCAATAAGAGAATGAAGGTTTAAGAGAATGCTTCTAACACTCCCATACAAAATACTCCTTCCGGTCACTATTATAAGCAAAATTCCACTTTTCAGATTCATTCAATAAATGATGTATGTGGTCTATATTTAGACCACATACATCATTTATTGAATGGAACTAAAAAATGAACTTTTGCTTATAATAGTGATCGGAGGGATTACATATTTAAGCAAAAATAAAAAGTGGTTTATATTGTAGCTATACATTATTTATTAAAATTTATTATCAATAGTAAGAATGTAGAACTTTGTCTAACCTTATCCTGTTTTTTGATAGAGTCTGATCTTGGCATTTATTGTGCCATTGATTAGGTTGCAGTAACATTTTTGCCTTTTTCGAAAGGAAAAAAAAAAGTAAAGTAAGAATTAAGCAACAGAAGTGCTAGAATTTTTAGGGTTTTACTTTTCTCATCCTATGAGTTTCCTCGCGCGCCCTATTTTTTTTTTCTAAAAATGCCCTTGAGTTTCCGGATTTTATAATCCGGGATGGTGTTTTCTTTTGTTAAAGGGTGAAAAAAATGAGTTACGGATTTTTCCGGATTTTGTAATCCGGAAATCTCAAAAAATAGGGCGTGTTACATGATTTTTCGGATTACATAATCCGAAAACCCCCTAAGCACCCTTTTCTTCATGGTGTTGATGCAATCCGGATTCTATAATCCGGAATGCACCTGCACCATTTTTTTCATATGTAACAAGTCTTCTGAAATTCTATGTGCATCTAAACTTTTAGATGTTTGATAAAAACAATAGTCTGATCTGAAACTACGCTAAATTTTACGATTTACGATTTACGATTTACGATTTAGCGATTAGCGGTTGCAGGATTACGATTCAAAATTAAAAGTCTTTCAAAGCACCGATTGGTTTTTGAATCATCGTTCCAATTCGTGTTATCCTCCCTCTCACTCTGGTGAATCTGGGTAGTGTTTTTTGTTAGCATCCTTGGATGATTTTTAGGTTTTTTACTAATTCGTTTTTGTGGTTTCAATTTGCTTCGATTTTTTCTGTGTTACCCTTTCCCTTTGATCTTTATCCCTATATCTCTTTTCATCCTTATCGTATCTTTACCTTTTCGTTTCTTTTTTGATCAAAGCGATAAAGATATTCAAGAAACCACACAATCGTACTTTTTCCTTCCTTACAGTTTACGATTACAAGAATTACCAAATTCTAAGTTTCTTCATCTTCTCCTGCTTATCTTTCATCCTCTCTGGATGATCACCTTGCTCTTTCTTGATCTTTTCTCCACTGTTTCCTTTTGAGTATCTTTTTCTCCCTACCGGTGGCTCCCTGTTCTTGGTGCTATTCCCAACCTGCTCCTAATTTTCCTCGAAAATCTTTATAGATTTTTACTTCTCCGTCCTTCTTTTTCAATCTTGCAATCATGTATTCCAACCTAGGAAAAGAGCTCATACAAGAAAACCAATCCCAGCAAAATATTACACCTGGAAACAACATTCAGCGCCCCTTCAAGATTCAAAAAATCCAGACTCACTCCATGGAAAATATGCTTCACTACGTTGAAATCCCCAACCCGGATGGAATTGGTACCAGCAAATCTAATCCTCCTGATCAACCCAGTCCTGCATCACAAAAAAAGCAACATGAACAACAGTCTCCCAATTCTTTTGGGTACCAGAAGCAATCTCCACAATCCAAAAAAGAAGAGCCATTTTTCTATTATCAAGAAAGTCAGGTACATGATTCAGTCAAGCTATGCCAGAAAAGTGTGATTGGAAAATTTCTTTCCAACAAAATCATTCCTCAGCAGCAGATACATAATTCTCTATTGGGTATATGGGGAAACCCCACAGGCTTTAAAGTTACAGAACTAGAAGACAAGCACTATCAATTCTCCATGGATAATGATGAAGATGTTAAGAGAATCCTAAAAGGAAGCCCTTGGATTGTAAGGAATGTTTGGCTTGTAGTCCACCCATGGGATAGAAAAATCAACATCAGGAACCTGAACTTCACTCTTGTTCCTCTATGGATACAATTTTGGGGACTTCCCCTTCACTGCAAAAATGCTACTATGGGTAAAGACATTGGTGAACAACTAGGAGAAGTGTTGGATTCTGCAGTTTATGAACTGGCTGATAAGGCAAAATTTGTCAAGATTAAAATCCTTTTTAACATCAATGAGCCTATAAGGGCAGGAATGTTCATAGGTAATAAAGTGGATGGGGTCAATTGGATAGATTTCAGGTTTGAGAATTTACCTATGTTCTGCTTTAAGTGTGGCTTAGTTGGACATGTGGAGGATTCCTGTACCATCAACCAGGAGGAAGAAGATGATCAAGGAGGGGTCACTGTTAATCCTAGAGGCGCTTGGCTTCGCACAAACAACTATGGAAGAAGGGTGATGGAGAGGAAGGAGAAAACTTTTAGCAGTGACCCTAGGAAATCTCTTAGTGGGGGCATGTTTAGCCCCATTCCAAAAGGTCTATCAGAGATAATGGCATAACTTGATATGAACTCAGATCCACAGAGGGACTCCCCTTCAAACCAGAAGTACAATGGAAAAGCAAAACAGCAACAATATACCACTGAAACAACTTCTGCTATTCAAAGCTCACACTTAAAAAGAAAGACAGCAACAAACATTGATATTTCTCTCTCTGCTGACAGATCACAGGACCTCATATTGACAAAGGCAGGCCTTGAGTACAAGGCCAGCCTAGAACCATGAAAATCCTAACTTGGAACTGCAGAGGGTTGGGCAACCTTGCTGCAGTTCGAGCCTATAAGAGGCTCCTCAGGTCTAAATGCCCAGATATTGTCTTTTTGATGGAAACCAAGCTAAAAGATTCTGATCCTAATGTGTCTAGTAAGTTGTGTCTTGGCCACCTTCAGAATCACTTCATTGTGAATTGTAATACTGAAGGTGGAGGTAGGTCAGGTGGTCTAGCTCTTATTTGGCACAATGATGTAAAACTTCATATTACTAATCATAATAAAATGCTCATTGATTTTTATGTTTTGGATTGCGATAGTAGCACAAACTGGAATGGGACAGGGATCTATGGGTACCCCTTCCAAACAAAAAAGCACTTAACTTGTGAAACTATTAAAAATCTCTATAATAGTAAACAAGATGATAAGTGGCTTTTGTTTGGCGATTTCAACTTATATCTGAATAGCTCTGAGAAACAAGGGGGAAAAAACATAGATTACAATCTCTGCAACCTATTCCAAAATACTTTACATAACTGCAACCTTTCTGATCTAGGTTATCATGGTAATATTTTCACTTGGGCTAACAACCAGGAGAACACACAACACATCAAAGAAAGAATAGACAGATATTGTGCTAATGAGTTGTGGATAAATCAATTCCCTAGATATACTAATTATCACTTGCTTAGATTTACTTCAGATCACTCTCCTATCTTACTTGAATTTTGGAATAAGAATCAGTGCAGGCACACCAGAACTAATCAACAGAAAATCACTAGATTTGAAGAAATCTGGAGTAAAGATAAAGACAGTTTCAAAGTTGTTCAAAGTACCTGGTATAACACTGCTGGAGACAGTATTCACAAGATTAATGCTGTCCTGCATCAACTTCACAATTGGGGATCCTGCAAATTTGGGACAATCCCAAAGCAAATCAGAAAACTTCAGGACCAATTAATGGTGCTCAAAAATAAAATTCCTAATGCCAGTATTAAGAATCAAATAAAGGAGATTGAAAAGAATTTGAATGACACTTTACTTCATGAAGAAATCTGGTGGAGTCAGAGAGCTAAAGTCCATTGGCTTAAATATGGAGATAACAATACCAAATTCTTCCATTTTAAAGCCAGTCAAAGAAAGAAGAAAAACACCATTTTCTCCATCACTGACCATAATGGCAGAGAATGGCAAGAGGATCACCAAATACATGAAAGCTTTATTAACTATTTTCAGACTATTTTTTCTACAGATAACCCTACTGAGGATCAGAACAGTTTAGACGTGGTTAGCAACAGGGTTCCACAAAATATGCAGGAAGAGCTTAGTGCTGAGTTCACAGCTGAAGAAGTGGAGATGGCCATGAAGTCTATGAAGGGAAATTCATCTCCAGGGCCAGATGGCATGCCAGCTCTCTTTTATCAAACTTACTGGAAAATCATTGGCTCAGATGTCACTCAGCTTGCCCTTCAAATCCTAAACAAAGGGAGTGATCCAACTCTTATTAATCACACCTATATAGCTCTCATACCTAAAATTAATAAACCAACCCAACCATCTGATTATAGGCCCATTAGCCTTTGTAATGTTATTCTTAAGATTGTTACTAAAACCATAGCAAATAGACTTAAAAAGGCCCTCCCTCATGTTATTACTGATCATCAAAGTGCGTTTATTCCTAACAGACTTATTACTGATAACATCTTAGTAGCCTTTGAGGCCTTTCATAAGATTTACAAGACAACAAATAAAAAGAAAAGGTTTGTAGGGATTAAATTAGACATGGCCAAAGCCTACGATAGGATTGAATGGAGCTTTTTAAACAAAACTCTCTTAACCATGGGTTTCCCCTCTAATATTGTTTCTACTATTATGAACTGTGTTACTACTGTTTCTTTTTCTATTCTTATTAATGGGCAGCCTAGTAATAGGTTCAATCCCCAAAGAGGCTTGAGACAAGGGGACCCCCTATCCCCCTATCTTTTTATTCTTTGTGCAGAAGTCTTATCTGGCCTTCTTTCTAAAGGCCTCTCTAATGGCAATTTCAATGGGATTAGTATTGCTCCCTCTGCCCCTCCCATTTCTCATCTATTCTTTGCTGATGACAGTCTATTCTTTTGTAGGGCTGAACCAAAGGAAGCCAAGTTTATCATGAATACTTTGCAACTATACCAAAATATTTCAGGGCAGAAAGTAAACTTAGACAAATCAGAGATGGTGTTCAACCCTAGGCTCAGAGATAATAAAAAAAAGGAGTTTCAGGATCAGCTCCCTATAAAGATAACCAACAAGATATCTAAGTATCTAGGTATGCCAACCCAGTTTGGTAGATCCAAGGTGCAGGACTTCAATTTCATTATGGAAAAAATTACCAAGAAGCTGAAAGGATGGAAAGAGAGGCATCTCTCTTTTGCAGGGAGAGGTGTGCTGATAAAGGCTGTTGCCCAGGCTATTCCTGTTTTTGTAATGAGTTGCTTTCTCTTACCTCAAGACACTTGTGACAGAATTGAAAGGGCAGTTTGTAAATTCTGGTGGGGAAGTAATGGAGACAACCAGAAAATTCACTGGGTCAGAAAAGAAAAACTCCTAAAACCTACTACGGATGAAGGTTTAGGTTTTAGAAGCCTAAGAGATTTTAATCTGGCTATGCTGGCAAAACAAATATGGAGGTTTCACACTAACCAAAACTCTTTAATTTCCAAAGTTTTTAAAGCTAAGTATTTCCCCACTTCAGCCATCCTACAAGCTACCATAGGTGCTGCCCCTAGCTATGCTTGGAGAAGCCTTCAACAAGCTATCTGGATCCTTAATAAAGGTTGTTGCTGGCAAGTGGGGAGTGGCGCCTCTATAAAAATTTGGGAAGACAAATGGTTGCCTAACCAGAATGGCTTCAAGGTACTATCTCCTAATCCTGGCAATCCTAATATAACAAGGGTTCAGGATTTAATGACTGATAGTCCACCTGGATGGAACAAAGACTTAATTGAGAGACTCTTTATTCCTTTTGAAGGAGTCTTAATCCAACAAATCCCCATTACTTTTGGAAGGAACCCAGATTCTCTTATGTGGATGTACAATGAAAATGGCGATTACTCTGTCAAAACAGGATATAATGCACTACAATTGTGGAAAAACCAACAAGAGCAAGGTGGTTCTAACAATGAGACTATGAACTCTGTCTGGAAAAAGATCTGGAGTCTTGACACAATCCCTCGTCATAAGGTATTTCTCTGGAGAATTATAAACAGAGCTCTCCCAGTTAGGAATGAATTACATAAGAGAGGGATTAACTGCCCTTTACTCTGTCCCAGATGTGAAAATGGCATAGAAACAATAGACCATTTTTTTCTCAAATGCGACTGGGCTCGTAGAGAATTGTTTGGTTCTAACCTGGGTTTAACGTTTCAAAACAACCCTCCAGCAGACTTCATAGAGTGGATCATATCTTTTATACACAACAGGGAAAAATCTACTATCATTTCCCTAGCTGCTCTCCTCTACAGTATGTGGCAGTCCCGTAATCAAAACATTTTTGAAGATAAAATCATACCTGGAGATCTAGTGATTCAACGCGCTTGCAACAGCCTTACTAGCTTCAAAAACGCAAGATCTGACTCCCCTGACCCTCCTCAAATGGCTACGCAGCTTAACCACTCCCATCGTCCAAATCAAGCTCCTTCAACAGTCAAATGGACTAAGCCTCAATCAGGAGTTATTAAGATAAATAGTGATGCAAGTCTCAGCAGAGAAGATACCTGGGGAATTGGTGTTATAGCACGTGATGATACCGGATCTGTGGTGATCTCAGGAAGATGGAACAGAATGGGATTTCAGTGTCCCAACACCGCCGAAGCTTGGGGTGTTTACCAGGCTGTTCTCTTAGCTCTGGAACAAGGGTTTCAGAATGTTATTTTTGAAAACGATAATGAAAAAGTTATCTCTATGCTGGATAGGAAAGTGGAGGCTCATAGATCTTACCTAGGTTCTATCACTCATAGTATTATCTCTCTAGCTTCTAGGTTTAGTTCCTGCTGTTTCAACTTTGTAAAACGGGATGGTAATAAAGTGGCACATAGTATAGCTCACTTAGATGTCACTTGTCCAAACCAAATCTGGGTGGGTCAGGTCCCGGCCCAAGCCCAATTATTGTATTTTTCTGATATTATATCTTAATATAATTGTGTTTCTTTCAAAAAAAAAAAAAAAAAACTTTTAGAACCAGGACAAACTTTAAAAGTAAGAGTCCTTAACGATGTTGAATTTGCATTCTAACTCTTCTGAATGATCTGACACTTGTACGGTAGAAACATCGATGTAACTCTGAAGTGTAAAAATTAAAGTGTCAAAATACAACAATAAGAAATAAGCTAAGAAGCTTAGGTAATCATGTTTACCTGTATAATAAGTTCAACCAAGCCAGGAGCACATTGGAGTGCACTAACAATATACAAAATTTCTCCTCTATCATTGAAATTCACACCATCCAATTTCAGATACTTTATGGACCTGAACGAGCCTTTTAGCAGCGTT
Organism: Medicago sativa; assembly: GCF_051527215.1. NCBI lineage: Eukaryota > Viridiplantae > Streptophyta > Magnoliopsida > Fabales > Fabaceae > Medicago > Medicago sativa. The sequence continues at coordinate 86,796,564 of NC_140755.1, read as the reverse complement.
GGACGAATGATATTTGCATACTGCATCTATATGCATATTAGAAAAAACTATGAGATATGCAGAAACAAACCACACTTACAAGTGAAAAATAATAACTTTCAGCATATATATTCACTAATGATCCAAGGTTGATATATGTCAAACTCCTGTTAAGGTATATGTCAAACTCCATGATTTTTACACCCAAAATTCAAAATTCCATCATTTATACTTTTTTTCATGGTGCTAATGCAATCCGGATTCTATAATCCAGAATGTACAAGGACATTTTTGGAAAATTTACAGGCCGCAAGAGAAGGTCATAGGGTGGGAAAAGTAATTCCCAAATTTTTAATACCATCAGGCAATGTTCATGTTAACTTGCATACTTTTGTAAAAAAATAAAAAAAATATTGCTTTCATGGACTCAATTTATCATTGATGCAGCGACTAAGAGACTTGCAAAGAAACACTATTTTTATTATATTATATGTATGAATGTTATGAATTGATTCATTCATGTTAGACTCGTTACCTAAAAATAATTCATGTTAGATTTGTTTACTTACTATGCAAGTTAGAAAAATAGTTTCATATTCTGTTTTTGGTAATTAATTGTCCGTTAGAAAGTAGAGAAATTCTAATATGGATAAATCTTCGTAAATAATTCATTGTGGACTAATATTTTAAAACTCCAACGACGACATACATCGTGTTTTGGTTGTAGTTGTTAGTAGTCCTCGTCATTTTCACAATTGAAATAGTGGAATATGGCCTCAAGAAGACACATCGTCAATGTGTTGATGGATCTTTGAAACTTCTGCTCAAAATCAAGAGTGAGATCAATGGTCTCAATCATGGAGGAAGATGCTAGTTGTGATTTGTTAGATCGAAGAAATACTCAACATTTTTTTTATAAAAATTATCTGATAACCCAACAAGTATAATAGGAGTGTTTCTTCAAAAAAAAAAAGTATAATAGGAGTGCTATCAAGTGTTGCTAGCACTTTTCCAAGGATATAAATATGTTATTTCCATGAGAATCTTTATCTAAACACAATCTTAATCGTAATAAGTTATCCTAATGAGCTTAATTAATAGCTTGCTCATAAGTGTTTTTGGAAAAATATTGAAATAAATAGAAAACAATAGACATTTCAAAATTATGCTTATGAAATGTATGCATATATTGTTATAAGTGTCCTTGTAATAAGATTAATTTGTTATGAATAATTAACTTAGTGGATGTCGATCATTAGCCTTCCACCTTCCTATAACTCTATTAGTGAGTGAATAGTTATTGGTTCTTAATTACTTTGATCACTCATTTATTCATTTTGTGTCCTATAAATATGGCCCATATTTTAGTGTAAAGACACACTTGTGAAGAGAATAATACACAAAATTTTCATCTTCTTCATCTCTTGTTTCAATATGATACCCATTTAGACAGAAATCTTTGAAAATTAATAAATTCCTATGAGACTTTGGAGAATATAATGCATTCTCAATGTTTAAATTTGTTCCTTCAGATAATATTACATTAGCTCTTCCGGAGCCTTCAATTATATTTGAACTTCCAGATATGGTACTAACAATGATTTCTCGCTTTACCTTGTCAAAAAAAAATGATTTCTCGCTTTACTAAATAAGAGAAATATTTTTTTATCCTTGAAAATCGTATGAGTAGTTGCACTATCAACGAGACACATATCTCCATTATTGAGGTTGATGTTAATACTCATTCTATTTAAAAAATGAACAAACAAAAGATAAGTATAAAAACAAAATTATACTCCCTCCGTCCCGGAATAACTGACCCATTTTCTAAAAAAAAGTGTCTCAAAATAACTGACTCATTTCAATTTTCAATACAACTTTCATCATTCCTAATACAATATAACACTAAATAATACTACTTTTATCATTCCCAATACAATATATTCCACTTTCCCCTTTATTTATACACTTTTCTTAATCTGTGTGAAAAACCAAAGTAGGTCAATTATACCGGGACGGAGGTAGTATAAAGGTAATAATAATATTTATCATGACTTTGAACAAAAAAAATAATATTTATCATGACTAGCAATCGAGGTTGAAAACACACAAATAAAACTTTATTATCATTAGCATAGGAAAGTTAAAACATAACATAAAACTTTAGTTTGAGACTCTAAGGGTGCTGCAGGTGAGGCTCCAACGTGACCCCATTGTCCTTCGCCATCCATTGTTTACTGCTTTTTTTAGAAACAGGTTGTTTACTGCTTTTGACGGATGAAGCCATTTGCAGTTCGACAGATTATGCCCAATGATATGGCAGTGAGAACAGAATAACGGTAAACGTTTGTATATTGCCTCGACGTTGAACGCATATCCTTCCCGCTCCTCCAAAACTTCCTCAAAAATGCACTTGGATAAATCCATGTCGATAAGAATCTGTGCATAATGCCCAAAATGCCAGTTTTGCGTTGCTGAATCAATAATCAACGGAGTACCGATGGCTCCGGATATCTCTCGAAGCGTTTTCTCCCTCCAATATTCTCTTGGCAAATCCATTAAAGGAATAAAGTCCTTTGTCCATGGAGAGAGATGAAGGACTCCCGGTTTCAAATTCATAGTACCATGCGCCCATGCCATTCTCATATCATCCAGTCAAGAGAATTGAAACTCAAAAAATCCTCTCCCTAAGGGTCCGTTTGGTTCGAGAGTTTTGGAGGGGAGGGGAGGGGAGGGGAGATTTTTAATTTGAAGTGTTTAGTTCAATTTTTAGACGGGGAGGGGAGGGATGGGGAGGGGAGCAAATTTTATTGCACTGCCAAAATTATCCTTATATTAATTTAAAATCACAATATTATCCTTGTAACAACATTTATTATTATTAGGTTATATTATTTTGAAACAACTTTTATTATTATTAGGTTATATTATCTTGTAACAACTTTTATTCCATAGTATTAACAATTTTTCCTTGTAACAACTTTTATTACTACTTGTAATTGTAACAACCCTATTACTAATCCATTATTTCATCGTCTACATCATGTTGTTATCGATTACATCGTTATTGTTTCGTTACTTTATTATCATTATTTAATTAAGTTTAAGGGTAAAACTGTAAAATAATTTTAAAATCCCTCCCCTCCCTTGTGAACCAAACACACTTTTAATTAAAATCTCTCCCCTCCCCTCCCCTCCGTTAAAATTCCTCCCCTCCCCACCCCTCCTAATTCTCGAACCAAACGGACCCTAAAGAAACCAATTTCCAATGCCCCGATAATTTCCATAATTCGAAAGCTTCATAAATAATTCCTTAGCCTAGTAGGGTTTATCTCCCTTACTCATAACCATTCGGCCATGAAGTAATCGCTTGCAGTCATCAACGCCTTTCTCATATTCCTCTTGGGAAATCTTAATACGCTGGGAATCCCCTTTGATTACAAGAACAGATAAAGCCTGTGCAAAAGAAACTGCAGCGGTATGCACAAGTTTCTTCGGTTTGGGGTGTATTTCTTCCGCAACACACGGCCAAAGGGCACACAAAGGCCATTGTCAAAGCTGCACATGGGCTCTTCCCTGTCTTCTCAGTCATGAATGTGCCTGTAGCCACGCCTGGATCAAATTAATGGGAGATCTTGTTTCAATCTTTGCAACGCCTAAGGCATTGTCGTGACTGCAATCACCCCAAAGTTATCAATCCAAGTGTATCACAGACAGTTAATGTCCACAAGAGAGAAACTGGGAGGAGAGGAGCACAAGGCAGCCGTGAGACTCAAGGAAGAAGGAGGCCACCGGAAAACCCTCAAGGCCAAACCCTAGCAGAGCCGTGTTTCTAATTTTGTTTCAAAAATAAAGTCCCTGGATACTGTCACCTACAAGTTTGAAAGAGACGTCGCTGAATGATACATTGCACAAGAGAAAGAATACAGCCCACTCAATCAAATAAGTGATACTATGAAGAAATTTGATTTGTTAAACGTGTTTGCAAAGAGGAAGAAGCACAATAACATTTCCTGCCATCAGAACCAGACATAATTACAATCGCAGTTTTAGAAAATCATAAGTTAAACGTGTTTGCAAATTCATTTGCTATCATATCCAGAGGGATGCATCTTGTTGCGAGATAGCATCCAGCTGTTCCTGTAGGCATAAAATCCCCAAAACAACCAACATGCATAGTATATGCAGCAAACTCTTCTAGTATCGTGAATGTTTTATATAACGAATGTGTCAAGTAAGGATTAGTCAATTTGATCAATAAATCATCACACAGCTAACATCAGTACAGCACAACTTCAACAACAGACAGAATCTCAAATTCATTGAAAAATTGAAAGCCATGAATATCTGATTTCCCAGCATTCTAAGGAGAAGATGGAAAATAATGTTGTCAATGCATGCCAAGAATTTTCCCAAAATATGAAGAGCGTAGTGCAGATAAAACCTAGGTCATAAGAAATTTCAAAAAGTAAAAGCATCATGTTTAAGCCATACGATTCCACAAACTAAGACAAAAACTGGATAAAGAGAAGTATTGAGAATTCATTCCAAACTAGTTGTCGGTTCATATACTCAGACTTGAAAGACATAACCAAATATGTGTGTTTTAAAATTTCGTATTCAAAGGCATCAAGTGGACACCATCAATTACACGTCTACCGGGGAATAATCACTCACCGTGCTGGTAACGTCGATAACAAATAGTGGTGATAATTTCCTCATGGTGTATAACCCTTACATTTACAGTATTGACTATTAAATAAGCAGATAGAATTCAAAATCATCTCACGACTGAAGGCCAGTTTATCAAAATATCACACCCTTACAAACAGATAAGATTCAGACCTTCCTACCTTTATCTCTTGATTCAAGTGCACGCTCATCTGTATTCCTTAGATTCATGAGAGCAATGTCAGGAGTTGGTTTATCCACCCAAATTGAGAACCTCCAAATAAGAAACTCAAGGGAAGCATCGAACTCAGCTACATACTGAAATAACATTCCTGGCTAATCCCAAAAGAAAAACAGTAAATATTAAATAAATAACTTGAAAGATGTTTAAAGCAGATCCAAACTGATAGTGCAGTTAGGGCAGTTTGGATTGGCTTATTTGAATGTATATGCATGCATAAGCCCATATGACAAGCACTCAATTAAGTTGTTTAATCCAAATAGGCCCATACTCAATTACCACTAGTACCATGGAAATTCATTACACAAAAAACAATATTAAAGTACCTTCATCAAAGTAAAATTTTGATGTAGAATAGTAGCAGACTTTAGGATGTACTATATTTTGTGCATGCTGCGGTTTGAGTTGGAGGGCATCCAGTTGATTGAGCTTGCTGCGCTTACAGATCAATCTCAAAATATGTATCTTTTGTGGTTAATTTATTTAATGTAACATTCTTTACAGTGAAGCATGTAATTGACAGCTTCAAAAATCATAAAGCAAAGCAACCTAACAAGTTGAATTGCTTGTATCATGTTCTGAATTAGCGATGACTATTTTTTCTTTGTCAAAACCTTGTGGCAGTAAGCGCTTAGCTTCAATCTCACTACACAACATCAACGCAAACTGTTTCCTCCCACACCTGCAAAGTCCACTACAAACTTCAGATAAAATACTAGAATCAGGAGTCATGAATCTTTCCAACATGTCCCTTAAGACTTGCACAGCTCCATCAAAGTCTTCATTCTTACAAAAAGCCGATACCAACATCCGAAAAGTATTATCATTTGGACTAAAACCACTCCTAACCATGCTTCTATAAACAAGAAAAGCACGTTCAGAGTTGTTCCTCACACACTGTCCAGCAATAAGAGCAGAAAAAGTAGATGCATTAGGTACCAAATTCTCCTTATCAAGCTCCTTAACCATATAAGCAGCTTTCTTAGTCTTCCCTTCTTTACAAAGTCCCAAAATCAAACCATTATAAGTCAAAATATCAGCTTTCACTTTATTCTTCTCCATCTCCTCAAAAAGCCCAATCCCCATTTCACTATTACCAGCTTGACCAAACCCATTAATCAAAGTATTATATGTCACAACATTAGGAGCCACATTAACCAACTTCATCTCACCAAAAACCCTATTAGCTTCATGCAATTTCCCTTCTTTACAAAAACCATTAATAAGAGTGTTAAAAGTAACCACATTTGGAAACACCCCATTTTTTCCCATCATCAAATTCCTAACCTTTAAAGCCAAACCAAGTAAACCCTTATCACAATAACCCGAAATCAAAGCATTAAAAGTAACAACATTAGGATACAAACCCATATCCCTCATCTTCTCCAAAACCTCACTAGCTTTATTCAATTCACCTAACTTACAATAAGCAGAAACAGCCATATTAACCGTGTAAACATTAGGTGAAATACGACTTCTCCTCATTTGTCGATAAAACGATACAACCAATTCCGGTCTTTTAAGATAAAGCATTGAACTAATAAAAGCATTGCAAGATTCAACAGTTGGAAAGAAACCATATTCCTTCATTTTAACAAAAGTATCAGTAGCATTTCTCAGCTTATTCATATGAGCAAAAGTCTTGAAAAGGGCATCAAAAACAAGAGGTGAAGAATTGCAGAGAGTATAGGAATGAAGCAATGCTTCAAAGAGATTTGAATTGGTGGTGATGATTTTGGTGAAAATGGATTGTGCTGTTTTAAAGTTACGATTTTTAGTGAGAATGTGAAGAAGGAAGGAATGGGTATGAAGGGTATGAGAATTAGGGTTATGGGTTTGAACCCAATTGAAGAATTTGAGAGAAAGAACGGCGTCGTTTTGGAGTTTTAAGAGAATGTGTTGGATTTTGAATGGGGTTAAGGTTTTAGAGAAAGGAGTGAGTTTTTCCCATTGAGAGTGGATTAAGTGACTGTGGAAAATGTTGATGAAATCTAAGTCTTGTCCTTTTGGTTGTGGAAGTGTTCGATGAGGTATAGGTAGGTAAGGAGAGTGTGTTTTTGTGTGGGATTGGATTGATGTCGTTGAAAATTGATGAAATCGAATGGTTTTTTTCATATTGAATTGTATTTGGGGAAATGGAAAAGAAGGTACCTTGTGAGAGAGGGAAAGGGAAATCCAGTGACGTAGAGTATTGGTGCTCACTTGGGGAAGATGATGGAAGTATGATGGTCAACTAAAAACAAACTGAAATAGCCAGAAGTTCCACTCAAGTGTATTGAGTTTCATAACCCTACTTCATTTAGGTGAAACAAGAGGCTTGTAAGAAAGAAAAAAAAAAAAAAATGCTCTTTCTTCTAGAAGCTAGAGGCTTGTAAAAAAAATATGCTTACCATAAAATTTAACTCATTGGTTTCTTGTTAATCAAATCACCTCTCAATTATAAAAATGAGAAGCACCATGAGCTTCTACTTTGAATGAATTTTTTACAGTCTTGTTTTAAGAAAGTTTGTCTTTTGAATAAAATACAGCTACAATCCTTGTTGGGGGAAATTGACTTTTAGAGAAGATTCATTTCTAATCTCGTTGTAAAATTCATCATTTTCTCTCCATTAATAAAGCTAAAGAAAGAGGAAGAGTTAGATGGAGAGTAAACATCAAGAAGCCATGAAGTTTTTTAAAAAAATAGTGTCATATTACTTGTTAGTCGATGTTAAGAGTAGTTTATAAACAACAAGCACACTTTTCAAATCTAATAACGTTTCTTTTATAAAAGACAATCTTGAAGAGCTTACATCATGAGTGGACAATACTTCGCAAAGTGGAAATGTTTACCCTAATGAAATGTTATAAAAGACAAAATTGTAAAGGACTTACACCCAAAACATGCAATACTTGTGACAAACTTGAGGTCAAAACACAAACCATTCTAACTTTGCATATTAGGTCATACCTTTAAGGTTATTTATTTTTGTGTAATAGGAAGTATGTTGACTCAAAAAAATGAAGGTAAAATCCAATAAATATTAATTACCACTACTCTAGATAGATGATGTTCATTCAGGTACCAGCACCTTACTCCCTCAATATTAATCACCACATCTCCTAGAATGGTATTTTCGAATTCCGTCCTTTCATACAAAAGCCAAGCCTGGGCATGTAAAATAAACCAAGTGCTCCCAATATGTTTTTGCATGTTCAAACATACTCTATTCTTTTGGTTCCATAACGGCCAAAAGACAACAAAACAGAGAGATATCCACAACTTACGCCAATGGCCTCCAAACAGTGGAAAAAGGCACAACACAAGAAAATAAATCTCAAACAAAAACCATTAGCAGGACTAACTCGCACAAGCTGCGTGTAGTGGATATTAAGGGAGGGGGAGGAATTTAAACAAAGTCTACTAAAAGAGGACAGTTACAAACTTAAAAATGGTGGCAAATATAATGTTCAAATTAATCATAAATGGATTGAAGAATCGAATCTGAACATTGATCATAAGCTTCTTACGCAAAAGAAATTAACCTCATCAGTACATCTGAAGCCTTGACTTTATTGCCGAGACCAATAAATTCACATTTTTTTATTTATAAATGAATAAACACAGATGATTTAGTACTTCAAAAATACTAAAATTCAATCAACAGACTGATATATCTGATGACACACAGGCCCTTCTATAACAACTCTGGTAGATAATACAGCCTACAGTTGTAATGGACACAAGCTATCATGTCGGTTTTTTACATTCTTGCCAAAAGGGATAAGCAGCAGAGAAGACTTAATCACTAGAAGTACACAAAACATAGTGTGCTATACCGTAATTGAATTCCCGCACACTGATGATACAAGGCAAACTAAATTTTTGAGGGCCATGTTGCTTGAGCTGACATAATAATTCCAACAATAACTCCAAATAGGCCAAGCGCACTACCAAAGATCTCAATCACAAGAATTTTCACGAAGAGAGAGGAGTTCTGAGCATCAGACAATGCACAACTGCTTCCAATTATGCCTACACACAACCTGCAACAACAAAAATAATTGAGTATGTAGAACAGGATGGATAAGGTCTCCCTACATTCTCCATGAGAATTCTTGTGAAGATGTGAATATGCAGGTAAAAAAGAATACACACCCACAAACAAGATTTGCGAAGCCCACAATAAGTCCAGAAGCAAAGATTGCATATCCAGCTCTAAGAGATTCTGGTTCATAGATACTTGATTTTGGAACGCTTTCTAATTTTGTCTGCAGGATAATAGCGACAATAACACCATATATAGCAACAGCTTCACAGAAGATTACACTGAAATAGCATAAGCATCAAGAACCATATTGTCAAGTCAAAGTCAAGTGCCACAAACGGTTGTATTTGGAACTATTGCTGCTGTGCAGGATACTGTATGTAGATAATACAAACTTAAACGTAAAAGGAATACTACCACTCACAACACTCAAATGTAACGATCTTAAATTTGAAGAACAAGAAAGAAATTCTAAATATCACATAAAATACAGGGTTTACAACCTTAATTAACCATTTGTTTAGCCTTAAAGGTTTGAGAAAACGTGAGATTCTTACATGATGGTTATATTAAGTGTGTGTTTAGATCAAGCTTACTCAGTACTAGAAACAGTTCATAGTGAAAATCTTGGATAGAGCTTTTTAAAATACAAGTATATTCCTCTGTAAAACATAACCAAAACCAAACACACACCAATAGAGCTTTTTAAAATACAAGTATATTCCTCTGTAAAACATAACCAAAACCAAACACACACCAGAAGCCAAAGATTATGTGTTGAGATCTACCACAATCACTTTACCATGCTTTGATGCAAGGAAAATCAAAGGTTTGTTTACTTTTAAAAAAAATTCTTTCTTTTTTTGGTCAAGGATATTCTTTCTTTATTATTGTCGATTTGCACCAATAATTAGAGTATCACTTTGTTATCATATTATCCCAACCCATGAATTTACGGAAATATTCAAAAAGTCACACGATAAGTTCACAGCTAAGCTAAGCATACAAAAAGTGCGCATAAATTTCAAAAATTAATGTTACTATCACTCAGCTTCCACTTGGTATATATCATGTTACAACGTACAGATACTTCCTCCACAAAATTATTTCACTTGTTTCAATACAGACTGCAATTCTTACAACAACAGCTAAGCCTTATCCCACTCTAGGTGGCGTCGGCTACATAGATTAACTTGATCATTTCTTTAAGCCAACCATTGACCTTTGGGTCTTTTTTGATAGTTTTCTGGTGTCTGGTATAGAAAATGTTTTCCAGAAACAAATTCTATTTGGTTGTAAAGAATTACCTAATTTTGGTGTGCCAATCAAAAGTGAATATTATCCGACTTAATTACTACAAGTATCCGACCTAATTACTACAAGTAACAAGACATCCAAACAAAGCAACAAAAGTAACAACTACAATAAAATCTTGTATGTATGGTTAATAACTAATACTACCAGGTGAAGTTAGCTACATCAATTAAACGACACTGGACTATATGAAACCTTTAAACAAATCACGCAGACAAAAATTTGGAAAAACACATTAATTTTCGTATAAATTACATGTGAAAATAATACTTTGAAGAAAATATCTCACCTAAACATTTTTCTGAAGCAATTGTTGAGGGGAAATATATGATTACAGAGCGAGTTTATGAAGTCATTTAAACCTTCTATAAAACAGTATTGTGATGATACATAATAGACAGCCGATTGATGTCACTGGTACACCCAAATGGAGGACAAACCACACTAAACCAAATGAGCTAGTGCAGAGGGAAGTTGACATGGATGATAAATGAGAAAGACTTGTTGGTACAAAGCATAATTTAATGAAGTATGTGGCTTGGCTAGTCATTTTTGTTTAATAAAATACACGATCCACCCGCCAAATCCAAAAGTAAACATTTTCTACTTAGCGGTTCTCATGATAAAAGGTGTCGTACTAAATAGTAGCTCTTGTGATAAATTACAACTCCAACTACAATGCTACTTAGTGGTAACTGGTAAGCCATTTTGAGCTCGATCAACAATGTCAATATTGAAGCTTGTCTAGAATTTAAACTTCACCCTACAATACATTTCTTAAAAAAGGATACAATCTCTATCCCAGACAACCACCCACTCACTGTTACATGCATAGATGAACTTTAACTTCATTGACAGATAAAATAAGCTAGCTATAAATAAACTTCAAATAATTTTAGTCGATAATCTTCAGCTTTTATATAAAATACACAGAGACGGAACTAGGCATATGTAAAATGTGTCTCTAGTCTTTAAATAATACGAGAAATCAAATGATGTATTATCCTATTTTGATGTCTCATTATTTCCTCCCACCCCCCTCAATAATTTTTTCCTGATTCCGCCTCTAACACGACACAGTGGTGAGGAGTATGATCACAAAATCAAGTTATTTTCCTACAGAACAATTGGACCAAAGTGCTTTGTTGTGGCCAATTGTATGATTACACAGTGAGTTTAGTGGAGGAAACATTATATTTTCTTTCCTTTTTTCTTTATCATTTTCATTTTCGAATATTAGATATATGCTCGTGCTCGTGCCCTTCATATCAGACCAAATGATCATTTATTATGAGCAAGAAATAAAGATTATCAGTTATTATCAACAGATACCAGATACATAGTAATATCGCTTCATCCTCCTCAACACTAAAAATGACAGATTACAAAAGTTTTCTACTAACAAATCGTCAATCACCCACCCATTAAGTCGCCAAAAAAGTAAAATATTTACATCAAAAGCGTCTTACATTATTTTCTGAACACTAAAGACCTAGTAATTAACTTCCTCATTTCCTTTCAACTAAAAAGAAACTAGTCCATGATATTAAGCATTAAACATCAAAATTAACACGACAAAACAATTCCAAGCTCTATAACAATTCCTTTCTCCTCCAAACATCAATCGAAGCAAAACTAAACAACATAAGTTCCCTATCTAAGTTCAATCAACAGAAAACAAGAAACTTTCACCATTGTAAAACTTATCATCGAGATCATTCAACGAAAAATGACTAAAAAACACAAATTTAAAGGAATTGAAGAAAATTACATACCTAATGAGATTTTTGGAAGTGATCCTTGGAGCCTTGATAGCAGCACCGATCAAACTACTACCGGTGATGTAAATTCCCCTTCAACCATTACATAAACAACAGATTCAAATAACGGAAAGAGATAATTTGATTTGAAAGGGGAAAATTGAAAAAAATAGGGGTTACCAAGCAGCGCCGAGAACGGAGACACCGATAGAGACGGCGATACCGATTGCGGAAAAGGTGTATGGAGAGATCCTGACGAGTGCTGCAGCCCAAGAGCTTGAATGCGCTGCAATGATTGCAGAGCTAGACATCGTGATGGTTGTTACGTGAGGAGAGGATTGGGATCGGATCTTGGAGAATTTGTGTAGTGAGATAGAAAGAGGAAAGCTGTCGTTTATTGATGTTTGTCCTTTGTTTTTGTGGTTTAAACGACGGTTGTTTCTTATAAAGGCCCAAGTACAAGATTGGTGTTTACCAAACACCGCATTTTGTTACTCTACCCCCACCACCACACACGACCCAAACCTATTAAGTTAGTGTGTGTTTGGTTCAGCTTTGAATATAATTGATTCTGACAGAATTGATTCTGATAGAATTGATTCTGACAGAATTGATTCTGAGAGAATTGATTTATGTTTGGATACAATTATGTAGAATTGATTAAACAAACTGAATGTTGTTTGGATGATTTTGATCAAAATTGCTTTTGAATGTATAATTACTAAAATAGACATAGCTAAAGGAGAATTGATAAAGAAGGAGAATTGATCAAGGGCAATAAAGGAAAATAATAGGTTGTAATAATAAAATATACAATTTACTGTTTATAATTGATTCTAGAAAAGCTAGAAGCTGGGATTTGTAGCTTCATGAATAATTGCTTTTAGAGGATAAAAGCAATTCTGAAAAGCCAAACCAAACATGTTGGAATTTTGTAGAATTGCTTTTGTCACCGTAGAGAATTGCTTTTGGCTTTGAAAAAGCCAATCCAAACAGATTTGTATCATCATTCTCAAACAATTTTTGTGGTGACCGGGGTTTGAACCCTAGACCTTGCATATATTATGCATTGTCCATACCAACTAAGTTAAGCTCACGAGGACAATTTTAAACTTTCTTTGTAGTAACTATTTCAAAAAAAATATGTTAACTATATCAATCTTTCTTTCTTAAAACTTTTCTTTTGAAGCTATTTTTAAATTTTTTTAGATTCTGATTTTTTTAAAAAGTTCTAACAAACGCATGCAATATTCGTAAAAGTGATTTTTTTTAAATGGTTTTTTATTTTAAAAAAATGATATTTTCCTTAAAAAAAAAACTATAACAAATGAGCTCTTAATATGGTTGCATGAAATATCAATACTTTTGGTTTGACGAAAAAATTGTTAATTTTAATCTTTCTTATCGTGTTCGGGAAGCGCTTGTAAAGTGAACGAGCTAAACGTCTAATCACTTTAATATCTTACGTAATATTGCTATGTATATAATTTATCTTGATCATCTTAATATTATTATTATCTGCCCGGTTATAGAAAACTGACATAATTAGTTAAACAACTAATAATCACTCGAGAACCAAATTCACAAGACAATAATATAATTATATATTACATATTCAAATTTTTATTTTGTTAGACAAATACAAATTATCAATTTATACAAAAATACAAATACAAAAACTTATACATTCAATATCTATTTATACAAATACAAATTATCACAAAAAAATACCAATACAAATTTGTAAATGGATTTCATATGATACGACCTATTGTCTTCTTTATGTAAAAAAATAAAAACATTGCCTTTGTAAGTTAAATAATAAATTAAAAGAATCGTTGGTTACATAGATTGATTAATTTATCTTTATTTACAAACTGTTAAGCATCTAAAAAATCTATCTATCTATCTATACTATTACTAATACTAATATTCCATAAAAAAAAAATACTACTACTATTCTCTCAATTAATTATTGAAAATGATACTTATTCTTCCCATTCCACTTCATCTTTGGGTTCATTTTTGTTTCAACTACTCTATTTCTATTCCATTAATTAGTTACTAGCCACCACTCACCCTTTCATTTTCCCCTCAATTAGTGACAACCATGTTACTTATTAACCTAATCTCATTTCTTCATTCGTTTCATTTTTTGTTCTTAGGTTTCACTTTCCTCTTTCAAACTTCATATATGTTTTCTTCTAATATTTAGTATTATGAAATGAATATCCAAATTGCATGTGCAGGTTTTGTAAATAGATGACTTTTGTTGAAAGGTCCCTTCTTATATGAAATGTCATCTCTGCATTAAAATTGAAGTTTTTCCAATTATTTCTTTTACTTATTTTGTAATATGGTGAGTGTTATATTTGTCATATGATTTTTGGTTATCCATAAAATCACTCAACTGAAATAGGATCTACTTTCACTCATTATCTCATCCCTTTTATTTATATTCATTGTCTATGATAGATATTTATGTCCTCCTGTTCTTCTACTAAACTAGATAGGAAAATCAATGTCCATTTTTTTTACCATTTTGCCCTTGTGGGGGTATTTTGGTAAATCGGTAATTGGAGGTATCTCTATATATAAAAAATCAGTAACCCTCATTCCATTTTTCCATTTCCACGTTCAGCAACTCTCCCAATTCTTTCTTCTTCTCCATCGAACCTCTCTCCTCTTTCCTCTCAAATTTCCACCAATCTTCACTCAAACATCAACAAAATCAACATGCAATCATCTCACAATCAATAATCATCAAAGGAAATTCTACATTCAATCAAGGAATCTGCCTCTTCTTCAGTTTTCCTTCATCATCAAAGGTTTGTTTTCCAGAAATTTTATTTGTTTCGGTTGTAATTTTGCTTGCATGTGTTCATAAAATTGTTTTATTGATTTTAGGGTTTGATTTCTTGGTTTTGGGTTTGATTTTAGGGTTTGTTTTAGTGATTCAGGTTTGTTGTCTGTTGGGATTAGTTTTGTGCCCTAATTTTGTATTTCACTGTTGAATTGTTGAATTTGAATTCATATACTTATATCTATTTCACTTGTGGTGTGAAATTGTTGTTGAATTTCATTAGGGTTATGTTTGATTTGAATTTAATTTGATTTGGAATTAATTTTGTGTTTCATTTTGGTTTGTGTTTATGATGGGGATTAATAGTAGAGGAAAAGATGGTGAAGGAATTTCTGGAATTAAAATAAAGTAGCCAAAACAATGTTATTGTTAATCAAATTGTTAATTATATTGTTAATGTTGTTGTTGATATAATTGATCAATTGAATTGTTAATTTTTTGATTTAATTTTGTGATTTTTATTGTGTAGGTATGAAGAGGGCAAGAGACATACTTGTCTGAAAAAAATGGCATGCACTTCAATTGTTTTATTTGTAATTGTGTACTGAAGTTTAAAATTGGTATTAAAGTTTTTGATCTTTCTGTAATCAATGGCAGGTAATGACTCAAATTTTCTGATATGGTTTGATGAGATATGCCAATCTCTTATGAAAGGTTCAATTAGATAGAGTGCTTTGGTGGGAGCTAATTAACTGATGTTACTTGCAGAATGTTCATCAAGGACATGTAACTGAAACCTTGATTCGGTTTCTGAAAGCAAGGGAATGGAATGCTTCAAAGGCTTTAATTTGGGAGCTTGTGAAAGAATTCAGATTTAGAAAGGTGAGTTTCTTCTTTTAGGCTTTAATTTGGTTGTATAGGACTGAAATTGTTGTATGAATTTAGTGTTATGCTCTAAATGGGAATTGTTGTCTATGAACTTGGGAAATTAGTGATCATTTATAATTTGTTTTGTTTTGTTAGAAAAATTTGATTTTTTTGGATTTGGAATCCTGCAATTTTTTTCCTGTTTTTTATGTGATTGCAGATGCTAAAAAGGATGAAGGATTGTTTGAGAGAAATGAAACAATGGTGGGATGAACTAATGAATGAAGAGGAGGAAAAAGTAGAAGAACAGCAAGAAGAGGTAGAACTTTTCAAACTTGTGCCTTAGATTTGTTTTGATCAGCCTGTGTTGCTGAGTTTTGGTGTCCTTTTTCTTCATTTTGCTGGTCTGGTTTTTGGTGTGGTTACTAGCTTTCTTTGTGGCTTTGCTGCTGATATTTTTTTATCGTTTTTGCTGGTTTTTTTCCTGCTGTGTCTAGGTGCAGGGTCTGGGTTAATATTAAACATGTTGGCATTTGTTGGTGAAGCAACATTTAGCTTATTCCTCTTTGATAGGAGTGGCGTGGTATCATAGGCACTTAGAAGAACTATTTTTATTAGTCATGTTATATAGTGTTGTAGGGACACTTATAATTCTACATTAGGTGATCTAAGCCAGACACAAATTTTTGCAAAGATTGAAAATGTTGAGGTGAATTGCATTTCTTCATTATGCATTGGACAAAATTGAATTATTTATTAGTTAGATCCTTATTAGCTATGCTGATTCAACTGCATTTATATATCTGTTCTTTTTAGGGATTGACCCATTTTGATGAGATTCTACAAGAAGCTGATGGAATCATCTTGTCCCGTGGGAATTTGAGCATTGATCTTCCACCAGAGAAGGTTAGATTCTTTGTAGTAATTAGTCTCTACGTGTTATTTGAAGTGCTTTTTACTTATTCTGTTTTGTTGTGCTTTAGGCATATGTTGATAGTGTACTTAATAATTCTTAAAATGGGGTTTGGTAATATTTTTGTTTGTTTTATGAGGTATTTATTATGAACTTGAATTTTGCCAATTTTATTCAATCTTTCCTATTTTAAAGAGTAAAAATCTTTACATTGATTTTTTTTTTCAATTTATGTTGATGTTTTAATCTCAGATTGTTTGTTTTAGCTTACATGCATGCTTTGACTATAACTCTTTTTATAGTCACAAGTTTTTTCATGAAAAATGTGCAGGTTCTTACCAATGGTATTGAAGTGAAGCTGCATAGGAATGCTCTTAGTGTGATTGAACCACCAACCGGTCTCGAGGAAGATGATGACCTTGAATTTGAAAATACCATTTGGCATAAATCAGATATGGGTGAGTTTCAATTTGGGATGTTACTGTTTTTTTTTTTGTTCCTATCTTTCCAAGTTTTTATTTTTCACTTCATTTTAGGAAATTATGATTGTATTTGCAAAGATTTTTATGACTTTGTATTTATATTTGATCAGTTTGTGTGATTGTTTCTCTTCCTTTTGATTTTCCCTATTGCTGATTTGTTTGTGCTTTGTTTGATTTCTCAGCATCAGATGACACACAAAAGTCCTACAGATCAAGGCCTAGAATGCATAGATCATTAGGATCATCTCACGGGAGCATGAGCAAATCCTTCTCTGTTGATTCACAGTCCAAGGGGTCAATTTCTATGCCTCAGCGGTGGACGGTATAAATACTTGACTATTTTTTTCTCTTCTCTAATGGATATTCTGTTACTCTTTTGTATATTACAAAATTAATTTGTTGATGATTGAGGGAATTTGAATCTTTTTTTTGCAAGATCGCGTATTCTTTATTGAAAGATGAGAATGAATTTTCCTTATGCAATTTCAATTTTTAATGAGTGGCTTTTGAAATCTGATAATGTTATTCTTTAAATTAGCTTTAAATTCATCAGCTATGATGTGTAGTTTTGAAGAATGGTGGAAATAGTTGATTCTGGACCATTCACTGTTATTGCATTTTGATTGAATTAGTGGTTGTATTTTCAATTTATAGTACCCTTGGTGACTGAGATGTTTTGTAATTGGTTGACAGTGTAAATCATTTGTACCTTTTGCACTGACATTGGTGGGGAGGCACTTATGGTGAATTTAGTTATCAAACAAATTAAAAAATTAGTAAAATGATTTCTAATTGTGGATATGTTGATTTTGTCCATGCCATGTAGTGTATGCTTTCTGTAGATCCTAACATTTGTGTGTTTTTCAATTTAGCTAGAATATTCTCCTTTCATACTGATAGTGATTTTCGCAAGTGTATAAAATCGTGCAAGTAGTAATTTAAAACGGTAAGACCGAGTATCGAACTCGAGGATTGCGGTATATTGTTGAATAGTATTTGTATCTTAATTGAACAAAAGGTACTGAGTTTGTTTTATAGCAATACTGAAAATTGAGCAAAGTAAATTGGTTCGAATTTGTTCAATGACTATTTCTATGTAACTGTTTGATAATTGTTGTCCTTATGCTTAAAAGGTGGCTGTTATCTTAAAAGATATAATTTCCTTTCTCCTTTCTAAGATAGCAGCTTTACTATTTTGGTATCGATTTAGCAACTATGCTATCATGTATATTACCATTTATCTATTATATACTACCAATGATATTGTAGTAAAATGAGTATGTTAACTCAAAGTCTCAAGTCTTAGGAGGGACAGAATATTTAGTGATTGACTGAACTTCATTTTTTCATGTCTTGGGAGAACAAAATATTTTGTAGAAAGATGAGTATGTTAACTCAGAGTCTCAATTTTTTGCAAACTTACACACAATCATTTTCTGATGCAATTCTAGATTAGCCTATTTGGATTTGGGTAATAGTCATTCCAAAAATGCCTAGACTTAGCATCGATGAGAAGAGAGCAACAAAAGCATAAGCAGGCACATTCTTAAAATAAGTAGTAAGCATATTATGAAGATATCGTGAATAAGAATATAAGTGTACTCATGTTCTGTTTGTGGTGACATAAGTCCCCCTTACAACTCATGAAGAACATTACCAGGGCTTGACATGCCGCGACAATCTTTCAAAAATGATAATAGAATTACCAAACTAAGTGAATCAAAATTATTGTCCCAGTATTCATATGCTTTTAGAAAGTAAAAGTAATGGATTGTACCTTATCATTGGTTAATTGAATAGTAGAAGTAAAAAAATAAAAATTAATATACATGGAATTAGGAATTCAGCATTATTATATACATGGAATTAGAAGATATAAGCTTTTATTACCAGGAAACTGATAGACATAGTTTGCTGAATCTGATTTTGTTGATATTAGGTGGTTGTTTAATACATTGTTGACAACCTGTACATTGAACTGATTTTAAAATTTTTTTTTTCCTTTTAGGTTTTGAAGGAGAATTTAACATTCTTTCAATTGTTATGGAGTCCTCGGATGGACTTTATGCAGCAGCAAAAGGTCTGGGAATTGATTTGCAGATTTTCTTCTCCTACTCACCTGAGTTGACCAATGAAGTTATGATAAACTGCATTAAGAGTACTGCCATTCTGACAAGGGGTTTGTATGCTAAAATGCCTGATTCAGTAACTCTTGCTGAGTCATTTCTTACACAATTTCCTGGAATAAATTCTTTGACAGCACATTCTATACTATCTTTAGGGGTCACACTTCATGGGTTTCTTGCTTGGTCACACGAACAAAGGATACATGTTTTCCTAATTATTGTAAACTGAAGTTTGAATTTTGACCAGAGAGATGTAATTACATTTAACTAATATGCCTAGAATCGGATTAACTTTAATGGAAGAAACCAATAAAAGAAGAAAAAAGTGTTATATAACCATTTAAACTTTTGATAAATGTTTGTTTGTGAATAATGGTGGTGATGAGAGCTTTTCTTCTATGGCATTCGGACCTGTAGGTCCTGTTGGTGCGGGTTTGAAGCTGCAAGTGTCGAGTCTATACAATGTATTCTCTTCTATTAGTTTTGGCTCTGATGTTAGTTTTGTCATTGGAATGTAGTGTCATTAATTTTTATATGTTATTTTCAAAGTTTTCCTGTTAGTTTGGTGAACTAAGGTCAAGGCCAGTATTAGAGTAAAAACAAATTAAGTTTATAAAAATTGTAACAGCTATGAATTATGAGCAATTAATTTAGAATATCACAAGGTCTTTCAAACTTGAATGTGATTAATAATGAAAATAAAGTATGTGTTCTCACAGCTGATACATTTGAAAGCAATTCTCAAAGTAAATATTTTGAACACAGTGATAAAAAAATGAAAACCCTCCGTATTAAAAACAACACAAGCATTATATAGAAAATTATAAAGAATGGAGTTATAACTAGGACTCATCCCTTTTTCTTTGTCTCCTTTTAAAAGCATGAAATTGAATAATTAATGCATATTATAAGAAAATGTATTTGCAAGTTTCATTATTGGTGTTCATATTTGTGTTTAATAAACCAAATGTCTAACATATACACGAAAGACTTTACTAGAGCTGCACAATGTTGCGTCGGTGTAGAACTCTTTTACACCGATATTCAACGACAAGTCATCCTATTTGTAAGATTTATGTGAGCTATTTCCTTAATTTACTTATTTTTCATGTATAACAAAGTATTTCTAAAACGCTATATTCAACCCGTGCGAAGAATGATTTGGATCTGGCTGGGAGCGCACTCTTGCAAATGTGTTAACAATGTATAATTTGTATAATATTTCGATGACTATGTGTTGAAACTATGGTTTGGATATAGTAATCCAACCCTTTTTTGGTAATCAAACTTAAATAGGTTCTTGACTATATCGCAACATCTATATTTTGGCTGCAGTACACTATCTATACAATAACAATGGTTGCTATGTTAGTTACTATGTAATACACATGTTACAAATTTTCAATTTAGACAACCTTACGAAGAATATCAATGTTATGTAATTTGAACATCTCTCTTTTAGAGCTCCATTGAAATTACCATTTTGCCCTCATGAAGTGCATTTTGGTAATTCAATTATTAGAGAGTGTGTTTTTTTTAAGGTTGGCCTATGAATTTCTATTTTTGCCCCTAACCAATTTTTTTAAATTATTTTCTAATTTTTATATTTTTAATAACTTTTAATTATTTTCCAATTTTTATATTTTTAACTATTTTTCAATTTTTTCTCCCAAATTCAATTGCTTCTACATTGCCGTTGTGGGAGATTAAGGTATCGTTTGACCCGACTTTTTTCAAACTTCTTTTACATTTTTAAGGAGAAGTTAGGCCGAATACAATATCAATTAAGTACTTACTAAAAAAAGTACTTTTTTTGAACGCATAAAATTGAATGGAATGAGCTTTGACCAGAAGCTGTTGAATGTTACTTTAAAAAACTACTTCTCGACAATTTATTTCACAAGCACATCTTTTCAACTCACGCCGGGAACCTTTTCTTTATTTTTTAATATTATATTTCAATATGTTTTTTTTCTTCCATTTAACTTTATTTTTTTTAACCGTTCCATTAATTTTTTAAGGAGGTTCCATTTAATTTTATTACCTTTTTTTCAAAGGAATTTTATTATCTTTTTATCACTTATATATTTAATTTCCATATCGTTTAATCATCACAATCTCACAAATATTTTTATTCACGATGTCATTTAATGATCCCAAATATTTTTATCTTCTTTCTTCAACCTCACGAATATATACACACATTAACGTTTAGAGTAATATTTTATGTCCGTCTGTCTGTTTTTTTTGTTACGCATGCATATAATTTTTTTAGTGTTGCTTGGTTGAGTGCTACCTCACCAATTTTTTTTAACTATTTTCCAATCTTTATATTTTTAAAAACTTTTAACTATTTTACAATTTTTTATTTTTAACTATTTAAAACTAAGTTGATGGTTCATGGTTTTTAAGGTTTATATTTTGACATATTACAATGATTCACAATTATCCGTCATTTTACCATCTATCCTTTCAATGTAATCTTTCAGACTGAATATTACTAAGCATATGTGAAGAGACTGAATATTGCTCAGCTGATATTACTTTTTTGACGTCAAAGAGATTTTTTATTTTTTAACGGTCAAATTATTAATAACCAAGTTTCTACACAAGACGCTAAAGAGTTTGATGTGTTTCTTTCGTTCATTTTGTGTCATGTAAATATTGTTGTTAATCCCCTTTTTGGTAACTCTATGACAGTAGCGCTCACTTTTATAATTTTAACTAATATGTAATTTATAATGTTTTTCTGCGCTTGATAAAGCTTTCATAAATATTTTGATATAGATTTATAATTTTTGTGCAATATTCACTAATTTGATCATTTTTCCTTCGGAACAATTTTTTTTACAAAATACGTTACTGAACCCCATGCCTTAGACCATGCATCACAAATATTTGGATTATGTGACCTTGATTCTCTAATTTACGAAGAATGGTAATATTCCGTAATTTGAACATCTCTCCTTTAAAACAAGTTTTTTAAAAGTACGTATAATTCACATGAAAGGACTCGATACTAAATTGCAGTTAATATCTGCCTTTGTTGTAGATCATGCGAAATGATTTATATACGTTGAAACTGAAAGGCAAAATGATATAAATCAAGTAGAGAGACATTCAACTATCTGTCTGATTCAGAAGTTTGTTCACCTGAAAGGACTGGATACTAAATTGCAGTTAATATCTACCTTTGTTGTAGATCATGTGAAAGGACTTATATACGTGGTACTAAATTGCAGTTAATATCTGCCTTTCCTAGGGGTGGCAAAAATACCCATGCCCACGGGTACCCGTGGGTAAAATCCGTCACGGGCATGGAGCGGGTAGCTAAACGGGTATCCACGGGTATAATAAATGGGTATTTGACTACCCATTATTATATGGACACAGACACGGATTGGATTGTATCCATATCCACGGGTACCCATACCCGATAATAAATTAAGTAAATTACTAATATATTTTTATATATCATATCTTATTACTTAAAGTTGGTACCTTATTATTGAATAAAATTTTACCGCCCACCTAAAAATCCTCAATAATAACCTACTTTTATTTTCAATTTTTTTAATTCATCTTATTAAGTTCACCGTTTCCACTTCATTCACATCATAAAACATATAGATTATATAAGAATCATGAATTTTCTATGAATTATGTATGATTTATGAAATTTTGAGTGGATTATGTATGGATGTTTAAAAGTTGAAGTTTTTTGGTAGTTAAAAAAAGTTATTATTTGTACCAAAAAATAAATAAATTCAAAACTCCATGGGTACCCATGGATACCTCAATACCCACTGGTACCCGTATAGTGGGTACCCACGAGGATACGGGATGGGCACGAGTATCATATTTATCCAACGGGGCGGGGACGGGTATCATATTATTCGTACCCATGGGTATCCATTGACATCCCTAGCCTTTGCTGTAGATCATGTGAAAAGATTTATATACGTTGAAGCTAAAACACAAAATGATATAAATCAGGTAGAGAGGCTTTCAGCTATCTGTCTGATGCAGAAGTTTGTTCACCTGAAAGAACTGGATACTAAATTGCAGTTAATATCTGCCTTTGCTGTAGATCATGTGAAAGGATTTATATATGTTGAAGCTGAAAGTCAAAATGATATAAATCAGGTAGCTTTGGTAATAGGGTTTTCATTGGTTTATAGATAGATATCAATTATTACTAGGAAAGTGTTTCTACCGCTGACTAAATATGTTTTCATTTGTTACTCGTGATCAAGCCATTTTGAAGATTTAATTTTGTAATCTGTAATGCAAGAGTACTCTAAATATTGTATTATGGTTTATAATTATCTGTCATTTCGCAATCTATCCTTCCAATATAATATTTTGTCAAATACGTTACTGAACCCCCGTGCGAAGCACGGGTTTGTAACTAGTTTATTATAAAAAAAAGTCATGCCTATATCATAAAATTTCTATTGTCTTTATGATCGATATTTTTTGTTTCATTTTTTTTGATGCACAAATGAATTTATTTGTGGTAGATACCAATGTGCATGTTTTGGAATTAGGTATCAAGATATATGAGAAAGTTCTTCTTCAACAGGATGTGTATTTTTACACATCTATTTAATTTTTCACGCATTTTAATGTATACACATATGAAATTATTTGCTTTATTGTTTTTACTGGTCTACTATTGTTTGTTGTCCGGAAGGTGTTTTGGAATGTTGTGATAAGGTAATATCCATCTATCTATCTATCTATATTATAATATACATATATATATATATATATATATATATATATATATATATATATATATATCTTTGCAAAAGAAACTTGAGTTGTTCTCATGTAAGCTTTGTGATATTGTGGCACTTTAAAAAAAATTCATATCATCTATTAAATCTTTATCTATAATATACTCTTAATTTTAATAAAATAAAATTCTCACATTCATGAGTTTTATTTATTTAAACTACTAGCCATGTTTGGAATGAAAACAGTTTCTCATGTAACGTAAGTAAATAAAAAATATTTTAATGTTCCATTTTAATTTGAATGGAAATTTCTTAATTAATTACAAGTTGTCAAACTTACGTTTTTTTTATCTTATGAATTTCTATCTTAAGTGTAGAGTTGAAGACCAATAGTTTTTGTACTTTAATCTAACTTAAAGGATTTGATTATTTTTATAAATTTTTTATAATGTACCTAGATTATAAATGTGGTTCGTATCAGACACAACGTCAATAAGGGGGTGTAGTTAGAATTATTTTGGTTTTGTATTGTTTATGCATCTTATCTTATCTTATAGTTAAATAAAGCCCGTAAATCTCACCCTAGTCACCACCCATCACCCACATCCAGATCTAAGTTTCCAGATCTAATCTAACAAAATTATGAAGTTTTTACCTCCGGCTGCCATGTACTCAGAGCTTTTAAAAAAAAAATCGCTTGGATCAATGAGAGTCGTGTGTTTGGACGTGGGAGACAATAACACTGGAGTATCATTCACAGAGCTAGACCTGAAACGCGTCTCACAAAAGCACTTCCAGTATGTAATAAATGTGTCTGTGCATAAGTGATTTTTCAGTTAATTGATTTTTTTCCGCTTTACTTAGCATTTCTCTAATAACTAGGTTTGATATTTTTTCTTTTTCTTTTTATTTGTTGCAGTGTGCTTCATATGCTAAACGGGAATAAGAAAAAAAATATTATATTCCGTTGATTGGGCATCAAATGAGTCACATGGTATGTTCATTGACAATTTAAGTTGATTGCAGTTGTTACTAAGTGTTAGTAATTAGCCAAATAAGCAAATTGTTTGTTGTGCACCTACTAGCTAGTTGCAACCTAAATATTTGTTTGGATGTAACATTTAATTTACTATCTTTGTGTTATTTCCTGAAAATCTTGTGTTTGTTGACTATGAAATGAAGCTCTGTTGAAAGAATTTATTTTAGATGCTTATGATGGTGATTGTTTGGAGTGATATCAATTGTATTTCTTTTCTTTTTGATTTTATGTTATGGAATTCAAAATCTGCTACAAGTACTTATTTCATACAATCATGTACAAATTCTTTAGACATCCAAACGTGAAGATGTGAGTGGAATGTACCTGTTTTGGGAATAGCGGCAAACATTGTTTTAAAACTTTTTAGAATTTTACAAAGTAATTCAGTCTATGCATAAACACTTCCATAATGCTTTTTATTGTTCATGTCATGAATCATGATCTGAATAGTTCTATAAGTGCTTTTAATTCGATATTCCTTGCTATTTTATGTGTAGTATTTAGCGGGCTAAAGTGTTTATTCTGCACCCACTAGCTAGTAATTATAACACCATCTTTTCATATTTCTTTGTCTCTTTCAAAAAAAAAATTACAAAACTTTTAAATGTATTAATAATTTCTTTACAATAATATTCATATATAACTTACAATTGAAAAACGTTAATTTATTTCCTATGAATATGATATAATTAATTGTAGAGGTGATTATGAAAAAGTAACATATTTCACGAAGATTTCATTCTTATACATTGTTTTGTGTAAAGAATTTTTACACTCGTAATTCAACACAATGGTTGGATGACTAAAAAACATTTTGACTTTTATTATAACCGTTTTATAAGGTCGCCATGATTGGTTGTGATTTGTAAATAATACATGAAAGTTAAACTATTTTTACAAATTTATAATTATAACTAGTTATTATAGGGTCTTGTAATAAAAAAAAACATATGAAGTGTATTTAGTGTTTGTGAGTTATTATACCACTTCGAGTGCGATATATATAAATTTTTGCTCTATGTATGCCATATGTAGACTTTGTGGTGACAACAATGAGAATTTTATTTTTTATTTTCTTATAAACGGAGAGGATGAATCATGAAGTGTTTTGACACAATCAATGTTACAATTCTTGTTAATGGTGATACATCAACCCACAAGTCAATTATCCCATACACATTCAATACGTTACATCTTAAAGCATGCATTATTAAAGATTATACTATATGTTTCTTTAAAAAAAAAATCAATGATGATTAGTGATGTATGTTTATTCGGAGATACAACCAATATTTTGTAATTTTTCCACTAACCGTGAGAAAAACATTCGCTGCCACCGTATCTTTGTTTGTGTTGGGTGTATCAACCGTGAGAAAAACATTCGCTGCCACCGTATCTTTGTTTGTGTTGGGTGTATCTTGAGAGTTCACTATAGTTTTTTTTTTATGGTGTAGTTCTCAAGTAATTATTAAAGTTTACTTTCTTAACATTACCTGTTAAATGCATGAATTATAAGCACTCTTGATCATTACATTGATCGTTTCGGCTATGGTATCTAGAGATGGAAAATTTATTAAAGTCAGTTTTAACTGACACACACAATTGAGAATTGTCAAATAAATTCCTCCAATTTTATATCAAATGAGTCACATGGTATGTTCATTGACAATTTAAGTTGATTGCAGTTGTTACTAAGTGTTAGTAATTAGCCAAATAAGCAAATTGTTTGTTGTGCACCTACTAGCTAGTTGCAACCTAAATATTTGTTTGGATGTAACATTTAATTTACCATCTTTGTGTTATTTCCTGAAAATCTTGTGTTTATTGATTATGAAATGAAGCTCTGTTGAAAGAATTTATTTTAGATGCTTATGATGGTGATTGTTTGGAGTGATATCAATTGTATTTCTTTTCTTTTTGATTTTATGTTATGGAATTCAAAATCTGCTACAAGTACTTATTTCATACAATCATGTACAAATTCTTTAGACATCCAAACGTGAAGATGTGAGTGGAATGTACCTGTTTTGGGAATAGCAGCAAACATTGTTTTAAAACTTTTTAGAATTTTACAAAGTAATTCAGTCTATGCATAAACACTTCCATAATGCTTTTTATTGTTCATGTCATGAATCATGATCTGAATAGTTCTATAAGTGCTTTTAATTCGATATTCCTTGCTATTTTATGTGTAGTATTTAGCGGGCTAAAGTGTTTATTCTGCACCCACTAGCTAGTAATTATAACACCATCTTTTCATATTTCTTTGTCTCTTTACAAAAAAAAAATTACAAAACTTTTAAATGTATTAATAATTTCTTTACAATAATATTCATATATAACTTACAATTGAAAAACGTTAATTTATTTCCTATGAATATGATATAATTAATTGTAGAGGTGATTATGAAAAAGTAACATATTTCACGAAGATTTCATTCTTATACATTGTTTTGTGTAAGGAATTTTTACACTCGTAATTCAACACAATGGTTGGATGACTAAAAAACATTTTGACTTTTATTATAACCGTTTTATAAGGTCGCCATGATTGGTTGTGATTTGTAAATAATACATGAAAGTTAAACTATTTTTACAAATTTATAATTATAACTAGTTATTATAGGGTCTTGTAATAAAAAAAAACATATGAAGTGTATTTAGTGTTTGTGAGTTATTATACCACTTCGAGTGCGATATATATAAATTTTTGCTCTATGTATGCCATATGTAGACTTTGTGGTGACAACAATGAGAATTTTATTTTTTATTTTCTTATAAACGGAGAGGATGAATCATGAAGTGTTTTGACACAATCAATGTTACAATTCTTGTTAATGGTGATACATCAACCCACAAGTCAATTATCCCATACACATTCAATACGTTACATCTTAAAGCATGCATTATTAAAGATTATACTATATGTTTCTTTAAAAAAAAATCAATGATGATTAGTGATGTATGTTTATTCGGAGATACAACCAATATTTTGTAATTTTTCCACTAACCGTGAGAAAAACATTCGCTGCCACCGTATCTTTGTTTGTGTTGGGTGTATCAACCGTGAGAAAAACATTCGCTGCCACCGTATCTTTGTTTGTGTTGGGTGTATCTTGAGAGTTCACTATAGTTTTTTTTTTATGGTGTAGTTCTCAAGTAATTATTAAAGTTTACTTTCTTAACATTACCTGTTAAATGCATGAATTATAAGCACTCTTGATCATTACATTGATCGTTTCGGCTATGGTATCTAGAGATGGAAAATTTATTAAAGTCAGTTTTAACTGACACACACAATTGAGAATTGTCAAATAAATTCCTCCAATTTTATATCAAATGAGTCACATGGTATGTTCATTGACAATTTAAGTTGATTGCAGTTGTTACTAAGTGTTAGTAATTAGCCAAATAAGTCAATTGTTTGTTGAGCACCTACTAGCTAGCTGCAACCTAAGTATTTGTTTGGATGTAACATTTAATTTACTTTTAGGTGTTTTGATTTTGAAATTAAAACTGTTTTTTAAATGTTCAGAGTTAACTGCTCTGAATTCAATTTTAAGATGAACAACTTGTGGTTTTGTATCTTTGTGTTATTTCCTGAAAATCTTGTGTTTGTTGACTATGAAATGAAGCTTTGTTGAAAGAATTTATTTTAGATGCTTATGATGGTGATTGTTGAAGTTGTTCAATATAAATGGAGGTTATCCTTTATATTGTTGTCGAATGTATAGGAGGTGATTTGCATTGTCGAGTCTTTGGTTGTATGTCCATGCATCATAGTAAACAATATAAATACATTATAATTAGCAAATATTATATTTTCCCCCCACAAATTATACCCATGAATACATCATAGTCTTTGGTTGTATGTCGATAGCTATACCTATGAATATAAAATATTATATTTTCCCCCCACAAATTATAATTAGCAAAATATTTTTTTTTGAAATAATAATTAGCAAAATAATTAATAAATTCAAATATAGTAAACAATATAAATACATTAGCACAATAACAAAAAAAAAAAAGGTCCTCTCAATTATATCCCTTCATTTTTCAATATATGCTAGTTTTTTTTGGCAATATATGCTAGTTATATCTATACTATATATGAAGAAAACTACCTCTTTCAGCACTTTTGGGTTGAATTTTTCTTTCCAAAATTGCCATCAATTTTCAATACAAATAACACATGTAACAAATAGATAAGAATAAATTTAAATATTAAATAATGTAACAAACATGGTATAAATATATATATATATATATATATATATATATATATATATATATATATATATCTGGTTTTTAAAAAGTGTAACAAACTAAATGAATATATTTATACTTACTTTTTATTATCCCAATTATACCCTTATACAATTTTTTCCATTATAAAGATTGTTGTTGGTATTATTGAAATAGATAATATGTTTAATTTGATTTGTTATAACTAGAAAGTAACAAACATTATGTTTTTACTTTTAATCAAAATCAAAATTTCATAAAAAAAACATAGTTCATAATTTTCAAATTTTAGCATATTAAAAAGAGCGGAAAGACGGGCACGGTACAAAAAAATTCCATGGTAAAGCATTAATTATTATTATTTAATTTAAAGGATACATTTCATGCTACTAATACCACTCTATAGATAAAAATTAAAGATTGGTAGACACCCTTAATGTATACAACCCTTTGTACCGTTTTTGAAAATTTCAGTTAACTAAATATATGGTTTGTGTGACCATATTTTTTCAGTTGCATGACCATTATTTAGAAGCTGAAAAAAGTGGTCACGCAACTAAAATACGCGTGACCGACTATTTTTCCACTTAGTTAACCAAATAAATTCTGGAAAAATAGTGGTCACACAACTAAAAAATAATGTGGTCACACAGAGCATATATTTGGTTAACTGAAATTTTTCAAAGTGGTACAAAGGAGTGTACACGTCAAAGGCGTCTACCTATCATTGCTAATAGATAAATAACGGTGGTGATACACTTACAACCTAACGTGGCATACCACTAATATACACACTCCCACGTGTGACACTTAAACATAAAGTACTCCAAAAATGCTAGCTCATTTTTTTATTAAAAAACACTGCCTTTTTTTTTTTGAGTGGTGCTATTAAGCATGACACATTAACCAACGACAAAAACACGACCTGTTAAATTAACGAGCGACAAACAATAAATGGAGGAGAGGGAATAAAAGCAGTGTTTATCTTTTCGGGTTGTAACGTGTCGTGCCTTTTCCCTGTCTGTTTAGTATCGTGCCAACAAGCAATATCCTTTTTTTTGTTTGTTTTTTGTTTTATTTCTCCACATCTCTCTCTCTTCTTCTCCGCTGCGCCACCGTCCACCTCAGATCTCTCTCAATTAAGACATATCACCGGCGACCACCTAAGTCTGATACAAGTGTCGTCTTCGTTGTCTCTCTGGGATATATCTCTTTCCTCTGCCACTTCTTGTTCACTCCCCTCACTCAACCTCGATCCATCACCTTGGATATTCCGGTGACATTGGTGACAACGACGTACTCAAATTCGAACGGATCGAAGGTCAAAGACGATGATCGTGAGAAAACTGCCCTCTCTCCTCTCTGAATTCTCTCTATCATCCATGTGTCAGCGGTTTTCATATTTGTGTGGCTTGCGACGATGGTGGTGGACGTAGGGGCGTTTGGTGAGTCTGATGTGAGGACGATGTGGGACGATTTCTATAACGAGATTTGAGGGCGATGACAATGGTGCGACGGATGGTCGTGGAGAGAGAGAAGTGAGAACTGAGATCTAAGAGAGGAAGTAAGAAGATGACATAGGTTAGAGACAGAACGAGAGGGAATTGTAGTGGAGTTCTATACACTGTCAACTGAATTTGGCAAGTGTTGATCGTATAGCATAAACTTGAGTTTAGGAATGTTTTATGTTCATCTATTGTTGTGGAGTTTCTTAGGCTTGCTTTGTTATCAGTTTGTAGTGGTGGTTCTAGACATGCATATGTTCCAATTATAATATGTACATTTTTCCACTCGTGCACTACTTGTGATAGGTGTATTTACATTAATAAATATCTTTGCTTTTTAAGAAAAAAACCTTTCAATTAAAATACATTTTTTCTTCAATAAACCCTTTGTATTTACGTGGAACAAATTCTTATAAAAGGTACTTTGAGAATACACTTATTATTTTTATAGATCAAGCAAAGTATTAACACTTAACTAAATTTTATAATATGTTTTACGTTAGTTTTTTTTTTCCTTCCTTATAATCAATACTTGAGATTGATTTGTTTCTTACTTTATGCTTGTGCCACAAGAGTTGTTATACTTAATAACAAAAGGTGCATCAACTGATCCAACCCATAATACTCCATCTCTTTCCTCAACCTCACTAATAGACCTTCTATTACCACTTCTATGATCTTCAAAAATTTCCAACACATCACCCTCCTCACTTAGCCTAATTGCCAATCCAGTACTCCCTTTCACCTTAGCCAAATATGAATAAGTTTTTGTGTCTAAAGGAAGCATAACCAACCCTTTTCCTATCCAAGGATATTTTAGCATCCATTCGATAAATTTTTCTCTTCTTGAGTTGATTCCAACCCAAAATCCTCCTCTTGGACTCCGTTTTATGTTGTCGGGAAAACCTGGTAGATTAGCAAAGACTTCCAATGTTCCAGCTTTAGGTGTTTCTAACCAATACCTTAATATTCTACATTTTGTAGTCTCTGATATTAGAATATAGTTACCATTTTTGCTAAGTGCTACTCCATTTGCAAATGTGAGATTGTTTAGAAGAACATTGACTTGTTCACTTTTTTGTTCATATTTTATTAGCCTCCCTGAGTTGTCACCACTTAGGATCAAAGACAAGTAATTCCTGTATTTTTCACGAGACACACATGATCAAAACTTAGAAATAAATGTTGCATTAATCTAAAGCTTCATATAACTTTAAGGAAAATATCAGATAAGTTAAAGTAAGATGAATTTAATTTTTTTTTTCAATGTAAAAATAAAGAAAAAGAGGCCTTTACTATGGAATAAAATGATTCTAATATCAATATGCAAAAAAATTAAAAAGGTAATTTGGTTTCAATTTGCACACGTGCTCTTTTGCATGTGATGTGTTGCACTATTTTATAACATAGAAAATAGTACCGTTGTTTAACGGTTATTAATCTTTGCAAAAATCTACATTGAACATGTGATGTAATATGCAAGAGTAAGTTATCGAACTCCTAACCCCTTATTTAAGGTGTTTGTGTCTGATACCACTGGAATCAACCATATATTGGTATGCATATTTAACTTCACTCTTGGATGAGTCTAAATTGAATATAAATGTGTATAATTGATTTTGACTTTAAATTTGAATGTAGGATTTGTAACTTTTGATTTCATAATGTAATTTCTACACTTAAATTTTTTGTTTAACTTACTTTTACTTGATGTATATCCAAAACATAAACCACTTTTACATTCAACTCAATTTTACAAAATCATATTTTATCATCGCAAAACCAATTTTTTACTTAATTTGTCTATATATATGATCAATCATAAATTATACTAACAAA
The DNA here is from genome assembly GCF_051527215.1 of Medicago sativa. Taxonomy (NCBI): domain Eukaryota; kingdom Viridiplantae; phylum Streptophyta; class Magnoliopsida; order Fabales; family Fabaceae; genus Medicago; species Medicago sativa. The sequence continues at coordinate 86,764,007 of NC_140755.1, read as the reverse complement.
TTTTTTTATTCAAGACTAAACTTTGAGCTAGAGTTGTATTAATTACCTTCTCTCATATTTAGAACTGCTGGAGGTAAAGTACACTGCTCCAGTTCGTTGATCAATATCCAAACTGTTTGTGAAAGCCAAAGGTTGACCTTCTACTGCATGTGATATGACTTTTCTAGGAACGCCACCAGTGGGCTCAATAACAACTAGTCCCATGTATGCATCAGCAACATAAAGTTGGCCAGATGCTACGTTGAAGCACAACCCAAGTGGGCGTCCACATATGTGTTCTTTCTTTGGATGCTCCTTGTATGGTCCTCCACACTCTTCATCATCATCATCATCACCTCTGCCAAATCAACCATATCAACTTTATTTCACAACAATAAGATGAGATGAACAATTGGCAAAAGAGAAACTAAGAATACATGAAATAACATACGTTTCCATTATTATTTTGATTTGCTATATAACATATTCAACAAAAACAAAACTTCATGCATTATATACAACTTTATATAAAAATACTACATGGTTTCAAAGCATCTCTACAACATCATAAAATAAGATAAATTTTATTGAAGACAATCGAATAATGATGTTCATCTATAAACAAGGGTGTCTATGTCGCATATTAGTTCCGTCTTTTATTGAACATATCTTGCCAATTGCGTTTAAAAATATTAAATTTGGAAAATGGTCGCCTAATTTGATAGGACACGTCATTGTTAGTAAGGTCCATAGTGAAAGAACCTATTATCAGCTCCATTCATGTTTTTAAAAATACTAGTAGCCACAAGGCCAACTACCCGGTTCATTAAAATATAAAACATAAAAACCCTACAAATGTTGATCTTGAGTAGACTCGTCGCCATTAATAGTCTCGGTAGCCGTTTAGCCGAAGTTCTCTCTTGGTGATCTACCTCGGTTGTCGATCCCTCTTTCTCAACATTCCTTGGCGCGTCAACTTTAGAAGTACTAAGTTTCCCGTCTAAAGGAGCCAACTCTAGTTTCAGAACACGAGGAGGTGTTGGGCTCGTCAAAGCAGAGGGAGTCAAAGAAATTTTGAAGCTGTCCCAAGATAAGTGTTAGGTCTTTAAACCATTAGTGTTGGTGACGAAGTTCATTTCCTCGTAGGCTTTCTGACTTAGAGAGGTTTTAACTCTGCGTCAACACAAGTTGAGTTTGTTGGTATACAAAATACTCCTTCAGCTATTGGCCGACCTCAAACTTTCAGCTAAACATTCAACTAATAACATAACTTCAACTTAGTGTATAATTCATATTAGTCGTGAGTTTATCAAACTTGTAACTTTGGTTAAAATTGCGATGATTTATCGTGATTTTGTCAATTTACGACAATCCAAAACATGACCAAAGGAATTCGAATTAAGTTGTCAATTTTGTCTCTTTTGTCGCTTTCATAAGCCGTTACCCTCTTTCTTACCTCGTTTGCCAAAGTGATTTGATATATTCATTATATTGATAAAAAAATATGAAGTATATAAATTAAAAATACTATTTATTTGTTCTTTATAATTTATGTACCCTGACCCTACTTGAATACATTTTAATGAAGAGAAGCTTTCTGGAATTAAATTTCTCACACAAACATCCATCATCCATTAATATATACTAGTCCATCCTATAAGAATTAATGAAGTACAGTAATGCTTATCTACAATAACACATTTTGCATGAACAAAGGAATACACGTGGAGCATATAGATAGTGTATCAAAGAAAGAGGCTGAGAGTGTTAACCTGTGTGGAGAAGAAGTGACGGCAAAGTCCTCCCAACGGTTCTGATGACGGTGCCATTTGATGATATGTCCATCGGAAACTCCGGTATAAGGTCCTTCACCGTGAGGATCGAAGGCGAAACTCTCCGGTCCAACGGCGCCGTATTCAATCGGAATCATATTCTCGTATTGCCAAACATCGGAAACTCCGAAGGTTGATGTTTCTGTGACATCCTTGGATGGTGTAACTCCACGGCTGTATGCTAACCATGCAGTCATGAAAACTGCCACGACAGCCGCCGTAAGGTGCAGTTGTGGCCTCATGCCGATTGAAGATAGAGTTATAGGGTAGAATTTTGAACCAGGTATATTGTGCACCAAACTCTCTTGTTTTGTGCTACTGATATTATGCATAAGCCATAAGTATTTCTTTTAATAACAGAAGTTATCATATACAGTGTTTAAAAAAAAAAAATATATAGTATCTAAGTTGGTCATATGACGTGGGTAGAAAATATAATACTAACTTCCGGGTAAAGTATTAATTTGGTCAAAAAAAAGTATTAATTTGTTTCCTAAAAAAAAAAAAGTATTAATTTGGCCAACAACAAAAAATTCCAGGGTAAAGCATTAATTATTACTCCCTCCATTCCTTTCTAAGTGTCTTTTTAGGATGAATTTTTCGTTCCTATTTAACGGTCGTTTTGGTATTTTAAGGGTATGATTTGTCAATTATACCCTTTGTCAATTATTTTTATATTTTTCAATAAAACTAATTACTGCTATATATTTGGAAAACTAAAGTTTGTTTTTTTAAACAAAATCTGTTTGTTTTGTTTTAAAACAAAATTTGTTTCTTGTTATCTTCAAATTTAAACAAAATTTTGTTATCTATGATAATAGTTCCATGAAGAGTTAAAATTCTATAAATAACATGAGTAGTACTTGTTAAAAATTTCAAGAGATATGCATAATATTTAGAAAATTGAAAATTGTTTGTTATGAGAGAAAGATAAAGCGCGCAAAAAAATAAGAATTTAATGGAGAAAGAGAGTAGTAACTAACAATTGTTTGTTACATATTAAATTTATTGGAAAGATAAAGTGTGTGCAAAAAAATAGAAAATTATTAATGGATTAAAATGAGGGTATAATAGGAAAAAGTGTGCAAAAATACACTTCGCTATTTTTGTGTTAAAATTCTAAAACGACACTTAAAAAGGAACGGAGAGAGTATTATTTAATTTAAAGGATACATTTCATACTACTAATACCACTCTATATTTTGTCCAAAAAAAATACCACTCTAAATATAAAAATAGAAAATGTTAACCGATGACTTTGGGACACTAGTTAAAGAATTATTAAAGGAAGTGTTTTCTCGGAAATTGTGTATTTTAATTTTTGAAAAATTAAAGATTGGCAGACCCTTAATGTGTACACTCCTTTGTACCACTCTTGAAAATTTCAATTAACCAAATCTATGGCCTGTGCGACACAATTAAAAGTGATACAAAGGGGTGTGCACATTAAAAGTGTCTACGTATCATTGATGATAGATAAATAACGGTGGTGATACACTTACAACCTAATGTGGCATACAACTATTATACACACTCCCACGTGTGACACTTAAACATAAAATACTCCAAAAAATGCTAGCTCATTTTGGGTTATGTTTCATAAACACCCCTAGCTAGCATCAAACCATTCTACACCCCTTAGATGGCAAGATTTTTGACTGAAAAGTTAAAATAATAATAAAATAAATAAATAAAAGAAAAATAAAAAAAAATCACCCTCTCTTCTCCTACCTTCCTCTTGCTCTGTGACTTTTTGTTCCTCTTTCTCTTTCTGTCGCAAATTCACCTGACACACACCATTCTCCTCTCAAACATTACCACAATCTCCAGAACTCGTCGTTTTTTTTAACAAGCTCCAGAACTCCCCGTTGAACTCGCCTGAACTCACGAAGGTGAGAGAAACAACGAAGAAAAGAGATGAAAAGCAAACAAAGCAACGACGATTAACAGATAAAGAGAACGACAGGAGTGATAACACCAGAGACGGTGAGAGTGAGAGGGACCGGGGATGACGAAAATGAGGGAGATTGGAGACAACAAGAGTGACAGAGCTGCCGAGAGAACCACGACAAGACGCGAGAGACAAGGTACATGATCTAGCATAAAAGTCGGCGAAGATGAGGCAAAGGGTGTCGGTGGAGTCGTCGGAGAAGAAAGTCTGATACATGTGTCGTCTTCATTGTCTCTCTGGTATCTATCTCTTTCCTCTGCAACTTCTTGTTCACTCCCATCACTCAACTTCGATCCATCACCTTGGATATTCCGGTGACATTGGTGACAACGACGTGCTCAAATTCGAATGGATTGAAGGTCAAAGACGATGGTTGTGAGAAAGCTGCCCTATCTCTTCTATGAATTCTCTCTACCATCCATGTGTCAGCGGTTTTCATATTTGTGTGGCTTGCGACGATGGTGGTGTGGTTATCATGCATAAGCCATAACTTATGCACCATGCATAAGTCCTGCATAAGTCCAGCCCATTAACACCTAGCCCAACAAAATTGCTTTCTACACCCTAGAAAAAACCAAACGCGTAACAACAAAACAAAACAAACAATCCTAAATTTTCTAAAAGACATTTCGATTCGGTTTATGATCAGGGTGGCTTTAGTTTTTTTTACAAACAATCCTAAATTTTCTATTGTAAATGCATACTTGATGTTTTAAGATGGTGCGAGCAATTTGTGTGCTGAATTTATGTATGGTTTAAATAACAAGTGAATGGTGTTCAATCACCTAAAAAAAGTACCTAAAAAAAAGTGAATGGTGATGAATGCTTAAGAGAATATCATCGGATTTTCTCTCGTTTTGATGTTATGATCTTTTGGTTTTGTTTTAGCTCAAAATAGTGCTCTCTTGAATATTGTAAATTATGCCAGAATCTTTAATCCCATCATCGTCATCATCACTGTACTGGAATGCCAAAACCATTTTGCTGTGGAAATGGTTTCTGCGAGTTGTACTCCAAAACCATTTTGTTGTGGAAATGGTTTCCAGAATCTTCAATCTCATCATCAACACCGTCGTTCATCATCATCATCACCGTCATCATCACTGTACCGGAATGCCAAAACCATTTTGCTGTGGAAATGATTTCTGCGAGTTGTACTCCAAAACCATTTTGCTGTGGAAATGGTTTCTGTGAGTTGTACTCCAAAACCATTAGATGTACTTAATGGTTTTGAATTTTCTTTTTCATCAATCCACATCAATTGAATAATTCAAGAAATGAATTGAAGCTGTATGAATCTCTCACCGTTGTGTGAATTGAAGCTGTTGATCTTTCGAATCGAACCATCAACAAACGAAAATTTGTTCTTCAAATTCCGAAACTTCTTCTGTTCGAAAATTGTGATGTGTTCAGTTTTGGGATCTTGTTGTTGGAGATTATCAGTGGAAGAAATGCGATTGATGTTAATTATAGTCCTCCCTCGGTGGTTGATTGGGCGGTGCCGTTGATTAGAAGAGGTGATTTCGTCGGGATCTGTGATCGGAGAATTGGTGCACCGTCGGATTTGGTGATGTTGCGGCAGATTGCAGTGGTTGATTTAGAATTGAAGTTAGAGGAGAGGAAGGGTTTGGGTTTGAACCAGAGAGGGTCGGAGAAGAGGTTTGTGGTGGTTCTGTGATGGTTAGGGAAGAGAAACGTGATAGAGACTGAGAAAGAGATAGGGAAAGGGAAAGAGATGTGTGATCAAATCCAATGGTTGTGAAGTGCTTATGCACGGTGCATAAGGAAATCCTTATGCACCATAACTTTGCCCGTGGACGGAGGGGTGTTTGGTGAGTTTGATGCGAGGACGACGTGCGACGATTTCTGTAACGAGATTTGAGGGCGATGACAGTGGTGGTGGCGACAGATGGTTGTGGAAAGAGAGAGAGAGGTGAGAACTGAGATCTAAGAGAGGAAGTAAGAAGATGACATAGGTTAGAGACAGAACGAGAGGGAATTATAGTGGAGTTCTATATACCTGAATTTGGCAAGTGTCGATCGTATAGCATAAACTTGAGTTTAGGAATGTTTTATGTTCATCTATTGTTGTGGAGTTTCTTAGGCTTGCTTTGTTATCAGTTTGTAGTGGTGGTTCTAGACATGCATATGTTCCAATTATAATATGTACATTTTTCCACTCGTGCACTACTTGTGATAGGTGTGTATACATTAATAAAATTTCTTTGCCGAAAAAAAAACTTTCAATTAATATACATTTTTTCTTCAATAAACCTTTGTATTTACGTGGAACAAATTCTTATAAAAGGTACTTTGAGAACACACTTATTATTTTTATAGATCAAGCAAAGTATTAATACTTAACAAAATTTTATAATATGTTTGTGGTTAGTTTTTTTTTTTTTTTGCTTATAATCAGTACTTGATCTTGATTTGTTTCTTACTTTATGCTTGCGCCACAAGAATTGTTATACTTAATAACAAAAGGTGCATCAACTGATCCAACCCACAGTACCCCATCTCTTTCCTCAACCTCACTAATAGACCTTCTATTACCACTACTATGATCTTCAACAATTTCCAACACATCACCCTCCTCACTTAGCCTAATTGCCAATCCAGTACTCCCTTTCACCTTAGCCAAATATGAATAAGTTTTTGTTATGTCTAAAGGAAGCATAACCAACCCTTTTCCTATCCAAGGATATTTTAGCATCCATTGAATAAATTTTTCTCTTCTTGAGTTGATTCCAACCCAAAATCCTCCTCTTGGACTCTGTTTTATGTTGTCGGGAAAACCTGGTAGATTAGCAAAGACTTCCAATGTTCCAGCTTTAGGTGTTTCTAACCAATACCTTAATATTCTACATTTTGTAGCCTCTGATATTAGAATATAGTTACCATTTTTGCTAAGTGCTACTCCATTAGCAAATGTGAGATTGTTTAGAAGAACATTGACTTGTTCACTTTTTGGTTCATATTTTATTAGCCTCCCTGAGTTGTCACCGGTTAGAATCAGAGACACGTAATTCCTGCATTTTTTATGAGACACATTATCAAAACTTTATCATTCCAAAACCAATTTTGACTTAATTTTGAGAAACACTTGTGTGGACCAAGACCAAGAATTTTGGTTTGGTCACACACACAAGATTTTCTCCTTCTCTCTCTTCTCTTCTCTCTTCTACATTTTCTCTCTCTTCTCTCTTCTCTCTCTTCTCTCTTTGTGTGTGACCAAACCAAAATTCTTGGTCTTGGTCCACACAAGATTTTCTCCTTAATTTTTCTATATATGACCGATCATAAATTATACTAACAAATTTTATTCTAGACTAAACTTGAGCTAGTGTTGTATTAAATATTAATTACCTTCTCTCATATTTAGAACTACTGGAGGTAAAGTACACTACTCCAGTTCGTTGATCAATATCCAAACTGTTTGTGAAAGCCAAAGGTTGATCTTCTACTGCATGTGATATGACTTTTCTAGCAATGCCACCAGTGGGCTCAATAACAACTAGTCCCATGTATGCATCGGCAACATAAAGTTGACCAGATGCTATGTTGAAACACAGCCCAAGTGGGCGCCCACATATGTGTTCTTTTTTTGGATGCTCCTTGTATGGTCCTCCACACTCATCAACATCATCATCACCTCTGCCAAATCAACCGTATCAACTTTATACCACAACAATAAGATTAGATGAGCAAATGGAAAATGAGAAACTAAGAATAAATGAACTAACATAAGTTTTCATTATGATTTTGATTTGCTATAGAACATATTCAACAAAAACAAAATTTCATGCATTGAACTATTATATACAACTTTATATAAAAAATACTACCTGGTTTCAAAGCTTCTTTACAACATCACAAAACTTTAAGATAAATTTTATTAGAAGACAATCGAACAATGTTGTTCATCTATTAATAAGGATGTCTATCTTGCATGTTAGTTCCGTCTTTTATTGAACATCTTGTCAATTGCAATTAAAAAATATTAAATTTGGAAAATGGTCGCCTAATTAGAGAGGACACTTCATTGTTAGTAAGGTTCATAGTGAAAGAACCTATTATTGGCTCCATTTATGTTTTTGAAAATACTAGTAGCCACAAGGCTAACTATCTGATTGGTTAAAATATAATACATAAAAATCCTACGAATGTTGATCTTGAGCAGATTGGTCACCACCATCAATAGTCTCGGTAGCCGTCTAACCGAAGTTCTCTCTAGGTGATCTACTTTGGTTGTGGATGCCTCTTTCTCAACATTCCTTGGCGCGTCGATTCTAGAAGCACTAAGGTTCCCCAATTAAGGAGCCAACTTTGGTTCCACAACACGAGGATGCGTTGGGCCCGTCAAAGCAGGGGGGTATGTTTCTTGTTGTGCGCCAGAGAAATTTTGAAGCCTTCCCATGATAAGTGTTAGGTCTTTAAACCATTAGTGCTGGTGACGAGGTTCATTTCTAAGCAGGCTTTCTGACTTAGAGAAGTTTTAACTCCGCGTCAACACAGGTTGAGTTGGTATACAAAGTACTCCTTTAGCTATTGGCCGACCTCAAACTTTCAGCTAAACGCTCAACTAATAACGTCAACTTAGAGTATATTGAGATTAGTCGTGAGTTTATCAAACTTGTAATTTTTGTTAAAATTGTGATGACTTATTGTGAATTTTATAATTTAGGCAATCCAATCATGAGCAACGGAATTCGAATCCGGTTTTCAGTTTTGTCTTTTTGTCCATTTCAGAAGCAATTACCCTCTTTCTTACCTCGTTTGAAGGATTTTCTTGATTTGGAAGCTTTTCTTCTGTGCTGGATTTGAAGGCTGTCTTTCATTTTCATATAGTAAATATTAGTACTATACGACAACTAGGTCATGCAATGCAACTTTCATAGAGTATATCCCCATCAATGTTTTACACGCAAACAACCTTACCATTTTTTTCTTTTAAATCTAAATATTGCCAAAATTGCTCGCAAGTAGTTACAACCTAACATTCATTCTATTTTCTTATTTCTTGTTGCCCCGCCAATAATCTCCATCCCTTGCCCACACGAAAACAACATCTTAACATCATCCTTTTTCATTAATGTTTTTAAAATGAGGAGGAAAGAAATTAAGGGTCAATGGTGTTTTACCCCCTATAATATAGGTCATTTCCAGGTTTACCTCCTGTAAAATATTTTTTTTTATTTACCCCCTGTAAAAGTTTTTTTTCCAGAATACCCCCCTAATAGGCCATACAAAAACCAAAATTTTTGTAAAAAAAAAAAAAATCGTTTTTGTATAGCCTATTAGGGGGTATTTTGGAAAAAAAAACTTTTACAGAGGGTAAATCAAAAAAAAAATATTTTACAGGGGATAAACCTGGAAATGACCTATATTAAGGAGGTAAAATACTATTAACCCAGAAATTAAATTTGATGTTGGAAATTGTCATCCAACTGATTTTCATATTTTCTATTTTTTACCCTTTTCAATAAGTTTTACTTGTTTTCTTTCAAAAAATAATATTCTTTTTTTCCTTTTCAATATTTTTTTTATTTACCCCCTGTAAAAGTTTTTTTCCAGAATACCCCCTAATAGGACATACAAAAACCAAAATTTTTGTAAAAAATAAAATAAAATTCGTTTTTGTATGGCCTATTAGGGGGTATTCTGGAAAAAAAAAACTTTTACAGGGGGTAAATCAAAAAAAATATTTTACAGGAGGTAAACTTGGAAATGACCTATATTAGAGGGGGTAAAACACTATTAACCCAGAAATTAAATTCGATGTTGGAAATTGTCATCCAACTGATTTTCATATTTTCTATTTATTTCCTTTTTAATAAGTTTTACTTGTTTTCTTTCAAAAGAATAATACTATTCTTTTTTTCCTTTTCAATAAGTTTTACATGTTTTTCTATTTATCGTCCAGAGTTAACCGATTGAACCAATTAAATTTTGACCTAGAGGTCTGACCTATTACATATCTTCCGATGTGATTTTAAATTTTTTAAATCACCGTCAAAGAGAGTTATCACTTGAAGAGATACATCTAAAGACAAAAATAGGTCATTCCAATCGACATGGACCTACGTTCAAGCTTACTTCTAGCCTATATCATATTTTATTAAACATATGAGGCTAAAGTTTATTTTTTTACAAAAAAAAATTCAATTTAGCTCAAAATATCATACGGGCAGAAAGGAAATTTTTTAAACCTACCAAACATGTCTACCCAAGTAAATAAGATTGTGTGCTTTGTGTTAAACATTTTTATCTTTTTTTATGAAAAACATTTTTATTAATTTAAGCATGTTAATTATCTTACATTATTTTTTGACACATTTGAATGCATTATTATGTAATATAATTAAAATAAAAGGTTATATCTAATCATACTCTCTAAATATCATGTTAAATCTTAAAATATAACTTAATCACATTCACCTATTAACTCATCCGTGTGAGATTAGTTATTTTAAGACATTAGTTGAACCAGATCTATAAATAGGCTTATACTATAGGTAATCCTTGAACTGAATTATTTCATCGGAGGACAATCAAAGAAACAGATCAGTTGTACTTGAATATTGTGTGTTACAGGTCAGTAATCAGTTTGTGGGAATCAAATATGTATTCGTGGGAATCGACGTTTGTATGGGGGCAACCTTTGCTCCATCACAATTTCAAATAAAAATGATTTCCAATTACTAGTAGGATAACCATTTCATCTCAAAAATTAATAAACTTTAAAAAATGAGTGTGGACATTAATATTTTTGTTTTAGATTAAAAATTGATTTGATATATTCATTATATTATTAAAAAAATACTTTATATTTATTTGTTCTTTTTAATTTATGTACCCTGACCCTCCCTGAATACATTTTAATGATGAGAAGTTTTCTGGAATTAAATTTCTCACACCAACATCCATCATCCATTAATATTTAATAGTCCATCCTATAAGAATTTCTGAAGTACAGTATTTATCTACTAATAACATTTATCTACTAATAACATATTTTGCATGAACAAAGGAATACACGTGGAGCATATAGATAGTGTGACAAAGAAAGAGGTTTTGGTTGAGAGTGTTAACCTGTGTGAAGAAGAAGTGACGGCAAAGTCCACCCAACGGTTCTCATGACGGTGCCATTTGATGATGTGTCCATCGGAAACTCCGGTATAAGGTCCTTCACCGTGAGGGTCGAAGGCAAAACTCTCCGGTCCAACGGCACCGTTATCAATCGGAACCATACTCTCGTATTGCCAAACATCGGAAACTCCGAAGGTTGATGTTTCTGTGACATCCTTGGATGGTGTAACTCCATGGTTGTATGCTAACCATGCAGTCATGAAGACTGCCACGACGGCTGCCGTAAGATGCAGTTGTGGACTCATGCCGATTGAAGATAGAGTTATAGGGGAGAATTTTGAACCACTGATATATATGTGCACCAAACTTTCTTGTCTTGGGGTGCTGATATTATGCATAAGTATATATATTTTAGTATATATATTTGACGGGGAAAAGTTTATGTTAAGTATTATAATGTTGGTAGAAAATAGAATACTCAACTTCCAGGGTAAAGTATTAATTTGGTCAATAAAATAAAAAACTTCCAGGGCAAATCATTGATTGTTATTTAATTTTAAGGATACATTCCATACTACTAGTACCACTCTATAGAGAAATATAGTAATGTAAAACAAAATGGGTACTTTGGAATTAAGACTATGTTTGGTAAAAGTCAATATAATAAGCTAGCTTATAGTTTATTAGACTAGGCTGACTAACTTATAATTTTGTTTAAAAAAAATTAAATGTGTTTGGTAACAAGTTTCTTTCACTAGTTTATAGCTTTTTTTATATGCTATTTTAACTAGCTCTTGAGCTTATAACTTGTAGCTTTTCACATTTTATTAATATTTATGACATAAAAACAAAAGTTTATTAGGGAAGTGTTTGATATGTTAAAAAAAAAAAAAGGGATTGAACAAGACAACTTTAGTTGTACTTATATTTGAATTTAGAAGCGTTTATGGGACTAAACAAATTGAGGGGCAAGAGATCGGACAAATTAAAATTCTTGTCCCTCACAAAACCACATACAATTTTTTGTTTCAAATTTAAGATGCCTAAAATACCAAAATTACGTTTTGTCCACCAAACATCATACAAAACAAAAAGTTGTTCAATAGCTTAAAGGTTTATTTTAATCTTTTCAATCTTATGATATGTTTTTATCTCTTGTGTAGTTATGTTCAATACTTATCTTTTAGCATATCAAATGCACCACATATGGTTAAACTTAAATCAAATGAATGTATAACTAATTATTATCTAAAAAAATATAATTATTTTTTACATTATTATATATTAGTTACTAGAAAGTTTATGGACCACTGCAGCTCGATCCTCACAAAATATACGTTAGGGGAGGGACAGAGAATTTTAAGTTGTAACTTAAAGCACCTATGTGGAGAAGTATCCGAACAAAGAGTACTTCCATAGTCTATTTAAAATATTGAATCTTAATATTAATTTCAATTTTATCTTAATCTTAATTTTAATATAATACATTGTGGAGTCATCAAAGTGCCAAAAACCCTAGTTGTCATAAGGGAATCAAAAACTTCTTGTGTGATTGTTTCCTTTTCAATTTTACATACACTGTTTTATTTACAACTTAATCCTTTTTTATTTAATTAAATAATATAATTATCAAATATCTACAATTTTATATAAAAATACAAGGTTTCTACAATTTTATATAAAAATACTAGGTTTTTTGTGTAAAAAATTTCTTTCAATTTTACCATTTGCTTATTTTTTTTTTAAAATCATTTTATCATTCATAACCAATCATATAACTAAACTTTTGAAATAATCGGATAAAATTTTACAACTTCTATTATTGTTATTGATAAAAGTGAAGATAAAAGATATGTTAGTGGCGTCTACTAATTTGAATTCTCTGCAATTAGTTTAAACACACATTGACAAAGTCAAGACAATATTGACCATTTGATCTTCTTTAGACAGTTCAGAAAAAAGATATATTTAATTTATTATTTTATAATTTAAAATATTGATTTAGAATTTGAATTATTGAATCTTAATCACACGATCTCCGACACGAGGGGTATCCACCGTTTTCATGCCAACATCTATCTGTAAATAAAGGTAGGACAAAGATTTAGAATCATAGCAAAAGGATTTGGAGAGGTCTAAATGGGTCACCTATGCTAGAGGAAATTTCAAAGATTCAAAGTCATATTAGCATTGATTGGTTATTTAATTATGTAAATTTTCACTACATAATTGTATTTACATTTCTCTCATTATTAATTGTTCACTAATTTTTGTTTTTATTTTTGACAAAATTGTTCTACAAATTATCATCTAATTTTTTTCAACTATTTATTGACGAATTTTTATTATTATTTCGTAGAATCCATTATGTTTTTCCAATAATACAATACCATTGACATGGCTAATAGCAATATTTGTGAAAAATCAAAATTCATAAGTTTATCATTTTAATCAATTTTTTTTGAAACAAAATCATCATCTTAATCAATGTTTTGTCGTAGTAGAGATCATATAATTAAGCATAAGAATCTATGAAATTTAAACAGAAATAGTGTAGTGTTTGAGGATAAAATGGATTTTGTATAAAATTAATAAATAATAAAAAAAAATTAATGAAAAATGTAAGTACCTTAATTGTTATGTTAATCTTAGACCTTCAACACGTAAAATTCTTTAATCGTTTTGTTCGATCAATTGAACTATCCATCCCTTCTTGTACGAACATTCTTGTATTGTAGAGTTTTGTTGGATACAATATCAAATATTCAACCATTTAATGACACAACATTTGCTATATTTAACTATTTTAAAGTGAACTTAAATTTATATTTTTTTTTCTCTACAAGATACTAGTACCCATCAACTTTGTTAGCTGATGCATTAGGCATGTCCTTTTTTGAGTACGTAGTTTGATTTCTCTTTCGTTGTTGACTTTCTTTTCTTTTTCTTAAGTAAAAAGAAAGGGTCTTGTTAACTTGTGCCCTAAGGGCACAAGATAAGAAACTAAATGTAGAAACTTAATCTTGGAAATTGTGCATTCATAACCTTAAAAACTTCAAAACTTATATTTTCAATGCAATATTTATTTTTATATTCTATTTTAAGATCCTTATCTTGTGCCCTGAGGGCACAAGTTAACATTTTCCAAAAAGAAATTAGTAAACATCAAAATTCTAGGATGAAAAAAAAAATTTATGACAAAGAAGGAGGAAATGTATGAGCAGCATTGTTTAAATAAAAAAAGTATTTTAAGTTGAGTACATCCTAATATCAAAAGAAATTTTTTTGCATCGGTTTTTTAGAAATAGAGACCCCATTCCTTTGCAAGAGAGAGAGAGAGGGAAAGAGACGAGACGCTGTTTGCCTAAAATATACGCACAAGAAACAAATTATGGAATGCAGAATTCATGATTGACTTACCAATATTTTTGTTAAGTAGTTGTTAAGTTCACACATTATCTTTTAGCAAAGAAAAGTTCACACATTATCCTTTACCACTTCTTAAATGTCTTTCTCTAATTAGTTTGAAAGGTCACTCTTATTTTCTTTTTTTGGTACAAGGTCACTCTTATTTTCTAGTACCAATCAATTGGTTAGTAGGTAACAAAATCTTGTACAAAGTATAGTTTATATGTACTAAATAAGTCAGAACTATATTTTCCACAAAATAATACAATTCGTTCTTTAACTTAATTTTATATAATATTTTTGTTTTTTATCTTTTTTTTTTATTTAATCTTTTATGTTATAAAATGTCTGTCTACATGGTTATCATCCATTGTTGTGTGAACTCTTCCCCCTCTCTACTCTTCTTTCATAACATGAATTTTCTTCCGCCTCTCCACCTCACTCTGATTCCGGTCATCTTGATTTCCACTCTGATTCAGATGATGAACTCCATTTTCACGATGACGATGAACACGATGATGATGATTTCGATTCACCTCCTCACAAACACGACTACTACAATGATTCACAGCCACATCTTAAAAAACGACGACAAATACTATCGACAGATGACGCAATACACACCGACGGCTACACCTAGCCGGGATTCAAAGGATGTGAGGGAGGAAGAAGGGATTCCTGATTTGGAAGATGAGGATGAAGTTGTTAAACAGGTACATGGAGATCAAAAGCTTGTTCACCCACACAAGAAGGGATTCATGAATTTTCTTTCACGACAATGGAGGAGGAAGAATTCAATTTGTGTTGTTAACCAACGTGAGTTAACTCACGTTGGGATTTTTCAGCTTTTTTTCAGTGTGACTTAAGTCACACTGAGTATAACACCTGCGTGACTTAAGTCATGCGGGGTATTTTGGGAAGTTTGGTTGAGAGTGAGCGATTTTTGATGGGAGAAGAGCAATTTTCTTGCCTCAATCTATATCCTATCCGATTATTTATGGAAAATTTCACTAAATTGTGGGCTTCATGCTATCCAATCTTCTAGTGTGAGGTGTGAGAAGAAAACTTCTTCAAAGCTTTTTCACAAATCATCACATATGCGAAGGCACATGATGCACACCCAATTTGACTAAATAGACCGAATGAAATTCTGTCCAATAAGCATATTGTGGCTCGCCCAATAAAATATACACAAAGAAGGAAATGATGAAATGAATCTCCTCCATAAACATCAATAATCTTTATTACCAATTTTTCGTAAGACAAGAACTAGAAACTTAATTAACTCTCCTAAGTTGAAAGTTAATCCAAATAAGTCTAAAGATAAGTCAGAATGATTGCTAGCAACACTAATATAATATATTGCATTCTCATAAATTATAAACACCAATATAAGGCATTAACACTGATGCCATCCAAAGTTTTCCATCTTTCTCTTCAATTTCACTGATGAACTTCAAGGTCTTCCCTTCACAATCTTCTAGGCTTTCTAATATTTCCCCTTCATCACTAAGCTTTATAGCTGCAGCATGAGGCTTCGTCGCCAACAACGCTTGCAACCTCTTGAAGTTTCTAAGCTTTAACAATGCTTTACGAGCCCAGAGATTAGAAGACATCCACTTCGTAAAAGGAGTTTTTTTGGAATGCAAAGCAACCCAAAACTGCCCTTCTGAATTTCTCCTTATATTGTCGGGAAAACCTGGAAGAGCAGCAAAAGTATCGACTTGGCCAACACTAGGTCCATGAAGCCAAAGCCTCAGAATCCTGCAAATCGAGGTTTCAGCTACCAGAAGAAATGAACCATCTTTGCTTAAAGCAACACCATTGGGGAAAAAAAGGCCACTTAATAAGACCTTTACTTCTTTTGTCGACTTATCGTATTTCATTAACCGTCCAGTCTTGTCTCCACTAAGAGTTACAAGCATATGTTGCCTGCAGACAAAAGTGACCAACATATAGATCAAAATTTCTCTACAAAGAGAAGTTTTCAGTTATATTTTTATTTATTAGTTTCATAGACAAATATTATCATGCTGGACATTTGAACAGCAAGAGATATATACATAGACCTAAGAGAATTGCACATTTATCCTTGATATTATTTTCTTCAACCATCAAGCATTTAGTTTTGATTTGACTTGAACAAGTGGTTCATACTTTGTGAGAAATTTCCCTCTTACAACATAGTTTACCATTCCAAAACGGCTAAATCAGGATAATCATAACAGAAATCAATAGGAGAGACAAGTGTTTAACTTAAAAACTAGAGGGAGTGAATGTGTTGTTTCAAGAATCGTTGATAGAGAATTGATCTCACTAGTTAGGATTAAAATTGAAAGCATTATAAAAACGTTCATACTCAATAACAATGTTGTTTTAAAAAATGCAGACAGAGTTGATTATAGAAACGGAGGTGATGTTTAGTGGCGAAGTTACCTTCTCTGGTAAACTGAGCTTGAATCAGTAAAGTAAATCACATGTTCATCTTCAATGATATCCAAGTCATTGGTGAAGTGAAAGGGCTGGCCCTCAGCTTCTGTTGCTACCTGAGTGGCCAAACCCCCTGCAGGTCCTACGACGTTGAGGCCAAGGTAGGCATCAGCAATGTACAGATCTCCATTTTTCTTATCAAACTTTAGTCCTAGTGGCCTCCCACAAATATGCTCCAACTCTGGTGCAAATGGACGCACACAGTCCGACCTTGCAAATCATACAACGGAATTTATCAAACTCGTAAGAAAATCCTAATGTAGCTATGAGTTAGAGCAATGTCATGCCATTCAAACAAAATAATCAGTTAACCGGCCTTTCTGCACATCATGCAAAACCTACCAGGCAGAATTTCAGTCAAAGCATATGTAACATGCATAATGATCAGTTTGTTAGAGCAAGTCTCTAGTTTTCACAATTTAGAATCAGAAGGTTTGAAATGTTAATAATGCTTTGTAAGTAAAATACAATTCTCCTCCATCTCAATGCCCCTCGTGTTCAAACTAGTTGAAAAATCTCACTTAGTTGCTAATCCATAAACTGCATATTTGTTGGTTAATCACTCAATAACAATTAATGCTGTAAATTATGTTTCTTCAAGGGAATAATTAGCTCTCAACATTGGTCCTAATTCTTTAGTGTATTAAAATACGGCATGTGAAGTAAAAAAAGGTAAAATTAAGCATGAACGTGTGTATCCATGATCTACGGTTAGAGTCTAACTCGTCGAAGTATTTAAGGGGTTGTCATTTCCCAAAAGATGCTCTTTTGTATCCTAGGACATTCCTCTTGGCAGATGCTTAAGAGACTTAATTATCTACCAACCGTATCATACCATGTTGTTTAGAGTAAAACTAAGTTTACATTTATTAAAACATGGTGTAATATGCAAGTACATAATTGATAACATATTATGCAAGTACAAGTTCGAACTCATAAAACTCAAGAAATCCCTATGGTATAAAAAGAGTAAGGTAACTTCAAAGGTTTGATCTAATGATGAAAAGACAGGTCTTGAATTTAGAGTCTAGAGATCTCAAGTTTTAGCCCCATTAATACTTTTGTAGGTGATAAAGGTAAAGAGAGTTCAATTTCAATTACTCAACCTAGCTAACTTTACTAAAATCATTATCCAATTAAATGGTGGTACCACTCGCATTGAAAGAAACTAACCTACCCTACCAACAATTAAGTAAAGATTCTCTCCATTTAAATTATTTCCATTTTTTTTATGGTGTATCTCCATTTCGTCTATCTGGAGATAAAAACACAAAAATTTGAAAAAATATAAAAAAATAATTAATAGTAGTGGAGCTCACTCAGTATAGTTAAGATTCTCTTTGTTTATTGGACACTATCATTATATTATTATATTTGATGAATTTATCACTCTCTAAATGGTAGCTTCCATTAAATATAGAGGATTTTGACATGTTTTAAAGTGTTAAATTAAAATTGGTTTTACTTGCACAAATTCATTCAAAAGCAATGTGTCACTCACGGCAAAACCAAACATAAACTAAATAAAGAGCCATAGAGACATTTTTTGTCAAAAAAAAAAGAACCATAGAGACATTTGATACGCCGAGAAGTATGTTCAAATCTGCAACTCTTGACTTCTAAATATTTTAGTCTATACACGAGTTTCACCTTAAATTCTTTAGAACAAAAAATAAAAAACCAATGAGTAAACAAATAATTTTAAAACCTGGAATAACCCAAAAAGATATTACTATTACCTATTGGAGCTGGTGACAGCAAATTGAGTCCAACCACGTTCCTCTCCTTCCCATTTCAAAATCCGACCATCTGCCACGCCGGTGTACGGCCCATCACCATTGCTATCAAAAACAAGACTCTCCGGCCCAACGGCTCCGGTGACGTTTAGTAACTTAGCAGCATGGAGATTGTTCTTCGATCCAGGAATGGGAACTGCTGAAAAGAAATTTTGTGGATTGAATGAGGTGAAGATAATGGCGAAGAGTGCCAGAAAAGTTGCAGAAGCAATTATCTTAGAATTCATGAGTGGAGGAAAAGTGGAAGTGGTGAAGTCAGCAAATGAAGAGTGTAGTTTGTTTGCGGATTTATTTGAAACATGCGTGCACGAGGGTGCACCATGAGGGTCCTACGGAGAAAAATTCAATAACGCTATCAACAACTTTATAGGATATGATGATATGATCCCTTAAAAAACAAAAAAATACTTTCTAAGATAATATGTGGCATCAAATGATTAAATTTCGTGACGTTAACTTGTGCTTTAAGTCACAAGGTTTTTCTTTTTTTACGAAACTTTAACTCATAAATTAAGAAACCTAAAATAAAAATTATAAGAGTGAAAGTTTGAATTGGAAAGAAAAAAAAATTTAAACTTTCAAAATATGAATATACAATTTTTAAAAAACACTCATAAAGCATAAGTTAGTTTTTTTCTTAAATGTTTGATATTAGTATTAGTATAGTATATCCTAGGATATGAAAGTGCTTATCAATAAAAAACAATCGATAAATTTGTAGATACCTTGAAGTTTGGTTGAGTATCAATATCTTTTAAGTAAAATTTGTTTAACTTTTGAATTTACTTTTAACATCAATTAATATAAAAATATGATAAGAGATTGAATGTTTGGGTGAGGGGTACATATTCAACCAAACTTGATGGTTCCTATCATGTTCATATAAAATATTAGAAAGAGACATTGAATATGAGATATCTGAGTAATAGTTAATTTATTGATTTTTTTGTAAATGTCTTTGTACACTTCTTCATGTAGGTGTATACACCTTTAAACTATGATAAAGAAAGAGAACAAACGATGATGTCATAGTTTAATAATGTGATAGGAACATAAATATATAAGAAAAATGGAGTGTTAAATTGCTGTAGAGCAACAATGGAGCGTTCAAAAAGCGTTGAGAGCAGCAATGGGCTAAAGTTCATGACCACCAAGAGACTTTGACACTATATTTTCATCCAAAACCTTGAGACATTAGATATATGATTCTCCTCTCTTATATATCTAAGATTTCCTCTATTTCTAATCAATATAGAACTTAATTACTCACACTTGAATTCTAGCAATTTTTTTATCAGCAAAAGATTTTACGGAATGGAGTATAACTCGCAAGGAGTACACCCTTACAACAAAAGTAATTTGAACCCAACATCATAATAGGGAAAATTTACACACCTTCTACCAAAGTTGATCACATAATCAATACAACATATCCTTACAAATGTAAGACTTTAAGCCACAAAGAAAATCTTTTAAACCTATCGGACCTGCCTACTTAAATAAACATGGATAATTTATTTTTTGTAACTATTCTTATTAAATTATATTTGTACTTTGTGTTAAAACATTTTTATCTTTCTTTATGGAAACCATTTTCAATTTATAAACATGGATTATATTTTGAAAATATCTTTTACATGAAAAATATTAATTGTTTCCATTTTTGAATCCTTAACAAATTTCCTTAAAATACTTGTTAGCAAAACCCGTAAAATATTTAGCTACGGTTGAATTGTGCATAAGTACACTTCATACTTTAAAATCCGAACGAAGTATTTTTGGGAGACCAAAGGGTGCAAGAGGAGGGGGAGGAGAGAATTTCATAATTCTGTCCTAATGTGTAATTTTGTATCCAAAAAGCATAGTGTGGACCAATAAATATAGACAAAGAAGGAATTAATAAAAAACTATTACTTTTTCCACCCTACTGCCTTCTCGCGCGCCCTGCAAAAATTCCAAAAATACCCTTGGTTCGGATTTCGTTTTCCGAACGAGATTGTTATTGTTTCTGAAAAATAAAATCCGGACATATACGCTATGAATATATGTGTCTTTCTTTGATGTCAAGGGTCTCTGTTGACCGTTATACGACCCCCGCATAAGCTGCAATGCAATTGCAGGGGTCGTATGAGCGGTCAAAAATGACCATGACACCACAAACACTCCTAAAAGCTACCTGAAAAACTTAAATTTTTTGAAGAAAATGTAAGAAAGGAGGTGAAGAAGAATGAAGGAAAATGTTGAAGATCCAAGCCTTTTTATAGCCTAAAACAAGTCCTAGGTCATTTGGAAGTCAAAGAAAACGTGTTTTTCATTCAAAACCGTCCAAAAACGCGTTAAAACTCCACTAACCGGCCAAACCTTAGGTGAACGTCACCGACCAAAATGTTACTGAGGGTTTTCGGATTTTATAATCCGGAATGCATGAAGTATTTCCAGATTATAAAATCCGAACTGCACCAAACCCTTTATTTGGATCGTTTTCGTTGCGAATGCCTTGGAAAAAAATAGATCAAAGATACGTAACATAAATAGAAGCAACATAAGACAAATAAACAGTTAAAAAAACCATAATAACATAAATGATGAATCTTTTGGGAAGGTGTTCGAAGAGGAGCTTTTGAACTCGATCTTGCCGGCCTGCCAACTGACATGTTACGATCGGCAGGCCGACATTATCGAGTTCATAAGAACATGTTCTTTGGAGTTAGATCTGCAACATAATGAAGAAGGGCAAGGTGTTTCAAGAGGGTTTCTTTGAGTTAGATCATGTTGCCTTGCCAAATGACATATTCATCTAGCAGGCAGCAAGATCTAACTCATAGCAACCTCTTGATATTTTTGACTTATCTATGTATCAAAGAGGCATGAAGGAGTATCTATATATTTTTGACAGCATGCTGAAGATCTTCCTCATGCCGTCAAATAGAGAGTTAACTCATCCATTTGCGACAGCATGAGAAAGATCATCAGCTTAATGACAAAAATTTGCATGGTTTTCTTTGGTGTGTTTGTATGTTTTAATGGTATTGAAGGTGAAAATCGGAGAGGATGTATTTATAGAGGTCCTTGGATGTTGTGGACCACATAAACTCTTGGTGCAATGTGGTCCATACAAAAGAATCCTATGCTGAGGCATTCCGGATTTCGTTTTCCGGAATACACTTATGCCCTATGTTATTCTGGATTTCGTAATCCGAAAATCATATCTTTGGTTATTTTATCGATTAAATGAACATCTTTGACGCATAGTTTTAAAAACCGGACCGGACCGGTTGGACCGTGAACTGGTGGTGTGTCCGGTCTGGTTAACATAATGGATCAGTTATGTAATTGGACCGGTGCAAACCGGAATAGCTCGGTTAAAATCGGCCAAAACCGGTGACTCGGCCGATTTACAGAACCGCCGGTCCAATGCTTGGTTTGAAAAAAAAACAGAAATAGAAGAAAAGTCTAGAAGCAGATCGCCCCTGCATAATTCATTCAGCTCTCTCTCTCATGGGTTGAATCCAACTGTTAAAGGGATTTTAAAAGAAAAAAAGTGGAAATAGAAAAGCTGCTAGTTTTATTTCTTAAGGTTAAGATTGCAAAAGAATGAATAGCAGGAGAAGAACTAACAGAGAAAGAAAAAGAAAAACTGAATGCGGCGGCTGTAGTTTGTGATCATGTTGTTATAACTATTAGATAATTAGGGTTTTCACTTTTGGTTGATGGGCTTGTGAAATAAGCCCAATTCAAATGTTTCATGAACGAGCAATTACAAAGCATCTTTTAAAACTAAAATAAAATTATAAAGCATGGTTTTTTGAAGAAAAAATTATAAAATAACTTTTTTGGTAACACAATTATAAAATAACTTGTTATTTCTTATTGAATAATTGTTATTTCTTGATATTCTATGGCTTTAAAAAATAAATCTAGTTTGCTATATACTTTTTTTTTTGTTGAAGGATGCTATATACTTTTAATATGTAAGTTTTTTAGTTTTTAAGTGGCTGAGTCATCGGTTTTATCCGATTTAATATCTATAAAAATTTAATTGTATGACCGAGCCATCTAACCGAGTTATTCGGTTTAATCCGGCTCAGTCATGCGGTTCAACCAGTGACTCAGTGGTTCGACCATTAATTCAGTGACCCAGTACCCTTGCCGAGTCGATGACCGAGCCGAGTTTTAAAACTATGCTTTGACGTAAATTAAAACATAATGAAAGTTTAAATAATATATATATATATATATATATATATATATATATATATATATATTATTCAAAACATAATGCAACAACTTAATTCAACAACACATAACTAACACGCAATTAAAACAACATAAAACACGCGATTAATTAAAACATAACACATTATCACGGATCATCTAAACTAACTTCTTCCTCCTCTGGTCCCTCCAGTAAAGCCCTGATCTCTTCGTAGTTCTTGGGCCGGTGCAAACGTTTTAGAATTTGTTCATCATATCTAACCAACAAAGCGTCCAACTTGATCGGTCTTTTAGTGTTGTGCTGACCAAAGACAGAGAACATGGTTCTCACATCATCGCCGTTTGTGAGTTTCATCCGGCTGAAGCGAAGAGATCCGGCTGAGTCGGACAATGGACATCGACATTCGACACCGACCACCCTCCTCGTGTCTCTGCGGTTGAGTTGACGGTTGATTTGATCCAGCTCATCCTTCAGCCCGGAGAGGGTGACATCGTCGCGAATCCTAAACAGATGGGGTGGTGTTCCACCGTTGTAGTAGACTGCCGCTAGCTTGGTGTTCGGATCAAAGCCAGGGAATTCCATGTTGCAGAGGTATCTCGGCGTTGTAGTTTACTTGTAATGAAAACAGGGACCCCTATTTATAGAGGTATATGGGCGTCGTGGACCACAAAAATTGTCGGTGCAATGTGGGACACACAAAAGAATCCAATGCTGAAGCAATCCGGATTTTAAAATCTGAACCAAACATCACCATACACAAAGTCCCAAGTTCTCCTTTGATTCACGCCATGATCGTATCTTTCCGGAATACATATTCCGGAATATATATTCCGGAGTGCACCAGAAGCTTTTGGCCGGTGGTCTGCACCACAAAGAAAACGTTTTTCAAACGTTTTGGGCGGTGGTCAAGTTGAAAAACGTGTTTCTACACGTTTTTTGACCGGATTTTACCCCTTCCCCACCTTCTTTTCATCCCCCTCCCCTATAAATAGGCTACATTTCCTGAAAAAATTTCACACCTTCTTCTTTCTCCTCTTCTCCTCTACAACGATGTGTTTCCATCGTTGGCCATTCATAGAAAGAGGCCTCTTTGGAAATCCATCAGGGGTCATATGATCGGTCAATAGGGAAGGGGTCAGTCTAGGTGTGAGGTTGGTTTGCTTGGGTGTCATGTTGACCATCATGGTCTCTTGTTCCCTAGAGGCCCCTGTGCCCCCTCTGTCTCCCCACCAACACCAAAGCTACTGGTATGTCCCATCAGGAAGCATTTGTTTCTTCTTCCCCGCCATCTTCTTTCCTCCCACCCTCTTTCCTCTCCACCAGTGGTTGGAGCCACTGGTATAGCTTATGTAATAAGATAAGATTAGAAATAGTTTTAGGATGTAATAAGCTTAAAAAGCTTGAAAATTAATGTAATGTATTGTTCATATATTAATAAAATGAGTTTTTTTTATTCTTGTGTATTTTTATTTCTGTTTTTAATTTTATTCACATTTTATTCCGGATTAAAATTGCAAAAGTTCTGGTAAAACATTATTCCGGATTGTAAAATCCGGAAAAATCTGCAAAATTCTAACAATGTAATCTGGAAAACGAAATCCGGACCAGGGGTAAAATTGGAAAAAAAATAGGGCGCGCGAGGAAAGACATAGGGTGGGAAAAGTAATAGTCTTAAGAAAAATGTTCTTCTCCCAACAAGTTTTGCTCACTTTCAACCAAACTTTTAAAAATGCTCCCGCGTGAATTAACTCACGCAAGTGTTAAACTCAACTTACTTAAGTTACACTTGAATATAACTTACGTGACTTAACGTGACTTAAGTCACGTTAAAAACTCACACTGAATCCCAGCGTGAGTTAACTCATGTCAGTTTTGTTTCTCACTTTTCACATGAAAATCTTGCTCCTCTTGTAAGATGCTTATTTAATTATTGGGAAATGTTAAAGAGTGTCTCCGAGGCACTCTTTAAGCACTCTAAATGATAAATTTTTAATGAAAAGTTGTATTGAATGCATTGAAAATTGTAATAATTGACTTTTTAAAAGAATAATTACTAAATTTGGGATGCTTAAAGAGTGCCCCTGAAACACTCGTTAACAAGACCCTTAATTATTTAATATATTTAATATATTGCTGCTGATATGATTGTGTGTACCTGCGACCAGTGTAATGCAAAGTAGAAGGTATCCAGCATGCTAGAACATTCCTTGAAATATTTTGACTGGTTTTGAATGCAACCATGCTAGAACACACCATTAAGTTAACGCACCACCAATAGTTGATGGTAGAAGATTACCAAGAATTCTCCACAAGTGTATGTTTACCTATCTTTTAAGTGGAACAGGCTATAATTTCAGAATTAAGACACCTTTCATATAAAATTAGTCTTATCAATCACTCCAGCAATTAACATTCATACACAGCCTGCAATGCATGTTCGACTAAAAAAAGTCTAAATTAATTTTTTGTGAAATATTTATAGAAATAGTAATATTAGAATAATTTTACAATTTTTCCTTTTGTAACAAAAAAAAATTAGGATGACTAATTTTTCAAACAATTATTTCCTTATAACTTTTTAAGTTAAAATTAATTTCTAAATCTCAATTACATCCGTATGCCTCTCATTTAACTCTCCCATAAACATCAATAAACTTTATTAGAACTTTTTTTCGTAAGACAAGAACTAGAAACTTGTAATAAAGAAAGAAAAAAAAAAACTAGAAACTTAATTAACTCTGCTAAGTTAAAACTTAATCCAAACTAAGTTTAAAGATAATTCAAAGATGAGTGCTAGCAACACCAGTATAAACACTAATATAGTATATTGCATTCTCATAAACTATAAACACCAATATAAGGCATTAACACTGATGCCATCCAAAGTTTTCCATCTTTCTCTTCAATTTCACTGATAAACTTCAAGGTCTTCCCTTCACAATCTTCCAAGACTTCTAATATTTCCCCTTCATCACTCAGCTTTATAGCTGCAGCATGAGGCTTCATCGCCAACGACGCATGCAACCACTTGAAGTTTCCAAGCTTTGACAATGCTTTACCAGCCCACAGATTGGAAGACATCCACTTTGCAAAAGGAGTTTCTTTGGCATGTAAAGCAACCCAAAATTGCCCTTCTGAATTTCTCCTTACATTGTCCGGAAAGCCTGGAAGAACAGCAAAAGTATCGACTTGGCCAGCTTTTGGTCCACGAAGCCAGAGCCTCAGAATCCTGCACGTCGAAGTTTCAGCTACCAGAAGAAATGAACCATCTTTGTTTAAAGCAACACCGTTGGGAAAAGCAAGGCCACTTAATAAGACCTTCACTTCTTTTGTTGACTTATCATATTTCATTAACCTCCCAGTCTTGTCTCCACTAAGAAGTACAAGCATAAATTGCCTGCAAATAAAAGTAACCAACATATAGATCAAAATTTCTCAACAAATAGAACAGCAAACGATATCTACAATGGTCCAAGAGAAAAACAAAGTTTTCACATAAACAAGTGATTAAGTTTTGATTTTGACTTAAAATTTCACTCTCACCACATGGTTGATCATTCAAAAAACGGAAAAACCAGAATGATCTTAACAAAGGAATATCAACTTCAGTGAACTAACATGCAAGAATCAATTTTTAAATTCAATTCATACTCTGAGTCTGAAGTGACAGTGTAACATCATAAGGATTGTTTATTTAGGAAAAATGCTGAAGTCTACAAATCACACTTTGCACAAAAGCAACAAATGATGTCCTGAAGCGTATTTTGTCCAAAAATTTCGTGCACAATAGCAATGTTGTTTTACAGAATGTAGACACACATGACTATTGAAAGGGACGTAAATTTTAGTGGTGAGGTTACCTTCTCCGGTAGACTCTGCTTGAATCAGTGAAGTAAATCACATCTTCATCTTCACTGATGTCCATGTCATTGGTGAAATGAAAGGGCTGGCCTTCAGCTTCTGTTGCTACCTGGGTGGCCAAACCCCCTGCAGGTCCTACTACGTTGAGGCCAAGGTAGGCATCGGCAATGTACAGATCTCCACTTTTTTTATCAAACTTCAGTCCTAGCGGCCTCCCACAAACATGCTCCAATTCTGGTGCAAATGGATGCACACAGTTTGACCTTGAAAATCGTACAACTAAACTTATAAAATTAATAGAAAAAAATCCTACTATTGTTTGAGTAATGTCATGACATTCAAACAAGTTACTCAACATAAGACATAGTTGCACATTTCCTAAGGACAGTCTCATGCCCCCCAATTTGTCCAGTTCCAAGAAGAGTTTTAAAATCAAATACAGTACAACCGGAGTTGTCTGTCCAGTACCTTACTTTCTAGGAGATCAGACGGACCCCAAGTCTTTATACTGTCATCATGCCAAACTTGCCAGGTAGAGTTTCAATCAAAGCATTTGGGATTAACATAATGATCAGTTTGTCAGAGAAAGTCTCCAGTTCTTACAATTGAGAATCAGAAGGTTTGCAATGTAAATAATTTTGTGTAAGGAAAATATTATTCTCGATGCTCCCCATGTTCAAATTAGTTGAAATAAATCTTGTAGTTGCTGCAACTACAACCCAGTGTGCTTAATTCATACTTCATAAACTGCAGATTTCTTAGTTAAACACTCAAAATAAATTAATAATGCTGTAAATTACCTTTCTTCAAGGGAATAATTAGTTCACAATATTGGTCCTAATTCTTTCGTCTCCTAAAAATATGTGCTCTTAACATGTGGACGATATGTGAAACATGAAGTAAAAGGTAAAATTAAGCGCGAACCCAGATATCCACGACTTGCTATTAGAGAGTAATTCTTCGAGGTACTATAGGGGTTGACATTCCCCAATATATGCTCTTCTATTCCTAGGACCAATCCCCTGGCCACATGCTTAAGAGACTCGGTTACCTACCCTACCAAAAATCAAGTATGCAAAATTAAATATCAAAAACTATAAAACCTTTTTTTTTTTTTTTAATAGTCTAGCCACAAAACTCACATACCAAGTATTGAGAAGTGAAGAAATACGGGTTCGAACTCGAGTCACCAACTTATCAAATGTCAATATGTAGTCTTTTACCTTCTAAATAACAACTACAAACACAATTTAAGACTCACTAATAAGCTTAAGCTAAATTAAAAGTAAATAACAAAAGATAAATTGTGAAACTTGGAAAACACCAAATAGGTAATACTGTTACCTATTGGAACTGGTGACAGCAAATTGAGTCCAACCACGTTCTTCTCCTTCCCACTTCAAAATCCGACCATCTGCCACACCGGTGTAAGGACCTTCACCATGACTATCAAAAACAAGACTCTCCGGCCCGACGGCTCCGGTGACGTGGAGTAACTTAGCAGCATGGAGGTTATTCTTCGATCCAGGAATGGGAAGTGGTGAAAAAGGGTTTTGTGAGTTGAATGAGGTGAAGATGATGGCGAAGAGTGCGAGAAAAATTGCAGAAACAATTATGTTGGAGTTCATGTTTATGTTTCAAGAAGATAAGCGGAGGAAAAAATGGAAGTGGTGAAGTGAAGTCAGCGAATGAAAAGTGTCGTTTGTTTCTGTTTTCTATTTGGAAAACATGCCTGCACAAGTGTGCTCCACGCACGAGGGTCTACCTACCTAGAACAAAATTTAACTAGAGGTTGGTTTTCATGACTTTAACATTTTAAATAAATAAATAAACTTTTATATTTTTTTTTTAAGGAACTTTTATATAGTATTATTTATAAGTTTGTCATAGAACTTATAAATTAAGTTATTTATTTGTGTAAATTATTTTTTCATGAATTCAAAATCAAAAAATTCAAACATAACTTGGATCAAATTTTAAAAGTTAAATATGTTTTTTTAATCGGTGTGAATATTCAAAAAAAAAAAATTAATCTTTATAAAAAAATTCTTTGATTTTTA
This sequence comes from Medicago sativa, assembly GCF_051527215.1. NCBI lineage: Eukaryota > Viridiplantae > Streptophyta > Magnoliopsida > Fabales > Fabaceae > Medicago > Medicago sativa. Next base: position 86,735,322 of record NC_140755.1, on the reverse strand, counting down.
ATTTTTTAAAATTTTTCTATCACCGTAATAGAAAAAACGATGAAGAGAAAGAGAAAGATGGAAAACTTTGGATTGCATTGATATTAACGCCTTACATCGGTGTTTATAGTGCATGAGAATGCAATGAGGGTGTTCTTTAATTAATGCTTTTTTTTTAATGGAAAGATTGTTATAATATTTAAAATATTTTTGCAAAAACTTACAAAAATATGAAGAGTACATGTGATCTAACTTAAAAGCAAGGATCAAAGTGCGCACCGAAAACTTTTGGGGTATTGAAAGCCAATGAAATTTTTTAAAGGGACTAAACGAAAAAGTTGATATTTTTTTTTGTACAAAAGAAGTTGATATATTAATAGAGACCAAAAACATATTTAACCCATATTTTAGAAACAAAATATTCTTTTTTTCTTTATAGCTAAATGAAATGTCAATAATTATTGAAAACTCTCACACATAAATGGAAGCGTTGAATTTTGATCTCAATGTCAAACGTAGTAATTTCAGCATATTTATCGGTTTAGATAGAACTTGTTGACTAAACGAAAAATTCTTTGATGCCCGTGAAAAGGTGTGTTCTTTTTTGGTTACATATAAAAAAAGTTTAAGTTTGTGAAATGTTAAAGAGTGTTTTGGGATACTGGTTAAGAAAACTAATAAAAAAATGTTGTATTATGAACCTTTTGAAAGTAAAACAATTGTTATTATCAATAAAAAGTTTATATATTTTACGTTCTTTTTTTTGACCAAAATATATTTTACGTTCTAAGGAGTTCATTGACATGACACAATAAGATTTTAGTTCCTAGCTATAAGTATATTAAATTTTGTTTTTAGTCCAAAAAAATGTGACATGCATAACTTTTATATCACACATTTTAAGTGTTAGTTCAATATCAAAAGCTTAGTCTTATAATATCAAGTTACATAGTTCAAATTTAAATCCGCCGAGAGACAATTGTAAAATAGCTACCAATATCACTTCAATTAATACAAAAACTTATATATCTCGATTATTTACGTAATTCTATCATTTAACTTCTCAACAAACAGCAGTGAAGTTTTTTTTTTTTGACAAAAACATAACGATATTCATTCATTCAAATCGATAGAGTACATCAGATACAAACATCGCTAAAAACGTAAAGGGTGAATCTGCGAACAAACTCACAGCACCCAAGTTAATAGCATAAAACGGCAAAATGCCTACAAAAAATATGATAAAACCTAAGTCACCGAAATTCACATGCTTCCGGATCTGCAACGTTGACGCCCAAATCATTTGTTGAATTTGTAATTGACTGATGCCGATCTTTCAATAGGAACTAAACGAACACCGCGACAAGACGCGAAATCAAACGCCGCATAAGACGACGAACAACACAACGCCGCAATTAGACGACGAAATCACAAAAAAACACAAAAGAAGAAACTTGATCTATGTGAAAACCACTTATTTAGATTGAAAGAAAAGAGAAAAAAGATGTAGAGGGGGTGATTCTTGGTCAAAAAATGACCTAAAACCACCCCCTCAATCAATGAACAAAGGGGAAAGAAAGTTTAGAGAGAAGTTGAAGTTTCTCTCACTAGAAAGTTTAGAGAGAAGTTTTAACAGCAACGAAGTTATAAGCACTTTTCTCGTAATCTTTTTAGGTCATTTATTTTAAAGAAAGAAGACATTGTATTAATTAACCTTATTTCTAAATATCTCAATTAAATTGAAGTTCATCTTAAACATAATATAAAACTTACGAATAAAAATTATGTTCTCTTATGGAATAGAGACATGAGCGAAAAATCCCAAGTGGTGTAGAACGATGATTGGAAATATTTTGAGAGGTTGGGAAGAGAAAATCATAATTTTGGATAAATTATATATGCGGTTCAGTTTGATTTTGGATGATTAATTTTAAAAAACTGATATGATCTGATCCAATTTAATGCAGTTTAATTTAGATAGGTTTTTGGATATCCAAATTACAAATTGTAACTTTTTTTTATTAATAATAATCCTATAAAAATATAATAAAATAATAGGTTTGATACAAAATATATCATATGATTTATAAAAAAATTAATGGTGCGAAATAAAAATTTAATGGTACGAAATAAAAATGATTGATTATCTTTGAAACATATGAAATAGAAACAAATCGATTAAATTAAATTAAAGAATGAGTGGGGGCTCCGAAAGCACATGCGGGATCATACACAGTATTAAAAGAATTAAAAAGAAAAATAATAATAGCTTTATATAATATATTATAATATATATTAAAATATATATATGCGATTCGGTTCGATTTGGTTCCGTTTTGAAAAATCAATCTAAAATCCGATCCAATTTGAATGGTTTTCATAAAATGTCATCCAAACACATCGAATATTATTCATTTTTGTGCGGTTTTCGATTTTGTTGGATTGGTTTGTAGTTTTAATTTGAATCACTTTAGATTTGAACACGCCTACATTAATTGAAGCCATAAAAAATGTGTGGTCTAAACTAAAAAAATGTTTGGGTTAAATATGTTTTTAGTCCCTACATTTTGCACCCCTTTGTAAAATAGTCCCTTCATTTCATTAAATGTTTTTAAATGTTCATCCGATCATCAAACGGAATGCTGATGTGACATTTTTTTATCCTTTTAAATGGATTGGGCCAAACGAAATGGGTAAAATAACCCGACCCGGATCCAACCCATTTCAGTTTTGTTTCCAATCCCTAAATTTATGCCATTTCTTCTTCTTCTTCTTCCTCCATTTGCTATCTCTCCAACCCAAATCTAAGCTTATCCTATTTCCTTTTCTTCCCCTTGTCATCTCGCCTCTCTCTAGAACCTAAGCTACCCTAAACCTTTTCTTGTCTTTCCTCCCAAATTAAATCAACATTAACTTGGCCAAATCTAAGCTTATGGAAAATGATTTTGATGCTGATAGATTTCTGGCAAGTGTACCAAAACGCTATCGAAGTAGTAAATAAAGATCGAATCCATAGGGACCATGCGTATTTTCAAATCGTATCTACGTTATATTTTTAGGATGAAGAAAGGGTATTTAAATATTTGATTTGTCTATTTTGCATAAAAAGATAAAATATTTGTTACGGAAAGACTTGTTTAGAAAATAAGAGAGATGAGATCAGATCCTTCGAATCCTCTAAGTTCCCCTAATTGGTATACCGCACCTATTTGTTATGAATCTTCTTCTAATTTATGATGATTAACAAAATAGCTCTAATCAATCCCTTGAATTAGAACCCTCTTCTCAAACTACAGCCCCCAATCCCTTGGGTGGTCTAATAATTCTTTAAGGTTTTACCGAACGTTAACCTATTATCACTAACAAACGATTATCTATTCCTAGACTAACCCTGTTTATTAGAACAATTCAATTAGGTCTAAGTCGAACGCCATGGTCAGTGGTCATTCGTTCTCACAAAATCAGGTTATATGTGATCAAGATATAAAAAGCATTAAGAACAATTGAATTGAATAAACTAGAATTGAATTCATACACAAAATAGAGTTTCACAGCAACATGTGTCAATTAGGGTTACAAAGATTCATCTCGGATCTAATCTCTAAGAGATTTAGCTACTCATAATCGAGTTTACACATAGCATAATCAATGATTGAAATAAAACATACATGAATTGGTAAAAGGTTGAAGAAATCGCCCTTCTAGCCGTCTCCGATGTCTCAAAATCGCACCTTGCTCTCCAAAATCGTAACTCCTGGTCTTCAGTTTGAGTGCAGTATTTATAGAAGTTTTTGGGCCTGACCCAGCAAAATCGCGCCGCGCCTTGTTAATTGGCGTGCCGCGATTTCATTCAAACAGAGATGTTGTAATTTCCTTTCCAAAATCGCAGCACGGCTTAATGAATGGCGCAACACGATTTGGCCTGGCATAACTTCAGTTTTTCAGCTTTTTGTACTCCAGAACAGTATAAATTGCATGAGAACTCTATCAAAATGTCACAATAAGTCCTAAAAATTACATAATGACAGGATGTCATCAGATGCCTTATTATTAAATGAAGAAAATCTCCAAGAAGAAAAGAGTTACCTTCCATTCAAGTCCTTACGAAGAGTAGTTCTATTATTGTTTGTGGATAAATCATAACCAAACCCTTTGGTTGTATAAGATGTAGATGAAGAAGAGGGTGTGCCAAAATGAAGGAATTTCGAATCCCTAATTTATGAAAAATTGAAAAATGATGGAAGAGAGATGATGACGATGATGTTGGATGGTGTTATTGTTATAGTGAGAACGTCGAAGAAGAAGAGGGATTGATTTACTTTTTAATTTTAATTTTTTAAGTGTGATAAATAATAAATTAATTTTTTTTATTTAAATTAGGATTTTAATATGTGGCATGACATGTCATTAATGAGGCCATGTGGCTTCCTAGTGGTGTCTATGTGGCATGTTCCGTTTGCCCGGTCAGCAAAAATAGACGTCAGGGACCAATTTTGTTAACGATGGAAAAATCTAGGAATTTTAAAAGCATTTAATGAAATGCAGGGACTATTATTCAAAGGAGGGTAAAATGTAAGGACTAAAAACATATTTAACCCAAAATGTTTTAGTCATTACTATAAGCATGTGGAAAATATGCATAAAATATGTAAGGTCCGGGGTTCAAACCCTGACCACCACAAAAAAAAAAACATATGGAAAATAAAAAATTAGTAAAATCTACATCATATAATTGCCAATAATATATTTATTCAAAAAATAATATTTGCCAATAACATATAGCATGGCATTAGTGCACACTAGTATATTTCATAAAATACTTTAATAAAAACATATAAATAAGTATTAACCTATAGGGAACAGATCATCTCCCGTTAAGTTTTTCTCCTGTTATCTCCTGTGCAATCTCAGCCTTTCATTCTTTATAAAGACAGATCAACGGCTATGAGTAAACCAATTAAATTAGATAGATTTTGTTTAACACATTTCTCTTCTTCCTACACAGTGGTGGTCCCTTTTCCTTTTCCTTTTCCTTTTCCTTCCTTCCTCTCCCATTCTCTATGTATATTTTCTGTTATTGTTCTTTTTAATCAGATTTCTGTATTGTTTAAGATGGCTTTCCATTTGTTATTATTCGAATTAACCTAATTTGAAATTTACTTGATGAAAAATGGTTTAGTTGATTGTCAACTGAATTTTAGATATTCAATAAAGGGAAGCAACAAGAAAGAAATCAATTAATCAAATTAATAAGAAAGGGGAAGCAAACTGAAGTTTAACACAGAAGAAATTATACACAAAGTATGGGAGAATGACATTCCCAACTCGACAATTCTCCACCGCCGCACTACTCCACCATTGCACTTCCCCCCACATGTTTCGTTTGGATCTGGGCAAGGGTTGCCGCTGCTTCAACCACAAATTCCCTCTCCGGTCGCGAATCACGGTTGCTAACAGTGCTGGGTGTTACTTTATTGATAGAGACGCCCATGAATGACCCATTAAAAACAAAGAAACAATGATAAAAAAGGTAGTTACTTTATGGGTCTGTGCTGAAGGTAGATGTTGATTTTGTTGAAGTTTTGTGGTAGCCAAAACGAAATGACATAGACAGAACAGGAAATAGCCAAAATGACGTCTCATCTATGTGTTTTATTTCTATCCATTGATTTGTTATTTAAATAAATGAAGGGTTGGGATCTGTTCACAGGAGGAAACTGGAGAGAAAACACACTGGAGACAATCCATTCCCCTATAAACACCAATATAAGGCGTTACTATCGATGCAATCCAAAGTTTTCCATCCTTCTCTTCCACTTCACTAATGTTCTTTTTGGTCTTCCTTTCCAAATCTTTCAAGTTTCAAGGTTTCTAATATTTCCCCTTCATCACTCAGCTTTACAGCTGATGAATACATCAACCCAAAACTGGCCATATGAATTTCTCCTTATATTGTCGGGAAAACCTGGAAGATCAACAAAAGTATTGACTTTACCAGCTTTTGGTCCATGAAGCCAAAGCCGAAGAATCCTGCAATTTGAGGTTTCAGCTACGAGAAGAAATGAACCATCTTTACTTAATGCAACACCATTTGGAAATGCAAGCCCTCTTAATAAGACCTTCACTTCTTTCGTTGACTTATCATATTTCATTAACCTCCCAGACTTGTCTCCACTAACAAATAAAAGTGTATATTGCCTGCAAATTAAAGTGACCAACATATAGATTATTCCATTACTATTTTTGTTGTTGTTGAAAAAGCCAAACTATGTCACCCAAATTGACACCGTTGAAAGAATCAAATTTGAGACATTGAGACACTGTAATGTCCCAAGCCAACACCACAATCCAACTCAAACAGTTTCATTAAATTTTTTTATATGACATGTATTTACATTGATTTCTCAAACATTATTGACGTGTAATATTCTAGAAAAAACCTTAGCTTTATAAAAGAGATACTAGTTGATACACAACTTTAATGTAGATGTCGACTAAAAACATGGTTGAATATTTATTTATTTGATCCGGGCTTAACAAGGAAATATTATTCAGTGAACTGACGTACAAGAATAAATTCTAAAATTCATTTCATACTCTAAAGTGACAGGTCAACATTATAATTACTATATGAAAATGTTAACGAGTGTCTCCGGGACACTCTATAAGACCCTTAAATGTTAATTTTTTTTATAAAAATATGTATAATCAATGCATTGAAAATCAATATATTTGACTTTTTTATAAAAAAGTTTATTCTTTTAGAATTTTTAAAGAGTATTCTAGAGACACTCGTTAATAAGACCCTTACAATATTAAGGGTATGCATGGGTCTAGGAGGGCATGGTAGGCAAGGACTTCAGAAAAAAAAAAAAGGAATATGTAAATGAAATGAATTTGAAGGGGAAGACTTTTGAAGGGTTTATTCTTTTTAATATATTTTTTTTGAAGAAGTATTCTTTTTAATATATAATAATACACAATTCCTCTAATTTGGAAACTAAAAAATTGTATTGGAGGAGAATTTTGAATGATTTTAAATGACTCAGATAACTTCTTCAAATCCAACCTATAATGTTATAATACTTAAAAAAATAAAAATATATTAATGGTAAGCATTCATTTATCTTTATCTACTAAAGCACTCTTAAAAATGGCTATGATTTCTCTCTTTCTTACTATCTTTATCTTTATCTACTAAATCGAAAAGTTTAGAGATGTAAATGTGAAATTGGAGAAATTCCAAGTCGGAACCAAGGAAGGGAAATGGAGTCATTACTCATCAATGGTGAATTGAATTTACAGATATAACACGTCAAATTAAAAAAGAGTCATGCTAACATGTGTTTTTAGGGCATATGTTAAATATTTATTACAAAACATCAACTTTTAATCTCTAGAAGAATGAATTTGCACAATTTTCTAGATAAATTTTTTATTTTAGCTTCTTTAACATATGCTCTAAGAATATAAGTTAACATTTCTCATTAAAAAAATACAAAGTGTCATTTTTTTATGTGAGGAGAGCCTTTTTTTTATTCTTTCAACAAGACTTTTTTTCTTTTTTGTTGAGGCCTTTTTTTATGGAGGCTTTTTTTCTCTCAGTATATTTTTATTTATTCTTTAGACTTAAAATCCTTGCTTGGATCAATTGGGTCTTGAGCTGACTCTAGTATCGAGGCTATCAAGACACGAGAAATACACAACATAGATGACTCAGGCATTTGATATTCTTTTATAGATGAAAGAAGCAATAAAACAAGTATATCGAAGAAGGGTTAAATATGTTTTTGGTCCCTATAAATATACCAATTTTTCGTTTTAGTCCCTCTAAAATTTTCCTTCAACTTTTAGTCCTCAAAAATTTTTCCATCTTCACTTTTGTTCCCTCTTTTAAAGTAAACTCATATGTAGAATTCATATTTTTTAATCAAATTTTGCAGAAAAATTTATAATATTATAAAGATCTCTCCCAAAAAAAATTAGAATTTTTTACTAAAACATGAATTAAATACGAATTTTTACATGTTTGGTGGTAAAAAAATCATATTTAATTTATGTTTTGTTAAAAAAATCTAATTTTTTTTGGGAGTGATTTTTACAATATTCTCCACATTTCTGCAAAATTTCATTGAAAAATACAAAAATTTACTTAAAAATAGGGACCAAAAGTAGCGATTGAAAATTTTATAAGGACTAAAAGTTGAAGGAAAATTTTAGAGGGACTAAAACAAAAAGTTGATATATTTATAGGGACCAAAAACATATTTAACCCATCGAAGAATGGTACATAACTCACATAATGAAAATTTGTTTTTATAAAGGTACTGTGTAGAGAAAACATTAAGCACGTTTTTGTTCCACTCAATGTAATTGAATGCTATTAACTACGCAAGTGGAGATTGGTCGGCACACCTCGAGGAGAAATACAATCTCAGATCCCAATTTAATACCACCAAGCTAACTCAAGTGAGTTTATTTTTCAACCATTAACTTCAATCAATGTCCTTTTTTAATTACTACAAGGGAAATGCTAATTGTGTCCTTAAAGTATAAGCTAATGAGTCAAAAATAGAAATATTTTGATAAATTGAATGCACGAAATTCGAGAGATTACTTTTACTTTTAGATTGCTCAACATGTGCCCTTATGATACAGTACAAGTTAACATTAACACGACCCTTAATACAAGGGAAATACTAAAGAATGTCATTTGGGTATATTGGTTTAGAGAACAAAAATAAATATATATTATATTGGAAAATTGTGAAATTACAACATTATTTTTTACAAAGTTAATTCTTTTGGTTTCTTATCGATGCTATTAGGACATTCATTCTTAATTTTATAATTTTTTTATTGTTATGAATGAATTATGTGAAGACAATATTACCTTATAAGTGAAGTCATATTGTTGGGTTAATTAAGTAAATGATCCTTATAAATATTCAGAATTTTGTTTTTAGTCCCTACAAAATAAAATCACACCTTTTAGTCCCTATAAAATTTTCCATCAACATTTTTAGTCTCCATAAAATTTTCCATCAGCTTTTTTAGTCCCTATAAAATTTTTCCATCAACATTTTTGGTCCCTAAAATGCTTAAGAAAAATGTCACAGGGACTAAAAAGTGTGATTTTATTTTGTAGGAACTAAAAACAAAACTATGAATATTTATAGAAACTAAAAACTTAATTAACCCTGCATAAATATTTAAGGATTAGTTTTTTTTTTTAAGCAAAACAAAAGTTAAATTAAAAAGTATGGTCGGCTGACCCCCGCTGCCCCACATTGTATCTGTTCATGCATGTTACCATGTTCGGTTGATAATTGTGTATTATTTGAGTTGTTGCGTACTTCCTCCGGTCTCAAATATAAAAAAAGATTCATTTTTTAGATTTATTGAGTAGTTAATGTATATGGTCTACATTGTAAAGCAGATACATTAATTATTCAATAAACCTAAAAAAGGAATCTTTTCTTATATTTGAGACCGGAGGGAGTATCATTTACTTAGGTTGTTCGATTTACCCCTAAGCATTTTAATATTTCTAAGTAGGTTGTGTAGGATTTTTAATATGCAACATTTTTAATATTTTCTAAGTTTAAGTGAATTTTGACTGTGTAATTTTTTAAGTTTAAATATGTAACATTTTTCTGACAAGATATATATCATATTTATATGACAAGACTATCTTTGCAAAACAATTACATATATCTTTCCTTTAAAAATTACATATATTATTTTTAAATTAATTTTTAACACTTAATTTTTATTTTTTTTTATAGAAGTCGGGAATTTTATTGATAGAAAACAGAGTACAAGAATTTGAGGACCGAACCAAAACCCATTTAAACGATTACATAAAAAAAAACCAAAATACAATAACAACTCAAATATAAAGCAAAATAACTCCAATATAAGTACAAAGTAAATCAAAGGCAAACTAGTTACAGAACCTTAACAAACCTGAAGTTATTAAATCTCTAACAAAGAAAGGGTATACAAATCCTGGCAAAGAGCACATGAGATCAAGTTGATCCATGCTTAGCTAGAGCACATGAGATGCGTAATGGCCTTCTTTATACTCCATCTGATCATATTTATGAACAAAAAGCAATTTTTTTAGGTTTAACGAATACATAATGTATTTGATATGTTATTAGACCAAATATATAGGTATTCAATGAAGCTAAAAAGTAATTTTTTTACTTATAAATGTAATAGGAGGGAATAAGTGTGATTGCAAATTGCAAATGCTATTCAAGCTTCTCGCCAAATGTAACCAATTTCTCCATCTATTTTTGATTTTACAAGGGACTAATATAATGTCATTAGTGAAAGCAAGATTAACAGCTTGCGAGTCAGATTCTATGCATAAGTTCCTACTTCCTCAAACAAATATTATGAATGTTTAAAATTTAGGTTAATTAAGTTTAGTTCCTGTAAATATCTTCAATTTTGTTTTTAGTAACTATAAAAAGAAATCAGATTTTTTAATTCCTACAAAATTTTCTGTCAGCAATTTTAGTCCCTACCGTTAGATGAGGTTAACAGAGGTGATGTGGCACTGACACATCAAATTTTTCGATGACATGACATATGATGTAATAAGCAGTACGACACGTGGAATGCTGAATAATATTTTGTTTTTACTATAAGAAAATAAAGAAATTAAATTTTAATTAAATTTTTTAGTGGTTAAATTATAAAAATGAAAACATAGCCAGATTTGGTTTTTTATTTTTTATTTCTTATCGTAACAAGGAAAGAACAACCAAAATCTAAATAGTAAAATAGGATCGAAAACTTATGGTTAGTAGGTTTGCAAAACTGAAAATTGCAATACGAAATCAACTAGTGACGAAGGCTCGAAGGTTTTGTTTGTTGTTACATTTTCAGATTCGAAGCCTTGAAGGGGGTGAAGTATTAAATGATGAATAAATAGGGGAGATGTGTTGAGATTGTTTTGGTGATGAAACCGAGAGTAAATTAAGCTGGAGAAGACGAGGATATGGATGGAATAGGAGATTGGGTTTGATGGGAAGAAGATGAAGGCGAGGGAGGAGATGCACATGAATGATATAATAGGGAGGGGTCGCTCGAGAAGAAGAGAAGAGAAAAGAAAAAGTTAAAAAGAGCCCTAATATATTCAAAGAAAAAACATTTTTCTTAATTGTGTATTCAAAATATTTTTTTTGAAAGGGTATTCAAAATATTGAAACTTCAAAAATAATTTTTTCCTACATAAAATATATAAATTATTTCTTCTTTTAAATCATTAACAAGTGCCCTTCAAACAATTGTTAGCCAAATTCATTTATTTAATATACTCTCATTGCATGGAACAACTCTTTGTGAACGTAAATGCATCATAAATTCATAATATACTCCCTCTTCGGTCATATTTATAATTACAAAAATCATAATTTTTTACGTTTATTAAATATTTAATGTATTCGGTTTATATATAAACTAGATATATTAGTCATTTAATAAATTTAAAAAATGATTTTTTTACTTATTAATGTGACTGAAGAGAATACGTCGTTGCATGTTCGTCCAAGTCGTCTTAACTCTTAATTTAACTCATCTACATTGCTAAAAAAAGTAAAACTCATGAGCTCGAAAGCCACCATATATGACTAATTCCAAATCGGCTGAATTAATGAAGAAACGGATGACAGGTCAAACATTACAAGCCTATGAGTTTATGATCAAGTCCAAGCTTACCCCCACAAGACTACTATTGCGGCATGCTTGGCCATAAGAAACAACGCTCGAAGAGGCTATTTAAATCCAAATCGGCTGAATAATTGTAGCATTAAATGATCTGATGTTTGCTTATACGTACTCAACAGCGAAAAGTGACGTTTGTTTCCTACCACTAAGACCATCTTCAATGGGAACGTCTTAACCATATAAGACTCGATACCTATTAGATACCTTTATTGGGGAGAATCTTTTTCAGGGTCTTGTAAAACCCGAGATCTTATTTAAGACCCCACTTTTAAGCGGGACCCTCACTTTTTTAATATTAAAAAATGAGCAATGCTATATCTCTAGAAAAATAACATCAAGAATTCTTCAAGAATAAAGAGCAGTCATTCACAATGCACTATTTGCCACAATTTAAGGAGGTGTGGCTGAAAAATAAGAAGTGAACAAATAAATCATGCAATTAAAACTTTCTAGCTGTGTTTTGAAAAATTCTTGATGCTATTTTTTCTAGAGAAATGACATTTTCCTTAAAAAATTGAAATGTAATGATATAAAGTTATTAATACTTGATTAGTGGATCCCATTTAAGAAATTTTTGTGAGATGCTGGGTTGAAGGGATTGAGTTCTTATTAGGTACTACTATTAAAAAATTGAGTAATGCTAATGACACTCTCTTTTCAACACTCTCTCTAACACACACATTTTTATTGGATGAAACTAATGTATGTCCCACCACTTTAAGTGGAACCCATTTCTAATGTGTAAGACTCACCTTGATTTAAACCAATAATGAAGTGAGTGTTTGAGAGAGTGTTGAAAAGAGGGTGTTGCTAGCACTACTCTAAAAAATTATACTCCCTCTGTTTCTTTTTAATTGTCACTTTTACAGAAATTTTTTGTTCCTATTTAACTGTCACTTTCAAAGTTCAATGCAACATTTATGAAATGTACACGTAGGACCAGTGGTGGATCTTGAGTTTTTTTGTTGGGGGTGCCAAATATTTATGAAATGTACATTGAACCATTTCAATAAAGCAAACAAAACTATGAGTTTGTGTAGTGGTTCAATTTCTTGAACATAACATTGAGGACAGTGGTTCAAGTCCCGACAGAATCATTTTTTTAACAAAATACAGAATCATTTTTTTGAACAAAATATTATTAATACAATTGAAATATAAAAAAGAGAGCATAGGAGGGGATCAAACCCACGCCTGTTGGGAAACTAGGCGCTTACATATCCACTGGGACAACCACAAATTATGTCAAATGATAAGCATAATATGGTATTTATAAAAAATCTGGGGGGTGCAGTGGCACCTGTGGGTCTCCATAGAGATCCGTCACTGGACCCATTTAAGAATCCAAAAATGAGTGTCTCCGTTATTGATGCTCTAAGTAGGTTCCACCATCATTAAATTTTCTTTACTTTTTGTGTGTTTATCTCTCCAAATGGATCAAATGGAGAAAGTTATAAATGAAGAGGATCCAAACCCGTTTTAATATTCACTTTTTTATTGATTTAAATCAATGTGGATCTATATTTTAGAAATGAAATCTATATAAAATAGCGAGACATATAGCTCAAGTCCCGACAGATTCATTTTTTTGAACAAAATATTATTAATACAATTGAGATATAAAAAAAGAGCATAGGAAGGGATCGAACCCACACATTGGGAAACTAGGCGCCTACATATCCACTGGGACAACCACAAATTATGTGAAATGAAAAGCATAATATGGTATTTATAGAAAATATGGGGGGGTGCAGTGTCTCTATTGTTGATGCTCTAAGTAGGTTCCACCATCATTAAATTTTCTTTACTTTTCGTGTGTTTCTATCTCTCCAAATTGATCAAAGGGAGAAAGTTATAAATGAAGAGGATCCAAACCCGTTTTAACATTCACTTTTTTATTGATTTAAATCAATGTTGATCTATATTTTAGAAATGAAATCTGTATAAAATAGTGAGACATATAATAGTTTCATCCAATAAGAGAATGATTGTTAGATAAAGTGTTCAAAAGAGAGTATTACTAACATGCAAGCATGAGTGTTGTAACACCCCGTTTTCCCAACGTAAAAATTTCATAAATAAATCAGAGTTTTTCAACTTTAAACGGAATGCTACACTTCTTAAAAATTCATAAACTGAATAAATAACAATTTATTCTTCAAAATCATTTAACATAAGTAATTCAAAACTTCGCAGCGGAAATTAGTTCAACAATAAAAATAATCTTTGGCACGCAGGCCTCAACATAAAAATCTCATAAGTCTTGTTCAACATTTATTCATAAAAATCCATAAACGTAAGGAATAGAAATAGAAGACATAATCCCATCCCGTTACGTATCAGAGCACCTAAGACACACTTGTGAGGAGTCCACTCACGACCGCAACTAATCCTGGTTACCTGCAAGTTACCCATACGAAGAGCAACATTTCCAAGCAGAGGGGTGAGATTTCTCAAACAATAATATTAAGCATATAAATCATATAAAGTACATTCAACAACTTAAACATCTTATAATTCATTAATCATATCTAATAACTTAAACTTCCTTAACTAGTGTCATTATCCTTCCTACATTAGTCATATACTTCATCAAGTAATCTCAATTATTATTCATAAAACATCTTATCTTAAATCATGAACATAAGCATCAATATCTAACACCAAATATAATCGTAAGCATCATCATATAATTCACATAAGTATCATTATCAAAACATAGCATTTATCGAAAACAACTTCATAATCAAGTTCATAATCAACTTCATAAACAAACATCATCATTAAATCATAACCATCAAATCACAATCAAACTTCATAATCAAACCTCACTTAACTCGACAATGCGACTCAACTCGACTATGTAACTCTTAACACCTCAAATCATCTTAGCATCTTGACAACTTAACAACTTGACAACTCGACAACTTCACATCTTAAATCATCTTAAAACTTCTTGATATGCAAATGCATTTGGTACCAATACAGAGCATCAAGCTCCCAACCAACTTATATGAGCGTAAATAGGCTCTTCAGAGCATCAAGCTCCCAACCAACTTATATGAGCGTAAATAGGCTCTTCAGAGCATCAAGCTCTCAACCAATCGTGTGAATGACTAAGCATTCCAGAGCATCAAGCCCCCAACCAACGTATATGAGTATGCAATGGACTCAACTTCCTACAACTTAGACAACTTCATGAACATCTATGACATCCTAACATCTTGATATCTTGACAACATAACATCTTAATAACTTGATGACTTCATAACGACTTGACGACTTAACAACTCTTATCATCTTAACGTCTTAACATCTTAACATCTTGACAACATATGGATCACATAAATAATTCATGTCATATCATAATATAACAATATCAAATGATAATAAACAACATCATAAAACATCATATTCATCAATCATAAACAACTTCATATAACATCGTAATTAAACATCAACAATAATTCACTATGTATCTTTGTAAAAACATAATAAATTATCCACAACAGATTTTCATGTCAAACCAAAGCTATTGGAAAGATATCACAAATATCAACAACTGTCATGTTTACAACAAAGATCAATTCAAAACAGAAACATATGAACAAAACGCAAAAACATGAAACAGAGAAGGCTGTCACCGTACAATTTTGCTAAGACCTCCCTATAGTATTTTCATCATAACTCAAAGACCAAACATCATTTTCACGTCAAACCAAAGCCACTGGAAAGCTAACAAAATTATCTAAAACTTTCATGTTTACGCCTAAGACCAATTCTGTACCGATCAGTACCAGTTTTTATTTTAAATTCGGAAATGTTGTGCTGAAAGTCCATAAAAATTCATTGTGACTTACGTGCAGTAATTTGATCATAACTCAAGTTCTATAAATCCTATTGACGTGAGACCAACGACATTAGAAAACTAACATCCATACCTACAACTTTCGTGTTTACACCTAAACCCAGTTCGGAACTTAAACTTGTCAAACTGAGACAATAAAAACGCGTTTTGCACATTGATAGCAAAATCGCAATTCAGCTGCGATTTCGCTTTGGGGAAATCTTTTCCACTTCGTATTCGATCCAATACTCTCCAAACTTGACCCTAATCATTACCCTATGATTACCCTATCATTAGAACACTAATTATTCATCAACTTACTGTATGCAAATTCAAAAGGTTCTCAAATCTATTAACAACCTATTACAATTATTAAACCCTAATTCTTAAACTCACCAACATCTCATCCAATCCCATGGTTCTAACATCAAAACTACATCCAATAATCATCCTATGGGTTATCTAAGGACTGTATACAATTTCTACATCAATTCAACAAGTTTTCATCATCTAATCATCTAATTTCTCTCAAAACCCTAATTCTCAAATTCTCACAAACTTTCCCCAACTTGTTAGATGCAATCTAATGATTTAACAACTTAATATTAATGCAAGATAGTCTCACCCTCACCTTAGATTAATTCCTGAATCAGCAGCAGTGTTCTTCTTTCCTAAGGTATTCTCCTCTTCTCTTGACTTTTCTCTTCTCTTCTCTTCTTTCTTGTTCTCCTCTTTTCCAAAAAAGCGATTTTAGGGTAAACTCTTTCTAACCTAAGCTTCTCTATTTATAATACTAAAATATTCTTCCCAAATCTAATTAGGCCCAACAACTTACTCTTCTTTCTATTCTAACCCCCAAATCCACTCACACTAATAATCCTCATATTCTAATAAATAATATTTCTCTACTAAATATATAATAATACACCAAATAACAAATATATATCTATAACAATTAACAAATATATTATACTAGTAAATACCAACATATAACATAACAAAATATCACTCAACAAAATATATTAACTAAATTATAAAAAGACATCTAATCTCAACAAATCATATATCCGTCATATACATCATATAAATATATAAATATATTCTAAAACTAATTAAAATAATTAAATAAAAAGGAGGGCGTTACAAGTGTGCTTCACGCACGAGAGTCCATGGAGACAAAATTAACTAGAGATTCGTTTGGATGACTTAATTTTGAGCTTATACTTTATACTAAACAGTTTAGACAGATAAATAAGATTTTATATATTATTTGTAAGTTTGTCAAAGTAGTTTTTCATTAGTGAGAACATATGAATTAACTTAAAAGTTCATTTATTTGTATAAGCAATTTTTTAATATGTTCAAAATCAATCAATCCAAACGGACATTAGATTAATATTTGAAAGGTTAAATATGTTTTTTTATTGGTGCAAATATTCAAACTTTTCGTTTTAATTTTTATAAAAAATTTCTTTGACTTTTAATTCTTTAAAATTTTCATATCGGCACTTTTGATCATTGCTTTTAAATAAGCTTGTGTATCAATTGAAATTTTAATTTTTTTCAAAGTCATTTTAGTACATTATAAAATTCTCTCTTGCAAAAGCTTGAATTTTTTTAACAAGAACTAAAATAAATAAAAACATTTAATTCAAATTTAATCCATGTTTCGTTAAAAATTTCTAATTTTTTTTTTTGGAGAGATTCTTATAATATTTTAAACATTCATGTAAAAATCTGTTAAAAAAAATATGAAGGGTACACATGACCTAACTTAAAAGCAAGGACCAAAGAAAATTCATATAATAGTGAGGAATTAATTGTTAGATAATTACATATTGTCTAACAAAAGATCTGATTTCTAAAATATAGATCTTCTATTTCCATAAATTGAGGAATTAATTGCAGCTTTGGCTGATGGCTTTGGCTGAATTAGCATTTATAATATTCTCAAATATTATAAATGTTGCACCTTAGAATATAGAACATCACACCACATGGCTGATTTACTCCGCTAAAAGATAAGAGCTGATTTAATTTAGCATCTTTAGAACCCGTTCATTTATAAATATTTGAGACAAACAAATTTAAGCTATGATTTGGCCTGCGTGCCAAATCTTAATAACCATATGATTTTGGTTTTTGAAAGGAACATATGAATCTGCTATTATTTTTCATTCTGTGTTGCTAATCATTTGGCAAGAACATATGAAGTGTGTTACATATTTTTGCAAGTGGGCATACTTATGGAATCACATTGTAGCTTACTTTATATCAAGGTACTTTGCTATGTTCTTCTCTATTGACTTCAACCAAGGCACGGGTATTTTCTCATTTCTCTATAGTTTTTTTTTTTTGAGGAATCATTTCTATAAAGGTGTTTGCTCATTATCTGTATCATTTTATGAAGGCAGAGTGACGTATGAGAACGATCAGAATCTTAAGGCGACTAAGCTTGGTTTGTGGCTTCTAGGGACAAAGGAAAATGAGGAAGAAACAACATTATCTATTAGAGTCTGCTCTACATGTGTAATGTCTTCCTTTTTCATATTATTTCAAGTTGCAAGTAATTTAAATTGAGTTTTAAGGTAGTTTTCTTTGACTGCTATAAGGAGCTTATTTCATAAGGTTATACTTAGATGTGTATATTTTTTATCCAAGCTTATTTTGGGTTTCTGTGGTGACTTTATCAAAATCACGGTGCGCCACCGTGATTTAGAAAAAATTATAGGGTGCAGCTTTTACAATAACCATTATTCTATCCTTTGTGTGCATTTAAAAAATTAACTAATGATTTGCCTAAAGTTTCTAATTTGTTTTACTGGTCTGATTACAGTCGCTCTCTCTGATAATTTTCTACAACTATCGAAGATTTGGTTGAATCAGCTGAGGTTAATTATTTTGTTCATGATTTTCGCAAGATTACTCTTCATTCTACTGTTTTATGCCAAAATTAATTTATTTTGTGTGTGTAACAATGTTGCTTCATAGATGCTTCAGTTCAGTGTTGGCAAGAACCTGTGAGTTTAAGACTGGTATAGGATGGTCTATCAGGCATACAGTAAATGTGCATCGAGAGTTATTACTATTATTGTGAAGATTTTATGTGAAAAATGACAAGGTCTGCAATTCTGAGGCAAGTTAAATAATCTCTAATTTTAACTTAAAAGTGTATTGTCGATAAGTTTATACTTTTTTTTTTTCTACAATCAATGATTTAGGATACTACTGAAGGATGTTTTCTTTTTAAGCTTGAATCTCATGGATTTGATATTTGCTCTAGAGTAAACCATGTGAATCTGTGGATGCCTATTTTATCTTTCGATGAACAGCAGCGACATCCAATTTGAGTTTTCTATATCAACTCATATTTTGTATGTTTAAAAAAGATAGATATTCACCCAAATAAATAATGGAAATCCATTTCATCTTAATTTTATATATGATAGTAATTGCTATCATGATTCTCAATCTTTTTGTATGATGGACAACCAATTAAGTTAACAATCCTTAATCAACACATGGTTGACATTTACTTGCCGTGCATCGAAAAAAATTATGGTAAGCTAGAAGTTTGATCATGTCAATGTATATGGTTGTTGAATATATGGTATGGTAGACTATTATCCATTTTTACCCTCAGTTGCAGGGGTAATAGTTGCTGAATAAATTATGGTTGTTGAACTTTGGTCTGTTAGTAAAATGAGTATGTGGTAAAATAGCTATCAATGAATGTGGTCAGAGATTACGCGCTTTCTGAATGGCAGTTTATCAGAGTTTAAAAAATATACATGAAAAGGACATTGAAAAAAGTTTAGTTTCATTAGTTTATACCAGATGTTATGAACAAAAACTCTTCAAAACAAATTCATGGAAACCCTTCAATCACATTAAGTCCTTATCTGTTGTATCATTAAATTTAATGATTGGATGAGTGAGGGTCATTCATGTTCTGATGTGAATGATGCAGAAATGGATACATGAGGATGCGCAAATCATGTATATTGTAGGTGCCATAGTGTCATGGTTAAACCAGATGTCCATAAAAATGGCTGATATACCTGAGCCTTTTTTTTTTGTCACATTTTTTTTGGAAATTAGGTTAAGGTTTTACCATCTACAAGCAAGCTCTTATATAGCAAGGTTATCAATCTGAGTGTGTTTATAAGGATGCCTGTCAATTAAATCCATTCATTATGATTTCAATTGGATGTGAGCTATAGGCTATCAGAAGGATATTTGCACAATTTGTTAAAATGACACAATGGACTTGCTTGCACGTTTTACCACATATTATGTAATTAGTGCACTCTATTCTATGTTGTCATAGTTTTTTATTTATTTAAGCAATCACGATTTCTCTTGCACAGGTTTATGTTATCAATGAGATAAGTACTCATCATTTCTCTAAATACATGTGAAGGTGTTGGCATGGTTTGATTTCCCTTGAAGGGCGGCTGCATTCCCCCATACATAAGCCACTACCATTTTGGATAATCATGATTATCACTTCCTGTGATTGTTTTGTAAAACTTCAGGTAAAGTTCCTAAATCTTTAGTCTTAAAACTTTTATGTCAACTATAGTGTTTTTATATAAAATTCATCATATATTGATTTCAACCTCTGAAGTATCATGAACTCGATTCGAGATGTGACTATTTTTAGTGGTGAAATCGAGTAGTTGTGATGTGATGAAGTGTAGTATTGATCAAGTGATGTTGATGGAGTTTTGTGCAGAAATGAAGAAATTAATAGGGAATACTTCTATGATATGGCTGAGTTCAAGCAAAGGGGTCGACTTCATCTGAAATTATTGTTATTTTTATGAAATTGCATTGCAGGTTTGTGAAGATGAACCTTTATCAATTATATTAAAGGTGCAAGCACAAATGAAGATAGTTTTTTTGGTACCTGTGTTGAAGCTAGGCTCCCATAAAGGATAAGTATACAAGACTCTCAAAGTGGGTTGGAAAAGTGGGCAAATGTTTAAGTCTTCCATATAATTAGTGTACATAATGAAATTTTCTGTTATGTTGCTTTGATAGTGGATTGTACTAAAAATGAGGGGTGAACATCATGATGTGCTCTTACTTATTGCATGTAGGTGGGCAGTGGCTCTGTTGCTGTCATGACAGTGCAGCACCTGTTTCACCTGTTTTTTTTTTCTGGTTCGGCACCTGTTTCTGCTGCTGTTTTTTGACTGATCTCTCCGCTTCAGGTGCTTGGGGGGTTCCGGTTTTTAGTGTTGCGATTTCCGCAGGTTGTGGCATAGTTATGGGTCTGAATTTCGGTGGTTATTATTGGATTTCAGTGTCATATCTTACGCTATTTCGCTTCGTTTCGTTAGTGGGGCTGTTATGAATTTGTGTGGGATTATAGTTTTGGTTGTTTGGGTGGATGTTACGCATATATGCGGCCTCTTTGTTTTTATTTTCCACCGTCTCTTAGCGTCTTGCGAGTGTTTTGGTTATCCATAATATTTTGCTGATTCAAAAAAAACTTATTGCCACTTAAGATCCTTTTCACATTGATATTTTTTTGGCTATACTTAGTGTTTGATTATATTAGTGCACATTTGAAGCTTCAATTTTTTTTAGTTTTTTTTTATACTTAGTAATATCTTTTGTAATTTTTTTGTTGATCCTTATTCCCTTAAAGTAAAGCATTTTTTCACTGATGTTAACAGTATGAATGCATGATTCAATGATATTGAAATCGCTATAAAAAAATATGATATTGAAACCATTGTCCATTTGAAAAAGCTATTGAATGAATGATTATTTATTATATTTTGCTAATATGAATGAATGATTAAATGACATAGCAAATCATTTATGTGATTGCTACTATTTTTAAGCGTCTTTCTAACAATTGCTTCAATGATCCATAAAATGAAAAATTGGGTTAAAAATAATTGTGTGTTTTGTCAAGTAATAATTATACCATCTTTTCTTCCAAAAAATTACACCACTTTTCTTTCTATTTATTTTTGTAACAAAAAAAAAAAAAATAGAAGCAACTATACATTTTACACATGTTTTACAAACATTTCATGTGTGCATCACAAAGACCTGTGCATCAATCGTGATCTTTCAAGTTTCAAAGACGACAGTTTCTTTTAGTTGTCTCATTTTTCGTGACAATTAACGAGAGCCAAGGGCAATTACTGTGACATGTTGGATTATATTTCTCAACGCCAGTATTTTCACATTGACAATTATATGTTGTTGTCTCGAGAGTTACATCCAGAGGAGGGCGATAACCAATGAAGATGGTGAAGATATTGATGTGACGTCTAATGTTGTGTACGAAAAAGTATTTCGAAATGTGTAATATTCCATAATATATGCTATGTTGTCATTAAAAACCGTTTATTTCTTTGGTGTAACATGTTTGGTTGGCAATACAATATTTATCGATATTGTAGCTTTTGTTTGGCGATAAATTTCATTTATGTAGTTTAATTATTTAAATTTCATTCCACTATATCTCGGTCTATTATATATCAAATTATTCTAACTCATAAGACCCGTGCGGCGCACGGGTCTGCGTTCTAGTTCTCATATAAAGAGGTCATTCTCACTAGATATGTCCTATATATATATATATATATATATATATATATATATATATATATATATATATATATATATATATATATATGAGAATGAGTATTTTATATGAGAATGAATCTCAAACTTTAGATTAAAATTAAATGACTGAGATTTAAATGCTCAATTAAAATATTACCCTATTCTATCAATTCTCATAAATACATTCAACCCTCTATCTTCTCCAACCCACCATCCTTAATTGGTTTCTCTGTGTGTTCCACACTTGCAATTCACATTCACGACATCGGAAGTGAAACTCATCTCATGTTATCTAATTAATGATTATCTCTCTCTTGGGTACAATTTTATTTTATTGTTTTCATGGAACAACCGACGTCGGAAACACCGGCGACGGCAAAGACGGTGGTTGTTGTGCCCTTTGCCGACACAAACAGATAAAGCTTCGATCATTGAATCGATTAAATCCAACACAAACAATCAGATTCCATCGTCGATTCGCAGTCGGAAACCAGCCGCCGCCACCTTACTACACCCATTCACGGTTGGCGACCCCATAAAAGAAAACCATTCCAAATCCAGTGTAGTTTAGACTATAATATCTAAACTATAATATAGCTTAGATTTCTGGTCTAATTTAGTTTGAGTATGTCAAAGTTTTGGTGCAGCTTTGTGTCAAAAACAATATTGTTGTAGCTTTTAGTACTTTTAATTTTCAAATATCTCATCTATATGTAAAGTTGATACCAAATTTTGATATAGCATTTATTTTTAAAGGAAAAAATCCGTCATTCTAAATACTACTCCCTCCGTTTCAAAATACATGTCCAAGTCAACCACTTCACACATGCCAATGCACAATTTTGACCGTTAATATCTTTAATTATCTAAAGTAAAAAATTATAAAAATTTAATATTTTAAAAATATTTGTCGAGACAAATGAAACAACATCTTACATGCTAATATTTGTATTTATACATTAGTTAAAAAGTATGGTCAAAGTAAGTCAAATGAATAGTGCACATTGCAAAAATTGGACATGTATTTTGAAACGGAGGAAGTATTTTATCCGTAACATTTTCTATTTTTCTTATTCATACTTATACTTAAATTTTGAATAAATTGCATTAACTTTTAAAACTTCTACTATTTTTTTTTCGTGTTAATTCTTCGATTTTAGGAGAAAGAGTCCTAAGAATTTGAAATTCGATCGAAAAGTAAGTAAGGTATGATAAAAAAATTGTTCTACATATGTACTGTAATTTTTTGAAGAGGCAAAAATTGAATTATTTTAAAGAGAACAACTAAAGCACAAAAAATGTTAAAATTGAAAAGATACAAAAGTCATAAAAGAAAAGACGCGAACATAAAATGGCGCATTCAACCCAACAAAATAATAATCAAAATCTAATAGTAACCACACCTAAGACCATCCACAACAGAGCACACTCCACATTGGGTGCTTAAGTGGGTCCTCTATGTCCACATCATCAATTTTACGGTAATCTTTAATAAGCACCAATTTTCTCCAACCCAGCACCTCAAAAGAAATTATTAAATTGACCCCACAAATAACTCTATATCATTACATTTTTAACAAAATTTATTCATTTTACTAAGATTTATTAAATGAGACCTATGAAAAATGAAGAGAGAGAGAGAGGGTGCTTCCATAGCCACCCTCCTCTATAAGCACCCATATGTTATACTCCACAATGAGGGTGTCTATTTAATGTGGTGTTAAATAGGTGAAGCACCCACCATTGTGGATGGTCTAAGTAACTACATTGATAGAAATCGTACTAGGAGACACCTTTATTTTATTTTTAACCCAAGACCTTTAAGTTTATAATCTTTTGGACGAAAAGCTTCATAAAATTTAAGTTTTTTTGACTAAACTTAAATCCATTTTATAGAGACCGAAAACATATTTAACCCAAATAATTTTACTGATTTTGACGAAACCATGCTGGAACACATGAATAATTTAATGCACCGCCAAATAATTTGACGAAACCATGCTGGAACACACGAATAATTTAATGCACCACCAAATAATTGATGGTAGAAGATTACCAAGAATTCCCCAATTGTATCTACCTTAAGTTGAACAGAATATAATGTTAGAGTAACACAACTTCATATAACATTAGTCTTTTTAATCACAGAAAGTAATTAATTAACTAACATTCAAACACAAATTATTCTTAAATATCTCAAGTAAATTGAAATTCGTCTAAAAATAATATAAAATTTACAAATTAAAATTATGTTCTCTACGGAAGTGAAAATAGAGGAGAAAATCTGCAGGTGGTTTAGAACGTTGATTGGAACTATTTTGAGAGGTTGGGAAGAGAAACAAAGGGATCACTCCTTCTCTAACTTGGTTGCTTTTTTTTTTTGGTGGCCGCTGTGATTTGAACTCCAGACAATTGCATATTTTTATGCATTGTACATACCAACTGAGCTAAGCTAACGAGGACACTTGGTTGCTAGTTTAAGTAAATATTTTTTACTCTTATTTATAATTTTTTTCTACATAATTTTGGATAAATTATACATACATTAATTGAAGCCATAAAAAAATTGTGGTCTAGAGTTCAAAATGTATAGTTATTATTATAAGCATATGGAAAATTGAAAGGAAAAAAAAAGTAAAATCTTCATCATATAATTGCCAATAAATTTTTTCATACACCACTTTAAAGTAAACAGATGAATAATATTAAAAGTTAAGATTTGTTCCGTGTATAGCACAAGTACATACTAGTATAAGGTATGCATTGCATTTTCATAGACTATTGAGCAATTCCATTTGAACACATTATTTTTCATACATAACAATTACATTCATACATCTCTTATTTTTGATACACTGATTCAACATCTCATTTTTCTATATCTCTCTTTCTATCACATTAACAACTTATCACCTATATC
Organism: Medicago sativa; assembly: GCF_051527215.1. NCBI lineage: Eukaryota > Viridiplantae > Streptophyta > Magnoliopsida > Fabales > Fabaceae > Medicago > Medicago sativa. The sequence goes on along the minus strand of NC_140755.1, from coordinate 86,710,240 downwards.
ATTCTACTTTGTTTGTTTCTTTCTCCCTCTATTGGTATAATGGTTTTAGGTGTTCAAGAATTATAATCCTAAACTATAAACACCAATATAAGGCATTTCCACTGATGCAATCCAAAGTTTTCCATTTCTCTCTTCCACTTCACTGATGTTCTTCATGGTCTTCCCTTGCCAATCTCCCAAGATTTCTAATATTTTCCCTTCACCACTCAGCTTTATAGCTGCTGAATGTAAAGCAACCCAAAACTGCCCATTTGAATTTCTCCTTATATTGTCGGGAAAACCTGGAAGATCAGCAAAAGTATTGACTTTGCCAGCTTTTGGTCCACGAAGCCAAAGCCGAAGAATTCTGCAGTTCGAGGTTTCAGCTACTAGAAGAAATGAACCATCTTTGCTTAAAGCAACACCATTAGGAAAAGCAAGTCCTCTTAACAAGACCTTCACTTCTTTTGTTGACTTATGATATTTCATTAATCTCCCAGTTGCGTCTCCACTAAGAAGTACAAGAATATTTTGCCTGCAAACAAAAGTGGCCAACATATAAATCATTCCATCACTCATTCTTTTTATATGGCATATTATGGATTTAATTACATTGCTTTCTCAAAAATTATCTTAGTGTGATGTTATGTTTAGCTTTATAAAAGAGATACTAAATATATTTAGAGTCTGTTCAAGAGTTTAGGAGGGGAGAGAAGAGGATGACTTTAGAAAAAAGAAGAAGTAAAAGAAAAGAATGGACGACTTTGAGAGATTTACTTTTCTTGATAAAATACAAAATCCTTCTAATTTAAGGAAACTAAAAATTTGTATTTCACAAGGATTTTGAAGAGTTTTGAATTACCGAGATAAATCTTCAAATCCAATATATATTGTTAGTAGTACATGAAAAATAAAAAGTATACTATTTATAAGCATTCATTTATCCTTATCTCCCAATCATACCCTTAAAAATATATATGTTGAAGTGTACGAATAACAACTTTGCACCTTTTCATGCATATTTCGTAAAAACATAAATTGTTCGCAATCAATAGCAATGTTGTTCTACAAAATGCAAATAGAGTTAATTGTAGAAAAGGAGGTAAGGTTTAGTGTTGAGCTTACCTTCTCTGATAGACTGTGCTTGAATCAGTGAAGTAAATAACACCTTCATCTTCACTGATATCCAAGTCATTGGTGAAGTGAAAGGGATGTCCTTCAGCCTCTATTGCTAGTTGAGTGGCTAAACCCCCAGTAGGTCCCACTACATTGAGGCCAAGGTAAGCATCAGCAATATACAAATCTCCATTTTTCTTATCAAACCTTAGTCCTAGTGGCCTCCCACAAATATGCTCCAACTCTGGTGCGAACGGACGCACACAATCTGACCTTTAAAATCATATAACTAATCTCATTAAATTCATAAGAAAATGCAAATATAAGTATGAGTTAGATGGCATTCAAAAAGAATAATCAGCATATAACCTTGTTGTATATATCCTCATAAAAAAAATAGCAATTAATTGAGATTGTTTATCATTATTTGATTAGAATATTAGCTAGAACAACTAATAAGTGAAACATTATTGCAAAATTCGCAAGTTTATCAATGTCTTAAAACATACAGAAAGTTAGGTCTCCTCCATGTTTGGTTGCATTCACAAACAATGTTGAAACCATTTGAAACTAAAGGTAGAGAATATTACATGTTCACTTTTTTGTTTTCATCCCTTTTGCCTTGTAGAATAAGGGCCCGTTTAGATTGACTAATTTAAGTTTATCTTTTGTTGTAAATACTTGCAATGGAGATCTTAGAAAAACAACTTATGACATGTTTTATAAGCAGTTTTTAGGTTATTTTCACAAGCGGTACAATAGCTTATGAAAATGATTTATAGTTTACTTCTTCATCCGTCCCTTAATAACTGAATCATTTGTAAAAAAATACTGTCCCAGGAATCTTGACCCATTTCACTACTTTTCAATACAACACTAATTACTTTTTTTCAATTATAACTCTAATTAATACTACTTTCACAACTCCCAATTCAATATATTCTACTTTACATTTATGATAAAGAAGAATTGCACCAATACTTGACAAAGACACTAAAAAACATTGTTCTCTCTTTCATTTATACACTTTTCTTAATCTGTGTGAAATGGTCTACTGGCTCAGTTAAACTGGGACGGAGGGAGTATATGGAAACAATTTGACTTTATTTAATATATATTTTGTTGTGGTAATAACTTATACAAAAACACACATATGATAAATGTTTGTGTTATAAGCGCTTAATCAAGTTGTTTATCCAAACATCGGGTAAGTCTTTATACTGCTATCATGCAAAACCATGCCTCATATCTCTTTTTTTAGGTAGAAGAACGAAATGACACCAGTCATTGAAAACTCAAACACAAAAGTGGAGGAGCTGTAGGGGTTCGAGCTCCGATCACGACGTCCAACCTAGTAATTTCGGTATGTTTACCAGTGTGGGCTAAAACTTGTGGACAATTGTCCCTAACTTTTAGATTGTGTTTGGATTATGTGATTGGAAAATTTAGAGAATTTAGAATTTTAGTCAATTCAAATGACTCAATTAATTTGTCTTCTTTTCTAAATATTTTTGTTCGGACAAAGTAATTAAAAATTTCATTGTTAACCCTTTTCGACTACTTTTGCAAATTAAAAAATTGCCAAATTTGAAAATTGAAAAGCAGAGATTAATTAATTTGAAAATTTCAAGAAATTTGAGGGACTAATATGTGATTTTGAAATACTGAGAAGTCAATTTGCAATTTAAAAATTTGATGGGGCAACTTGCGCTTTTGATAAATTTATAAGGGTCAGTTTGAAAATTTTATAAATGGGAGCTAACTAACGAAATTTGAAAATTATAGAAGGAATTTTTTTCAAATTCATAACTTTTAAATATCATTTGAAATTTTCTAAATTTAACATGGACAAAATGCATCATAAATTTTCATTATTTTGAAAGTTGTTCAAATTAATCATTCAAACAATGGAATTTAACAACCATTTTAATTCCCTCAAAAAATTACATTCCTTTAAAACATTCTAGCATCTTAAACACACTCTTAAAATACGACATGTAAAACCTGAAGTAAAGAGTAAAAATAAAGGTGAACATAATAATTAATCAACGACCCATATGTATAGATATATTTAAGGGTTAATATATTTCGCAACAAAACTTTTCTATATCGAAAACCGATTTTTAAGACCCCATGCTTAAAAGACTTACTTAGCACCTACAAACCAAGTCATACCGTTTTTAGTTTTTACTTCTACTAGTTTAGCAACAAATCTAACAACACTAAATACGAAGAAGTGGTCGATGAATTGAGGTTTAAACATTCACCCCAACATATCAAATATGCATGCAGTTTAACACTTTCGAGGACAACTATAAGCTTAATTTAAGTCTCGCTAATAAGCTAAATTAAAAGTAAACAACAATAAATTGTGCTACCAAAAAAATAGTAATAAAGAAATAATTTTGAAACGTGAAAACACCAAATGGGTATTACTATTACCTATTAGAACTCGTGACAGCAAATTCAGTCCAACCACGTTCCTTCTCCTCCCACTTCAAAATCCGACCATCCGCCACGCCGGTGTACGGACCCTCACCATGTTTATCGAAAACAAGACTCTCCGGTCCGACGGCTTTGGTGACGTGGAGTATCTGAGCAGCATGGAGGCTGTCCTTTGATCCAGCAATGTGAACAGGTGAAAAGAGGTTTTGTGGGTTGAATGAGGCGAAGATGCATGAGAAGAGTGCTAGAAAGGTTACTACATAGAGGATGTCCTTCGAGTTCATGTTTATGATAAACTAAGGAAACGTGGAACCTTTGAAGACAGCAAATTAAATGAAAGAGAAAGTGTCGTTTGAAGGTAACAATTATCTTGGAGTTATATTTAACATGCATGCGTCCACCATGGTGCTCCACCAGGGTCCTACCGAGAAAAACAATATTTTAAAGGAAAATGGAGCTAACCAAGGACCTTACCTTACTATATTTACTACTCCGAATGAACAACTCTGTGTGAACGTAAATGCACGAGGTTACATGTTACTGCATGTTTGTCCAATCCGTATTAATTGAAGTCATTGACATATGAGTTCGAAAGCCACTGGCAGAGGCTGTGATTAAGTCCAAATTGGATGAACTAATGCAGGTTATGACTAAGTCCAAATCGGTTGAATTAATGGAGGAAGATATTGGATGAGAGATCAGACATTAAAAGCTACTGAGTTTACAGCAATAGGTCACTTAACAGAAAACCAATTCAAATTAATTACCAAGCTGACCCCACAAGGCTGCTCACGTATCAACTGATGGAAGGAGTTCATCCAACCAACTCAGCCTCAATGAAAGATCAGAATGAAGTCAACAAATAGTAGCTTGGAGCAGCCATTTCCTTGGAGGTCATGTTTAAGATATGCTGTGTTCAGCGGCGAAGCTAGCAAAAAATTTACGCAGGGGCCAACTATAAAGGAACAATAAAATATTTTTAAAGCAGATATGTTAAATCTAAGGATAAAAATGTTTTTAGTCCCATAGATTATACTTTTTTAGGTTTAGTCCTTATAGAAAATTTATTCAATTTTTGTCTTGATTTTTTAAAATTTTACAAAAAATATGTGTTTTAGTCTTGTATTTAATCTCTAACAAAAAATTAAGGACTAAAATCAAACAAAATCTTAAAAACTTAACTTAATATCATAATAATTTTTACTTATATGAAATGTAAATTAAATCAATAGCAAAGGATAAAATTGACAATAGCTATATAAAAAAGTTGGGTAAAATGCATTTCAAGAAGCCAATTTTATCCATAGTTGGCCGTTTACTAAATAGATTAATAATATTTTTTTCGATGTAAACAAATAGATTATTTGCAAAAAAAATTCAATGTCCATTTAATTTTCTTATGACTATTGTCTTAATAATTTTTACTGTTGAAAAAGTTTTTTCTATAATTGTTATTGAGACCGGAAGTATCAAACGAATATAAATAAATCTATCAATCATGTAATAATATTTTTACTTTCTTACTTATGTTAATTTTCGGCAACTGAATTTGTTTGGGGTAGTTCAATGTTTATTATTTGGGGTAGCCGGGTATAAATTTATACCAACCAATTGAAGAATAATATATTTTCTGGGGTAGCCAAGGCTACCCCTTGGCTAGGAAAGGCTACGCCCCTGGCTGTGTTTGTTGTAGCTATGGAATTGAAAAAAACACCGTTTGCACAGAAGCTACATTTTGTAGCTTTGTAATTTTCACGGCAAAACAGCAGCGGGACACGATATTTCTACTTTTGCCGCATATCCAAACAATCACATAAGGGGAGGAGATCCTCTCCAGTGGATGTACACTGGACCTGGTCCAGTGAAAACTTCACATGAGAGAATCCATGCCCTCACATAAGATGAGATAAAGTGTCGTTTGACTTTGAAGGCAACAAATACCTTGAAGAGTTGAAGTTATTAATGTTTAACATGCATGCATCCTGGAGCATTGCTAAACACAAGGAAAAAGATTCATAGACCACTCTTTTCTATACACCCCTTTGTACCACTGCTGATGTGGCAGGGGTAGTTTGGTAATTTCATGCGTTAGGGATAGTTTTGTAGTTTTCACAATCTCTTCCTCTTGTCTGTTCACATATCTTTGTTCTCAATCCCACTCTTTCACTCTCTCTGCTTCAACCTTGAATCTCAGAAACCCTAGAGAGAGAGAAAAATGGTGAGTACTCTGAGCACAATTTCTCATCATATCCCTGTTCATGTTCCAAGTTTTCTCCTTCAATTAACATTCATTTGCTAATTTTTTTGCAGCCTTTCAAGAGATTCGTTGAGATTGGAAGGGTTGCTCTGATCAACTACGGAGAAAACTATGGTAGAATCGTTGTCATCGTTGATGTCATTGACCAAACTAGAGTATGTAATTTTATTTTTCCATTTCTTTTGTTTTTTTTTACTCTGCTTTTTTACTAGATCCATCTTGTATCCAATTTTTAGGTTTTGTTTCTTAGTAACTTGAAGCAAAAAAGTTTGAATTTTTTTATCTGGTTGTTGATTTAATTTTTTCATGATATGCATTGTCAGAAAAATTTATGGTAGAATTTGATTGAGGAATTTAGCCAAATAAAAGTTTGTATGATTGTTTCTTTGATATAAAAGACTAATAATGGTATATAAGCTGGCAGGCCTACACATGACTCTCTTTTTGTGATCCGACGAGAGATACGACTAGGTTTATGCATACAAATCAGGTGCTATTAGCTGGTGTTGGTTGGACATGAAGATATTGAACAGAAACTATCTAATGTTTCCAGGGCATCTAAAGATCCTTGAGTTTCTAAGCAAATAATGGTATATAATCTGTCATCTCTTTCCATTCTTTATGTTAGTCTGTCAGAAACTTGTTGCTATGTACATAACTAAATGGCCTTGAAAACAATTATGCTAAAGCAATAATTTGTTTTAGTTCTATAAATGGTATGATTTGTTCATGTTTCTTCAATTTTATGGATAACAACACATATTTTGGACTGGGCAGTTTCCATGTGAAGATACCAATTTGAAACCCTTTGTATGAGATTGTAGTTCATAGTGTAAACCTTTTTATGTCTATGGATTTGAGTAATCAAATCACATTGTCGTAGTATCTACAATATGCTCTGATGAAGATCTACAATATTGTCGTAGCTTGGGAATTCTACAATATAATACCAAGCAAAGGTTCGGGTATCCACATGATGAAGATCATCAAATGTATCAGATGATGAAGATCACCAAGCATCAACCGTGTTCACTCGAATAAAAGACAAGTCAAGAAATCGTGTCAAGAGCGGGGTTCTTGGAACACCGTGGGTGAAGAGTGATACGAGGAAGAATAAAAATAGTGTAGTGGCGTAATCAAAATTTAATGTAAATTTTTTTATGCTCTTTTAAGCTTGTAATGTACTATTCCTTCTTTTACTAACTTGAACAATACTATAGTATGGTACTCACTAAGCTTGTAATGTACTATTCCTTCTAATCGCACTATGTATGGTTTTATGGTTCTTAAGATAGATATTGCCAGAGTATGAATATGAATATGTTTTGTATGACCACATTTTTACAAATATGTGACCACTATTTTTCCATAAATTAGAACTTGTCCGTCTTTAGGCGTGATAAACTTGCCGATTGTAAAACAGGTTATTTATGGTTGGAAATGCTTTTAATGTAGTGATCAAGTGAGATTATGCGTTCGATTCGCCTAAAACGAAATTAATTAGGTCTGGGAAATATAAACTAGCCAAATATATGGTTTGTATGACCACATTTTTACACATGCGCGACCACTATTTTTTCATAAATTAGAACTTGTCCGTCCTTAGGCGTGATAAACTTGCCGATTGTAAAACAGGTTATTTATGGTTGAAAATGCTTTTAGTGCAGTGATCAAATGAGATCATGCGTTCGATTCGCCTAAAACGATATTATTTACACCTGGTAAATATAAACTAGCCAAATATATGGTATGTGTGACCACATTTTTACATATGCGTGACCACTATTTTTTCAGAAATTAGAACTTGACTGTCTTTAGGTGTGATAAACTCATAAATTATAAAATAAGTTATTTATTGTTGGAATTGCTTTTAGTGCAGTGATCAAATTAGATTGTGTGTTTGATTTGCCTAAAACAAGATTATTTATACCTGGTAAAGATAAACTAGCCAAATATATGGTATGTGTGACCACATTTTTTAATATGCGTGACCACTATTTTTTCAGAAATTAGAACTTGTCCGTCTTTAGGCGTGATAAACTCGTAAATTGTAAAATAAGTTATTTATTGTTGGAATTGCTTTTAGTGTAGTGATCAAATTAGATTATGTGTTTGATTCGCATAAAACAAGATTATTTATACATGGGAAATATAAACTAGCCAAATATATGTTTTGTGTGACCACATATTTTAAGGTGCGTGACCACTATTTTTTCATAAATTAGAACTTGTCCGTCTTTAGGCGTGATAAACTTGCAGATTGTAAAAGAAGTTATTTATCGTTTGAAAGGCTTTTAATGCAGTGATCAAATGAGATCATGCGTTCTATTCGCCTAAAACGAAATTATTTACATCTGGGAAATATAAACTAGCCAAATATATGATATGTATGACCACATTTTTACAAATACGTGACCACTATTTTTTCAGAAATTAGAACTTGTCCGTCTTTAGGCGTAATAAACTTGCAGATTGTAAAAGAAGTTATTTATCGTTTGAAAGGCTTTTAATGCAGTGATCAAATGAAATTATGCGTTCGATTCGCCTAAAACGAAATTATTTACATCTGGGAAATATAAACTAGCCAAATATATGACCACATTTTTACATATGCGTGACCACTATTTTTTCATAAATTAGAATGTCTCACTGACAATTGGCTTGAATTGATTTTTTTTTTTTTGCTCATGTAAGTTACAGATAACCAAATAAACGAACAATATAACCATAATTTTAGAATGTCTTTCATTAGTTTTCTATTGTGAGGCATGCAAACTTAGAGACGACTAGTTTTAATCACATGAAATAAAAAAAAAACATGGTTACGCCTTTGTAAAATTGTGGTTACACACTTCAAATATTTGGTTATACATAATTTTCCTGTGAAAACAATATTATTTTAAGGCGAATTAGTACATCACATAATAAAATAAAATAAAATTCAAAAAATTGAACGTAGTTGCTTGAAGTTGATTCTTCTGAGCTTGACTCGGATTTTTTATTGACTTCTATCAATGATTTCGTTTCAAAAACATGCCTTAACTGTAATACAAATGATTGCGTCATTCATGTATGTCCTGTATACAAATTTATAAGAAAGCAACATAGAGAGAAATATTTGCATTATATTGAATCAGTGTCTATATCAATTAAATAAAAGTTTAAAAGTAATGATGCTTGAAGAAATAACAAATTCCAGGTTTCCAGCACATATCATACAAACAAAATTAATCTCTTAATCTTATGAACCACTCCAAGAATCCGAGAGTGCAGTGCAAAATTTCATAAAACTTGTTTAAATCAGCGATGAATAATTTCATATGTTACATCTATCTACACCAAGCCCCCAAGCATAAACCTGTTTGGGCCACCACAAAGCAAATATATCAATTAATCAAACCTTGATCTTTGCCAACATGATCTTGAACCTATCAAAATCATTGAGGGCTGCCCTTCTCTTCTTCACAATCAGTTTTCTGCCCCATGAGCTCTTCTCCCACTTGTTCTTAACATCTGTTTAAGAATAAAACAAATCATTAACAAAAGAATACAACAAAAAAATTATGCAGTTTTTCACAAAAGTTGGTACCAACCAGCAGCTTCCATGGCTTTGATGAGATCCTTTTTCTTCGGAACTCTCTTAATATCAATCTTGATGTCAGTGAGTGAGAGCCTCTTGAAATTTATAGGGACCTCTCCATATCGGGAGCATCAATAAGAGCCTGTCAACATATAGTACACAAATTCAGCGATGGATCAAGAAATATTTGCTTGTAGGGGCAAACTTAATTTGCAATAATAAATAGTGCAATATTGGCTCAAACCTGGATGCAATGAAACCACAATATTCGTTTGAGCACTATTCATGGGAAATATTGAACATGATAAACGTGTGTTTGTTTACTAACTAATTTAAAGGGAATAAGAAACATGGTATTATATCCATTACATTCATATATTTGCAAAAGAATGAACTTGACACTAATTTAGGAACAACAAAAATGTGGGTGCAAGCCCCCGAAATGCTTCCGTCCCTACACCAATTATGCTATGCAGTTTCAACATCAAAGTTACAAAAAGCATGTCCAACTAATCAACACTGCAGACAACTCAATCTTTCTAATGAAAATACATGTTGTAGTTGGATAACGACTCAATTAGCAGAGCTTATAGCATAAGCTCTTGTCAAGATAGAGCCTTAGGAATAACCTAAGAAATAAGATTGTTTTAGTATAACAAATAAGTTGTTTTCATAAGTTATCTTGAAGAACTTATGAAGAAAATAAGCTGAAAACAACTTATGATTCCCAAGTATTTATGCTAGGAGATGAGGCCTTAATATAACAAGATATCAATACCGAGATTAACAAATTTGCTCAAAACACCATTTGATGCAAAACACAGACACACAAACTCCTTGAAGTAGAACAAATCAAAACCAGAAGCTATAGAAAACCTAAAATTAACATTAAAAAACTACCAGATTCTTTTTCCTGGCAATAAAAATCATGACAGCATTTTATCAACACCCAGATGAAAAAAATCAATTCTTTTTTGCTTCAAGTTTCAAAGATACCAAACCTAAATGATGCAGACAACTCAATATTTGTAATCAAAATGCAGGGCCTATATGGATAAACAACTTAATTTGCAGCTTATAGTATAAACAATTATCAAGACAAGCTATTATATGTATAAGCTATTTCTATAACAGGTGATAAATTAATGTTTAATTGTTTTCGTATAAACAATATGCTGTTTTCATAAGTTATCTTGGAGAGCTTATGAAAATAAGCTGAAAACAGTCTATGAATACCAAGTGTTTATGCCGGGGAATAAGGCCTTAATATCCCAATATATCAATACCTAGATTACCAAATTAGTTCAAAACACCAATAAAAGCAAAACATGAACATAAAAATCTTAAATAGAACAAATCAAAACTGATAGCTATAGAAAACCTAAAGTCGCGAACAAAAAACTACCACAGTTTTTTTTTTTCTGGTAAGGAAAACCATGAAAATATTTATCAACACCCAGATGAAAAAATTCATTTTTTTTTTGGTTCAAGTTTGTAAGAAACCAAACCTAAAAGATGCAGACAACTCAATCTTTATAATAAAAAAACACGGCCAATTTGGATAAATGACTTAATTTGCAGCTTATAACATGAAGACTTATCAACACAAACAATTATGTATAAGCTATTTCTATGACAAAAAATAAGGCAAAGTTAAGCTGTTTTCATATAAACAATAAGCTGTCATCACAAGTTATATTGGAGAGCTTATTAAAATAAGCTGAAAACAGCTTACGAATACCAAGCGTTTATGCAAGGAGATAAGGCCTTAATATACCTAAAACACCAAATCAGTTCAAAACTTAACTTAATGCAAAGAATGGACACAAAAATCCTTGAAATAGAACAAAACAAAACCAGCAGCTATAAAGAAAATGAAAACGCCTTGAAGCTAGAAAGAAAATTATAAAACTCTCCTGAACTGCAATGAAATGTTGAATAAACACTTCTGATACAAGAATCTGATTCCATTTGACATAAAGAAACATCTGCTGAAAGATTGGACTGATGCCTATTTAATAATACACTCCACCTATAGTAGGTTCCTAGCAGTCGCAACAATAGCATAACAGTTCCAAAAAACTACTGTCATCTCCCAATTTTCATAGCTCTTATCTAATAACTTATTTATGGCACTCCCTCGGATTCCATCAGCCTAACTACCTAACAAAGCTTTTGATTAAAAGATGTATATATCAACATTCTACATGTCTATATGGCAAGTTATCTTAATTGTTTCATTCAAATATATTATTACCCTTTCTTTTGTATTACTCAGACCAAACAGTTCAAAACCATTATAAATCAATATTACAATTGAGAAGCAAAATAGATTTGAATCAACACTACAGTTTGTGATTTACTTTTTCATTTTCCCCTTTTGTTTTGATTAGGGCTATAGGAAAATTGAAATTGAAAACCAAATTAGAAACCAACTTCATCAACAAACAATAGGAAATCCAAGCAGTATCATTACCAAACAAAAACATTTTACACTTACTCAGTTAGGGTTTGTGAGAGAGTTGGAGAGAAATGAAGAAGAATCATAGATCGATGCAGAAAGAGGATGGCGAGGTGGTGGTCGTGAGGACGAACAGATCTGACGTTTTGAGGGAAAAGAGGATGGCCACCGATGAAGAGATGGTGAAGAGGGCGAAGATGGTGGTGGTGGTGGGAGGTCGGTGGATTAGCGGTCAGGACGATGGCTGAGAGAACGGCGGTTCTGAGGAGGATGTTAGGTGACGGTGGTGACAGATTTGAAGACAGCGGCGATGGTGATAAGTTTTGGATGTGGTGGTGATGATGACAGCGCATCCAGCCGCGACAGAGAGATGGAGGATGAGAGCCAATGTTGGATTAGAGGGATGAAGGAAAAAGGAAAAGAGAAGAAATTAGTGAGTGTGGGGCCCGCATTGCCACATGTCATTTTTTTATGTGGGTGTAGGAGTGGTATTGCCACGTTAGGGTGTATGTGTATCAGGACTCTAAACACAATGAATGAATTATCCCAAGAGTATTCCGAATTTAAAACTAGCCAATAAAAATTGCATACGGCTGGAATTCACAGAAAAGTCAAAGTGAAAGGTGGAAGTCAAAGAAAAAGTTGCTAGGTGGAATAAAGGTCGCGATGGATTCGTGAGAATGTCATTCGCTTTATATAGCATTTTTCATATATTAAAAACGGAAAATTCGTTAATCACCGTGTAAATGAAATTTCTCACGAGCTTGTAGGTTGTGCAGACTGATAATGAATGACAATTGTGTTTGGATGTGCGGTTTTGCTAAAAATGTGAAGACTATTATTTATATGGTGGAATTTTGTTTATACAAATGGACCCGAATGTGGTCGTTCATAGTATCAACAATGGCGAAATTTGAAGTTTTATGGGAAGCGGCATCATGCAGTTGATATACGTTTTCTTGATTATTTGGATTTTCGGTTGGCATCTACTGAGGTATCTCATGTGTTTAGCTGTTCTTGAGGTGTCTCCTTTCCTCATCTAGTAGCTTGTAGTTTTTTATTTTCGACCCCTTTGTACTCCAAACAAAATATTTATAAGCCAAAATTAACCTTTTTTTTATTTTATTTTAAGAATATGAAATTTACTTTATTTGACAAATACTTTTCTTTGGAAAAAAGGACAATTATATCAATTCATTAAATCATAAATATAATACTTAAATTTACTTAAAATCATTTAATAGTACATAAAAATAAACCTATTTTTAACTATTTAAATTCACTTAAAAATATTTAAAAGTAAAAAATGATGTACCATTAAATGATTTTAAGTAAATTTAAATGTTTATAAAAAATTAATTATATGTACCATTAAATGATTTGATGCTTGATTGTACCCAACAAAACTTTATGATATGAAAGTGTTCACCAAAACAAATAGAAGGATACTTTTTTTTTAAAGAAAAAATGGAAGGATGCATAGAACATGAGATATTCGGCGGTAGTATATTTTTCCTAAGATAGAACAAAATTAATGTGCATATTTCTAAAAATTATTTGGTAAGAAAATAGTAGTAGTACTCTAAAAAAAAAAACTTACAGTAGTTTATGTTTCCTAAAATAAAACAAAATTAATGGTGAAATGAACAAATATAGAACTTTGAATTAAAAATTGAATCAACGAGATTTTGGTGTCATCGGATCTTGTAAAAAAAAATCAAAGTGATGTTACCCGACCCTAGCTCTAATTTATAACTCACATCTAATAGGTCGGGTCTCATGCTTTGGCCTCACAGAAGATTTTTGCACAGCCTATTTTCTAATTCTCATGACGTATGTGGAGTCCGGATCTTCTAGCAGACCAGATGAGAGGTCCCGGTGGTTCTAACTGAGGTGGTTGCGCGAGGACGATGGCCGGGTAAAGGTTTTAGCACCATCTCATGTTTCCAAATCAATGCCATCACTATAATTAATCATCAATAATTCAGGGTTAAAAACAACGCTGGCAGAGACTATGAGTCATGACTAAGTCCAATTTGGCTGAATTATTGGAGGACGAAATGGATGAAAGATCAAACATTAAAAGCTATGAGGTTGCAACTTGCATCAGTGACTGATTAAGTCTCTTAACAGAAAACCAATTCCAATTAATTACCAAGCTGACCCCACAAGGCTGCTCACGTATCAATCAATGGAAGGATTGCAGCCAACTAGCTCAGCATCAGTCAGTGAAAGATCAGACTGATTAGGTCAAGTTTAAGATAAGCTGAGGAAAATTTGAACGTTTGAAGTCAGCAAACGAAAGAGAAAGTGTCGTTGGACTTTGAAGGCTATGAACACCTTGAAGTTAATGGTTAACATGCATATGCATCCACAAGGTTGCTCCACGAGGGTCCTACCGTGAAAATTCAAAAACTCAACTTGATAAGGGATGATAATTTTTTTTTTTTTTAAGAAGCTAAATGCAAAATATGCTAAAAACCAAATCAGTTAAGCACAAGATGTGCCTAACGAGAAACTGTGTATAACGCCAAAGTAAGAAACACGGTAAAGACAGAAATCACAATTACAAAACAGTGTAACATATACAAAGAGACAACATAGACTAGCAATAATGAAAATTAAAAGCGAAATACTATCGAGAAGTTGATCCTTAGAAGACATGTTGTTGTTGAAAATTCTCGAGTTCCTCTCCTTCCAAATGACCTAAAGACATGTCAGCCACACCACCTGAAAACAAGAGCAAATATCCTTCGTGAAAGCATGCGCGCCAAAAAGTTGTTGTGCGTGACAACCAATATCTGATGGAACAATGGTAGTTATACCCAACCAGCGATGAATAAGATGCCAAATGTTACCAAAGAAGTCGCACTCCAAAAATAGATGATTGATCGTTTCCACTTTCTCGCACCCGCCTGAACACAAAATCGAATTTGATGGAATTACTCCTCTTCGAATTAAGTTGTCCTTTGTGGAAATTCTCTTATTAATTGTTCTCCAGACAAAGAGTGACTCCTTGAGAGCCACATCTTTGCTCCAAATTAAGTCTGAATTGTTATCAATAAGAAGATGATCTGTAGCCGTGAGAATATGATAAACACTTTTTACCGAGTATCCTTCAACATGGTCATGTTTCAAAATCTATTTGTCATTTACGTTATCTTTCACAAAAAAAATGTTATCAAGAAGTCTAACGCAATCTATCAATTGTTCCTCCTCCCATGCAAATAGTCTTCTTCTCCACCTCCAAGCCACCCTGTCAACCTCCCAACCATCCCTCCTCATCACCGCCACAGAAAACATCGGGATCCACACTTAGCTCAAACAAGCACCTAAACCGATCTCGCAACACCCTTCCCTCTAATCAAGCATCACTCCAAAAAGATGTATTTTCACCATTAAATATAAGGGATGATAATTGTGTGTTGAATGTAGGGGTGGCAAAACGGGCCGAACCCTCCGGGCCGGCCTGTTTAGTCCGCTATTTTTGGTGGGTTGAGTCGAGATTTTGAACATACTTCATATAGTTGGCTCGTCCCGCTTAACTCATCGAAAAAACGAGGCGCGCACAAGGTGGGGTGGGCCGGTCCGCTTAACTTGTTTTTCTTTCTTTATTTAGACTTATTTTATCATTTTTGATTTATTTCGATTGTTGGATTTATTTTAGGATTTATTTTATGTTGCGAATTTGTTTTATTTAGACTTATTTTGATATTAAGTATGATGTTTAGTTCAACAATTTGTTAATTATCTTTTTTTTGCCACAAATTTATTTGATGCCTATTCTTTATATGAGTCTTGTTAACGAGTATCCCCGAGGCACTCTTTAAGCTTACTAAATTAAGTAATTATTATTTTTTTTAAATGTCAAACTTTTCAATTTCCAATGCACTGATTATACAAACTTTCATAAAAGTTTATTATTTAAGGTCTTTAACTAGTGCTCCGGAGGCACTAGTTAACATTTCCCTTTTTTTATGATAAAAGCAACATAGTTTTTTTTGTAACAATTATGTTGTAAAAAAATGCATTAAATTTTTTTGTTTTTTTCCTCTAAAAAAATAAGTTTATTGTTTGGCGGGCCGGCTCGTCAACTTGTTTGTCCGCCACTAAATGGAGCAGTGATGAGATGTTGAACTCGGTCATTTAATTTAACTCGGCTCGTCTCGTCCCGTTTTAAGCGGGTTTATACGGGGCGGACCTAAACATGACGGATCGGCCCGCTTTGTCATCCCTAGTCAAATGTACGATTTTGCTAAAATTATGAAGTAGACTATCGTTTATATGGCAGAATTTTGTTTGTACAAGTAAGTTCGAAGGTGGTTGTTCGTGGTATCCATCAACAGGCTTGCTATATGTCCCGAAACAAACCTTCCCGAATTTGTCCCGAAACACTAGCACCGTTGGATGTAAAAAAACTGCCTTCACACAATACATGGGATAGGTGAGTAAAAAAAGCTGCCTTCACACAATACATGTCGGGCTGTATCGGGACACCGCTTTTCGAGATAAATCGCTTTTTCCATCAATCAATAGCGAAATTGAAAGTTCTAGGGGATGAAGCATCTTGCTCAAGATTAAACTTTTTTTTTTTTTACAAAAGATTAAACATTTTCTTTATTATCTAAATTTTCAATATGTCTCAAATTTTAGTTGGTTTTCGAGGTATTCCTCTTCTAATAGCTTGTATATTTTTTTTCTCTTTGTTTCGGCCCCTTTGTATTAAAACACAATATTTATTAGGCAAAATTAATTTTTTTTAAAGATTATGTAATTGCTATATTTGATAAATATTTAAATTAAATTAAAAATAGTCAAAAATAAAAATTTGTGTACCATTAAATGATTTTAAGTAAATTTAAATACCTGTCAAATTTTTTAAAAAAATATTGGTACCATTAAATGATTTGATGTTTACTTATAACCAACAAAACCTTATGATTTGAAGTTAAACAATAAAAATAGAAGGAGACTAACATGGATGTCCGGTGATAGTTGAATTGTTTTAAACCATTAAAATTGAAATAAAATTGTGATTAAACTATTTAAATAATTAAATTAGAATGAAAGGTGGTTCACACTTCATAGTTCAACCGTTTATTTATTTTTTATCTTCTAACTGGTTCAACAATTTTTTTGAGTGGATGATGCCCCAATCAAAGTCAAAGAAGAACTTATGGCTCAAGGAATTCTTCAAAAAAAACTTATGGCTCAAGGAAAGCTTATAAAAATATTTGCATTTAACTCCGTCCAAGAGAACCAACTCAACAATTAAGTTATCCAGTTTACTTTTTTAATTATTCTTTGAGATTATTTTTTTTAATGAAAGATAGAATTTTATTTATGCTTAACAATATACGATTGGAACTGGGTGTGGAATCTCCCTTGGAATTCTTCTATCCAATACCTCACATTTTCTAAACGGGCTAGTTGGGCAAACAAGTGGGTTGTTGTATTCTTTTTTCTCCTAGTAAGGATTTTACCGTTCCAACTTCAATTTTTGCTCTTTAACACTTCAAAATTATCTAAAAAACCCCGCGATAGTTAAATGTCGCTCACTATCAACGGCAGTTAATTGCTGCTGCATTATGCTCTTATTCTAGAACAACAACTACATGGATCATTGTTTGCTAAACTACAAGAAAACAAATTTCTCCCTCCCCCAAGCCAATTTCTTCAACTTCAAACAAATCATGTTCAACTTCAACCTCAACTACAAGTAAGTGATGAGTCATAATTTAGTCTAATTTAATGCATTATTTTGTTTAGTTTTATTAAAGATTTGATTTGATTTTATTGCAAATTTATTTCCTTTTTGAGTCTTTTACTTCAAATTGCTTTTTATTTTATTTTAGGAACGAATATATGGTGGAAGGTGTCTTGAAGCAAAAGAAAGAGGACTGGAGCAAATACAGTGCGAAAATACGAAGATACGGAGACAAAATTATATCTCCCCAAGTCAGAAGCTTGGCACGGCCCGTGCCAACATGTGGCACGCCCGTGCCACCCTCCAGAAGCCTCTTTTGCTGCTTTTCTTCGGGTCCAAGTTACTCTGTTGAAGTTTTACTGAATAGCCCTTGTAGTTGCTTAGAATTTAAGTCAATTGTAAAGCTATAAATAGAGTAGCACTCCATCATAAACATTCACCTTTTCTGAGAATATTTTCAGTACAATTATTTTAATAAAGTTCTTTTCTTTCTTTTATTTCTTTCTCGCAATTTATTTTATTATCTTCTTTCTTCTTCCCCCATGTCTACGATGAACATGAGTGAGTAGACTTCTCTTGTCTTGGGATTGTTGGATAAGTCTAATGACTTAATCCGGGTCAAACCAAACCTTATACCTTAATCTTATGTAACCTTAATTTCTAATCTAGATTCACCGTTTTAACATGAATTAACCATTATCAAACTGTAGAAACGAAAGTGGAGGGTTTGATAATTGTTAATTCATTATTCCAAATATCAATTCATAAAACGAAAGTGGAGTTTTGATATTCGAACAAGTGAATCTAGACAAGGATTGCGAGACATGAAAATAGTCTAGCAAACCTTGAGACATATAAAGTTTCGAGCTTCAAGGATTCCAAAGGCAATCACCCATGAAAATAGGTGTGGTTGTTGGAGGAACACACTCACTGAGACCGAAAGGAGATGTGATAGGCTAAAGAGAAACTTGTCTTTAGAAATTAAGATCAACGTAAGGTTATAAGTTTAAGGCTTGTTTGTGAAAAGATTTGTTATTACGACAAACCAACTGTCCCAAGGCTCTTTTATATTATTGTTATTTACCTTCAGCCAACTAAACCTCCTTTTTATAAACTTTCTTCTCCTCTAATCATTCTTTTAAAGTTAATTAGATTGAACAACTCCCTAGCGGAACAATACTCTATTTTACTACTATTACTTCGATAGACCGTGCACTTGCGGTTTGGCCTATCAGTAAGTGTTCGTGATCCTTTCCTATTAGTCTTTTTATTTTAAATGTTAATTTTTTTTTTCTGTTTAAAGTTGTTATATGTTAATTTTTTTGGGTTTATGAAATTGTTTTTTTTTTTAGTTAATGATCAAATGCTTAGAAATTGGTCTGTGAATGTTGATTGGAGTAAATTCGAGTACAATGTCAATGTGGTGCTTTAGAAATTGAAATAATATAAGGGATCAATGTTTTATATTTTTTACCCCAAGTGTTTGATGAAATGTGTGAATGAATTTTTCACAGATTTTTGTTGCGTAAATGTGTCTGATAACCTAGTTATGTCTGTTGATGAATATCAGAGTATCCGTCTTCAACTTTTAAAAGAACTAGCTAGTGATAGTGAATGTTATCTCTAATTGATTTGGACTGAGAATCGTTTCAACCAGGTTAAACATGCTCTTAATCCTGATGGAATTAGCGTTGCATCAGAGGATAAATAGATGATCATGCCAAATATATGTTTTCTCATTGCAAGAAAATATAAGAATATGATAGTTCTTCTATCCATCATCAAAGGACAATCATAAACCTTTTTCCCCTTACGCGGTGCACATCACAAAGAAACTGAATCATGTGTTTAGCTTATGTAAATGACAACCATTTTATGATGGTAAACTTTTTTCTATGTTTTTAAATAGTTAACATTTAATGTTATCGTTATTATGTGTAGCCGTCATAAATTATATTACATGTATATCTAATGGACGGGTGTCTGATTCCTCCAACTTCTGTACTATGGGAACCTCACATTCGAGATGATGCAAAGTCCTAAGGTTCTAGTTATAATGATCTTACTCGAGCAGTGAGCAATGAGATAATAAGAGATGATGATGTGGTCATTGTTGAAAACCTTGAGCCTGAAGAGAAGATTGTTGCTGATAAGAAGGCTGAAGATGGAGTCAAGATTCAAGTTGATAATCTTGGACTTCATATTGTAGCATAAATCTTGGGGCGGATTAATTGAAATTTATATCATTAGGAACTAAACACATATCATATATATAATGGTTTATTGGTATAATTATATATAATGAAAGTTTGTTAAATCTACAAAGACACAAAACCATTTTATGCAGTTTGCTGAACTTTTGAGTGTTTCGGATTATATAGTCTAAAAATCTGCAAAATGGGTTTGAATTATATGATCCGAACGGAGGTATTTTGAGAATTTTGGAGGACATGTGGGAAGCGTTGAGGGTGGGAAAAGCAATTCTCCTTTGGTTATTGAAAAAGTCTAACATAAATGATCATTAAGCCATTTGATCGAAAATCCTTTGTTAGCTATCAGGGGCTTATGCGCAAATATTAGTCATATTAAACACACCTCTTTTGAATTTTACACTTCCCCCTCAAATCATCAATGTTCCAACTTTGTCCCACATGCTCCCGCATATTTTTGTTTTTTTTTTAAAGTAAAGAATTGATATTCAAATTTTTTCAAATATAACGAATTTGGGATTAAAATTTTTCAAAAAATGAAAAATTTAAGACATTAGTGGCCAGTTTGAAATAGTTTTTGTTTTCAGTTTTTGAAATATACAAGTCCTCTTTTCACAATAGTTATCCTTTTACATGTTTTAGTTTTTTAGTCCCAAAACTAAAAAATTCAAAACAGTTTCCAAAACTGTAATTTTAAAAATAGTTTAGCAAATAAGTTTTAAATTTTCAAGTTTTTAAAAACTAAAAAAAAGTTTTTGGAAAGTGTTTCAAAATAGTTATCTCGCTTGGTTGATGTAAGAGATTAAAGAAGTAAAAGTTCAGAGTTTTTTTTTTTTTTGATATAAAAAGTTCAGAATTTAAATCAAAGAATAAAAATAATACCATAACAATTAAGAATATTTGACATTTTAAAAAAACCAAGAATAGAGTTACACCAACATAGGAGGTGAACCGGTGTGCATGCTCAGCTCTACTCACTAATCACATGTTGGTATTTTTGCTCTCATATGTGATATGGTTTCTTTTTTTTTAATATTTGTTGTTGACAAAAACAGTGTTTTCTTTGTCGAAAACAATGTTTTCTTTAAATTGAAAAAGAGTTCATGGTGATTATATATTTGATATGCCTTTAATCCTACTATGATATGCCTTTAATCCTATTATTGTCGAGTGCAGCACAAATCCAATTCCAATGCCAAAGGAAAAGAAATTTGAGGACCGATATAGTGCCCCTATGTCAGTAGAGAGGGACAATCAAAAACCCATAATATGGCCCTTCAGACCTACATAAGGACAGGGTTTGTTTTGGTGGGTGTCTATTATGGTCTAGGAGGATTACCTTTTTGAGTATTGCTTAATATTTAAACAAATTAATCACATGGATCCAAAGATATGCTCAAATCCCTAAAATAAATGGAAAAAGCTGAAGCAGGCCAGACACGGTATATATGAACCAAAAGTTGAGGAGAATGTGTTGTAAACTTCCTCATACTAAGCAAAAAGGAATGGTTGTGTTCTGTATTAAAGTTTCTTTTTAATAATCTACACCCTCCGGTCACTAATATAAGCAAAAATTCATTTTTTAGGTTCATTCAATAAATGATGTATGTAGCCTATAATAAAGACTACATACATCATTAATTGAATGAATTTAGAAAGTAAATTTTTGCTTATATTAGTGACCGGAGGGTGTAGGTTGTAATGAAGTCAATCATGTGCTGCTGAAAGGGTAATTAAGTAGCTTAAATTTTAATATTTATATTCAATAAGTATTCAATATCTCCAATCCAGTATCTTAACAAATAATTAAATGGTTAAAAAATGAAGAGAGAAATAGTGCTTTTATAGTCACTAATGGTCTCTTTTATGTTAAACGCCTAAACTATGGAAACTATACAAATTATATAAGGACCAAAAGGTGAGGACAGAAACCCAGATTGCACTGCTACCATGTAGAACCAACATCGACGCAATCTCATCAATCACAAACCTAATCTCCAACTTTTGAGCATAAACCCAAACGACGAAGAGTTGAGCAACCACAAGCAAGAACAAACCAACTAACGCTGTCGTGCAGGAGGCGGATGTGGTTTAATATACCCATATGAGTTTCAATAACATTTTGTAGAAACTCCTAGTCGTCAAAGCTTCATGGAGGCCGCCGAAAGCAGAAAGGTCGTGGATCCGAGTTAAAATCCGCCAACAAATAAAACACAAACACAACCTTTGAGTGGGTTACCGAACGTCTTGAAACCATATTATACCCAATGAATCGCGGCCAGAGCTTGAATAGACAAACCTGAACACGAAAAACAAAAAAAGTGGTTGTAATTAGGATAATTTTAGGTTTTAACATATAGATGCGAATAAGTTCGTTATGTAATAATATTTTAAGAGTTCATCTTTCTTCCCCTCAATTAGGGAAGAAGTAAAAGAAAAGAACGCAAAATGAGCTTACTTTTCATGGTTTGTCGCACCTAGCGTTTAACCCGTCTAAAACAATGTAGGGTTAGGCAAGCTAATTTGAATGATCGTGTTGAAACTCCAATCCCATCTCTCAACAGGTTAGCCCATAAAAAAATATTTTTGTCATTCACATCTCATAAAATAATAATAATACCAATTTAATCAACCCTTATGAATGTCAATAAAAATATTACATAACAACATGAACATAAATCCGCACAAGCTATTAAATAATTAAACCAATGGTCTTGTTAACGAGTGCCCCCGAAACACTCTTTAAGCATGCTAAATTAAGCAATTATTTTTTTAAAATACCAAAATTTTCAAGTTCCAATGCACTAATTACACAAACTTTTATAAAAAGTTACTATTTATGGTCCTTAACCAGTGCCCCGGGGGCACTCGTTAACATTTCCCTTAAACCAATTGTGATATTGTTTATGCCTCAATAGACGATAAAAATTAATATAATGAAAATAAATAATTGTCTTACAGTCCTCGTGAGCTTAGCTCATTTGGTATGGACAATGCATAATATATGCAAGGTCCGGGGTTCAAACCCCGGCCACTACCAAAAAAAAATAATTGTCTTACAATATTCCTACATAATCCCAAAATAATACCTAAATTTCTCCAAAAATTTCTCAAAAAAAAAAAATCTATCAACAAAATAAACTCAAAATATAACCAAAAAAAGGTAAACTAACCCAGCAGGCAACAAGCCAACCTGATTTTTCAATAGGTTAAATGGGGCGGTCAAACCTCGGCATAAACGCATTGTGAAATGCAGAGCTATACACCTTGCACCTACTCGCTCCACTACCTTTGACATCAACAAACTATCAGATAAATGTCGTGTCGTTCCTAACGTTAAGGGATGGATTCAAATTAGATAGAGGACAACACCTATGTCAAATTCAATTTTTCTTAAAAACAAACTTTACCAAATATGTTGCAATCTCCAAAGCAAAGATAACAACTAAAAAAGAGTGCATCTCCATAAATAATGCGTCTTTAAGGTATCATCATCTCATTTTCTCCATATTAACTCATTTTCTACCAGGTAGTTCACTGCCTAACGTAGTAACGTTGGCAATATAAGTGAATCCGCTGTCGCACGCACACACAAAAATGTATATCAATTACTTATTTAAAAACATACATCATTTAATTATTATTTTCTCTTACTACATTTTTTCAAATATGTATCTATACCCAAAACAAATGCCTAAATACTCATGAACAACCAAGTCTTTTGTCACGCTTATCTTTTTATCGGATCAAGAAGATTATTATAGATGCCAAAATATATATTTTTACATATTATTAACTAAATTAGTTAATAATTATGAATTTAATTATTTATGTTTATAATGTAGACCAGATGTCCTCGAGTCCTCGTGAGCTTAGCTCAGTTGGTAAGAACAATGCATAAAATATGCAAGGTCAGGGGTTCGAACCTCGGCCACAAAAAAAAAATGTAGACCAGATGGTGTATGATCTCTAATAAGTTCTTTTGTCTCACGAGAGAAACTTTACCTCATATATATCTAAGTTTTCTTTTTCTTTCACGCATCGAGGAGTGATTTTAGGTTATTTTTTGACCTAGAATCACCCATCTTTTATTTCCATATATTTCATTCTAAATAAGTGATTTCTACATATATCAAGTTTTTTCTTTTGTGTTTTTCGTGAATTCATCGTTCGAGTGCGGCGTTGTGTTGTTCGTCTTCTTGTACGGCATTGTTTGATTTCGCGTCTTGTTGCATTGTTGATTATTGAAAGATCGACTTCAATCAGTTACATATTCAATCAATGATTTGGGCGTCAATGTTGCAGAATCATGTGTATTCATGTGATTTAGATTTTATCACATATTTGTAGGTATTTTATTGTTGTATACTATTGACTTGATGTTGTTAGTAGATTTACGTTTTTAGTGAAGTTGATTATGTTATTGCATCTCATATATTCTATCAATTTGAATAAATATCATTTTGCTTTTGTTAAAAAAAAGTTCTTGTTTCACCTTCCACCATTTACCTCTTTACCACCGGATTCTGGCTACTACAATTGATTGATACACAGGGTGTGTGAATGTTGTATTAATCCAACATGCCAACCTAATGATAAAATAAAACAAGATTGGAGGAGGGAATAGCTCTATTTTTTATTCCTACTTTCTGTTATAGAGATCTCAAAGTACAAAGCGTATCTTAAAAACTAAAACTAATAACTTACCCGGCTGGTCCATTCAATGTATCCAACTTTCAACAAATTTAATTAATCCATTGAAATCATTAATTTAATGATATTGTGATCAGTTAGACCTGCTCATATAGGATTCTATTGTTGAGCATAAGTATTTATTTTATTTGTTAAATCATTCAGATCATTGTTTTTTTTTTGTTACAGCTCTTCAGATCAAGTTTAATATTCTTTTCTATTGCTCGTTTAAGATAAACCTCTTATTTGCCGCATGAAAACAATCATATGTTTATTCTTAAACGCACGATTTGAAAATTATATTTTGTACGTTAATGTGTTGTATAATGTATATGTTTCGACTCCATACATTGCATATCGTCTCATCAAAATAAAGAATTAATAATAAAGTCGTGACAGTTATATGTATACCACAAACACGACTTAGGTATATTGATGTTAACTAGTATGGATACCCGTGCTACCCGTGCTAAGCACGGGCTAGAATTCAACCATACTTAAGTGAAAAAAATGTTGTATGCATCAAGTGTAAGTTACATTTCAACATCGAATAAAAGAGTGGAGGTTGGACAACATATAAGTTGGAAGACTTATATACTTAATACCTTAAATATTAAGTGAAAATGTAATATCATTCTCACTTGGATGATTGCTCCAGCTCCAATGGATCGATCCACACCACCGTGAGTTCCCCCATAAATTCCAACATTCGTAACAAAACTCGGTTCGACTTTGTAGCAGAAGCGCAAGTGGGAGAGTTGTTATTGTGTTAAATGTGAGTAAATGTTCAACATTGAATTCAAGAGTAGATATTGAGCAACATAATATATCTAATGTTTTAAGATTTAGGGTGAAGATGTGGTGTCAATATCACTTGTGTGGTTTCTTTTAGTCTAAAGTGATGATTAAACTAAATGTATGATCCCCGGTAGTAAGAAAATTATGAACTATTTTGTTTTTTTTTTTAGTTTTTAGATGTCATGTATTTCTTTCAAATAATTCTTAATTCATTCTTTCAAACATTAATTTTAAATGAAACATGAATTAAATTTGTATGAATAAAAGCTCTCACCAATTTGAGATTTTGAATGAGTCGCTTATACACATTACTCATTTATCTTTTGATAATAATACTTAATAAGAATGTAATTTCTTCAACAAATGAGTTCCACAAATAACTATATTTTTATATTCCAACAATACTTATTTATTTTAAAATAATTTATTTAATTAGATCTGTATAAAAGTGAAGAGAGTCGTTTCATAAACATTATTTTCTATTAGGCCCACCACTGTTTATTATGGTGTTAACCCTATGGCTTTAAAGGTAAAGGGGTCCTAGTAATCTTAAGTTAAGTCAGGAGGTTAGTAAAGTTTGACCATTAACTGTTTCACCTAGAATCAAACTCATGTTCTCCATAATAATTCGTCGTTGATGAAGCTAATTAACCACATGAACAAAATTTCTTGTTTTATTTATTTAATTTTTTGATTTAATATCGTGGTGATTTTGTTTGAATCTACAACAAATACTAATCAACATTTATTTATCCTCTAAAAAAATTAACATTTATTTATTCAATATTGGTATTAGCATTTTCTTTCTATTTTCATAAACTCCTAAAACATACAACACTCATGACATTCATATTTAAAAATGGTTTTTATAATATATCGTTTCCATTTTTTTTTTTGGAGAGAATATCGTTTCCATTTATATAAATTAGAGCAATTAGAAAAATATACTCATAAGATATTTTGTATTTTTTTCTCTCAAATTAAAGCAATTAGAAAAATATACTCATGAGATATTTTGTATTTTTTCTCTCAAGTACTCCAGCGGTTAAATTCATACAATGAGGGGCATAAGTTTGAACATCGACACATGCATATCAATATCAATGGAGCTTCCAACCGAGTTGCAATTATAGGACTGTAAAATTTATTAGAGCATTAATATGAATTATGAAATTAGAATTATTTGAAATATTTTTACTAAAAAAGCATTGATTGTAATGTGATTGAACTCAAGTGGTTAGTGAGTTCCAAATTAATCAGGAAACCCGAGTTTGATTTTTCAGTGAACAATCTTTCGATCAAACTCCGGTATACAAAGAGTCCTTTACAACAAAAATATTTTTTTCATAAAGAAAAAAATTCCTATTTTGAGAGGTAAAAATTAATTACTTCACAAATGTTTATAATTTAAATTTAATTTCAATTGAACACCGGTATTAATCATATTTATGTGGTTAAAGGTCACTGCATGAAATATAATAACAATATAAATATAAATTCCATATTAATAAAAAATGGGAATACAATCTTGGTTTAATTTCAAAGTAACTTTTTAAAAATTAGCAACAATTTGTCAAAAAAAAAATTAGCAACAAATTTGCTTAATTTTTTTTTTGTAGCAATTCTCATGGTCCAAGACAAAAAATTGTAAATTATAATTAGTGATGATGGTGCTATGAATAAGAAACTTCTATAATAAGCTGAAAAAATTTAATGTATATAGTATAATATTTAAGGCTTTAGTAAAAAAAATTAAGACATTTTTTTACAAAAGTTTAAGGCATTGTTGTATATACTTAGAAATATTTTATCACAAATTAATTTTAGCATATGTGGTCATATCAATGAACAAAGTTCATTTGATTAAATGTCATAATATTTTCGAATGAAATTCAAGATGATAAAAACAACAATTGGGACAAAGACTATCACTGAAATGAATAGAAAAGACCGTGTTGGCTCTTTTTTTGGATTCAATTTATGTCCCTAATTTTTTATCAGGTTAGATTTACGTCCCCTACTTTTTTTTTCTCCATAAATTTTATTTTTATCTTAAAAAAACTTGTTAGTGTAGATCCTTAAAATGTCAATTATTTTCTATTTTTAATTTGTAAAATGTCTTTTTTTTAGGGAATTAGCAAAATGTCTTGAATACTATTTAAAATGAAAGACATAAGATTTTATTGATTATCATAGTTTAAAAGTTATATATTTAATTAAGAAAAAAGATATCCTATAAAACAAATGTTTTTTTAATGTTAAATGTTAGTAATTAGTTGTTAGATTTTTTTTCTTTCCCGAAACAAAATTAATTGTTTTCTTCTTCATCCAATTTTGTACCAAAAACCTATAACATCATGGAAAAACACATTCAAACCAAACCAATAAATACATTGAATTAGACAATTGATATAACTTTAAATTCTTGCATGGTTTTGCATCTTTTGTAGAAAAATAAAAGAAAAAAAATGCCATGTCAACATGCTATGTTATGGTTGAAAGTTGAGTGGAAAAACATACATTTTGCTTGTTATAAGAATTATATTTGTTGGAAAAAAAATTATATTTAGCTTATTGTTGAAAAATATATGTATGATTGAAACCTTTCATGATTTTGTTAAATCTAATTGGTCAAAAATTAAGACAAAGGGTGGATGAATCCATTTGATTGGTTGAGAAATCAAACAATGATAATAATTTGATGGTTGTCAATGAAACATGTTTTTTTTTTAGGGGGCAAAGTGCCATTGAAAGATATTAATAAGAAATCAAAAATTCATTTAGTTTTGTCATTATAAGACTTTTACAACTTTCCACTTATAAATAAGGTAATTAATAAAAATATTAATGCAGTTTTAAAGCATATGTGATTATTAATTTTAATAATAGAATGAATGATGGATACAAAAATATGACGTTGAATAAAACATAATATTTTTTCACTTAAAAAACATAATAATTTAATAATCTTTAATTAGGATATTAATTTTAAAAATAGTATAAACTCATTTAAATATTTAATTAGGATGAAGGAAATAAAATATAAATGATTGTATGGTTTACTATGGTTTCGGCTGGCGGTGGGTTTGACAGCAGTGAACCATTGTGATTTTGGCCAGCGCTACACATTGGAGCTTAAAAAAATTCACCGTGAAACTCACCATGATTCCTAACATGCAGTTACTTTTGAAATGACTTTTTTTAGTGTACAGGTGCTGGTTCGATAGTTGCCGAAAATTTGAACGATATTTTATGACTTTGGTTGATAAAAAATTTATGGCAAGAATTCTTTTTGGGTAAAGTCTTTGGTTGATAACATAAAAATTGAAGGCACAAAACTATGTTGGATTTTTGTAATGTTAGAATGATGATACCAAAATTCATGATACATATAATCCATGATACATAAAATTTATGAGGAAGAAAATTACATGATGTATTGTTGTATTTCTATATAGTGGCAATAGATTTATTGTTTACCTCAGTGTTGTCTAATATAGTTATTTATGTGTAAACTGTTTCAGTGGCTTTCAAGTTGTCAAAGAGAAAACCTGATGGCTGTTGGAACAAAATGTGTTTAACAATGAACCTCAAAGAGTTTTGATGATAACAAGGTATTAAAAATTGTAAATTGGACTAGCTAATATTTGTTCAAGTGTACAGGACCACATTTAAAAAGTTACATCATTAATTGGTTCTGAATGAGCAAATAAAGAGCAAAAGAAAATGAATCTTATACGATTCTGAAGGCAATACGCTCCTGAAAGTGGAAAGCGCTCCTGAAGTCAAGCTGCTCCTGAAGATAGTAAAAGCGCTCCTGAAGAAATAGTGCTCCTGAAGAATAGTGCTCCTGAAGACAAGAGGTCCAGAAGCCACATTATCAGAAGCTGCATCATCAGAAGCTGCATCATCAGAAGCTGAAGAAGCTACACCATCAGAAGCTGCAGAAGCTGCATCATCAGAAGCTGCCTCATCAGAAGTCATTTCACCAGAAGCTGAAGATCAACTGGATTTGCAAAAGATTCAAAGATTGAAGAATCTACATTGCAAAAGCTGTCTATTGGATTCGAAAACATAGCAGAAAATTAGTGGAACATTGCAACGGTCATTTCAAAGGTGTTTGAAGGCATGTGCTTGCAATTTGGACGAAAGCGTTGACATTGTACTATTGTACGAACTGTACAACCACCTCTCCACTACTCTGTTTTGTGTCCACGCTACAAGACAAGAAAACAGTTCCAAAATACGGCTTCGCCTGCATAAATGTTCCTTTGGATAAGGAATGGATTTCAAATTGGTTCTTCATAGGACAACAACCAAATCAGGCAAAAGATCATTGGTGAAAGATCAAGCTTCAAACAACGACTCTTTGGTGTGCTGGCAATTTCACAACGTCTCTTTCACACCTCTATATAAAGGAGTGAAGACCTAGAGATTTGGTAATGCTGAACGACAGACTCTCAATATTTTTACAAGTGCCAAACCTCTGCTGAAATTGTTCTGCATTCACTTAGAATTTCTGTGTCTCAAAGTCATATCTTAGAAATTCTTAAGTCCATTGAGTCTGTATCTGATTTGTATTGTGAACACCTCTGATTGTATATCAAGTGTTCAACCTTAAACAATTTTTTGTGTAATTTTGTTTAGTTAGGAAGTCTCTTGTAGTTGTGCTTGAGCAGGAAGTCTCTTGATTGTGTTCTTGAGCTAAGGAAGTCTCTAGCTTGTGTGCTTGAGCAAAGGAAGTCTCTTGCTTGTGTGCTTGAGCAAAGGAAGTCTCTTGCTTGTGTGCTTGAGCATTTGTAATCAGATATTACTCATAGTGAAATCTCCTTGGAAGTGCAAGGGGGACTGGACTACTTCCGGATTGTGGAAGGAACCAGTATAATTGCTTTGTGTCGTTCTTCTTCTCTCTCTCTGTTTTATTCCGCTGCATTTAGATTCTGATTATCACTTCAGAAGCTGTCTAACTTAGCTTCTGACCAGTGTGTTTAGTTTTTAGGAGTGTTATACCCTAATTTTGGACCTAAAAATACTAATCAATCTTTCTTTTCTTGCATTTCCAGTTATTTGAACTATCTCTGATCAATTGCATCTTTCTCTGCACTTCATTTCAATTCCATTTGCAAAATTTACATGTAAGGGCATTTTAGTCATTTCCTATGTCAAATTTCTCTCAATCTTTCAAAATTTTGTTTTGAGTCCTTTCAAATAGGTTGAATAAGTCTTTGTTTCATTCTATGTCAAAATCCATTCCAAAATCTGCATTTGAAGTCATTTTAGGTCAGTTTTGCCCCTAGGGGCATTTTAGCCTTTTCAAGTGCCAAGTCACTGTTTAAACCCTAAAAATTGTCTCTGAGTCCTTTAATTTTGCTTGTATGAGTCTTTGATTCATTTTCTTGTTAAAAATTCATTTTAAATTTGCATCTGAGTCATTTTTAGCCCTAGGAGCATTTTGGTCATTTCACACGAAATTTCGGCAGAGAGGTACTTTAAAGTACCTCATTTAGGCCATTGGTTCGTTTTAGTCCGTTTTGTCAAATTTTAGACGTTTCACTTTACGTTTAGTCAAATTACTTTTTTTATTTTCAATTTTTATTTTAGTTTTTTTTTCCTAAGTCCTAAAGTCCCTAAAATTGCACTTTGGTCCTTCATGTCATTTTCTCTTATTTTTTTTTAAGACTTCTTTTTATCTTAGGTCAAATTTCCTTTAAGTCCTCTTGGTCAAAATTGCATTTTAGTCCCAAAGTTCCAAATATTGCAATGTGGTCCTTTTTGTGTCCAGGTCATTTCTTTTTAAGTTTTTAGTTTTTGCAGGTCAGTCCTTTATTTCTCAAAATTGCAAACAGGACCCCAAGTCCAAAAAATAGCCCAAGGCCGAATTATTCCAAGTCCAGGTGGCGCTTTCACATTGGTCCAATTATCACACTTGTCACCTATATAAAGGCCACATCACCAGTCACAGAAAAATCATCAATCATTACGTGACAAATCATCATAAACACACTTCATCATTCTCTCTCCAATCTAAAAGATCAAAACTGTAACCGTTTCCAGAAACCATCAAGAACACCATAGAACCCTAGAAAATTTCCAGAACTCAATTCATCAATTCATCATAGATTCGAACCAATTCCATCACAAATCAATCTAATTCTACAATCAAAGCAGAAGCATCGATGCAAAATTCATAGAAGGTTCTCAGAGAATTGTCATCACTGAACCTTCACCTTCGCAATTCAAGCAAGAACTCATCGGAGACGAATTCGTTGCGATCACGAAGGGTTTTGTGAAAGAGAAGAAGAAGATTCACCGATTTATTTTCGGTTGCAAAGGTATCGAAAGCTTACCAGGACAATCAAGAACGAACGCAGGATCTTTTTGTTCGAATCTCCAAACAAATCCAGGTAAATACACAAAAAACCCTCTCGTTTGCATTCATGTTCGTCATCGAAGGCTTAAAATGGAAAATAAACGGTGAATTGATATAAAGATTCGAAAGGATTTGAAAAAGATTGAAAGCCGAACCCTAAAAAGCAAAATCATGAAGATCCACCGTTTATTTTTCAAATCAAAGCTTGAATCCATCATTAGCATGAAAAATAGGTCAAGATAGGGTTTGATTCTAAGAAGATCAGAGAACTTTTTCAAAACCCTAAGAACGTAAGCTTCAGGCTTAGATCTGCTCGAATCTAAGACTCTATTCCAAAAACCAGTACCAGAATCATGAAGAGGACTTCTAGACGAACACAACGACGTATTTAGTTTTCAAAAAAGAGGTTCAGGTACGGCGGCGCCGTCGGCGGCCACCGTACCTCCGTCGTAGTGTTCGTCGGAGAAGACGACGGAACTCTAGAGAGAAGTGAGAGCTTCTCACTCTAGTTTTGAGAGAAGAGAGAGAAGGAGAGGTGAGAAGTGACCTTGGACCGGTCTTCTGGCTTTTTAAAGGAGCGTGAACCAGACCGGTTCACCTGAACCAGTCTGGTTCACTCCTGAACCTTGTGCTAGCCACCGTTGGATTTAGGGTTGATCCGTCTGGATCAATCCAACGGTCCCTGAACTCCCTGAGGATCCAGGATCCATTCACCCCTTGGGCTTGGGTTTGGGCTTAATTTCCTGCGTGCTTTCTTGTGTTTTTTTGCTATGTGCACCACTGAATCTTGCTGCTTACACCACTGCCTTGCCTAAAATCCTTTAAAAAATTCCTAAACCATTTTTTTTATGTGTTCTTGATATTTTCTTTAACATTTTTGTGGTATTTTTTTGTGCTAAAGTCTGTGGAAAATCTTTGAAGCATTTTTTTTCTCTTATTTTTTTTGTTAGAATTAATATTTTCTTACACTTTTTAGTCCAAAAAAACCCTTTAAAAAATTCCTAAAAATTCATGTAGACTTCTTGATATTTTTGTAGTATTTTGTGATAACTTTCACATGTTAAAATTGGTTAAAAAAATTAGGTGTCAATTTTCTTGATATTTTTGTCACATTTTGTGCTAAAAATAAGTGGATTTTTGCTTGATTTTGATCCAAATGGCTTGATGAATGTTGGTGTTTTAGTTACTTGAATCCCTAGGAGTCTAGCTACTGTTTGTGTTTAGTTTTGTTGCACAATTGTGAAGTTTGGTAGGTTACTTAGAGTACAAGTTACTTGTATAGTTAAATAATGAAAATATGCTTAAAATTGGTTCTAAAAATGTCAAGCAAATCATATAGCCTTAATTCCCATTCCAAACTTGTTTCTAAACCTTTAAAATGTAATTGGAATGTGAGAATTATAGGTCACTTGGTTCTTGCATCTTATGAACAAATTTTAGCCATGCTTGCACTTATTTTCTATCTTTTATCTTCTAGTATTTCTCTTACTTCATTTCTTTGATATTGCCTTATACCACTAACCTTCTCATTTCATATTTCATATTCATCATAAGCATCACCATTTCATCCCATTTTCATCTCTATTCTTCTTGCAACTTAATTTGTACCAAAGTTAGAATGTAAACACTTAGGAAATTTTGTAATATTCTTTCATGCTTTATTTTTCTTGGCAAAGAGGCCATAGAATGTATCTAGGGTATGATGTAAAGGACAACGGACTCTAATAATGTACACCGACACAAGCACCGACACATGCACACACACCACTTTAGGTATATAGCTAGAATATGCATGTTTAGATGTATGTCTAGGATTGTATGTTTAGATGAATGTTTAGGCTTTATACTTAGAAAAATCAATTTCCAAAAAAATGTGAACAAACACCACTCAAATCATTTTCAAAACAAACCTTGGGATCAAAATCCCATTGAATTTTCCTTTTTCATTTTCTTAATCAAATTTCAATGAAAATAATCATGTTTAGACCATATTTCGCAAATGACTAATTCAACCTCACAATTTCTTAATTCTCATGCCTTTAAGGCCTCTCAATCTCCATTCTTCAAAATCCATTTTCAAACTTAAAATCAACCAACAAAAACAAAAAACATTTTTTGAGAGAGAACTACGGTGGATTTGATCCCTTAATCGGGTACGTAGGCAAGGAACAAAATTCCTCCAATTCAACTAAAATAAAAATTCAAAAACATTCTTCTCCCTCCAATTCTTCACTTAGTAACTTTTAGGTGTAAATATCATTTTCAAAATAGCATTTAAAAATAAAGCGCGCGCGTAGAAATTAAAGACGGTTCCTATAGGTTACTATAGTCGTTATGGGTGCCTAACACCTTCCCGTAGCGAAAACAACTCCCGGACCTCGATTCTCAAGGGTTTTGCTTACTTTTTCCCTTCCCAAGAAAAAATAAGATATCACCGGTTTAAAAGGTTCAAACGTAATCAATGTTTGACACCCGAAAACCAAGATAAAACAGCTGGCGACTTCACTGGGGAGATTCGAGAGTTACGCCTAGTCTTTATTTCCACGCTTGCGCTTGTATTTTTACTTGCTTCTTTTACTTGCTTTCCTACGTGAATAAATGTTTAATTTCTTGCAAACGTGTGGGGTGAGAATATCAAAAGTCCTGCACCCGGGCTGAGTGAACTTAGGATTTAGGAGGGATATAATCGACAATTCATTCCGGGGGTTGCCTCGTGTTTTGGATTATGCGATCAATCCCACATAGCTGAGGCATTTTGGGGGTGATGTTGTCGGCGCGGGTTGTCGCGTTTAGGCACTTTGCTTCTAATTGTTCTATGACGCTATGGACCGTAGATAACCAAACCCATCCATGGCCATTTTCTAGGACGTAGTGCGGAGGCTAAACCGAGTGTCGTCTCGAGTTTTAGTCGTCACGCGATACTACACTCAAGTTAGACCTTCCACGTATAATCATGGCGCGAGTGTTGTCTCGTGGCACCATGAGATACGTCGGAGAGGTTGCAACTTGGGAACCTTTTTTAGAACCCGGTTACTATTATCCTAAAACCCTAGTTTCACCGGACGCCGTGTCCACCCATGGCTCCTCGACTTTGAACTTCAAACCCACCATGTTTTCTCCGAACTTGAACATAATCATGCACCCATGCATACATGCATACATGCATAAACTTTTTGTCATGCATTGTTATCGAAGGGCTTAGACAAGTTGAATTTGTAAACATTGTAGGGATAAAGATGACTAAGTCCTACAAGTTCAAGGAAGTGGATTTGGCTAGTTTGAGAGATTTGGCACTCAAGATTGAGGATCCGACTGGTTTCCGACACCGTTACGGGGCTTTACTTCCTATTCTCCATATTAGTGTGGATGAGAAGCTTGTGCACACTCTAGTGCAATTCTATGATCCAGAGTATCGGTGCTTCACTTTTCCAGACTTTCAGTTGGTGCCTACTCTAGAGGCTTATTCTTCCTTGACGGGTTTACCTATTGCTAAGGGGATACCTTTCTCAGGACCTGAAAACCCTCTTCCTCCATTGGTTATCGCTAAGGATCTCTATCTCAAGACCACCGATGTCTCCAAGAATCTTGTTACTAAAGCACATATCCGAGGGTTCACTTCAGAGTATCTTCTTGGGAAAGCCAACCTCAATACCACTTGTCAGGACACTCTTGAGGCTATTCTTGCACTTCTCATCTATGGGCTTATTCTCTTTCCGAATCTTGATGGTTTCGTGGACATGAATGCTATTATGATCTTCCACTCCAAGAATCCGGTTCCTACTTTACTAGCTGACACGTACCATGCTATTCACAATCGTTCCAGCAAAGGTCGTGGATACATTCTTTGTTGTGTGCCTCTCCTCTATAGGTGGTTTATTTCGCACCTTCCGCAGTCTTTCCACGACAATCCGAGGAATTGGTCTATTTCACAGAGGATTATGGCTCTCACTCCTAATGAGGTGGTTTGGCTCACTCCCGCTTCTAGGGTCAAGGAAATTATCTTTGGTGGTGGAAAGTTTCTTAATGTACCTCTTCTTGGTACCCGGGGTGGAATCAACTATAATCCGGAGCTTGCTTTGCGACAATTTGGTTTCCCGATGAAAGATAAACCCATCAATCTTGCTACAGCTCCCTACTTCTTTCACTACTCCAATGCCCCCACCGGAATTAGAGAAGATTTCATGCATGCTTGGACTAAGCTTCGGAAGAAAGAGGTGAAGCATATGGGTGTAAGGTCCAGTATTGCTCATGAGGCCTATACACAGTGGGTGATAAGCCGAGCTGAGGAGATTGGTATGCCTTACCCTTCTATGAGATATGTGTCTGCAACTGTTCCTACCATGCCTTTGCCTCTACTCCCACCTACCCAGGAGATGTATCAGGAGCATCTAGCTATGGAGAGTCGGGAGAAGCATCAGTGGAGATCTAGATACTATGAGGCTGAGAACTTGATCATGACTTTGGATGGAAAGGGTGAGCAGCAGACTCATGAGGTCTTGACACTGAAGAAAGAGTTAGCTAAGGCTAAGAGAGAGATTGAGGAGAAAGATAGACTGCTTATGAGGGACTCCAAGAGAGTTAGGGGTGCCCGTGATTTCTATGCACGATACTGCAGCTATGAGTCCGACTCTGAGGACGATGATTCCACTTCCTATGCTTGAGGATTGCCATTTTCTGTTGTTATTTCTATTTGTTCATGTTGAAATTGTCTTGTAAAACCATATGTTGATTGTGTGTTTCCCGTTTATGTTAATTGTTGTTTAGTAATGTTTACAAGTTTATAATTTGTCTAAAACCCTTCGATAATGTAAAAAGAGTCTTTTTTTACATGCATTTACACATTTCATGCATCATATGCATTCATTGACCACAAAAAACTTCTCTCGTGCTCATTGCCTCCTGGTTTTGTCCGCCGCAGTCTGAAAAGTGGCTCGTGTTCGCAAAGTCTACCAACCAGATAGAATTCATCAGACAAGATTTCACAAGAGAAGGATGATGGCTAATTTTGAAGAAGAGAATGCTCAACTCCGTGCCGAATTGGCTGCTATGAAGGAAGACTTGGCTAAGGCTCATGACGCTATGTCCGCTATGATGGCTGCACAGGAACAACCAGCCACTTCTATTCCAGTTACTGCTGAGGTGATTCCCTCTATCCCACTGTCTACTGTGGCTACTGATGCTCGTTTTGTTATGCCCAACGGCCGTCCTTATGGCCTCCCACCATTCTATTCTCCTAATACTGCTGCTGGTGTCTCTGGTTTTGCTGGTCAAGGACAGATCCCTGTGTCCACTGCTATGCCTCAAGTGACTACCGTCGTTACCGACCCTATTGTACACACTGTGCAACAGGTAATTGATGTTGATACTCCGCGTGGACAAGATCCCGCGATGGAAGCTATGAAGAAACAGTTGAGGGAGTTGGCTGGAGAACTCCGTGAAGTCAAGGCTAGCCGAGGAAACAATGGTGCTCCTACTAAAGCTCGTGATCTATGCTTGGTATCCCGATTTGAGGTTCCTAAGAAATTCAAAGAGCCAGAATATGACAAGTACAATGGGACTTCTTGCCCACACAACCATGTCATCCGGTATGTCCGAAAGATGGCTAACTATGCCGACAATGATGCACTGATGATCCACTGCTTTCAGAGTAGCTTGACAGATGATGCAGCAGATTGGTACACTAGTCTGAGCAAAGATAACATCCATACCTTTGAGGAACTTGCTGCTGCTTTCGAAGGTCAATATGAATTCAATACCCGTCTGAGGCCAAACAGGGATTCTCTCAAAGCCCTATCTCAAAAATCAGATGAAACCTTCCGAGAATATGCTCAGAGGTGGAGAGGGGCAGCTGCCCGTGTTTCTCCTCGACTTGATGAGGAAGAGTTAACACAAACATTCCTGAAGACTCTGAAGAAGGAATATAAGGAGAGAATGATAGTCTCTGCCCCAAACAACTTCTCTGATATGGTTACAATGGGCACTCGACTAGAGGAGGCTGTCCGAGATGGCATTATTGTCCTTGAGAAGGGTGAATCTTCAAACAGTGCACCCAAGAAGTACGGTAACGGTCATCACAAGAGGAAAGAATCTGACGTAGGGATGGTGTCTGGTAACCCGTCTGCAGCAGCCATGCAACTACCTCTGCCTTATCACTACATGCAATACTCTCAGCATCCGTTCTTCCCACCATTCTATCAGCAATATCCTCTACCACCGGGTCAACCACCAATGCCCGTCAATGCCATCCCCCAGCAAGTACAACAACAGCCTCCTGCTCAACAGCAACGGCAGCAACAACAGGGTCCCCGACCCAAACCTTCTTTTCCAACAATACCAATGCTTTATGGTGAGCTGCTCCCAACTCTACTGGCCAAGGGGCACTGTGTCACTAGACCAGGCAAGCCTCCGCCTAACCCATTGCCTCCCAGGTTCCGTCAGGACCTAACATGTGAATTTCATCAGGGTGCTCAAGGCCATGATGTCGAAGGTTGCTTTGCTCTGAAATATATTGTGAAAGATCTGATAGAAAAGGGACGGTTGACTTTTGAGAACAGTGTTCCTCACGTCCTTGACAACCCGCTTCCAAACCATGCTGCTGTCAATATGATTGAGGCCTTTGAAAGGATTCCCGTTCCCCAAGAGGATCCCATGTTGGATGTCCGCAATGTCGTTACTCCCTTGGTGCCATTACATGTCAAACTTTGCCAGGCTTCTTTGTTCAAACATGATCATGATTCTTGTTCAGAATGTCTGCAGAATCCTATGGGCTGTTGTGTTGTGCAAAATGATATCCAGAGCCTGATGGATGACAAACACTTGACCGTCAGTGATGTATGTGTGATTGTGCCGGTGCTTCAGGATTCTCCGGTTCAAGCAGGGCAAGCTGCTGGCTGGGGCAAAGTAATTCAGATTCTGGAAAACAAGCGTAAAGAGGGCCTTGGATTCTCCCCGACGTCTGCCGTTTCAAAGGGAACCTTCTACAGTGCTGGGTTCATCAATGCTATTACTGAAGATGCTGCTGAAGGAAGCCACGTGCCTGCATTTGTTATACCAGGAGGCACTGTGAGAAATTGGGAAGCCATTGATGTTCCTTTAGTCATGCATGCTTCCATGTAATGTGTTTTGTTGCTCATGTTTTTTGTTTTCAAAATAACAATCCTTTCGCTCTGCCCAAGGCGAAAGTGATATCTTTGTAAGGGCGTGTTTGTTTCGGCATTGCCGTTAATCAATAAAAAGTTGTCGTTTTTCTCACGACTCTTTGTTTTTTACTTTTTAGTGCCTTTTTCTTGGAAATAATGGTAATGCCAGAAAAAACCAAAACATCTGTATTTTTCTTATTAATTTCAAAAATCTGCATGAAAAACTTTTTCTAAAAATCATCCCAATCATATTATGCAGATTGAACCATAATAAACCCGTTGAACACAGTGACCCTATGGTTCCTCCAAATTTTGAATTCCCTGTATATGAAGCTGAAGATGAGGATGATGATTATGAAGAGATACCGTATGAGATCACTCGACTGCTTGAGCAAGAAAGAAGAGCCATTCAGCCTCACCAGGAAGAGATTGAGCTTATCAACCTGGGTACTGAAGAGAACAAGCGAGAGATCAAGATTGGTGCTGCACTTGAGCCAGAAGTGAAAAAGAAGATCATTCAGCTTCTCCATGATTATCCAGATGTCTTTGCATGGTCCTATGAAGATATGCCGGGCTTGGATCCCAAGATTGTGGAACATCGGATACCGACAAGGCCTGAATGTCCTCCTGTCAAACAGAAATTGAGAAGATCTCGTCCAGACATGGCTCTTAAGATCAAGGCTGAGGTACAAAAGCAAATTGATGCGGGTTTCCTCATGACAGCTGAGTATCCTGAGTGGATTGCCAACATCGTACCAGTACCAAAGAAAGATGGGAAAGTTCGAATGTGTGTTGACTACAGAGATCTGAATAAAGCCAGTCCGAAAGATAACTTCCCATTGCCTCATATTGATGTGCTTGTTGACAGTACTGCTCAATCCAAAGTGTTCTCCTTCATGGATGGTTTCTCTGGTTATAATCAGATACAAATGTCTCCTGAGGATAGAGAAAAGACGTCCTTCATCACTCCGTGGGGAACGTTCTGTTACAAAGTAATGCCGTTTGGCTTGATAAATGCTGGTGCTACCTATCAAAGAGGTATGACGACTCTGTTTCATGATATGATTCACAAAGAGATTGAAGTATATGTTGACGATATGATTGTGAAGTCAAGTGATGAAGAGCAGCATGTTGTGTATTTGAAAAAGATGTTTGAAAGATTGAGAAAGTACAAGCTGCGTTTGAATCCTAACAAGTGCACATTCGGCGTACGATCTGGAAAATTGCTAGGCTTCATTGTCAGTCAAAGAGGCATTGAAGTTGATCCTGACAAAGTCCGAGCCATCAGAGAGATGCCGGCCCCTCAAACTGAGAAGCAAGTCAGAGGTTTCCTCGGACGTCTGAACTATATTTCAAGATTCATATCTCACATGACTACTACTTGTGGACCAATTTTCAAATTGCTCAAAAAAAATCAGCCTGTTGTATGGAATGATGAATGTCAGGAAGCTTTTGATAGCATTAAAGAATACCTGTTAGAGCCACCCATCCTCGTCCCACCAGTGGAAGGAAGGCCTTTGATTATGTATCTGTCAGTGTTAGACGATTCAGTGGGTTGTGTTCTCGGTCAGCAAGATGAGACCGGCAAGAAAGAGCATGCTATCTACTATCTGAGCAAGAAGTTCACCGACTGTGAGACTCGGTATACAATGCTTGAAAAGACTTGTTGTGCTTTAGCTTGGGCTGCCAAACGCCTGCGTCATTATATGGTGAATCATACAACTTGGTTGATATCCCGAATGGATCCAATCAAGTACATCTTTGAAAAGCCTGCTGTTACTGGAA
Source organism: Medicago sativa (assembly GCF_051527215.1). Lineage (NCBI taxonomy): Eukaryota > Viridiplantae > Streptophyta > Magnoliopsida > Fabales > Fabaceae > Medicago > Medicago sativa. Next base: position 86,669,701 of record NC_140755.1, on the reverse strand, counting down.
AGATTGCACGTTGGCAAATGCTGTTGTCTGAATATGACATTGTGTACAAAGCTCAGAAAGCAATCAAAGGAAGTATCCTTGCTGAGCATCTTGCTTGTCAACCTCTTGATGATTACCAGCCAATTAAATTTGATTTCCCTGATGAAGAGATTATGTATCTGAAAGCAAAAGACTGTGAAGAGCCGCTGATCAATGAAGGGCCAGATCCCAATAGCAAATGGGGATTGGTGTTTGATGGTGCTGTTAATGCTTACGGTAAAGGAATTGGAGCCATCATTGTAACTCCGCAGGGGCACCACATTCCTTTCACCGCTCGAATAACTTTTGAATGCACAAACAACATAGCTGAATATGAAGCATGCATCTTGGGCATTGAAGAAGCCCTTGACTTGAGAATCAAACACCTTAACATCTATGGAGATTCTGCACTTGTCATCAATCAGATAAAGGGTGAATGGGAGACGCATCATGAGAAGCTGATCCCATACCGTGACTATGCAAGACGTCTGTTGACATACTTTACCAAAGTTGAGCTGCACCATATCCCTCGGGATGAAAATCAGATGGCTGACGCGCTTGCTACTTTGTCTTCTATGTTCCGTGTCAATCACTGGAATGACGTGCCTGTGATAAAAGTGCAACGGCTTGATAGACCCGCTCATGTGTTTACCATTGAAAATATGCCAAATCAAGCTGATAAAGATGTGAATGATAAAAAGCCTTGGTATCACAACATCAAACAATTCTTGCAGAATCGTGAATATCCACCTGGTGCTTCCAACAGGGATAAAAAGACCTTGAGACGATGGGCTAGCAGATTCCTTCTGGACGGAGAAATCCTATACAAGAGGAATTACGACATGGTCTTGTTGAGATGTGTTGACAAACAAGAAGCTGAGAAACTGATGCATGATGTACATGATGGTACTTTTGGGACCCATGCTTCGGGTCATACCATGTCAAGGAAATTGTTAAGAGCCGGCTATTACTGGATAACCATGGAGCGTGATTGCCACAAACATGCTAAAAGATGCCACAAATGTCAAATTTATGCTGACAAGATTCATGTGCCTCCACATGCCCTCAATGTTATATCTTCCCCATGGCCTTTCTCTATGTGGGGCATTGACATGATCGGAAGAATTGAACCAAAAGCGTCCAATGGACACCGTTTCATTCTAGTGGCAATTGACTACTTCACCAAATGGGTTGAAGCTGCTTCCTATGCAAATGTGACCAAGCAAGTGGTCGTCAAGTTTATCAAGAATAACATCATCTGTCGATATGGTGTTCCCAACAAGATCATCACTGACAATGGTTCCAATCTGAACAATAGCATGATGCAAGCTTTATGTGAAGAATTCAAAATTGAACATCACAACTCTTCTCCTTACAGACCTCAGATGAATGGTGCAGTTGAGGCTGCTAACAAGAACATCAAGAAGATTGTTCAGAAGATGGTCACTACTTACAAAGACTGGCATGAAATGCTACCTTTTGCCTTGCATGGTTACCGTACTACGGTGCGCAGTTCAACCGGGGCAACCCCTTTCTCTCTTGTGTATGGCATGGAAGCAGTTCTCCCTCTGGAAGTGGAGATTCCATCTCTTCGAGTAATCATGGAAGCAAAGTTAACTGAGGCTGAATGGTGTCAAAGTCGGTACGATCAATTGAATCTGATTGAAGAGAAACGTATGGATGCTATGACTCATGGACAGTTGTATCAAGTTCGAATGAAGAATGCTTTTGACAAGAAAGTCCGACCTCGAGAATTCAAGGAAGGCGAACTTGTATTGAAAAGAAGGATAAGTCAGCAACCCGACCCAAGGGGCAAGTGGACACCTAACTATGAAGGTCCTTATGTTGTCAAGAAGGCTTTCTCTGGTGGTGCTTTGATTCTTACACACATGGATGGTGTTGAACTCCCAAATCCTGTTAATGCCGATATAGTCAAGAAATACTTTGTCTAAAAAGAGAAGAACAGCGTGGTAGGTCGAAAACCCGAAAGGGCGGCCTAGGCAAAAATGCGCTTCCCGGTGGATCGAAAACCCGAAAGGGCGATCCAGGCAAAAGTTAGGGACAAAAAATGAATATGAAAAAGCTCGCTGAGATTGTACGCAACTCAGGCAAGAATGAGCGCCTCGATGAGCCGAAAACCCGGAAGGGCGGTTCATGCAAAAATGAGGTTGATAATAAAAGACAAGTAACTATATCTGGCAAATCACCATCACCCCTTGGGGCATCTGCAACTGTCAATGATCTTCTTCATCAGAGGCTTCTGTACTTGTGAATTCAAAATTTCTATGAAATGTAGCGGTCATCGTGTTCAATGTATCACCAACCAATAAAATTACCATTTTCCAAGCTTTGTAAATCCGTGAGGCCATGCCTTTGGCTGACTTTCACTCTTCTACATCAATTTGAGCCTTTCTATTGTTTGAAACTCTATTTTTCTTTCCACTTTCAATGCTATATACAAAACATTTTCTTTCTATTTTGATAATGTTAATGTCTGAAACAAACATCTTTCGAAAATTGAAAAATCTTTTTCTGTCTATTTTGAAAACAAACCTGAGCAACAGGGTACATTTCAATGAAACGTGCATGAATGAATGAGTATCAATGTCTATTTCAATACATGTTACAAGCAGGTTACTCCCCAGGATGATCTGTGGTCAGTGGCAAGAATGAAAAAACAGAATGAAAATGAAAAATAAAAAAAAATGAAAATAAAAAGCTCGCTAAGTTGAAAACCCGAAAGGGCGGCTTAGGCAAAAATGAGCACCCCGCTGATTGACAACCTATGAAGGCAATTCAGGCAAAAATGGGGCAATGAAAAGAATTTTATCCCCCGGTGAATCGAAAACCCGAAAGGGCGGTTCAGGCAAAAATGGGGTTTGAAAATGAAAAATGAAAGAATGAAATATTGAAAAAGCATTGACCACAGATGCGAACATCCAATGTTTATCCAGCACTGACACGCCTAGCAACGGCGACCTGTATCCACGGACTTTCCGAAGGTCCCTCTTCTACAAGTTTTATTGCCCTCAGCCATGGTTTCGATACGTCTCCCAACGACGGTATCTCCAAAGAGGTTTTTTCCCTGTGAATATGTTGCAGCACGAGCCACTACGTGCCCAATCTTCCAATATCTTGTCTGCCTCTGTGAAATTTCTCTGCCAAGTTGCCAACCAATCATGCATTTCAAGCATACATACATGCATAATCATGCATTTTATGTGCTCATGCATCCAATGATCTTGCTATATCATACATACATGTTGCATATCCAACTTTCAACTGCCAAATTCAATCAAAGTTTCAACTGTCAAACTCAATTCCGACTGTCAATTCCAATTTTAAATTCAACTGTCAAATCCAATTCAATTTCAATTGTCAAAATTCGATGCAATTTCAACCTTCCAATCTCAATTCCAAACCATGTCAAATGTCGAATTCGAAGCAATCTCAACTCCAATACCAATTCCAATATTGACATCCAATGACAATGTCAATGTCAATCTCCAATTCCAATGTTGACATCCAATGACAATGTCAATGTCAATCTCCAATTCCAATGTTGACATCCAATGACAATGTCAATGTCAATCTCCAATTCCAATTCCAATTTCAATCCAATTCCAATGTCAATTTCCAATTTCAATTCCCATGACAATGTCAATGTCAATCTTTCAATTCCAGTATTGACATCCAATGACAATGTCAATGTCAATCTTTCAATTCCAATGTTGACATCCAATGACAACGTCAATGTCAATTTTCAATCCAATTTCAATGTCAAATTCCAATTTCAATCCAATCTCAATGTCAATTGCAACTTTCCAATATCCAATGTCAAATTCAATTCCAATTTCCATGTCAATGTCAAATTCAATTCCAATTTCCATGTCAATGTCAATTTCAATTCCAATTTCAATGTCTATGTCTATGTCTCTGCCAATGTCAATTTTCAATTCAAATCAATGTCAATTTACTCTTGGGCCAACAAAAATGGTCATGTCAATTTTTCAACTCAAATCAATGTCAATTTACTCTCAATTTACTCTTGGGCCAACAAAAATGGTCATGTCTATTTTTCAAATCAAGTCAATAACAATTTACCCTCAATTGGTATCTTGTTAAGCCAGACTTTCAATTGGTATCTCTTTGCTGGTCAAGTGCCGGGTTCAATCCAAAAAAGAACCACTTGTACCTACTTGTATACCTATGCTTCCGGACAAACGGCAAGTTCGATAGAACAGTTTGTACCCAGCTTATGCTCTGTTATCGGTCAGACGGCAAGTTCAATCTGAAGAACAGTTTGTACCCTAGCTTATGCTTTATTATCAGTCAGACGGCAAGTTCAATCTGAAGAACAGTTTGTACCCAGCTTATGCTTTGTTATCGGTCAAACGACAAGTTCGTTCTAAGAGGACAGTCTGTACTCTCCCACATGATGTGGTGATAACCCAACAAGCAAGTTCGATCCAAAGAAACAGCTTGTATCAACCCTTTTGTCTATGTCTCCAGCCAAATGGCCAGTTCAATCCAAAAGAACAGTTTGTGTCTGCCTATCTGTTTGTATCTTCAACCGAGTGTCAAGTTCGATCCAAAGAACCGCTTGTATCTGCCTATATGTCTATGTTTCCGGTCAAGTGCCAAGTTCAATCCCTAGAACAGCTTGCACCTATCCCTTGTTTTTGTATTCCTCGGTCAAGTGACTAGTTCGACCCAAAGAACAACTTGTACCCTATTTTCTACTCCCTGGCTTGTCTACCCTGTCAGTGTCTATCTGAATCCCCAGTGACATGATAGGTTCCATAGACTCCAGTTGTTTGTCTTGCATTCATAATCAAATATTGCATAGCATTCATAATTTTGAAAATCTGAAAGCGTATTTTTACGTCCAAAAACAGTGCAAATGTTAATATTTAAGTATCTTCGTCCCGTCAACTCTAAGACTTCGTCTCTCGACTCTCCGGGCAAAGAAACTTAAATAGGGGCAGCTGTTATACCCTAATTTTGGACCTAAAAATACTAATCAATCTTTCTTTTCTTGCATTTCCAGTTATTTGAACTATCTCTGATCAATTGCATCTTTCTCTGCACTTCATTTCAATTCCATTTGCAAAATTTACATGTAAGGGCATTTTAGTCATTTCCTATGTCAAATTTCTCTCAATCTTTCAAAATTTTGTTTTGAGTCCTTTCAAATAGGTTGAATAAGTCTTTGTTTCATTCTATGTCAAAATCCATTCCAAAATCTGCATTTGAAGTCATTTTAGGTCAGTTTTGCCCCTAGGGGCATTTTAGCCTTTTCAAGTGCCAAGTCACTGTTTAAACCCTAAAAATTGTCTCTGAGTCCTTTAATTTTGCTTGTATGAGTCTTTGATTCATTTTCTTGTTAAAAATTCATTTTAAATTTGCATCTGAGTCATTTTTAGCCCTAGGAGCATTTTGGTCATTTCACACGAAATTTCGGCAGAGAGGTACTTTAAAGTACCTCATTTAGGCCATTGGTTCGTTTTAGTCCGTTTTGTCAAATTTTAGACGTTTCACTTTACGTTTAGTCAAATTACTTTTTTTATTTTCAATTTTTATTTTAGTTTTTTTTTCCTAAGTCCTAAAGTCCCTAAAATTGCACTTTGGTCCTTCATGTCATTTTCTCTTATTTTTTTTAAGACTTCTTTTTATCTTAGGTCAAATTTCCTTTAAGTCCTCTTGGTCAAAATTGCATTTTAGTCCCAAAGTTCCAAATATTGCAATGTGGTCCTTTTTGTGTCCAGGTCATTTCTTTTTAAGTTTTTAGTTTTTGCAGGTCAGTCCTTTATTTCTCAAAATTGCAAACAGGACCCCAAGTCCAAAAAATAGCCCAAGGCCGAATTATTCCAAGTCCAGGTGGCGCTTTCACATTGGTCCAATTATCACACTTGTCACCTATATAAAGGCCACATCACCAGTCACAGAAAAATCATCAATCATTACGTGACAAATCATCATAAACACACTTCATCATTCTCTCTCCAATCTAAAAGATCAAAACTGTAACCGTTTCCAGAAACCATCAAGAACACCATAGAACCCTAGAAAATTTCCAGAACTCAATTCATCAATTCATCATAGATTCGAACCAATTCCATCACAAATCAATCTAATTCTACAATCAAAGCAGAAGCATCGATGCAAAATTCATAGAAGGTTCTCAGAGAATTGTCATCACTGAACCTTCACCTTCGCAATTCAAGCAAGAACTCATCGGAGACGAATTCGTTGCGATCACGAAGGGTTTTGTGAAAGAGAAGAAGAAGATTCACCGATTTATTTTCGGTTGCAAAGGTATCGAAAGCTTACCAGGACAATCAAGAACGAACGCAGGATCTTTTTGTTCGAATCTCCAAACAAATCCAGGTAAATACACAAAAAACCCTCTCGTTTGCATTCATGTTCGTCATCGAAGGCTTAAAATGGAAAATAAACGGTGAATTGATATAAAGATTCGAAAGGATTTGAAAAAGATTGAAAGCCGAACCCTAAAAAGCAAAATCATGAAGATCCACCGTTTATTTTTCAAATCAAAGCTTGAATCCATCATTAGCATGAAAAATAGGTCAAGATAGGGTTTGATTCTAAGAAGATCAGAGAACTTTTTCAAAACCCTAAGAACGTAAGCTTCAGGCTTAGATCTGCTCGAATCTAAGACTCTATTCCAAAAACCAGTACCAGAATCATGAAGAGGACTTCTAGACGAACACAACGACGTATTTAGTTTTCAAAAAAGAGGTTCAGGTACGGCGGCGCCGCCGGCGGCCACCGTACCTCCGTCGTAGTGTTCGTCGGAGAAGACGACGGAACTCTAGAGAGAAGTGAGAGCTTCTCACTCTAGTTTTGAGAGAAGAGAGAGAAGGAGAGGTGAGAAGTGACCTTGGACCGGTCTTCTGGCTTTTTAAAGGAGCGTGAACCAGACCGGTTCACCTGAACCAGTCTGGTTCACTCCTGAACCTTGTGCTAGCCACCGTTGGATTTAGGGTTGATCCGTCTGGATCAATCCAACGGTCCCTGAACTCCCTGAGGATCCAGGATCCATTCACCCCTTGGGCTTGGGTTTGGGCTTAATTTCCTGCGTGCTTTCTTGTGTTTTTTTGCTATGTGCACCACTGAATCTTGCTGCTTACACCACTGCCTTGCCTAAAATCCTTTAAAAAATTCCTAAACCATTTTTTTTATGTGTTCTTGATATTTTCTTTAACATTTTTGTGGTATTTTTTTGTGCTAAAGTCTGTGGAAAATCTTTGAAGCATTTTTTTTCTCTTATTTTTTTTGTTAGAATTAATATTTTCTTACACTTTTTAGTCCAAAAAAACCCTTTAAAAAATTCCTAAAAATTCATGTAGACTTCTTGATATTTTTGTAGTATTTTGTGATAACTTTCACATGTTAAAATTGGTTAAAAAAATTAGGTGTCAATTTTCTTGATATTTTTGTCACATTTTGTGCTAAAAATAAGTGGATTTTTGCTTGATTTTGATCCAAATGGCTTGATGAATGTTGGTGTTTTAGTTACTTGAATCCCTAGGAGTCTAGCTACTGTTTGTGTTTAGTTTTGTTGCACAATTGTGAAGTTTGGTAGGTTACTTAGAGTACAAGTTACTTGTATAGTTAAATAATGAAAATATGCTTAAAATTGGTTCTAAAAATGTCAAGCAAATCATATAGCCTTAATTCCCATTCCAAACTTGTTTCTAAACCTTTAAAATGTAATTGGAATGTGAGAATTATAGGTCACTTGGTTCTTGCATCTTATGAACAAATTTTAGCCATGCTTGCACTTATTTTCTATCTTTTATCTTCTAGTATTTCTCTTACTTCATTTCTTTGATATTGCCTTATACCACTAACCTTCTCATTTCATATTTCATATTCATCATAAGCATCACCATTTCATCCCATTTTCATCTCTATTCTTCTTGCAACTTAATTTGTACCAAAGTTAGAATGTAAACACTTAGGAAATTTTGTAATATTCTTTCATGCTTTATTTTTCTTGGCAAAGAGGCCATAGAATGTATCTAGGGTATGATGTAAAGGACAACGGACTCTAATAATGTACACCGACACAAGCACCGACACATGCACACACACCACTTTAGGTATATAGCTAGAATATGCATGTTTAGATGTATGTCTAGGATTGTATGTTTAGATGAATGTTTAGGCTTTATACTTAGAAAAATCAATTTCCAAAAAAATGTGAACAAACACCACTCAAATCATTTTCAAAACAAACCTTGGGATCAAAATCCCATTGAATTTTCCTTTTTCATTTTCTTAATCAAATTTCAATGAAAATAATCATGTTTAGACCATATTTCGCAAATGACTAATTCAACCTCACAATTTCTTAATTCTCATGCCTTTAAGGCCTCTCAATCTCCATTCTTCAAAATCCATTTTCAAACTTAAAATCAACCAACAAAAACAAAAAACATTTTTTGAGAGAGAACTACGGTGGATTTGATCCCTTAATCGGGTACGTAGGCAAGGAACAAAATTCCTCCAATTCAACTAAAATAAAAATTCAAAAACATTCTTCTCCCTCCAATTCTTCACTTAGTAACTTTTAGGTGTAAATATCATTTTCAAAATAGCATTTAAAAATAAAGCGCGCGCGTAGAAATTAAAGACGGTTCCTATAGGTTACTATAGTCGTTATGGGTGCCTAACACCTTCCCGTAGCGAAAACAACTCCCGGACCTCGATTCTCAAGGGTTTTGCTTACTTTTTCCCTTCCCAAGAAAAAATAAGATATCACCGGTTTAAAAGGTTCAAACGTAATCAATGTTTGACACCCGAAAACCAAGATAAAACAAGGAGAAACGAAGAATTTTCCAAAACACAATTCAACCCCCCCTTCTTGTGTTTTTCTCACCTTCAATTGGTATCTAGAGCCTTGGTCTGTTGTGAAACACTTAACCGTGCAGCAGTCAAAGATCAGAGAAAAACATGTCTACTCCTCCTCCTACTGGTTCTGGTGATACTAGCTATAAAAATGTCTCACATGATTATAGTGATAGTAAGAAATCCAGTGTTGGAAAGATTCCAAAATTCAATGGAGATGCTGAAGAATTCTCTTGGTGGAAGACCAACTTTTACAGTTACATCATGAGCGTAGATGAAGAATTATGGGATATTCTGGAAGATGGTGTTGGTGATTTAGTCCTTGATGAAGAAGGAGCTGTTGTGGATAGAAAGAAACATACTCCAGAACTGAGGAAACTCTACAAGAAGCATCATATTATCAGAGGAGCCCTTGTCACTGCTATACCCAAAGCAGAGTACATGAATATGAGTGACAAATCCACTGCTAAAGCTATGTTTGCTTCTCTCTGTTCAAACTATGAAGGGAGCAAGAAGGTCAAAGAAGCAAAGGCTCTCCTACTTGTACATCAGTATGAGTTATTCAAGATGAAGGATGATGAAACTATTGAGGAGATGTACTCAAGGTTTCAAACCTTAGTTTCTGGGCTACAGATTCTAAAGAAGAGCTATGTTGCTTCTGATCATGTAAGCAAGATACTCAGAAGCTTACCTGCCAGATGGAGACCAAAGGTGACTGCCATTGAGGAAGCTAAAGATTTAAACACTTTAAGTGTCGAAGATCTTGTTAGTTCTCTCAAAGTTCATGAGTTAAGTCTTAATGAACATTAGTCTACTAAGAAGAGTAAATCAATAGCTCTTCCATCCAAAGGCAAGTCATCAAAAGCTCTCAAAGTGGTTGAATCTGAAGAGGAAGAACAGTCAAGTTCAGATTCTGAACCAGATGCTGCTGAAATGGCCATGCTCTCAAACAGACTTCAGTATCTAGCCAAGAAGAACAGAAAGTTTCTCGCCAGAAGGGGTAACTCCAGAAGCTCAAGGAAAGAAGATCAGAAAGGATGCTTCAACTGTAAGAAGCTTGGACACTTCATTGCTGAATGCCCTGATCTTCAAAGAGAAAAGTCAAAGGACAAGTCAAAGAGGTCTACATTAAAACCAAGCAAATTCAAGAAGCAGATTAAGCAGAGTTTAATGGCAACCTGGGATGATTTGGGTAGTGAATCTGGATCTGATAAAGAGGAAGCTGATGAAGATGCAAAGGTAGCTGTTGGGTTGGTAGCAACAGCAACTTCAGAAGCTGGATCAGATTCAGACTCAAAAGATGAAAACGAGGTATATTCCAAAATTCCCAGAGATGAACTTGTTGAGTCACTTAAAGAACTTCTTACACATTTTGAAGTAAGAACCAATGAGTTGAAGGATTTAAAAGAAAAATATGCTGATTTGGTACAACAGCAAAAATCAACTCTATTGGATCTGAAAGCTTCTGAACAAGGACTTAGAGGCTTTGACTTCATGTGTAAAACATATGAAGATCAGCTCAGGTTCTTATGTCAGAAGCTACAAGAAAAGTGTAATGAAAAACCTTTAAGTAACCATGAAATTGCTCTTGAAGATTTTATTATATCTGGCATTGACAGAAGCAGAGTAGCTTCTATGATTTATAGCATTTACAAGAACAATGGCAGAGGAATTGGTTTTCCAGAAGTGAAACTTGAGAAAACCAATCTAAAATCTTGTTGTGAATGCATCAAGGAAGGTCTGAAAACCTTCTTTGTACCAGAAGGGGCTGAGTTGGAAACTGTTGTTCAATCAGAACCTGAAGCTTCTAGTTCTAAGGCTAAGATTACTTCAAAGCCAAAGAACTCTAAGTCAAAGGCTATGATCAAATCTGATTCCAAGACTTCAAAGGTTAGGATCCTGAAAAGATCAGAACCTATTCCTCAGAGTCTGGTGAAACCAAAATCTGAGGCTCTGAAATCTAAGTTTCAGAAGAAGACAGTTACTGCTTCTGAAGTACCAAAACCTAAGGTGATGGTTAATCAGAAGCAACCCAACTCACAGCACAAGGTACAAGAAGTGAAGAGTAAAGCCTTAAGTACTAACCTTCCAGGACCCATAGGACAATGGGTACCTAAATCTAAAAATGTCAATGATGCAGGTATGTCTAAGAGCAGTGCCAAAGCAAAGATCATGGTACCTAGACAGCAGTTGCTCAAGACATATGACAGGAGACAAGTCCATGTTCCTCAGCCTAACAATGAAAGAGGGAGGAAATGTGAAGTTTGGAGGCAACCAGTCAGGCAAGATCATAGGTACAGGAACTATTGGTAATTCCTCTACCTCAATTAATAATGTATGGTTGGTAGATGGTCTTGAACATAACCTTTTGAGCATTAGTCAATTTTGTGATAATGGTTATGATGTGCTTTTTGAGAAAACCAACTGTACAGTATTCAACAAGGAAGACAAATCCATTGTGTTCAAGGGAAAGAGAGTTGACAATGTCTATAAAATCAATTTTTCTGAACTGGCTGATCAGAAGGTGATTTGCCTCCTATCAGTGAATGATAAGAAATGGATGTGGCACAGAAGGTTGGGACATGCTAACTGGAGGTTAATCTCTAAGCTTAGTAAGTTACAACTTATCAAAGGGCTACTAGACATTGACTATCATTCAGATGCACTCTGTGGTGCATGTCAGAGAGGGAAAATTGTGAAATCATCTTTTAAAACCAAAGACATTGTTTCAACCTCCAGACCCTTAGAATTACTCCATATTGATTTATTTGGACCAGTGAGTACTGCATCCTTATATGGAAGTAAATATGGATTAGTCATTGTTGATGATTACAGCAGATGGACTTGGGTGAAATTCCTGAAAAGTAAGGATCATGTATATGAGGTATTCAGTAACTTCTGCACACAAATTCAAACTGAAAAAGAGTCAAAGATTTTGAAAATCAGAAGTGATCATGGTGGAGAATTTGAAAATGAGCCATTTGAAGCCTTTTGTGAAAAACATGGAATCATCCATGAATTCTCTTCTCCTAGAACTCCACAACAAAATGGGGTTGTAGAGAGAAAGAATAGAACTTTACAAGAAATGGCCAGAACCATGATCCATGAAAACAATTTGGCTAAACATTTTTGGGCAGAAGCAGTGAATACAACATGTTATGTTCAAAACAGGATCTATATTAGACCTATTTTGGAGAAAACAACATATGAACTCTTTAAAGGAAGAAAACCCAATATCTCTTACTTTCATCAATTTGAATGTACATGTTACATTCTAAACAACAAGCTCTACCTAAAGAAATTTGATGCCAAGGCCCAAAGAGGAATCTTCTTAGGTTACTCTGAAAGGTCAAAGACATACAGAGTGTATAATTCAGAGACACTCTGTGTTGAAGAATCTATGCACGTTAGATTTGATGACAAAGAGCTTGAAGATAAAACTTCAAAGCAAGGTGAAAGTTTTGCAGAGATACAGGTTCCTGAAGTTACTCCTGAACCTGATCAGATAGCTGAATCTGAAGAAAGTCCAGAAGCTGAACCCACATCAGAAGCGCAAGATGAAGCTGCTTCTGATGAAGCACAAGATGGCTCACATCAAGAAGATCCTCCCAGAAACACATTCAAACACAAGTCTTCACATCCTGAGGAGTTAATCATTGGAAACAAAGATAGTCCAAGGAGAACAAGATCATACTTCAGACAAGAAGAATCAATGATTGGACTGATCTCAATGATTGAACCTACAAAAGTTGAAGAAGCACTTTCAGATGATGGATGGATCTTAGCTATGCAAGAAGAGTTGAATCAATTTCAAAGAAATGATGTGTGGGATCTGGTACCCAAACCTCAGCACAAGAACATTATTGGAACAAAATGGGTATTCAGAAACAAGTTGAATGAGCAAGGAGAAGTAACAAGAAACAAAGCCAGACTTGTTGCACAAGGGTATAGTCAACAAGAAGGCATTGATTACACTGAAACGTTTGCTCCAGTTGCAAGATTGGAAGCAATCAGGTTACTTCTTTCCTATGCAGTTAATCATGGCATAATATTATATCAGATGGATGTCAAGAGTGCATTTCTCAATGGTGTCATAGAAGAAGAAGTGTATGTCAAGCAACCTCCTGGATTTGAGGATATTCAATATCCTGACCATGTTTTTAAACTGAAGAAATCACTATATGGCCTGAAACAAGCTCCCAGAGCTTGGTATGATAGACTAAGTAATTTCTTAATCAAGAATGATTTTAAAAGAGGACAGGTTGATACTACACTCTTCAGAAGGACCCTTGGAAAAGATATTCTTGTTGTGCAAATATATGTTGATGATATAATATTTGGTTCTACTAATGCATCTATTTGCAAGGAATTCTCTAAGTTGATGCAGGATGAATTTGAAATGAGCATGATGGGAGAGCTGAAGTTCTTCCTTGGCATTCAAATCAATCAATGCAAAGATGGAGTCTATGTTCATCAATCAAAGTACACAAAGGAGCTTCTGAAGAAGTTCAAACTTGAAGATTGTAAAGTGATGAACACTCCAATGCACCCTACGTGCACCTTAAGCAAAGAAGATGAAGGAGCTAAAGTAGATCAGAAGTTGTATAGAGGTATGATTGGTTCTTTGTTATACCTTACTGCATCTAGGCCAGATATTTTATTCAGTGTATGCTTGTGTGCAAGATTCCAATCAGATCCTAGAGAATCTCATATGACTGCTGTCAAGAGAATCTTCAGGTATTTGAAAGGAACAACTAATCTTGGACTCCTTTATAGGAAATCCTTAGATTATAAGCTAATTGGATTCTGTGATGCTGATTATGCTGGTGATAGGATTGAAAGAAAGTCAACAAGTGGCAATTGTCAATTTCGGGGTGATAATCTTATATCCTGGGCTAGCAAAAGACAAACAACTATTGCAATGTTTAAGGCAGAAGCAGAATACATTTCAGCTGCAAGTTGTTATACACAACTACTTTGGATGAAACATCAGTTGGAAGACTATCAGATAATTGCTAACAGTATTCCCATTTATTGTGATAATACTGCTGCTATTTGTTTGTCTAAAAATCCAATTTTGCATTCAAGAGCCAAGCACATTGAAATCAAACACCATTTTATCAGAGATTATGTTCAAAAAGGAATTTTAGATATACAATTCATTGATACTGAAAATCAATGGGCTGATATATTTACTAAGCCTTTAACTGTTGAAAGATTTGATTTTATAAAGAAAAATTTGAACATGCACTACGTGTCTGATTAAAGTTTGCTTGCTCCTGAATAGGATTTTAAGTTCTGAAGTTAGTTCAGAAGCAATAGTCCATCAGAAGCTCTTTATTGAGGTTCTGAGGAAAACTCGCTTCTGATGATGACGTCAGCATCTGAAGTTCAGAAGCTGGATTGTTTGCTTCTGAATAATTGAATTAGTGGAAACGTTGGGAGTTACTTTTTAAAGTAACTTCTGGCCCACTAACTTGGTAGTTACTCTGTAAACTTCTGACGTGGCCTGTATGTGTTGGTGTATAACTAAAAGGGCAATGATGATTTAATAGCTTTGAAAGTACTTTTCACGCGCCCCCAATTTGTCATTAATGTTATGTTTGTTTGTCTCTTTTGAATTGCAATCATTTTACTTTTAACACTTTGTCAATTCACACACTACTCACTCACAACAAACACTTTTGCTCTCAAACCTCTTGCGAAGTAAGCGCAAAAACCTTAGAACCCTAAATTCTCTAAATCTTCTTCAATCATCATCAAATGGCATCATCAAGCTCGCATCAAGAAGTTTCAGAATCTACTTCAAGCAAGCAAGGCGCATCAGGATCTGGGTCAGTCTACAAAGAAAAGACTATGGATATTCCATGGAAATCCTTAATCGTCCAAGTAGAATCGCCAGTGGACTTCGCTTCACTTAAGAAGTACGAAGTGGACATGGAAGGTTATGTAGAAACTCAGTGCTAAACGGGCCAACTTATGTGAACTTGGTCAAAGATTTCTGGTTAAGAACTGAAATCGTCAATGGAAAGCCTGTGAAGGTAGCAGGGAAACAAGCTGGGTCGAAGAAGAAAAAGATGGAGATAGAGTTGAATCCCACTTCCTTCAGTAGCCTTGAGATAAGGTCTGAAGTGATGGGTATTCCTGTAACCATCACAGAGGAGATAATTGCTAAAGCATGCATAGTGGATGCAGAAGGAAGATTCCAAGAAATAGTAAAGACGAAAGATATCCTTCTGCAAAGCTACTGCAACTTGCTTCTGGGTGGGAATCCAAAAGTCAAGACATCAGAAATGAAGATTCACCATAGAATGTTGGTGAAGTTCTGCACTGATTGTTTCTTTCAGAGAGGTGGAAGATCTGATCAACCAAATTTCCAACAGAAGCTAGCTATTTACTTCATGGCAACTCAGAACAAGATCAACTTCCCAAGATATGTCTTGGATCATCTCTGTTGGGCAATTAATGAAGGCACTACCAAAGGAAGAAAACAAGTACCCTATGGAAGATTATTGTCTGAAATCTTCCACCAAGGAGGAGTACTGAAGGTTCTGAAGAAATCAAGGGATGCATCTGACAAATGCTTCAAGGCCTCTACTGCTGAGAAGACTATAAGTAGCAGGACCTTGCATTCCATGCATTATTTTAAGACAGCCCCTAAAGATGAAAAATGGTTAGAAATGACTACAGCTGAATCTGAGATTATCAGGGATTTTCTTTCCATCGTTAAGAAGAGCAATCCTGAGATTTTAGCTAAATCTGTAGTTGAGTATGTCTTGGAGGAAGATGCAAGCTCTCAGGAGGTAACTACTCCTATTAAGACCAAAGGGAAGAAAATTAAAGGAGTTACTGCGTCAGAAGCCACTGATAATAAGCCCAAGCAAAAGAAGGATGCTAAGAGAAAGAGAGGGAAAGCTGAAACAGTTTACTTCAAGGAAAAACTGGATGAAGCTTTGGATGAGATAGAGGAAGAAGAGGCAGAGCCTAAGCTGAAAAGAAAGAAGGCTCCACTTGACAAGAAAAGCTCCATGGTTCAAGTTGAAGGTGAGAAAAACACAAGAAGGGGGGGGTTGAATTGTGTTTTGAAAAATTCTTCGTTTCTCCTAAACAACTGAATACACTGATCAGAAGCTAAGTGAGACAGCTTCTGAAGTGATGATCAGAATCTAAATGCAGCGGAATAAAACAGAGAGAGAGAAGAAGAACGACACAAAGCAATTATACTGGTTCCTTCCACAATCCGGAAGTAGTCCAGTCCCCCTTGCACTTCCAAGGAGATTTCACTATGAGTAATATCTGATTACAAATGCTCAAGCACACAAGCAAGAGACTTCCAATGCTCAAGCACACAAGCAAGAGACTTCCTTTGCTCAAGAACACAATCAAGAGACTTCCTGCTCAAGCACAATTGCAAGAGACTTCCTAACTAAACAAAATTACACAGAAAATTGTTTAAGTTTGAACACTTGATATACAATCAGAGGTGCTCACAATACAAATCAGATACAGGCTCAATGGACTTAAGAATTTCTAAGATATGACTTTGAGACACAGAAATTCTAAGTGAATGCAGAACAATTTCAGCAGAGGTTTGGTACTTGTGAAAATCTTGTGAGTCTTTCGTTCAGCGTTCTTGCATTACCAAAACTCTAAGTCTTCACTCCTTTATATAGAGGTGTGAAAGAGACGTTGTGAAATTGCCAGCACACCAAAGAGTCGTTGTTGAAGCTTGATCTTTCACCAATGATATATTGCCTGATTTGGTTGTTGTCCTATGAAGAACAAATTTGAATTCCATTCCTTATCCAAAGGAACATCTATGCAGGCAAAGCCGTATTCTGGAGCTGTTTTCTTGTCCTGTAGCGTGGACACAAAACAGAGTAGTGGAGAACGTGGTTGTACACTTCGTACAAAGTACAATGTCAACGCTTTCGTTCAAATTGCAAGCACAAGCCTTCAAACACCTTTGAAATGACCGTTGCAAAATCCACTAATCCTTTGTTTGTGTTTTCGAATCCAATAGACAGCTTTTGCATTGATAATTCTTCAATTCTTGATTCTTTGCAAATCCAGTTGAAATTCAGCTTCTGGTGAAATGGCTTCTGATGAGGCAGCTTCTGATGATGCAGCTTCTGATGATATGACTTCTGCAGCTTCTGATGATGCAGCTTCTGATGATATGACTTCTGGACTTCTTGTCTTCAGGAGCACTATTCTTCAGGAGCACTAATCTTTCTTTCAGAAGCGGCTTAACTTCAGGAGCGCTTTTTCTCTTCAGTAACAAGTTGCCTTCAGGAGCGTCCAAGCTTCAAATTTTTGTTGTTTCCTTTGCTCTTTATTTGCTCATTCAGTACCAATGATGATGTAACTTTATAATTATGGTCCTGTACACTTGAACAAATATTAGCTAGTCCAATTTACAATTTTTAATACCTTGTTATCATCAAAACTCTTTAAGGTTCATTGTTAAACACATTTTGTTCCAACAATCTCCCCCTTTTTGATAATGACAAACAAAAGTATTTAAAATTGATCAATTGTTGTTAATCTAATTAACAAGTTGACTTTGGGGTTCTGAGGTTTGTAAGCTCAGAATCTGAGGTTTGTAAGCTCAAACTCCCCCTGAGTCTGATAGTCTTTAAGGTGAGGTTTGTAAGCTCCCCCTAAGTTCTATCCAGGTTAATTAAATTCATTTTTCGCACAATAAAAATATCAGAGCTTTAAAAAAATGAATCATTGAAAGAATTAACTTATAGATAAGAAAAATGGTTCAATTAATTTTACTTGAATTTTGATACTCCTTCGTTCGTTCATAGCTTATACCAATAAGGTAAAAAAAATGATAGAAGTTTTTCAAAAAATTTCAAATGCCATTAATGGGGCTCAGAGCCTTTAAATACTTATCACATATACTCCCCCTTTTGTCATTATCAAAAAAAAATTAAAATAAATGTAAGCATAAAAGACAAAAAGATATGAGAAAAAACTCAAACATGAGAGAGTATAATAGGAAATTAACTAAATAAATCAGAGCAAAGTATATGAACATGAATATCCAATTGTCAGAAGCAGCTAAGCAGTCAGAACTAGTAAACATTCAGAAGCATAGAGAATTAAAACAGGATGGTTTCAGAAGCAAGGACTAAGAATTTAAAACAAACAACAAACAAAAATAACACAAATGTGTGCAACTAAGGGTTGGTTTGATGTTGTTTCTTCATCTTCTCCATTTCTTCAATTTTCTTCTGCAACAGTTCTTCAAGCTGTTGTTGCCTCTGGAGAAGAGCCTGTTCCCTTTCCTTAGCCTCTTGCTGCTGCTGTGCCATCTGTTTCTTCAGAAGCTTACACAACCTTGCTTCCCTGGTCAAGTAGTCCTTTTCTGAGAAGAAAGGCTGGTTTACCAGGAGCAGTGTAGAACTTCTTACTCTGAGACTCTGATTCAGATTTTCCATTAGCCCTCTGACTGATGCTTGCTTGACTCTGATGCATTTAGCCTTGATCTCTTCAATAAGCTCAGCTGCCCGGTTCTGAAGTGATGCCCATGAGTCTTCATATGCACTTGTGAGATCAATTGTCCTTCTTTGATCCACCAGATTATGCATTTGACTCAGGATTGTGAGAAGCTCAGCATTGATATATCCAGATTCCAGGATGTTTGTGGGTGGATGCTCAAGGGTTTCAAGATCAGAATCACTGATTTCCAAGTCTTGAACAGGGTTAGGAACTGGAATGGTAAAGAGTGTTTGTGTGTTTGAAGATGAAGGCTGGTCAGAATCAATGTGTGTGGTAGAGGTTGAGGCTTGAACATTGACTAGAGAGTTGTCAACATCCATGGGAGTTGGTTCTGGGGAGTGTTCAGGTAAAGGTTGAAAGTCAGTTTCAGTTGGTGGTTGTTGTGGGGAAGTTGATGTTTGAGTGTTGAGTTGGGGGTCAATGGTAGCTATTGGTGATTGTGGGGGTGTTGTGGGTTTATGTGGTTCAGGTGTTTGTTGATGGGGGTTTTCTGAAACAACATTTTCAGAAGCAGCTGCTTCTGGAGTTGTTTCAGAGGCTTTTTCTGAAGTAGACTCAATATTTTCTGGAGGAATCATGTTGAGAGGTTGAATGTTAAGGGGTTGAGGGTTAAGGCGAAAGATAGTATCAATGACTCTTTCTCTCTGCTCAGCTAGTTCAGCCAACTTCTCATTAATTATGTGACCAACTGGTTCATAAGTAGTTGACAGAGAGGGCTTTTTGTTGGTTTTGGTTGATGTTGACTGGCTTTTTAATGGTTTTTGAAAAAGTTGAGCTAAGGGTATATCATCATCAGAATCATCAGGATCTGATAATGATGTGGATGCGGAATCTGATGATATATTAATTACCTTTTCTGGTTCAGGATCAGAATCCTCTTTAGCAGACTCACTGGTCATCTGCAACAGTTGCTTGGCTTCTGAAACTACAGACTCTTGTAGCTCAGCAGCAATTTCCAAGACCTTTTCAGCTGCTGCCTTCTTCTCTTGTAACTCTTTTAACTCCAAATCAGAAGCAGCTTGAGCTGTCAAGGTGATATGAGGAAAATCCTTGGTCCTCCTCAAGGCTGGCTTCCTCTTCCTCTTTGGTATAGCAGGTTGATCAAGAGAAATGCCAACATCCATGATCAACCTGGAATCAATGTCTCCCATAGCTTCTTCAATTAATGGTACTGAAGAACCACCAATCTTGAGCTTGTCAGAAGCAACTCTTGCCTTCTTAACAGACTTTTCAACATCCAGGTATTCTTCTGCAGACAATTTCCTCTTAGCTCTTCTGCCTTTTGCCAGAGGTACAGTACCACCAAACATTTCCTCAGGTACTTCATCCAATCTGATGACTTTGTTGGTTGCCTCATAGTGATCTTTGATGTACCTCATCTGCACTTCAATAGGATCCTTTTTGCAGATGGGTGGAAATTCTCTCATAAGATCAGATACAACAAGAGATTCACTTAAATCAGTTTGAAGTTTGGTGACTTCACTGATTAGCTTCATATTCAAGAGAGTATGAGCATTAATGAATTTCCCAGTTTTTGTGTCAAGTAGCTGATCTGTGAAGCCTTGAGATTGACTGAGACTGTCCAAGACACCTCCTTGATAGAATATCTCTGATAGGAGTCTTCCATAAGGAACCCAGGGTTTATCCAGTAGCTGACTCTGTTTCAGACACTCTACCAAGTACTTGAACATGTATTTGGGCACATTCACCTTTTCCTTCTTGATGAAATGCTGGAGAATGACCTTCTGAGCTAGATTTGGTTTCACACAGTCACCACATGGAAACAGGTTCTCATTCTGAATCTTCAGAAGCATCTTAGTTTCCATGCTCAAATCAGCATATTTCTTCTCCTTCTCAGAGTTGTATATCACCAAGTTGGCTTGCTTTTTCCAAATGCGTTTTTCAGCAGCATCTGAAAGATCAATTCCAGAGTAATATCCAGAAGCTACAACCTTAAGAACATACTCTATGTGCCATTGTGCAATTCTTACTGGAATACCACAGATGCTAGACCTGATTTCATCTTCAACAAATGGCGCAAGACCCATTTCTTCTCTTGTTTTCCCTTCTAATTCAGGATACATTAACACCATCTGACTTTCCTCAGCTAAGGATGCCGCTTTGTTGTAAAATTTTGCTCTTACCCAGAAGTGTCTAACCAGAGCTTCATATGTTGGTCCATTCAACATTTTGAAATAATGCATGAGTCCTTGCTCTTCATAGTAGCTTCTGATCCAACACTTATGAAACGCCAGAGAATCAAAATCCACTGGATTCTCTATCTGAACTTGTAAATCCCATTCTTCCAATTTCATGCTTCTTCCTCTGTAGTCATATTCAGGGACCATTCGTGAAGTAGATACTGAATCTTCTCGTTGCGAACTTGATGATGCCATTAGATGATTGACGAAGATTTGAAGAAGATGAAGATTTTAGGGTTCTAAGGTTGAGAGAATGCGCTTACTTCGCAAGAGGTTTGAGAGCAAATGTGTTTGTTGTGAGTGAGTAGTGTGTGAATTGTCAAAGTGTTAAAAGTAAAACGATTGCAATTCAAAAGAGACAAACAAACATAACATTAATGACAAAATTGGGGGCGCGTGAAAAGTACTTTCAAAGCTATTAAATCATCATTGCCCTTTTAGTTATACACCAACACATACAGGCCACGTAAGAAGTTCACAGAGTAACTACCAAGTTAGTGGGTCAGAAGTTACTTTTTAAAAGGTAACTTCCAACGTTTCCACTAATTCAACTATTCAGAAGCAACAAATCCAGCTTCTGGACTTCAGATGCTGACGTCATCATCAGAAGCGAGTTTTCCTCAGAACCTCAATAAAGAGCTTCTGATGGACTACCGCTTTTGAACTAACTTCAGAACCTAAAATCCTATTCAGGAGCAAGCAAGCATTTAATCAGATACAAAGTGCATGTTCAAATTTTTCTTTATAAAAACAAATCTTTCAACAGTTAAAGGCTTAGTAAATATATCAGCCCATTGATTTTCAGTATCAATGAATTGTATATCTAAAATTCCTTTTTGAACATAATCTCTGATAAAATGGTGTTTGATTTCAATGTGCTTAGCTCTTGAATGCAAAATTGGATTTTTAGACAAACAAATAGCAGCAGTATTATCACAATAAATGGGAATACTGTTAGCAGTTATCTGATAATCTTCCAACTGATGTTTCATCCAAAGTAGTTGTGTACAACAACTTGCAGCTGAAATGTATTCTGCTTCTGCTGTAGACATAGCAATAATTGTTTGTCTTTTGCTAGCCCAGGATATAAGATTATCACCCAGAAATTGACAGTTGCCACTGGTTGACTTTCTTTCAATCCTATCACCAGCATAATCAGCATCACAGAATCCAATTAGCTTATAATCTAAGGATTTCCTATAAAGGAGTCCAAGATTAGTTGTTCCCTTCAAATACCTGAAGATTCTCTTGACAGCAGTCATATGAGATTCTCTAGGATCTGATTGGAATCTTGCACACAAGCATACACTGAATAAAATATCTGGCCTAGATGCAGTGAGGTATAACAAAGAACCAATCATACCTCTATACAGCTTCTGATCTACTTTAGCTCCATCTTCTTTGCTTAAGTTGCACGTAGGGTGCATTGGAGTGTTCATCACTTTACAATCTTCAAGTTTGAACTTCTTCAGAAGCTCCTTTGTGTACTTTGATTGATGAACATAAACTCCATCTTTGCATGAATTGATTTGAATGCCAAGGAAGAACTTCAGCTCTCCCATCATGCTCATTTCAAATTCATCCTGCATTAACTCAGAAAATTCCTTGCAAAGAGATGCATTAGTAGAACCAAATATTATATCATCAACATATATTTGCACAACAAGAATATCTTTCCCAAGGGTCCTTCTGAAGAGTGTAGTATCAACCTGTCCTCTTTTAAAATAATTTTTGATTAAGAAATTACTTAGTCTATCATACCAAGCTCTGGGAGCTTGTTTCAAGCCATATAGTGATTTCTTCAGTTTAAAAACGTGGTCAGGATATTTAATATCCTCAAATCCAGGAGGTTGCTTGACATACACTTCTTCTTCTATGACACCATTTAGAAATGCACTCTTGACATCCATTTGATATAATATTATGCCATGATTAACTGCATAGGAAAGAAGTAACCTGATTGCTTCCAATCTTGCAACTGGAGCAAACGTTTCAGTGTAATCAATACCTTCTTGTTGACTATACCCTTGTGCAACAAGCCTGGCTTTGTTTCTTGTTACTTCACCTTGCTCATTCAGCTTGTTTCTGAATACCCATTTTGTTCCAATAATGTTCTTGTGCTGAGGTTTGGGTACCAGATCCCACACATCATTTCTTTGAAATTGATTCAACTCTTCTTGCATAGCTAGGATCCATCCATCATCTGAAAGTGCTTCATCAACTGTTGTAGGTTCAATCATTGAGATTAGTCCAATCATTGACTCTTCTTGTCTGAAATGTGATCTTGTTCTTCTTGGACTATCTTTGTTTCCAATGATTAGCTCCTCAGGATGTGAAGACTTGTGTTTGAATGTGTTTCTGGGAGGATCTGCTTGATGTGAGCCATCTTGTGCTTCATCAGAAGCAGTTTCATCTTGCGCTTCTGATGTGGGTTCAGCTTCTGGACTACCTTCATACTCAGCTATCTGATCAGGTTCTGGAGTAGCTTCAGGAACCTGTATCTCTGCAAAACTTTCATCTTGCTTTGAAGTTTTATCTTCAAGCTCCTTGTCATCAAATTTAACGTGCATAGATTCTTCAACACAGAGTGTTTCTGAATTATACACTCTGTATGCCTTTGACCTTTCAGAGTAACCTAAAAAGATTCCTCTTTGGGCCTTGGCATCAAATTTCTTTAGGTAGAGCTTGTTGTTCAGAATGTAACATGTACATCCAAATTGATGAAAGTAAGAGATATTGGGTTTTCTTCCTTTAAAGAGTTCATATGCTGTTTTCTCCAAAATAGGTCTAATATAGATCCTGTTTTGAACATAGCATGCTGTATTCACTGCTTCTGCCCAAAAATGTTTTGGTAAATTGTTTTCATGAATCATGGTTCTGGCCATTTCTTGTAAAGTTCTATTCTTTCTCTCTACAACCCCATTTTGTTGTGGTGTTCTAGGAGAAGAGAATTCATGGAAAATTCCATGTTTTTCACAAAAAGCTTCAAATGGCTCATTTTCAAATTCTCCACCATGATCACTTCTGATTTTCAAAATTTTTGATTCTTTTTCAGATTGAATTTGAGTGCAGAAGCTACTGAATACATCACACGCAACATCTTTACTCTTTATGAATTTCACCCAAGTCCATCTGCTGTAATCATCAACAATGACTAATCCATATCTACTTCCATATAAGGATGCAGTACTCACTGGTCCAAATAAATCAATATGGAGTAATTCTAAAGGTCTTGAGGTTGAAACAATGTCTTTGGTTTTAAAAGATGATTTCACAATTTTCCCTCTCTGACATGCACCACAGAGTGCATCTGAATGATAGTCAATGTCTGGTAGCCCTTTCACAAGTTGTAACTTACTAAGCTTAGAGATTAACCTCCAGTTAGCATGTCCCAACCTTCTGTGCCACATCCATTTACTATCATTCACTGATAGTAGGCAAATCACCTTCTGATCAGCCAGTTCAGAAAAATTGATTTTATAGACATTGTCAACTCTCTTTCCCTTGAACACAATGGATTTGTCTTCCTTGTTGATTACTGTACAGTTGGGTTTTTCAAAAAGCACATCATAACCATTATCACAAAATTGACTAATGCTCAAAAGGTTATGTTCAAGACCATCTACCAACCATACATTATTAATTGAGGTAGAGGAATTACCAATAGTTCCTGTACCTATGATCTTGCCTGACTGGTTGCCTCCAAATTTCACATTTCCTCCCTCTTTCATTGTTAGGCTGAGGAACATGGACTTGTCTCCTGTCATGTGTCTTGAGCAACCGCTGTCTAGGTACCATGATCTTTGCTTTGGCACTGCTCTTAGACATACCTGCATCATTGAAATTTTTAGATTTAGGTACCCATTGTTCTATGGGTCCTGGAAGGTTAGTACTTAAGGCTTTACTCTTCACTTCTTGTACCTTGTGCTGTGAGTTGGGTTGCTTCTGATTAACCATCACCTTAGGTTTTGGTACTTCAGAAGCAGTAACTGTCTTCTTCTGAAACTTAGACTTCAGAACCCCAGATTTTGGTTTCACCAGACTCTGAGGAATAGGTTCTGATCTTTTCAGGATCCTAACCTTTGAAGTCTTGGAATCAGATTTGATCATAGCCTTTGACTTAGAGTTCTTTGGCTTTGAAGTAATCTTAGCCTTGGAACTAGAAGCTTCAGGTTCTGATTGAACAACAGTTTCCAACTCAGCCCCTTCTGGTACAAAGAATGTTTTCAGACCTTCCTTGATGCATTCACAACAAGACTTTAGATTGGTTTTCTCAAGTTTCACTTCTGGAAAACCAATTCCTCTGCCATTGTTCTTGTAAATGCTATAAATCATAGAAGCTACTCTGCTTCTGTCAATGCCAGATATAATGAAATCTTCAAGAGCAATTTCATGATTACTTAAAGGTTTTTCATTACACTTTTCTTGTAGCTTCTGACATAAGAACCTGAGCTGATCTTCATATGTTTTACACATGAAATCAAAGCCCCTAAGTCCTTGTTCAGAAGCTTTCAGATCCAATAGAGTTGATTTTTGCTGTTGTACCAAATCAGCATATTTTTCTTTTAAATCCTTCAACTCATTGGTTCTTACTTCAAAATGTGTAAGAAGTTCTTTAAGTGACTCAACAAGTTCATCTCTGGGAATTTTGGAATATACCTCGTTTTCATCTTCTGAGTCTGAATCTGATCCAGCTTCTGAAGTTGCTGTTGCTACCAGCCCAACAGCTACCTTTGCATCTTCATCAGCTTCCTCTTTATCAGATCCAGATTCACTACCCAAATCATCCCAGGTTGCCATTAAACTCTGCTTAATCTGCTTCTTGAATTTGCTTGGTTTGAATGTAGACCTCTTTGACTTGTCCTTTGACTTTTCTCTTTGAAGATCAGCGCATTCAGCAATGAAGTGTCCCGGCTTCTTACAGTTGAAGCATCCCTTCTGATCTTCTTCCCTTGAGCTTCTGGAGTTACCCCTTTTGGCGAGAAACTTTCTGTTCTTCTTGGCCAGATATTGAAGCCTGTTTGAGAGCATGGCCATTTCAGCAGCATCTGGTTCGGAATCTGAACTTGACTGTTCTTCCTCTTCAGATTCAACCACTTTGAGAGCTTTTGATGACTTGCCTTTGGATGTAAGAGCTATTGATTTACTCTTCTTAGTAGACTCATGTTCATTAAGACTTAACTCATGAACTTTGAGAGAACTAACAAGATCTTCGACACTTAAAGTGTTTAAATCTTTAGCTTCCTCAATGGCAGTCACCTTTGGTCTCCATCTGGCAGGTAAGCTTCTGAGAATCTTGCTTACATGATCAGAAGCAACATAACTCTTCTTTAGAATCTGTAGCCCAGAAACTAAGGTTTGAAACCTTGAGTACATCTCCTCAATAGTTTCATCATCCTTCATCTTGAATAACTCATACTGATGTACAAGCAGGAGAGCCTTTGCTTCTTTGACCTTCTTGCTCCCTTCATAATTTGAACAGAGAGAAGCAAACATAGCTTTAGCAGTGGATTTGTCACTCATCTTCATGTATTCTGCTTTGGGTATGGCAGTGACAAGAGCTCCTCTGATAATATGATGCTTCTTGTAGAGTTTCCTCAGTTCTGGAGTATGTTTCTTTCTATCCACATCAGCTCCTTCTTCATCAAGGACTAAACCACCAACACCATCTTCCAGAATATCCCACAATTCTTCATCTAGGCTCATGATGTAACTGTAAAAATTGGTCTTCCACCAAGAGAACTCTTCAGCATCTCCATTGAACTTTGGAACTTTTCCAACACTGGTTTTCTTACTATCACTATAATCATGTGAGACATTTTTATAGCTAGTATCATCAGAACCATTAGGAGGAGGAGTAGACATGTTTTTCTCAGATCTTTGACTGTTGCACGGTTAAGTGTTACACAACAGACCAAGGCTCTGATACCAATTGAAGGTGAGAAAAACACAAGAAGGGGGGGTTGAATTGTGTTTTGAAAAATTCTTCGTTTCTCCTAAACAACTGAATACACTGATCAGAAGCTAAGTGAGACAGCTTCTGAAGTGATGATCAGAATCTAAATGCAGCGGAATAAAACAGAGAGAGAGAAGAAGAACGACACAAAGCAATTATACTGGTTCCTTCCACAATCCGGAAGTAGTCCAGTCCCCCTTGCACTTCCAAGGAGATTTCACTATGAGTAATATCTGATTACAAATGCTCAAGCACACAAGCAAGAGACTTCCAATGCTCAAGCACACAAGCAAGAGACTTCCTTTGCTCAAGAACACAATCAAGAGACTTCCTGCTCAAGCACAATTGCAAGAGACTTCCTAACTAAACAAAATTACACAGAAAATTGTTTAAGTTTGAACACTTGATATACAATCAGAGGTGCTCACAATACAAATCATATACAGACTCAATGGACTTAAGAATTTCTAAGATATGACTTTGAGACACAGAAATTCTAAGTGAATGCAGAACAATTTCAGCAGAGGTTTGGTACTTGTGAAAATCTTGTGAGTCTTTCGTTCAGCGTTCTTGCATTACCAAAACTCTAAGTCTTCACTCCTTTATATAGAGGTGTGAAAGAGACGTTGTGAAATTGCCAGCACACCAAAGAGTCGTTGTTGAAGCTTGATCTTTCACCAATGATATATTGCCTG
Organism: Medicago sativa; assembly: GCF_051527215.1. Lineage (NCBI taxonomy): Eukaryota > Viridiplantae > Streptophyta > Magnoliopsida > Fabales > Fabaceae > Medicago > Medicago sativa. The sequence goes on along the minus strand of NC_140755.1, from coordinate 86,642,441 downwards.
ATTTGGTTGTTGTCCTATGAAGAACAAATTTGAATTCCATTCCTTATCCAAAGGAACATCTATGCAGGCAAAACCGTATTCTGGAGCTGTTTTCTTGTCCTGTAGCGTGGACACAAAACAGAGTAGTGGAGAACGTGGTTGTACACTTCGTACAAAGTACAATGTTAACGCTTTCGTTCAAATTGCAAGCACAAGCCTTCAAACACCTTTGAAATGACCGTTGCAAAATCCACTAATCCTTTGTTTGTGTTTTCGAATCCAATAGACAGCTTTTGCATTGATAATTCTTCAATTCTTGATTCTTTGCAAATCCAGTTGAAATTCAGCTTCTGGTGAAATGGCTTCTGATGAGGCAGCTTCTGATGATGCAGCTTCTGATGATATGACTTCTGCAGCTTCTGATGATGCAGCTTCTGATGATATGACTTCTGGACTTCTTGTCTTCAGGAGCACTATTCTTCAGGAGCACTAATCTTTCTTTCAGAAGCGGCTTAACTTCAGGAGCGCTTTTTCTCTTCAGTAACAAGTTGCCTTCAGGAGCGTCCAAGCTTCAAATTTTTGTTGTTTCCTTTGCTCTTTATTTGCTCATTCAGTACCAATGATGATGTAACTTTATAATTATGGTCCTGTACACTTGAACAAATATTAGCTAGTCCAATTTACAATTTTTAATACCTTGTTATCATCAAAACTCTTTAAGGTTCATTGTTAAACACATTTTGTTCCAACACAAGTGACTCTGGCCATGAAGAGAATGGCTAAGGAACATTCTGATGACTTTTTAGCAAATAGGCGAGAAGTGAAAGCCATGAAAGAACTTGAAAGAGAAGAGGAAGGAGAAAGGATGCTAATCGTGGATGAAGTTGATGCTGAAAATATAGAGCAAGTTCAGAATCTTGGAACTTCAGAAGCAGTAGATAACTCAGCAATGTTATCTAAGGTACCTCAAGTTTCTCACACATCTTGTACCACATCCTCTATTCCTTCTGAAGACACTTCTTTTTTAGACCACCTAGAAAGTCATTATCTAGGTGAACTACCCCAATCTAGCTTTAACTCAACCTCAGAAAAAGCCTCTGAGACAACTCCAGAAGCAGCTGCTTCTGATAAAGTTGTTTCAGAAGACCCCCCACAACTAAAACCTTCACCAGAAAAAGCCTTTTCACCCCCTACAACTTCATCACCCCCAACTGTTTCTAAACCATCTGTTCCTGAACAAGTCACTCCTCAAAAGATCGTTCCTGAACATACTGTTCCTGAACAACCAGTTACTAAACCCACTCCTGAACCTGATTCCATACCAGAACCTGCATCTGAAACTGCCGCTCTTGAACACATTGTTCCTGAGCCAACTCATGCTTCTATATCTTCTTCACCAGTACAAGTCATCAAGATCACCCACCATACTGGTGTATGTGATATGGACACAGACTCTGAGGATGATCAAGATGATCATGCCTCTGATATGGTAGTTGACCCCACTCCTGACCAACCATCAACTAGCCAATCCTTAACTACAAATGACCACTCATCATCAAACCTACCCATTGTACACTTAGCCCCTCCAAAACCCTCTAAACAACCTTCACCTCCCACCATTTTTCTGGATTCTCAAGTACTACAAGATGTGTGAGAAGATATTGCTTCTGAAGTTCTCAGACTGATAGCAGGTAGAAATGACTTGGGTCATACAATAAGCTATCAGAAGCAATGGAAGAGGATAAAAGAAAGGGTCGTCAACCTGATTTCAGCTTTGCATGATTCCTGCATTGAGGCTCAAGAGCAAGCCAAGCAGAAGCTGGAAGATTGGTTGAATGGAATAGAAGAGAATACTGGAGATGTTGAAGTTCTTGGTACTTGGGTGAAGAATCCACTCAGTATCAGAGGCAGAGAACCTGATGAATTCCTGCCTAAGGAGCTGCATCTGATTATTCCTTCTGAGATCCTGGAGAAGAATGATGCACCTAACCTGGCTCTAGCTCAGGAGAACAAGAAGCTCAAAGAAGAAAATGAAAGGCTTGAAACAGAGCTACTAGAGCAGAAGCTGAAGATATCAAAATTGGAAACTGATATGCAAGAAGCCAAGATCAGAGAAGACAACTACAAAAAGGAGATGGACAAGAAGTATGCTGATGTTCAAGAGCTTCTGAAGAAGATCTTAGAGAAATAAGCCAAACCCATAGTCGCACTTTTTTTTAGCTTATTTTTTCTCTGTCTTTTTAGGCTTTTGATATTCTTGGTTCATCTTTGCTTCTGATTCAGTTCTTTTCGCTTCTGATATTATAAGCTTCTGAATTCTTCTTGCTTCTGAATATCATTAACTGTTTATATCATGTGTGTTATTATTTGCTTTGATAATAATGCTTGCTATGACCTGTTTATTTAGTTTTTGAAGATGGTTAAATTTGCTTTAAAATTATTTGAATTATGCTCTGAACCTTTAATCTTATGTTTTTCTCATCTCTTCTTTTTGTTTATGTCTTTTTGCTAATGACAAAAGGGGGAGTATATGTGATAGTATTTAAAGGCTCTGAGCCCCATTAATTAATATTTGAAAATTTTGAAAATTTCTATCCTTTTTTGTTTTTACCTTAAAACGGTGTATCAAAAAGGGGGAGTATCAAATTTCAAATAAAAATTAATTGAACCATTCTTCTTATCTATAAGTCAATTCTTTTAATTTTCTTAAGCTCTGATATTATTGTGCGAAAAATGAATTTAATTAACCTGGATAGAACATAGGGGGAGCTTACAAACCTCACCTTAAAGACTATCAGACTCAGGGGGAGTTAGAGCTTACAAACCTCAGACTCTGAGCTTACAAACCTCAGAAACCCCAAAGTCAACTCGTTAATTAGATTAACAACAATTGACAAATTTTAAATACTATTGTTTGTCATCATCAAAAAGGGGGAGATTGTTGGAACAAAATGTGTTTAACAATGAACCTCAAAGAGTTTTGATGATAACAAGGTATTAAAAATTGTAAATTGGACTAGCTAATTTTTGTTCAAGTGTACAGGACCACAGTTAAAAAGTTACATCATTAATTGGTTCTGAATGAGCAAATAAAGAGCAAAAGAAAATGAAGCTTAGACGATTCTGAAGGCAATACGCTCCTGAAAGTGGAAAGCGCTCCTGAAGTCAAGCTGCTCCTGAAGATAATAAAAGCGCTCCTGAAGAAATAGTGCTCCTGAAGAATAGTGCTCCTGAAGACAAGATGTCCAGAAGCCACATTATCAGAAGCTGCATCATCAGAAGCTGAAGAAGCTGCACCATCAGAAGCTGCAGAAGCTGCATCATCAGAAGCTGCCTCATCAGAAGTCATTTCACCATAAGCTGAAGATCAACTGGATTTGCAAAAGATTCAAAGATTAAAGAATCTACATTGCAAAAGCTGTCTATTGGATTCGAAAACATAGCAGAAAATTAGTGGAACATTGCAACGGTCATTTCAAAGGTGTTTGAAGGCATGTGCTTGCAATTTGGACGAAAGCGTTGACATTGTACTATTGTACGAACTGTACAACCACCTTCTCCACTACTCTGTTTTGTGTCCACGCTACAAGACAAGAAAACAGCTCCAGAATACGGCTTCGCCTGCATAGATGTTCCTTTGGATAAGGAATGGATTTCAAATTGGTTCTTCATAGGACAACAACCAAATCAGGCAAAAGATCATTGATGAAAGATCAAGCTTCAAACAACGACTCTTTGGTGTGCTGGCAATTTCACAACGTCTCTTTCACACCTCTATATAAAGGAGTGAAGACCTAGAGATTTGGTAATGCTGAACGACAGACTCTCAATATTTTTACAAGTGTCAAACCTCTGCTGAAATTGTTCTGCATTCACTTAGAATTTCTGTGTCTCAAAGTCATATCTTAGAAATTCTTAAGTCCATTGAGTCTGTATCTGATTTGTATTGTGAGCACCTCTGATTGTATATCAAGTGTTCAACCTTAAACAATTTTCTGTGTAATTTTGTTTAGTTAGGAAGTCTCTTGCAGTTGTGCTTAAGCAGGAAGTCTCTTGATTGTGTTCTTGAGCAAAGGAAGTCTCTAGCTTGTGTGCTTGAGCAAAGGAAGTCTCTTGCTTGTGTGCTTGAGCATTTGTAATCAGATATTACTCATAGTGAAATCTCCTTGGAAGTGCAAGGGGGACTGGACTACTTCCGGATTGTGGAAGGAACCAGTATAATTGCTTTGTGTCGTTCTTCTTCTCTCTCTCTGTTTTATTCCGCTGTATTTAGATTCTGATTATCACTTCAGAAGCCGTCTAACTTAGCTTCTGACCAGTGTGTTCAGTTTTTAGGAGAAACGAAGAATTTTCCAAAACACAATTCAACCCCCCCTTCTTGTGTTTTTCTCACCTTCAATGGCAACCTGCATATGCTCCATAGTATACTGTTTGGGAAGAAAACAAAGGTGATATTGCTGACATATTGTTTGTTTTTGCTGACTTCCGTTTCTGGCCAGGTTTTTGCTGACATATTATTTCATTTATTTAAAGGTACAGTAATATCCTCTAACACCTCTGCTATTCCTGAATGGTTGTCAGGTTAACAATCTAATGAGGAATATAGGCCAGTTTTCTGGTTATGCGTGGGCTGAAAATGAGGTACTTTTCTGTTATAATGTTGTATTATATTCATAACAATAGATATGAATCTTTGTGAGTGGTTGTGTTCATGTTATCTTTCATTAAAAACATGATGATCTGATCCGTATGGCTGATATTAACCTGCAATTAAATCTACATCTTCATAACTATTGGCAGAAAAAACAGAGAACAGGGGTAAAGGAAAGGATCGACAAATGTGTGAAAGAAAAATTGATTGTCTTCTGCGTTGTTCTTAATATTCCAATAAACAAGAGTAGTGTGAAGAAGGTACACATTCATATATCATTTTTGAATCCAAAGGAATTCAAGTACCACTTCTAAAATGGTAAATAAATTTTCTAACAAAACATGTTTTCAAGAGGAACTGTCTGCAAAGCTGTTGGTGGTGTTGGTCATGCTTCTCAACAAAGCAAGAAGTCATACAAGAAAGTTTACAAAAATAGGTGATGATTATAATAGCTTGGAACAGGTAACTATCTCTAATTATTCAAAAAGGTCCCATTTTTTGACATTAAGCTCTTAAGTATGACAAACAACAATGTTCAGGTCTTGAATAATTTGGAAACAATCAAATTTTTTATTAGGTGAAAATGATTGCATGGCTGATGGGAGTTCTTGGCATATTTGCAATTATTGATTGGTAGTTTGCAAATAGATGACATTGTAATGCGTCGGCTCTTTGTTGGGATTTTAAGTTGCACATCTCTCATTTCAATGTTTTCTTCTCCATTGTTTATAATGTATATAGGGCAAGCTGTTACTTTTTATAGTAGCGTGTGTATATCTTTTGTGAATTTTAATGAGTATTAGTTTATCCTTAGAATGGAATGGAAAAGAAAATTATGATGATGGTTTATGTCTAACAAAGGTATACCTATGCTATGCAGTTGAGCCTCCAAACACTGAGCAAGCTTTAAAATGATTGTATAAAGCTTCCGAAGGTGGTAATATCCGGGCGCAGTACCAACTTGCTCTCTGTCATCATCGAGCTGGTGGGAATAGAAGCAATATAAGAGAAGCGGTTGGTACTCTATTCATTTTCTATACGACAATTTTTAACTACAAATAATCAGGGAGGGGTTACAAGCTGGGAAACCTGCATGGTTTAATGTTTGAGAATTGACATATAATATTGCATATATTTGGTTCTTTTATTATCATAATATTATATTCCTATTTTTCATGTTAACAAGTTTTCTCCTGGAATAGGTTAAGTGGTATATGAAAGCTGCAGAAGGCGGGTATATGCGTGCTATGTACAATATATCCTTGTGCTACTCTTTTGGGGTAAGAGTGGCACGCAATCATCAAATAGCAAGAAAGTGGATGAAGCAGGCTGCAGATCATGGTCATACTAAAGCTCAATTTGAGCATGGACTTGCTCTTTATTCTGTAAGTATTTATCCCTTTGTGCTATACCTCTACTCTTAATATGTGCCCGAGAATTGTTGAAACAGTCAAAACGTCTCTTATGAAACTAGACATCATGGTATCATTTTTTTTCTTTCTTTTTATTTATTCTTGAAATACCCTTTTGTCTGAATTGTGCATCTCTGCTTGATTTTGTAGGTGCCAAATGGGATAGGAACCCTTTTGGGAATGACCCAGTTGATATTATACTTCTATTTTGAGAGTAAATCTAGAAGATTAAATGCCCAAGAACCGCTGATAGTGTCATATGCACGATCACTTCTGCTGAAAAGATGAAGGTACAAGCGAATATTCAATATTTTGTATTAAGATTTTTGGTCTTTCACGGTCCGTGGCGCATAAAGAAAGTTGTCTGATATTGGCTATTTGTTGCTCAATGTAAGAGATACGTTTCTTGAATTGAGCATAATGAATTTTTTTTAATACATTATGTACAACAAATGAGCAAATTGTTCCCTATGAAAAAAAAAATTTAAAGTTCAAATAATAAGTGTATGCAAATGATGCTAGAGTTAGGGACCAGAATCAATATACATAGCCCAACATGAATGATAGGGACCAGAATCTGATAGTGACATTGAAATTGAGAAGAAACCAGAACTTCAATATAACAGTAGATCAAATTAAAAGGAAGATGACAATGGCATGGAGCAATGCTGATGAACATTTAATTTTACCTGTTTTGGCTTTGTTTATTTTTACTTTTATTTTTGCCATTTTGATTTCCTTCTTTAATCTCTTCAAATTTTATAATCAATATGCAACACTTGCAAGTGGTTTTGTTTTGGATCCCAGAGTTTTTTTGTCCTAACGCAGCACACCGATTTCTTTATGATTTGAAGTTGTTCCTTTTTATACTCATTCTGATTCAAATTGCAGGTTGGACAATTGATAGAGATAAACAAGGTTGACAAAGCAGAATTTAAATTCTTTCTGCAAGTGGAGCCTAGGCTGGTAACATTTATATTATGTCAAGGGTATCTACCAATACCAACCAGATCATTCTTACAGTTCTTGATTATGTGTACTCACAATATTCTTTTGTTATACACATTGATTACCTTAAATAAATTTACATGAGAGTTATAGTTGAATACTTGAATTTAATGAAGTTTTACTTTTACACATGAACCGCTGCTTCAATTAACTAAAAAGGAATTTGAAGGAGTGTATTTGAACTTATCTTATGACATAAGCTTGTGTGCAAATATTTAGAAAATTGGCTAAATTATGTTTTTGGTCCCTTAACTATTTAATTAGTATCGCTTTGGTCCCTTAATTAAAAATTGATTTATTTTGGTATCTTAACTTTCTCTCCGTTACACATTTTGGTCCTTTACGTTAGTTTTAATTCAAAAACGTTAGGGTTTGTTCATCTTCTTCTCTTCTTCTTCATTTTCATATCATCTCCATCAACCTTCAACAACACTATTATCAGGTTAAGAACATTATCACAGCCTCTTGCACCCTTTTGTGACTCTTTTCCATCTTACAGAAAGAGCAGCGAAGTATAGAGGTGTTGCAAGGTGATACATATGATTATTGATTTTATAGGCATCCTGAGTTGTTGGAGATGGAGATAATTACTCATATAATTGGTATGTTGCAGGCACCACCACAACGGTAGATGGGAAGCACAGATCGGAAGGGTTTTTGGAAACAAGTATCTCTACCTCGGCACCAACAGTAAGTTGAATTTCTACATAGCCCGTCATAGGGCTACAAATCATGCAGACATCTTAATCTTAATCTTAATCTTAATCTTAATAATATACAAATGGGGAACAACAAATAGCAAAAAAATTTGCATCAATCCAATGTGTCAAAATTCTAAGCAACTTAATGTCACATCACCATTAAAAAATAATTTTATTTTTGCCACTTTAAGCATTCACACAATACAAAATATAAAATATCATTATCACACATTTTCCCTCTTCAATTCAAAATTCAAATTTCAAAATTTTTCAAATCCTTCTTTCCCTCCTACTTTTTCTCTTTACCAACAAACATCACTTTCAATTTTCAACTCACCTTTCTCTATCATTCATTTCAAATTTCTTTCCTTTTTTTCCTCACTATTAACATTTTATTTCTTATCTCCTCTCACTCCTTTTATTTCGTTTCTCTCTTTCTTCTCTTTCTCACCCTTCGTTCTCTCTCATCAATCAAGAAATCAGAGACAGATTTCTTCCTCTCTTCACTCTGATTTTCCACCATTTCCTTATCCAACATCTCTCTTGCATGAATTGGAGAACAACAAATCAACTCTTATCCCTCTCCTTCAAAATTCGTTTCACTCAGTGCAATCAATCGCCGAACCCGAAATCGCCGACCTCACGCAAATCTCACTTTACGGTGGAAGGGCCGCTCAGACTTTCATCGTCCAATCATTCAAAAGCAATCAGAAGGTAACTAATCGAAATCCCTAAATTTATTTCATCACAACCACTTCAATTTTTTGTTTTGATTTCTGAAAACTTGGTGTAGCGGCAACGCGTTGAAGAAGATGAACAAAATGGTTTTGAGAAACAAGCTTGCTTGAGTCATTTGAAGGTAAGTCTCTGATTATTGTTAGTTTTCTTATTCAATAATATTAGTTTTTTTAATCATTCGTGATATTGAAATGTTACTTCAGTAAGCACCCTAATGCCCCATATAAAATCTTTGTAAACACCCTAGATTCATCTCACCAGTAGCTTAATAGTTTTATATGGAAATTGAATATTTGTATCTTGAAGTTAATATATTGATTGATTTAATCCAACTTTCATTTTGCAGTCTCAACATCAACAAATGGGAAATGATCATAGCCCCCATTTTTTTGTTGTTGTTGCAGCTTGGTATAAGCAGTCGGGTAATTAATTGTTAACAGAATCTCATTTATCTTCAATATATGGTTTTTTGTTTCTCTCTTGACATGCAAAATGAAATTTGAATTTATATGTATATAGGTTATAATTATATTCATTTTGTTTTAGATTTGTTTATTGATAATGGATATGATATTTGGTTGTGTACTATTTGGGTTGTATGATCTTCACTTTATTAACTTTCATGAACTAATTATGCTTATGAGTAGTATCCATATTGATTCAAAACTTGAAAGAAGGATGTAAATTTGAATGTAAGTTTATTTATTTTTTGTTAATGCCTTTTATTAAAGAAATGGTTTTTGTTTGAGTTGTTCTGATCTAATGAAGTGAAGTATTTAGATTTTTTGAATTTGTTTTATTTTTACATGGTTCTGAATTTGATTTGTTTTTTGTTGTGAAATTGAGGATGAATTGTGGATGCAATTTCAGAATCTCACATCTCTACACATCCAGGTTTCACATTGCCCAGTTATATCTCTTATGAATATTCGTCATATTTAAATGACTGATTTTTTTATTCGTAATTTTAGTTACTTTATGATTTTGTGAACAGAAGTTGATTCGATATCTTTGTCTTCCTTATTTTTTAATCCCAATTATATTAGTTTTGATTGTCATTAACAAAAGTTTCAGTAAGTCTTTCGTGTGACAATGACAAGATATTGTTAGACGGTGACTTTTTGTTAATATGAGTTGCTATTGATGTTAATTCAATAGGTCTCATTACTAAACTTAATATGAAAGTTACTAGAATATGTGAGTAATGGTTTTATATGTTTTCATACTGGTTTAGTAAGAATGAACTATGTTAGAAAACTTAAAGCTTTTCATTATGTTGTTATAGTGGTTCATTCTTAACTACTTTTTTTTTGCAATGATCATGAGATATACCATCAAGTTGATTTAGTTACTAAAATTGGTATTCTATATGGAAATTTGAAACTATATATACTAAAGCTAAAGTTTGTTATTTAAGAATCAGTGACATGTATTCTTCAATTTTTCTTTGTATCCTTTAACTTAAATTTTTATGGTACCTAATTGGATTATTGTTTCATGATTTAATGTTCTGATTCATCCTTGCTGCTCTGGTTTTCTTGGTATGAAATTCAAAAGGATACATAAAAAGGTTTGAAGCTGTCCTGATTTGATTTGACTTCATAAAAAGGTTTTGAAGTGATTACTTTTTGTCTAGAGGAAACTAATTCTTTGAACATATAGTTTGAACATATAGGAAACTAATTGGGTTGAAACTAATTCCCTTTGCCATGTTCTTGGCCAAGAATGAAAAAAATTTATTGTTTATTTTTTTAAGGGGTTGTATCCATTTAATGGTTTGTATTGTACTATGGTTATGTGAAGCATGGTAGAACTTCCTAGATCGTTCCTACAAAAGCAAAATGATCAACTGAATCCTACAACAAGGATGCTATCACATAGGCACAATGAGGTAAAATTTGAATCATTATAATTTTCATCAATGGCCAACAAGTAAACATATGATTGGATTAGTCTTTTGTTGGAAATCATACATTTTGTTATATTTAAATAGTAAATATCTTGATTTATTTCATTATTGCATCTTTTAGATTTTATTCATGCAAGTTTCATGTTTTGACAAGGGTATTTTGACGTTTTTCATAAATAGTGGAATGGGTCCTTTTGTGTTTAGAGTAATAAAAACTGTTGTATTTGATTTTTTTTGTTGTGAAATTGAGCATTCACAATGTGTTTGAGAAAATGTCTCAATAAGAAAATGGATGATATTGTTAGTTTTAGATGATCCTAAAGATTGTACTTTACTTGATGAGGCATATAATTTTTGAATTAGCCCCAATTGGTAAATTTGTCATATTATCATTATAGACAAAATACATTTGGAAAGGATTACATGATGAATAGTCTTTGTGTCTAATCCCTTGGAAAATTGATTAGGCTTATATAAAAATACAGATTCGGAATTTCTTACTCTATATTGCAACTTCCTACTTGATCTACACTTATTCATTGGCTGCACATGCATTCTGTCTACCTATTTGGCAATTTCTTTTGTTAATTTGAGGAGTTTGTGTCCGAATATGGCAATTTCTTTTAAAGATGATGTTTATTATTTTCTTCCAATTACTTTATGTCCGAATATGTATAGCATGTTATTTTGACTAAATATATGATGACATGTTTTATTCTATTTTTAAGCTTTGGTTTTGTTTGGTTATAGGTTTTATGCATCAATTTTAATAGAGTTCAGATAAACGACGTTGGAGAGGCAATCAAACTGAAGGTATAATCATGGTTTTTAATTATGGCTTGAAATTTATCGTCAAACAAATTTTTTTTTGGAGCCTACATTTTATATAGTTTACATATATGTGGTTGCTTCTTACCCATGAGTAGTTTTGTTAATTCAGATTTCAAAAATATTCTTTGCATATAGTTTTCTAAAAACAAATTTTTATCCTAAATATGCATTGTAAATGTTCAAAGGTGTATAATGGATAATGTAACCTCTATTTTAACATGTCAGTGACTTTCTATTGAAACAAAATAGATATGATTCTAATTCATTTTTATCTATTTTTCCCCCTTCTTATTTTTCCCCCTTCTTATATTGGTTTGATTTTAGATTATTTTTTTTGCTGAAATTTGGTATGTGATTTGAGTAGCATATACGTGGCCCGTGGGGTTGGACTAACCACAACAAACCAAAGTACAATCAGAAACATATTCCTGTGTACAAACCTGGATATAATCAAGTAAGCATCTGATCTGATTAGTCTTTGTTAGCAATTATACACTCAATGGTTGTGGCCTTTATAATCATAATGAGGTTTACAAATAAACATGATTGTAATTTTAATTAGCACTTCATCTGTATATTGAATTATTATTTTTATCATCCTAAACAATATGATAATGGGAAATATGTCATATATGCAAGCTTGCTATTGGACTTTGATCTTATTATATTAGTAAGTATCAAAATACATATAATTTCTATATTTTGTTAAGGAATATCTTGTAAGAATTTCTCATACATGGGGGGCTATAGGTATTTGATTTAAGCCAAATGTTTATATTCCTCAAACATTGAGCTATATGTATTTAGTTTATGTTTCTATTTATTATATCGTAGGTATAAATATTACTGTTAACATTTATATCAATAAATCGATGACTTTGACTAATAGTTCTCATTCATTTCTTTAATCCTTACCTCGACTATCAATTATCTTTATCCGGAGGTGTTTGATAATATGTAGAAAATAGCTTACCAGGTATGAATATATGTGTCATCTTGCTTATGTGCTATAATCAATGAAATATATTAGCATGATATGTACAAGTAATTAGATACTTTTAGTAGATCATCGTCATTTTTAAACTTAAAATAAGATTGATGGTTTAGAACAACATAACTATTGGTTTGTGGACAATCAACCCATATGGGGATCAATGGAAGGTTACAAAGCTGAAACAGTATAAATTGCAACTGTTATGATGGGGTACATGAATAAGAACCTGTTTTCTTACATGCAATTGCAACTGTTATTCTTTTTAGTCTGAATATGTCCTTTGAAATCTTTTTTAGTGAAGTCCTCTATAAATCGGGACATTAGATACACTTTGTTTATGGTCAAATATGTACAGGCATACTTAATTTGATGTTAGGGTTGTGAAAAGATTTGATAGACTGTAATGTTGACATTTGCTATTAGTGGGATGTATAATTATTATTTTTTTGACAAAATTAGTGGGTTGTATAATGTTGGCACTTGCTATAGTCTATAGTTTATTAGAGGCCAACATTTTTTGTTCTTTTAAAATTGGTTTGATATCTTAGTGTTCAAGTGTTGATTAGGCTGCTATTTTTCGTTTACGAATATTTTCTATCACAAATTTAGTTAGGTTTCATATATCTTGATGTTAAACCATTTATTTGTCTCTAACTTATGAAGTGTGTGGATTAAGATCTATCTTGATGTTAAATCATATATTTTTCATTAAATTCTGTCCATTTCAGAGTTTAAGAAGATCCTAACAATTATGGTATATTTTTGGGACAGATTGATGGACACAATTTGATCCCAAAGCTGAATATAAAAGGCAGTGGCTACCTGAGTCCTCAGAGTTGTTACATGGTGGATTTGTCATGTTTATCACACACCACCTACTGTGCCTTAACTGGAGAATCATAGAAATAGTCTTATAGAAGACTTTAAACATTATTATTTGCTTTTAGTCTTTTTTATACCCAATTTGGTTTATTGTGCCTACAGTGTATCTAATTCTTTATCAAATTTGTAAATAATAAACCGATCCGATTAAATTTCTTAAAAGTGATATTAACAAAAAGTATGATATAAAGGATTTATGATTCGTGGGAAGCATAACAAATACTTACTTATTTGTGAAGTAGATGTTGAAGCTATTATCGACAACGACTTTTTACTAAGTCCAAATTTTAATTGTGTAAGATTTTAGTGTTTTGTTTTTATTAAGTATTTTTTTTATTGCCAAATAGTTATTTGTCGAATATTTAAGAATTGAATTCAACCTGGCAAATAACAAATGATAACACATTGCCGATAACCAAGTTTTCTTTTCCAATCACATTAATAATTAATATTCTTTTTAAACAATTATTCATCATATTAGCATAAAATAATTTGAGTAAAGTTTTATATCATGATACAAATAATTTATGATTGTTGCATCAGTTCCTAAATATCGGAACAATTTAATTTTTGAATTGACTGCACCGTAACTATAATTTCTTTGTATTGAAGCACTTTGAAACACTGCAGTTTTAAAACTATTGTGCCCAAACATGTGCACGGTTGATGGCTCCTATCTCCAGTTAGTGAGAAATTGGTTTTGAAGTTTGCAAGGTTGATGGTTAGTGAGACTGGAGGATATAAAACATGTTTGTACAAATGGTAAAAGCTTTCATGTCTTACTTCAACAGGGGTAGGACATTACTTTCAAACAGCTTTAATAACCAAGTATATGGATTTAAATGGAGTTGTGTGGTTCATATTAACTACAAACACTAACATCAGAAGTGCATTATATGTTTTTAGTCGTACGTTCAGAGTAATATTTTATTAACGCCACAAGCCCACAATAAATCCTTTTTCGCCCGTGCGTTGCACGGGTGGAAATACTAGTATGCAAACATATATATGATTCTGTCATTTAACTTACGGGTTGTTCCTTAAAATTGATTGATTTACTTTCATACATTGTTTTGGTTTGTGAAAATAAAGTTTCAATTATTTGTAATTCTTGCACAGTGGTTTTCTCTCAAAATATTCATGTTTTTCACACAGTTCATACTCGGAAGTGAATTTACGTTTAATATTTTGAATTCATTTCTGGTTAGCTTTTAATCTATGGTATAATTTTTTTCCTTCAACCTGTGCAGGTCAAAGACTTAGCTTCTCAGATAATTCATCTGTCAAAACGAATATCTGAGCAAAGGGATCAGTTTGGAAATGTTACCTGCTATATCTCAGCTTCTGTCGATGAAGTCACTACTCACGGCGCCCCTTGCTCTGGGTCTGATTGAGCAGGTACTGAAAGACCTTCTGAAGTTTATAAGTTTGGGGTCCAAAAGTTATGGTAACTGATATTTTTTATTTTTTTATGAAGACTGAACTGGAAGTTGAGAGACTTGAAAGCAAGGTGAAGGAAATCTATTTCGAGAAGCATACAAAAGTCATAGAGGCTTCAAGACATAAGATTATGGCATCGATTGATTATGGATGTATCAAACAAACTGAATTATGTGTTGATATGGACAATCAAAAAGAGAAAGAAGCTTTGAGCCGAGAAGATATGTTGGACGTTGTGCATGATACATGTGATGTTCTAGGTATGGACTCCTCCAGTACCATAGCTGAGGTTCATCCATGCTTGAATGGTTCTACTGCTAGGCTTGCCGACACATTCTTGATGTTGAAAGACATTAAAAGGCAGAGGCTGCACAAGGTTGTTGACTGCAAGCTTTCAATTATTTGTAAATTTTTTGCATACCGTGGTTTTGTCTCAAAATATTCATGTTTATAACACTAGGAAGTGAATTTACCTCAAATATTTTGAATTCATTTCTGATTGGCTTTTAGTCTATGGTATAATATTTTTTCTTCAACATGTGCAGCTCAAAGAATTAGCTTCTAAGTTAATTGATATGTGGAATCTAATGGATACTCCTCCCTTGGAAAAGAATCTGTTTAACAATGTTACCTGCAATATGTCAGCTTCTATCGATGAAGCCACTACTCCTGACGCCCTTGCTCAGGCTTTGATTATGCAGGTACTAAAAGAGCTTCTGAAGTTTAAAGGTTTGGGTTCCAAATTTACGCTAGCTGATTATTTTTTATTATATTTTTTTGGAGGCTGAAGAGGAGGTCGAGATACTTGACAGGCTTAAAGTAAGCAGGGTGAAGGAAATCACTTTCCAAAAGCTAGCAGAACTCGAAGAGATATTTGCTCATGCTCATATAAAATGAGATTTCTTCACTTTATGTGCCATTGACTTAAGTTCTTAATTAGACATGATGATATATTTGTAAATCAACATTAATAGATAATCCTTTCTTTATAGAGCAACATTAATAGATAGTATTTAAATCTGTTGAATTATTCCATTTAATATTTTGATCTTTCTTTTATTCTGTTTTATTTTTATTTTATTTTACAACAAATGCACGTGTTAAATTTGTCCAAAAAAAGGTATGAATGTTAACAAGTTATCGAGAGTGACATTGTCCAACAACTATTTTTTCTTCTTCTTTTCCCTGTAGAATCCACGAGAACTCTTTTTCTCACACAAGTCTCTCTTAATTCAATAATTAAAGAATTATTGCCCAAAATGAATCTTCAATACGTTTAACAATAAATTTTAACATTCCTTTTGTTGCGAAATTATTGGGGTTTAAATAAACTAATCAGTTGCTTCATGTAAAATCATCATTTCGTCATTTCTCTACATTACTGATAAAATTATGGATCGGAGGGATCATCATTTGAGCTATAGTATGCTCATTGAATTTTACAAAGGTAATTTCTGGGAATTGTTTCCATCTCGGTAAAAACATTAATACCTTGCTGTCATTTGAGCCATTCCTTTCAAGACAAAGACCTAAGGCTCTTCTATCAAAAAAAAAAAAAAAAAAGACCTAAGGTTCTTATATGTGGTTGTCATACCCCAAATTTTGACCACTTTGCTCTGTTTTTACCCATTTTTGTCTATATTTCAAAACGACTTAATTTCTTTTTTTATTCGCTTTAACCAGTTAAAATTTCTTCAGTCGTTGTTTAGTAATTTAAAGTCTTTTATCTTGCAAGTAAAATTTTGTTCGCGCTTTATCTATTTGAAATCGCTTTATTTGTTTTTTTAGACATTTTAAATTTTTACGCATGCTTTTAAAGTCTTTTATTCATTTCTTTGATAAATAGACCTTTTTAGGTAAATTCTTTTTGTCCGTATGATTAAACCGTTTAAAAAGTTTTGTTCGTGTTTTAAAAACACCGCGAGTTTTAGTCGTCTCAGTCGAAGTTTCGACAGCTTTAAATTTTATTACTTTTTTATCACTTTTATCTTATTTTACAACTCTATTTTATTTTATTTCATTTTTCACCATTTATTCTTTTTGCTTTTAATGTCATTTTTATTTTGTTTTTATCAACAATTTGTTTTGTTTAAGTCCACTTGTTACATTGGTATTGGTCTAAAGAGCATCCCAAGCATTTTCTTTCTCTCCAAGTTTCATTAAGGGTAGTTTAGTATTTAGTCCATTCATCCTTTTTAACCTAGTTGGTCACTATATATAGTATCATTCCAATCATTGGCAAGGGGGGGCACTGAATTCCACAATAACACCAATCAATTACGGCTCCCTCACAAGAAAGATCAAATTCCCTTTTCTTCTTAAACTTTCTTCAAAGAACTACAACAAGGTCACCATCAATCTCATAAACACCTCCAGAATTTCAATCCAACACCAATCACGTTTTCCTTTCAAAAATCATACAAAATGCAAACCACCAATTCCTTTTGAATCTCATAACAGAAGTTCAAATCACAAACATATCAACACTTCAAAATCGATTCATCCATTAATCATTTATTTCACTTCGTTAATCCCTTATTTTCATTTCATTCACACACAAATCAAAACTCCTCATATTTTCGTTACCAACACCAACAACTCATGAACAAATTTCCAGAATTACAATTTTGAATCCATCATTATTTTCTTATCCCTCATAAACGCAAAATTGCTTCAAACAAGCTGAATCGGACACAAAGCAATCACAAGGTTCCATATACAAACCGAAGCTCTTCCCAAGCGTTAGTCAGCACAGAACGGAACCGAACTCGGACGACTACGGACACCATCGGAAAGTTCAAAGAAGGAGCAAAACAGAACCAAACCGGTGGTATAAGTACAAGCTGTGACGGGATCGAGAAGAAGTCGAGCCAAGTTGTGAAGAGATCGGAGAGAAGAACTGAACTGAATCATCAAAGGAAATAAGAGGTAATTTCTTCTCTTCTCTGCTTCCTAGATCTAGTATCCTCAATTAGTTTGTATGTGCTTGCCTTTTGAATTGTGTGTAATTTCAAAAACTATTTTAGAAAATGAGAAGAGGAGCAAATTAGTTTGTATGTGCTTGCCTTTTGAATTGTGTGTTAAGTGGGAAGAATTTTGATTCATGTGGGAATTTATTTTTTTGAAAAGAAAACATGGAGGAAGAAGGAAAGGGCAGCGATGCTGCTGAGTTCTTTTTAAGAAGCTGCTTTTGCCAAACTAGTTTTTGTTACTCTTGCTGGACCGGTTCGGTTGAACCGACCCGTTCCTGAACCGGTCCAGCTTCTTTGGTTCGATCCAAGCCCAGTGCAGACTAAGCCTATTGTTTTGCTTGCTGTCATGTTTTTCAGTCTTGCTGTTTGAACCCCTGCAATGGTTGCTGCACCCCCTATGTCTGCATTTTACCCTTTTTTATGTATATAAACTTTTACTAAGGAAAAACTCTTGCATTTATTTTAACTAATTCTTGTGTCTATGTTTCAGTAGTATAAATGCTTTAACCCCCCATGAATTCTTATTTTGCGTTAGTATTTTAAAAGCATCATTTCATGCACTTAAATGTTTTTATTCCATAATTTTCTTCGTTAATCTTGCTTTAATACTTCAACTTCTACTATGTGCATTGCTTTAAAAATTTTAACATCACGCATTTGAGTCTCTTATTTATCTTGCTATATCTTGCTTGCCTTAATTTTTAGTATAATCTCACGCATTTTCTTTTCCTATTTGCAAGTTATTTAAATCCCATGATATTTAGTGTGTATAACTAGGAAATGGATGTATATTTGTTACCATTGGTTTGTAGCTTGGCAAAGAGGACATAGAATGTATCTAGGAATTTTTGTAATAATGTAGGTAATTGCACACACCGACACGAGCACCGACACTATCACTTTATTTATCGCTTTTATCTCGCTTTATTTTTTACGTCGTTATTACGCTAGCTTTCCGTTAATTAGAAAAACCATTTTTATCTCAAAATTCAAATAAGCAAAAGTCAAATTATTTTCTTAATAAACCTTGGATCCAAATCCAAGATGTTTTTCCTTTTTATTTTCTTAATCAAATTTTCAATGAAGCTTTAATTGAACTTAGACTAAATTTCGCAAATAAAATGAAACAACCTCACTCTCATTTCATTCTTCTATACCTTGAGGTCTCGCAACCCTTCTTAAAACCTTTTTTCAAAGCAAACTAAAATCAACCTAACCCACCAAAAAATATTTTTTAAGAGAGAACTACGGCGGTTTTGATCCCTTTAAAGGGTACGTAGGCAGAGGCTTTATTCCTTCCAAATCGATCAAATAAAAATAACCAAAACTCCTACTTCTTCTCCCTCCATTCTTTCACTCATACTTTAATCAATAAATTTTCAAATAAAAATAAAGTTAGAAAGAGGTTCTCACGGAGTACCGTGAACGACGCGGGTGCCTAACACCTTCCCGAATCGTAACCGACCCCCGGATCCAAAAAGGGTTTTTCAATCTCTTTTTCCCTTCCCAAGAATAAAATCGAGCAAGTCCGGTAGATTGAAGGTTCAAGTCCAATCAATGGCTTGACACCCGAAAATCTTGGTCTACAGTGGTTGTTTGTAATCATCTTGTGTTTTGTGGCGTCTTTCATTAAGAGACATTCTTCCGAATCTTTTCATTTTAATCCATGATTTGGGTGTAAATTGTTTCCTTCATTGGCCACTTAGAAGAATGTGGATTATTCCTTTCTACTATTAATTAATTTTAACCTGATCAAAATTCCAAGTGTAGATATTTGGTAAACTAATCTTTGATCTTGAACATCTCAAATAAATATTCGTTGTTCAACATCCGCCAACGTCACTTTGACAAATCGTCTTAACTCTAATCCAAAACAATCTTGACTTGGGGATGTTGTGTCTTTTGTTCCTTTTCTGTCATGTAAATATTGATGTTAATTCCTTTCTAGTAACTTTGTGACAGTAGAACTCGCTTTTATAATTTTGGCTAATATGTAATCGTAATTTGCACATAATTAGTTTCATCTTAACTATAATGATGTTTTCCTGGACTCATGAACAAAATATATCCTCTTTTCATGAATCAAGATTTGGTAAAGCTTTCATAAATATTTTGATAAAGATAAATAGAGTTTGTGCAATATTTCATTAATTTGCTCATTTTTCCGTTGGAACAATTTTTTTACAAGATACGTTATTCAACCGGTGCGAAGCACGGGTTTGTAACTAGTTCCTTCATATAAAATAAAAACACCCAAAAAATAGTAAATATTGTAATTCATAAATAATGTAAATTATACAAAGTTTTCCAAAAAGATTAATTACAAATAATAATAGTAATAGTAGTAAAAACTAGTTATAAATAAATAAAATGACACTACATAATTATAAGTTGACATTGTTCGTTTACTTCATCCTTAAGCATTTCGTGAATTACATTCTTTCCTAACCAACAATCACCACCACATGCATTAATCCATCTTCCACCTAGATAGCATTTCTCACGATCATTAAAATAAGTTGTCCATTGTCCACCTCCAAGATAGACTCTATCACTGGAACGGAAAGTCATTTTCTTAAGCGAATTTGCACTTCTCAATAGGTGACTAGTTAACTCAAAAACATTTCTGGAGCAAACACAACCACGAAACTCAACATATTTCAAATCATTATGATAAAAACCCACATATTCTCTTTTTGGCCTCTCAAATTCAGCCATATGTGAATGTTCCGGATGTAGATTTCTAATCTGAAAGATGAAAATAACGATCAACATATTACATTTATGAAAATTTTAAAATTCCATTATCATATACAACTTATTCACCTTTATGAGGTGAATTTCTAGCCAGTAGACTATTATAACTTACATATAAACACACAAGACAAAAATAGAGTTGTTTGATAATGGTTTTTGACTTATATGCACTTTTAGTTTCCTTGTTTTAGTCCCCTATTTAAAATTTCAACTGTTTGTTCTCCCAAATTCAATTTTTTGAGTTTGATCCCTCACCCAATTTGAGGTCAAATTTGGTGACGTGACCTTGTCAATAATGATCTGGCTGCGCTTACGCGGATACATATAATATCTATGTCACCACTAATTTGTTTATAGCAATAATACTATTTTATACAATATTTAATCATTGAAATAATATTCATAAACCCTACAATCGTCCTTCAACTCCATATTCTCTCAACCCAAAAGTAATTCTTCAAACTCAAATCTTTCATTCAATCCACAAACCCAAAAATCATTATCCCTCCATCACCCTTCTAAACCCCATTCTTCCTCACTGTCTTTGAAACACAAGAGAAGACAAGAAAAGAATGTCACCTTAAATGGCTATTATTACGAAAACATCAGTAATATCACATCCTAATCTTTAACACTCACAATTAACACTCACATTTAAAGTTGTGAAAACGAGCTATCCTACCCGTTTAGCAATGTCCCTAATAGGATGTGGACTTTAAATATGGGTTCTAAAAAACCAGTGGCGGATCTCTTCAGAGACTGGTGGAGGCCATGGCATCCCCCAGGTTTCCCTTATATAGAATATTAGCTGTAGTATATTCGAGACTTCCATCTCTTCTTTTTTAACATTTTATCTTCTAATTTTAAATATTGTATTAAAAAAAACGCTTTAGTGGAGATTCGAATCCCTATTCCCGTTCACCCAAGATCGCTTAGATAAGATGGAACGAGTCTCTTCTAACTTAAACCAAGGTCATGGATTTGAATCCAGCCTTGAGCATGCAGCAGCGTTAAAACTCTTAGGGAGAGCCTGCCTCCCATTTGGGTCCTACAATGCTCGAGGGATTAGTCTCTGCAGTTGCTCGAGGAGCAGGGGCGGACCTGAACTAGGCCCAATGTGGCAAGTGCCACACCAGCCAGTCCAGGCCCAATGTTTAATATTTTTGTTAATTGGACTCTGCCTTTTGCATTTGGCTCATATTCTAAACGTTACTTTGTTAAAAGTAACACACCAATGGACCCACCAAGCAAGGTTTTGTTTAATTGTATCTTTTGAGCTTGTAGACTCTTTATTTATAACATAGCTCACCTCTCAATGTATTAAAATTAGCCGATGTGGGACTAAGTTTAATCTTGAACCTTAGTGTTGAGTTTTTGTTTTTTGGTAATATGCAGGCAATCTTTTCTTATTCTTTTAACTACAATCTGTTTTAGATTATCTCTCCTTTTCCTTCTTCTTTATAAACTTTCAATTTTGGTTACTAAAATAAAATTGAAATTGATTTTAGCTTTTAGTTACAAAACATTAATTATTTGACAAAGAATTGTGCCCCACTAATATTGTCAGTCCAGGTCCGCCTCTGGCGAGAAGGATACCCAGTTTATACCAAAAAAAGAATCCCTATTCCCGTGCTACTTTCAATCAATTCTTACCACTAGGATGGTTATTAATATTATTGATATCTATTGAAACCATTTAATATATATTCCATAGAAGTTTGGCACCTCCAACAAATTAACTGAAGATCCGCCACTATAAAAAACACTAGCCATGTGAAACAATACGATTTGGGCTCTACAAAATTTCTCACAATTTTTTTATATGCAAAAATATTAACAAGCTCATATCTAAGCAAAAACAAAAACAATATAATTACATACACTGCTGGTACTCACATTAGTACACCAATCGATCTTTTACGTATGAACTACGCAAAATAGTTTCTTACATGAATTTTTACACTAATAGTTTATGGTAATTTGTCGTTAAAATATTTATCATTGAGTTATTAAATGATTATAGCGTCTTGCAATTTTTATTAACATTTAAAATGACTCATTGGATCTTTAAAATAATTTGGATGGATTGGATCTGTCCATATTTTTAAATAGATGGATTGAATCCAACCGATTTAAAAAAATTGTGTTGTGGATGCATTAGATTGATTTTGTAGTTGATGGATGAAATTGCCATCTTAATATAGATAATATTAAAATAAGTTTAAATTATAAATTTCTTAATACATGCAAACAAACATATTGCAAGTATTAAATAAGGAAAATAAACTTCTAGTTCCATTCAAGTTAAAAAAAAAGTGAATAACCAAAAAAAAAAAAAGTTTAAAGGACGTACTCTAAGAGTAAGTTTTTGGAGATGCTGAGAAGCCATTGCAGTATCTAAAAGCCAAAAGTAGTCCATACTAGGATCACATGCTCCATCAATACGTAACTCCAATTGTCTAAGATTTTGAAACCGAACCAAGACTTTCGCTAATTCCTTTACCTGTTTACAACAATGATAATAAAGTGAATTAAAAGGCAACTAGTGAACAACGTAATTGAAAGAAACCTAGGAAGTGCTGGAATACACTATATTGTTGAATGACTCACTTGTAAAGTGCCAATGATCATAGTTAAATTCTCAATATGTGGTAAACTTGCAATTGGATCAAAAAGTTGTGGTGTATTCTCTCTCTCTGATGTATTCCAGAAAACCTTCAATAACCTTGGAGCTATAAAAGAAATTATCCTTGTGGTATACCCAGTATATTCAAAGGATGAAAGATTTAATGCATCAATAGCTATCTCAGAAGGAGACCCGTTCGCCCGGCCACAACCAAGTATGTTCAACTGACGTAACTTCAAACTTGTAATATTTATTGAACTTATGAGAAAGCAGTTCTTTAAGGTGACGTCTTCAAGTTGAAGACATTCAGAAAACAAATGAGGCAATATGTGTGTGGATAGATTTTCAATTAGTACTCCATCAAATATAATTGTTGTTAAGTTCTTCAATCCAGAGAACCCTATAGGCTTTGAAAACTCGTCACCGCTAAAGCTAAACTTGGATAACATAGGAGCTTGAATGTTCATTGGGTGTACTGAATAATGTTCAACACAAGAATATTCCAAGGATGAGAGATTTGATGCAATGATAGTTATAAGCTTTCGATAGTAAACCCCACAGTTAACAATGTTCAAACGAAGCAATGATGGACTTTTTACTATCAACTTAGAAGTGATCTTACAATCATCAAGGGTGAAGTCTACAAGGTGGTTGCAATTTGAACATAGAGTCTGAAGCAGTGACTTATTCACATCAACAAGATGTAAGACAAGAGTTCTCAAATTTTTTAATCCAGAGATGTCTTTGGTGTCTACTAAGAAGCAATTTTGTAGGTGCAAATAAGTCAAAGAATCATTGTCAGGTAAGAGAATAAGGGAAAAATTGTATGGCAAAATAGACTCAGTAGTAGTAGTAGTATCATTTGTTTCAGAAGAGAAGAGAAGTTCAATATGTTTGGCACCCTTAGCAATCCCTTTGGAGATCAATCTATCAATGGCATCCCTATGTTCATTACCTAATGGAAATTCTACTCGGATGGAACGGATTATGGCACCTTTATAATGGAGCATAAATTGATCCAATCTTGTGGAAAATTCATGTTGAAAGTGTGAGAGTGGAAGGCTTTTTGGTAAGTCTTGAATTGTGTTATAGTCAAACATGGTATGGAGATCGAAGTTAAGGTCAATCCTTAATCCCCATTCGTGAATCCAATGTTTGGACAATGCACTAGTTTTCAACAAATCCTTCAAAGCTAACTTGGAAAAGATATAAGATATAATACAATCAGGCAACTCATTCTCAAGTTTTTCACAACTCTTCATTGTTGCTGCAAACAAGCAATAAGATAAATCCAATTAAAAGCATTATCAATCAATCAAAGCTTAAAAAAAAAAAAACAATCAGAGGAAACTTCTTAATTTAAAATGGTAAATGCCAGTTGTTATGTTAGTATTTTGTATGCCAAGACTTGAACCATGGGTAGATTCAGACATAATATTTTAGAGTGGCAAAATTATGAAAGAAACCATGAACTAATTATACAAAAAAAAAAAAACTTTGGTGAGGCTAAATTATTTTGATGCAATGCATTTACAATGAAAATCGTCTACAATTCATTTGTGGAAAATGAGTTACACTCATTACCATGTGATATCATATTCATTTATAAGGATCATATAATAAAGAAAATTCAGCTTGATTAATTCATGCATGGATACAGAAGTCCAAAATCATGGTAACATTATTGCATAACATGGAATAATAGAAATATTTTTTCACCCCCAAGAGTAGGAAACATCTAAATACACATATTTGACCCAAATTATCTCTTGTTGAGTAAACAAACATCGTATTTAATGAGTAAAATACAAGGCATAAGCTAGAGCAGTGACGGATCCAAAAAATTTAATAAGTGGGGTTAAGTTATATCATAAAAAATTTATAAACGCATAAGCATGCGAAAATTATACAAGTTATATTTATAATTGCCCTAAAATGTTGATTTTTTTAAAATATTTGTCCATTTCTAGTAGAGTATAAAAAATATAACCATAATTAATTATTTTTTTCACCACCAACGTAGCGTCAGTCACCACCTTTTTCAACAAATATAAGAATAGTTTATATTATAATAGTAGTTGTATGGTCTTGCCAATGATATGCTCTGAGGTAATTGGTTAAAGATTTCATAAAAGAAAATTGTATCTTAAAAATAAGCATTATTTGTATCGATATAATAATTATAATAACTTTTTATAAAAAAAAACTACTTATTCTGATTTATTAACTAGTGCTCTTAGAACACTCGTTAGGATCTTTCTTAGTTTTGTAATTTTTTATATGTAATAAATAGAGTATGTGAAGACAATAATACTATATAAAGAGGGGTCAAACTAAGTATATATTTAAATTTGGGTTAAAAATACAATACACATGTGTGGAGGCAAGTGGGGTCGCTTGATCTCATTGGCCCCACACTAGATCTGTCCCTGAGCTAAAGGTTTTCATTAGATTTTACCTAATTTAGAGGCATAAGCTATAATTTTACATGAGTAAATATGCCATAACCAAGGTTCGTGATGTGTTTGATGTGGCCGTGTCAGTAAAACCAGGTGTCGCTGTACTAGTGTCTAAGCTAGGTTTTGTATCTAACAGTTACACATAAATTCAACAAAAAGAAAAGCTAATAATAAAATAAATCAAGAAGCACAACAAACACAAAAAGGAGAATTTTGAATTTTCTGATAACAGAATTGGAACAAAACAATAACAAATTCCAAAAGCAATTAATAAAAGTAAAGAGGTGAAACCTGTGTAAGCCCCGATACCAATACGGTGATATGGAAAAAGATTTGCAAAATTCTCGATACGATACGGCTGGGATACGTTTAAAATATAAAAAATGTATCGGTTTATTTAGCCATATCGGAGGTATAAGTTAGTTGTATCCGACACGCATCGGTAATTTTATTTTTAAGTTAATTACCCGATACTTCTCTAATATGTGTATCGGGACACATAGGGGCGTATCGGTATCGGATACGTGTCAGATACGATTTTTCGTCATTTTTTGAAGTATCGGGGCTTCAGAGGGTGGAACAAATAGAAAAAACAAATAAAAGAAACAAGATCCAATATTGGGTTAGGGAAACATTCAAAATTAGGGTTAGGTATAACATAATTGGGGATAGTAAACATTTCTTCAACCCATCATTAAGGAACAAGCTAGAGTAGATTTAAAATAGACAAACCATTAAACATCTTTAATTACTAATTACATAACTCAATCAAGTGACAACAACTGCGAGTAGCAGCCAACCCCAAAAGTTTACTATTAAGTTCATGTTACTATTATTGATTTACTTTAGTTTTATTTTTGCAGCCAATTTTAATATATTCATCAAACCTAATTAGTCTCTGCTGCGTAAACATAACATGAACGCGCTTAATAATCAAACAAATAAGAGATCTGGCCAGAAAACTAAGAAAAGTAGAAACACAATTATTTTATTAAATTATTTTATGACGATGCTACAACAGATATACACAGAATCAATTATGGTTAAACATGTCAGGAAACAAAATTGAATAAATTCATCATATTCAAAGAAACTAGAAAAGAAATTTAATCGAAAAGTAGAAAAACAACGAGTACCGGCTCTACGTGAGAAGTTTTGTTCCGGGTTTCAATCGGCGAGGATTGAGATGCTTATTGTGTTGCGATCAAGAAGATGACGATGACTTGGATGAAAAGTTTGAGTATTAGGATTATTTCAGGTTTGTTTGTTTATTTATAGTGGTGTTGCTTATGCTTTGGTTTAATTCTTATTGGGCCTCCTTTCTGAAGAATCTAACTGGGCCTCCTTGTGCGTTTGCTTTTCACCACTCCTTTTTGATATAAGACCCTCCTAGGTTTTTTTTTAGGCTATTACTTTTTCCACCTATCCTATCAGTTTCTCACGCTCCCTATTTTTTTTTTAAATATCATTTGTTCGGATTATATAATCTGGAAAAAAAAATATTAGGTTTTTTGGATTATATAATGTGAAATATGCTTTGCCCAGATTTTTAAAGAGATTGTGGTCTATATTATTTCGATTACATAAATATAAATGACAGAAACGTAAAATAAATGCAAATATAAAGAAAATTAAAAGGACAAAATGATACAAATAAAATCTCATTTTATTAATATATTAATACATTTACAATAAAATAAAGCTTAAGTTTGAAGCTTTTTAAGTTTATTACCTAATGTTAACCTATTAAAGACCTAAAGTTAAACTAGTGGTGCAAGTTGATGGAGGGGGAAGGAGGAGGGGAGGGAAAAGGAGAAAAGGATGGTGGGGGAAGGGGGTTGAGGGTAAGGTTTGTTTCCTTTCTAGGGACAAAGAGACCATGATGGTCAACCTTACATCTAGACAAACCGCGCTTCTTTGCATCGTGTCACCATCCTCATCGACCGTTCATACAATCCTTGAGTTACCAAAGTAGCATTTTTTTATGAAAGGTCAACGATAGAAACACATTGTTATATAAGGAAGAGGATGAGAGGGTGTGAGAAATGGTGAATGTTTGAAGGGTATTTATAGTAGGGGTGGACCGAAAACCCAAATCCGAGCCAATCCGCGGTTGCCACCATGAGGTCCAATTTCGTCCGCAATGCAAAACGGTTTGCACGGGTTGCGGTTTTTCGGATACGGCGTTGTTCGGGTGGTTTGTGTCGGTTTCAGAGTAAAAAAAATTGCTTGAAAAACTTCAACAGATCCAGAATTCTAGTACTCAAAACAAACTCAGAAAAGCATAAAAATAAAAATAAAGATGAAGAGAAGGAAGTGGTGGACGGCGATGACGGTCACGACGGAGGATGAGAGAGAGAAAACGATGGTGGGTGAGGATGAGACAACAATGGTGGATGGTCTATCTTTCTTCTCACTTCACTTTCGGCGAGAAGTTAGGTTAAAGAGTGTCATCTCCGGCGAGATTTGGAGAAGATCGATGAATCAGACATCGGAAACAACCGTTGAAGAATTTCTGAATAGATCTATTGAGATTTGAGTTTCGATTGTATTTGTACACATAACATTTGCTATGGAAGCTGAGAAGAAAGATTTGCTATTGAAGCTGAGAATTTTGGACTTGTGTTTTTATATTTCAGTCATCAGGCATGTTGGAGTGTGAGGTGAGAGAAGAAGTCAGGAGATAAAACGATGTCGTGTAATATAAAATAATAAAAAAATAATTAAATACTTAACATTATGCGGACGGGTTCGGATAATAATGGGTCTAATATAGGCATCCGGACCGCCCCACATTAACCGAGTAAAATCCAATTTAACCATCCGTCTAACCCGCCAAACTGACCCGGACCGACCGTTTCCCCCTTTTTTCATGCGGATTTTGCGGGTTCGGATCGGGTGAGATCCGTTTGTCCACCCCTAATTTATAGGGAAAATTTGTGAAGATTTTGGTTCATAGAGTGTAACGACTCTTAATCATGAGTCAAAAAATATTGTCATACCCCAAATTTTGACCAATTTTGTTTGTTTTTAAGTTTTTATTCGTATTTTAAACGCCAAGTAATTTCGTTGTTTCAGACGGAAAAATACCTCATTTGGTTACCGAAAGGGACCATTTTATTTACTTTATCATTGTTATTTTTTTTTGGTACTTTATCATTGTTATTTTATCCTATTTTTTTTAATTTATTTGTTTATAAACTTCTTAACTATTTTTATTTCTATTATATGTTATTTCTTGTCATTGTTATTTTTTTTTTATTTGTCAATTAAATAGTATTGCTGTTTTTTATTATTGTCCATTAGTCTTTGTTCTGATCCATTCGTCCAGGTGTCCTAAGCTAAGTGGTCCTTTGGTCCAAGTTACCCATAAATAGGACTGCATTTACAGCAGTCAGAGGGGTCACCAACCAGTCACATCACAGCCGCTGCCAGAAATCACACAAACCCTAATCTTCTTACTTTTTATCAAATTTCGGATCAAACATGTGAAATTGCAAGAAAGCTCAAGAACACTCAAGATTTTTTCCAGTAGATTTTTTTCTTAAGTCGACCGTACACCTCTTTCTTTCCAAATTCATGTAAACACCAACACAACAAAACTGTTTCTACTTCTGCGATTTCGTCAACAATTCGGATCAACACCATCATCATCAAACATATCCAAACCTCCACCGATCCTAACAAACGACAACATCAATGTGTTAGATTGCTTCTTCGTCTGATTCAAACGGTAAAACAACAATTGATCGATCCAGAGAAGAGGAAGAATAGCGAACACTTCCCCGCCTAACAATCTGACGGGAATCGCACCAAGCGTGAAGAAGAAGCAGAGGAGCGGAATCCGAAATAACACCGTTCTCGAAGTTTTCCCTTCTGTTTCCTCCATTTTCAGCTCAGGTATCGCCACTTCCCTCTTTTTTAGTCCGATCTGTGCTTGAATCTACTTTTATTGTGTGTTTTGCGATGCGTTTCAATCTTTCTCTCTGAAACCGTCGTCCTACGTCCAGATCTATGCTTATTTGTCACGTGTATGTTCGAATGTATGTGTGTATGTACTTCCTCTTCTTATGTAATATTTTCTGTTTATAAAGATGAAGGAGTTTAGAGGGAAGAGCAGAATCGTTTTCTATGATTGTTGTGTTTGTGCGATTTGAATTTGAAGGTGAGAAAAACACAAGAAGGGGGGTTGAATTGTGTTTTGAAAAATTCTTCGTTTCTCCTAAAAAACTGAACACACTGATCAGAAGCTAAGTGAGACAGCTTCTGAAGTGATGATCAGAATCTAAATGCAGCGGAATAAAACAGAGAGAGAGAAGAAGAACGACACAAAGCAATTATACTGGTTCCTTCCACAATCCGGAAGTAGTCCAGTCCCCCTTGCACTTCCAAGGAGATTTCACTAAGAGTAATATCTGATTACAATTGCTCAAGCACACAAGCAAGAGACTTCCTTTGCTCAAGCACACAAGCTAGAGACTTCCTTTGCTCAAGAACACAATCAAGAGACTTCCTGCTCAAGCACAACTGCAAGAGACTTCCTAACTAAACAAAATTACACAGAAAATTGTTTAAGGTTGAACACTTGATATACAATCAGAGGTGCTCACAATACAAATCAGATACAGACTCAATGGACTTAAGAATTTCTAAGATATGACTTTGAGACACAGAAATTCTAAGTGAATGCAGAACAATTTCAGCAGAGGTTTGGCACTTGTAAAAATGTTGTGAGTCTTTCGTTCAGCGTTCTTGCATTACCAAAACTCTAAGTCTTCACTCCTTTATATAGAGGTGTGAAAGAGACGTTGTGAAATTGCCAGCACACCAAAGAGTCGTTGTTAAAGCTTGATCTTTCACCAATGATATTTTGCCTGATTTGGTTGTTGTCCTATGAAGAACAAATTTGAAATCCATTCCTTATCCAAAGGAACATCTATGCAGGCGAAGCCGTATTCTGGGGCTGTTTTCTTGTCTTGTAGCGTGGACACAAAACAGAGTAGTGGAGAAGGTGGTTGTACAGTTCGTACAATAGTACAATGTCAACGTTTTCGTCCAAATTGCAAGCACATGCCTTCAAACACCTTTGAAATGACCGTTGCAATGTTCCACTAATTTTCTGCTATGTTTTCGAATCCAACAGACAGCTTTTGCAATGTAGATTCTTCAATCTTTGAATCTTTTGCAAATCCAGTTAATCTTCAGCTTCTGGTGAAATGACTTCTGATGAGGCAGCTTCTGATGATGCAGCTTCTGCAGCTTTTGATGGTGCAGCTTCTTCAGCTTCTGATGATACAGCTTCTGATAATGTGGCTTCTGGACCTCTTGTCTGCAGGAGCACTATTCTTCAGGAGCACTATTTCTTCAGGAGCAGCTTGACTTCAGGAGCGCTTTTACTTTCAGGAGCGTATTGCCTTCAGAATCATCTAAGCTTCATTTTCTTTTGCTCTTTATTTGCTCATTCAGAACCAATTAATGATGTAACTTTTTAACTGTGGTCCTGTACACTTGAACAAATATTAGCTAGTCCAATTTACAATTTTTAATACCTTGTTATCATCAAAACTCTTTAAGGTTCATTGTTAAACGCATTTTGTTCCAACAATCTCCCCCTTTTTGATGATGACAAACAATAGTATTTAAAATTGATCAATTGTTGTTAATCTAATTAACAAGTTGACCTTGGGGTTCTGAGGTTTGTAAGCTCAGAGTCTGAGGTTTGTAAGCTCTAACTCCCCCTGAGTCTGATAGTTTTTAAGGTTAGGTTTGTAAGCTCCCCCTAAGTTCTATCCAGGTTAATTAAATTCATTTTTCGCACAATAATATCAGAGCTAAAAAAAATTGAAAGAATTGACTTATAGATAAGAAGAATGGTTCAATTAATTTTTATTTGAAATTTGATACTCCCCCTTTTTTGATACACCAAAAAAAAGGATAGAAATTTTCAAATATTTTCAAATATTAATTAATGGGGCTCAGAGCCTTTAAATACTATCACATATACTCCCCCTTTTGTCATTAGCAAAAAGACATAAACAAAAAGAAGAGATGAGAAAAACATAAGATTAAAGGTTCAGAGCATAGTTCAAATTATTTTAAAGCATTTTAACCATCTTCAAAGATTAAATAAACAAGCATAGCAAGCATTATTATCAAAGCAAATAATAACACACAAGGTATAAACAGTTAAAGATTTTCAGAAGCAGGAAGAATTCAGAAGCTTATAATATAAGAAGCGAAAAGAAATCAGAAGCAGAAATGAACATAGAATATCAAAAGCCTAAAAAGACAAAAGAAAATAAGCTAAAAGTGTGCAACTATGGGTTTGGCTTATTTCTCTAAAATCTTCTTCAGAAGCTCTTGAACATCAGCATACTTCTTGTCCATATCTTTTCTGTAGTTGTCTTCTCTGATCTTGGCTTCTTGCATGTCAGCTTCCAACTTTGATATCTTCAGCTTCTGCTCTAGTAGCTCTGTTTCCAGCCTTTCATTTTCTTCTTTGAGCACCTTGTTCTCCTGAGCTAGAGCCAGGTTAGGTGCATCAATCTTTTCCAGGATCTCAGAAGGAATGATCAGATGCAGCTCCTTAGGCAGGAATTCATCAGGTTCTCTGCCTCTGATACTGAGTGGATTCTTCACCCAAGTACCAAGAATTTCTACATCTTCAGCATTCTCTTCAATTCCATTCAACCAATCTTCCAGCTTCTGCTTGGCTTGCTCTTGAGCCTTAATGCAGGAATCATGCAGCGCTGAAATCAGGTTGATGACCCTTTCCTTGATCCTTCTCCATTGCTTCTGATAGCTTATTGTATGACCCAAGTCATTTCTACCTGCTATCAGTCTGAAAACTTCAGAAGCAATATCTTCCCACACATCTTTTAGTACTTGAGAATCCAGGTAAATGGTGGGAGTTGAAGTTTGTTTAGAGGGTTTTGGAGGGGCTAGGGGAACAATTGGTAGGTTTGATGAAGATTGGTCATTTGTAGTTGATGATTGGCTAGTTGATGGTTGGTCAGGAGTGGGGTCAACTGCCATATCAGAGGCATGATCATTTTGATCATCCTCAGAGTCTGTGTCCATATCACATACACCAGTAAGATGGGTGATCTTGATAACTTGTACTGGTGAAGGAGTTATGGAAGCAGAGGTTAGCTCAGGAACAATGTGTTCAGGAGCGGCAGTTTCAGATGCAGGTTTTGGTATGGGTTGAGTAATATGTTGAGGAACGGTCTTTTGAGGACTTGTTTGTTCAGGAACAGATGGTTCAGGAACAAATGGTTGTTGTTGTGGGGGTGATGAAGTTGTAGGTGCAGATTGAGGGGGTGAAAAGGCTTTATCTGGTAAAGGTTTTTGTTGTGGGGAGTCTTCTAAAACAACTTTATCAGAAGCATCTGCTTCTGGAGTTGTCTCAGAGGCTTTCTCTGAGGTTGTCTTAACATTTTCTGGTATAATCATGTTGAGGGGTTGAATGTTAAGAGGTTGAGGGTTAAGGCGAAAGATATTATTGATGACTCTATCTCTCTGCACAGCCAATTCAGTCAACTTCTCATTGATTATATGACCAACTGGTTCATAAGTGTTTGACTGAGATGGCTTTGTGTTGGTATTGGTTGATGTTGACTGGCGTTTTACTGGTTTTCTAACAAGTTGAGCTATGGGTATATCATCATCAGAATCTGAAGATGATGATGAGGATTTTGAAGAGGGTGAAGGAGAGTCACTGGATATCTCATGTACTACAGGTTCTGAGTGTGTGAAAATATTACCTGTCGTAGAAAGTTCTGAGCAATCAGCTGACTTCATTTGATCATTTTCAGCAATGTCAGAAATTTTGAGAAGTTGTGATGCTTCCGTTATTACCCTTTCTTGAAGTTCAGAAGCAATCTCCATAGCTTTTCCAATAGCTTCTGACACATTAGTAGCAGCTTCAGTCTTCTTAGAAACATGAGGAAAGTCCTTGGTCCTCCTTAATGCTGGCTTCCTCTTCTTCTTTGGTACTACAGGTTGATCAAGAGCAAGACCAATACTCAGGACCACGCTAGAGTTGATGTCTTCAGCTACTTCTTCAATTGATGGCATTGCAGAACCACCAATGTTAAGCTTATCAGAAGTGACTTTAGACTTCTTAGCAGATTTTTCAACCTCTAGGTATTGCTCTGCAGTCATCTTCCTTTTTGACTTTCTGCCTCTGGCTCGTGGCAGAGCACCACCATACATTTCCTCTGGTACTTCTTCCAATCTGATTCTCTCATTGGTTGCCTCAAAGTGTTCCTTGATATAGTACATCTGCACTTCAAGGGGATCCTTCTTGCAGATGGGTGGAAAGTCCTTCATAAGATCAGACTTAACAAGTGATTCACTCAAATCTGTATGGAGCTTGGTGACAACAGGGATCAACTTCATATTCTTGAGGGTTTGTGCATTTATGAACTTTCCAGTTTTAGTATCAAGCAGCTCATCTGTGAAGGCTTCAGCACTGCTTAGCTTGTCCAAGACTCCTCCTTGATAGAATATTTCTGACAAAAGTCTTCCATAAGGTACCCAGGTTCTATTCTGCAGCTGACTCTGTTTCAGACACTATCAAGTACTTGAACATATATTTTGGCACATTCACTTTCTCCTTCTTAATGAAGTGCTGGAGAAAGACCTTCTGTGCCAAATTAGGTTTCTCACCTCCACCACATGGAAGTAAGTCCTCATTCTGAATCTTCAGAAGTAGCTTCTTATCCATGCTCAGATCAGCATACTTTCCTGCTTGCATGGAGTTGTACAGAGCCAAGTTTACTTTCTCTTTCCAGAAGCGTTCTTCAGCTGTACTTGAGAGATCAATTCCAGAGTATTTTCCAGAGGCCTCTCTACGGAGTACAGCTTCTATCTGCCATTCTGCAATTCTTACTGGAATACCACAAATGCTTGACCTGATTTCAACACCTGTAAATGGCTCAAGTCCCATTGCTTCTCTGGTCTTCCCTTCCAGTTCGGGATAAATCAACACCATTTGACTTTCTTCAGCTATAGACGCAGCTTTGTCATAAATCTTAGCTCTTACCCAGAAGTGTCTGACCAATGCTTCGTATGTTGGTCCATTCAACATCTTGAAGTAATGCATAAGTTCCTGCTTTACATAGTAGCTTCTGATCCAACACTCATGGAAGGCGAGTGATTCAAAATCCACCGGATTTTCTATTTGAACTTGTAGTTCCCATTCTTCCAATTTCATGCTTCTTCCTTTGTAGTCATATTCAGGGACCATCCGTGAAGTAGATATTGAAACTTCTTGTTGCGAGCTTGATGATGCCATTTGATGATGATTGAAGAAGATTTAGAGAATTTATGGTTCTAAGGTTTTTGCGCTTACTTCGCAAGAGGTTTGAGAGCAAAATGTGTTTGTTGTGAGTGAGTAGTGTGTGAATTGAAAAAGTGTTTAAGAGTAAAAACGTTTGCAATTCAAAAGAGACAAACAAACATAACATTAATGACAAATTGGGGGCGCGTGAAAAGTACTTTCAAAGCTATTAAATCATCATTGCCATTTTAGTTATACACCAACACATACAGGCCACGTAAGAAGTTCACAGAGTAACTACCAAGTTAGTGGGCCAGAAGTTACTTTTAAAAAGTAACTCCCAACGTTTCCACTAATTCAACTATTCGAAAGCAATAAATCCAGCTTCTGGACTTCAGATGCTGACGTCATCATCAGAAGCGAGTTTTCCTCAGAACCTCAATAAGGAGCTTCTGATGGACTACTGCTTCTGAACTAACTTCAGAACCTAAAATCCTATTCAGGAGCAAGCAAACATCTAATCAGACACGTAGTGCATGTTCAAATTTTTCTTTATAAAATCAAATCTTTCAACAGTTAAAGGCTTAGTAAATATATCAGCCCATTGATTTTCAGTATCAATGAATTGTATATCTAAAATTCCTTTTTGAACATAATCTCTGATAAAATGGTGTTTGATCTCAATGTGCTTAGCTCTTGAATGCAAAATTGGATTTTTAGACAAACAAATAGCAGCAGTATTATCACAATAAATGGGAATACTGTTAGCAATTATCTGATAGTCTTCCAAGTGATGTTTCATCCAAAGTAGTTGTGTACAACAACTTGCAGCTGAAATGTATTATGCTTCTGCTGTAGACATAGCAATAGTTGTTTGTCTTTTGCTAGCCCAGGATATAAGATTATCACCCAGAAATTGACAATTGCCACAGGTTGACTTTCTTTCAATCCTATCACCAGCATAATCAGCGTCACAGAATCCAATTAGCTTATAATCTAAGGATTTCCTATAAAGGAGTCCAAGATTAGTTGTTCCTTTCAAATACCTGAAGATTCTCTTGACAGCAGTCATATGAGATTCTCTAGGATCTGATTGGAATCTTGCACACAAGCATACACTGAATAAAATATCTGGCCTAGATGCAGTGAGGTATAACAAAGAACCAATCATACCTCTATACAGCTTCTGATCTACTTTAGCTCCTTCATCTTCTTTGCTTAAGGTGCACGTAGGGTGCATTGGAGTGTTCATCACTTTACAATCTTCAAGTTTGAACTTCTTCAGAAGCTCCTTTGTGTACTTTGATTGATGAACATAGACTCCATCTTTGCATTGATTGATTTGAATGCCAAGGAAGAACTTCAGCTCTCCCATCATGCTCATTTCAAATTCATCCTGCATTAACTCAGAAAATTCCTTGCAAAGAGATGCATTAGTAGAACCAAATATTATATCATCAACATATATTTGCACAACAAGAATATATTTCCCAAGGGTCCTTCTGAAGAGTGTAGTATCAACCTGTCCTCTTTTAAAATCATTCTTGATTAAGAAATTACTTAGTCTATCATACCAAGCTCTGGGAGCTTGTTTCAAGCCATATAGTGATTTCTTCAGTTTAAAAACATGGTCAGGATATTTAATATCCTCAAATCCAGGAGGTTGCTTGACATACACTTCTTCTTCTATGACACCATTTAGAAATGCACTCTTGACATCCATTTGATATAATATTATGCCATGATTAACTGCATAGGAAAGAAGTAACCTGATTGCTTCCAATCTTGCAACTGGAGCAAACGTTTCAGTGTAATCAATGCCTTCTTGTTGACTATACCCTTGTGCAACCAGCCTGGCTTTGTTTCTTGTTACTTCACCTTGCTCATTCAGCTTGTTTCTGAATACCCATTTTGTTCCAATAATGTTCTTGTGCTGAGGTTTGGGTACCAGATCCCACACATCATTTCTTTAAAATTGATTCAACTCTTCTTGCATAGCTAGGATCCATCCATCATCTGAAAGTGCTTCATCAACTGTTGTAGGTTCAATCATTGAGATTAGTCCAATCATTGACTATACTTGTCTGAAATGTGATCTTGTTCTTCTTGGACTATCTTTGTTTCCAATGATTAGCTCCTCATGATGTGAAGACTTGTGTTTGAATGTGTTTCTGGGAGGATCTGCTTGATGTGAGCCATCTTGTGCTTCATCAGAAGCAGCTTCATCTTGCGCTTCTGATGTGGGTTCAGCTTCTGGACTATCTTCAGACTCAGCTATCTGATCAGGTTCTGGAGTAGCTTCAGGAACCTGTATCTCTGCAAAACTTTCATCTTGCTTTGAAGTTTTATCTTCAAGCTCCTTGTCATCAAATTTAACGTGCATAGATTCTTCAACACAGAGTGTTTCTGAATTATACACTCTGTATGCCTTTGACCTTTCAGAGTAACCTAAAAAGATTCCTCTTTGGGCCTTGGCATCAAATTTCTTTAGGTAGAGCTTGTTGTTCAGAATGTAACATGTACATCCAAATTGATGAAAGTAAGAGATATTGGGTTTTCTTCCTTTAAAGAGTTCATATGCAGTTTTCTCCAAAATAGGTCTGATATAGATCCTGTTTTGAACATAGCATGCTGTATTCACTGCTTCTGCCCAAAAATGTTTTGGTAAATTGTTTTCATGAATCATGGTTCTGGCCATTTCTTGTAAAGTTCTATTCTTTCTCTCTACAACCCCATTTTGTTGTGGTGTTCTAGGAGAAGAGAATTCATGGAAAATTCCATGTTTTTCACAAAAAGCTTCAAATGGCTCATTTTCAAATTCTCCACCATGATCACTTCTGACTTTCAGAATTTTTGATTCTTTTTCAGATTGAATTTGAGTGCAGAAGCTACTGAATACATCACACGCAACATCTTTACTCTTTATGAATTTCACCCAAGTCCATCTGCTGTAATCATCAACAATGACTAATCCATATCTACTTCCATATAAGGATGCAGTACTCACTGGTCCAAATAAATCAATATGGAGTAATTCTAAAGGTCTTGAGGTTGAAACAATGTCTTTGGTTTTAAAAGATGATTTCACAATTTTCCCTCTCTGACATGCACCACAGAGTGCATCTGAATGATAGTCAATGTCTGGTAGCCCTTTCACAAGTTGTAACTTACTAAGCTTAGAGATTAACCTCCAGTTAGCATGTCCCAACCTTCTGTGCCACATCCATTTCTTATCATTCACTGATAGTAGGCAAATCACCTTCTGATCAGCCAGTTCAGAAAAATTGATTTTATAGACATTGTCAACTCTTTTTCCCTTGAACACAATGGATTTGTCTTCCTTGTTGATTACTGTACAGTTGGGTTTTTCAAAAAGCACATCATAACCATTATCACAAAATTGACTAATGCTCAAAAGGTTATGTTCAAGACCATCTACCAACCATACATTATTAATTGAGGTAGAGGAGTTACCAATAGTTCCTGTACCTATGATCTTGCCTGTCTGGTTTCCTCCAAACTTCACATTTCCTCCCTCTTTCATTGTTAGGCTGAGGAACATGGACTTGTCTCCTATCATGTGTCTTGAGCAACCGCTGTCTAGGTACCATGATCTTTGCTTTGACACTGCTCTTAGACATACCTGCATCATTGACATTTTTAGATTTAGGTACCCATTGTCCTATGGGTCCTGGAAGGTTAGTACTTAAGGCTTTACTCTTCACTTCTTGTACCTTGTGCTGTGAGTTGGGTTGCTTCTGATTAACCATCACCTTAGGTTTTGGTACTTCAGAAGCGGTAACTGTCTTCTTCTGAAACTTAGATTTCAGAGCCTCAGATTTTGGTTTCACCAGACTCTGAGGAATAGGTTCTGATCTTTTCAGGATCCTAACCTTTGAAGTCTTGGAATCAGATTTGATCATAGCCTTTGACTTAGAGTTCTTTGGCTTTGAAGTAATCTTAGCCTTAGAACTAGAAGCTTCGGGTTCTGATTGAACAACAGTTTCCAACTCAGCCCCTTCTGGTACAAAGAAGGTTTTCAGACCTTCATTGATGCATTCACAACAAGATTTTAGGTTGGTTTTCTCAAGTTTCACTTCTGGAAAACCAATTCCTCTGCCATTGTTCTTGTAAATGCTATAAATCATAGAAGCTACTCTGCTTCTGTCAATGCCAGATATAATAAAATCTTCAAGAGCAATTTCATGGTTACTTAAAGGTTTTTCATTACACTTTTCTTGTAGCTTCTGACATAAGAACCTGAGCTGATCTTCATATGTTTTACACATGAAGTCAAAGCCCCTAAGTCCTAGTTCAGAAGCTTTCAGATCCAATAGAGTTGATTTTTGCTGTTGTACCAAATCAGCATATTTTTCTTTTAAATCCTTCAACTCATTGGTTCTTACTTCAAAATGTGTAAGAAGTTCTTTAAGTGACTCAACAAGTTCATCTCTGGGAATTTTGGAATATACCTCGTTTTCATCTTCTGAGTCTGAATCTGATCCAGCTTCTGAAGTTGCTGTTGCTACCAACCCAACATCTACCTTTGCATCTTCATCAGCTTCCTCTTTATCAGATCCAGATTCACTACCCAAATCATCCCAGGTTGCCATTAAACTCTGCTTAATCTGCTTCTTGAATTTGCTTGGTTTGAATGTAGACCTCTTTGACTTGTCCTTTGACTTTTCTCTTTGAAGATCAGGGCATTCAGCAATGAAGTGTCCCGGCTTCTTACAGTTGAAGCATCCCTTCTGATCTTCTTTCCTTGAGCTTCTGGAGTTACCCCTTTTGGCGAGAAACTTTATGTTCTTCTTGGCCAGATATTGAAGTCTGTTTGAGAGCATGGCCATTTCAGCAGCATCTGGTTCAGAATCTGAACTTGACTTTTCTTCCTCTTCAGATTCAACCACTTTGAGAGCTTTTGATGACTTGCCTTTGGATGGAAGAGCTATTGATTTACTCTTCTTCGTAGACTCATGTTCATTAAGACTTAACTCATGAACTTTGAGAGAACTAACAAGATCTTCGACACTTAAAGTGTTTAAATCTTTAGCTTCCTCAATGGCAGTCACCTTTGGTCTCCATCTGGCAGGTAAGCTTCTGAGTATCTTGCTTACATGATCAGAAGCAACATAGCTCTTCTTTAGAATCTGTATCCCAGAAACTAAGGTTTGAAACCTTGAGTACATCTCCTCAATAGTTTCATCATCCTTCATCTTGAATAACTCATACTGATGTACAAACAGGAGAGCCTTTGCTTCTTTGACCTTCTTGCTCCCTTCATAATTTGAACAGAGAGAAGCAAACATAGCTTTAGCAGTGGATTTGTCACTCATCTTCATGTACTCTGCTTTGGGTGTGGCAGTGACAAGAGCTCCTCTGATAATATGATGCTTCTTGTAAAGTTTCCTCAGTTCTGGAGTATGTTTCTTTTTATCCACAGCAGCTCCTTCTTCATCAAGGACTAAATCACCAACACCATCTTCCAGAATATCCCATAATTCTTCATCTAGGCTCATGATGTAACTGTAAAAGTTGGTCTTCCACCAAGAGAACTCTTCAGCATCTCCATTGAACTTTGGAACTTTTCCAACACTGGATTTCTTACTATCACTATAATCATGTGAGACATTTTTATAGCTAGTATCACCAGAACCAGTAGGAGGAGGAGTAGACATGTTTTTCTCAGATCTTTGACTGTTGCACGGTTAAGTGTTACACAACAAACCAAGGCTCTGATACCAATTGAAGGTGAGAAAAACACAAGAAGGGGGGTTGAATTGTGTTTTGAAAAATTCTTCGTTTCTCCTAAAAAACTGAACACACTGATCAGAAGCTAAGTGAGACAGCTTCTGAAGTGATGATCAGAATCTAAATGCAGCGGAATAAAACAGAGAGAGAAGAAGAACGACACAAAGCAATTATACTGGTTCCTTCCACAATCCGGAAGTAGTCCAGTCCCCCTTGCACTTCCAAGGAGATTTCACTAAGAGTAATATCTGATTACAATTGCTCAAGCACACAAGCAAGAGACTTCCTTTGCTCAAGAACACAATCAAGAGACTTCCTGCTCAAGCACAACTGCAAGAGACTTCCTAACTAAACAAAATTACACAGAAAATTGTTTAAGGTTGAACACTTGATATACAATCAGAGGTGCTCACAATACAAATCAGATACAGACTCAATGGACTGAAGAATTTCTAAGATATGACTTTGAGACACAGAAATTCTAAGTGAATGCAGAACAATTTCAGCAGAGGTTTGGCACTTGTAAAAATGTTGTGAGTCTTTCGTTCAGCGTTCTTGCATTACCAAAACTCTAAGTCTTCACTCCTTTATATAGAGGTGTGAAAGAGACGTTGTGAAATTGCCAGCACACCAAAGAGTCGTTGTTGAAGCTTGATCTTTCACCAATGATATTTTGCCTGATTTGGTTGTTGTCCTATGAAGAACAAATTTGAAATCCATTCCTTATCCAAAGGAACATCTATGCAGGCGAAGCCGTATTCTGGGGCTGTTTTCTTGTCTTGTAGCGTGGACACAAAACAGAGTAGTGGAGAAGGTGGTTGTACAGTTCGTACAATAGTACAATGTCAACGCTTTCGTCCAAATTGCAAGCACATGCCTTCAAACACCTTTGAAATGACCGTTGCAATGTTCCACTAATTTTCTGCTATGTTTTCGAATCCAACAGACAGCTTTTGCAATGTAGATTCTTCAATCTTTGAATCTTTTGCAAATCCAGTTGATCTTCAGCTTCTGGTGAAATGACTTCTGATGAGGCAGCTTCTGCAGCTTCTGATGGTTCAGCTTCTTCAGCTTCTGATGATAAAGCTTCTGATAATGTAGCTTCTGGACCTCTTGTCTTCAAGAGCACTATTCTTCAGGAGCACTATTTCTTCAGGAACAGCTTGACTTCAGGAGCGCTTTTACTTTCAGGAGCGTATTGCCTTCAGAATCATCTAAGCTTCATTTTCTTTTGCTCTTTATTTGCTCATTCAGAACCAATTAATGATGTAACTTTTTAACTGTGCATTTATGAGGGTTTGTGCATTTATGAACTTTCCAGTTTTAGTATCAAGCAGCTCATCTGTGAAGGCTTCAGCACTGCTTAGCTTGTCCAAGACTCCTCCTTGATAGAATATTTCTGACAAGAGTCTTCCATAAGGTACCCAGGTTCTATTCTGCAGCTGACTCTGTTTCAGACACTCTATCAAGTACTTGAACATATATTTTGGCACGTTCACTTTCTCCTTCTTAATGAAGTGCTGGAGAAAGACCTTCTGTGCCAAATTAGGTTTCTCACCTCCACCACATGGAAGTAAGTCCTCATTCTGAATCTTCAGAAGTAGCTTCTTATCCATGCTCAGATCAGCATACTTTCCTGCTTGCATGGAGTTGTACAGAGCCAAGTTTACTTTCTCTTTCCAGAAGCGTTCTTCAGCTGTACTTGAGAGATCAATTCCAGAGTATTTTTAGCTTCCTCAATGGCAGTCACCTTTGGTCTCCATCTGGCAGGTAAGCTTCTGAGTATCTTGCTTACATGATCAGAAGCAACATAGCTCTTCTTTAGAATCTGTAGCCCAGAAACTAAGGTTTGAAACCTTGAGTACATCTCCTCAATAGTTTCATCATCCTTCATCTTGAATAACTCATACTGATGTACAAGCAGGAGAGCCTTTGCTTCTTTGACCTTCTTGCTCCCTTCATAATTTGAACAGAGAGAAGCAAACATAGCTTTAACAGTGGATTTGTCACTCATCTTCATGTACTCTGCTTTGGGTATGGCAGTGACAAGAGCTCCTCTGATAATATGATGCTTCTTGTAGAGTTTCCTCAGTTCTGGAGTATGTTTCTTTCTATCCACAGCAGCTCCTTCTTCATCAAGGACTAAATCACCAACACCATCTTCCAGAATATCCCATAATTCTTCATCTAGGCTCATGATGTAACTGTAAAAGTTGGTCTTCCACCAAGAGAACTCTTCAGCATCTCCATTGAACTTTGGAACTTTTCCAACACTGGATTTCTTAC
The DNA here is from genome assembly GCF_051527215.1 of Medicago sativa. Lineage (NCBI taxonomy): Eukaryota > Viridiplantae > Streptophyta > Magnoliopsida > Fabales > Fabaceae > Medicago > Medicago sativa. The sequence goes on along the minus strand of NC_140755.1, from coordinate 86,599,759 downwards.
TATCACTATAATCATGTGAGACATTTTTATAGCTAGTATCACCAGAACCAGTAGGAGGAGGAGGAGTAGACATGTTTTTCTCAGATCTTTGACTGTTGCACGGTTAAGTGTTACACAACAAACCAAGGCTCTGATACCAATTGAAGGTGAGAAAAACACAAGAAGGGGGGTTGAATTGTGTTTTGAAAAATTCTTCGTTTCTCCTAAAAAACTGAACACACTGATCAGAAGCTAAGTGAGACAGCTTCTGAAGTGATGATCAGAATCTAAATGCAGCGGAATAAAACAGAGAGAGAGAAGAAGAACGACACAAAGCAATTATACTGGTTCCTTCCACAATCCGAAAGTAGTTCAGTCCCCCTTGCACTTCCAAGGAGATTTCACTAAGAGTAATATCTGATTACAATTGCTCAAGCACACAAGCAAGAGACTTCCTTTGCTCAAGCACACAAGCTAGAGACTTCCTTTGCTCAAGAACACAATCAAGAGACTTCCTGCTCAAGCACAACTGCAAGAGACTTCCTAACTAAACAAAATTACATAGAAAATTGTTTAAGGTTGAACACTTGATATACAATCAGAGGTGCTCACAATACAAATCAGATACAGACTCAATGGACTTAAGAATTTCTAAGATATGACTTTGAGACACAGAAATTCTAAGTGAATGCAGAACAATTTCAGCAGAGGTTTGGCACTTGTAAAAATGTTGTGAGTCTTTCGTTCAGCGTTCTTGCATTACCAAAACTCTAAGTCTTCACTCCTTTATATAGAGGTGTGAAAGAGACGTTGTGAAATTGCCAGCACACCAAAGAGTCGTTGTTGAAGCTTGATCTTTCACCAATGATATTTTGCCTGATTTGGTTGTTGTCCTATGAAGAACAAATTTGAAATCCATTCCTTATCCAAAGGAACATCTATGCAGGCGAAGCCGTATTCTGGGGCTGTTTTCTTGTCTTGTAGCGTGGACACAAAACAGAGTAGTGGAGAAGGTGGTTGTACAGTTCGTACAATAGTACAATGTCAACGCTTTCGTCCAAATTGCAAGCACATGCCTTCAAACACCTTTGAAATGACCGTTGCAATGTTCCACTAATTTTCTGCTATGTTTTCGAATCCAACAGACAGCTTTTGCAATGTAGATTCTTCAATCTTTGAATCTTTTGCAAATCCAGTTGATCTTCAGCTTCTGGTGAAATGACTTCTGATGAGGCAGCTTCTGATGATGCAGCTTCTGATGGTGCAACTTCTTCAGCTTCTGATGATAAAGCTTCTGATAATGTGGCTTCTGGACCTCTTGTCTTCAGGAGCACTATTCTTCAGGAGCACTATTTCTTCAGGAGCAGCTTGACTTCAGGAGCGCTTTTACTTTCAGGAGCGTATTGCCTTCAGAATCATCTAAGCTTCATTTTCTTTTGCTCTTTATTTGCTCATTCAGAACCAATTAATGATGTAACTTTTTAACTGTGGTCCTATACACTTGAACAAATATTAGCTAGTCCAATTTACAATTTTTAATACCTTGTTATCATCAAAACTCTTTAAGGTTCATTGTTAAACGCATTTTGTTCCAACAGAATTTTGTTTGGGAGATGTAAGGAAGACGTTTGAAAAAGGAGAGAAGTGAAGAGTACGGTCGGGAGAGAAGAGTGAGCGGCTGAGAACTTAGAAAAATTAGGGTTATGTGCTTCTGTGTGTTTAGCATGCTTATATACTTCTACCTAATGATATGTGTGCGCGTCTAGCGAGCTTGTGGTGCGCCATCCTTGTGAGCCGTTAGATCTCTGATCTAACGGCTACTGTTAACCTCTGCTTCAGTTTGTGTGTCGCTTGTCTATAATTCTTTTTGTGCACCATCTCTTTTAACCGTCAGATCTACGATCTGACGGTCCCTGTATTTACTGCCTTATTATTTTCTTTTAGTGTTTATTCCCTTTGTTTTTTATATTCTTGATCTAAGATCAAGTGGCTATGATGTAACTTCCTTGGCATTAGATCTGAGCCATCTGATTAATCAGACGGTTTAGATATGATCTGGATCTAAGCCCAAACTTCCTTTCATTATCACTACAATTTTGCTGCAGGAACCCCATATTTGCTTACTGCACCCCCCTGTTTTCCTTGAAAATTTACTTCATACATGTTTAATTTTAGCAACTTTCATGCATTTTGTTTATTGTTTTTTCACATCATATTTGTCTTATCATATAGTTTACTCATTGATTCAATTTCTATCACATGTATTTTAATTCAAATTAGTCTTCATATCATGCATTTTTTTTCCTAATCCATTTAAGGACTATATTTTTAACTCATGCATTTTTTAACTCATTTTTGTGACTTTGTTCCAAGCCTTTTTTAAAATACTTTAATTTCCATGATTTTTTTTATTGTCTTTAATATTTCAAAAACATTACACCATGCATTTTAATTTTTTTTTTACTCCATAATATCTTGTGTTAATTTGGCTTTAATATTTCAATTTCTACTCCATGCATTGCTTTAAAATTTTGGCATCATGCTTTCTATTTGATAATTCATCCTAGTATGTAATTCATTTAAGTCTCTTATTATCTCGTTATATTTTGTTTGCTTTAATTTTAGTATAATCTCATGCATTTTCTTTTCCTCTTGCAATTTATTTAAATTCCATGATATTAGTGTGTATTTTAGGCATTGATGTAATTTATTTTTGTGCGTTTTTATTTCTTACCTTAGATTGTATCTAGGAGGGAATGTAATAATGTAGTAATTGCACACACCGACACAAGCACCGACACAACACCGCTTTATTTATCGCTTTACGCTTTATTTTATTTTACGATATTACGCTAGTTCACCGTTAGTTTAGAAAAAAATCCTTTTATCTCAAAAAATCAAATAAGTAAAAAGTCAAAAATATTTTCTTAATAAACCTTGGATCCAAATCCAAGATGTTTTTTTTTTCTTTTATTTTCTTAATCAAATTTTTAATGAATCTTAAATGAACTTAGACTAAATTTCTTAATTAAAATGAAACAACCTCACTTCCATTTTACTTCCAAAGCCTTGAGGCCTCTAATCCCCTTCTTAAAACCATTTTCAAAAACAAATTAAAATCAATCTAACCCACCAAAAATATTTTTTTTTTAAGAGCGAACTACATTGGGTATTGATACCTTTTCTTTAAGGGTATGTAGGCAAAGGATTTATTTCCTTCCAAATCAAATAAAAAACAACAAAAACATACTTCCTGTCCCTCCATTCTTTCACTTAGATTTTAAACAATAAATTTCAAATAAATGTAATTTAGCACAAGATAAAGTTAGGTAAAAGGTTTCCACTGAATATTGTGCTCGTTAGGGGTGCTTAACACCTTCCTCTATCGAAACCAACCCCCGGATCCAAAGTCTTAAAAAGGGTTTTAACTCATTTTTTCCCTTCCCACGAATAAAAATCGAGAAGTCCAAAGATTGAAGGTTCAAAACCAATTAATGGATTGACACCCGAAAATCATCGACCACAAATATGTTCAAAGATTTTTACCAGTCATTAAAGCTGGTAAAACCCTTTGAAAAACGTGTTCCATGAGTTACTCTTGTCATCCAAAACTCTGACTTGTTGCGGATTATATAATCCAAAAATTATCAAAGCTTTCAGATTATATAACCCGAAAACCTTTCAGATTATATAACCCGAAAAGCTTTCAGATTATCAAAGCTTTGTAAGGTGAGTGATGTTTCAGATAATACAATCCGAAAATATTATGTACTTGATATTTTTTTGTGGTTCACATTGCACCAAGAGTTTCTGTGGTCCACGATGCCCATAAACTTCTATAAAAAAGTGTGCATATTTTCATAAGAAGTAAAACCACGCAAAAAAACATGAAAATTTATGTCATTGATTTGAACACCAAGCTAGCTATTGTTTAATCCAACAGGGAAAAACCACCATATTTGTTCAGGATTTGCACTGATGTCACCCTCTTCGGGTTGAAGGATCAACAAGATCAAATCAACCATCAACTCGACCACATAGACATGAGGAGGATAGAAGGTGTTGAGTATATATCAATGTCCATCGACTGACTCAGCTGAGATTTTGCGGTTCAGCTGGATGAAGCTCATGAACGACGACGACGTGATAACAAAATTCTTGATCCTTGGTCAATACAATACTAAAAAAAATGTTCATTTAAAGAAATAGATAGATAAAATATCGATCTTCATCTTGCTGTCAAATATCTCTCCGCTGAACATTGCGTTAAAGATGTTTATTTAACAACATAAATAGATAGAAAGTATTGATACTCATCGTGCCGTCAAATATCTATTCATTGAACTTTATGTAACACCCTAAACCCCTTAACGCAATAAATCATGCAAATAATATAATTATTCAAATTGTGTTTTGTTTGCACACTCAGTCATGGATAATTAATCAGTGCAATTTGTCTTATGTTTTTGGTTGCACACTCATTGTTTCTAAGATGTTATGTTGTTTTAATTTTACCCTCTGCATTTTATTTTAACTTTGTTGATTTACATTTCATGTTTGGAACTCATAAAACAATTGGGGCATGTTCAATATTCATTTTCCTTTGAATGATTGAAATTTGTAAGATCCCTAATGCGTGCTTGTTATTTTTGCAATTATGCGGAGCAAGCAATCACTTCTTAGGTCTTGTTTGAATAAACAGTTTAAATAAACGTGTATGGTATACTTTTTTTTATACTAGAACATCGACCCGTGCGACACACGAGTCCAACCAACGAAGAAAAACGACGAATAAGTCATATCGTCTAATTGGGTTTTAATTTAATAGTTCCATAAGGAATATGATGTATTACATAATTAGTATTAAGTTGACATCGTTAGAGTATGACATCATTAAAGTACAAATTAGAGACATGAACAATTTATGCAAACACGTTCTTGGATTTACATGGACAATTTACAAAGCAAATTTTTACTACATTAGAATATATAACTATCTTTGATTTTTATAAACTCTAAATGGGAATGAAGATAGTGGAGGTCAGATGTTTGAGACATGCTAACCTCTAAAACTTAATAGAGGTTACACATTCATTCAACATTAAGTTACTTAAAATAAATGGTTTCAAACATATACATTCAATCATAGTCAGGTGTGCTTTACCATATGACCAACTAACTTACATTAAAAAAGGATAACTAATGATAAAAAGTATCTTGGCCATTTTTGGATTGAAATTCCATATGGATGCATGTTAAAATCATAAAATAAGTTGAACTTTTTAAAACTTGATCATACTATTAATGTATCCAAACTGAGTTGAAATTGTTCAAATTTGAGTATTTTAGATCCTCTAAATTTATATGTAGGTGACCTGCTTAAACTATACATTATGTGATGTCCGATAATTATTAATTTGTAGCTTTGCTTCTATCTCATCCTGTTTGATGTCTTATAACTTTGCTTCTATTTGAACTTATTTAAATTTGGGTATTAACGATGTATCCAAACTTTGTTTAACTTATTTAAATTTTGTTTGCGCTATGTCAGCGCATAAATTTTTTTGTCTTTTATATTTTCTTCTAACACTATATCAGATGGAATAATTTGCAAATACACTATATTATACTGAATCAAAATAAAGGTGGACATATAACTTAACGCAAAAAGACATATTCATTAGATTTTCTGAGGATAAGGAAACATCTTACACGTTACTGAAAACATAAAACAAAAATACATCTCTAAATCATCATTGGTAAGTCTGAGATTAAAAACAGAAATAACTTAAAAGCATATAAGAAAAATACATAGAACTAACCACATCTGAATCTCGTGTAATACAATTAAAATTCGATTTTATCTACAACTTGAAAAACCCCAATTAGAAATTTCTAAAACATGGATTGACTCAAAGAAAATATGGTGTATCTAAAATACCTAAAAAAAAACACACATTTTCTTGACTATGCTGACCCGTGAGAGGGTGAAGATGATTTCTGTTGAGGGGGTTAAACTTTAATAATAAGAGATAAACATGAGCATATGAATGACATTCATTGCGTGACAAAGGGTTAGAAGGTCAAATGTTAAAATTTATTGTGTGTGGTAAAAGAGTATTTAAAAGATTGATCTTAAAGAAGAAGGTCAAACAATTGCATTTAAACGAGGAGAAATTTTTTGGATTTGATGTGAATGAAATTCATTGCGTGACAAAGGGGTGAGAATGTCAAATGTTAGAATTTATTGTGTGGTAAAGGAGCATTTAAAAGATTGATCTTAAATAAGAATGTCAAACAATTGCATTTAAATGAGGAGATAATTTTCAGATCTGATATGAATGTAAAAGTGCATTTAATGAATGGCAAAGGAGTGAGAAGGTAAAATGTGAGAATTCAAAATGCTTTAAGGACATTTAAATGAGAATTTCAAACAATTGAATTTGAAATGAATGACATTTATGGATGAGGAGGTCAAATCTGCGAATTTATTGCGTTGAAATGGGATGTAAAAAGTTAGGTAAAAATTAGGGGAGTTCATATCCTCTCCATTTGGAGAGTAAATGGCAATCTCCCTTTCCTTCCATATCCAACTGACATGTGGTTTAAATGAAAATCAATGGCTCAAATTTAATTTTTTTTCTTCATATTAATAAATAATTAAAAAAGGAAATCAATCCAGCAACCTGTAAGTCTTCTCATTTCTTTAATCCTTTCTTCAATACACTGTTACAATGTCTGCTTAATCCATTGAGTCCTCTTGCATCAAGTTAAATAAAAAGGTGTTCTTCATAATCAACTACCTTGTTAAACAGCTGTTACATGTGCTTCATGATACAAGTAATGTGTCAGAATGAATTCACCCAAATTTATCTCAATCCTCTTTATTATCACAACAATAACCCACACAGGAAAAAGAGAAAAATTGAGGGAGAGAATGAACGAGAGAGGCAATAATAATGGAAAAATGAGATCCACATCAGTTGTAAACCCCAGATTGACTGTTGTGAGCTTCCAACGGACCTGTTCTTCTGCCGCCGCAATTAACAATCACAAACACTGTTGAGCTTTACGGCAACAACAAAGAGTGGACGAGACCCTTGAGCGACCCCCGTCGTCTGGTGAGTATCGTTCAAAAGAAAGGAACCATGTTTTATGGCCGACATAAAAGAATAGGAAGAAGAAGCGAAATGGGATTTCTGGAGGAGAACAGAAAAGTCAGATACGAAGATGAGAGAAGATGGGATCTGAAGAATTTCATTTTTTATTTTTAAAAATAAATGATTAAAGTTGATTATTAAATCTGAGCCATTGATTTTCATTTAAACCACATGTCAGATGGATATGGAAGGAAAGGGAGATTGCCATTTTGTAACGCCCCGGATTTTGGTCCAAGACATTACGCCTAAATCATTTTCTTTTTCTGAAAAACACTACTATTTATTTATTTCATCAATAATGTATATTCTAGCAAAACCTATACAAAATTCTTTACATAATTTAATAAAAATTCTTAAACTAAAAGTCCTTCAAAATTACTTCTAAAATTACAATTTAATCAAAAATCCAATTTTTGTCCCCGCGTACGCTTTCATCATATATCATCTTTGGTACCTACAACATTATATCAATGTAAGGGTCAATTTCCTTATCCAAATTGGTTCATACTCAAAGCACCAGAAACAATGTCATAAAATAGATAATATCAAAACTTATCAATCAAAAAGAATTAAGAAAATACATTCAAGTCATATGCTTCAAAGTAAGGTTCACACACATCTTATTTGCAATAAAATAGTTTTAAGTCAATAATCAGTCACATGTATACAACAGACTCAATGCAATTATGCGTAAGATGCATGCTCTTATAACTATATGATCCGGATATAACCCGCCACACAGGCACCACACAGAAATATAATTGCAATTCCCGCCACTAAGGCATCCACACAGAATATAATTGCAATTCCCGCCACTAAGGCACCACACAGATGCATATGCCATGCATGATCATGAAAATGCAGACTAAAACCCGCCACTAAGGCACCACATAGAATATAATTATAACCCGCCACTAAGGCACCACACAGATATATAATATTAACCCGCCACTAAGGCAAATATTAACGCATCATCAAACACACAATCAAACAATCAAAAGTCAATCATTTCGCAATCTCACATTTTCATCTTTCTCTTTCCTTTAAATTCATTAAAAAAAACTTAACACTTCTTTTCCAACACCACAAAAAAACATATATGCATAGCAGAATAAAATAAATGTCATTCTATATAACATTATCATACACACATCATATAAAATATAACTAAAAGTAAATAACTTTTATAAAAGATTAAATTTTACCATATAAATTCATATTTTAATTGTTTTTCTTGTTAACAGACAAGAATCTCTACCTCTAATTCATAACATCATCCTAGTACTTAGTATGGACGTATGGGGAAAAAGCCCTTACCTAAAGCGCTTTACTTTCTTAACATGACTTCAAATCCCAAATTCGCAGCGGCAATGCGATGCCGGATTCTATCACTTTTTGACCTTAATTGGACGATCAAACAATTGAAAATGAAGCACCGAGCATCATAAACCTACTTGTCAAAAATCAACAGGATTCGACAATGAACGAAGGTACGGTTACAATTCTACGACGATATGTTAAGGGAACGTGAAGATGGCATAAGAATCAAAGTTTCGTAAATTGAGAAAAAGAATAAAATAACTACTTACACGAAAATAACAAGAGGATGAACTGAATTGATAGCTCCACTTGGAAAATTTAGTATGCGAGCATGAACCAAGAATTGATAGAACAATGTGTTTAAAGGTTTAGAAAAATAAACCGAATAATAGTGTGGGAGGGAGAGATCAGCGAGAGTATTGAGAGGATGGAGATTATCAGGGAGTGATTCTTTCTTCAAGGAACAAGGAAGTTAAGAGGGTTTAATGGGATTATATGGCATCACATGTAATTGAAGTAATGGGAATAGGACGTGTGAGCATTTCATGAAATTATGATAAGAGCACTCAATGGCTTTGCTGACTATTAATTGCCAAAAAAAAAAATCAGCAAAAATAAAGGGATAATATCTGCACAGATACACACGTGAAAACCAGGTTTAACTAGGTCTATTTTAATGTGTCGGCATAACTATAGGGACTATCTGATATGTGGGAGGTGGATCCCTTATTTTTAGGAAGGTATACTAATAAGTAGAATAAAATGAGTGGAAATAGGAATGGAGTAACTACCACAATAACCCACGTAATTAAAGAGGTGGACATACATAATCTTTCACTAATTTTACAAGGAATAATAAGAAGGTTGAATTGAGATTCAGGCTCAAGCCTAAAACGCATGGCTTCTAGTGCATAGAGATGATCCAGCAACTAAAATTAATAGCTATTATAATCACAACAAGTAGATAATTTGAATTACATAAACTATTATAATAATTTAACAAAAAGGAGGATTTACAATATTCTAAAATTCCTTACACATAAAATAAATTATTGAATAAATGATAAATCAAGAAAATCATTAAGAACTACATATATAAAATATCGGGATGTTACATTATTACCCCCTTAAAATAGTTTCGTCCTCGAAACTAAAAGATGAAAATATTAGAGTAGAGTTTCCTCGTTAAATAAAATCATAAATAGTAAAAACTGCTGAAAATCTTCTAGTCTTGCATTCTAAAAATAGTTTTTCGTCAAAATTAAACACTAACAGAAGATTAGGATATATTTAATAGAAACATCTTTGGTAAAACCATTCAACAAGTTTTTTTTTTTTTTAAAATCAAGCCAAAATACTTTTGAATCCTTTGCAAACGAAAAAAAAAAGAAGAAGTAGTCATTCAAATAGATAATGACAATCAAGAACAATTTAATAATGAAACAAAACATCCAATGTCGATTAAAGAAAAGTTATGTTTCCGTTGCGCACTCTGATAGCAACTAGTTGGTCATCTATCATAATGGTGGCACATACTATCCTACCCCAACAATCATACTATTCTCTAAAACTTGCACTTGGTGTTCTACGAGTTCACATTAGTCTTTCATCACTCTTGGTTAACTCTCCTCCACAAAAATAACACGACTTATCACCACTAAAGGTCAAGAATTTTTACGAATTGATACCTAAAACAGACACCTTTCGACAAGGGATGATACTAAGACAAGGTTCAAATAGTGGTGGAACAATGCGCACACCATCTCTTGAAGATGGGAGAAGAGTCATCTAAGTCCTACAATCTATTTGAGTAAGAAAGATGTTTACGATTTAGTCTTAACTCTAGGAGCTTTCAAAAGTAACATCGAACTTGCAACCAACAATGTCTTATAAAAGGTAACCAAAAATCCACTAACCATAAAAGAATCAAACAACTTGACAACAAGTAGTATGCATGCAAGCACATTTTTTTTAAAATAGAACACACAAGTTACGCAATCATATCACTATTCAAATTTTCAACTCTTTTCTTTAAACCACACTCAAAATGATATCAACCCAAGACATACATTTTCACAAACTAGTCAATTCTTTATTTCAACTCAACCAGTCCATACAAAATCTTACCTACTTGAGAACTGAACTATTTAACTACCTTAAGTTCATAACCATGGTTTCATCAACCTTTATAAAATTTAGTTTAGGATAACACCATAAAGAAGATACGAAGTTTCAATTGATAAATAATAAAACATAAAACACAACACTTATAAGACAATTTTGTGACCACAACACAATAAAACAAATTTATAAAATCTACAACGATATTTTTTTTCTTCCAGATTCAACAGCATTTATGTAGCTCCTAGCAACAACTCTACAACCTACAACAAGACTCCTATAGCCTACAACAACAGTTGTAATAATAATAAAAGCTAAATAGACAACGACTTTTTTTTTTTTTCAAATAGACATCAACTTTTCTTTTTACTAAAACTAAACATCAACTTAAATAGCAAGAAAAGAATTAATAAAACACACAGACCCTTATGAAAAAAAAAACACCTATACAGTAGCAAACTCTAGTGATGATTGTCGTGATTAATTATTTTAGAATCCAAAATATTCATTTACACCAAATCAGAAACTCTTTCATTTATTTCTCACAAATAAATCTATACAAACTTTAACTTAACAAGGAATGGGTTAATTTAATAATTTTAACTTCATACAATTATTTCATTATCTTTCACAAAAACAAATCCAAAACAGTACCATAAAAATATAGAGAACACGACATATATATAGCATAACAGAATGCACCTCAATAAAACATAAGAAAAGAAATACATGTGTTTGTTAGAGAGAAGCCATATAATTCTTCCAAATTCAACCTAAAAACTTCAGCATAAAAATGATAGAAAATACGACCCATTTTAAAACGATAAACAGGAAGAGCAACAACAACAATTATCCAACAAGGGCAACAACTTTCGCCGCAAAAGCAACAATTTTACACAAAACAGAAACAACAAAAACCGAAAGTAGTTTTAGTGATAGACACCAGAAAACATATATACACACTAAAATAGTTTTAGTGTCAGACAACAAAAACACAATTTCATATAGGATGATTTTTAGTGACAGACAACAGCAAAACAAATTATAATAGTAAGAACATCAAGGCAAAGAAAAATTGATAGGTTAATCCTACGAAAATCATTTATAAGGTAACAATCACCATCTAAATCCTCTTTAATTCACAGATTATGATCATCATATTTGGTAAGAGCTATTTCTTCAATAAATTAGTCACTTATCTATGTTTCATAAAAATTATTTATTTGTTACTAATAACATTGGCACCAAATACCACTGTAGAAAAACATGAGTTTATAACTCAAAATGACAACAGATAATAATCTTTTTTTTTCCACAATGAAGAAGTCAAATAATAATCCATAAGAAAATAACTCACAAACCAAAATTATAAGTTCTATAAATATTGTCGAAAGCAAACTCCCTTTTTTTTTAGAATCATGGGGAATAATATTAGAACAAAAGAATCACAAGTATGAGTAAACTGCAAAGTATCGATACAACTATATACATATAGCAGATAACTTAAAGCAATTCTAGCACCCCTAATCTCTAGGTTTGCTAACAAACACAAAAAAAATAAAACAATTTAACAAGAAGAGACCAAAGACTAAAATAATAGTGCACTTTTAAACAAATTGAATACTTCGATCATACAAACAGCATAACACACTACCACCAAACAATCCACGGCGCCGTCTCCAGTACGCGACCTCAATGGGTCACGTACCGTACCTTACTTGCTTTTTGATTTTTTTTTTTTTGAAGGATACTTGCTTTTTGATTTGTTTACCTGCATGTATAGGTTTTCTACAGTGTTCCAACCTGTTGCAGAAGGTTAATTTATTACAGAAATTATTATTCCAAACTTACATTACCACCAAAATTACAAGGGCAGTTTCGGTAATCTTATTTTTGAGATTCAGGCTTTATGCTCTTGATCTGTTAAAGAAAACCCTTGTTAATCTTCCCAATGTTTATTTTCTTTCTCAAACTGCAATTTGTTATACTCTGCGCTTTTTCCTTGTATTTCTAGAATCGGAGAAAAACGAAACTGGGGTAGAAGGAGTGAGGAAACTGTGCAATCTTCATTGAAGCTTCAATGGAGAATACAGTAAAAAATTAGAAAATTTGACAAATAAAAACAGAATTAAAGGGAAGAAAGGATAATGACATCAATGGAATTAAACAAATTGAGAGGGACAAGCATCAATATCACAGAAGAATCAATTTGAGAGAGATGAATTTTGGCAAGCGAGACACTGAATAGGTAGGTGAGAGAGTTCATGAAATGACTTCAATTACTTACTATATTTTATTTTTATTAATTAAATTGAGGTTCTAGAGAATTCTTATTTGGTTTTATTTTAGAGTTATTTTTAATTAATATTATTTTAAAATAAATATTAAAAATAATTCAATTGAATCTACCAAAAAAAGTAATAATTATTATTAAAATAATAATAATTATTAAAATAATAATTCAATTGATAAAAATATATCAATAAACTCTAATAAATTTACTTAAAATGAATTTGTGAACCAATAAAAATCCATTTATGATTTTGGAAAAGTTAAGAATAAGATATTTACTTTTAAATACAATTAAAAGGATAGTTTGGTCATCACACATTTAAAATCAATTTTGATTCAAATTATCCAAACAAAATCAACTCATAAGAGTCACTTTTAGTAAAGTGTGAAATCACGTTCAACGGTCTTCAACGGTCTGATTGATTATATTTGGTACCGTTAGTGGGTTGGGTCTGTTTTGATCGTCGGAGTAATATCCTTCCATGTTTACTAGGTTTCTACGGGGATAGTTTTTCAGATCGACTTCCATCGAAGATTCTGATTTTCGAAATTCCAGTTTTGTTATACCCTAATTTTGGACCTAAAAATACTTGCTCAAAATGTTTTTCTATCTTTGATATATGTCTATTACTCTTGAAAGATTGCCAATTTGCTATTGTTTTACACTGGTATTTTACTCTGCTTTATCTTCCAATTTAGCTTTAAAAATCTTTTCATCTGTGTATTTGTCTATGTTTTCTTGCATTTCAAGTCATCCAAAACATTTTTCTTGCATTTCAAGTCATTTGAATTTGTCTCAGATCAATTGCATATTTCCCTGCTTTTTATTTCAATATTATTTGCAAAATTCATGAAAAAGGGCATTTTAGTCATTTCCTGCATTCACACTCATTTTAGTCCTTGAAAACTGCCTCTGAGTCTTTTCAATTGGTTTGTATAAGTCCTTGTTTCAATTCCATGTTAAAATCCATTTCAAAAATTACATTTGAGTCATTTTGAGTCAGTTTAGCCCCTAAGGGCATTTTAGTCATTTCCTGTGTTAAAACTCTTTTAATCCCTAAAAATTGTCTCTGGGTCTTTTCAATTTGCTTGTATATTTCCTTGGTTTAATTCCCTGTTAAAAACCATTTTAAAATTGCATTTGAGTCATTTTAGTCCCTAGGGGGCATTTTGGTCATTTCACACAAAATTTTGACAGAGAGAGGTTACTTTGAAGTACCTCATTTGTGTAGTTGGTTCATTTTAGTCCTTTTGTTGATTTTATTTTTTGGTTTCACTTTACGTTATGTTCAAATTACATTTTTTACCAAATTTTATTATTAATTGCATTTCAGTCCTTTAGGGTTTAAAAATTGCACTTTAGTCCTTTCTTCCATTTTATTTTTCTTTTAAAGTCTTTTTCAATTTACATTTTAGTCCTTTAAGTCAAACTTTTGTTTTTAGTCCTTTTTCCATAATTACAGTTTGATCCTCAAGTTTTAGTCAATTGCAGTCCAGTCCTTTTTTGCAAATTGCAGATTGGTCCCAAAGTCTCAAAAATTGCACAAAGGTCCTCAAGTTTAAGAACTCATCAAGGCCAAATTCCTCAAAGTCCAGGGACAGGTGTCACGAATCCATTGGTCAAGGCAATACACATGTCAGCTATAAAAGGATCCAATCATCACCATTCCATTCAGAATCATACAACTCAGCAAAATCATCACAAACACAAAAACTGATTCTCTCTCCTCTCACCAAAGATCAAAATCCTAACCGTTTTCAGAAAACCATCAAGAATATGAAGAACAGTTCGAAACCCTAAAAATTTCCAGAACCAAAATTCATCATAAATTGAAGCAATTCGCTTCAGTTCTCAGTGATTCCTTGCGTAATCATCATCATCGAACCGTTTTCCTCGCAATTCAAGCGAGAATTCGTCAACTACAAGGACAAATTCGTCACGATCACGAGGGAGTTGTGAGGAAGAGAAGAAGAGAAGTTGAATTCAAATTGAACCAGATAAGAAGAAGAACAACAACGAAGCACTTACCAGAAGCTCAGAGAAGGTTCGCGAAGGTTCTCTTCGTCTTCTCACTTGAATCTCCGCTCAAATTCAGGTAAATTCATAAAACCTTCTCGTTTTCGTTTCAAATCTTCATCGAAGGTTCATAAACATAAATAAACGGTGAATCAAAGTAGATTAACAAGTTCTAAGACTTGTTCATTCAAAAAAGATTGAAAAAGATTGAAAAAGATTTGAAACCGAAACATCAAATGTAGATCTACAACGCTTCACCGTTTATTTCTCAAATCTAAGCTCATATTTGAAATCAGCATGAAAAATAGAGTAGTTTAGGGTTTAGATCCATGTAGATTGGAGAAAATTAGGGTTCCGTCACCGGAATCTTCGCCGGCGGTGGTCAAACCCGCCGGAGAAGATGATCGGAAACTTAGAGAGAAGGGAGAGAAGTTTGAAGCTTAGAGAGAAACAAACGTTGAAAATGAACTGGACCGGCAGGCTTGGGGTTTTATAGACTCCTGAACCGGTCCGGTTCATTCTTGGTTCACCTTAGGTTCATCCTTAGACGTTGGATCTAAATTTGGATCCACCTGGATCAATCCTACGCTCTAGAATCTTCCTTGTGATCCAGAACCCATATGTGTGTGGGCTTGGGCCTGCTTTTTGTACTGGATTTCATTTTTACCTATTTTCCTGCTATTTTAACACTACATGTTGTTGTTTACACCACTGTTTCACTTGAAAATTTTGTTAAATCCCTAAAAATTTTCGTAGTTGTTTTCTTGTATTTTTTTTTTTTTTTTATAATTCTTGATCTGTTTTACATGATAAATCTTGATTAAAAATATGTGTGATAATGTCTTGTGTTTTGTTTACTTTTTCTTGATAAATCTTGTGAAGTTTTACCATACCTTAATCAAGATATTATGCTAGGTGGTATTGATGCTTAAGTCTTGACTTTGTGATGTGTTTACCTCTGAAAATGTCTAAGGTCCTATTGCTTTGGGTGTTTAATTTTTTGCTTTCTTGTTTTGCAATTAATGTGAATATTCTTGTGGAAATGAAGTGTGAAACATGCCTAAAAATGTACTATGATTTCTTTGGCTTGATATTTCCTTATGATTCTTGTGTTATGGCTGAGATAAGACACTTGGTTAAATGGTCATGATATGAGAATTATGGGTCATGTGCTTGCCTTGTTATTATAGTAGACTTTTAGACATACTTTGCTACTTTGTTTGATAAGTTTTTGCCATTTTTTTGCTAGTACTATTTCACTTGCTTATAATTACTATTCTATTATGCCTTATGCTACTAACCCTTTCATTTCTTGTTTCATGCATCCCATAAGCTCATCTCCTCTCACACTCTAGTTTTATTTTCTTGCAATTTACAAAATTTTGCTAAGACTTAGCATTGTAAAAAACTTAGGTATTTCTTGTACTTTTATTCCATGCAATTTTAATTCCTTGCAAGACCATAGAATGTAAACTAGGGCAAATGATGTAAAGGACAATGGACTCTAATGATGTACACCGACACAAGCACCGACACATGCACACACATCACATGGATACTTTAGATGTATGTTTAGGGAATGTATGCTTAGATGTATGTTTAGGAGCCTTGAAACTTAGACAAAAATTCTCTTTTCAAAAAAATATATGAACAACTTCACTCAAATCATTTTCCAAATAAACCTTGGGATCAAAATCCCATTGAATTTTCCTTTTTTCTTTTCTTAAACAAAAATCTTAATGAATTTTAATCATACTTGGATTTCTTTTGCAAAATGACTAATTCAACCTCATATTTTCACAATCTTATGCCCTTGAGGCCTCTCTCTCTCATTCTTCAAAATCCCATTTTCAAAATTAAAATCAACCAACAAAAACAAAAAACATTTTGTGGAAGAGAACTACATGGAGTTTGATCCCTTAAAAGGGTATGTAGGCAAGAGGCCAAAACCTCTCCAAGTCCAATAAAACAAAAATTCAAACATCTTCTTCTCCCTCCAATTCTTCACTTAGTAAACCCTTAGGTGTAAATATCATTTTTCAAATAGCATTTAAAAATAAAGCGCGCGCGTAGAAAGTAAAGACGGTTCCTATAAGATACTATAGTCGTTATGGGTGCCTAACACCTTCCCGTAGCGAAAACAACTCCCGGACCTCGATTCTCAAGGGTTTTTCTTATTTTTCCCTTCCCAAGAAAAAATGAGATATCAAAGGTTAAAAAGGTTCAAACTTAATCAATGTTTGACACCTGAAAAACCAAGATAAAACAAGTTTCTGCTTCGTTCTTATTCCAATAAGGTCATATTCAACAGTCTGATTGGTTATATTAGATACTGTTAGTGGGTTGGGTCTGTTTCGATGGTCGGAGTAATATCCTTCATCTAGTTCGTTGCACTTTTTAAATGATAAAGGAAAAAAAACAGACATATAAATATTCATATCGTGTTTGTTACATTTTTTTAATATTTAAATTTATTCTTATCTATTTGTTGCATATGTTATTTGTATTGAAAATTGAGGGCATTTTTAGAAAGAAAAATCCAACCCAAAAGAGTCGAAAGAGATTGTTTTCTTTATATATAGTATAGATGACACCAACAATATAAAAAAATATAATCTAAATTCTTTTTTTAATGGCACCAACAACGATATTTATTATAAAAAAAAATTGTTTAAGGGTGTAATTGAGATAATGAAAAATTAATTGTAAATATATTCACATAGTTTATTACACTTTTTAAACGATAAGGGAAAAAAACATATATATATATATATATATTCACATCATGTTTGTTACATTCGTTTTAATATTTAAATTTATTCTTATATATTTGTTACACATAGATTATAGTATATTTGTTACATTGTTGGTGTCATTGAAAAAGGTAAAAAAAAATCAATTAATAATAATTAAAATGTCTAAATTACAAAATGAAAAATTGTCTAAATTGAAAAAGGTCATCATCTTACCTCCGGAAACCCGATATGAGAAATTCTGGTTTCTATATCCTTTTAGGTCTAATAAGGTCATTTTAAATGGTCGGATTGATTGTACTTGTTGTTGTTCAGATTCTAGCCACGTTGTGGTCGGATTGATTGTAATATAGTCGTTATGGGTGCCTAACACCTTCCCGTAGCGAAAACAACTCCCGGACCTCGATTCTCAAGGGTTTTTCTTATTTTTCCCTTCCCAAGAAAAAATGAGATATCAAAGGTTAAAAAGGTTCAAACTTAATCAATGTTTGACACCCGAAAAACCAAGATAAAACAGCTGGCGACTTCACTGGGGAGATTCGAGAGTTACGCCTAGTCTTTATTTCCACGCTTGCGCTTTTGTTTTTACTTGCTTCTTTTTGCTTTCTTATGTGGATAAATGTTTAAATTCTTGCAAGCGTGTGGGGGTGAGAATATCAAAAGTCCTACACCCGGGCTGAGTGAACTTAGGATTTAGGGGGGATATAATCGACAATTCATTCCGAGGGTTGCCTCGTGTATTGGATTATGCGATCAATCCCACATAGCTGAGGCATTTTGGGGGTGATGTTGTCGGCGCGTGTTGTCGCGTTTAGGCACTTTACTTCTAATTGTTCTATGATGCTATGAACCGTAGATAACCGAACCCATCCATGGCCATTTTCTAGGATGTAGTGCGGAGGCTAAACCGAGTGTTGTCTCGAATTTTAGTCGTCACGCGATACTACACTCAAGTTAGACCTTCTTACGGATAATCATGGAGCGAGTGTTTATCTCGTGACACCATGATATACGTGAGAGAGGTTGCGACTTGGGAACCTTTTTAGAACCCGGTTACTATTATCTAAAGCCCTAGATTTACCGGACACCGTGTCCACCTATGGCTCCTTGACTTTGAACCTCAACCCACCATGTTTTCTCTGTACTTGAATGTGATCATGCATACATGCATAAACTTTTTTCATGCATTTATCGAAAGGGCTTAGACAAATTGAATTTGTAACATTGTAGGAATGGGGAAGACTAAGTCCTACAAGTTCAAGGAAGTGGATTTGGCTAGTTTGAGAGATTTGGCACTCAAGATCAAGGATCCGACCGGTTTCCGACACCGTTATGGGGATTTACTTACTATCCTCAAAACTAATGTGGATGAGAAGCTTGTCCACACTCTAGTGCAATTCTATGATCGGGATTATCGGTGCTTCACTTTTCCTGACTTTCAGTTGATGCCTACTCTAGAGGCTTATTCTTCCTTGACAGGTTTACCCATAGCCAAGGGAACACCTTTCGCGGGACTTGAGCATCCGCCTACTCCCTTGGTTATTGCTAAAGATCTCTATCTCAAGACCACCGATGTCTCCAAGAATCTTGTCACTAAGGCTCACATCCGAGGGTTCATTTCGAAGTATCTACTTGAGAAAGCCAACCTCAAAACCACTTGTTAGGACACTCTCAGGGCTATTCTTGCACTACTCATCTATGGGCTTATTCTCTTTCCAAATCTTGATGACTTCGTGGATATGAATGCTATTATGATCTTCCACTCCAAGAATCCGGTTCCTACTTTGCTGGCTGACACATACCATGCTATTCACGATCGATCCGGCAAGGGTCGTGGATACATTCTTTGCTGTGTACCCCTTCTCTATAGGTGGTTTATTTCGCACCTTCCAAAGTCTTTCCATGATAATCCGGAGAATTGGACTATTTCATAGAGGATCATGAATCTCACCCCTAATGAAGTGGTTTGGCTCACTCCTGCTGCTAGAGTCAAAGAGATTATCTTCGGTGGTGGAAAGTTTCTTAATGTACCTCTTCTTGGTACCCGGGGTGGAATCAACTATAACCCGGAGCTTGCCTTACGTCAATTTGGTTTCCCGATGAAAGAGAAGCCCATCTATCTTGCTACATCTCCTTACTTCTTCCATTACTCTAATGCTCCCACAGGGATAAGAGAAGATTTCATAGAGGCTTGGTCCAAGCTTCGGAAGAAAGAGGTGAAGCATATGGGTGTGAGGTCCGGTATTGCTCATGAGGCCTATACTCAGTGGGTGATAAACCAAGCTGAGAAGATTGGTATGCCTTACCCCGCCATGAGATATGTGTCTGCATTTGTTCCAACCATGCCTTTGCCTCTACTACCACCTACTCAGGAGATGTATCAGGAGCATTTAGCCATGGTGAGTCGAGAGAAGCACCAGTGGAAGACTAGATACTATGAGGCTGAAAATTTGATCATGACTTTGGATGGAAAAGATGAGCAGAAGACTCATGAGGTCTTGACACTGAAGAAAGAGTTGGCTAAAGCTAGGAGAGAAATTGAAGAAAAGGATAAGTTGCTTATGAGGGATTCCAAGAGGGCTAGGAATGTCTGTAACTTCTATGCACGATACTGCAGCTATGAGTCTGAGACTGAGTCTGAGGATGATCCTTCCACTTCCTATGCTTGAGGATTTCTGTTTCCTGTTGTTATTTCCGGTTGTTTATGTTGTTTTACATTTCAAAGTCTATCCCTTGGCTTAGTATTTCAAAGGGAATTATCTTGTAAGACCTTGTGGTGTTTGAATGTTTTGTCTGATTTTGATGTTTCAATTGTTTAGTAATAGTTACAAATTTCTAATTTGTCTAAAACCCTTCGATAACACAAAAAAGAGTCTTTTTGCATATGCATTAACACATCTCATGCATCATATGCATTCATTGGTCACAAAAAAACTTCCCTCGTACTCATTGACTCCTGGTTTTTCCGCCGCAGTCTGAAAAGTGGCTCGTGCACGCAAGATTCACCAACCAGATAGAATTCATCAAACAAGATTATACAAGAGGAGAAACATGGCTAACTTTGAAGAAGAAAATGCTATGCTCCGCGCTGAATTGGCTGCTA
This sequence comes from Medicago sativa, assembly GCF_051527215.1. NCBI lineage: Eukaryota > Viridiplantae > Streptophyta > Magnoliopsida > Fabales > Fabaceae > Medicago > Medicago sativa. Next base: position 86,579,014 of record NC_140755.1, on the reverse strand, counting down.
TGAAAGAAGACTTGGCTAAGGCTCATGACACTATGTCTACTCTGATGGCTGCGCAAGAACAACCAGCCACATCTGTTCCAGCCTCTACTGAGATGATTCCATCCATCCCACTGTCTACTGTGGCTTCTGATGCTCGTTTTGTCATGCCCAATGGGCGTCCCTATGGACTGTCAACTTTCTATGCTCCTAATACTGCGGCTGGTATCTCTGGTTTTGCTAATCAAGGACAGATTCCTGTGACAACTTTTGCTTCCACAAGTACCTCCATGCCTCAAGTGACTACTGTTGTTACCGATCCTGTTGTGCACACTGTGCAACAGGTAATTGATGTTGATACTCCGCGTGGACAAGACCCTATAGTGGAGGCTATAAGAGAACAATTGAGAGAGCTAGCTGGAGAACTCCGAGAGGTTAAGGCTAGTCGTGGGAACGGGGTTTCTGCTAAGGCTCGTGATCTATGCCTGGTGTCCTGATTTGAGATTCCTAAGAAGTTCAAAGTGCCAGATTTTGACAAATACAATGGATCTTCTTGTCCACATAGCCATGTCATTCGGTATGTCCGAAAGATGGCCAACTACGGAGATAATGATGCGCTGATGATCCACTGCTTCCAGGATAGCTTGATGGAAGATGCGGCAGACTGGTACACTGGTTTGAGTAAAGACAATATCCATACTTTTGAGGAACTCGCTGCTGCTTTTGAAAATCATTATGAGTTTAACACCCGCTTGAAACCGAATAGGGATTCTCTTAAGTCTTTGTCTCAGAAGTCAGACGAGACCTTCCGTGAATATGCTCAGAGATGGAGAGGGGCAGCTGCCCGTGTTTCTCCTCGGCTTGATGAGGAAGAGCTGACACAGACATTCCTGAAAACTTTGAAGAAGGAATATGTTGAAAGAATGATAGTCTCTGCTCCAAATAATTTCTCCGACATGGTTACTATGGGAACTCGTCTAGAGGAGGCTGTCAGAGAGAGTATCATTGTTCTTGAAAAAGGTGAGTCCTCGGCTAGTGCGCCAAAGAAGTATGGTAATGGCCACCATAAGAAGAAAGAATCTGAAGTAGGGATGGTATCTGGCAACCAGTCTACAGCTGCTGCTCAGTTACCCCTGCCCTACCAATATATGCAGTACTCTCAACATCCTTTCTTCCCACCATTCTACCAGCAATATCCTCTGCCACTGGGTCAACCACCAATGCCCGTTAATGCCATTGCTCAGCAGGTACAACAGCAGCCTCCTGCTCAACAGCAACAGCAGCAACAACAGGGTCCTCGGCCCAAGACTTATTTTCCACCAATACCAATGCGGTATGCTGACTTGCTCCCAACTCTACTTGCAAAAGGCCATTGCGTCACCAGACCAGGCAAGCCTCCGCCTACGCCACTGCCTCCCAGTTCCGACAGGATCTCACATGTGAATTCCATCAAGGCGCTCAAGGCCACGATGTTGAAGGTTGCTATGCTCTGAAGTATGTTGTGAAGGATCTGATAGACAGAGGACGGTTGACTTTTGAAAATAGTGTTCCTCACGTTCTTGACAATCCACTTCCAAACCATGCTGCTGTTAACATGATCGAGCCCTTCGAAGGAGTTCGTGTTCCTCGAGAGGCTCCCACTTTAGATGTCCGTAATGTTGCTACTCCTTTGGTGCCGCTACATGTCAAACTTTGCCAAGCTTCTTTGTTTAATCACGATCATGCTTCTTGTTCAGAATGTCTTTAAAATCCTATGGGTTGTTATGTGGTGCAAGGTGATATACAAAGCCTAATGGACAGCAAACACTTGATTGCCAGTGATGTTTGTGTGATTGTGCCGGTGTTTCATGATTCTCCTGCTGGAAGTGTGCCTCAGACAAGGAATGTTGAACCCTTAGTAATCAGGCTACCTGGCCCAGTATCTTATGCCTCTACTAAGGCAATCCCTTACAAGTATGATGCAACTATGATTGAGAACGGGGTAGAAGTGCCTCTGGTATCCCCAGCTACAGTTGATAACGTTGCTGAAGAAATTACAACTCTAAGAAGTGGAAAGGTCCGTCCACCCTTGTTTCAAAAGAAGGTGGTTACACCTGTTGCCACAGTAACTCCACCAGTGGCCCCTCCTATTGACAGGAACGCCGGCCCATCGGGCCAGTCTATTGAAGAGTCTAATCTGGATGAAATTCTGAGGCTTATTAAAAAGAGCGATTATAAGATTGTCGACCAGCTGCTGCAAACTCCGTCAAAGATATCCATCTTGTCTTTGCTCCTGAGCTCAGAAGCTCACAGGAAAGTGTTGATGAAAGTACTGGAATAGGCCTATGTTGATCATGAAGTCTCCGTGGATCAGTTCGATGGAATAGTGGGTAACATTACTGCTTGCAATAACTTGGGGTTTGGTGACGATGAACTCCCCGAAGCAGGGAAACACCACAACTTGGCTCTGCATATCTCAGTGCACTGCAAGTCTGACATGATATCCAATGTGCTGGTGGACACTGGATCATCCTTAAATGTAATGCTTGAGTCTACACTGAGACAGTTGAATCATCATGGAATTTCTCTAAGGGGAAGTAGCTATTTGGTTAAGGCTTTTGACGGATCTCACAAAGATGTTCTTGGAGAGGTAGATCTACCAATTACCATTGGTCCTGAGACATTCCAGATCACTTTCCAGGTCATGGACATCAATGATTCTTACAGTTGTCTCCTCGGAAGACCGTGGATTCACGACGCTGGGGCAGTAACTTCTACTCTACATCAGAAACTCAAGTTTGTGAGGAATGGTAAGCTTGTCACTGTACATGGTGAAGAAGCGTATCTGGTTAGCCAAGTGTCATCTTTCTCTTGTGTTGAAGCAGGGTCCGCAGAAGGGACGTCATTTCAAGGCTTGACTGTTGAAGGTGCGAAGCCCCGGAGGGCAAGTGCTAGTATGGCTTCATTGAAAGACGCCCAGAAAGCTGTTCAAGAAGGGCAAGCTGCTGGCTGGGGCGAAGTGATACAGATTTTGGAGAACAAGCGCAAAGAGGGCCTTGGGTTCTCCCCGACCTCAGGCGTTTCAAGAGGAACTTTCTATAGTGATGGGTTTATCAATGCTATTGCTGAAGATGCTGCTGAAAGTAGTTACGTGCCTACATTTGTTGTACCAGGAGGCACTGTGAGAAATTGGGAGGCCGTTGATGTTCCTTTAGTCATGCATGCTTCCATGTAATGTGTCTTGTTGCTCATGCTTTTCTTTGTTTTCAAAATAACAATCCTTTCGCCCTGCCCAAGGCGAAAGTGATATCTTTGTAAGGGCATGTTTGTTTCGGCATTGCCGCTATCAATAAAAGTTGTCGTCTTTCCCGCGACTCTTTGTTTTTTACTTTTTAGTGCCTATTCCTTGGAAATAATGGTAATGCCAGAAAGAACCAAAACATTTGTATTTTCTTATTAATTTCAAAAATCTGCATGAAAAACATTTTTTCTAAAAATCATCCCAATCATATTGTGCAGATTGAACCATAATAAACCCGTTGAACACAATGACCCTATGGTTCCTCCAAATTTTGAATTCCCTGTATATGAAGCTGAAGATGATGAAGATGATGAAGAGATACCATATGAGATCACTCGACTGCTTGAGCAAGAAAGAAGAGCCATTCAGCCTCACCAGGAAGAGATTGAACTTATCAACCTGGGTACTGAAGAGAACAAACGAGAAATCAAGATTGGTGCTGCACTTGAGCCAGAAGTGAAAAAGAAGATCACTCAGCTTCTCCATGATTATCCAGATGTCTTTGCATGGTCCTATGAAGACATGCTGGGTCTAGATCCCAAGATTGTGGAACATCGGATACCGACAAGACCTGAATGCCCTCCTGTCAAACAGAAATTGAGAAGGTCTCGTCCAGACATGGCTCTTAAGATCAAGGTTGAGGTGCAAAAGCAAATTGATGCGGGCTTCCTCATGACAGCTGAATATCCTGAGTGGATTGCCAACATTGTACCAGTACCAAAGAAAGATGGGAAAGTTCGAATGTGTGTTGATTACAGAGATCTAAATAAAGCCAGTCCAAAAGATAATTTTCCATTGCCTCATATTGATGTGCTTGTTGACAGTACTGCTCAGTCCAAAGTGTTCTCCTTTATGGACGGTTTCTCTGGCTATAACCAGATACGGATGTCACCTGAAGATAGAGAAAAGACGTCCTTCATCACTCCGTGGGGAACATTCTGTTATAAAGTGATGCCGTTCGGCTTGATAAATGCTGGTGCTACCTATCAAAGAGGTATGACTACTCTGTTTCATGATATGATTCACAAAGAGATTGAAGTATATGTTGATGACATGATTGTGAAATCAAGTGATGAAGAGCAGCACGTTGTGTATTTGAAAAAGATGTTTGAAAGGTTAAGAAAGTACAAGCTGCGGTTGAATCCTAACAAGTGTACATTTGGTGTAAGATCTGGAAAGTTGCTAGGCTTCATTGTCAGCCAAAGAGGCATTGAGGTTGATCCTGACAAAGTCTGAGCCATCAGAGAGATGTCGGCCCCCGAAACTGAAAAGCAAGTCAGAGGTTTCCTCGGACGGTTGAATTACATTTCAAGATTTATATCCCACATGAATACTACCTGTGGACCAATTTTCAAATTGCTCAGAAAGAATCAGCCTGTTGTATGGAACGATGAGTGCCAGGAAGCTTTTGATAGTATTAAAGAATACTTGTTGGAACCACCTATCCTTGTCCTGCCAGTGGAAGGAAGGCCTTTGATTATGTATCTGTCAGTGTTAAATGAGTCCGTGGGTTGTGTTCTCGGTCAACAAGACGAGACTGGAAAGAAGGAACATGCTATCTACTATCTGAGTAAGAAATTCACCGACTGTGAGACTCAGTATACAATGCTTGAAAAGACTTGTTGTGCTTTAGCTTGGGCTGCCAAACGCCTGCGTCATTATATGGTGAATCATACAACTTGGTTGATATCCCGAATGGATCCAATCAAGTACATCTTTGAGAAGCCTGCTGTTACTGGAAAGATTGCATGTTGGCAAATGTTGTTGTCTGAATATGATATTGTGTACAAAGCTCAGAAAGTAATCAAAGGAAGTATCCTTGCTGAGCATCTGGCTTATCAACCTCTTGATGATTACCAGTCAATCAAGTTTGATTTCCCGGATGAAGAGATTATGTATCTGAAAGCAAAGGACTGTGAAGAGCCACTGATCAATGAAGGGCCGGATCCCAATAGCAAATGGGGATTGGTATTTGATGGTGCTGTCAATGCTTATGGTAAAGGGATTGGGGCCATTATTGTAACTCCGCAGGGGCACCACATTCCGTTCACTGCCCGAATAACTTTTGAATGCACGAACAATGTGGCTGAATATGAAGCATGCATCTTGGGCATTGAAGAAGCCATTGACCTGAGAATTAAGCACCTTGACATCTATGGAGATTCTGCACTTATTATTAATCAGATAAAAGGTGAATGGGAGACTCATCATGAGAAGCTGATCCCTTACCGTGACTATGCAAGACGACTGTTGACATACTTTACAAAGGTTGAGTTGCACCATATCCCTCGGGATGAAAACCAGATGGCTGATGCTCTTGCTACTTTGTCTTCCATGTTTCGTGTGAATCACTGGAATGACGTGCCCATAATCAAGGTGCAGCGTCTTGATAGACCTGCTCATGTGTTTACTATTGAAAATATGCCAGATCAAGCTGACGAAATTGTGAATGGTGGAAAACCTTGGTACTATAATATCAAACAGTTCTTGCAGAATCATGAATATCCACCTGGTGCCTCCAATAGGGATAAAAAGACCCTGAGGAGATGGGCTAGTAAATTCCTTCTGGACGGAGAAATCGTATACAAGAGGAACTATGACATGGTCTTGTTGAGATGTGTTGATGAACAAGAAGCTGAGAAATTGATGCATGATGTACATGACGGCACTTTTGGGACCCATGCTACGGGTCACACTATGTCAAGAAAATTGTTAAGAGTCGGCTATTACTGGATGACTATAGAGCGTGACTGCTACAGACATGCCAAGAGATGCCACAAATGTCAAATCTATGCTGATAAGATTCATGTGCCTCCACATGCCCTCAATGTTATTTCTTCCCCATGGCCTTTCTCTATGTGGGGTATTGACATGATCGGAAGAATTGAACCAAAGGCATCTAATGGACATCGTTTCATTCTAGTGGCAATTGACTATTTCACCAAGTGGGTTGAAGCTGCTTCCTATGCCAATGTAACCAAGCAAGTAGTCGTCAAGTTTATCAAGAATAACATCATCTGTCGATATGGTGTTCCTAACAAAATCATCACTGACAATGGTTCCAATCTGAACAATAACATGATGCAAGCTTTGTGCGAAGAATTCAAGATTGATCATCATAACTCTTCTCCTTACAGACCTCAGATGAATGGTGCAGTTGAGGCCGCTAACAAGAACATCAAGAAGATTGTTCAGAAAATGGTCACCACTTACAAGGACTGGCATGAGATGCTACTGTTTGCCTTGCATGGTTATCGTACTACAATGCGTAGTTCAACTGGGGCAACCCCTTTCTCTCTGGTATATTGTATGGAAGCAGTTCTCCCTCTGGAAGTGGAGATTCCGTCTCTTCGAGTGATCATGGAAGCAAAGTTAACCGAGGCTTAATGGTGTCAAAGTCGGTATGATCAGTTGAATTTGATTGAAGAGAAACGTATGGATGCTATGGCTCATGGACAGTTGTATCAAGTGCGAATGAAGAATGCTTTTGACAAGAAAGTCCGACCTCGAGAATTCAAGGAAGGCGAACTTGTTTTGAAAAGAAGGGTAAGCCAGCAACCCGACCCAAGGGGCAAGTGGATACCTAACTATGAAGGTCCTTATGTTGTCAAGAAGGCTTTCTCTGGTGGTGCTTTGATCCTTACACACATGGACGGTGTTGAACTTCCGAATCCTGTAAATGCCGATATAGTCAAGAAATACTTTGTCTAAAAAGAAAAGAACAGCGTGGTAGGTCGAAAACCCGAAAGGGCGGCCTAGGCAAAAATGCGCTTCCTGGTGGATCGAAAACCCGAAAGGGCGATCCAGGAAAAAGTCAGGGACAAAAAAAATGAATATGAAAAGCTCGCTGAGATTGTACGCAACTCAGGCAAAAATGAGCGTCTCGATGAGCCGAAAACCCGAAAGGGCGGTTCATGCAAAAATGAGATTGATAATGAAAGACAAGTAACTATATCTGGCAAATCACCATCACCCCTTGAGGCATCTGCAACTGTCAATGATCATCTTCATCAGAAGCTTCTGTACTTGTGAATTCAAAATTTCTATGAAATGTAGCGGTCATCGTGTTCAATGTACCACCAATCAATAAAATTACCATTTTCCAAGTTTTGTAAATCTGTGGGGTTATGCCTTTGGCTGACTCTTACTCTTCTACATCAATTTGAGCATGTGCCATCGTTTGAAACTCTACGTTCTTTCTACTTTCAATGCTATATACAAAATATTTTTCTTTCTATTTGATAATGTCAATGTCTGAAACAAACATTTTTGAAAATTGAAAAATCTTTTCCGTCTATTTTGAAAGCAAACCTGAGCAATAGGGTACATTCCAGTGAAACATGCATGAATAAATGAGCGTTAATGTCTATTTCAATACATGTTACAAGCAAGATGTTCCCCAGGATGATTTGTGGTCAATGGCAAGAATGAAAAAACAGAATGAAAGTAAAAAATGAAAATGAAAATGAAAAGCTCGCTAAGTCGAAAACCCGAAAGGGCGGCTTAGGCAAAAATGAGCACCCCGCTGATTGACAACCTATGAAGGCAACCTATAAGAGAAATACTTAGTTGGACACAACCCCAAATAAAAAGATTTGGACAAACCAATAATAAAATTAAAAAAAAAATATAATTTTATCACATCACTTAATATCGTCATTTAAAAAAAATATATCATTAAAATATAAGTCTTGTGTTTTAAGAATTAAGAGTTCAGATGTGAATCAAATATAGTCAATCTGACCGTTGAATATGACCTACTTAGACTAAGAATGAAGTAGGAACTCGAATTTTGGCAATCAAAATCTTAGGCATAAGTCAATCCAAATAACTATCCCTTCAGACCTAGTGTGCAAGGAAAGACATTCCTTTGACAACAAAAATTACTCCAAAAATCTAGTTTGTCGGATTGACTTATACGAAGATTTCAATAACATATTGCTTTTATAAAATAAGTTTACAATAATATAAAAGGATATGGAAGCGTATAATAATTTATGAGAAAAGAATATTTTTTTGAAGGAAAAAGAATATAATTAATATCCTCAATATAAATCTCTACAATAATTTTATATCTGAAGTTATAGAACAAATAGATATATTATTTGTTTATGCGATATAGTTAATTGACATGTAAAATTTTTCTCGCTTGTTGAATAATGATATTTTTTTCCACTTGGTGAAAAATGATAGTTAAACTAGTAATATATATTAAAGAGAAATATGTCAATTTTAGATTCATTTATTATAAATGACATATATAATATACAATTCACTATACTCATTTTAAATTAAAATATTATTACGACCCTTTAAATTTATATTTAATAGAGATTAGAGAAAGTGTGAGATTTATATATGTCGCATAAGGATTTGAAATATCATATGACAAAGTGAGACGAGATTAACAATAAATCTTTTTTTTTTTAAACCAAAAAGAGGAGCAGCAAAGGGCTACTACCTCAAAACTTCATAAATGACAGAGATAAAATACAAGGTAAAAGGAGGGGGACATAAACCAAAACCTCCTAGACATTGGAGACCCTAAAGTTGGGCATCCCTAGTCTATCATGGATAAACAAACAATTAAGAAATTCTGGCATCTGCAACCAAATTGTGACCCCTTGAACCTCCAATCCTTTTGAAGCAAGCATGTCTGCGCATCTATTACCCTCTCTGTAGACATGGCTTACTAAGAAATTCATGTGATAGATCATGTTTCTACAATTTATCCATCTATTTCTTAGACAACAAGGAATCATAGAGCTATTGTTAAAGGCCATTACCACTAAAGATGAGTCGGTCTCTATCCATAAGTTAGACCATCTTCTTTGGTTTGCTATTTCCACAGCTCTCATAATTGCTGATAGCTCGACATGGTAAGCGTTACCACCCCCTATATTTTCTGCAAAGGAAGAAATGAAGTTTGCATTTGAGTCTCTAAAGATCACTCCACAAGATGAAGCTGTTGTGTTGGAGGACCCATCAGTGTTACATTTAATCCATCCTACAATAGGTGGAGTCCAGATGACTTCCTTTATACTAGTTGGCTTCGCAGGGTGGACATTCACATTGAACTTCTTAAGCATTATCAAATCCTTGACTGATGAGTTAGAGGATTTAGTAGTATAGTTACCTGAAATGTTAACTGCCGAGATGATGTTGTTGACTGCTTGCTGCCAGCGATGCTTCTTGTTGTGGAATCTACTTTGGTTTCTGCAGTGCCAAATTGTGCTAATGATGTTGACAATTGTTGCATGAATCACAATTTTGCATTGGGGAGACCAACCTCTATCACAAGTGGACCAAATGTCTTCCACAGATTGGAATTTGAGGGACGTATCAAGGATTGTGGCAAACCAACACCATAATTTGAAAGCAAAGGGACATTCAAAAAATAAGTGAAAAGTTGTTTCAGCCTGAGAAGAACAAAGAGAGCACATGGATGGGATTTGACAACCTCTTTGTTGTAATTTTTCATCCGTTGGAACCTTGTCATGAATCAATCTCCAAGATAAAAGTGATTTAGAAGGGGGAATGTCCCTACTCCAAATGTTTTTTGCCCATTGATGAGTAGCTGTCGGATTTCTCTTGAAATCATAAGAGTCCCCGAGTCTCAAGGTGCCATTCGGATTGTGCTTCCAAATCAATTTATCAGCCGCGTCTTCCATAGGGATGATTAGTTTCATAACAATCAATCTAAGCTCAGGATGATGAGAAAGGAGCATCGGAGGTATATTCCACTGATAGTTTTGAATATAATTATGAACATGTTGTGGATATTCCGAGTAAGTAGACTGGTTCACATTTAGAGCTTCCTTCAATGGCTGACCGCACCAAGCATCTTCCCAGAATCTAATCAACTTTCCATTTCCCAACAGCCACTGAGAATTATCCATTACGTTTGCAAATTCAGACTTTATGCTAGACCATATGGACGAGTAAATATGATATTTAATGACCGTATTTCCTCTAATTGCTCTACATTTCAGAACCTTTGCCCAGTCCTCTTCAGATTGCAATAAATCCCAACAAAGCTTCATATTAAAGGCTTCATTCAGAGAGATAAGAGATCTCAATCCCAAACCACCCTCATTATAAGGTAAGCACAATTTTTTCCATGCCACAGTCACCAGTTTCCTCTTTGTTGTGTCACCACTCCATATAAAGTTCTTGATCCACTTCTCAATATTTTTCAAAAGAGAAACAGGCCATGAGTATACAGCCATGGAGTGATTTAGCATACTGAGAATCACAGACTTAACAAGTTGTACTCTCCCTGCAATTGAAAGAAGGGAGGCCTTCCAAGCTGCAAGTTTAGCTTTAACTTTGTCTGCAATTGGTTGTAAGTGAATAGTTTTTGGTTTACCTCTGAAAATAGGTACTCCTAAGTAATTGAATGGCAGTGTACCAATTTCAAAACCTAGAAGATTAACAATATTCTGCAACCTATTTTGAGAAATTCCACCAGCATAGATTGTGGACTTTCTGGCACTAATGACTTGACCTGCACTATCAGCATATCTTGTAAATAAATGTTGCAAGGCCTGAAGACCGTCAAAATTACCTTTACAGTAAATCATGATGTCGTCAGCATAAAAACAATGTGACGGGATGGTAGAATTCCTTGATCCAGAAATCAATTTCACCTTTCCTTCTTCCACAAGCTTGGAAATACCTCTACTTAGAACTTCTTCAGCCAGGCAAAAAAGTAAAGGGGACAGTGGGTCCCCTTATCTAACCCCTCTGGTGCACTTAAAATAGCCGTTCTGAGTGCCATTCACAGATATAGAGAGAGTGGCCGATGATAGAATTGAGTAGATCCAGTTACAGAAAGTATTGTTGAAGCCAAAGCACTTGAGTACTTTTAAGAGAAAATTCCAATCAAGAGTATCAAATGCTTTTGTAATATCTATTTTTAAAGCCAGGTTTCCACCAAAAGCTTTGTTATCAAGGATATTAATTGCTTCAGATGCAAGGCACAAACAATCTCTAATGTTTCTTCCTCTGATGAAACCTTTTTGATTAGTAGAAACAATTGAGGGCAAGATACTCGCAAGCCTATCTGCAATAATTTTAGAGATCACCTTGAATTTAAAGTTTGCCATTGCGATAGGTCTGTAGTGTTCCACACAATCTGCATTTTGATGTTTGGGGATGAGGATGAGTGTGTTGGCATTGTAGTTCGGTAAGATCCAACCAGAAACAAAGAATTGCATCACCGCATCAATGAGGTCCTTTTGAATGATATCCCAATAGGTTTGAAAAAAGAATGGCCCAAAACCATCCGGTCCCGGTGCTCCATCCTTGTTGAGATTAAAGACTGCTGATTTGATTTCGGATTGAGTAGGTAGAGCAGTGAGAAGATCATTAGTTGTGTCATTGATTAAATTTGGAATAACCTCTTCAGCAAGGTCCTGCTTCTGCAAAAAAATGTTAGAACAAAACAAATTTTTGTAATAATCAACAATGTGCTCTGAAATTTACTGTGCTTTGAAATTTGCTGTTGGTCAGTGATAATATTCTCTCCCTCTCTCAAGCTGGAAATGAGTTTTGTCTTATTTTTAATTTTAGAGAGTCTGTGGAAGTAAGCAGTGTTTCTATCACCATTCAGATGCCAGTTGGTTCGAGATTTTTCTTTCCAGTAGCATTCTTGTCTTTCTAGGGCTATGTTTAGGTCACATTGTGCAATCTTTTCTTGATTCAAAAGGTTGTCTGAGGGGCCATCAGTGTATATTTGGTTTTGGATTGATGTGAGATTGGTTTCAGCGGTTTTAACAAAATCATGGACATTACCAAAAACCTCTTTGTTCCAGACTTTTAATCTTTCTTTCAAGATTTTCAACTTTTTGTTGAGGACAAACATGGGGCAACCAATAACTCTGGCTTGCCAACACGATGATATAATCTGCTTACAATCATCATGCAAAGCCCACATTTTGAGGAATTTAAAACAGGAAACAAAGCTACATTCAGAGGTTTCAAAAATAAGAAGTAAAGGGTAGTGATCTGACTTGGTGTTAACCAGAGTTGAGCATGAGACAGAATGGCACATATCAATCCAAGCTTGATTGCAAATAGATCTGTCTAGCCTTCTTTGTGTATGCCTTCTTCCTCTTCTACCATTGCTCCATGTATAGAATGCCCCCCTTGTGGGAATATGTAACAAGTCAAATGAGTCCGACCAGTTTTGAAACTCTTGCATTGGTGTTCTGGCTGGAGTAAAGTGTCCCTGATGCTCATGAGCTCCAAGGACTGTATTAAAGTCACCTATAAAGTTCCAAGGAAGATTGTGTTGTGCTTGCAAGTTGTTCAAGGTGTTCCATAAAATTCTTCTTCTGTAATGGGATGTTGAGGCATATATAGCAGAGATAGCAAAAACTTTACCATTATCTGATAAAGAAAAGGAAACACTTTGATCATCTATGTGAAGAATATTAGGGTGGAGGTTAGAAGTACAGAGACACCAAAGATTGGGTGGTAAATTTTCTCTAATGTTCAAGGCAAAAGGTTTAAGGTTAAGACTAGAGAACCAATTCCTAGGAATGTCCTCTATATGCATCCAGGGTTCAGAAAGAAAAACCAGATCAGGTTTGTTATTGATAATCAAATTTTTCAGGGCCAATCTTGATGGGCTATTGGCAAAGCCCCTAATGTTCCAATATATGCATTTCATTTGAAAGGTTTGGGGTTTTGAACCCTAGACCTAGTTTGGTAAGAGGTATTGGAAGTAGATGAATTGGCTTTTTTTGTTGGTGTTTTTTCTTGCTGGTAACTATTATGAATGGTGGAGATTCATGTTGTTGGTCAGGATCAAGTTCGGTAGGTATTTGTTGTTGACCAAACTCTTGCTGCAAAGTTGCTTCTGCCTCATCATCCTTATCAATGATATTTGCCCAGGACTCCTTTGAAAATTCAGCATTTTTTTTTCTCCAGTTGTTTCATGCTGGTCATCACTAGCAATTTGTGTGTCATCCACAAATTCCTCTTTGCTGTTGACTTCATTCTCTGCGGTCTGGCTATGTGATTCCTCCGGTACCTCATGTTGTTCGTCATTCACCTGATCAATATCCTCATCAGTTGCAAGAGCATCAAACCTATTGTGTTGTATAGCTGGCTGTTCCTTTTCTATCGGCTTCTGCGGCACAGCAGCAGCACTTTCAGTCACTTCTTGTCCAGCCAAAGCCACATTAATTTGACTTTTTTTCACGGCATCAGGGCTAGGTTCAGTTTGCAGCATTTGTTGTTGAGCAGTAGCTTCCTTTTCCTTCGGTTTAAACACCAAATTAGTCTTCCCCTGATTCATCCTACCATCACGAGTTTTCACGAAAGCAGCACCCGTATTTTGCTTCCCAATCTGGTCTTGTTTCTGTTTGTTATCATTAGTTTGATGTACTCTTTTGCAAATCTCTAAATAACGACCAACAGTTTTGCAATTGGTACAAAAGTCGGGTAAGTTCTCGTACTCAACATCAATAAAAAAAAGCGTAACCTTTTCTTTCCACTAGTAACTTGTATCTAATCAATTGTGAAACATCCATATCAATTAGAACCCGAACAAATTGACCAAAGGTACGTTCAATTCTAGGTTTTGCAGTTGAAGCATCAGTACCAATCGGTGTTCCAAGGCTACCAGCTATTGTGTACAAAATATTTTTGCTCCAATATTCTTATGATAACCCATAAAATCTAACCCATACCTGAGCATTAGAGTTTCTTTGAGTTTTATGACTGAAATCTTTCGACCAGGAAAACAATTTGAGAATACCTGGATTCAGATTCCATGATGGTACTGACCGTGCTCTGTTAACATCTTCCAGGGTGGAGAAAACGAATTCATAATAGCCTCTCCCCAGTGTTGTGATTCCCCACTTAGACAGGTCCTTCCAAAGCATGTTCAGTTTGTTCTTCAATGCCGCAGCTGTTAGTGGTGTTGTCCCCTTTGGCCAGATAACTCTACCTTGTAGATTCAGTTTGCACTCATCAATATTTGCCATATATTCTTCTTCTGGAATCGATATTGCTAGATCCTTCCCCTTGAGACAAGGTTGAGGCAGCTGGGAAGTTGGTATTTCACAAACGTTTGATAGGGCCTGCGCGAAGGATTTAAGAGGTTTCAGTTGTTTTTTGGTTGCAATGATTGGTGAATTTGTAAAATCTAAACATTTCCAAGGGATTTGGAATGAAGGCATATTGAATCGGTGAAGGGATGACAGATCTGTGGTGGTGGTTGGAGGTTTCAAGGTAAGGGAAGAAGGCGTTGACCGGTGATAGTTTTACAAACTTTTTCTCCAGACTCTCTCACTCCTCTCTCTAACATACTTTCTTCTCCTTCGAGAGGTGGGTGGGTGGAAAACAATGCAACGTCGATTAACAATAAATCAAAACTGACACAAAGTGATTTAGAGAGCAAAGAATCAAAATCGAAACAAACACAAATACTTTGTTTCATAATCGAATCACTTTCTTCAAAACAGAATCGTTTTCCTCTCTTTCGGATAGCGTTCCCTCTTCTTCAGATTCACATCATCAAAATTTTCCTCTTCTTCTGGATTGTTTCTTCTTCTTGTTTTCTGCTTCTGCGTTTCTCGTTATTCACGTTCTTGCGTTTTCCTGTTATGCGATTCTGTGTTTCACGTTTCTGGGTTTTCCAGAATAAGTTTTTCGTGTTTTTTTTTTTGGGAAAAAAAATTAAAGGGTAATTATGAAAGGAAAGTAGAAAAAAAATTATAGAATAATATAAATTGTGTTTTTTTTAACAGAAGGGTGATGGAAGGGCAACCATGAAACTATTTAAAAAGATAAAGGATTAAAGTGGGAAAAAAAAGATAAAGGACTAAAACGTTACCTGAAATTAAGTTAAAGGACTATTTATGTAATTTTGCCTTTTTATAATTTATTTGTTTTTAAATTAATGTTATTTATGAAAAAAGCCACTTGAAATTAGTTAATTCGAAAAATAATGAAAATAGTCCAATCAGCATGCCAAATAGAGAAATTTTGCTGATGTGGTTAAATGAGAGACCAAAAGTGGAAGAATATGATATTACAAGGACATAATCTAATTTTTTTTTTTACTGGAACTAAAACAGGAATTCGCTAATATTACATGGACAAAAAACGATATTAACCCTAAAATGAAAGGCAATCAAAATATTTCTTCATAAACGTACCGTTTGGCAAGGCTTTTTTTACATTCTAAAAGCTACTTTAAAACAAAGTTAAAATAAAGATCTTTAAGAAAGAATCTAAAGTTGTTTGGTTTCTTAATTATTTTTTTTTAGTTTTAAAGCTATTCTTAAGTTAAAAGTTGTTTGGCAAAATATTGTACAAACCTTTGAATTTATTATTTTTTTGGTGGTGTCCGGGGTTCGAACCCCGGTCCTTGCATATATTTATTCAATGTCCCTATCAACTGAGCTAAACTCACGAGGACAAAACTTTGAATTTATTATAAATTAACATAATAAATAAAAAAATGTTTAAAATATTTTTTGAAGGGAAAAAATGTTTAAAATATAAAAGATATTTTTTTACAAATATTATATTTACGCAATGACGTTTATTTTGTGTAACATGAATACAAATTCATATCATTATATAAAGAACTTGTTAAATATTTGAATAGGAGAAAAAATTTAAGGAGGCTCAAATAATAACATAAATAATATCAAAATAGTTGGTTTTTTCTTTTTCAATTATACTCTATAGCAAATTTCGTTATAAGTATACATATTTTTGGTGTCATTCAAAAAGATAATAATTTATATTATATGATATTATATTTGTTACATTGTTGGTGTCATTGAAAAAAATATGTTTAATTTTTTTAATAAGAAAAAGATATGCATAGTTTGTTAAAATATAAAGATGCAAAATATATATAAGTATAATTTTTTAGGCATCTTGTACTTTTAATTGAAATCAAAATTTTATAAAAATAATTATATGCATTATGCAACACTAAAAATAAATTATACGCATTAGCGTAACAAAAAAATAGATAAACAGACATAAAGTATTACTCTAAACGTTAATGTGTGTATATTTGCGAGGTTGAAGAAAGGAATAGAAATATCTGTGAAGTTGTGATAATTAAACGATATTGAAATTAAATATATAAGTGATAAAAAGATAATAAAATTTCTTTAAAAAAAATTAAATGGACACTCCTTCAAAAAAAATTAAATGTACCGGTTGAAAAAATAAAATAAAATTACATGGAAGAAAAAAGAAAATTGAAATATAATGTTAAAGAATAAAAGAAAAGATTGTCGGCGTGAGTTGAAGAGAGGTGCTTGTGAAATAAATTGCCGAAAAATAATTTTTTGAAGTAGCATTCAACAACTTTTGGGCAAAACTCATTCCATCCAATTTTATGCATTCTAAAAAAAAGTACTTTTTTTTGCTAAAAAAAAAAAGTACTTTTTTTATAAAATACTTTATTGATATTTTGTTTGGCATAACTTCTCCTTAAAAATGTAGAGAAACTGAAAAAAAGTCGGGTCAAACGGAACATAAATGAATATTCAACACTGGAAAATCAAACCTACTGGTTAAAAGAAGTTTGGGCAATGGTGGGTCCGATTCATTAAATATTCAGGTGGGCCCGGTTTATTTTTCCCAAAACACCCTTTACGTTATTAAAAATAAACTACTATTCTTTTTTCAAATTTATTTTTAGAATAAAAATAGTAACCTTTTGGCAAGTCAAAGTAAACATTAAATCTCCACCATCCACTTCTATTCAAGCACATCCAATGGCTCCAATGAGAACAAAAAAAAAAATGCATCAAGTACCATACATGACCCATTGAGGTCGCGTACTGGAGATGCCGCCAACAATCCACGCTATAACTAAAACTAGATCGTCTACCCGTGCTGCCGCACGGGTCATATATAGTTAAAAACATAACACAATAATCTATATAATAAACATAAATTATTTGATAAAAGCAATATGAATGAGTTAAATTTAATCCCTTATAAACGGCGAATGGCTATGAATACGTTAACAATGCCCTTAGCAATAGTATACATACGCAATCACTATTGGAGCATATAATAATGTATCAACAATGTCATAAAACATATAATCAAAAGACATATTGTCGGATAGGTCCCGTAACGATATTAGTCATAAAAAAACTCTCAATTGAAGATGGGCTCAGCAATATTAGTCATCAGCAGTCTTAATTGGAGCATACTTCAATAATGCATTAACAATGTAATAAAACAGCTTCTCAAAAGATCCATTGACGGATAGGTCTTACACCGATAATGGCTAAACAACATGCAGAGTTGTCTTCCAATTAACCTGCCAAGAATAAAAAATGCAGACAGTTTTAGAGGTATGAGTGTTTATATTAACAAATATAACTTAATTGTAACATGTTAGAGACTGAAACCTGCATAATAGAATTGAACATACCTGCTGAACTCATGTCCTTTAGATCGGCAGAAGGCTTGAGCAGCTAGTATTGTTCATCAGTGGTTTAAAATGGTGTATGTATTGCTAATAACAACACTTACATTTTGCATTACCCTGCAAAAATAAGGTAACAACTTTAATTATCATTTACGGTTAAGCACCATTAAGGATAGCTTAAATTTTGATGAATATCAGCGCACCACTTACTTGCATCTATGCCAATGAGCATATCAGCCAAGCAGCAACGCCAATTTCAATTCAGGATTGAAAAAAATCACAAATTGAGGAAAACTTCTTTATATACCACATTTGATGTAGTATTGATGCAATTGTCGTCTTCATATGGCAATAAAACTTTCAAAAACATTCAAAAAAATTAAAAATCACCTGCCAACATTCAAAAACATAATTAAAAATCACCTGCCAACATTCAAAAACATATATAGTTGAGAGTTATTAATGCTTTTACAACAGGTATATATATCAACTTGCAAGTAATGTTTCAATTAAAAATCTGCCAGTTTCATATTTAAACATACCAAAAAATGATTGTAGACTTCAAAGCATAAATGAAGTGGTCCTGTATTTCTGCGCCAATTTAATCTGAACACAGACACCAGAGCAAGGCAACCTAATGCGCACATGTAAATACACATAAAAAATGAGATTGCCTGCGTAGAAAGAGTTGCCTTTTAAGTAGTTCTAAAGACTATATGCGTGTCCCTTACCAAATCAAGTAGCTAACCCAAACCAAGTTGCAAACTCATTAGACCATTAAACTGAACAAAAGTGCATTTCATAAACTAAAATAAAATAAAAACGAATTTCTAGCTGAATTTATTTTCGCAGCAGAAGACAAACCAAGGGGGAAGAAGAATCACCAAAGCAGCAATGAAAAAAACAAACTGAAGCGGAGAGATATATCCATTATCTACCCCTATATTGCCTATCCAAAAAGTAGTAGAGCTATTACTATATTTGAACATCAATATAGTTTTACTTGCAAAAAATCATATCATAGTAAGATAGCTTTAAAAAGACTATAGAAATTGAGGTAGAAATAAGCATACCTAGTAAAAGTTTAAAACTATATACACTTGTTTGTTAGCTATGTTGAGTTAACTAATTTGTAGTTCCATATGAAGTCCTTGCAGTCACACATGGCCCTAAATGTTAATTGATTTTGCAATATTTTATAGTCATCATTCATACAGACTATTTAAATAAGAAAGAAATAAAATAACTATATTTCCTACCTGCAAAGGACAATACATCGTTGAAAATGAATGCAAATAGTTTATTAAAACAACAAATTGACAATTGAAAATGTACTCATAATATCTATAGTTTACTGCATATAGCAATAGAAAAGTAGTAAAATACAATACCTTGGAGAGTAATTTAGTTACTATAATTGAACTTGCAAAATGTCAGTAAGTTAATATGATAGAATTGAATTTATAGAAAAACATTATCATGTACATATTCATCTTTTGGATTAGGCCCGACAGTCGTATTGCACACACATGTCAAAATGAGAAAGGTAACAAACTCACAGGCATGATTCTACCAAAACAGTCAAAATGCTTCCTATCAATGATGTACCAAGTTCACTTCCATAAGTACGGTTTACTTTAATTGGACTATATGAGCCTTAATCAAGATATTACAAAAAATAATATGGATAACAAATAAAAATAATCATTCATTTTGATTCTTAAGAGCAATTATTCAAAAGCCATAAATTTTGTAGACAGGAAGCATTATGTCTAATTCTTAAATGCAGTGGTCAATACTTACGGTTCATTTTCATGATACTTATTCCAAAAATATAGTTTCCTTAGAAATTGAGAAACAAACTTTTTCTTCTTCAAAATGAACCAAAAAGTACTTACAGCCTAAATTAGCCAATTTCTTTCTTTTCGTTAGTTCACTGTCTTTAATTACTTGGACAAAAGATTAAAACAAACTTAAATGTGCACCTGCACTTGGAAGTTGAGAATAACATCTAAGTATATTTATAAAGTGCAATGACCGCTTTAGTTTTGAACACAAAAGGCACCTGCAATGCATAATTATGAGAAGGTTAGTTATCCTCATTCCTATACATTCTCAAGCCAAGACTTCTTGTTCATCTTCAATATCTAACATTAAATTAAATAATAATTAGTCAACATACATAAAAAAATATGTTATACTTCTTAGTTTTTAGAGTACAAATACGATAAAGAATACCTCCAGTTGCAACAAATGATAGAAATCCAACCCAAGGTTTCATGTGAATGCTACCCACCATTTGAAAATTGCAACCATTCCTACTATGTCAAATGTCTGGATAATACATGTCTAATGTCTATTAGGGTAGGCAAAACCATATTAATTTTTCCTTCGTTGATGCATCTCGTTCTGCATTTGCAATCAAAAAAGGTTCTATAGCTCCATTTCTTGCAAAAGGAAAGCTCTGATTTAGGATCTAATTTGATAGAACCATTGAGTAAGAAAATATATTACCTGACAGAAGAGGAATTTAAGATTTAATTGCCAAAGCAAGAAAAAGCACAAAAATAATTTCATGTCTACCAAATCAAGAAAATCCATTCCAAAATTCAGAGTCATCAAGTTTGTTGATTTGTATGATAACATAAAGGTATTCAAACAAATTTATATTGTTAGTCAAAAATCAAGAAACAACACATAAAAAGCTCCAATACACCGATTCATTCTAACCAAATATATAATGGAGTAACAAATTTAGAAAAAGTTACATGAACAACATCATCATAGATGTGGATTTAGGATCAATTCAAATTCAAACAAAGTTCTTAAATGACATAATTAAAAAGGGGGTTAAAAACAATTTCTTACATGTAAATACTTTGAGAACTCAATGAACATTATATTCGTAACCCACATAGACGATTTGGCTTCTCCATCGAACAATCACCATTCTGCCACCGTCTTCGATCCATCAGATTTTGCATTCAAAGAAATCAAGTCGTCACCTCGCCATTTGATTCTCAAATCAAAATCGAAGAAAGAGAAAGATGATTAAATGATTGAATCAGTAAAAATAAGGAAATTGAAAACCAATTGGGTTGGCCATGGTGAGGGAAGCACGATCATGGAGAGATAAAGGGAGAGACAACTCACCGTGGCAATAGAAAATGATGTTATCTATTTGTTGTGACGATACATGTAGTAGGAGAGATGCACGACAAACCAACACATGGGAGACCACCGTAGCTGCAAGATCGTGGAGAGAGAGAGAGAGAGAGAGAGAGAGAGAGAGAGAGAGAGAGAGAACTGACCGCAAGTTGGTGGTTCAGAACTGGTTATGGTGTTCTCCAATCCAGCAGCACTGCATGAGATTGAAATGGGAGTGTAGATAGAGGAAGAGCAAGAGATGGTAATTTGAGAGAGAGACCGGTGATGAACATGGGGGTGCCTTGGAAAGTGAAGAGAGAGAAGGGTGCCTTGGAAAGTGAAGAGAGAGAAAGAGGCTGAGATTTGATCAAGGAGTTAGATTTGATCAACGGCTGATATGATAACCTCCCCTAATTACAATGATCTAACGGTATGCATAAATTGGAGCCAAAAAAGTAGGGTTATGGGTTGGGAATTAGGGTAAGCATGTTTGCTAGGATTAGATATAAAAGATATCATTCACTTTTCTAGAACTCAACACCAAGCAAAACAAAACAATTTTTTTTTTGAGAAGAACAAAACAATTTCTTATTCCGCCCCAAAAGTTTTTTTTTTTTTGTGGCTGTCTTGTTTAGTTTTTTTTTTTTTCTTAACGCAAGCACACTCTAACATAAATCAAACCACAACACATACCTAAGCCAAGTTACATAGTAGACCCAATAAACTAACACTCACATGATCACACAAAATAATATCAAGAACAACCACACATAAATTACAAGAGAGATAAATTAATGCGTCAAGCCATACATACAAATACAAGTAATTTCCGATTACAATTTAAGAATATAAAAGAGTTGCAATGAAAACAACAAGCAATCAAACAATCATAAATCAGTTAAAAGACACACATCATACATGATCGTCCCACCCCAAAAATATTTGTCCGAGGACTATTGCTCTGATACCATAATGTAACGCCCCGGATTTTGGTCCAAGACATTACGCATAAATCATTTTCTTTTTCTGAAAAACACTACTATTTATTTATTTCATCAATAATGTATATTCTAGCAAAACCTATACAAAATTCTTTACATAATTTAATAAAAATTCTTAAACTAAAAGTCCTTCAAAATTACTTCTAAAATTACAATTTAATCAAAAACCCAATTTTTGTCCCGCGTACGCTTTCATCATATATCATCTTTGGTACCTACAACATTATATTAATGTAAGGGTCAATTTCCTTATTCAAATTGGTTCATACTCAAAGCACCAGAAACAATGTCATAAAATAGATAATATCAAAACTTATCAATCAAAAAGAATTAAGAAATTACATTCAAGTCATATGCTTCAAAGTAAGGTTCACACACATCTTATTTGCAATAAAATAGTTTTAAGTCAATAATCAGTCACATGTATACGACAGACTCAATGCAATTATGCGTAAGATGCATGCTCTTATAACTATATGATCCGGATATAACCCGCCACACAGGCACCACACAGAAATATAATTGCAATTCCCGCCACTAAGGCATCCATACAGAATATAATTGCAATTCCCGCCACTAAGGCACCACACAGATATATAATATTAACCCGCCACTAAGGCAAATATTAACGCATCATCAAACACACAACCAAAAGTCAATCATTTCACAATCTCACATAATTTTCATCTTTCTCTTTCCTTTAAATTCATTAAAAAAAAACTTAACACTTCTTTTCCAACACCACAAAAAAACATATATGCATAGCAGAATAAAATAAATGTCATTCTACATAACATTATCATACACACATCATATAAAATATAACTAAAAGTAAATAACTTTTATAAAAGATTAAATTTTACCATATAAATTCATATTTTAATTGTTTTTCTTTTTAACAGACAAGAATCTCTACCTCTAATTCATAACATCATCCTAGTACTTAGTATGGACGTATGGGGAAAAAGCCCTTACCTAAAGCGCTTTACTTTCTTATCATGACTTCAAATCCCAAATTCGCAGCGGCAATGCGATGCCGGATTCTATCACTTTTTGACCTTAATTGGACGATCAAACAATTGAAAATGAAGCACCGAGCATCATAAACCTACTTGTCAAAAATCAACAGGATTCGACAATGAACGAGGTACGGTTACAATTCTACGACGATATGTTAAGGGAACATGAAGATGGCATAAGAATCAAAGTTTCGTAAATTGAGAAAAAGAATAAAATAACTACTTACACGAAAATAACAAGAGGATGAACTGAATTGATTGCTCCACTTGGAAAATTTAGTATGCGAGCATGAACCAAGAATTGATAGAACAATGTGTTTAAAGGTTTAGAAAAATAAACCGAATAATAGTGTGGGAGGGAGAGATCAGCGAGAGTATTGAGAGGATGGAGATTATCAGGGAGTGATTCTTTCTTCAAGGAACAAGGAAGTTAAGAGGGTTTAATGGGATTATATGGCATCACATGTAAATTCAGGGCCGGACCCTGGGGAGTGCAAGAGGTTCTACAGAACCGAGCCTCCAAAAACGATGGGCCTCAAAAAAAATTATAATACCCACCGCCACTTAAATTAAAAAATTACATGTTACTTTTTTTTCTTCGGTACACGTATGAGTTTTTTCTAGACTCTAGTTCTACTTTCTGGACATAAATTTGATGCTATCAAACCACCATCAATTTGTATAATCACTTAATTCGTCAATTTGAAAGACTATTTCATTGAAAGAATCACAACAATTATTTCTTTTTCGCATAAACTATTTGTTTTCCCCTTTCCTACGACGTAGGAGTGACATTCCAAATGACACCGTTAGGTAAATTTCACCTCTCTTTCACTTAATTTTATTTTGTTTTGTTTCATGTTTAAAAGTTCTTCTGATTCTGACTTTTTAATGAAGCTTAGCTACAAAAAAAAATGCGTTTTTATTTTACTCGGGCCTATTTTAAAAATAGAACCGAGCCTCCTATTTCATAGGAACGGCCCTGCATGTAATTGAAGTAATGGGAATAGGACGTGTGAGCATTTCATGAAATTATGATAAGAGCACTCAATGGCTTTGCTGACTATTAATTGCCTAAAAAAAATCAGCAAAAATAAAGGGATAATATCTGCACAGATACACACGTGAAAACCAGGTTTAACTAGGTCTATTTTAATGTGTCGGCATAACTATAGGGTCGGCTGGACAAGGACCCGTGGTCCGATCCAACCCGCAAAAAACCGGAGAAAACAACCCGATATGGGCGGGTTATAGCGGGTTAGCGGGTCTACGGGTTATAAATGCGGGTATTTAAGGGTTCAAATGGGCGGGTGCGGGTAGAGGAATCTCAACCGCGGGTACCCGAACCCGCCCGTGAATACAAATAACTTATGGGAATTGATGATAATCAAATGCATTTAGGGAGTAATAACTGCTTTCATTTACGGTACAAGTTTTTTAGCAATATAATAATGACCTTTGTTTGACCAATTCAATACTATTTTATATCACATTTATTTTTATTTACTAGTATTTTACTTTGTAGTTATTTCCTTTTATGTTTCCCATTGAAACGTTACAACAAAACATCATCTCTCTCATGGCTTCTTCACCACCATGCTCCATCAATATCACTTTTCTTCGAACATTAACACCACGCTCTGTCAGTGTCCCTTATTTTTCTCTTGACTACCTCCCTCCTCTTTTCTCTTCTACATCTTCTTTTACTTCTCAAATCTTAGTTTTTATTTTCTTCTTGATGTTTTTGTTGGTTGATGAATGATGTAGATCTGAGGTGAGGCTACTGTTTTTTCAAATTTCTATTATGAATCTTCTCAACCCGTGTGAACCCACCCGATAAACCCGTGACCCGAAAGACCCGAACCCGTGCAAACCGAAGAAGAAAAATGGGCAGAAATGGGTTGCTACACTCAAACCGCGGGTTGGAATGGGTTGAAGGTTTGGACCCGAACCCGCCCAAACCCGCCCGATGCCCACCCTAAGGGACTATCTGATATGTGGGAGGTGGATCCCTTATTTTTAGGAAGGTATACTAAGGGTGTGTTTGTTTCAAGTTTACCAAATTTATTCTTCGGAATAATATTCCTTGGAACATAACGATGGGAATATTATTCCGAACTTTATTCCCACCCTTTTCTTTGGGAAAATTTTTCTATTCCCAAGAACGTTTTATACCTGGGAATAAAATTTAATAAACTTGTAACAAACATAGGCATGTGTATTCCTATCGTTTTATTCCCAGGAATCTACGAAGATAACTTGAAACAAACGCATCCTAATAAGTAGAATAAAATGAGTGGAAATAGGAATGGAGTAACTACCACAATAACCCACGTAATTAAAGAGGTGGACATACATAATCTTTCACTAATTTTACAAGGAATAACAAGAAGGTTGAATTGAGATTCAGGCTCAAGCCTAAAACGCATGGCTTCTAGTGCATAGAGATGATCCAGCAACTAAAATTAATAGCTATTATAATCACAACAAGTAGATAATTTGAATTACATAAACTATTATAATAATTTAACAAAAAGGAGGATTTACAATATTCTAAAATTCCTTACACATAAAATAAATTATTGAATAAATGATAAATCAAGAAAATCATTAAGAACTACATATATAAAATATCGGGATGTTACACATTTACTCTTCAAATGGAGAGGATATGAACTCCAATTAGGGTTAGGGATTGCTTGACCAGACAAGTTTTAGAAACAAAGATAAGTACTTATGCATAAATTATTTTCATAACAAAAAGATAAAAATAAGATCAAATAATTTTGATATGATTTACAAGTTGGATTCAAACACTATCTTGGAGACCGTTCAAAAATAAAACAAAAAATATAACTTACCAACAAATATTTAAAATTCATTTTCCTTAAAAAAAAAGTAAAATTAACAAAAAAATATAACTTACCAACAAATATTTAAAATTCATTTTCCTTCAAAAAAAAAAGTAAAATTCATTTTGTTGTGTTAAGCATGGTTTTTCATTTGATATGGTTCTCGACTGATTTGGTCATCTAGAGAGAAAAAAATACATGCACTTTTCAGTAAGGAGGGAAAATTAAAATTTAATATTTTTGTTTGTTGAAGACAAAACATGTCAACTTTGCTTTTAACTACTATATGTGGCGGTTCGATTCCCTTTTATGTTTGTGAGGAGTTTTGTAATATCAGTTTTTTGGCTTTTTTTGAGGTGATTTCTTTCCTGTTTTTATGTAAATGTTACTTTTTTTATTTGTTTCTCTCCGGCACTTTTTGTGCTAAGAAAATAAAATTGTTTGATTAATATAATTTTATTTTAGTTTCTAAAAAAAGAACAAAATCGCAAATGTTTTATGTCCGTAAATACATTCAAATAAATCAACAACGAGAAGCTTAATTAAGCACTATATTTTTTCTTTTCTCATGTCTCGAATTAAGGAAAAAAAAAACTTATGATCGTTTGTCCAAATCATTAGCCATATGTTTTTAAACTATTTTTTTTGTCAAGTAACTTAGTGACTAGAATTCACCTTTTTCAAGGTGAAAATAAGTGGGGTGTTCGGGGTTCGAACCCCGGCCCCTACATATAATAATGCATGTCCCTTCCAACTGAGCTATGCTCACGGGGACGATTTTAAACTAATTATTATGTGGATTGTTTTACTACTTAATCCTATATTTTATATAGCGGCAGCAAATAAAATATTCAATGGAGCCATACCGGAAGATGATCATTTTCTATGTCATTGTAGAGTTAAATCCATAATTTAAGATTCCGTTTCGGTTATTATTATTATTATTATTATTATTATTATTATTATTATTATTATTATTATTATTATTATTATTATTATTATTATTATTATTATTGTTGTTGTTGTTGTTGTTCTTGTTGCCCTTAAGGCACATGTTAAGAAATCCCAAAAAAAGAAATATTCTCTTAAACTTTGTGCATTCAACTCATTAAAACATTAAAAATTAAATTTAATGCATGCATTTCAATATACTATTTTTACATTTGGCTTCTAAACTTGTACCGTAAGGGCTCAAGTTAACATTTCCCTTATTATTATTATTATTATTATTATTATTATTATTATTATTATTATTATTATTATTATTATTATTATTATTATTATTATTATTCTTTTTTTTTGAAGAGACTAAAATGAAATTATATTAACACATTACAAAGGTCTTCCTAGCACAAGGAGTGCAAAGGAAGAAACACCCGAGTTCAAACAAGAGACAGAATAATATTTACAAGGCTACCGCGTAACCACCAAAAAGCCAACAACTAAAAAAAAAAAATAAACCATTAGCCAATGCCTAAAACAGCGAACTGATTAGTCAGAGACCACGTTTCCCCTTCAACCACGTGATTAGTGAACAGAATAATTGAGAGGAAGGTTGGCATGTTTCCCCTTCAACCACGTGAAAGTCAGAGACTTAATCTTGTCCACCACCTGTGTAATAGAGCAAATTTTATTGTTGAAAATTCTATTGTTTCTTTCTCTCCAAATTTCCCACGTTGTTGCAAACCAAATAACCTGTAACAAAGAACGCTTTGTTTTGGCCACACCACCCAAAAACCCAAACTGATAAAAGTGAGTAGTAGCATCATGAGGCAAAACCGCAGCCATGCCAAGCCACCTAAGAATATAAAACCAAGCAGCACCAAAAATAGTACAATGTAATAATAAGTGAGCAGATGTTTCCACCTCCCCACACCCTCCGACACATAGCTGAGCATCAACACCAATCACATGACGATGAAAGAGATTATTTTTTGGTAGGAAGCCTGTCACGAAACAAGCGCCAGGCAAATAGAATCACCTTCAACGGAACATCCTTATGCCAAAGAGAATGGACAAGCACCTCAGGAGCAACAGGAACATTAGCAGTTAAATAGTTGTAAGCACTTCGAACAGTGTACGCGGAAGAAGCATCCAACCGCCACACCCTCCTGTCAACCCTGTCAATCTGCAAATTAACCGTAAGAAGTAAAATCCTAAGTTCCCCTAGCATTTGAAGGTGAGAAAAACACAAGAAGGGGGGTTGAATTGTGTTTTAAAAAAAAAATTCTTCGTTTCTCCTAAACAACTGAACACACTGATCAAAAGCTAAGTGAGACAGCTTCTGAAGTGATGATCAGAATCTAAATGCAGCGGAATAAAACAGAGAGAGAGAAGAAGAACGACACAAAGCAATTATACTGGTTCCTTCCACAATCCGGAAGTAGTCCAGTCCCCCTTGCACTTCCAAGGAGATTTCACTAAGAGTAATATCTGATTACAATTGCTCAAGCACACAAGCAAGAGACTTCCTTTGCTCAAGCACACAAGCTAGAGACTTCCTTTGCTCAAGAACACAATCAAGAGACTTCCTAACTAAACAAAATTACACAGAAAATTGTTTGAGGTTGAACACTTGATATACAATCAGAGGTGCTCACAATACAAATCAGATACAGACTCAATGGACTTAAGAATTTCTAAGATATGACTTTGAGACACAGAAATTCTAAGTGAATGCAGAACAATTTCAGCAGAGGTTTGGCACTTGTAAAAATGTTGTGAGTCTTTCGTTCAGCGTTCTTGCATTACCAAATCTCTAGGTCTTCACTCCTTTATATAGAGGTGTGAAAGAGACGTTGTGAAATTGCCAGCACACCAAAGAGTCGTTGTTGAAGCTTGATCTTTCACCAATGATCTTTTGCCTGATTTGGTTGTTGTCCTATGAAGAACCAATTTGAAATCCATTCCTTATCCAAAGGAACATATATGCAGGCGAAACCGTATTCTGGAGCTGTTTTCTTGTCTTGTAGCGTGGACACAAAACAGAGTAGTGGAGAAGGTGGTTGTACAGTTCGTACAATAGTACAATGTCAACGCTTTCGTCCAAATTGCAAGCACATGCCTTCAAACACCTTTGAAATGACCGTTGCAATGTTCCACTAATTTTCTGCTATGTTTTCGAATCCAACAGACAGCTTTTGCAATGTAGATTCTTCAATCTTTGAATCTTTTGCAAATCCAGTTGATCTTCAGCTTCTGGTGAAATGACTTCTGATGAGGCAGCTTCTGATGATGCAGCTTCTGCAGCTTCTGATGGTGCAGCTTCTTCAGCTTCTGATGATACAGCTTCTGATAATGTGGCTTCTGGACCTCTTGTCTTCAGGAGCACTATTCTTCAGGAGCAGCTTGACTTCAGGAGCGCTTTTACTTTCAGGAGCGTATTGCCTTCAGAATCATCTAAGCTTCATTTTCTTTTGCTCTTTATTTGATCATTCAGAACCAATTAATGATGTAACTTTTTAACTGTGGTCCTGTACACTTGAACAAATATTAGCTAGTCCAATTTACAATTTTTAATACCTTGTTATCATCAAAACTCTTTAAGGTTCATTGTTAAACACATTTTGTTCCAACAATCTCCCCCTTTTTGATGATGACAAACAATAGTATTTAAAATTGATCAATTGTTGTTAATCTAATTAACAAGTTGACCTTGGGGTTCTGAGGTTTGTAAGCTCAGAGTCTGAGGTTTGTAAGCTCTAACTCCCCCTGAGTCTGATAGTTTTTAAGGTGAGGTTTGTAAGCTCCCCCTAAGTTCTATCCAGGTTAATTAAATTCATTTTTCGCACAATAATATCAGAGCTAAAAAAAATTGAAAGAATTGACTTATAGATAAGAAGAATGGTTCAATTAATTTTTATTTGAAATTTGATACTTCCCCTTTTTTTGATACACCAAATAAAAAAAAGGATAGAAATTTTCAAAATTTTCAAACATTAATTAATGGGGCTCAGAGCCTTTAAATACTATCACATATACTCCCCCTTTTGTCATTAGCAAAAAGACATAAACAAAAAGAAGAGATGAGAAAAACATAAGATTAAAGGTTCAGAGCATAGTTCAAATTATTTTAAAGCATTTTAACCATCTTCAAAGATTAAATAAACAAGCATAGCAAATAATAACACACAAGGTATAAACACAAGGTATAAACAGTTAAAGATTTTCAGAAGCAGGAAGAATTCAGAAGCATCTATTATCAGAAGCGAAAGAAATCAGAAGCAGAAATGAACATAGAATATCAAAAGCCTAAAAAGACAGAAAAATAAGCTAAAAGTGTGCAACTATGGGTTTGGCTTATTTCTCTAAAATCTTCTTCAGAAGCTCTTGAACATCAGCATACTTCTTGTCCATATCTTTTCTGTAGTTGTCTTCTCTGATCTTGGCTTCTTGCATGTCAGCTTCCAACTTTGATATCTTCAGCTTCTGCTCTAGTAGCTCTGTTTCCAGCCTTTCATTTTCTTCTTTGAGCACCTTGTTCTCCTGAGCTAGAGCCAGGTTAGGTGCATCAAACTTTTCCAGGATCTCAGAAGGAATGATCAGATGCAGCTCCTTAGGCAGGAATTCATCAGGTTCTCTGCCTCTGATACTGAGTGGATTCTTCACCCAAGTACCAAGAACTTCAACATCTCCAGCATTATCTTCAATTCCATTCAACCAATCTTCCAGCTTCTGCTTGGCTTGCTCTTGAGCCTCAATGCAGGAATCATGCAGCGCTGAAATCAGGTTGATGACCCTTTCCTTGATCCTTCTCCATTGCTTCTGATAGCTTATTGTATGACCCAGATCATTTCTACTTGCTATCAGTCTGAGAACTTCAGAAGCAATATCTTCCCACACATCTTTTAGTACTTGAGAATCCAGGTAAATGGTGGGAGTTGAAGGTTGTTTAGAGGGTTTTGGAGGGGCTAGGGGAACAATTGGTAGGTTTGATGAAGATTGGTCATTTGTAGTTGATGATTGGCTAGTTGATGGTTGGTCAGGAGTGGGGTCAACTGCCATATCAGAGGCATGATCATTTTGA
Source organism: Medicago sativa (assembly GCF_051527215.1). Lineage (NCBI taxonomy): Eukaryota > Viridiplantae > Streptophyta > Magnoliopsida > Fabales > Fabaceae > Medicago > Medicago sativa. The sequence continues at coordinate 86,548,285 of NC_140755.1, read as the reverse complement.
TCATCCTCAGAATCTGTGTCCATATCACATACACCAGTATGATGGGTGATCTTGATAACTTGTACTGGTGAAGGAGTTATGGAAGCAGAGGTTAGCTCAGGAACAATGTGTTCAGGAGCGGCAGTTTCAGGTTCAGGTTCAGGAGTGAGTTTAGTAACTGGTTGTTCACGAACAGAATGTTCAGGAACGGTCTTTTGAGGAGTTGGTTGTTCAGGAACAGATGGTTCAAGAACAGTTGGGGGTGATGAAGTTGTAGGGGGTGAAGATTGAGGGGGTGAAAAGGCTTTATCTGGTGAAGGTTTTTGTTGTGGGGGGTCTTCTGAAACAACTTTATCAGAAGCAGCTGCTTCTGGAGTTGTCTCAGAGGCTTTCTCTGAGGTTGTGGTAAAGCCAGATTGGGGTAGTTCACCTAGATAATGACTTTCTAGGTGATCTAAAAGAGATGTGTCTTCAGAAGGAATAGAGGATGTGGTACAAGATGTGTGAGAAACTAGAGGTACCTTAGATAACATTTCTGAGTTATCTACTGCTTCTGAAGTTCCAAGATTCTGAACTTGCTTTACATTTTCAGCATCAGCTTCATCCACAATTAGTATTCTTTCTCCTTCCTGTTCTTTTTCAAGTTCTTTCATGGCTTTCAGTTCTTGCCTATTTGCCAAATAGTCATCAGAAAGTTCCTTAGCCATTCTCTTCATGGCTGGAGTCATTTCAACCATGGAACTTTTCTTGTCAACAGGAGCCTTCTTCCTTTTCAGCTTTGGCTCAGCCTCTTCTTCTTCTATTTCTTCAAGAGCTTCCTCCAACCTTTCTTTATGAAAAACGGTTTCAGCTTTCCCTCTCTTTCTCTTAGCAACCTTCTGTTGCTTGCCCTTATCAGTAGTTGCTTCTGATGCAGTAGCACTCTTAACCTTCTTCACTTTAGCAGGCACAACTTCCTCCTGAGTGCTTGTAACTCCCTCCAAGACATACTCAGCTACTGATTTAGCCAAGATTTTAGAATTGCTTTCCTCAAAGATTGAAGGAAAGTCTCTGCTAATTCTAGTTTCTTCTGTGGTTAACTCCATCCACTTTTCATTCTCAGGAGCTTTCTTGATAAACTTCATAGAGTGTAAGCTCCTACTACTAATAGTCCTTTCAGCAGTAGACACTTCAAAACATTTGTCAGAAGCACTCCTTGTATTTCTCAAAAAGTCCAGCACTCTTCCTTGATGAAAGATCTCAGACAATAATCTTCCATAAGGCACTTGTTTTCTTCCTTTAATAGTGCCTTCATTTATAGCCCAGCATAGATGATCCATTACATATCTTGGGAAGTTTATCTTTTCCAGATTGGTTATGAAGTAAATTGCTAGCTTCTGTTGGTTGTTGGGTTGATCAGACCCACCTGCTCTTTGAAAGAAGCAATCGTTACTGAATTTCACCAACATTCTGTTGTGAATCTCCATTTCAGAAGGCTTAGCATCTTTGTTACCACCCAGAAGAGTGTTGTAGTAGCTTTGCAGTAGGACGTCATCCTTCTTAACTATTTCTTGAAACCTTCCTTCTGCATTCATTCTACAAGCTTTAGCTATAACGCCCTCAGTGATGGTTATAGGAATGCCCATCACTTCAGACCTTATTTCTAAGCTATCAAATGATGTAGGATTCATATCCATGGTCATTTTCCCTTTCTTTGACCCAGCTTGTTTGCTTACAACTTTTGCAGACTTTTCATTGTACACTTCAGCTTTTAACCAAAAGTCCTTGACCAAGTTCACATAAGTTGGCCCATTTAGCATCTTGAAATACTCAGACAGCTTCTGAGTTTCTATCAATCCTTCCATGTTCACTTTGTACTTCTTAAGTGAAGCGAAATCCACCGGTGATTCTACTTGAACTGTTAAAGATTTCCATGGAATATCCATAGTCTTCTCTTTGTAGACTGACCCAGATCCTGATGCGCCTTGCTTGCTTGATGTAGATTCTGAAACTTTTGAGCTAGAAGATGCCATTTGATGATGATTGAAGAAGATTTAGAGAATTTAGGGTTCTAAGGTTTTTGCGCTTACTTCGCAAGAGGTTTGAGAGCAAAATGTGTTTGTTGTGAGTGAGTAGTGTGTGAATTGACAAAGTGTTAAAAGTAAAACGATTGCAATTCAAAAGAGACAAACAAACATAACATTAATGACAAAATTGGGGGCGCGTGAAAAGTACTTTCAAAGCTATTAAATCATCATTGCCCTTTTAGTTATACACCAACACATACAGGCCACGTAAGAAGTTCACAGAGTAATTACCAAGTTAGTGGGCCAGAAGTTACTTTTAAAAAGTAACTCCCAACGTTTCCACTAATTCAACTATTCGAAAGCAATAAATCCAGCTTCTGGACTTCAGATGCTGACGTCATCATCAGAAGCGAGTTTTCCTCAGAACCTCAATAAAGAGCTTCTGATGGACTACTGCTTCTGAACTAACTTCAGAACCTAAAATCCTATTCAGGAGCAAGCAAACATCTAATCAGACACGTAGTGCATGTTCAAATTTTTCTTTATAAAATCAAATCTTTCAACAGTTAAACGCTTAGTAAATATATCAGCCCATTGATTTTCAGTATCAATGAATTGTATATCTAAAATTCCTTTTTGAACATAATCTCTGATAAAATGGTGTTTGATCTCAATGTGCTTAGCTCTTGAATGCAAAATTGGATTTTTAGACAAATAAATAGCAGCAGTATTATCACAATAAATGGGAATACTGTTAGCAATTATCTGATAGTCTTCCAACTGATGTTTCATCCAAAGTAGTTGTGTACAACAACTTGCAGCTGAAATGTATTCTGCTTCTGCTGTAGACATAGCAATAGTTGTTTGTCTTTTGCTAGCCCAGGATATAAGATTATCACCCAGAAATTGACAATTGCCACTTGTTGACTTTCTTTCAATCCTATCACCAGCATAATCAGCGTCACAGAATCCAATTATCTTATAATCTAAGGATTTCCTATAAAGGAGTCCAAGATTAGTTGTTCCTTTCAAATACCTGAAGATTCTCTTGACAGCAGTCATATGAGATTCTCTAGGATCTGATTGGAATCTTGCACACAAGCATACACTGAATAAAATATCTAGCCTAGATGCAGTGAGGTATAACAAAGAACCAATCATACCTCTATACAGCTTCTGATCTACTTTAGCTCCTTCATCTTCTTTGCTTAAGGTGCACGTAGGGTGCATTGGAGTGTTCATCACTTTACAATCTTCAAGTTTGAACTTCTTCAGAAGCTCCTTTGTGTACTTTGATTGATGAACATAGACTCCATCTTTGCATTGATTGATTTGAATGCCAAGGAAGAACTTCAGCTCTCCCATCATGCTCATTTCAAATTCATCCTGCATTAACTCAGAAAATTCCTTGCAAAGAGATGCATTAGTAGAACCAAATATTATATCATCAACATATATTTGCACAACAAGAATATCTTTCCCAAGGGTCCTTCTGAAGAGTGTAGTATCAACCTGTCCTCTTTTAAAATCATTCTTGATTAAGAAATTACTTAGTCTATCATACCAAGCTCTGGGAGCTTGTTTCAAGCCATATAGTGATTTCTTCAGTTTAAAAACATGGTCAGGATATTTAATATCCTCAAATCGGGGAGGTTGCTTGACATACACTTCTTCTTCTATGACACCATTTAGAAATGCACTCTTGACATCCATTTGATATAATATTATGCCATGATTAACTGCATAGGAAAGAAGTAACCTGATTGCTTCCAATCTTGCAACTGGAGCAAACGTTTCAGTGTAATCAATGCCTTCTTGTTGACTATACCCTTGTGCAACAAGCCTGGCTTTGTTTCTTGTTACTTCACCTTGCTCATTCAGCTTGTTTCTGAATACCCATTTTGTTCCAATAATGTTCTTGTGTTGAGGTTTGGGTACCAGATCCCACACATCATTTCTTTGAAATTGATTCAACTCTTCTTGCATAGCTAGGATCCATCCATCATCTGAAAGTGCTTCATCAACTGTTGTAGGTTCAATCATTGAGATTAGTCCAATCATTGACTCTACTTGTCTGAAATGTGATCTTGTTCTTCTTGGACTATCTTTGTTTCCAATGATTAGCTCCTCAGGATGTGAAGACTTGTGTTTGAATGTGTTTCTGGGAGGATCTGCTTGATGTGAGCCATCTTGTGCTTCATCAGAAGCAGCTTCATCTTGCGCTTCTGATGTGGGTTCAGCTTCTGGACTATCTTCAGACTCAGCTATCTGATCAGGTTCTGGAGTAGCTTCAGGAACCTGTATCTCTGCAAAACTTTCATCTTGCTTTGAAGTTTTATCTTCAAGCTCCTTGTCATCAAATTTAACGTGCATAGATTCTTCAACACAGAGTGTTTCTGAATTATACACTCTGTATGCCTTTGACCTTTCAGAGTAACCTAAAAAGATTCCTCTTTGGGCCTTGGCATCAAATTTCTTTAGGTAGAGCTTGTTGTTCAGAATGTAACATGTACATCCAAATTGATGAAAGTAAGAGATATTGGGTTTTCTTCCTTTAAAGAGTTCATATGCTGTTTTCTCCAAAATAGGTCTGATATAGATCCTGTTTTGAACATAGCATGCTGTATTTACTGCTTCTGCCCAAAAATGTTTTGGTAAATTGTTTTCATGAATCATGGTTCTGGCCATTTCTTGTAAAGTTCTATTCTTTCTCTCTACAACCCCATTTTGCTGTGGTGTTCTAGGAGAAGAGAATTCATGGAAAATTCCATGTTTTTCACAAAAAGCTTCAAATGGCTCATTTTCAAATTCTCCACCATGATCACTTCTGACTTTCAGAATTTTTGATTCTTTTTCAGATTGAATTTGAGTGCAGAAGCTACTGAATACATCACACGCAACATCTTTACTCTTTATGAATTTCACCCAAGTCCATCTGCTGTAATCATCAACAATGACTAATCCATATTTACTTCCATATAAGGATGCAGTACTCACTGGTCCAAATAAATCAATATGGAGTAATTCTAAAGGTCTTGAGGTTGAAACAATGTCTTTGGTTTTAAAAGATGATTTCACAATTTTCCCTCTCTGACATGCACCACAGAGTGCATCTGAATGATAGTCAATGTCTGGTAGCCCTTTCACAAGTTGTAACTTACTAAGCTTAGAGATTAACCTCCAGTTAGCATGTCCCAACCATCTGTGCCACATCCATTTCTTATCATTCACGGATAGTAGGCAAATCACCTTCTGATCAGCCAGTTCAGAAAAATTGATTTTATAGACATTGTCAACTCTCTTTCCCTTGAACACAATGGATTTGTCTTCCTTGTTGATTACTGTACAGTTGGGTTTTTCAAAAAGCACATCATAACCATTATCACAAAATTGACTAATGCTCAAAAGGTTATGTTCAAGACCATCTACCAACCATACATTATTAATTGAGGTAGAGGAGTTACCAATAGTTCCTGTACCTATGATCTTGCCTGTCTGGTTTCCTCCAAACTTCACATTTTCTCCCTCTTTCATTGTTAGGCTGAGGAACATGGACTTGTCTCCTGTCATGTGTCTTGAGCAACCGCTGTCTAGGTACCATGATCTTTGCTTTGGCACTGCTCTTAGACATACCTGCATCATTGACATTTTTAGATTTAGGTACCCATTGTCCTATGGGTCCTGGAAGGTTAGTACTTAAGGCTTTACTCTTCACTTCTTGTACCTTGTGCTGTGAGTTGGATTGCTTCTGATTAACCATCACCTTAGGTTTTGGTACTTCAGAAGCAGTAGCTGTCTTCTTCTGAAATTTAGACTTCGGAACCCCAGATTTTGGTTTCACCAGACTCTGAGGAATAGGTTCTGATCTTTTCAGGATCCTAACCTTTGAAATCTTGGAATCAGATTTGATCATAGCCTTTGACTTAGAGTTCTTTGGCTTTGAAGTAATCTTAGCCTTAGAACTAGAAGCTTCAGGTTCTGATTGAACAACAGTTTCCAACTCAGCCCCTTCTGGTACAAAGAAGGTTTTCAGACCTTCCTTGATGCATTCACAACAAGATTTTAGATTGGTTTTCTCAAGTTTCACTTCTGGAAAACCAATTCCTCTGCCATTGTTCTTGTAAATGCTATAAATCATAGAAGCTACTCTGCTTCTGTCAATGCCAGATATAATAAAATCTTCAAGAGCAATTTCATGGTTACTTAAAGGTTTTTCATTACACTTTTCTTGTAGCTTTTGACATAAGAACCTGAGCTGATCTTCATATGTTTTACACATGAAGTCAAAGCCCCTAAGTCCTTGTTCAGAAGCTTTCAGATCCAATAGAGTTGATTTTTGCTGTTGTACCAAATCAGCATATTTTTCTTTTAAATCCTTCAACTCATTGGTTCTTACTTCAAAATGTGTAAGAAGTTCTTTAAGTGACTCAACAAGTTCATCTCTGGGAATTTTGGAATATACCTCGTTTTCATCTTCTGAGTCTGAATCTGATCCAGCTTCTGAAGTTGTTGTTGCTACCAACCCAACAGCTACCTTTGCATCTTCATCAGCTTCCTCTTTATCAGATCCAGATTCACTACCCAAATCATCCCAGGTTGCCATTAAACTCTGCTTAATCTGCTTCTTGAATTTGCTTGGTTTGAATGTAGACCTCTTTGACTTGTCCTTTGACTTTTCTCTTTGAAGATCAGGGCATTCAGCAATGAAGTGTCCCGGCTTCTTACAGTTGAAGCATCCCTTCTGATCTTCTTTTCTTGAGCTTCTGGAGTTACCCCTTTTGGCGAGAAACTTTCTGTTCTTCTTGGCCAGATATTGAAGTCTGTTTGAGAGCATGGCCATTTCAGCAGCATCTGGTTCAGAATCTGAACTTGACTGTTCTTCCTCTTCAGATTCAACCACTTTGAGAGCTTTTGATGACTTGCCTTTGGATGGAAGAGCTATTGATTTACTCTTCTTAGTAGACTCATGTTCATTAAGACTTAACTCATGAACTTTGAGAGAACTAACAAGATCTTCGACACTTAAAGTGTTTAAATCTTTAGCTTCCTCAATGGCAGTCACTTTTGGTCTCCATCTGGCAGGTAAGCTTCTGAGTATCTTGCTTACATGATCAGAAGCAACATAGCTCTTCTTTAGAATCTGTAGCCCAGAAACTAAGGTTTGAAACCTTGAGTACATCTCCTCAATAGTTTCATCATCCTTCATCTTGAATAACTCATATTGATGTACAAGCAGGAGAGCCTTTGCTTCTTTGACCTTCTTGCTCCCTTCATAATTTGAACAGAGAGAAGCAAACATAGCTTTAGCAGTGGATTTGTCACTCATCTTCATGTACTCTGCTTTGGGTATGGCAGTGACAAGAGCTCCTCTGATAATATGATGCTTCTTGTAGAGTTTCCTCAGTTCTGGAGTATGTTTCTTTCTATCCACAGCAGCTCCTTCTTCATCAAGGACTAAATCACCAACACCATCTTCCAGAATATCCCATAATTCTTCATCTAGGCTCATGATGTAACTGTAAAAGTTGGTCTTCCACCAAGAGAACTCTTCAGCATCTCCATTGAACTTTGGAACTTTTCCAACACCGGATTTCTTACTATCACTATAATCATGTGAGACATTTTTATAGCTAGTATCACCAGAACCAGTAGGAGGAGGAGTAGACATGTTTTTCTCAGATCTTTGACTGTTGCACGGTTAAGTGTTACACAACAGACCAAGGCTCTAGATACCAATTGAAGGTGAGAAAAACACAAGAAGGGGGGTTGAATTGTGTTTTAAAAAAAAAATCTTCGTTTCTCCTAAACAACTGAACACACTGATCAAAAGCTAAGTGAGACAGCTTCTGAAGTGATGATCAGAATCTAAATGCAGCGGAATAAAACAGAGAGAGAGAAGAAGAACGACACAAAGCAATTATACTGGTTCCTTCCACAATCTGGAAGTAGTCCAGTCCCCCTTGCACTTCCAAGGAGATTTCACTAAGAGTAATATCTGATTACAATTGCTCAAGCACACAAGCAAGAGACTTCCTTTGCTCAAGCACACAAGCTAGAGACTTCCTTTGCTCAAGAACACAATCAAGAGACTTCCTAACTAAACAAAATTACACAGAAAATTGTTTGAGGTTGAACACTTGATATACAATCAGAGGTGCTCACAATACAAATCAGATACAGACTCAATGGACTTAAGAATTTCTAAGATATGACTTTGAGACACAGAAATTCTAAGTGAATGCAGAACAATTTCAGCAGAGGTTTGGCACTTGTAAAAATGTTGTGAGTCTTTCGTTCAGCGTTCTTGCATTACCAAATCTCTAGGTCTTCACTCCTTTATATAGAGGTGTGAAAGAGACGTTGTGAAATTGCCAGCACACCAAAGAGTCGTTGTTGAAGCTTGATCTTTCACCAATGATCTTTTGCCTGATTTGGTTGTTGTCCTATGAAGAACCAATTTGAAATCCATTCCTTATCCAAAGGAACATATATGCAGGCGAAACCGTATTCTGGAGCTGTTTTCTTGTCTTGTAGCGTGGACACAAAACAGAGTAGTGGAGAAGGTGGTTGTACAGTTCGTACAATAGTACAATGTCAACGCTTTCGTCCAAATTGCAAGCACATGCCTTCAAACACCTTTGAAATGACCGTTGCAATGTTCCACTAATTTTCTGCTATGTTTTCGAATCCAACAGACAGCTTTTGCAATGTAGATTCTTCAATCTTTGAATCTTTTGCAAATCCAGTTGATCTTCAGCTTCTGGTGAAATGACTTCTGATGAGGCAGCTTCTGATGATGCAGCTTCTGATGGTGCAGCTTCTTCAGCTTCTGATGATACAGCTTCTGATAATGTGGCTTCTGGACCTCTTGTCTTCAGGAGCACTATTCTTCAGGAGCAGCTTGACTTCAGGAGCGCTTTTACTTTCAGGAGCGTATTGCCTTCAGAATCATCTAAGCTTCATTTTCTTTTGCTCTTTATTTGATCATTCAGAACCAATTAATGATGTAACTTTTTAACTGTGGTCCTGTACACTTGAACAAATATTAGCTAGTCCAATTTACAATTTTTAATACCTTGTTATCATCAAAACTCTTTAAGGTTCATTATTAAACACATTTTGTTCCAACAGCATTTCCTCCTCCTACGCGAACAATCTACGCCTCCAACGCCAAGCCCCCCCTCCAGTCCCCCACCCTAACGAGTGCATGCTAAAAATAGATTCACTCTACAACACTGACAACTCATATAATTTAGTAAAGCGATCTCTAAAAGACACACCTCCCAGCCACACATCCGACCAAAAGAGAGTATTACTACCATCTCCCACTACCTGACTGACGTTACCAAAAAAACCACTCCTCTGAACGCAAAGCCGAAATATCCCTCCACCAAACAGAGGCTTCACGGCCACCCTCCTTCACAATACCATCATCCACACCATACCTAGCTGACAACACCCTAAACCACAAACTATCTCTATCCACCAACAATCTCCAACACCACTTCCCTAAAAGAGCTAAATTAAAATTTATAATTCTCCTTACCCCCAAACCTCCAACCTCATGACTCCCACAAATAGTTTTCCAATCAATCCAAGATATTTTCCTGTTGTCTACACTCCCCCCCCCCCCCCAAAAAAATTTTTTTTATTAAAAATAGATTCGATAGAGGAAACGATACCTGACGGAGCTTTGAAAAAAGAAAGAGCATAAACAGGCAACGATGACAGGACATACTTCAACAGGATCAGTCGGCCACCCAAAGACAAATATCTCGAACTCCAACCTGACAGTCTAAAGTTAATGCGCTTAATAAGAGCTTCCCAAAAAGTCAACCTACGCGCATTACCACCAATTTGCAAACCAAGGTACAAAAAAGGAATAGCACCAACCTTACAGTTCAAAACCATCGCTGCTTCAGCTAACCAAGAACCGGAAACATTCACCCCAACCAGGAGGCTCTTAGAAAAATTCACCTTTAGCCCAGACAAGTCTTGAAAAAGAATAAGAACAGCTCGCATAGCCCGAATATTAGCCCATGATTTATCACTCAAAATTAAAGTGTCGTCCGCAAACTGTAAATGCGACACCGTAATCATGTCTACCCAGCTTATAACCAGTGAATAAATTGTTGACAAGAACCGATTGCATTAAAACGTGAAAACCCTATGTCGCCAGAAGAAAGAGAAATGGAGACAAAGGATCACCCTGCCTCAACCCTCTCTCTAAAGGGAACTCATCAGTAGGAGAACCATTTACCAAGACCGAAGCAGTAGCCGTTCCAATACATTCATTTATCCATTTACGCCAAAGTGTCGGAAACCCCATTTTGACCATCACCTCATTCAAATAGCACCAATCAATCGAGTCATAAGCTTTTTCAAAATCTACTTTAAAAAGAATCAACTCCTTTTTGCATCTGCGGGCTTCATCTACAACCTCATTCGCCACCAATATCCCATCCAGAATTTGGCGACCTTTAACAAAAGCCGACTGAGCTTCGGATATAACCGACCCAATCACCAACCGAAGCCTATTAGCCAAGATCATTGCCAAAATTTTGTACAAACTATTCACCATAGAAATGGGGCGAAAATCATTCAGGCGCTGAGGATTATCGACCTTAGGAATAAGAGAAATAAAAGTACTATTAATACCTTTGGTCAACTTTCCGTTTCTATGAAACTCCATCAAAAAACGCATAATATCTTCCTTCAACATATCCCAAAATTTCTTAATAAAACCAAAAGAAATACCGTCAGGCCCCAGACACTTGTAATTATCACAGTCCCAAACCGTCGCCTTCACCTCATCCACCGTAAAAGGCATAATCAAACCTGCACCTTGACTATGAGATAATGAACGGAACCACAGCCCATCCATAGTAGGCTTGTCCTCACGGCTTGCTTTAAAATGGTGAGCAAAATGCGAAAACACCGTCGCACGGACATTGTCCACCCCTTCAACCATAACACCATCAACCATGAAAAATTGGATAGCATTTTGACGACTCCTGCTAGACATAATACTATGAAAAAATTTGGAATTCGCATCCCCTTCACGCAACCACTGCAGCCTAGACTGTTGCCAAAAAATACTTGAATTAATTCTTGAAAGTGAAAACAATTCCTCAGAGAACCCATGGAGCTATTCTATTTCCTCATCCGACAACACCACAGTTTCAGCCTTCGCCTCAATACTAGATATAGAGTCCTTCAAGTTCGAAATTCTTGCTGGTAAATTTTTTGTGTGACGCTGATGCCACTCTTTCAAAGCTGACTTAATGAGCTTAAATTTTTCTTTTAGCACATAACCGCCCCACCCGTCCACCTGAAAACTCATCCATTTTTCACAGACAAAATCATTATAACCAGTAAAATTCTCCCAACACTTCAACATACGCAACGGACGGGGACCCCAATTTTCCTCATCAATACATAACTGAATTGGGCAATGATCAGATAGGCCCCTTGAAGAAGCCAACTGAAAATAATTTGGCCACGTCAGACACCATCTTTCCGATAACAAAAAACGATCTAGGCGACTCATAGAATTACCATCCCCCCGAAACCACGTAAAATTGCTACCTCGGAGAGGCAAATCAATGAAACAATTACCTTCAATAAACTGATTAAAATAAACACTCCCTGTATGAGTACCGGCCATACCAACACTTCTGCACTCCTCCACACCTCTAACAGTATTGAAATCCCCACACACACAAATATTATAATCATGTAAAGATGTCAGTCGAGAAGAAATATTATACCACAATGTTTGCTGACGATTAGTATCACACGGAGCATAAACACTCAACAAAAAGAACTCTTCCCTGGTCTTCACAAAGCGGCCTTGAATTCCTAACACATGTTCAAACTGCATAGAAGCCCACACCTCAACCTCCGAACAATCCCAAAGCATAACCAACCCACCAGAGGCACCCGATGAAGGTTTAAATGAATAATTAACATTAATATTATTCCAAATAGATCTACACAACCGACCATCAAAAACGGCTAATTTTGATTCTTGAATACAAAGAATGGACGGATTTTTCTCCCTCACCAACTGACTCACCTCCCTTCTTTTTTCATGCCCACCTAAACCCCGAACATTCCAAGAAATAATCTTCATCGATACCACCCACTCCACCACACCAGCCCCCCCCCCCCCCCCCATCACACACCAAACCCGCAGCCTCTCACTCTTTCCCTCCTCCCTCTGCATTTTTTCTTCCCACCCCTGACAACACATCAAAAGAATTATTTTTATCCCCTTTAAACTTCAACCCCACCACCTTCCCGATCCCTTTAACATCATCATATTTCATCTTATCGTAGCCGTGTAAAACCAACTAATTTGTCCAGTCGTTAACTTTGAGAACCACTTTGCGAAGAACTGACACCGACTTTATCTTTATCCTTCGATATCTGTGAACCCCGTTGACGTCGCTTATAAGACTTATGTAAAGCACGTAGAACCTCTTTACGATCCTTCACTGACAGCCTAGCAATACGCTTCAAACTTTGTGCACATTGTCGGATATGTCTGTTGCCCTTTTTCTTTGTAACTCTAGGTGCATCTGAATTTGGAGCTGGAGAAAGACTTGGTTCTGAAAGCCGAGCCTCACCTGAACCCAAAAGCACATCTGTTTTGTGTACATCTCCACAATTCGCCTTAGAAGCAGCTGGTGTATCTACCAAAGAATCCACGCCCTTGTCAACAGAAAACGCAGCTGTTACTTTTACAATAGAAGGTGCATTTGTTGCTTGCATTTTTTGTAACTCAAGATTGTGAACAGCAACACCGTTGTCATTGTTATGCCAATCTTCCGACAAATGATTCATAAGAACATCCACATCACCACTCGCTGCCACTTCCTCATGAACATCTGCTGACTGGTCCTCGTCACAACAAACAGATTCCCCTTCAACTCCTAAACAAGCATCCTCCCCTAAAGAGAACCCCCATTCCTCAATAATTTTAAACTCCAAGAGTACACCATCAACCAACACTTTAGCATCAGACTTGATAATATCCAACGACGACGTCGAAATTAGAACATGTTCATAATCAAATCGAGCTTTATCAAGAGTGAAGTCATCCACTTTCAACAAACGTCCGCAATCATACACACACAGTTTAGAAAAATCTGAATTCCATGCATGCAACGGGGTTCCGTAAATTCTCACCCAAGCACCTCTTTCACGAACAATTACATCTTTGTTCCACGCAACAGGATTAGAAAAGAAATTTGAAAAAAATTCTGAAGCTTCATTAAGGAAACTACGGACATCCCCATCATCTTCCAATCTCAGAAAAACCTTGTCTGCTCCCATCGGTAAAATATCCAATTTCTCGAAACCGGCATCATAAATTCGTCGTTGAATCACAGGAATAGCCTCGCCATTTAAAACAGTAACAACCAAACCTCTACTAGCCCACAACACATCCTGTTCCGTCGAAGTATACTTAGGGACATGTTTATTTCCTTCGACCCCCACCTCACTCACAACCTTACCGTTATCAAGCTTTTGAGCACCCTTCTCAACACCAGCTGCCCCTCCACACACCACATGGGCTAAAACAACCTCCTTCCTACCAGCTCCGTCGCCAACATCCCTTCCATCCACCTTACTAACAACACCCTCGACACCCGACTCACCACCAAGCTTACTTTTATCTCCCTATAATTTTTTATCGCCTTTTAAACTTTTTTCTCCCTCACCCCTCTTGTTCCCAAAACGATCAAAATTAGACACCTTAGCTACCACCCTCCAATCACCAAACCAAACATTGTTTATCGCCTTCAACAATTTGTCTACGTCCTTCACATTACTATACCGAACAAAACCAAAAACACCGCCATTGACATTACGTTTACGAGCCAAATAATCATCCACCATGACACCACATACCTCTAAATAGGAAATATCATGCGGAACATTTGTAAAATAAAATGAAACGAAAGATTGCACCGTTTTTGACTGATCGCGATGAGCAACATCCCTGGTTACGTGAAACTGACCTGCGCCCTTTCTTATGTAGCAACACGCGACCTTCAGGTCTGGTCGCAAATTGATCATGGTGATGGAATGGTGATCGCCGCTGCAAAACATGGACATCTTCATATCGCAAACAGTCACGATCCTTAACCCTAGCTGGGCGTTCATAATGAATGGTCACTCTCCCATCATGCGATAAAACCTGTTTCCCATAATCAAAATCCTCTTCTGAATCATACTGGCTTGCCGAGTCATAGAAATCCCTAACCCTAGACTGCCCTTGCCGCCACTTCCACGAACCTCCATGAAGCTGCTCCTCCTGAAGCATGTCCCGTTGTCTGTCCACCTGTTCATGCGCTTTCCTCTTCCTCGGTCTCACGTCGGACCAATCTCCCCTACCCCCCCTTGTAGTGGCACCCTGCTTGGCCCCCTTCCCCCCTATAGTACCTTGCTTCCGGCGAAGGTGATTGCCGACGCGGTTGTCCCCGGTGAAGACGGGAATAACCGCCACGCTCTCTCTCTAGACCACGCTCTCTCTCTCTCTCTCCCTCTAGCCATTGTCATGCTTATTTTATTCTTATTATTAATATTCTTATTATTGTGAACTAGATATTTTTTGCGCATAATTGCATAGACTGATCTTTTAAATCGGATGAAACTACAATAAATGACAAAACTCTTATGATTACTCATCTACTTCATTAAAAAAATTCACTTTACTTTGTTTTTGTAAAAAATATTCATCTTTATTCTAGAGGGCAACAAAGCTGGCAACCAAGAATGGACCCATAAATTCTCTCAAAAAAAGTATGGACCAATAATTAATTACTACATCAATTGATTATATAGCCATAAACTGGCCTTCTGGAATGGTGCAAGTGCGACATTACCAACTACAATTAATATTTCTAGTTTTTCCTTAAAAAAAAAATTAATATTTCTAGTTTAATTGAGAGCATTAAGCTATTGATCTCAAAGATTTGAGGGCGGCTTTTATTTTATGGACTTTCTTCATCCATTAATATAAAACACCTACTATTGCTTTTTCACTTTATTAAAAAAAAGGAAAATGTTAACTTGTATCCTTAGGGCACAAGATAAGGATCTTAAAATAGAATTTAAAAATAAATGTTGCATTGAAAATATAAGTTTTGAAGTTTTTAAGGTTATGAATGCACAATTTCCAAGATTAATTTTCTACATTTAGTTTCTTATCTTGTGCCCTTAGGGCACAAGTTAACAAGACCCAATTTTGACATTTCCTATTCGAAAACACTTGCTGGAACTTAGTCTATCAAAAATTTCCCTATCAAAAATATAAATATAGAAAATTATGCCAATTTATTTTTTAGTAGTTGAAAAAAAAAATCAATAAATACTTGTTATTAATGAAATTTTTAACATACTATGTCTTTAGGACATACTATGTTAGCATTACCCAAAAAAGAAACTGAATAAAATCAATTAACAACTTATTTAGAAAAATATTTCTTTTTTAGGAAAATTAATTAAAAAATAATGTTAAAAATGTCCTTTGAGTTTTGTAAAAAAAAAAAAAACAATTGCATTTTGAGCATTTGTTAAGAAATCAAATATAAGTAGTTAAAAAAGGGTCGTTAACCGGTGTATTAGAAACTTTCTACTAGTTTTGAGCTTCAATAAGGTTTGAAAATAGGAAACCTATGTTTTGATTGATGCTCTTAGGGATAATTTATTAATGATCGCAAAAATGGCAATGAGAAAAATTGGTAGCACAACACTCACACGTATCACACCCATCATTTCTCCATTAATTCAGTTTGGGAAATATTAACAAATGTCCCGGGGAACTGGTTAAGACCTTTAAATAGTAACTTATCATGAAAATATGTATAATCAACGCATTGGAAATCGAAATCGAAATCTTTGACTTTTTTATAAAATTATTTCTTCTTTTGAAATTCTTAAAGAGTGGGACACTCGTTAACAAGACTCATTGAGTATTCATGCTCAACTATTTAGAAAATTACATGGTCATATCTAAATATACTTACCCTGCAGTGCCATGTCCAACATCCTATTGACTCTGGATATTGAAAAATCCTCCTAAAGTTCCAATGACGATAGGAAGAAAAAAGAATATTGGCAAGTAACAACGCACCTATTATGTTCTGCTTCTGCAGTTCTCTGTTGTTGCATGCAGTATACAGGCTATAAATTATCATTCCTAAAGGAGTACATAGTATACATCATAAACGTAGTGGAGTAATAGAAAACATGTGGCTTCTACTAAACCAAATATGAAAATCAATGTCCGTGGAAATTACCCTTTTGCCCTTAATAAGGGCATTTTCGTCAATTAGTAAATGGACTCCCCTTGCCTATATATATGTGAAAAGAAAAAAAAAACAAAAGAAGGGGGACGAGAGAAACGGGAACGGGAGAGGAAGAAGGGGAGAGGAAACAGGAACAGAGAAAGAAGGGTGGACTAATTGCATCAAATTTCATCTCCTTCTCCTTCTCTCTTCTCAAACACGGCCTCACCCTCTCTTCTTTCTTTTCCATCAAATTTCATCAATCTAATTGCATGCATGTCTCCAAAAAGTTTTTTTTTTTATGATTTTAAGGGTTTGATTTTGTGGGTTTGGTTTATTGTTTGTTGATTTCTGTCTCATTGGTTCTTTTCATTGAAGGTAATTTCCTTATATCTGATGAATCTAAAATCATGATCAACTGTATTTTTTTTTATTTTCTGTTCTATTCTTGCTTTGGATATGAGATTGTATGTTAAAGGTTTTGATTTTTGAAAAAAAAAATTCAGTCAGACGGTGATTAGGGTTCCAAATTGAAGTTTCTGGGTTTGTTGTTTAGTGATTTTGTATTTATTGTTTCTTTTATGATTTCTTCCCCATTTTATGGTCCTGTTATTGAAATCAATTTGTGAAATTGTTGTTGTGCTGTTTGGGATGAAAAGCTAGAAACCATAAGCTGTTTGTGGGATGAATTTGTGAAATTGTTTTTTCTTTTTTATTCAACATTGATTCTGGTTGCATGTTTTGAGAAAGTTGTTCTTATTATTTTAAGGGTTTTATTTTAAGAGAAGATTGATGCAAATGGAAAGAAGAAGGAAGAAGGGAATGCATTGTTCAAAGCTGGTAATTGTTATGTTCTCAATCATGTGATTTTATTTAAATAAATTATTTATTTCAGATTTTTGCTTTATAAGTTATCAATTATGACTTTTGTTTGATGTAAAAAGTGAATTGATGTAAAAAATAAATGGGTTGGGAGAGGCGCTCACCAAGTGTTTGAGGTAATGTCTCAATATGTGAAATAAAATTTCTCAATTTGTATAGTTTTGAACTATTGTTATCAGATTGTTTAGAAAGTAGCAGTTAAGTTGTTGTGGGGTATGTTTGAATTGATGTTTTAGTGTTTGGGTTAAAATTGAAGTCTTTAGAAGCAATAAGCTGTCAATTAATTTGTTTTGCAGAAACTTAAGTTGGAATACAAGTTGTTGTAGGTATGGTTATTTGTTCTTTATATTGGAGTTTTTGTCTTGCTGCGGCCGTATTTAATTTTGGCATCTGATCCAGAAGCTTGCCAAGCGTTTTTATGGTTCGTATAAGCTGGTCAGGCGGATAGCTGAAACCATATGAAGGTGACCCAAATACAACAGCCCTGCATCTGCCAAATTCTGCATAAGGTAACTCACTTCTGATTCACCCTTTACAAGTTCTGGATTAGAAGGATATCTCTAATGGATGGTCTTTTATGAAGTGCTATATATGAAACTTTGAAATATAAGACATTTTGTGCGGTTTGAATTTCAGGAAATAATAAGTGTTTAAGCTGCGTGAAAATTTTCAATATGCAAGGTAATTTTCTGTGATGTACTAATTATGCATCAGGAACTGTAATTAATTTACATCTGTTGATATATCATGATATGTGTGATTTTTCAATGCAATTGTGTTTGCAACTTCCAAGCACTTGGAATTAGTAGGCATTTTCTACCGTTTGAATTTCCAGATATAATTAAGCGCTTAAGTTTAACAGTCGATGTTTCAACTGATTGAAATGTTTGTTAATCTCCGTTCCAGACTTTCTTTTTGGAAGAACCTTTTTCTGTAACTTTGCTTCAGCCTGAAAAGAAAATAGACACAGGGGAAAATAGTTCCCGTAATTGCTGTGATGTGTGTGAATTTGACAATTTCAGGATATGTTGAGGATGATATCATTGTGAATTTTCTCAAAAATTTTAAACCTGATGAAATCCACACTTTGGACAATGCTGATCGTCGGTGTAAAAAGCTGAAAGGGTTGGCTTTCTCTAAGGTTTGCAGATCATTTGAAACTTCTTTGCCAAGCTTTCATATTTTATTTCTGTCATACACCTATAACTATATATGAGAGAAAATTATAATTTACTGAAATAGATTCTTAAAACTCATCCCAATCTCTATCCCTACTTAGCATCATAATCTGTAATTTTGATTCAAGGGTTATTTCCTGCATTTATTGAAGTTTCAGTACGAAATATATATGTTTGTCCAAATCAGTATGAGAAGAAAATGATATGGTTTCCAACTAATTAGTACATCATAGTATTATAAATAACAATCATTCCATTCCGTTCAACATATGAGAGGAACACGAGATTAAGTTTCAACGTATGTTTTTAATATTTTTTGCGTAGAACATGAGAAGAACAATATGGGACTGGTTGCATTTTAGTGACTGTCAACTATGGCTGTGCATGCTCTTTCCTCTGAAACGCAACTGACAGTTTCGACACAATTAGGTATTTTATCTCTCTTCTATCTTATATATATCTGTGTGATTATATTTAGTCAAAAATTGTTGAATTCATTTGTTGATTCAAATTCTGGTATATCATGCTATTTGTTTTATTGTTGAATTTAATTGTTTCAAATTCTGGACTATACTTTGAGCACAAGGTTGTGGTAAGAAACTGAGAAACCCCTTCAACAATTTTAACAGCGTGCTCATGTTTTTGTTTTATTGCTTCATTTTACATTTTTTAAAGAATAAGTTACTTGGTTTTCATTTTGGTTGAAAATATATGTGCAATGGACTTTATTTCATGTTCTTGAGCAGACCTCGCTTAAGTTTTAATATATAAAAATTCATGTTCAGTGAGGTAAATCACTTCCAAATTCTGACTTTATGTTCCACCCTCTTGAAGATTTACAAGTTATTCAATATATATGACATTCAATTGATTCTCTTGGCTTCAAATAAAACTTTTTAGATTGTTCTGAACCAACTGAGGTAATTCTTAAGTCATTTTTAACACAACTATTATCCATAAATATGTGCTTTCTTTACAACTCTACTTGGTAAAGAGGTCAATCCGAAGTTGGCAGCTACTGAGAAAGCCTTTTCATTATCAGTATGGACAACATCAATGGTCATTTTTTGTTGATGTGGATTAGTTCTGATTGCTTTAGGGATGCTTTCATTTTGGCAATTTTTGACACAATGCAGGGTGTTCTATTTGTAGTAGTGCTTTGTCTTATACTGTTGATTCGTCCATTTCAGTGGCAGAGTTTACTGCTCCCGGTGAGTCTGTCAATTCAACAACCTATGGTTTGAGATTTTTCTTGGGGCTTTACAAAGTCTAACAATATCTTTTCAGGTTTTGCCTGCAAAAATGATTGATTTTCTAACTTTATGAATATAATGCCGTTATTGTTACTTTTGTTCTTATAAAAATGAATTCTGATTTGAATATATGCTCAAATACAAAAAAATTTAATCTTTTTAATCTTAAGTTTTTGAAATTACCTTAAAGTATTACTCCCTCCGTTTCAAAATGAGTGTCGCTTTAGCCAAAAAAATTTGTTTCAAAATGAATGTCACTTTCGGTTTTCAATGCAATAATAACTTTTTCTTTTCAATTGTACCCTTCAATTAATACTATGTTACACTACTTCCAAAGTATTATTTTTTCTTTAATGAAAAACAAACCAATAGTTGATTAGGATAATTTGGTAAAATTGCTATGACATTTGACTACTTTATTCCATTCCTTAATCTGTGTGCAATTGGCTAAAGCGACACTCATTTTGAAACAGAGGGAGTACTTAGTTTAAAGCAAGTTACCTTTTAAATAGAATTTAAAAAAAAAATCAACTTAAAATTATGATACTTTTGAATTGATGAAGTATTAGTTAGTTTAAATTTTCATGCCTGTTTACAACTCATTCTAGGGAAGTTTTTGAACCATTTCAACCTAAAAAGTAAACTCTTTTAACCATGTAAAGTTTGATTTAATTCTGTGATTTTTATTGTGTAGGTATGAAGAGGGTTAAAGAAACTGTTGAGGAGCTTCTTGGTGTTAGTTTTCTTTTCTTCAAATACTTTGAATAAAAAAGTTTTGATTTTTCCATTGTTTTGCTTTACATTGAAAAAAAGTTTTGATTTTATTTGTTTTTCAGGTTTATGAAGGAAACCAAAGGTTGGCCCTTTATTAAAGAGGGTTCTTACAAGCTGCTATTGAAACTATTCTTTGTAAAGAATTCAGAAATTTTACGCTTATTTATTATTTTTTATTCACAGTAAGTTCTCATGATATTCATAAATGGAAATGTGTAATTATACATTGATTTTTTTAACCAAACTGAAGTTTTGCGCTGAATTTTTGTCTGTCATAGTTATATATAACCTAACACGTTCATTATCATTTGTAGGCGGATATATTTTTAGCACCTCAATTACATGCTGCATCTAAGAGATTCGACATTCACGTGGTAGTATTCTATCGTCTCGATATTTTTGTGGGGGAATAAGGGATTGTAATGAGTATTGCAATTAGTGAAATTTTGAAACAATGGGAAACAGCTGAAGTATTATGTATGTTCTTTGGAAACAGCTGAGGTATTATGTATGATCTTAGGATGATGGAGTCTATATAATATGTTTTGTAGCATCAGAGAGCATGGAAGGCTTTGAATTGGACTCAGAAGTTGAGTTTATTGACGATAGTTATCTGTGGAATAACATCTTCATCAGAGATTTCTACAAATAAGCTTGAGGTTACTTCTCTTGCCTAGAATGTCAATCTCAATTTTTACTATTTTTTATGTTACATGTCCTCCTTTTATATGGTTGATCCCCTTTTAAAATGATATTTAGTCCTGTTCCGGGTAGAGCTTCTAGGATCTCTTCCCGCAGTGTGTGCATGTCATTTGGTTTATGTAAAACTATATGCATTAGGTGGAAAAATTAACGTAAACTCTATAAATTATATTTGGAGTACTTTCTCCATATTCTGTAGCTAGATTATGAATTGGTATATATGACTGAAGTATTACAAGTTGGTCTTATGATGAATTGGTAAATTTTTATACAGGGTTCTCAGTGGTATGCTTAAAATTTGATTTGAATAATTGCAATCTTTTTCGAGAAATTAGAAGTAGCTTAGCTTTTACATTTATGCAGAATATTAATAATGTATATGATTTCAAACCATGCCCTTATTGATAGCTAGAAACGACTTGGCTCTGTTGTGAATTAACCTTTCCAAATTTCTTATGGTTTTTAAATGAAGATACTAACAGCACCAAAAAATGTATGATTAAGTAATTATTGCTATAATTCATATCATCTTATTGTATATTTTTTTCAATGTATATTCATTATGGTTCCTATGAATTGATTACAGGGAAATGATGATGATAATGATGCATGGTTTGTTGAAATTTCTTTTATGGCTCGTGTTTTTTCCTGCATAATTCTATTAGGTACCTTAAAATAAACTATTATTGTTTTATGAAAACTTTGTTTCCTACGTTACATTTTTTTTTTATCTATGTGACTTTTACCTTTTTCATTTTGAAGGACTTTTAATGATTGTGAGTTTTATGATATTGAAATGCCTTGGAGCTGATTATGGCGAAATTCACAATGTCATTGAAGCGCAAGAAGTAACTGAAACCAAAGCATTATAAAGAGAGGCCATAGTTAGTATGACCAGCTATGCGAGTTCAGATGCAGCTGTTCCACTTTCAATCCCACTAAATAAGTGAAACCATGGGACAATTTTGAATGTGAGTCAGACTGCTGAAAACTATGTATTATGTGCATAAAAGGCATTTTCTGTCAAATTTGAGGGAAAATTTAACACTGAAAATCTGAAAAATAAAACACTTTATGTTTAAAAATATATAGTATTATTTGTATAGTAAAATAGATAGATATACACCTATGTATTTAGGTAGGAATGCTATTGCATAAAAATGCCATTGAACAAATTTTGAAATTCAGTGGTTATGTATTTTGCAGGAAACAATGCAGTGCCTTACACCAAGAAAAAAAACTCAGGTTTGTATTGAAGGGAGATCTTTTATATAATAATTATAATGTCTATTATTACATTAAATAGTGATCTCTTGCAAATTTTCAGGGATTAAGAATCAAGGGAAACAAATCTCATTTAAAGGCCATGAGTGAAAATAATCATGAAGTTATTGTCAAGTCAAATAGGTCTGATTGTTCATGTGTACAGAGTGTTGAATCTTCCTTTGTTGCTGATGTGGACTCTACATTATGACCTAAAGAAGTTGAAACTATGGTAAAATTTCAAAGGTGATATTTATGAGTTTAGATGTGGTTGTAAAATGTCTTGCTTTGGCTATCTTCCTTCATTTTCCTGATTTCTTTACATCATTTTTGCAGGTTGCGAGATTATATGAGTGGGCTGTGTTATGAGGGCAACTTACATATCCAGGTTAGCTTCTATTATTTTTTGGTTTATTTCGTTGCATTTTGTTTCTTTGTAGATGATCTTAGGTTTGCCTCTTTAATGATTTTAATGGTGTTTTTTTACAATACTATATAACTTCATTTTACCAGCTCATTCCGTTTACAATATGCTGGTTCTTTTATTTAGAGTTAAACACAAGATTCATTGTTTTGTTCCCTAAAAATAGTCTTCTTTTATTGTTGTGTGCAGAATATCCAATTTTTGTATATTTTCACATTATGCACTCATCTGTCTATGCTCTTTGTGTTTCCACCATCTCAGCATATTGGTGATGATATTGCTTTTGTTGGAAAGGACATCTGGAATTTGAAGACATATATGGTTGAATATGAATTCACATCTGTAAGTTAATATGTTTTGCCACTGAGAACCTCAATCCTTTTTATCTAACATTAGGTTTATGGTTGAATTTGAAATCGCATTGGTAAAATGTCTATACTTGAACATTCTTTGTTTTGATCAAGCATATATGAATGTGAAGTTTTCATGTATTTTTCAATGAAGCAATTATGTGTGTCATGTGTGTTTGGCGTGACATGTAGAACTGATAACTGCTTTGTTTATATATGCGTGTCATTGATTTCTTCACACCTAAGTAATCCATATATTTCATCCAGTGGACATTTGGTTGCAATTTTGTTACAATGTAGTTTCTTTTTAGTATGCTCCAGGGTTATTTTTACATATAGTTTCATCGCCTGCTTATAGGTAAACACTTTGTATAGACACCATCGGTTTAAATTTATCAAAAGTTGGCCTTATAACAGTTTCATAGCTTTGCTTTGTATGCTGGATACCAAGGCAATAATCCAATTTATCACTCATTGTTCATTCTTCTTTTTATTCCAAACTATATTTTCACTGCTAATGTAGACAAGAAGTGTGACATTATTTGCTAATTTGCTAGGACAAGGCAAGGCTTCCATTCCAACATGTTTTGCCAAAGAGTATGGTGTTGCCCTTGACGACTACGTACTGTTGCGTGATCCGAAGCGAAATGTCACCATTGTTCAGGTTGAAAAGAAGAATGGGAAAGTTTACCTTACATTATAACTTTGTTTTTGCCAATATCATTGTGATGAGAGGAAAAAAATTCGGTTTATCTTTTGTATTTTCAACGTTCTGTTTGTACGTTTTTAAAACACACTAAATAGCAAAACTCCAATTTCACAGTTTCTCTTATTGTGAAGGAAAATATCGATAAGTAAGGATCATTTTAATGAATTTTACATCATGCTTTGGTTCAAGTTTGAACTAAATGTTTGACATATGATTCTTGATTATTATTCCAGAAATACCGACTTCATATGCGGAGAGTTCCAGCTGCAAGTGGTACTGGTCACTCTGTTGTAGTTCTTGGAGGTTTATGGATGCCTCAAGAACAATACAATGACTCTTCCAAAGGTGATAGCATGGAAAACGATGATGATGAAAAATCTGAGAATTATAGGATACACTACTTCGAACTAAAGATGATAATGTATGCCAAGAAATGTGTAAATTTTGACGTCAAATGGCATTACATTATATTCAAGTAAGGCTTTGTTTACCCTTTGATTTGTAATGTTTGATTGTATTCTAGGAGAATTTGATTGGACTTGGATTCTTTGGTAATTGGTAGATCTCATCTGTGTGTCTGATTGACGTTTAGTTCTATAAATGGATTTGTTATGTTCCACTTCAATTGTTGTTTATTAGTTTCAGTCTCAGAGTTTCAGCCCTTCTCAACAATCATTGAGTTGATCTTATTTATTTTTTAAATGTTAGTAGTAATGAATTATCACATATAATCACAACTTTGGAATAGGCTTACTAACCTTTTAATAGGTTTTTCTCAACACAAAAAATCTTTTAATTGGTTAATATAAGTTAATCAATTGTATATCAAGTGTGAGTTAGAAGTCCTACATCGGTTTAAAAAGTGTAGGTTGAACACTTTATAAGTGCGATTAAACCCTTCGTCTTAAGGTTTTAGATAACTGTGTGTCTATCTCATTTGTCTGGTTGCTCTTATCTAATGTGGGTGGTCCCTCGGAATCCTCTCGTGACACAACATAATGAAAACACAAGAGACATTGAGTTGTGGAGCTATGATATGTAGTCGTGACATGAACTAGAATACACTTGCATGTTATAGAAGCAATTTAAAATTGACAACATGAAACTTGGCATACTGTTCATAAAATATTGGACGCTTTTCTTCTCATAAGGAGTCCTGTACTATGAAAAAGGCTCTAATTCTAATCATTTTAAAATGCTTTAGTACACGTTCCAAGGGTTAGCAAATCAAGTTATAGGGAAATTAAGCTCCACTTAATTTGTTTCAATCTCTTTTGTGCAAAAATGTGTGTATGATTAAAATATAGAGATGACGAACAAAATGTGCACCAAGATAACTAGACTTATATACTGTATATTAAGATTGTTGAATTTTGTTTTATGCTAAAGCTCTAACACAGATGTTGTTTTGGTTTCTGCTATTATAGTTGAGAAGAACAAATTCATTATTTTGGTGATTGAGTTTTGGGTGGTGCTAAAGGTCTAACACAATTACTGTTTTTGCTTCAGTCATTCCCGTCTTAAAAATCTATATCTATTTTATTTTGGAATATGATTTCATACTTTTAGTATTTGGAATAATTGCTGGCATCTATTTCTGAATTCAATTGGGTCATTAGGTATAACATATTGCAAATCAAATCATATTCTCAAAGTTAGAATAGGTTGTGTTATTAGAAAAATTATGCATGATGTTAAATTTTATAATTTTTCTATTATATTCTGTAGCATTTCCCTAATCACATCTCAAAGAGCATATTGAAAAGAAAGTATCTTCGCATGAAACTCGAAGATGTCGAAACTCACAAGATTTACAAATGTAAAATAAGGACTGCCGGAAGAAGGAATACTGAAAAGTCTATGTGTGGTGAATGGCATAAATTTGTCATCGATAGGGGTTTGAAAAAAGATGACAAATTGATTTTTGACTTGGAGAATCCACCAACAAAGATGTGGGTTGAGCATGTACGCATCCACTAGCAAGTTTTTTGTAAATGAAATTTTCCGATTATGAAGTTGTTTTAGCTATAATCTCATGAATGCATGCTGCAAAAGCAATATTTTGTTATTTCGGTTACAATTTAAAGTTAAATGACTTAGACAATTTTATGTTAACATGGTTGATAGTTTCCCATTTTCCATTTATTACTCGTGACAAGTCGTCTTCATCTATTATAGTCTATAAATATCTGTTATTTCGCAGTTTATCCATCCAATATAATATTTTTCCCAAAAGCATAAACATTATAAGCAATCATTCATGAGAACAAAATATTACATATTGAAAGTAGGGGGTGGATCATGGTTTATGGTAGACCTATCTAGGATTTGATATGTTATGGATCATGGTTTATTATATTTATATGCATGTAATATCTATATTTGGAATCAGTTTACTTTTAAGCGTATTAACAAATATGTGTTTGCCAACAAAATTAACCGAAAAAAGCAATCCACCCCGTGCGAAGCACGGGTTTGTAACTAGTTTTCAGTAGAAAATTATTTGGTTTAAATCTGAATGTTTTTACACTATAGGTTTGTAGAAGAATCTCTCAAGTGGAAGTTTCGTATTATCAACATAGTGTATCTTTTATTGGAAGTTAGTTTATTCATCGATAGCGTAATGTAGGTTGTTGTCGTAAACTTGTACTCACAACTAGTAACAAGCTTTTAAATTATTCCCTCCGTCTCACGATATTAGTCATTTAAGGTTTGTGCACGATAATTAAGGAAATGATTAATTGTGTTGATTTCAATGGTAAAATTAGTAGCATTTACTAAAATACCTTCATTAATTGTAGTTAGTGGAGTAGTTAAGTTGGATGATATTCAATAAATAAGGGTACAATAGTGGAAAAAAGTAATAAATGTTGCATTGGTATTGTAAAGTGACAATTATTTTGAGAAAAAGAAAAAATGCTAAAGAGACAATAATTATGAGACGGAGGGAGTAGAAAGGTTTCTAGTTAAAGTAACAAGCATCCTCTGAAAGATAAAAACAAGTGATTAGAATTGAGATTTAGTCCACAAAAAATGTGTTTGGGTAAGGGATATATGATGAGTTCGAGTTTGTTTTATTTATCTATATTTCATTATGAAAAAGAAAAACATAGACATATCTGATAATCTAGATTCTAGATTAATAAATCTCATTAGTTGGGTTGAGTGTCCCACTAATCTATCACTCGTACATATTTATCTCATAAATAAACTATAAATAATAGGAAGATGAATGTGGCAAACCCTTCGTCGTTATACTCATTGCACACACATCCCACAATTCTAGATTATATTTAACAAAAGCTCTTGCATATCTTATATGTTGACTTTTAATTATCTGCTTAGGTATCAGAGCACAAGATTCCAGCTTGGGAATCATCTAATCTAATGGAATAAAAAGCTTTTGCATTTGGATTGCCCAGTTCCGAATCAAAAGTACTATAAGCTTTGGGGATAAAAGAATCGAATAGGCATAAATTCTCTATAGATGGGATAGGGATATTTGTATCTGTCAGTCAAAGTTGCAAAGCTTTGCCAGAGAATAAGAACTGAGCTATCGTATATTGATAACTATAAATGCTAAGGTGAATCACCCCAAGAGAAGAACAAATATAGACTATGATTGGGAAGGGATAGTAACCTACTCCCTCCGGTCACATTTATAAACAAAAAAGCACTTTTTAGATTCATTTAATACTTAATGTATTTGGTCAATATATAGACCAAATACATTATGTATTCAATGAACCTAAAAAATACATTTTTGCTTATAAATGTGACCGGAGGGAGTATGAATTACTGATGAATACTTAAAAAAAATGATGAATATAATACTAGAAACAAAGATTACAAAGAGAAATCAAAAAACTTTTGGTGACCATTTTTTGAATTACTACATTTAGCTTCAAAAACATGGAAACAAACCCATCTTTTTCTTCGTCTATTTCCACCACCATCTCCCCATGGTTTTCTTGTTTTCTAGCTCATCTAGAATGTACTTCATCGTACAAGAGAAGGAATAACAGTACATATATAATCCTCGTAAGTCGTAACCATGTAAACAAAGGGACAGCATCAAAAGAAATCTGGGCCAAATACTGCACATCAGCAGCCATCTAGGAAGCATGAGCAGCAAAATTTGCAAACCCGTGAAATTATTTACAACGCAAAAAGCTTAACAACTTTAAGTAGAAAATATCTATCTTAAATGATCAAGACAGACATCATAAAGGGAAGCATGTGATGCTACTTTACTACGGTAATGCAATTCATTTCTTTAATCAGCATGCAAATGGCATGGGCTGCTGCTAACAATCAAAAGAAAAAGGTTTCCATCTGCCTGGTGAAAAGTGCCATAAAAACTGCTATAATTTTGCTTTCGGCTGACAAAATTTGGGCATAGTTTTTTTGTCAAAAACTATGTTAATTTTCTTAAAATGAAGTGAGAAAGTTATACACTAAAAGCGGTTTCGAAATTCTGAAATAACCATCTTAACATTTGAAATCACTTGAAAAATTGGAAATGTCATCTTAATCCAATCAATACTACCTTCTCTTGTAGACTTGAAAGTGTACACATTTATGTGAATTGAACCCATTAATTAGAAAAGTTCACCGTGTAATTAGAAAAGTTCATGGGAAAGGGCAATAGTTCCCCGCCATGGGAAAGTAAATTTTAGCCACTAGATTAAGTTATGAACACTGTTTTATGGTACACTCTTAACACAACATTATCAATTTCACTATCTTCCTTTATCATCTCTCTTCTTCAATGTCACATTCAATCTTCAACCAACAACATAAAAACTCAACAATTCCAAAAATTAAAATCTCTTCAAACTCTTCTTCATCTATGATCCGGAAATCAAATTAAAATTAAACAACTCAGACAAACAAGGTCAGATCTCAAAAAAGGAAAAAGTCTAGAAAATGAAAAATTTGGAAAATGAAAATAGATCAGCTAATGATATTGAATTATTGTTAGTCTGAAAAGAACAGCAACCTTTTTGAGTATGAACTACCCAGAAACCGAACACATAGTGCAGCCACCGAAGTTTGATAACCCAATTGCAAAAAAATGAAACTTTATAAATATATATATCATCATCTTGGTGTTGGTATGAAATTCAACTATGTGTGTAAAAACGAAAAACACATAAATTTGTCACTGGAATTTTTGGCCATAATCAAGAAAGGAAAAAAAAAATCATAGACCGTGAACTTGAAGTTGCTGGAATGCTGGTGGTGGAGGGGCATGGAGGAGAGAGAATGGTGATGAAAGATAGTGTAGGGAAAAATATAGTGTTGAGAGAGTATGATAAAAGTGTGGTCTTCATTTGATCTAATAGTTAACATTTACTTTCCCATGGTGGGGAACTATTGCCCTTTCCCATGTTAAATGCCACCCATACCTTGACCTTGGAATCTAGCATCAAAATTAACCGAAGAGAGTCCAACATTTTTGGATAATTATAATACAAACAACAGCAGAGAACAATAGAATACTGATTGCATAGTTATCCCTTATCATGTTAACTCTTTAATACCATCAGCCTAACCAAAAACATGCTAAAATAAACAAACAAAGTGTATTAAAAACGAAAGCAACTAACATAAGCCAGACCAATCTATGACCCAACTATTCAATACAGAATGTCCTCCAACTCTTGTTTCCTAAGTTCTTGAAACCTTTCCAAATATATGAAGATTAAAGTATGTAAGGCATTAACATATATCCTCAAAAACATATACATAAGAATCAGAGCATGCCACTCAAAATCCAACTGAACGACAGTAACAAAGACTTGTGTTTCAGTTCCTAATTTTATAAATGAAAAAGATGTGTACACGAGAAAACCAATCAAAAATTTCTAACAGCTAACAAAGAGATTATGAATATAGCAGGGCTCAAAAAAATTCAGTTTTTATATACACAAAACACCACTTCTCGGACGAGGTAGGACAAGTAGAGGTTCCTGAATGTCAAGGAATCCAATTTTCATCCACCTCTTTCATACCAGCAGCTGATCAAGCAGTCCTCACCCTTTCATATTTTATCCACAACTTAATGGACCACATTGCTCTAAATGAAAATGACAACAGGATATTATCACTATGAGTTTCCCTACATGTTCTGATGCTATTTTTGCCCCTCAACTCTACCATTTTCATTGAACATCCCATAAATACGCCGCAAGTGTTCTCAGCCATAATGCCACTGAATTTCAAAATGAGACAGCACAGAACAAACACCCAACAACACAGACAAATTCCATCTGAATAATAATACTCAAACAAGCACAAGAAAATAAAATCAACAATGGATATCCAACATTACTAATCAATCAATCATTCAACCAATGATTCAATATGTGGATTGCATTATTTGGAACAAAAATCAGTCTTATCCAACAAACTCTTCAACATAGAATGAGTAAATTTAGGATCATTAGGGTCACAACTAGGTGACCCATTAGGGTTTTCCAATACATTGGGACGCGAAAAACAAAACTTGCAACCAAATCCATTTCGAGTTGTTCTATAAATAGCATCATCACCTTGAATAATCACCACCTTACCTTTGCTACTCACATTTACATTCCCAGAAAAATACGGTGTTGCTGTTGTTGATGATGACGAGGATGAAAGAAGATGCTTTTTGGTTCTAACTCTACGAATTTGATTCTTGGCTTTTGAAAATTGATTAAGTACCAACCGTTTTCCAAAATCAAATTTTGTACGGTGCTTCTTCTTCTTCTTTCCAGTTGCATCTTCTTCGTCTTGTTCGTCATCACCGTCGCTACCTCCTCTTTGGTAACCGTTTCGATTGGAGATCTCTTCATCAGAAGAAGCAGACATGAATTCGAATTGAAACCGCGTTTTTGTGACCTAATGAAAAGGGGATTCATAAATTAATAAAAGAATTTCGAAGAAATTAGGTTAGGAAAATGAATTGGGGAAAATTGAATTTGATGGAAACGATAAAGGAAGAAAGGAACGTAGTTGAATTGGGGAAGAGCGAGAAGTTACTCTTCAAAGGCAACTAAACTAAACCAAACTATTAGGGTGGAACCTACGTTACCCTCTTATGATTTGAGGGTATTTACCCTTCATGATATCAACTAATCAAATTGAACAATGTGTATACTCTATTAACTAAATCAAATACGGAAAGATTTTTTACATATTATTTGTTATTTGCATTTTTACCCCATATTCAATTAATGTGATTTTATTTTGGGTTAATTATGTTTTTGGTCCCTACAAAATTGTGACCTTGTAAGTTTAGTCCTTACTTAATTTTAATAGCATTTTTAATCCCTACAAAAAATTTCTGCACTCAATATTAGTCCTTACTCAATCCAAATTTGTTTAATTTATGCTTAAACTTTTAAGTTTTTCAACAATTTTTTACAGGCGTGTTAAGAACATTATTAAAAGGTCCTCCGAAAAAAATATCGCAAAAATTTGATTTCTACGTCCATATTTTTGTTACTTATATCTTAAACTTTTGTCGTTTTAAAAAATTCATGTTTAATTTATTTCATGTTAAAAAATTATAGATTTTAGTAAATGAACCTTTCATAGTGTTCTAAACTTGTATAAAAAAAATCGTTAAAAAATTTAAGAGTTTAAGGATAATTAAATAAAATTTATTTTAACAGGGACTAAAATTATAAGTAAATTTTTTTTTGTAGGGATTAAAAATGCTATTAAAATTAAGTAAGGACTAAACTTACAAGGTCACAATTTTGTAGGGACCAAAAACATAATTAACCCTTTTATTTTTCCAATCAAAAAATTTGATGAGATATTTTATTTCCACATTTCAATTGTTTAGACAAATTTTGTTTTTCTCTTTTCTTTAATGTTTTTTTTCAAATTTTTATTTTTCTACAATTTTTTTTGCACCATATCTTTTTTTTTAAAGTTTGGATCCGAAAACGTTATTTTTTTCTGACATCAATTATATTTTTTTTTAAGCAAAAGAAAATATAATAAATAAAAAAGAAAAGATACAAAGACTGAGGGGACATAGAACCTGACCCAGGAAAACCCAAATGGGGAATACATCGTGATATAACAGTCCAAGTGGATCTACTCTAATCTATCCTAATAAAAATTCACTAATCACATGAGCAACCCAGCGAACCCGCGTACGGGCGCGAAACTAAGTTACAAAAAAAGAATGAAAAGTGAACATTGCATAGAACAGTTAGAGTGTAAATATGGCGAACGGATTGACCGCCAACACGGTAACAAAATCCAAGTGCCAACAGCTCCCTGAACAACAGCAAGCAAAATAAGCTCTTTCGAGCAAGCAACGCGTAAGAACACAGATCGAGGGATGAGTCCAAAACGTCAACAGACCCTTTCGGGTTAACCAAACCAGACCCTTTCGGGTTTTTTTGTAACAGACCCTTTCGGGTTTACGAAACCGAACCACCGCAAAACAAGGCCTCATCTCCTGTCCACCCAATCTCTGAAACAGCAAGATCACATAACAAACAATACGAACAAAAGAAAACAACACACAGTACAGCCACAAAACAAAACGAAAAAGAACAGCATAAAAATCCTTAGACCACCGGTGTGAAGGCGGCGAATCGGAAGCCAAAGAAATCTGCAGATCTCAACAGATCTGAAAAGAACCAGAAATCAAAAGCCTTGAATGGAGAGGATGACCGGAACGAGAAAGAAACCGATCGACGAACCAGCAAAACCCACGGACTGCCACCCAAAGAACCGCCAACCAACACCAGAAAAGGAATCTGATTCAGCTCATCCTAACAACAACCAAGTCACGGCGACACCAGCAAGCAACGGCGCGTGAACAGTGAAGGGGACAAGAGAGAACCGGTGGAAAGGAGAGAAAGGGTGGTGCGGAGAAACAGCATCTCATGGAGGAATCTGACATCAATTATATATTTTTTTCTTAATTAGATTATTATATATTATCATATGCTTTTTTTTAGGAAATATTATCATATGCTTGTATCTATCAATATTAGTCTAAACATTATCTTATTTTATCTATAAGATGACCAAATATTTTTAACTTAAACAAATATTTTTTTGACAAGTTATAAAAAACAAAGACTTGTTTTCATTCTTGAGAAAAATTATAAGACCTAATTTAGTCTCTAAAAAATATATAATTCACTTTTATATTTTCAGAAATATAAAGAGATACAACTTAGTCTCTACTTTCTTTAATTTTTTTATCGATGAAAGAAAGATAAAGGAAACAAAATAAGATACTAGCCATTTTTTTAAAAGATACTAGTAATTATTTAGTATTATAGTATAAGAGAAAATTAAATAAAATCATGATAGGAAAGACATGTGTATTTATAAAATAGAATAAATATATTTAAACAAAAATTAGATACGATAAAAATAAAAAAAATAATTATTTCATTACAATAAATATAAAATATATTCTTTAACAATTTTCAAAATATATCATCCAATTCAGGGGAAGTCAACCATTTTTCAGTCAATGTGATAACCACAATTTTGATTAATCTCTATTTAAGTCTCATTGTTGCTCATACATTCAAGAATAATTTTCAAATCATCGTCAAAAAAGGAACAAGCCACATTTCGACTAATCACGAGTTAAGTCTCATTATAGTTCGTCTCATGTACAAGTAAGGTCAAACCATTGACATAAAATAACTAACAACAGTTCGATCAAAAACGAGTTAAGTCATACAATAGTTAATCTGATTCAGAAGAAAGCTCAAACATTTGTTAGAAGAGTAAGACTAGCAACACTCTCTTTTGAACACTCTCCCTAATACTCACTCTCTTATTGGTTTAAATCATTGTGGGTCTACACTTTGAAAATTGAACCCCCCACAAAGTGGAGGAACATACATTGATTTCATCCAATAAATAAATAAGTGTTAACCACAGCTCGAGTAATCGCGAAGGCTCGCTATAGTTCATCTGATTCATAAAAAAGGTTTAACCTAGATTATAAAATGATATGACCATATTTTAATGAGTAAACTACACTCATCTACCTTGAAGGATGCTTGAATTACACTACACTCCCCTCTTATGTTAAATATACACTCCCCCCACCTCTTATGCAAAACATATTAGAAAACATTTCACATTTAAAATGTATTTTATGTTCTAAGTTATAAAATTAATAACAAAATATTTAAATTTAATCATCATTGACACTTAAATTACAAAGAAATGAATTGTTTTTTCTTCATAAATGGTGTTTTCAAATTTGTAGATATTGTAAAAAATATTTATTTATGTTAAAATATATTAAAGTGTAGTGCATTTAATTATTAAGGGAGGGGATTGTAATTCAAGCATCTCATGGGGGTATAAGTTTTATTTTTCAACGGAGAAAAGTGTATATTTTAACTCAAGAGGAGAGGGGAGTGTAATTCAAACTTCTTTTAGAGGATGAGAGTGTAATTTGCTCTATTTTAATTGATCGCATGTTGAGTTTCATTTTGGGTTATATGATGCAGAAGAAAGGTTGAACCTTTGCAAAAAATAAAATCACAATTTAACTAATAAAGAGTTAAAGCTCATTATAGTTCGTTTGATCCATACGAACGAATCATTATAGTTCATTCATCTGATAAAAAGTTAAGTCTCACTGTTGTTAAGTCTCACTATTGTTATATCTGCAATTTGGTAGAAAGGTTGAACCTTTGTCGGCGAATGAAAAAACCATCGTTCGGCTAATTAAAGGATATAATCATTGTAGTACGACGTAATCGTGAGAATCCATTAATTATAAGAACACTATTCTTAAAGAATCCTCAGTTAAGGTTCATTGTGAAGTGGTATAACATTAAAGCGTAAAGATCATTATGTGGGTATACTGATGATCACGTCTCACAGATCATGGTCTAATTTGATTCTCTCCGATTTTAATTTCGATGGTCTAATTTGACTTATTCAAAACAAAACAAAAAACAAAACAAAAAAGTATATTTCAAAAAAAATTAAAATTAAACTTATTGAATTAATTATTTCATAGTTAAAATTTAAATTAAATTACGATGCTAAAATATAAAAAGTGATAACTAGTTAAACATTATTTAATAATTTGGATCCAAAGATAATTTGGTGATATTTCTATGCTAAATAAAAAATAAATTTTTGAAAATAAAAATCATAGTAAAATAAAATTAACAAGGGAGCGACACATGTACATAAAAAATATAAATACTCGATTACTTTTTATTGAAAATATAAAAAATATAAATTAACAAAAGAAACTAAAAGCATAACAAAATTTGTATATTTATTATAAAATACACAAGTTCCGATACAATTTTACTATTTCAAACTTCTTAATATATGCAAGTTTAACATGTGCAAACTTGTACACGGTAAAAAAAATCAATATAACAAAAATCGAGTTCTATGATTTTAGAAATTTAGGTATTTTAAAATAATTTTATTAACAAAAAAGTGTTTTAAATTCATTAATTGCATAACGTTTAGACCAATATCTTTTTTATTCTAATCAAAGAAAATAATTTTTAGACTAATATATTCTATCTTAGGAAAATATAATGTTTATTTTTTTTTTGAAATATATAACGTTAGTTTTTTGACATGATGCATAAACATTATATATTTAAAAAAAAAGATTTTGTGAATTTGTGAGAGAAGAAGAACCAAGATTGAAAAAACACTAAGACATAGTGTAAAAAAAATTCTAAAAAAAAATGGTGCAAAAAAATTTGCAGAAAAAGAAGAGATGAAACAAAAAAATAGTAAAAAAAATAAAATAAAATATGCTTAAACAATTGAAATGAGGTAAGGAAAGATTTGATTAGATTTTTTTATTTAAAACATAAAAACTCATTAATTGAATGTGGGGTGAATATGTAAATAACAAAAATATATTCAAAATATGTAAAATGTAATTGTATGTTTGACTTTATTTAATGTAGTTCATATTGTTCATTTTAATTGGTCCACGTCAGCAGAGGGTATTTACCCACTAATTTGGAGAGGGTAATCTAGAAAAAACCAACTGTTACGCATTATTATCGTTCTCTTCTGTTCAAATAACACTCCACGTATTAGCTGGCAACTTCGTCTTTTCATTCCTTCATTCAGTTTTTGTTTTTTTGTTTTTTATAATTATTATCGCATGGAATTAATCTTTTAAAATATTTGGATATACACATAAATGATGAATAATTAAAGAAAAAAATTTAAGTTAAGAGACTAAAGTATAATTTTGTCTTTAATTTTTTTTAGAAAGCTAAATACTACAAAACAAATATTTTTTTAGTAAAATGAACTTATATATACTCCGATCACAGTCATAAACAAATATTGTTTTTTGGGATATGCTAACAAGTGGTTTAAAGACACTTGTTATGGAACTTCAAAGTAGTATGTTTGCATTTGATTTAACAATATCTTGACTTTTAGAAAGTTAAATTCATCATTTTTTACCATTTTTTTAATACAATATTTCTATTTTTTTAATACAATATTTTCTATTTTTCTCGTTTTTTCATAATCATTGAATAAGTGATGTATATTGACTATAATATTATTATGATACATCAGTTATTTAATGAATTAAAAAAAGAATAATTGTTTATAAATGTAATCTCAAAAGTAAGCTATAAACTTTAAACTCAAATATGTAGCTTGTCAAAGACACAAGTCATAACACGAACTATCTTTTTAAACTACTTAATAGAGACAACATTTATGCTTCACATGATGATACAATAACAATGCCGCACTCCATATGTGCTCATATGAGACATTTCTCCACACACCGTAAGAGATGAACATATTTAAGTTGATTTTTAGTTCGGATGAAAATTCATTTCAAAATTAAACTTTAATTGTATCAATTTTATTCCTTAATTACTTCCTTACATCCGACAACGATTCAATTCACCGTTAAACATGTGAATTCCATGTTGAACATGTCAATCATATTTATTTTGTGAGAGAAAAAACACATCTTATTACTTCAACAACACAATGTGTTTTATCTCCAACCACCCTTAAATTTCCATCTAAATCATGTTCATGTTGTATTTTTTTAAGAATTAATACGTTAATTGTTTACTTTACATTGCATTTATTTCATTTTCAATTTATATATATATATATATATATATATATAATAATAATAATAATAATAATAATAATAATAATAATAATAATAATAAAGCAAGGTTAGTTTTTTTTGGCAATTATGCCATTTGTCATGCTATGGTTAATTCCTTCCAACATACTCTTCTCTAATATTTGCCAAAAGGGGAAACTATCAGCCTAATTTACTAATAATTCTATTTACTACTCCCTCCGTTTCAAAATGAGTTTCACTTTAGTCAAAAAAAATTGTTTTAAAATGAATGTCGTTTTACATTTCCAATAAAACTTTAATTTTTTTCTTCCAACTTTACCCTCTCAAACTTTTCTCTCACAATTTTCAATGCAACTTTAAGTTTGTCTTTTTATAATAAAGTAAGGACAGTTTAGTAAAAGTGTTATATTCAATGATTATTTCATTCCATTTCTTAATATGTGTGTCAAAGCCTAAAGGGGAGTATTTGATTAAATTAAATTTTTGAAATCATGTAACAAAACAATAATGACCGCTGCAATTTTTCCAATGACCCCATTAACGTATTGTCAATTTTTCTCATCTCTCATTGGCTTATTAGTATTGATTTTTTATTTTTAAAATTTTCTCCTATTAAACTCAATGCATTTTTTATGTGATTTTCCACTTGCCGATGAACATTGGAATTGCACTTGCTAACAATGACTTTAGGTTTTCTCATTTCCACATTTAAGGCTCAACGGGTTCCAAGGCCCCAACTTCTGTCATTTTATTTTTAATATAAAAATGACAATCTTCAACAATTTTGAATTCTAAAATCTGCTCCTCCTATGTTCTTCTGCACCTCTTCTATACGCTTTCTCCTTTTGTTCTGTCCCTATTCCTTTGAGCGGCCGTTGTGTGAGTCAGTTCTCTGGTTTGGTTGTCCGGTGGTTCTCAACTCTTGCTCTCTCAGTGTCCTTTAGTTTTTGTTTCTTTAAATAACCCTGAACTTGCTAACTTCTTAATCGTATCCTTTGTTTTCTCTTAATTTTTATTTTGCAGGTTGTTGTATTTATATTCTCCTTCTACATTTCTTCTTTATGCTCTTTGTTCCTTCTAGGCTCCTAAACCTATTTGCTCAGGATCTATTTTGTTGACATTAAGAATTATATTTAGCCTACATATTCAACAATCTAAAATTTTCTATCTTCATCCTGTTGAAGGCTGAAAAAAGGTTCTATGCCACCAAGGGAAATCATTGCCACTACATTAGAATCCAATGTTTATATTAGCTTTGATTCTCTTTCCAAGCTGTTCACTGATTTTTAGTTAGTTGATATAAGAATATTGAGCTATGGGGTGATCGAAATGTATTATTATGACTATAAGGTATTGATGCATGTATTGTATAGTAACTCAAATATCATTTTATTAATATATTGAATTGATAAATCTAGATAGTAGAGTTTAAAATTGCTCCATGAGAATTTACTATGACACCACAATTTTTTATCATTCTGTGGATACAATATACAAGGTTAATCTCTTATCATTTCCACATTCCATTTTAGGTTTAGACTACTTTGGAGTTGTTGTTAATATTTGGCATTTCAAAGTACTCCTTTCATGACTATTAGTTGTTTTAAAACATATCAAGATAAACTTAATAAAAATATAGCTTTGGTAAATAAAAATATATATAGCTAAAAAAATATTATTTAAATAAAAACCAATTAACCAAGTGTTTAGGTCCAAATGGTTGACAAGATTCATCTAATGATGATTATTGGGGAGAACCTGACTTCAATTCGTAGATGAAACAAATCTTGGCCGTACTATACGTACATCCTAACAAAACTAAGATTATTAA
Source organism: Medicago sativa (assembly GCF_051527215.1). Taxonomy (NCBI): domain Eukaryota; kingdom Viridiplantae; phylum Streptophyta; class Magnoliopsida; order Fabales; family Fabaceae; genus Medicago; species Medicago sativa. The sequence goes on along the minus strand of NC_140755.1, from coordinate 86,509,520 downwards.
GACCTCCTTTCAGGTGAACCGGATGATTAACATAAAAAAAATAAAAAATTAAGATGAGTTTTGAACCATCTTTTACAACTTTCTTAATGTACTATTTTTTCCCATGCACCAAGAAACTAAGACTTCTTTCCATATATGAACAGGAAGATTAACATAAAAAAAATCAATTTTTAAGATGAGTTTTGAACCATCTTTTACCAATTTCTTAATGTACTATTTTTTTTTCCATGGACCGAGAGAAGCTTTTCTTCTCCGATTATTGTGTTATTTTTTTGGCTAAAATATGGTTTTGATCCCTGCAAAATAGGCCAGTTTTGGTTTTAGTCCCTGCAAATTTTTTTTATAGTTTTTGGTCCCTGCAAAAATATGTCAGTTTTTGTTTTAGTCCCTGCAAAATTTTTTTATAGCTTTTGGTCTCTGCAAAAATAGGTCAGTTTTGGTTTTAGTCCCTGCAATTTTTTTTTTATAGTTTTTGGTCCCTGCAAAATTATGCCAGTTTTGCTTTTAGTCCCTGCAAATCTTTTATAAATTTTTTTATAAATTAAAAAATTCTGGAAAATTGAAAAATTAATAAAAAAATTCTGGAAAAATTAAAAATTATTAAAAATTGAAAAAAATATTAAAAAATTTCTGGAAAATCGAAAAATTAATAAAAAAATTTAAAAATTCTGGAAAAATTAAAAATTAATAAAAAATTGAAAAAAAATATTAAAAAATTCTGGAAAAATGAAAAATCAATAAAAAATTGAAAAAAATAATAAAAAATTGAAAAAAATATAAAAAAATTCTGGAAAATTGAAAAATTAATAAAAATGAAAAAAAAAGGAAAAAATTAAAAAAATCTGGAAAAAATAAAAAAGATTAAAAAATTCTGGAAAAAATGAAATTTTCAAAATTTTAAATTTTAATGAAATTCTGGAAAATAAATTTTAATGAAATTTAAAATTTTCGAAAATAAAAATGAAATTCTTGAAAAATGAAATTTTAATGAAAAATTTTCGAAATTTTCATTAGTATTTTTTCCGGGAATTTTTGTGTATTTATAAAGCGGGAACTTTTGGGTATTTATAAACCGAGAATAAGGGAAAAATACACTGAAAAAACCTAAGCTCGACATATATACTAATCAGAATATTTTTTATTTTCCAGAATTTTTTCATTATTTTTCATTTAAATAGATTATTTTATTTTTTTAATCATTTTTTATTTTTATTAATTTTTCCAGATTTTTTTAATTTTTTCCGTTTTTTTCAATATTTTTCATTTTTATTAATTTTTCAATTTTCCATAATTTTTTAATATTTTTTTTCAATTTTTTTATTGATTTTTCATTTTTCCAGAATTTTTTAATATTTTTTTATTAATTTTTAATTTTTCCAGAATTTTTTTAAATTTTTTTATTAATTTTTCGATTTTCCAGAATTTTTTTAATTTTTTTATTAATTTTTCAATTTTCCAGAATTTTTTAATTTATAAAAAAATTTAGGGTTAATTAAGTTTTTAGTCCCTATAAATATTCACAGTTTTGTTTTTAGTCCCTACAAAATAAAATCACACATTTTAGTTCCTGTGACATTTTTCATAAGCATTTAAGGGACTAAAAATGCTGATGGAAAAATTTTATAGGGACTAAAAATGTTGATTGAAAATTTTATAGGGACTAAAAATGTTGATGAAAGATTTTATAGGGACTAAAAAGTGTGATTTTATTTTGTAGGGACTAAAAACAAAATTTTGAATATTTATAAGGACCATTTACTTAATTAACCCAAAAATTTATAAAAGATTTGCAGGGACTAAAAGCAAAACTGGCATAATTTTGCAGGGATCAAAAACTATAAAAAAAAAATTGCAGAGACTAAAACCAAAACTGACCTATTTTTGCAGGGACCAAAAGCTATAAAAAAAAATTTGCAGGGACTAAAACCAAAACTGACCTATTTTTGCAGGGACCAAAAGCTATAAAAAAATTTTGCAGGGACTAAAACCAAAACTGGCCTATTTTGCAGGGATCAAAACCATATTTTAGCCTATTTTTTTTCCGTGTTTATAGTATTCTCATAATCTTAATTTAAACAAAATTTTCGTGCACGGGTATCCACACTAGTGTATACTCCCTCCGTCCCAAAATATAAGCAAAAATTAGTCAACAAAAGTTAATGTATTTGGTTCAAAATTTGTACCAAATATATTAACTTTTGCTGACCAATTTTTGCTTATATTTTGGGACAGAGGGAGTATATATATGGGTTTTGCTAGAAGACACATTTTATGAAAGTGTCTTTTAACATAATTATAACTAAAAAGTAGATATCACACCTTGAGGTGCGCCTTGCTAAAAGACACCTCTAAAGGGTGTCTTCTAGCAAAACTATATATATATATATAGGGGTTTGCTACAATAGACCCACATCATTTTGTGAAGGTCCATTTTAGCATCATGCACCTTTTCATTTGGACCAAAAACCCATTTTTTTTGCTTTTTGAAACAAGGCTTAAATGCAGTTTTGCTCCCCTATTTTGACTAAAACTAGATTTTACCCCCCTATTTCAAAACTCGGAATTTCACCCCCCCCCCCCCCCCCCAATTTAATGTTTTTCGGAATTTTGCCCCCCCAATTTTAAAAATCAGAATTTTACCCCCATTGAATATTTTTCAGGAGATGGCTGATGTGTAGGTGCTGATGTGGCTTAAAATAATAAGGTTTAAATGTGTAATTGGTCCCTGCACTTTCAACAGATTTTGGCATTGGTCCCTGCACTTTTTTTTGTTTGACATTGGTCCCTGCACTTTGTAAAAATATTGGCATTGGTCCCTGCACTTTTTTTTGTTTGGCATTGGTCCTTGCACTTTGTAAAAATATTGGTATTGGTGCCACGTGGCATGAAATGATTGGGACCAATACCAATATTTTTCCAAAGTGCAGGGACCAATACCAATATTTTTACAAAGTGCAGGGACCAATGCCAAACAAAAAAAAGTACAGGGACCAATGCCAATATTTTTACAAAGTGCAGGGACCAATGCCAAACAAAAAAAAGTGCAGGGACCAATGCCAAAATCTGTTGAAAGTGCAGGGACCAATTACACATTTAAATCAAATAATAACAATGTTTTTTTTTTTGAAAGGAAAATAATAACAATGTTTTTTTTGAAGAAAAAATAATAACAATGATAAATTATAAAACTGATCAAAAACGTAACAACCATTAAATAATAACATTAAACTACACACCAAAATCAAAAACGTGTTTCAACCTTTCCCTTCCTCCTTCTCTTCGCGCATGCCCTAACCATCGCCGCCGTTCCCACTTCGTCATCGCCGTTTCCACTTCGTCCGTTCGCACTTCGTCATCGTCGTTCCCACTTTGTGATCGTTTTCTCTGTTCTCAGTTTTCGTCGTTCTCACTCTTTCCGTCGCCGCCGTTCAAATCTGAAAATGGAGAATCACGAAGTCATGATTCTTGGTTCAAGTTCAATGACGAAATTCAAGTATGCCTTTCTCATATTTGTCGCTGTTCTGTTCACAATATTAGATTATTCACCATCTAGGTTATGTTTTTGTTGTTGTTGTTGCTGTGCTGTTATGCTCTGTTCTGGGTTCATATTTGTTGATGTTCTTTTGTTGAGTGATTTTTGCTAATTGTGGATTGGGGTGTGTGTATTTTGTTCTGATTGTGTAGTTTATGTTTTTTTGTTCCATTACTGGGTTGTTTTTTGTGTGTAGATTTGATCAGTAAGATATTAAATTACTTTCATGCAATATTTTTCTCAAGTGGGAAGAATATTATGTCACGTGTGTGTTTTGTTAAGATTGTGCAACTTTATGTGTTTTGTTCCATTATGGAGATTTTTTTATTGCTTGTTGTGGTCCTTGTTTTTTTATTGCAATCCTTGTTTTTTTTGGGGAGTTTTTTATTGTTTGTTGTTGTCCTTGTCAGCAATGGGGAGTTTTTTATTGCTTGTTGTGGTCCAAATAAAATGTTTCTGATTATTGTCTTGTGTTGGTTTACTATGAGAATATTTATTGTCTTTTAGGGCTTGTGTGTTATACCCTAATTTTGGACCTAAAAATACTTGTTCAATTCCTCTTTTCTTGCATTTCAAGTCATTTGATATGTCTCTGATCAATTGCATCTTTCTCTGCATTTTATTTTCAATATTATTTGCAAAATTCATGTAAAAGGGTATTTTAGTCATTTCCTGCATTTAACTCATTTTTATCCTTGAAAATTGTTTGAGTCTTTTCATTTGATTTGAATGAGTCTCTGTTTCATTCTATGTCAAAATCCATTTCAAAATTCGCATTTGAAGTCATTTTGAGTCAGTTTTGCCCCTAGGGGCATTTTAGTCTTTTCATGTGTTAAAACCCTGTTTAAAATCCTAAAAATTGTCTCTGAGTCTTTTAATTCGCTTGTATAAACTCTTGCTTTAATCCCTTGTTAAAAAATCATTTTAAAATTGCATTTGAGTCATTTTTAGTCGTTTTAAGTCCCTAGGGGCGTTTTGGTCATTTCACATAAAAACTCCTGTCCGCTTCGTTGTTTTTAATCGTCTCGCTTTACGTTAATTTTCAATTTACTTTTTTCAATTCAATTTTAGTTTTAATTTCCATTTTGGTCCTTGTATTTTTGTTATTTGCATTTTAATCCTTTTTTAGTTTGTTAGAGTCCAAGTGCCATGTGTCCAAATGTTATTGGTTCTCAAGAGTTTGTTACAAGTCAAGTGCCACATGGCATTATTTCATTGGTTCAAGGCTTGCCATATCACCTATATATAAGTCAAACTCTTAGTCAAAATTTCACAACTAATCATTTCACAAAAAACTCCAAAAAAATTACAAAAGTTCATATTTATTTTTCTCTCAATTTTCCCTCTCCTCTAACCACCACTTTTCTCACCTCTAACTAACTCCACCACCATAACTAACTCCCTTCAACCTCCCTAACAACCTTTCTCCACCATTCAACCACCCTAACAACCTCCATCAACCACCACAAACCACCACCACCTTCATCACTCAACTCCAATAACCACCAATATTCATCACCAACATTCAATCCACAACAAATTCATCATCAACCTATCACTGTTCCCGAAATTCATCATCGAATCCATCGCCGAAATCACGCAATCACCATCAGCACAACCGCAAATCTTCGCCGGCGAACTCTACCCCTCCGTAACAAAATCAGCTTGGAGCGGTTATCAACACCCCAAAATCAGCACTATCCTTCGAATTCGCGGCAATCTTCGAAGTTTCGAATCAAAGTGGCGTCAACCACTGCGATTCGATCCGTTTCACGACGTCAAGTTCCAATCGTGAATGGTTGAAAAGAAGAGGAAATGGAAGCAGGCCGTAACAGTTCGAACCAGAAGAAGTGGATTGGAAGCTGAATCGCAACGGCAACGGAGTTCATGAAACAACAACTCGTAATCCAATTCAAGTTACGGGACGGAAGCAGATTGAAGCACTGAATCGCAAGAACAGAGGTATGTTCTTCGTTCCATGCTTTCCTTTTGATTATGAGTTTGTGGAGTTGCTGAGGTTTTGGTGTGAAAACAAATTCGAATCTGAAGAGAGGAGTGAGAGAAGTGTTAGGAACCGCAAAGCCTTCAAGAATGGAGAGAATAGGTGAGTTTTGGGGAGGGAGAGTAGAATACGTTATTTGGAGAAGAAAGGATCCGAATTCACTTCCATTTGACCCGCTAACCCGCTCCAAGCCCAATGCTTTTTGCTTTTTTCCAGTTCTGCTATTCACACACCCCTTGTATCTGTTGCTTTTGTTGATTTTCGCTGTTTACACCCCCACGCATGAAATTTTAACGCTAAAAAATTCCAAAAAAATGCATGTTTGTGTTTCTTATTACTTTTTGTGAATCTTGATGACTTTTGCTTGTTAAAATTTTGGCCAAAACGTATAAAAGTTTTCTTGTGCTTCATGAAACCAATTCTTGTTAATTTTTGTGCTCTTTTTTGTTTAAAGAAAAAGATTTCTAAGTTTCTTTTGTGGATTTTTTCGTTGTGATAATTTTGGCACTTGACACTGGACTTTTGGAGAAATAATTGCATGTCAAAATTTACTTCAAGAAATATGTGTGTTTGTCTTTTGTTATTTTGCTACTTTGTTGTGAAAACTTTGCGAAATTTTGATGTATCTTGAACTTGATGATTAGGCCTATAATTGTGGTATTGTGCATGTAATTTTTGTGATGATTTGCCTCATGAATTTGGGTGTATATTTGCTGTTTTGAGAGTGATTTTTGTGGACTTGGTATTTTGTGCATAATGTGAATTTCTCTTGCATGAAATAAAAATGTAAGAAGACTTGGAATCCTTATAATTTTTGGCATGTTAATTTCCTATGATTCTCGTGTGTATGATTGAATTAAACTCTTTGAAGTCTTCCAAAAATATGAGAATCTAGGTATTAAATCTTGCCTAGCATTATATTGAATTCAAGTTTTTTTACCTTCCCTTTTTTCGGTTAAGTTCTTGGTTATGGCTTTGCTAAATCCTAGTTGCTTTACTATGTCTTTTCCCTTGCTTCCTTTTCATCTTTTCTTATGCTTTGTGCTACTAACTCCTTTTGTTTCATGTCTCACATTCCATAGCATCTTGCATATTCACCTTGCATATTTCTTTTTTTCCCTTTCTATATCTCACTAGTGAACAAGTAGAATGTAAAGTTAGGGCTTTGTAATATTTTACTTTCATGCCATTTTAATTCCTTGGCAAAGAGGCCATAGAATGTAACTAGGTCAATGATGTAAAGGACAATGGACTCTAATGATGTACACCGACACAAGCACCGACACATGCACACACACCACTTTAGATATATAGCTAGAATATGCATGTTTAGATGTATGTTTAGGATTGTATGTTTAGATGAATGTTTAGGCTTTATACTTAGAAAAAAATCAACTTTCCAAAAAAACTTGAACAAACTTCACTCAAACTATTTTCCAAATAAACCTTGGGATCCAAAATCCCATTGTATTTTCTTTTTCATTTTCTTAATCAAATTTCAATGAAAATAATCATGTTTAGACCATATTTTGCAAAAGACTAATTCAACCTCACAATTTCATAATCTCATGCCCTTGAGGCCTCTTTCTATTCTTCAAATTCCAATTTTCAAACTTAAAATCAACCAACAAAAACAAAAAAAACATTTTTGGAAGAGAACTACGGTGGATTTGATCCCTTAATCGGGTACGTAGGCAAGGAACAAGATTCCTTCAATTCAACTAAAATAAAAATTCAAACACATTCTTCTTCCTCCAATTCTTCACTTAGAAACTCTTAAGTTTAAATAAACACTTTCAAAATAGCATTTAAAAATAAAGCGCGCGCGTAGAAATTAAAGACGGTTCCTATAGGATACTATAGTCGTTATGGGTGCCTAACACCTTCCCGTAGCGAAAACAACTCCCGGACCTCGATTCTCAAGGGTTTTGCTTACTTTTTCCCTTCCCAAGAAAAAATAAGATATCACCGGTTTAAAAGGTTCAAACGTAATCAATGTTTGACACCCAAAAACCAAGATAAAACATTGTGAAGGTAGACAAAATGATGATGAGTTGGACAAGGAAGACATGGAGGAAAAAGATGATGATTATATTGTAAGTGAAGAGGAAGACGACGACGACAACGATGATGATAGTTACTTTGATGATAGTGGAGTGGATGAGTGTGTTGATTTGAGTGTTACTTTTCCACCTGAAACATTTTGCTTGGTTACTAATAATGTAGATGCCAAATCATTGGTTACTCCTACAACTGTAGCTGATTTTCAAGATGAGCACTATGAAGATTCCGATGATTTACATACTCCACCACAGAGTGAAGATGAAGAGCTTGGTAAAAACTATCCAATTTTTAAGATGGGTGATGGGAATGCCCGTGTTAAGCACTACCTCACAAAAAGAATTGGAGCCCAGAAGGATCTCATGCAAAGATATAGAGGGAATATATGTCCTATAATCCAACTGCAACTTGAAAAAGCAAAGAGGGTAGCTGATGGATGGGAACCAACTTGGCATTTTGATGATGATTATGCCATATTTAGTGTGACAAATGGAACTGTCACATATAGTGTGAATTTAGCCCAAAAAACATGTGACTGTAGGAAATGGGGTTTAACAGGCATCCCATGTTACCATGCTATTGCAGCCATGTGGTATCACAAAAAAGAACCTGAAGATTTTGTTTCCTGGTATTATAGGTAATAAATTTAGTTTGGATTCGTATCATTAATATTTTACTTCTTATATGTATTATTGATGAGCACATTTTATTTCAGGAAGAGTACTTTCATGGCTACTTATTCTCACATCATTTTGCCAACAAATTGTCCCCAACTATGGCCTATATCAACAACAGAGCCAATCAACCCACCAGCTGAGAGAAGAACTATAGGTCGCCCCAAAAAGAATAGAAACAAGGCTAATGATGAGCCGAAAAATCCACATCTATTACCTAGAGATTTACCAACAGTGAAATGTACAAAATGTGAAAAGATGGGTCATAATAGGAGGACATGTGGAGGAAAACGTGCGGCTGATCGAGCGCTCCCAAAAGGTGGAAATAAGGTGCTAATTGAACTTATTTTTTGGCCTTGAATTTTTGTTTTTGTCATGTATTTATGTTTTTATCTTGTAATTCTGTTATGAATATTTTGTTTTGGGATTCAATTTTTTGATAGAAACAAAAGAAGGGAAAAAAGTCTGATACACAAGGAGCAAATGGTGCTAGTGGGTCTGGAGCTAGTGATTTTGGTGCACAAGGAGGTGATGGGGCTGCCACTGTTTTAACTCAAGGGTCACAACATCCTCCTCCAACCCAAGATTCCAGAGGATAATAGTTTATTAATTAGGGGAATGTTTTTTGATTCAGCTGTTAGACATATATTATTGCAACATTCAGCTGCTATGCTTGTTTTTTTTTCACTCAATTATTAGGTGTATTATTGAACATGTATAGAGTCGTTGTAGCTCTCTTAAGTATGTTTTTTTGATTAAGTTGTTAGGATTATGAACAACTTTTAACCTTGTATTTTGGGATATAACTATGCTAATGATCATCCAAATATTTACAGGTACATTATGTTTTTTTCATGTATTTTTAATGGGATTTTTTTCCCGTTTATACTGTTTTTCCATGTATTTTTAATGGAATTTTTTTCGTTTGTTCTGGTTTTTTTCCTACATTTTTTCTTTATTTTCCAGTATTTTTTAGAATTTTTTCTGCATTTTATGATATTTTTTAAAGTTTTTTTTATTTTTCTAGTATTTTTTAGAATTTTTTCTGCATTTTTTGATATTTTTTAAAGTTTTTTTCGATTTTTTTAGAAATTATTTATTTTTTTTTTGTAATTAAAAAATATTTTATTTAAATAATTAATTAAGTGGATAATTAAATAATATTTTAAAATCCACATCATCACTGACACATCACCCAAAATGCACTCAAATGTGGTGGGGGGCAAAATCCAAAAAAAACTAAAACAGGGGGTAAAACTCCGAGTTTTGAAATAGAGGGGGCAAATTCCAGATTCAATCAAAATAGGGGGGGTAAAACTGCATTTAAGCCTTGAAACAATAAAAACTAAAGGATAAAATTGTAATTTTGATCTTGTGATTAATTGTGGGGTAAATTAATACTCGGTAAATTAATAAACTCTCTAAAATAATAAATTTGTCTGGTCCCGACTTGGGCCAATGTAAAAAATTGAAAAACTCGATAAAATAATAAGATAATAATTTTTCGGGAGATCCCTTTATAATTTTCGGTCCCAAGAAAATCATAAATTAATAATTCATAGAAACTGAAAAAAAAAATATATTAAGAATACATTGAACACATTTGTTCCTCTTGTTTACATTTACTGTACTTCAAAAGTCATTATTGATTTCCAATGCATATGAATACAGTAGTTACTAATTTACGTTGAGCCCCAAGGTTCGCTGCAACGTAATTCTAAGAGGCGTAAACTAATTTGCCTTTTTGTTTGGTATGTACAGTATAATTACTTAAAAACTCTTTAAATTAATAATTATTAATTTATCGATAAATTAATAACTCTCTAAATTAATAAATTTCTCCAGTCCCGACATTATTAATTTATAGAGTTTTAAATGTACATCACAAGTTTTTTTTTTGGTAAGCATCACAAGATTTTTTTTTCTTATTTGCACGTCCAGGAACACAAATTTTTCTTGTTAACATAACTTGTTAATAACCAACCAGGAACACAAATTTTCACGCCCAATATGTTCATGCAAATTATGCCAAATAATTAGGAACACAATCATGTCCTTAAGTTAGTTACAAAACTACCCTTCTTTTTAAAATTAATTTGAATATAGACAAAAGAGTGTTTTAATAAATAACTAGTAGGTGCAATTTGGTAACTTGCACCTTAGTGTTTTTAGCTGGGTGCAAGTTAGCAGCCCCTTATACCCCTATATATATATATATATATATATATATATATATATATATATATATATATATATATATATATATATATATATATATATATATATATATATATATAAAGGTGTTTTGTAAATTAACACCGTTACTAGGTTCAGAGAAGAATTATTTAGCTAGATATTGGGTTGTTTGATGCCAAGCACCAGTTTTCTTGAACTATTTCATCAAACTCTCGAGTATATGAAAGCTGGCAATAGGAACAATTAGACCTAATAAATTAATATATAAAAATAAAAAAACATACATTTACATAAATAAATTGAGGCGAATTCGAACTTAAAATCACAGCAATAAACTTAGATGTGTGAAGTAAAAGGAAGTAGTAATCAAAATCAATGTAACTTCAAGAAACAACAACAAACCTAGATCTAAGTGTGAAGCAATCCACAAGCATAACCAAAGCAACAAAGATAGGAGGATAGAGAAAACCAACACACAAATATCTGTTTACCTAGTCTAAACAAATTTATCCTAAATCCGAGGGAGAGAGAGTAGTTCTCTAATCTACTATGAAAATGAATAACACAAAGAAACTACAAGAAATTAGATTTTAAGCCGACAAAGAACAAACTCTACTTTCCACTCATTTTTTCAAGTCACTCAAACTCGCAATTAATCCTAAGAGAAAACTAGAGAGGAAGCTTTTTGATCCTTCCTCTGATGAGATCTGACTATCAAAGGTGTTTGCGAATTGTTTCCCAACCCAAAAATCTCATCCCAAAGACAATCAACTATTTGCCTCTAAGTTCCCTCATTTGATTTGTCAAGATTCTTTCTCTTGAAGCTACTAAAAAAATTTGAAGAATGAAAGCTTTTATAGTATCTAGTCCCACGCAAAATTGCGCAACGATTTGCTTGGATTGCGCCAATCTGAAGCTCAAACACAATATCGTTGCCAATCCTGATCCACAATCGTGCCATGATTCCTTCCAATCGAGACACGATTCCTTATTAAGGATTTTCCAGTAACTTCATCACCAAATTTTGTACCAATTTCAACACAAACGAACAATGTATTTATACATAAATATCGACAAGGCCATAACTACATGTATCGATGTCACGTCAGTGTTATACACAAAACACATTCAATGTGAAGTGTAGATTACTAATGCCTGTCAGAATCTCTAAATAGTTCATGTCGAGGCGCAAGCTCCCTCCCAAAATTAAAAGTAATCATGTTAATGTAGCAATAAAGTTGACTATCATTTCCCACTACAAAGCTAAAGTGATAAATGTAATTATTTAAGGATGGGGTACAAAGGAACAATTCTACGAGACAATGTTTTTTTTTTTTTTTTTTAATATAATTGATCGGCTTTTCTTAATGGCTTATATGACATTAGAAACACTTTTACTTTAACCTTGCTATTGAAGTCAATGCCAATTTCCTCGTTGATTAATTGTTCCTCTCTCTCACACACACACACTAATACTTACTAGATGCTTGCATGTCCTTCACTTGGTAAAATTATAACTAAACTAATCCCCTGACTGATGTGGAATGAAATCTAGATTTAACTTAATAATAATGATTATTAGTTGGATCTTAATCTTCCATATGTAGAAAGCAACGTCGTGAAAGAGACACACATGTTTCTTTCATCATATCGCTTATTGTTTTGACAAGACAAAAAGATAAACAAGCGTTGCTGTTAACTAAAACACAAGAAATTTGCATGTGCTTGTGTTTCCAACCTCTCTTAATTGGCCAATTTAGCAAGATCAATTTCTTATGGTCTTCTTAGGTTGAATTAAAATTGAGTGAACGTTACTAACTTCATTTAGTTATGGAATTGATTTTAACATGTTTGGAACTTTGGATGTTCAAGGGTAAAAATGTTTTTTTTTTCTTTCAAAAAATTATTTAAATTTAAAGTTAGAATTTGTAGTTTTTAACTTCTATAAATAATTTTAATATGAATTTAGTGTTCAATCAACTTTTACATGAATGTATATAAACATAAAATCACTTTATATTTAATTACTTTTAAGTCATTTTTACCAGGGTTGGTCCTAAGACTTAATTGATGTCGGACGAATCAATAAAGTTGTGACCTTTTAATTATCAAATGTCTTTATTCTTACGTTTTTTTATTGTAAAAGATTCATTCATAAGATTCTCTAAATTTGTAAAAAAAAAAAATCAAATTTTTTTTGCAATAGAATTAATAAAAACGAGTTAAAAAAAATATATGTATATACTACCAACTACGAAGTAGTAATAATAATTTGCTACCCATCTTTAAAAAAAAAAAAAAATTTGCTACCCCTAAAAAAATGGTGTCTTGAATGGCCGTCCATCTACTCCATGCTTAAGGCCAACCTTGATTTTTACAAAATCAATATCCAACAAGTTAAGGTGGGAACTAGCTGGTTACAAATTATATTCCATCATAGTTTTATTATTTCTCCTATTCATCGGAATTTCGTAATTAATATCTTTTTCCTTCGTCTGTGCTTAAATTTAGCACCTTCAACTCATTAAATTCTTAGCTCAAACTAGTTGACCTATCTAACCCAATGAACATATGTTATTTTGAATTTTAAAAAACAACCATGGAAAATATTAAAATCCTACATTTATTCATAAAACTATGAAGGAATGCTAGCTCTGCTTAATTTGTAAGGATAAGAAAACATGTATGCCTTCTAGAATAATCTCATGATTTACTTGGGCCTTTTCTCTAGGAAAAAAAATTCACTTTTGGTGGGAACTTTAATAGTGACCAAATTTTGAAGGGAAATGTTAACGAGTGTCCCCGGGGCACTCTTTAAGACCTTTAAAAGGTAACATTTTTTGAAAATTAATGTAATCATTGCATTGGAAATTGAAATTTTTGACCTTTTTTATGAAATCATTTCTTCTTTTGGAATGCTTAAAGAGTGCCCCGGAAGCACTCGTTAACAAGACCCAATTTTGAAAAACGGAATTAATTTGAAAGTGGTTACAACTGTTCCATCAGTTTCTTGTTGCTTATTTTTAATCAAATTATTTCTCAAATGATAACTATTGCAATTACAGTAAGCAAAGATAGATGATCTGATATGATGAAATTATTATGAATTACATCTATTGCTCTTGTCAATTAGTTGTTTGATTAATGTAGGATTAGATGTGGAAAAGCAATTGTTTTCAGGATAATGCAGAGGCATCTTAGTTTTTCAAGGGCAAACAGATTATGCTCCCTCTATTTCAAATGAACATAATTATGATCTTCCAAATATTTCCATTCATGAATTTTACTTCACAAATTTCCCATCATCATAGTTGTAAGCGTTAATGCTTTCAAACCACCTTTTGCTTTATTTGGATACCATTGTTTACAATTGTTAAAATGATTAAAATACTTTCTACTTAATTAGTACTGCTTGTTATGAAAGCCTTCCACATGATAAGATAGGCTTTGCAAAATAAATGCAAGTTTATAGCAAGTTTTTTTAAGACTATATGAATACCATTTTTTGACGTAATAAAACCAAATTATTAGCGTCATGCAGTCAATAAAGAATACGAGGATCAATGACACATTATATAACTGAACTGAACCTTTGCTCAAAAAAAAATGTTGACTAATTGACCATTAAAACTTTTCTGAATATTCTATTGTTATGTTACTTAATTGCTTATGTGTGTAATCATTTTAATGTAGTAGTTGCCTCTGCATAAGTATGAGAACATCTTTATTTTAATGTAGCAGTTCTGCAGAAGTATGGTGTCCCATACTTGTTGAATTGTTTAAGACTTTGTAAGCTTAGTTGGGTGACTATGCTGCTGTCCCCTTTTTTTCTGTTTTGCCTATATATTGTATCAGAAGCTTTTATTTTGAAGTATGAATGAAATTGCAGCATACTAAACATTGTTATTGTCCCTTTCTCTTCCATTTTTCCTTCTCTAATTTCTGTTTTCTGTTTTTGAGCTTATTGCTTCTGCTGCCATTACAAAAGCTAACAGTGGTATACAGAGCAGTGTTCTTAGAGGCTGTGAGAAAAAGAAAAAAATACACCCAGAAAACTTGTTAGAAATCAAATGGCTACTGGTAGTAATGTTGTAATTTCTATTCCTCAATTTTCTGAGGAAAGTTATCACATATGGGTTGTCAAAATGAAATCATGTTTGAAGTCTTTTGGCTTATGGGATTATGTAGATGAAGACAAGCAGGTTCCACCATTGCACGCTAATCCCACAGTAGCTCAAATGAAACACCATGAGGAGGAGAAATTGAAGAAGGAGAAAGCAGTTTCAGTTCTTCATTCAGCCTTGGCAGATGATGTGTTTACGGGAATCATGCACCTCGAAACAGCCAAGCAAATATGGGATGAGCTGGACGAAAGGTATGCTGGTGATGAAAGGGTAAGATCCATAAAGTTATTGACTCTTAAAAGGGAGTTTGAAATGCTGAAAATGAAGGAACATGAATCTGTCAAAGAATACACCTCAAAACTATCTCACTTGGTGAATCAAATGAGACTTCATGGTGAGGTTGTAGATGACAGCAAAGTAGTGGAAAAGATGTTGATCAGCTTACCCGACAAATTTGAAGCCAAAGTTGCTGCTATTGAAGAGTCATGTGATCTCAAGAAACTAACTGTTTCTGAGATGGTCAGCAAATTGTCAGCTCATGAACAAAGATTCTCTATGAGAATGGATGATGTTTCTGATGGGGCTTTTCAGGCCAACCACAAGCAGTCTGGGCAGAAGAAAAGGAACTACAAACATGGTGGTGATCAACAAGGAAAGAACAAAGATGATGGTAGTTCAAGTGGATCTGCAGCAAAGGACAGGTTCCCTCCTTGTCTAACTTGTAAAAGAACAAATCACTTGACAAAAGATTGCTTTTATAAGGGAAAACCCCAAATTAAATGCAATCACTGTCATCGATAGGGTCATAGAGAGAAGTTTTGTCGATTAAAACAAAACCAATCTCAACCACAACATGCACATCAGGTTAACTTCACTGATGAACAAGCCCATGAAGATCACTTGTTTATGGCCACTCATACATCTAGTTCTTCTTCAAAAGATGTATGGTATGTTGATAGTGGGTGCACAATCCACATGGCAAAAGAACCAAGTCTCTTCACCTCTTTGGACAAAGCGGTACGAACCAGAGTGAAGCTTGGAAATGGAAAAATTGTTCAGGCCAAAGGAAAAGGTACTGTTTATGTTCACACTAGCAAAGGTCCAAAATATATCCATGATGTTTTGTTGATTCCAGATCTGAGTCAAAATTTGCTAAGTGTTGCTCAGTTATTGAAGAAAGGATATTCAATTTCCTTTAAAAATAATGTTTGTGTCATAATGGATTCAACTGATTCTGAAGTTGTAAAGGTTGAAATGTGTGGAAATAGTTTTCCATTAAGTTTGAATCAAGTGAATCAAACAACACTTGTTTCCAAGCATGATGATTCTGCACTATGGCACAAAAGATATGGTCATTTTAATTTTAATGCATTAAAATTTCTGCAATCTCATGATATGGTGAGAGACATGCCAGAAATTAATTGCATTAATGATTTATGTGATGCTTGTCAACTTGGAAAAATGCATAGAAAGTCTTTTCAGTCAACAAATGTTACACGAGCAAAGGAAAAATTGGAGCTTGTTCATACCGACTTGTGTGGTCCTATGAGTATGCCCTCTCTTAGCCACAACAAGTACTTTCTATTGTTTATTGATGATCTGACTAGGATGACATGGGTGTATTTTCTGACAAGTAAAGCTCAAACTTTTAATGTCTTCAAAAAGTTTAGAGCTATGGTGGAGTCTCAAAGTGGCTGCAAAATCAAAGCTTTGAGATCTGACAACGGAAAGGAGTATACTTCCAATGAATTTAATTTGTTTTGTGAAGATATGGGCATTGTACATTAGCTGACAGTGAGCTACACACCTCAGCAAAATGGAGTTTCTGAGACGAAAAACAGAACAGTTATGGAGATGGCAAGATGTTTGATTGCTGAAAAGCAATTACCAAAAGGTTTTTGGGCTGAAGCTGTTTATACAGTAGTGTATCTCTTGAATAGGCTGCCAACAAGGGTTGTTCAAGAAAAAACACCAATTGAGGCATGGATAGGTGTGAAGCCTTCAGCTAAACATTTGAAGATCTTTGGATCAATATGTTATGTTCATGTTGTAGCAGCAAAAAGATCCAAATTGGATGACAAAGCTGAAATGGGGATTTTTCTGGGCTATGCAGCAAGCTCCAAAGGCTATAGAGTGTACAACTTGAAGACAAAACAAATTGTGATCACCAGAGACATTGATGTCGATGAAAATGCATATTGGGATTGGGAAAATGGTGAGGTTCAAAGAAGTACAAAATCTGCTGAAAGTGCTCCTGACAAACAAGAGCACACAACAAATGAAGATGAAAATCAGATAGCTGAATCTGATTCCCCAATTCTAAAGAGCAAATCTCTGGCTGAAGTTTATGAAAATTGCAATTTTGTTGTGAATGAACCTTCTAGTTTTGAAGAAGCTTCATTGATAACAAAATGGAAAGATGCAATGAAGGAGGAGCTGCTAGCCATTAATAAAAATGGTACATGGGAACTCACTCCAAGACCCAAAGATAAAAATGTGATAGGAGTTAAATGGGTTTACCGAACCAAGTTAAATCCTGATGGTTCCATTCACAAACACAAAGCAAGGCTTGTTGTGAAAGGATATTCTCAAATGGCTGGAATTGATTATGGTGATACATTTGCACCGGTTGCTAGGCATGAAACAATTCGGTTGATTGTTGCTCTATCAGCACAATATGGATGGAAAATCTTTCATTTGGATGTCAAATCGGCATTCTTAAATGGAATCATGGAGGAGGAAATTTATGTTGAATAACCTGCTGGTTTTATTGTTGCATGTCATGAAGACAGTGTTTATAGGCTTCACAAAGCCTTGTATGGGCTGAAACAGGCGCCTAGAGCCTGGTACAGCAGTGGTACAGCAGAATTGACTCACATTTTCTACAAAATGATTTCAGGAGGAGTCAAAATGAGCCTACACTTTATGTTAAAGATTGTAGCAATGGGAAGAGGATTATAGTTTCTCTTTATGTTGATGACTTGTTGATTACCGGTAACGACATTGATGAGATTAACAAGTTTAAGAAGAGCATGCTGCAGGTCTTTGAAATGACGGACCTGGGATTGATGAAGTATTTTTTGGGAATGGAATTCCATCAGCTTGATGATGGAATATGTAACACCCTATTTCTATTAAGCGGTAAAACGCGCGAATACATCAGAAATATTCTAGAAATAGATGCTACGTCTCAAAACAAACCAACTAATATCATGCATATATATAATATTTCAACGGTCACAGCGGAATTCAAATCATAAACTTCAACATATACATGCCATGGTCAAATAAATCCTCATATGAAAATACTCCAAGTCCGACAAGTGGACAATAGCAACAACATAGCAACAGAATCCAAAACAACAAACAGACGCTAATCCTAATCAGAGCCTAGATACTACGACACTGACACGACAACGGAGAAAGCTCCCGTCGTCCAAACATCCAACAAGCAAACTCACCAAGCGTCTAGTCCTGCACAACATCTACCCATCCATACAGACAGGTAGGCGGTCGAAACCACTGGGGTAAGTATTACATTAATCATAATCAGATCACAGAAAACAGATATAATTATAAAAGAATTCATAAGTATTGGCATGCATGTTCAACATCAACATTCAACCATACAAGCAATACAAGTCCACACTTACCACCCATCATTAACAATCACAAACACAACCATCTGACAATTCAATTTATGCAATGCGCCTAGACTTGACACATATATGCATGTGGTACCAGATCAACAACAATAGATGCCACAAAAACATCTAAGTAAGAGTACACCTCCTCTTACTATGTAAAAGTACACCTCCTTTTACATTTCAACAACAACAACAACATGGTATGATGCATGGACATATAGCAATGACTCGATAATGCACAACTCCAACATAACAACTATCAAAAACAATGTAAAAGTACACCTCCTTTTACATTTCAACAAATCAACAACATTGCATTATCAAGAATCATGCCCATACATTCAACAATCACATCTCACATAAAATTCATCAACATTCATCAACATCGATTTACAATTCATTTCCATTTACATCGCATAAATCAAGTAAAATGGAATAACACAACAATTTATGATAAACATCATTCTCAATCTTCCACAATCATTCAAACACAGTTATTTAATCATATGTGACCATTCACAGAAGATTCATAAGACTTTAGTTCATCAAGGTTCATTTCTACAAAGTTCGTCTCCAAAAGTCACCATTTAAAAATAATAGAAGTTATGAACCAAAACCAACTCTACAAGCTCAATTGTCTATGCCATGTATTCTCACAAGTCACTTATAGGTGCAGTAGAGGATACATAAGCATTTCATCAGCCAAAAACGACGAATTCAAGAAAAACCCAAAGTTCGTCTCACTTTTTCACTTTTCACAAAATTTTCCATTTTCAAAGCAAAACAAGTTCAAACTTGATAGAACCAGTCACAACCATTTTTAAAAATCATATAAACAATATACAACCCTAATCCCACTTCAATTTCCGGAGAAAACGAGTTTTTGGAAAAATTGACGTTTGGACCGTTTTCACAAAAGTTAGATAAATTCAAGTCCAAACCAACTCAAATCTTGTTCCAGTAGGATTAAAGGTGTAAACAGGTGTTAATTAAGTCCAAAGAAACATTTTAGAAGTATTGGATTGGTCCCCCAAGGCTCAAACAATTAAAACAGAAAAATCATTTCTGGGCAGTTTCGCTATTAGCGAAATCTGCGCTATTAGCGAAATTCTTCAGACAATTTCGCTAATAGCGAAATTTTCGCTATCAGCGAAAAAAGTCCAGAGAGTTTCGCTATTAGCGAAGTTCTGGCGAATTTCTTCAGCTGTTACGAGTTTTCACCCCATTTTCACCCAAAATCCCATTTTTCAATTCCCCAACTCCCAATTCACGTTCCAGAAAATGTTTATGGGTTCAATTAAGTTCAATACACTTAAACAAACATGATTCAAGCATTAAAAACAACAACATAGCTCATTTCATCAAATTCACCCAATTTTCTCAAAACACCAACACAACCACAAATCTCCTCATGAATCCACAAACAACGATTCCAGTTACATAATTTTGATTCCAACAGTTCAACAGTCATCAACAACAACTAATGAACACAAATTCATGCACAATTCAACATCACAACCTCATTTTCATCAAAATTGCTCAAGAACACAATATACCCACAAATGCATAATTCAACATGTTAATTCACATACTAACATGCAATTATCATACAAATCATGTTCTCAATCATAACAACAACAATTATGCACGAATTCAGAGCAAATGGATTCAATTTATCAATTTCATAAAAATGGGTTTAAATGAAAAATGATGAAATTATGATAAAAAAACTAACCCCCTTACCTCTAACACCAAGAATCTTTAATTCAAGCCTCAATTTAGCTCCTAGGTGTTGAATCCCCTCTTCTAGCTCTAGCCCTTGTTCTTGTTGTTGTCTCTAGTCTCTATCTCTTCTCTTCCCAAATGAAATGAAATGAATAATGTTGTGAAACCTAATTTTCACCAACAACTAGAGTTTATATATATGCTCTATTCAATTGGGCTTATCTCTCAACCTTAATGGGCCTAACCCATTTCTATTCTAACACCCCAAAATGTCACTACTCACTTAACGGTAAATTACAACACTAACGGTCACTTACCGGTAAATAAAATGATTACTACACCCTCTCTAGTAACTTGGTAAAACAACACTCTTACTAATACTTGAAATAATAATCCTCAACCAAAATTACAAAATTACCCCTACTCTCAAAATGACCAAAATGCCCCTAAGTCCAAAATGACTAAAACACCCTCCTACACCGAATTCTACAATTCCCAATCAAAAATACACACAGATGCATATAATCACATAATAGCACACACAACACACATAAATAAATAATAAAATAAATCTAGCGAAAATCGGACTGTTGCAGAATATTTCTTTCACAAAAGAAATATGCTAATGATGTGCTGAAAAAATTCAAATTGGAGAGTTGTAAATCTGTTTCAACACCTCTTGCTGTAAATGAAAAACTCTCAAAATCTGATGGAGATGCTAAGGCTGATGTTACTCAATATAGGAGTTTGATTGGTTGTCTTCTTTACTTGACTGCAACTAGACCAGATTTGATGTTCTCTGCTAGATTGCTTTCAAGGTTCATGCATTCACCAAGTGTAACACACTTAGGTGTGGGCAAAAGAGTGTTGAGGTACATAAAAGGTACTACTGATTTTGGTATCTGGTACAACAAAGGTGATGGTAAGATTGAAGGCTTTGTTGATAGTGATTGGGCTGGATCTGTTGATGATTCTAAAAGCACAAGTGGTTATGTTTTTTCACTTGGTAGTGGTGTATTTTCATGGAATTCCAAAAAACAAGATGTGGTTGCTCAATCCTCAGCTGAAGCTGAGTATATTGCTGCTGCAGCTGCATCAAATCAAGCTATTTGGATCAAAAAGGTATTGAGTGATCTGAATCATGTACAAGAGGAACCAATTGTGCTATGGTGTGACAACAAATCAGCTATAGCAATTGCCAAAAATCCCATTCAACATGGAAGAACAAAGCATATCAATGTCAAATTTCATGCTATAAGAGAAGCTGAACAGAATGGAGATGTAAAATTGCAGCACTGCAGTTCTGAAGAACAATTGGCAGACATTTTAACTAAGGCACTTCCTAGTGCCAAGTTCATGGAGCTAAGAAGCAAGCTGGGAGTATTCCAGAAAAGTTTTAAGGAGGAGTGTTGACTAATTGACCATTAAAACTTTTCTGAATATTCTATTGTTATGTTAGTTAATTGCTTATGTGTGTAATCATTTTAATGTAGTAGTTGCCTTTGCATAAGTATGGGAACATCTTTATTTTAATGTAGCAGTTCTGCAGAAGTATGGTGTCCCATACTTGTTGAATTGTTGAAGACTTTGTAAGCTTAGTTGGGTGACTATGCTGCTGTCCCCTTTTTTCTGTTTTGCCTATATATTGTATCAGAAGCTTTTATTTTGAAATATGAATGAAATTGCAGCATACTAAACATTGTTATTGTCCCTTTCTCTTCCATTTTTCCTTCTCTAATTTCTGTTTTCTGTTTTTGAGCTTATTGCTTCTACTGCCATTACAAAAGCTAACAAAAAAAACTGAACTGAACCTATTAAAATCATGTCATGTCATACATGATGTCATTGAAGCAATCAAATTCCAATTCTAGTGTTATGGTGTTTAACTTGTTATGAATTGTTCTGTAGTGCTTGTATTTAACCAGTTGAAGTGTTTTGAATTTTTACTAATTTTTCAGCTGTTAAACCTTTTAACTCAATTTCTGCCCTAACCTTAAAGTTATTTGAATAAGAAAAACGAGATAGTATTAGATATTTTTAGGTCAAAGTACTGACGCATGACTTTATTGTAGTAATTTATAAATTAAAATACTAAATTGGATTAAAAAAACATTGTAAAGGGGAAAAAAAATTCCAAATTCATATCAATAGGGATCAAATGTATTGTTAGACCTTCTAGCCATTTCAACATTTATAATACACACATTTAAAGAAAATGAAATACATTTTATATTTAGAAAAGAGAGATATAGTCTTTCTTTAATCTCCCAAAAAAAAAGTCTTTCTTTAATCTCTTTGATTTATAGCACTGTGCATTGGACCTGAACCAGGCACGGATCTAGTGTGGGGGCAATGGGGTCAAGCGACCCCACTTGCCTCCACATGTGTATTGTATTTTTAACCTAAAATTGGATATATATCTAGTTTGACCCATCTTTATATAGTAATCCCTCCGTTTCAAAACGAGTGTCGCTTTAGCCAAAAAAAAATTGTTTCAAAATGAATGTCACTTTCAATTTCCAATGCAATAATAACTTTTTCTTTTCAATTGTACCCTCCAATTAATACTCTGCACACTACTTCCAAAGTATTACTTTTAAAACTAACCAAATAGTTAATAAGGATAATTTGGTAAAATAATCATCCTCTTCCTTTTAATCATTGCATTTCTTAATATGCGTGTAAACACCTAAAACGACATTCATTATTGTCTTCACATGGTCTATTTATTACACTATAAAAATTACAAAACTAAGAATGATCCTAATGAGTGTTCTAAGAGCACTAGTTAATAAATCAAAAGAAGTAGTTTTTTTTTTATAAAAAGTTGTTATAATTATTATATCGATACAAATAATGCTTATTTTTAAGATAAAATTTTCTTTTATGAAATCTTCAACCAATTATCTCATAGCATATTGTTGGCAAGACCATACAACTACTATTATAATATAAACTATTCTTATATTTGTTAAAAAAGGTTGTGACTGACGCTACGTTTGTGCTGAAAAAATAATTAATTATGGTTATATTTTTTATACTATGCTAGAAATGGACAAATATTTTTTAAAAAAATAACATTTTAGCACAATTATAAATATAACTTGTATAATTTTCGCACGCTTACGCGTTTATAACGTTTTATATAAATTTTTATGATATAACTTGACCCCACTCGAACCATGAACGAAGTAAAGGGATGAGATAAAAGCATATTGACTAGTCAATGTCATGTCCTAATTCTTGACTGGAGAGGACACCAAAGGCCTCAGCCCTTCCATCCCAAGCTATTCAAGGGTACCCCTTATTTTGTCCTCTGCTTCCGGTTGTCGCGCAATCCCTTCTACAGCTTGCCCTGCAGCTGTACCTTGACCAACTCCAGGTCCAATAGAAGCATGGATCCGTCACTGACCTGAACAATAAGCTTAATTAAAGGTATGTCCTACAAAGATTAATATCACATAATCCCATATGGACAATAATGCCACACATTTCTTTCCTTATGTAAGTCATCTTGGCTGCAGAATATAAATGGGGGACCAGGGGCCACAATTACTAAAATTTCCACATACACAAAAACACACATATATAAACAATCCCAGCTCACTTGTACAGCATATTGTACAAGTGATTTTGGATTAGATTTGTCTCAACTATTGTCTGTCTTGATTATTAGGACGGTTCAATTAGAGAACTTGACATACCTATTGACTCTTACCTTCGATGACTAAGGTTCAGTTAAGCATATACATGCCATGAATCAGTCCTTCCCATACATGCATGTTTCTTGTACAATATTTTTTCAAACAAGGTGGCACCTTACCCTCTATGGCTGCGAATCTTTATCTCTATATTTATATACAGACTAAACGCGTTAATCATAAGCAAGCATATTTATTTATTGTCAAAACTTAAAACAATTCTGATAATTCATTTGTCCTGGAAACATAGACATCAATTTTGATTTTTGGGAAGGAAAAAAAACATTGCTTCAATTATGTAGTGATCAAATTCACTTTTTGTCATTGTACACAAAAATATATTTTTTTGTCACAAATAGGTGAATATCCAAAGGACAACGAAGCCGACATATATTATAGGCATATATATACAGCAAGAGTAATGGGGCATATACATACATTTTTTGTTCTGTCAATAAAATACAAGCACATTTTTATTTTAATATTTGGAGTTTGACTTAGCTGAACAACTCATATGGGATTGGTAAGTATAAGATGGTGGCATTTACAGTCTGTTTGTTTGAAGAGAAAGAAAGAAGAGAAGAGAGAAATTGAGAAGAGATTGTACTTTTCTCTTGTTTGGTATGGAGAGAAATAGGGAAGAGAGATTACAAAATGATGGGACCCACTACTTTTTACTTTCTCTCCACTGGAGCGATGAAATGGGAGAGAGCGATGAAATGGGAGAGAAGTGTCTTATTATTTGTTGTTCCATTTTCACCCTTGTTTCCAAATATTATATTTTATTATGGTTTATGAATGGTTCTAATAAAATTGAACATTGTAGCTGAAGGCATTCATGAAACGGTGACAAAAAATACATGTTGAACGCAAAGGCAACTAGGCTTGCTATTTTGAATCATCATAGGAGAAAAATAAGACATGGGATGTAGATAATTAGGTTTTTATTAATCAAATCAAATTCTGTAAAAAAAAAGGCTTTTTAATCAAATAAAACATATATATATGGAGATGGGAACATAATGAATGATTAGGGCCCCCTAAAAAAATGAATAATTAGGGAATTAGATGATGAATCGGAATTAGATGATGAATCGGTGTAGACGGTGGGAGTGTGATAATTCACTCCTGATGCATGATTTTTTTAAATATATATAGTAAACTTAATTGTTTAAATTTAAATTAAAATAACTAATTTCAATATCATTTTAAATAAAATAAAAGAATAAATTACAAATAGTTTAGATTAATCAAACTAATTATTAAATTACTCTTAATAGAATTTTTCAAGATTCAAGGGTATTTTGGTACTTTTGTAAATAATCAATACTTCTCTCTTCTCTATTTCTTTTATTTATCTCTTATACCAAACAACACATCAAATCTACTCTATTTCTCACTTCTTTCTCTCTTTTCACACTCTCTCTTGCCTATTTCTCTCTTCACAACTTCTCTCCTAAACCAAACACACCCTTAGGGTGGGTGAGGGAAAGAGTTTCCCATCATGGGAAAGTTGCTTGTTTACCGTTAGATTAAAGCGGAGCATTGATGTTATCATAGTCAATCCACACTAAATCTTTTTTAGTTTGTCTTCAACCTTATCAACCTCCAACCACAACCACCGTTAATGACATCACTCGAATACCAACCCAGATTTTCCATTGCCGTCGTGTTTCCGACGTGGCTGTACAACCGTACCAACCTCTGGTACTCGATCTTTCCAAAACTGCTTCACTGGCCAAATCCCCGACGACATAAACAACCTCAAAACACTCATCTCAACCTCGGCGGCAACAACTTCACCGGCGACATTACGGCGGCGATAAAGATGATGAACTTCGACAGTTGTTGAAGCTTAGAAAAAAGATCTTCATAGAAGTGAAAATGATGAACTGTAATTTTAATGAGCTTAATATCTCTTCAAGATAAGATTGGATCTACAGTAAATTTTAATATCCATTTAGTTGAATTGATTGGAACTGTGCTAGACATGATGAACTGTAATTTTAATATGAGTTATTCTGCTTTGTTTCGCTGAAAAATATCAATAGAAGAAAACATAAGCCGGAGAAGATGACCGGAAACTCACTGGCGATGGCTCGCCGGTGATGTGCTCAAAATGAAAGGGTAAGTGGTTCAATAGAGAGAACTCGCGATGAGGATCACATATCTGGTGTTTGTTTTCCTTCGGCATTTTCAAGGTTGTCGGAAATGGCTTCTAAAGAAGATAATTGGTGGGTTTTTGTCAATGAGATCGAAAACAGAATTGAAGAAGTGAAATAGAAGCATATTAAGATTTAGAGTTATGTATATGATGTGGGATGCACAACCCAAAGGTGCGGCGGTAATGTTAGAAGTGAAATAGAAAACACAGAATTTAAGAACGTGAATTGAAGGCAAGAAAAAGGTAGGTGGTGCTGTTAGAGTGGTGGTGGTGGAAGATGGTGTGGAAAAAATATAGTGTTTGGAGAATATGATAATACTATGTTTTTTATTTGATCCAATGATCAAAATCAACTTTCCCATGATGGGAAACTCTTTCCCTCACCCACCCTAAATGCCACCGTATAAGATAAGATAAGGGTATGTATTATGGTGGCATTTAGGGTGGGTGAGGGAAAGAATTTCCCACCATGGGAAAGTATTTTTTGACCATTAGATCAAGTACTGAACACATCTTTATCATGGTCTGTCAGTATCAAATCTAACCACTCACCCTCTACTTCATCTTCCTCTTTGCCCCCACCACTTTACCGGATCTTTCTTCCACCGTTCAACCACAGTGGCCACCGCAGCCAACCTCCGCTCACCCACGATTAGCAACCTCTTCACGGCACTGTTCCTTCGCCCACTCTTCTGCTCCGATCTTGTCTTCCTCGACAATCGGGAAATCGAGCTGTTCTCTGATATTATATTGTTTAACACCTTTTCTGTCAAATTTATTTATTTTCAATCAAATCCAAAAAACAATTAAAATTGAAAAGTTCTTAATTTGGAGAAGAACATTTCAGTGATAATTAAATATACAAATAGGTTTCTTAAACGTGAATAGGATAATTTGGAGAAGAGATATTTTTTTTACTGGAAAGAGGTTTTGGAATTTCAGTGATTAGATTGAGATTGGACATGAACACAATGTGGGTTTGAGTTCACTGTTGGTGGGTGGTGGAAGTGAGAAAATTCCAACAAAGGGGGACAAATTTAAACCTCCCACATTGTTGAACAAATCTTTGATTTTTTTCATCACATCTTGGACAGAGATATCCATCAGACCCGTTTGTGAATTCGGGTTTGGGTCATAACCAAAATGCTAGAAATGGTGAATCAGAAATATTTTGTTTTGCAAAATGGTAATTCAAGCTATTGGAAAGGGAACCATGTTGATAACTAAGTGAATTTTGACTTTTGAGAGGTTGCTGGGTGGTGGTAAGTGGTAACCTGACGAAGGGGGAAGGGAGGACACGAAGGAGAGGGAACTTGGTGAGAGATAATGTTAAAAAAATATAGTGTTGGGAGTGTATGATAATATCATGCTCTTATTTTGATCTAATGGTAAAAAAAATACTTTCCTATAGTGGGAAATTCTTTCCCTCACCCACCCTAAATGCCACCATGTATTATGGAGATTAGAATTTTAAAAGCATCTTTCTAATGAAAATTTAAATATAATTACAACGTTCGATTGGATGTCTGAATTAGGACATAACTTAAGACCCCCGGAAGTTCATAATGTCAGAACAAATAGGCAATCAAAGAAAAGATATCAATAGCATATAAATTTAATATAATATTTGTAACAAAAAAATAAGTATTATATATTGATTGGAGAAGATACTTTTTGAGTTTAGAACATGTTAATGAAAAAACAAAGCACTTGGAGACAAATTACTATTTTGGCAGTTTCTGTGTCATGAATAACTCGCAGGGAATATTGTACAATTTGTGCCATCTCAGAAAGACAAATGAAAAGTTTAACTTAATATGCATCCAGTGTCCCAATTACTTCTATTCCAAGATATTAAAAAATCTTCCATAATTTCTTTTGAATGGAAAAAATACATCACTTTTTCAATTTTATTTTTTCAAAATATTATGCATTATTACTCCAAGGAAACAATAATGAATGTTTTACAATAATTTTCAAGGAGAATTGAAATATGTCCTTTGAAATTATGCAATGTCAAAACAAACTTACCACTAAGCTGAATTAGCTTAAACGATTATTGTTAAAATTTGAGGCATTTTATTGTTGTTGTTTAAAATTATTGAAGCCAATGGCTATAAATGACCGGTTTTTTCTTCTGTATAACCCTAAATGGAGGAGAGTCAGGTTAAAAGAGATAGAGGAAGACCTAAGAAAACCATTAGAGAAACCTTTCGAAAAGATTTAGAGGTCAATGAGTTGGATCTAAAATATGGTTTTTGATAGAACACTATGACGTCATTTGATCCATGTAGCCGACCTCACTTAGTGGGATAAGGCTTGGTTGTTGTTGTTGTTGTATAACCCTAAATATTGTTTCTTTAAGATATAGATATTTCAATTGGTTAATAGTTTTTTTAAAGCTAATTTATTGTTGTTGTTTATAGTTTATATATATGTAACTTGGTAGCCATGATATTGCTCCTGTAATATACCGGCTAGGTTGAAAGACTTTAGAGATGTTCTGAGTTCCATAATAAAAAAGAGGTTCTTAGAAAGAAAAAGTAAAAAGAGTTTAGAGGAGCCCTCTTTGATGATACGAATCTCATTCAATTTTTATTTTTAATAAAATTGATTCAATTTACCGAAAGTTGGAATTGGCTCTTTGATGATACGAATCTCATTCAATTTTTATTTTTAATAAAATTGACTCAATTTACCGAAAGTCGGAATTGGAGTTATTTTACACTATAAAGGACGCGGTTCATCCATAGAGAGCATAGTTTTAAAACTCGGACCGGACCGGCAGGTCGAAACGGTCCTACCGGAAACCGGTGGGTAAGCCGGTTCGGTTCACTTTTTGGATCGGTTATGCTATTGACTCGCTACGAACCGGTGCAACTCGGCCAGAACCGGAATAAACCGGTGACTAGGTGGTCTTTTCAAACCGGCCGGGTCAACACAAGGGCCTGTTATATTTTTTCAAAAAAAATTCCATTTTGCCTAGCCAGGGAATCGAACCAACAACAAACATAAACCGGTGACTCGGCGGTCTTTTCAAACCGGCCGGGTCAACACAAGGGCCTGTTATATTTTTTCAAAAAAAATTCCTTTTTGCCAAGCCAGGGAATCGAACCAACAACGAACATTAACTAGAAATGAACGATGCAATACCAACACACCATGCAGTCGGTTGTGTTACTGGTTTACTTTTTATATTTTATATTAATTTCAATTGCAGAAGTTCACGACAACCTGCATATTTTTTTATAAAGCATTAGAAAGAAAAAAAACTTATAATTTAATGTTTCAATTATCTTTTTTCATAATTTTAGCTGAATGATATATTGTAAAATTATATTTTAAATTAAATCCAAATATTTTTAACACAAAAAATACACTTGCTTCTAAATATTGTTGTGATTAATAGCATATTTCTTTTGTCAAGAATAAAAATAGCGTAATTTATTTTTATGAAAATCATTTTTGTGCTTAAAATTATTTTTTGTATTTGATTGGTAATTGTATCATAGTCAATGGATTAAATTTGAAAAATAAATTTGAGAAATTATGTTAATTGTTTGACTTTTTATAAGTGTAATAATTTTTTTTAGAGAACAGAATCATATAATGTAATACAAGATTTTCATTATAAAGACCGAGTGACACAATCGAGTCAACCGATTTAATCCGATTCTTTCATGCGGTTCGATCAGTAACCCAGTGGTTCGACCATTAACTCAGTGACCTAATACCCTTACCGAATCGATTACCAATCCGAGTTTTAAAACTATAATAGAGAGGATTAGCCAAAATCTGTGAATATTTACTACCCAAACACAAAATCTTTTATCTTTATCATAGTAATCATTTGGGTTATTTTACACTATTGTATTATGATGACTAGCAATATCTCTCTATCTATCTCATAGCTAGATGAATGATGCCTAGTCATTTTTGGTCTCCCATTCAGTAGTGTATTTTGTAGTGGGACAAACCCGGCCCCTAACGAAATTTTGTTTTGGTTAGAAAGAAAGCTTTTCTATCGACCGAAAATTACCACATGAATTTGAGCATTTGTACCCACCAAGTGTAAGATTTAAAGACATAAAATTATAATTATAACAAACAAAATTATAATGGAACAGAGAAAGTATTATATTTCTACTCACTACTAAGTGTTTCATTATATTTTAAAAATATAAATTTCTATTTTATGTTTAAAAAATAAAATTTTATAACATAAAAAAAGTGCAATTTATATAGTATACGATTTGTATGATTGGTAAACATAATAATTTCTATTTCTACTCACTACTAAGTGTTTCATTATTATTTTTCTTTAAGCTTGGAGGCCTGAAAAATAGTCATATGCTAGATTATAGATGAAACTTAAATTTTAAATTTTTTTAATAGGGAAAACATGTACCTCCTATGGGTGTTGAGCCAAACCTTACAAACGATTTAATTAGACCGTTCTTTGTTTGAGATGACACTTCTCACCCCAAAACCGCTTCATATTTAGACATAAAAAACACAATTTAATGTTGTCCATAAATACATGTTGATATCAAGCGTGAGTAAAAGTCCACATTGGATGGAAAAATGGATGTTGGACACTTTATAAGTGAGAGAACCTATAAACCTAATACCTTAAAGTTTTGGGTTATAATGTGGTGTACAATTCATTTATATGATTATTCAAAGCTTAATGTGATGAAAGTCTTTCTGACCAAGGTGTTTAGGTGACGCGTCCCGTTGAGTGCCACCAACGACAGTGCAAGTTGATATGGATGGAAAAATTCCATTTGAAGGGGAGCACACTCATAAAGAATGGATGGATTCACACTTGACGGGAAGATTATTGGTATATATCAAGTGTGAGTAAAAGTTTCACATTTGATGAAAAGCAGATGTTGAATACTTGGTGAGAAGACCATAATAAACCTTATATATCTTGAGAATTTTTGTTAAAATATAACATCCAACTCACTTATATGATTGTTCTAAACTCAATGTGATGATCTCCTAAACTCACTCATGTGCACAATTTTAGAAATATAAGGTAGAGAAAACTGTTCTCTATAGTTAAATAAAGACTAGAGATTTAGGTGAATAAAAATAACTTCAATACGTTCAATTATTAAAAAAAATTAAAAAATTGATATTTGTCATAGCCAATGTTCGGATATTAAATGAGGATATTCCTTGAAATCGGAATTCAAATTTTGATTCATCATATCATAGTGGTTTAGTTCCTTCCATTAAACCTAATATCAGTTAGCCTAAATGTTTGAGTCTCACTTGTCAATAAACTGTAAAGTTTGGACTTGATTTATTTAACTCATCTATAACTTAATTTATTTGTACATGCCCAATTTTAAATTTTTTTATTTAAATAAAGTATTGAATGTATTTTTTATTTTTATATTATAATGTTCAAATAGAAATATTTCTTTCTCTCAAAAACAAAACAAAAAATGCAGTTTCTTTTTCTTTTTAATTTGTACAAGAAATATGCATATGATTCTAATTATATGACAATATAAATAAGCAATATAAGAATATGCATTTAATAAAAATAAAAGTTAAGTTTGCTGTTGAACCAAAAAATCAGTATTTTGAGCTTTTTAGTGTGGCCAAGTTAAGGCAGGGAAATATAATATTTTTCAGCAAACTGTACATACACGAGCCCAAGTATTACGGATCATTTCAATGACAGGCTCGAAAGAGTTGTGTTTATCTGAATGGGACAAGTACAACAACAACGTAAATAGGATATATACATACATATGATGTGGATGTAGACACGTCATGATTAACGTACGGGGTGTGTTCTGATCCATGGAGTATTTGCTCAGTTATGTTGCAATTGATTAAGTTGTCACCGTGGCTACAAAACTAAATGAGTAACACTTCACTTGCTTCAGCATAACTCTAATAAATCATTTGAAACACACATATAAGTGACAAAAAGTAAACGAAGAGTGAATTAATAATAATTCTAAAATACGTAATTAATTGATGTAAGCAAGTTTTGCCCATTAGTGCATGGTAGTATTAAATAGAGCAATCCCAAAGTCTGCAGATTTAATTACAGACATAATCTTTGGGGTACTGAGGCACTTTTGGACTCTGATGCGTTTTGTGATTTCAGTTTTAAATATAAAAAAAAAAATATTCAAAACATTTACACTGTGTTAGGTGATGAAAATCACAAAGTACTAAATTACTCTATCCACTCCTATATAAGAAACTAAAATAATACTGAAATTCTTCATTGATTCATTAAAAGGTCATACAATGCTTAAATAGGTAAATACACACCCACAATAAGACAAGTGCACCCTAACATACTCAATATTACTCCCTATATTAGATCCTTCTAGATCAAGGTGAGTCATCTTTGCTTCTAGAACTAGGTGAGTCACCAAATTAGTGCTCATTATTTTAATTATCCTATCACACTGTGTTTCGTAGGAGAGAGTTAGAGAAGAGAGAATAAGGGAAGAGAGAAGTATAAGAGAAAGTGAGAACTTCTTCTGTTTGGCAAGCGCATAAAGAGAGGAGAGAGACCCAAAATGGGTGGGGTCCACAGCTTTTTAACTTCTCTCCTGGTATGCGAAGAAAGGGGGAAGAACCAGCTTTTTATTTTAAGTTGTCCAAAATACCCTTATTATATTATTCCAAGGATATGCTATAAGTATTTTATTTGTCTAACATAACATATTTATAAAATAAATACATTTAAATAGAAGAAAAAAAATGCATGGTTTTAATTTATTATTATTATAGATAATAATGACGACATGGTTTTAACTAAAACCATTTCCATTCCGTCAGTGTTCCTTTGTTAAAAAAAAGTTAGACGCATGTTCCTTTGTCATGTGGGAGCACAAGCTTTGATTTAAATTAATAAGTTAAACTTGATATAAAAGTAAAAAGGTATTTAATATAATTAATTGAATAACTAAAAAAATAATCATGTAGTTAATTAAAAAAATTGAAACCAAGTTTAAAATTAAATAAATTATCTGTCTCATGAGCATAGCTCAGTTGGTAGGACAATGCATTATAATTATAATATGCAGGGGCCGGGGTTCGAACCCCGGACATCCCACTTATTCACCTTATAAGGTGAATTCTAGCCACTAGGCTACCTGACCAAAAAAAAATTTAAATAAATTATCTTTGATAGACTTCTTTTTAATTTAAGGGTATATTTGTACTTTTAAAACTAATCAACATTTCTTTCTTCTCTATTTCTCTTTTTTTTCTCTTATAACAAACAACTCATCAAATCTACTCTATTTCTTATCTATTTCTCTCTTTTCATACTCTCTTCCAAACCAAACACACAGTATTGTCAAATGCCAAATATAACCTACTCTTAAATATCCATGCTTTATTAATATGATGATGATGATGATGATAATATGATCTCCAAAATATATCTGGGGAAAAGGGGACAGTTATATTATATTATTGCGATTGTGACGTTTGCATGGAGTCTTGTTTCTATTATTAACGATGGTTTTACCTTTTTTAAAGGAACTATGGTTATGTTAGCCTGCCTAAAAAAACAACTGTTTTAATATCTTTCTATACAAAAGAAAGTATTAGAATTGACACAATGAGTGTGATTTAATTGGTTAAGTAACATCGAGTTGGGGTGGGGTTTAGTATGGGAATGGATAGTTTTTTCCCATGATGGAAAAGTTGCATTTTTAGCCATTGATATAATAGTTTTTTATTTGGATGGCTAAGATTAATTACCTAGTAATTGTTAATACTTTTTGTGGTTATTGTGTAACAAAAAAAGCAGACCCCACTTAAATATCAATTTTGCATTTGTTTGATTTTTTTTTTGTAATAAGACGTGGACCCCACATCATTCTTTCTACTCATTCTTTCTACTGACAGAGTCACAATGTTGTTCTTCATTTACCATCTCATACTCCTGTGTTTTTTAAAACTCAAACTCAAACTCAAAGCACAAACAAAATAATTAAAAGAGGTGAAGCCATAATTAAAATCATAAAAAACAATTAAACTTAAGAACTATGCATCAATTTTTTTTATCAGTTTCATCTTCTATTTTTTACTTTCTTGCTATATTCAATCAAATTCAACTTAAAAAGAGAGAATTACTCCCCTTATAATTTTGTTCCTGAAATTTATACTTCTTCAACCACCATGAAAGTACATAGGAGCATTATCTTAAGAACAGAACCAGAGCGGCACATAATAACCATGAGAACTAGACGTTCACATTGGAAAGGTGGTGGAAATAGCGATAAACAAGAGACAATGAAGGTGCAAATTGTACTGTGCAAACTATTCAACCTATCAATTGTAGTGGGCAAACTCAGCAGCAACACCCATGGCAAGATGATTGAACGTTAGAGATGTAGATGGAGAAAGGGGAGGTGCAGTAGTAATGTATTAAAAACCTAATTTCATTTTTATTTGTTTTTTTCCTAAACAGGTTGTCTACTGCCAACTGTCCTGAAAAATGTCACTTTCCCATGGTGGGAAAAAAGTTTTCATTCCCAGGCTAAATGCCACCTCGAGTTGGAACCAAAGAGCTATATATAAAGTTGGAACCTAAGCATTGGAGCTAAAGTTAATTTTATATTATAGCCTATGTTGAAGTTTGTAGAGATACTTGTGAAACTATTGGAGTGTTAAGGTCCAATTACATTAATTTCCTTTAAAAATATATTGGAACTGAATAATACAAAACAAAAATATTTGCTTGAAGAAATCTACATTTAATTAAAAAGATACGTAATTTTCAAACTGTAAATATGGTGAATCATTTGGGAAGTTGATTAAATTCTCTGCAATTTCTATTATGACCTTAACTCACTCAGATGTCAAAGGTAATTTTGTATTTCCTTCACACAAAAAAAAGTAATTTTGTAATTTTGAAAAATTATCCCTAAAGAAAAGGCCAATCTTTTACCAAAGAGTATCTCTGGCAGAAGAAGTTAGGCCAATTTGTAACCACAGCAAAGAGAAAAGGTGCAAAACAATATACATCACATAGAGACAAGTGCTGACAAGTTTTCCAATCTCAAAAGTCTACTGGCAAAAGGACCTAGATAGTCCATGCCATACCAGGCTCTTCCAAAAGCTTCTTCCAGTACTGCTTCCTCTTACGAATGGCTTCTGCTCTGACACGGTAATTAGGAGACCAATACAAATCTCTAGGAATTGGGTTGGGGTTTCTGAAACAAAAAAATTTATTCATGACAAGTTAAGTCAATTAAAACAAAGCAAGAAAGAAAGATAAAAAATACAGTTTAATCTAACATAGAAAGGAATTCTTATAGTATTATTTAACTTCGTAACTTTGTAAGAATGTTCCACAAATTTTTTTTAGAAGCAAGGTGAAATAATATTAAAAAAAAGAAAAGAAACAATCAGAAGATATACATCCCAAAAATCAGAATTTGAGCATCCTAGCCCCCCTTGTTTGGTTTGATTTTTAAGTCATATAATAGAAAGAATCCCTATTTTCACTATAATATGAAAGCTGTAGTGATATACACGAAAAACCTGGAAATACTAGTTAACCTTCAACTATCACTATTAGTATTGCTACATTCAAACCAAATAAGAGTCCAGCTCAGCATTTTTTAATATAGAAGTCCTATATCCTAATAGGTACAACAAATCTTATCAGAAGGTCCATGTCTCAAAATTAAAATAAAAAATACCCAAAATAGTGGTTAAGCTAATTTTGTATTAACCTTAAAACTACCAATATTGCATCTGAGAATACTTTAGCTTAGAAGTATAAGAGTAACCTTTTCAGTTCAACATCAACATCCCATTTTGAAACTGGAAAATTAAATTAACAATAATAAAAGTAACTTCATATAACAAAAAAATAATGGTGTAGCAAAATATAAATTTTTTACTAAATGCAAAAGATTTTAGTCAGGAAATTAGTTTTGGTATTTTTCCCAACCAAAAAGCTAATATAAATTTGAAAAATTAATGATGCCAGTATCAAAAGCTAGCAAAATCTGGCAATAGCAGATTAAGGATAACTACCAGGTAGTTATATAGGAAGTTGTACACAAGAGATCAAGAGAAAGTAGGTAGAATTAAAACAATTATTTCCCAATGAAAAAATCATGTGACAGAAAAATAGAGTTGAAAAGAAAAGGCAATTGCTCGTTATATGGAAAGCTGCTCCGGGTATTATTGGCACTGAACAAAAATGTTCTTTTCTGTCTAGTTTT
Source organism: Medicago sativa (assembly GCF_051527215.1). NCBI lineage: Eukaryota > Viridiplantae > Streptophyta > Magnoliopsida > Fabales > Fabaceae > Medicago > Medicago sativa. Next base: position 86,473,459 of record NC_140755.1, on the reverse strand, counting down.
TAAGTGAAAATTAAAAACCCTCATGTTATCTTCTAAGTGACAAACACCTCCCTTCTACCTTAACACCATTTATTTTCCGTTTACTTCTCTAGGAAAAATGAACAACATACAAAAAAAATAACACCTAAACACAAAAATTGGTAGAGAGCGGTCTATGCAATTTTCCCATAAAAAATTGAGGCAAGTGACACTTAGCAAGTAAAAATTATGCTCTTTATAAGATTCAAGCTTCCAATCTATGAAAAAGGAGGAGAGCAACTACTAAATAGTATACAGCATGCAAGATTCTATAAATAACAATAAAAAAGCTAAAAAAAAAAATAGACTTACATGTAATTGAAATCAATATTGATAAGAGCCATTTCTGCTTTCAACGCAGTTAGTGTATCTCTGATCAATCCCTCAATCCCTGAACAAAAAACACAGAAAAAATTAATAGAAAATTAATACATAATACACAGAAACAAACACAGAAAGGATTCATAGTTAGTGTATCTCTGATCAATCCCTCAATCCCTGAACAAAAAACACAGAAAAAATTAATAGAAAATTAATACATAATACACAGAAACAAACACAGAAAGGATTCATACTTGACAAATTCTTTTTGTCAACATCACCGGAAACACCGTGAATGTCACCCAAAAGATTGTAAAGGCCCTTAAGTTTCACCATCAATTCACGTATGGTGGCACCTGTAAGCACATTGAAGAGTGTCCGAGGAGTCTGGGCGTCCAGGTTTTCAAATCCCTACAGTAAACAATACAAAATCAAATACAAAAAAGATATGAACAAAAAACGCTAAATCACAGAACACAACTACTAAAAATAAAGAAAGATTCCTAATGTGTGTTGACATGATATCAAATCAAATTCAATTGGTTAAATAATCAAATAAAGATGCGTTTATTGATAAGTTAAAATCAAATACAAAAAAGATATGAACAAAAAAACCTAAATCACAGAACACAAATACTAAAAATAAAGAAAGATTCCAAATGTGTGTTAACACGATATCAAATCAAATTCAATTGGTTGAATAATCAAATAAAGATGCGTTTATTGATAAATTAAAATCACATTAGATCAAAATCAAAGCCAACTTATAACCAATAATCAAAACCCTAAAATGGTTAAAGATGTGAAAAAAAACCCTAAAACACAGAGAGATTCCAAATGCATGTTGAACAATGAAGAATACCTGAAGATCAAAGGAAGATTTGATTCGACTCCGTGTCTTTCTCGACTTTTCGTGATGGTGAAAATTCGTGGCCTTGAGGAAAGGTGCGTGAGAGTGGCGTTCCATTGTCTCAGGAAAGGGAATGATGAGTTCTGATGAGTTTGTTAGTTAGTTAGAGTTTATGCGAGAGTAGAATTATAGTGATGAGTTTGAGTTAGTTTGAGAGATGATGCGAGCTTATTTATAGTTGGAATGCATTTAGTAAGTGTTGGGAGATTTCGTTTGTGAGTGTGGATTTCTGCGAGCATGGGTTTGAATGTGTTTGTATACAATTTCAAAACAAAAACCAAAAGTATTTCCATCATTCCTTCAAAAAAAAAATGTGTTTGTATACAATTTCAAAAAAAAAAAAAAAAAAAAAAACTATTTCCATCATTCCTTCCAAAAAAAAAAACTATTTACATAATATCACCACGAACTAATAGATCGGTTTTATATAAAAAAAATGAAAATAGATTTAAGGGTGCGTTTGTTTCAGCTTTTAAAAAAATAGATTTTGAGGTAAAAGAATCTAGTGATTTTTTTTGTAGAGATTTTTAAAAAATCTATTCTATTTGTGTTTGTTTACTATCCTAAAAATCATTTTTTGAAGATTTGAAACACTTACACATGAGCTCCTTGTATTTAGAAAAAAATAGATTTTGGAAAAACTAGTTGAAATAGATTTTCATTTTGAGCCTAAAAATGATTTTTTTAACAAAATGGATTTTTTCAAAATCTAAAACAAACACTACAAAAACAAAAAAAAAAAAGTGATTTTTTAGTTAAAAAAATAGATTTTTTTCAAAAAAATCCAAAACAAACGCACCCTAAATCGATCCATCTATAATCTATGGATCCCCAATCGAACCATAAACTATAGATCCAAAGCAGATCTGTAAAATAACAATACAACAACAACAACATCAAATTGAAGAAACCCCTTATAAGATTGAGATAAACTAAAAATTGAAATACGAAGGGAAGAATGTTCCACATATTGAAGAAAAAGAGACAGAAGAGCTCGAATAGATGTCCCTGATCAGAGTGTTCCAGATGTAAATTGTAACAAGGGAAACATCTATCAAAGAAAAGAGAGACAGACACCAATGAAAGAAAGAATGAATTGTAGTAAGGGAAACATCTATCAAAGAAAAGAGAGACAAACACCAATGAAAGAAAGAAAGAATGAATTTATAGAGCGGCCGCTAGGGTTACATATTAGTTACCCAACCGACGTATACGGATACAGGTCGGGTATGTCGAGCCCATTATTCCTCTTTGACGGACCAAATGGGAGAATTTAACTTATACCCCCCAGTTATACCTTTACCATTATAAATTATTTAAAATTCTAATTTTTCCCTTTTAACGTTGACTTCTTTCATCTAAAATTCTCACCCTCCCTATTAACCAACCTAAGAGCATCTCCAATGGGAATCCTTATTTAACAAGGACCACTCCCCATTAAGGATCCTCCATTGGAAGAAGAAAAAATGAGTTCCTGTTAAGGAACAGACAACTATATAAGGACTCTCTCTCTCCTGGGTAACTAACGGGTCCCACGTTTAAAAAAGTAATAAAATGTGTACTATTTGGTCCCACTTGTATAAAGGAGTAATAAAATGTGTACTACTTCGTCCCACTTGTAAAAAGGAGTAATAGATAAATTATTTTTGTTTAATGATATAAAGATAGTGAGACATATTTAAATACTTTTTATTTGAGTCCTTATTAGTGTATTACCATTGGAGTCATTGAATCCTTAATAGATACTTTTATTAAAAAATTATAAATAAGAGATGTGTTATGTGGGATCCATTTAAGGATTCCTTGTTAAGGAAATACCATTGTGGATGCTCTAATGGTAACTCAAGGTTAGAATTCAATATAACATAGATAGATAGGTAGATAGATACTAATTGAATTTTTTGAAGGAAAAAAAAAATTCAATTAGTATCTATCTACCTATCTATCTATGAATTAAAAATAAATAATTTTTACTTTTACGGTTCGGATTGATTTGTGGCATTGAAATGGATGAGAAGTGAGGGACACATGATCAAATGTAATTGTAATTAGTCTCCAAGAACATATGCAATTTAGACATTTACTTTTTAATATTTAAATGGGTCTCGAGTAAGTATATCACTCATTTACAACCATTTAGTAATAGTATCTAGTAAAGCAGAGATGGGTCTCCAGTGCCACCGACACATCGAAATATATTGAGGGATAAATGGGGTTGTGTTTGAAGCATAAAAAATAGGAAAATGCTACTTCTCAAGAAAAAAAGCTTCAAGAATTTTTCAAGAAATAGTTGGCAAATTTTAATTGGATGATTTATTTGTCCACTTCCTATTTTTCAGCCACACCTCCTTGAATTGTGGCAAATAGTGCATTGTGATTGGCTATTCTTTATTCTTGAAGAATTCTTGATGTTATTTTTCTAGAAATATAGCATTGCTCTAAAAAATATATGATCTATTTATAGGAAAAATACAACGAACAACTACTGAAATTTAATCTCATTACAACTTTCTTTATCCCGACTAGTTTACTTTTATCACGTCAACAAACCACTATTATAAAACTTTGTTTAGAAATTCGGTCGATACGAGTGAAATCGAGCTAAGTGCGATCATTGTGGTTCAATAATTAAATTTTAATAAAACCAGCACAATGCTTACTGATGTTTGGTCAAAAAAATCATCTTTATCAATCTTTTGATGCATAGTTAAATAATTGTTCACTAACATTGTATAAAAACAAAACTCGTTAAAATAATTGTAAATAATATTGAAATGAAATAAACAAACAGCGTATATATTATTAACCTTCCATGCATTCTTGACATCCTCTATACATCCTCTATGCATACAAAACAGAATGGTTAAAATGACTAATCCACTTGGCAAACCATAGTCCTTTATGCATTTGCATGCCACGTGTCCTAATTTGGAGTAAAACATCACATGAATGATTTGGTTGTAGGAATAAAATGAACTATTGACTCTGGCTAATAAATTGGCATTAAAATGGACTGACAATTGACATTAAAATGAAATGACATTTTAAGAACAAAAAAAAACCGATCTTCTTATATATGATCTTTCTATTAGGAAAATTAGAATGGAAAGACTATTTCCTATTGTTTGAAACCGTTGACAAAGTTAATAATAATTTGATCTTCTTATTGAAACAATGTAAATGCCACACTAAAATATCATTCAATGCATTTTACAAACAGTTACTTTCGAATTTGCAGGGTCAACGAAAATATGATTGGCACTTGTGGTTTAAATATTATTCATGCTCAATGATGCTTTGCCATTCACAAAATCATTTTGTGTCACTCAATCATTCTTATCAAAATTCTTTCTTTTCTAAATTTCTAAATAGCTCATAACTATGACTCTCTTAGAGAAATGCTAGGGTCACACCCTCTAACCCTCTCTTTTAAACACACTCACTCGTGTGAAGCCACCTCATCACTCTTTTTTATTTTAGTTGTTGGCTACCGGTTCAATTTAATAGGCTGCCATTTTATTTTATTTATTTATTTAATTGTTATTTTGGTTTAACCTTTTCATCTTCTATGTACTCAACCGGTCGCCCTCCATCTTTTTTCTTCTCGTTCTCCCAAGGTTTCATCGCCCATCATCACTATGCCTTATGTCAAATTCTCACAAAGTTAATTGGAAGCAAACTTGATTAATTATTGTTCTTATGCCAACGTTGATGATTTGGAGTTTGATTCAATTAAACACACTTGAGACATAAAATAACGCCACTTACAAAATCTAAAACAAACCCAGTACAACAATCCAAAACAAACTCATCGAATTCCAGTCCAGCATAATAGTTTTCTACTTTGGATACAAATTTAAAAGAGCAAAGCATTAATAGAAAAAGGGATTAATAAACATAAACAGTAACGAAGCGTCAACGGAACAGATCAGACACGGCCAATACAATATGTGAGTGTGTTTAAACTTTAAATCATATAGCTTTGGGAAACGATGGAGAAGAGCAATATGGGTCAGATCTGGAAAATCATGGAGTTTATGCAGATGGCCAGTGTAAAAGTTAACTTCCAAAAGGAAATAAAAAAATAAAATAAAAAATACTTGTGTCACAACTTGAATATCCGGTTATCAGGTAAAGAACTAGTTTTGTCAAAAAAAAAGGTAAAGAACTAGAAAAAGGAGATGATGTGGCTTCACATTAGTGGGTGTGTTTGAAAGAGGGTGTTAGAGGGTGTGACCCTGGTATTCCTCGACTCTCTTATTAACATTACCGACAATAAGAGTGAGTGGTACTTTTTTGCGACAATAATAATGACATGAAAATGTTTTTGGTATATTTTAGTTATCGATTCAAGTGTATTCTAAATATTTTTTACAACATGATCGTAAATATGTTATAAGAACTTCATACCATGGTAGATTTAAAAAATGGCAATGGTTTCACATCACAATTATATATAAAATTTAAATATAAGAATGTAGTAATTGATTCATTCTCAGTGAAGATAATGTGAAGAATAGAAAGAAAAAAATATCTACAGACCATTGTTAATGACGTGTCATTTATTTTATCAAAAAAATAAGAATAATGTGTCATACACAATTTGCATATGACATTCAAAAAATTATTCGATATGTGCAATAAATTCACATGGAAGTTTTTTTTTTTTGAGCAAAAATTCACATGGAAGTTGACATTTGAATAATTGTGACAAAATCATTTAGAATTTTTTCAGATATTAATGTGAACGTTGGCTCACAGTAACCAAAGGGCCTCATTCTTCCTTGATTTGTGTCAGAAATGAAATTTCTTTAATCACATTTACCATAATTTCATGCTCACATGTTTTTGTGGATTTAAGTGTATTCTCCATGGTCATTTTGTGGATGACTTGACCGATTTTATACTATTTGGATCTTCTGACAATGCATATGTGGTGGTTTTTCTTGGAAAGATCAAGTTATGAGAAGGTAATTAACAAATTTCACAATTTCACTAAAAAAATGAACACTCGAAGCTAATATATTTATTTTAATCAAGGTATCCCTACAGTTCAGAATCACGGCCATCATACCAAGATTTTATTCAATCCAAAATACAATGCTATTGAAGAGTTGAAGAACAAGTTTTTTTCTTTATATTCGACCTGAGCAATTATAGGTTAAAAATGAAAAAAAAAAAAAACATTGATTACATTTCCCCGGTTTGTATTAACAAATAAGGATATGTTGACTTATAATTATTTTTTTAGATACATCAACTTTATTTTAAGAAAAATAACATACATTTTTTTTTACATAAAAAATAACATACAATTTTTTTTTTGGACAAAAAAATAACATATTTTGAATTTCAATTTCTTCCACTGCTTAAAGAAAATTCAAATTGAAAATTAGTGAGGATAAGTTGAATTGAATCTTTTTTTTTTTAAGAAAAAAAGTTGAATTGAATCTATGAGATACTCCATTGCATAAATTTTTTTGAAGGAAAAAATTACATGAGGCTAATACATGATAAATAAATAAAATATGAGTCTAATATACATGTTAAAAAAAAGAGACTCATATTTATCATTGATAATTATGAAGAAAAAAATCAGGGGATAAATATTTGTCGGTGATGCATAAAAAATATGAGATAGATATTAGTCATTGATAAATATAAAAATACATGGGATAAATATTTGTCATCGATACATAAAAAATCCAAGACTATATTTGTTATTGATACAACAAAAAATGAAAAAGTAGTTTTCTTTGTAAATATGTTCAAAAAAAGGACATGACAAAAATTTGTTACGGAAAAATATTAAAAAAAGCACAGCACATATATTCATCATTGGTACAAAAATCACTCGACAAATAATTTTCATTGATGAATAGAAAAAATATGAGACAAATATTTGTCACTAATACATAAAAAGAACACAAGACTGATATTTGATCTTGATACATAAAATAATACGAAACAAACACTATTCTTTGAAAAAATATTTTTTAAAAAAAGCACATGATGAAAGTTTATTACTAAAAAATATTGAAAAACGCAAAGCACAAAAATCCATCATAGCTACCAAAATCACGAGACAAATAGTTGTCATTGATGAATAGAAAAGACATGGGATAAATATTTATCATTGATACATAAAAAATCGTGACAAGTATTTGTTGTAACACCCCGTTTTTCCAACATAGAAATTTCATAAATAAATCAGAGTTTTTCAACATAAAACGGAATGTCACATTCTTTTCTTAAAAATGATGAATGGAATAAATAATAATTTATCCTTCAAAAATCATTCAACATAAGTATTTCTAAACTTTGCAGCGGAATTAGTTCAACATCATAAAAATAGTCTTTGGCACCAAGGCCTCATCACTATAGTCTCGTAAATAGTCTAAACATCATGATTTGTTCAATCCGACAACTTCATTATAATTCTCATAAAAACAATACGTAAGGAATAGAAAGTAAAGACATAATCCTCATCCCGTTACGTATCAGAGCACCTAAGACGACACGACGGAGATTACTCACAAGAACATCTAGTCCTGGTTACCTGTATGTTACCAACGTAAGGGCAACATTCAAACAGGAGGGGTGAGATTTCTCAAACAATAATATAAAACATATAAATCATATAAAGTACATTCAACAACTTAAACATTCTATAATTCATTAATCATATCTAGCAACTTAAACTTCCTTAACTAGTATCATTATTCTTCCTACATTAGTCATATACTTCATATTATACCATCATATAAATATCATCACATATCTACAAATATTAGTCATAAGCATTATCATATATCCTTTTAATCATAGCATCTTAATCATAGACATAAACATCATCATATAACATCAAGTACTAATCATAGCCATCTCATAACATTATATATCAACCATAAACATAATCACAAACAATCCATCTTAAATATAATCACGAGGAATCATCATACATCATCATTAGTAAACGTATAACATCTTATCATAATTCACATATCAGCATATCATAAATCACATAGCATCTTATCATAACAACTTCATATTCAACCATCATAAACAAATCATAATCAACATCATCATCAATCCTAAACAACATCACCGTCAAACATCATCGTCAAATATCATCATCATAATCAAACATCATCATTAAACATGAACAACAACATCGTCAAACATCATCATCAAAATCAAACATCATCATCAAACATGAACAACATCATCGTCAAACATCATCATCAAAATCAAACATCAAAATCAAACATCATCATCAAACATGAACAACATCATCGTCAAACATCATCATCATAATCAAACATCATCATCAAACATAAACAACATTCTGAATCAAACTCATCATTCACTTCATATTCAATCTTAAACAACTTCATAGTCGACTCGACACTTGACTTGACAATGCGACTCAACTTGACAATGCAACTCTTAACAACTTAAATCATCGTAAACTTCTTGATATGCAAATGCATGTGGTACCATTCAGGGCATCAAGCCCCCAACATATATGAGCGTAAATAGGCTCTTCAACAAGTGAGCATAAAGCTGCCGGGCCTCAAGCCCCCAACATAGTTTGAGCATTAAGCTGCCGAGCCTCAAGCCCCCATCTTTAATGAGTATGCAATAGACTCAATCTTCCTACAACTTGACAACTTAAACAACATCATGAACATCTATGACATCCTAACATCTTGACATCTTGACAACATAACATCTTAACAACTTGATGACTTCATAACGACTCGACGACTTAACAACTCTTATCATCTTAACGTCTTAACATCTTAACATCTTAGCATCTTGACAACATATGGATCACATAAATAATTCATGTCATATCATAATATAACAATATCAAATGATAATAAACAACATCTTAAAACATCATATTCATCAATCATAAACAACTTCATATAACATCGTATTTAAACATCGACAATAATTCACTATGTATCATTGTAAAAACATAATATATTATCCACAACATATTTTCATGTCAAACAAAAGCTACTGGAAAGATATCACAAATATCAACAACTTTCATGTTTACAACAAAGATCAATTCAAAACAGAAACATATGAACAAAACGCAAAAACATGAAACAGAGAATGTTGTCACCGTACAATTTTGCTAAGACCTCCCTATAGTATTTTAATCATAACTCAAAGACCAAACATCATTTTCACTTCAAACCAAAGCAATTAGAAAGCTAACAAAATTATCTAAAACTTTCATGTTTACGCCTAAGACCAATTCTGTACCGATCAATACCAGTTTTCATTTTAAATTCGGAAAAGTTGTGCTGAAAGTCCATAAAAATTCACTGTGACATACGTGCAGTAATTTGACCATAACTCAAGTTCTATAAATCGTTTTGACGTGAGACCAACGACATTAGAAAGCTAACATCCATACCTACAACTTTCGTGTTTACACCTAAGATCAATTCGGCACCGATCAATACCAGTTTTAATATCAAAATTCGGGCAGAATGCATATTTTCTTCAAGTTTCACCTAATCTCATGGTGCTAACTTCAAAACTACTTCCAATAATCATCCTATGAATTATCTAAGGTCTGTACACAATTTTCTACATCAATTCAACAAGTTTTCATCATCTAATCATCAAATCTCTCTCAAAACCCTAATTCTCAAATTCTCACAAACTCTCCCCAACTTGTTAGATGCAATCTAATGATTTAACAACATAATATAAATGCAAGATAGTCTCACCCTCACCTTAGATTAATTCCTGAATCAGCGGCAACGTTCTTCTTTCCTAAGGTCTTCTCCTCTTCTCTTGACTTTTCTCTCCTCTTCTCTTCCTTCTTGTTCTCCTCTTTTCCAAAAAGCGGTTTCCGGTAAACTCTTTCTAACCTAAGCTTCTCTATTTATAATACTAAAATATTCTTCCCAAATCTATTTAGGCCCAACAACTTATTCTTCTTTCTATTCTAACCCCCAATTCCACTCACACTAATAATCATCATATTCTAATGAATAATATTTCTCTACTAAATATATATATCTCTCCCACTTGATAATATTAATACATCAAATAACATATATATTTCCACATGAAATAACAAATATATTTCTGCACCAAATAACATATATATTTCTACACAAAATAACATATATATTATGCTAGTAAATACCAACATATAACATAACAAAATATCACTCAACAAAATATATTAACTAAATTATAAAAAGACATCCAATCTCAATAAATCATATATCCCTCATATAAATCATATAAATACATATAAATATATTCTAAAACTAAGTAAAATAATAAAATAAAAAGGAGGGCGTTACATTTGTCACTGATAAATATAAAAATATAAACAGAGGGGAAATATTTTTCAATGATGCATAAAAAATGAGACACATATCCATCACTGATTAACGTACGGGGTGTGTTCTGATCCATGGAGTATTTGCTCAGTTATGTTGCAATTGATTAAGTTGTCACCGTGGCTACAAAACTAAATGAGCAACACTGCACTTGCTTCAGCATAACTCTAATAAATCATTTGAAACACACATATAAGTGACAAAAAGTAAACGAAGAGTGAATTAATAATTCTAAAATAATTAATTGATGTAAGCAAGTGTTGCTCATTGGTGCATGGCAGTATTAAATAGAGCAATCCCAATGTCTGCAGATTTAATTACAGACATAATCTTTGGGGTACTGAGACACTTTTGGACTCTGATGCGTTTTGTGATTTCAGTTTTAATTTAAATATAAATATAAAAAAAATATATATTCAAAACATTTACAGTATTGTCAAATGCCAAATATAACCTGCTCTTAAATATCCATGCTTTATTAATATGATGATGATGATGATGATGATGATGATATGATCTCCAAAATATATCTGGCTTTGAATATATTTCAAAAATACGAATTTCACTGGGAAAAGGGACAGTTTTGTCGAAATAGAAAAGAAAATGGACAATTATATATATTATTGTGATTGTCACGTTTGCATGGAGTTTTGTTTCTATTATTAACGATGGTTTTACTTTTTTTAAAGGAACGATGGTTATATTAGGTTGCCTAAAAAAACAACTGTTTTAATATCTTTCTATACAAAAGAAGAGTTTCTATGAAGTCAAAGTATTAGAATGGACACAATGAGTGTGATTCAATTGGTTAAGTAACATCGAGTTGGAACTTATAAAGAGCTATATAAGTTGTAACCTAAAGTTAATTTTACAGCCTATGTTGAAGTTTGTAGAGATATACTTGTAAACTATTGGAGTGTTAAGGTCCAATTACATTAACTTCCTTTAAAAATATATTGGAACTGAATAATACAAAAGAAAAAATATTTGCTTGAAGAAATCTACATTTAATTGAAAAGATACGTAATTTTCTAACTGTAAATATGGTGAATCATTTGGGAAGTTGATTGAATTCTCTGCAATTTCTATTAAAAGAAACATGACCTTAACTCACTCAGATGTCAAAAGTAATTTTCGTATTTGTACCCGAATTATGAAATTTTTCCAAAGGATAATGATTTTGAAAAATCATCCCTAAAAGCCAAAAAGAAGAGAAGGCAAATCTTATACCAAAGAGTTTCTCTGGCAGAAAAAGTTAGACAAGAAAAGGAAAGGTCTATAGAGTTTTCAAAATTTTAACTGTTATATACACCAATGAAAACAAAAGAACCTAGAGAAAGTTCTGTTAATTTTATCATCTATTTATTGCACTATACTTTGTTTGATTACCTTACCCATCTCATGGCTTTACTTCACCACAAAAAATTCTCCCTTCTCAAAGCTTGTGGTTTATTTGCACTTAATATATTACTAATCTTGGAGTAGGCTTCACCTAGGCCAAGTCACTCCTTGAAATTCCATACAAAGTTCTTGTTTTAATTTCCTTACACAGTTACACTATATATATAGATTTCAAACTTACGAGATAACAACTATATGGCCTAGATACATCTCTAAATGGGCGAGTTTTAGCATGGGGCTATTGTCAAATTGCCCCATCTTAAATCAATTTTGTTTTATTCGTCACTACATGTACACCCTGCAATTTATATTCCAATTTATAGCCCTACTTAATTATAATTTGACTCAAATTAATTTACTTGTGAATACGTTATTTTTTAATCCCCCGTTTAAAAATTTAATTGGTCCAGCTCATTCTAAATAATTTTTTTAGTTTGACAACATAGACATGTTTAAATTTGGGGTAAAAAAATATATGACGTAAATATATATATTTACTACATTATTTATAAAGAAATAAATTTAGTTTGTATCTAACTTTGTAATATTAATCCCTTCCTCAAAACTTTGTAATATTAATTAGGGTTAAATAAATTTTTGGACCTTATAGATATAGCGAATAAAAAAGTGACATGTTTTTGTCCTCTAAAAAATTTAAGCATGGAGTTTTTATTTTAATTTAATGGGGACTAAAATTTTTTGTCCCTATAAATATAACGGATTTTGTTTTTAGTTCTTCTAAAAAAATGACATGTTTTTGTCCCTCCAAAATATTTTAGTCCCCATTAAATTAAAATTAAAACTAATATATTATAAATAAATATGGCTATAAATTGGAATATTTTTTTGGTAGTGGTCGGGGTTTGAACCCCAGACCTTGCATATATTTTATGCATTGTCCCAACCAACTGAGCTAAGCTCACGAGGATCTATAAATTGGAATATAAAAATGCAAGGTGTACAACTAAAACCAAATAAAACAAAATTGACCTATGATGAGGCAATTTGACAATTGCCCCATGCTAAAACTCGCCCTCTAGATGTCTTTTTTATTTTTTTTAAAATAGATTTGTAAACCAAATTGTTTAAAAGACAGATTGAAGATAACAAGAGATAAAAAAATATTAACAAAAGACACATTTAAGTTTTTTTTAATATAATTTTAGAAAATTTAAAACTTATTGTGTACACATTTTAAGGACCAAAATAACTTACTCTTAAAGCCTTCTTAGCTAGCTTAACAATAATATACTTAACATATATAGCTATCAGTGAGATTTTGTTTACTGTCTTACAACTTACAAGGGGTCAAAACTTCTTTAAAATTTGACAACTGTTTAAGATAACAAATATAATCTCCTACACAGTTCTTGTGTCATTATTATTTCATAATAATAAACACAAGTTTTAATACTATATATATATAAATTCCAAAGAAAAAGTTGCAAAAATATGAATGCAAATTAATTAGAACAAAATGTCCTGCTTTGTCAGTGGGACATTCACGTATAAGTCAAACCCATGTGATTATGTTTGATCTTATCTTATCCATCCGATTGATGAGAAGAAATGAATCATGGCCGTCAAAAAATGATGTGTCACCTTTGGTAGGACCCAAAGTAGTATTATGTGGAATGTCCCGTGAAGTAGAAAGTCAGTTATATAAATTCAAAATGACAATGTCCAATCACAACTTTTTCTTCCTTCTTCTATTTATTTCACTTTCTATATATCAACTTGCCATTTTATTTCTCAAAACCTTTTTAAATTCTAAGTTCTAACCCTTCTTCACTACTATAATAATTCATATAGCAAAGTTCCTATGCTAGCTAACTCTTCCTCCAGAATATTTCCACGTAGGTTCTGACACAAAAGAGTTTTAAAAAAAAACATTTGAAAGAGGTTAATTGAAGGAAGTGCACATGGGAAGACATTCTTGTTGCTACAAGCAGAAGCTTCGTAAAGGTCTTTGGTCTCCAGAAGAAGATGAAAAGCTTTTGAATTATATCACCAAACATGGTCATGGATGTTGGAGCTCAGTTCCAAAATTAGCAGGTACAAATTAGTTGCATATATACCAATAACTATATGTTAAATGTCATCATATTATATTGTCTCATTCATCAACATAGTGAGTGCACAATTAATTAATATATAGGACAATTATCATATATGTCAGGTTTGCAAAGGTGTGGCAAAAGCTGTAGATTGAGGTGGATAAATTATCTAAGGCCTGATTTGAAGAGAGGAGCATTCTCAGAGCAAGAAGAGAATTCCATAATTGAACTTCATGCACTCCTAGGCAACAGGTACCAATAATTATAATAATTAAGGAACTGATAAGTGTTGCATTTAGATTTGGCTTTTAATTAAGTCATCGAGATTATTTTGTTTCATGTTTTTTATGTGCAGCTTGTTTTTTTTTTTTTCTTTCAACGAATCGAAGCGACAATAACTAAATCGTACAACTGACTAATATATATACTTTGGTGCTTTTTGAATTATCAGGTGGTCGCAGATTGCAGCTCAGTTACCTGGAAGAACAGACAGTGAGATAAAAAAATCTATGGAATTCAAGTCTGAAGAAGAAGCTAAAGCAAAAAGGAATTGATCCAAACACACACCAACCATTCTCTGAGAACAATGACAATAATGACAAGCAGCAATTACCTATGACTGACAATATTCAGATTCAAAAAACCTCTGTGGGATCCAATGAAGTGAAGATTCTATTTGATGATACACTAAATCCAAATTCTATTCCTATGGATAATTGCAATTATCCCCTTGAAATTAATTCAAAAATCAACAACTCAGTTAATTGCTTCATACCTTCTGATAATTTGATTGGATTAGGAGGATCATATCTCAATTTTCAACAACTTAACTATGGAATTAATAACATGACTCTATCTCCAAATTCCAACAACAACAACAACAGTTCACTTTGCTTCATACCAAGTACTAGTGGTTCCACTTCTACTTGCTCTCAAATGATGTCTGAATTCAATTCTTCCACCATGTTTCATTCTATGTTCCAAACTCCAAACACAAATCATCCTTCAAATTCTATATCCTCTGGTGAAGTTGATGGGATTCAAAACTGGGAACTTGGTGCAAGCAAAAGCAGCAATGGAAGCAGCAGTAGCAACATTAATTACCTTGATCATCAAGATAATCATCAAGTAGTAGAAGACATTAAATGGTCTGATTATATAAACTCTAGTCCATTTTTTCTTGGAAACAACAACACATTTCAGCAGCAGAATCATCAAACACACTCTTCTATCTACAATAATAATTATGAGGTTAAACAAGAAATGGGGTTCATTAATACAAACGAATCTATTCAATCAAGTAGTAGTACATGGCATCCTCATTTTGAAGCTGCTAATTCAGATATATATAGCAACAAAGATCTTCAAAGATTTTCAATGGCTTTTAGACAAACACTTAATTAGAGCTTCATTTTCACTTTACACGTACGTGGTGGAATCAAGTTTCAATTCAACCAAAAGAAAGAAAGAGAGAGAGATGCCGACATTTCCAACGTGAATTATTTGGTCAGAAGAAACTTGTCCTCACTTCTGACCACAGGTGTGTGCTGTAAATTTTATTTTATTTTTTTCATTTAAAGTTTTCTTTTTCTTTTTCTATTGATATTGTAAATGTGTCTGATACAATCAAAAAAAATTATCAGCATTATGTTACAATATGATTGTCTAAACTAAGCTTCTTTCATTTCATGATTATTTTGTTCATCAAACACATAAGGCTTGTTCCAGATTCTTCCATTAATTCTTACTCTCTTCATTCATTCAGTTATTGTTACAATAGTAAGTGAATTTTAATTTTAGGCTTAAATACTCTTTTGGTCCCTTAACTATTTATTTGGTATCGCTTTGGTCCCTTAACTAAAAAAAGATTGTTTGAGTATTTTATATTTATCTCTGTTATCTGTTTTGGTCCCTTCCGTTAAATAAATTCAAAAAAACGTTAGGGTTTGTACTATTCATCTTCTTCCTTCTCCTTCCATGCCGTTCTTCATGATCTTCATCATCATCAACACACCAACCCAGATTTTGGGACCAAAACGATACCAAATAAATACTTAAGGGACCAAAAGAACATTTAAGTTTTTTTTTTCTCATTTCTTCATCTTCTTTCTTTCTCATCTTCAACATTTTCTTCATCATATTCATGAGACCTTCATCATCTAAACCCAGAAATTAAAAAATAAAAAATTAAAAACCTTCAAAAATAAAAAAATAAACCATTATTTCGATGCCTATTTATGAATTTCCATCTTGGATCTTTGCTTCTTCCTTCATCATCTTCTTCCTCAAACCCAAATGAATTCGATTAAATCCATCATCTTTTTTCTTCATTGAATTTTTTTCTTCCTTTGTTTTATATACACTGGAATCTGGAATTGATGAATGGAAGAGGAAGAATAGTTGGTATAAAAGAGTTGGTTTGGTGAGGACAATCAGAGAAAAAGAGTTAGGAGGGGATTTGCTGCACTTTTGCTTGAATATTAGGTGTTGAATGAAAGAAAAAAAATGTCATGTCCACATGCTATGTTATGGTTGAATGTTGAGTGGAAAAACAAATATTTTGCTTGTTATACGAATTATATTTGTTGGAAAAAAAATTATATTTAGCTTATTGTTAAAAAATACGTGTATGATTGAAACCTTTCATGATTTTGTTAAATCTAATTGGTCAAAAATTAAGACAAAGGATGCATGAATCCATTTGATTGGTTGAAAAATCAAACAATGATAATAATTTGAAGGTTGTCATTGAAATGTGTTTTTTCTTTGAGGAGGCAAAGTGCCATTGAAAGATATTAATAAGAAATTAAAAATTCATTTAGTTTTGTTATTATAAGACTTTTGCAACTTTCCACTTATAAATAAGGTAATTAATAAAAACATTAATGCAGTTTTAAAGCATATGTGATTATTAATTTTAATAATAGAATGAATGATGGATAGAAAAATATGACGTTGAATAAAACTTAATATTTTTTCATTTAAAAAACATAATAATTTAATAATCTTTAATTAGGATATTAATTTTAAAAATAGTATAAACTCATTTAAATATTTAATTAGGATGAAGGAAATAAAATATAAATGATTGTAAGGTTTACTATTTTTTTGAAAATGCACTTAAAATTTTAGGGTAGCACCTTGCTCCCGTTTAGTTAAAGGAACTTTTTGACTCAAAAAACAAAAATCAAAGGTGCCATAAAATCGATTTTCTATTATGTATTTCTTATATTTTTTACTCCAAAGTTATCGATTCAATCAATTTTTTGAAAATATGATGTATTTCTTCTTGTCTATTGACTGGTTTCCATCTCAAGCATTAAGTAGCAACAAAAAAAAAAACAAAAACCAAAATAACATATAAAAGAGCAAGATATTAAAAGTAAAATAACAACATAAGAAACATAAGAAAAATTAAACAAAAAAGAATAGATAGATAGAAAAAGTTGTGAGTATTGAGGGATTAAAATAAAACAAAAGGGGGATGAAATTGATTATATTTGAACGTGGTAATAGAAATCCTTCGTATATATTCTAATTTATATGTGATGCATTTCTTCTTTTCTCTTGATTGGCTTCCATGTCCAAAATAAAGATCCGAACAAAAACAAAGAACATATAAACACCAAAAGAAAATTGAAAAGAGAATATGAATAAGAAACATCAACCAAAGAAATCACATAAAAAGGAACATAACAATACGAAATGTTAAATAAACAATAAAACAATAAAAAATAAAAAATAAAACAAAAAGATAATGAGGTTGAAAGCAGTGATTTTTTATAGGAGGAAGAGGTAGATGAAAATAATAAAAAATCAAATTGTGTATATATAGGGGAAAAATCATATCATGATCAATTTTGATTGGTTGGTGAAAAATAAGTGAGTCATGATTCAATTTTGATTGGCTAATAGAAAATGAATGAGTCAAGATCCATTTTGATTGGTTGATGGAAAAACATTAAATGAAATGGAGTGTATGAAGATGCCACATGTACTTTTGCTCAAAGATATAAGCTTTTGTATTATATAAAGATAAAGATTAGACCCGTAATTAATTAAGTAGATTTATGTCCATGCGTGTGTTTGTTTGTTTAGCTGTTTATATTTTTGGTTGATAATTCAGTTCGCTGTTACTATAGCGAGCTTGTTTAACCATTATTTTTTATTTTAATTGATAGTATATACATCACCGTTTCACCTTCAAATAAGTCACACCGCATTTTAAAGTATTGTCTACATTGGATGTAAGGCCTTCACGGTTTTGTCCTTTTTAAAAGACGTATTGTTGATTTTAAGGAGTGTGAATGTTGTATATATATTATCCTTGGTCTCGACTCCCAAGCGATGTGAGACATTTTAGGTGTACGAGAATAGTTGCCTCTCAATCGAGGCTAAGGAAGCGTTTTTGGATTCGTCCTCGGTAAAGTCGCCAATGTTCGTTCCACCTTCAAGTATATGCCATGTTGTGTTATGAGGTATTGTCCGTTTTGGATGTATGTCTTTACAGAACCGTGAATGACTTATACCCAAAATGGACAATACATCGGAACGTGGTTTAATGTACTTGAGGGTGAAACGGAACACATATATCATGTAAGTGATATATAGGTCAACCATATTTAATCGCAAAAATTAATTTTCAATATCTTATGATACTAACCAAAAAAGTACTTGATGTGATTTGTACTTGGTTATGTTGTTTTGATAATTTGGATCATAAGTGATCAATTTAGAACATTGATATCTTAACTATACCTTGATATCCATGTTATTTGGTTTGATATAATTGTCATGTTATAAAATATACACTTGATAATGCATTACCACATTACTCTTGGGGTTGAAAAAAGCTTTTTTTTTAATTAGAAAAATAATAATTCGCAGCGGAAACGGGGATGATGTGGGGATACCCAAAGATAGGGTAATAGGTAAGCACATGAGAGTCGGGGTGATGGGGATATGTAATGTAAAACCTGTCCCTACTCCGCCCCATTTTTATGCTTAGTATCTCCTCATTAAAAAAAAAATAATGCATATTTTCACCCACATTATCTTTTTTTGTGTCTGTGAATATTTTCACACATTATCTCATGTATACTCTAACGTGATAGGAGTAATGCATAATCATCATTCATCAATACACGTGAAGAAAAAAACTAGTATTTTGATATAAAAAAAACTCAAAACTGGACCCTTACAAAAACCATGTGACAGGGTGTTAAACAAATTAAATGAATTGTATTTTTGAAGCCTTGAAGAGGTTATTAATTTGGGTAGGAGAGGTTATTAAACCTCAATGAATATATGTGAGATGTTACATGCTGTGGTACTACTCACAATCAGAGTCAACAAATAGCAGTGTAATGTGTCTGTCAAGAACAAAAGAATCCATAAATAAGAATGGAAACGTTTCAGAGGACAGGATCTCGATAGTGATATCTTGGTCTGGGACTTTGTTGGGCATGTCAAAAATGGCACAGAGACCTTGTATAAGTCGTGGTAGGGTCAAAATGTGATCATAAGTAATAGAAAGGAATTGAGGAAGGTAATTAACCAATTGGTTGTTGCAGGCTAGCTGCTATCCCTTGTCCCTTTGCTGCAAATGTGCCACGTAGTACAAGACTATGTGGAGAAAAATTAGAAACCAAAATATTATGTTGCCCTTTCATCTTAATCATTATACTCCCTCCGTCCCGCAATACTTGACCTATTTGAAAAAAAAATTGTACCACAATACTTGACCTTCTCAAATTTTTAAGCTTAATTTGACAAGTTTACCCCTTATAGTTACTTTTTATGGTCTCCATGTAAAAGTTTGTAGTGGAACAAAGAAAGTAATCATTACTTAAAAAAGTGAAGGTTTAAAAATAATAATAAGGACAATTCAGTAAAAATATCATTCTTTTTCTTTCATTTTTACACTTTTCTTAATCTGTGTGAAATGACCAAGTAGGTCAAGTATTGGGGGACGGAGGGAGTAGTTATTATTTGCGAAAAACTTATAGTAACAACCAAGTTTTAATCTAAAAAATCAATGTTTGAAAAAATGTCAAATTTTATTAGTAGGAAAAAATTTTGTGGTGGAATTTGGGGACCAGTAATATCCACCACAATCGAATTGCCTCATCACAAAGTTTAGTGAGAAAATTAGGATCTCACTTTTTTTTTCCACTATATTTTCATTACTTCTCCTTTTTGTTGTTGAAAAAGGTTAGAGGAGAGACACACCCAATGTAATTATGTAGTAAATGCTAAAAATTGAAGAATTAAGGGGGAAGATTTGCTAACTTTAAGGTCGAAAAGTTATGGTGAGAAACACAATAGTATTATTTTCATAAAATAATTTATTTTAATTGAATTTTATTTTTAAATACCTTACAATAATAAGCAGAGCCAATGATACTTTTGAGAAGGGCACTGATTTTTTTTATTAAATTAAAAATATTAATTATTTATACTTAGCATAATTTCTTAAGACAATGTGGTTAATATTTTATTTATAATTAGGATTGAATGGAGTATCTTGTAAATCAAATTATTATTAATTGTGCATGAATCAATGTGTTGAAATTTAAGTGTGAGTGTTTAGTGCCACATCAACGACTATGAAAAGATAAAATATTGGATATATAAAATAAATGATCCATATATACCTTTTTTTTTTTTAAAAGAAAATGATCCATATACCTAACAACTTAAAATTTTGTAACCGAAAAAAAAATTTTTTTTTTTAGATATAGATGTAATGTCAATATCTATTAGAAGTCATGGCCGTTGGTTCTTTGATGCTCCATGCGGTTCTCTTCTCCTAACACAACGAAATTTGTAAACAATGAATTATGATATAGACACACATCTTTTATATATATAACAATTGAATGAAGATATTCTATATAAAAAAATATATGAAAATATAATAGGAATCTGGGAAAATCAATATTAATAAATAAAATAAAGGTTTCTTTTTAACTCTTCTGCATACATGTATTAGGTTGTTATTTTTAAAATTGAGAAGGCGAGTGCTTTGCTGTACAATGGAATTAGGTTGAGTGTATTATGTAGTTTGAAAAAGTTAATATTGTGTGTGACAGATTGTACAATATGGATAAAATAAAACACCAAAGCTTGTCGGGGAATCAAAGCCTAAGAAAGCGACCAAGATCAGTAAAATCGTTTGTACGTATATAGGTAAAGGATTATTACCAAGTTTTACACACACACACACACCTGCATTTTACAGGGGTTAGCTAGGTCACACATGCAATGTTATGGTCTACTAGTACCTTTAGGAACAGAACCTTCTCCTCCTACTCTTAAAAATTTAAATTTTAGGTGCATAAGCTTAGGGTTGGGTTGAGTTGGGTTGGTGGATGGAGAGAATCAAATTAGGATTAGACAGTTGGTTTGTTTGTTTCATATGCCCTACAATATATTACATTACATGTGGTTTCCAAGATTTTTGTCTTGTAAGTTTTCATACCTATGTCCCACTACTCCATATATCAACTTTAATCTATATTCTTTTTAATAATTTAAGTTTCATATTTTTTTTTCTTTGAAATAGTTATATCTACAACCATGTTGGAGTTCAAGTAAGAGTGGTTAACGATGTTGAAATGCGGTAAATAAAAGACATTTTAAAAGTGGTGACTCATATATGTTATGGCTGTAGGTGGATATGTAATGTTTGTTGTGTCAATCTTTTGACATTTTGTTGCTTCAAATATTCTCAAGATTTTTTTTTTAGAATTGAATTTTTTTCATACACATTAGTCGGAGATTTAAGGTTTGAGTATCTTATCGCTTAGACCATCCAAATTGATGTTTGTAAATGCACTTTTTATGAATTAGCAATAGTAGTTGTACATCATTGTCAACATTAATCTATCGAATGATCTATAATTTTTTTGTCATTAATTAAGAAAAAAACATTAGAAGCTCGATTTATAAGCATTAATGGAACTCTCTTTAAATTTAAGCAAAAATAGACGAAGAATTTTACGTGCGGAAATAAATTTTAACATTTAACTTTGTATAGATACATTTGTAGTTAATTATTAACAGCCCAATTGAAGTGATATTAAAATTTAGGTTCAACTCTTGAAAGCATGAACATGGAACTTGTGTGGGGTGGAAGGGAAGGGAGAAGAACTTGCCACACCATCTCATGGATCTTGACTTTCATGATTTATATGATTTTCAGGTTTAATGTTACAATCTGATTCTCTATGGTGAGAGTCCTTAGGTCAAAATATGGATGTGAGAATGAAACTATGCCGATTATCCAAGAGAAGGAGAATTGTTGTTAGGTGTGTAGAGCTATTAGTAGGACTTGGAGGTGGACTAAAAGTGGATGCAGGTGGCTCATAGGAGATGGAAGGGATGCCCTAGGATCAATGGCTCAACTCTGGGCTGATTTTAAAAGATCATCTTACTCAACCTATATTTCACAAGAGATGTGAGTATTAGAAATGTGGGAGATTACATCAATCATAAAAGTGTCGGAGATAGTAGCAAAGTCGCTTGTGTTGGGGTCTTAAGAGATAATCTTGGCCACCAGATGGATGGTTTTGTTCGCTATGTAGGATTGTCTAACGCTCTTATGACAAAAATGTGGGGTTGGGTCACAACTCTAGATCCCTAACTCACTTAAACTTTTTCTTATAAATTTTTTTAAAAATTATTGCATTGTTTTCTGAAAAGTTCATATTAATTATATTTTTCGGAATCTGTTGTAATGGAAAAAAGATTCTCTCAGGTGCAATTTTCTCATGTTTCTCATGTGGGACATTATACTATTAAGCCTTTTTTTTTTTCGTTTTTTTTTTAAAATAATATAATTTTAAGGGTTTTCATCCGAGTCTCTATTCACTTAAGAGGATCCAACTCGGTATTCTTAGACTGTTGTAATGGTATATTTTTAGACCATTAGATCAATATTTTAACCAATAACTTTTTCTTAAAATAGTGAACAATTAGCCAATATCCTCTCAAAAAAAACTATTAGCTAATATCATTTGATCAATATTTTATAGTAAGTAACAATATGTACATCAAATTACTTAATTATTTACTCCTAAGAAGACTTAATTTACTTATATTTAGAACATGAGAGAAGCTAGCATTATTGTCAAAGTCAAACTAACCTTTGACCAAAAGATTTAGTTCCACATCAATAAATATATAATTCAAGAATATATAGTGACTAATAAAAAAATGTATTTATACCAACATAATTTGAAGGCATAACAATTTATTTGACTTTTTTTTTAGTATATTTATTTGACTTTTTTGTTGTTGTTTTTGACAGCCTCTATTGATTTGACTTATAAATTCCTAAGCAATATAACTCCTAGTCAGTTGTGGCATCCGCATAGTATATATTGTAAAAAATACATTTAGATACTATAATACGCATCGAGTGAAAAATACAATTAGATAAGCATACTTTTTGTGTGTGGGTAATTTCATCATGAGCATTTTTTTATAATTAAGTTATTGTGTGTGTACATATATGTCTAATATAATTATCAAATGTTAATTCTCTTTAGCATTATGTATGTTTGTAGACGAGCATTACATATACCTAATACTTTTAATGCGTTGACCTTGTTATTATGGACTCAAAAAGAAAAGAGAAAAGGTACATAAAAATATAAAAAATAAAAAGTCAAACTTAATTGGCTTGGCAAGATGTATTTAAAATCTATCACTTGTTTCGAATGGCCATTATCATATAGGATTTGCTCTCCGGCACAAAATCTTCTCATTAAATGAAGTAACCAAAAACACACTGTTTATGAAGTCGTCCACAAGTAGTTTTGATAATTAACTGAACAAGTTGATGCTATTTAAACACTGGCAGCTAATCCTCAAACTGAAAAACTTTGATCTTTTGGTCCCGATTTATATAGAATAATGCATGTGAAGATGTTCCTATGGCTCTAAGTTAAAATGAAAAGAGGACCTCTCCTTCATTCAAATCCTGCCTTTATTTCCCCCTATGGTTTGAAATTTTATCTTAGAGTAATATTGTTACTTGACCAACAAAACATATTTGGTCACATCCAATAAAAACATGACAACTCATAAATATTTAATGTAAATAATTATAGTAGAGAGAGAAAATTTGTCTGTAAATTAAAGAAAAATCTATAAATAAATAAAAATCAAAGAGAGAGTAACTAGATCGACGACCACCAATCGCGGTGGTAGACATGTTTTCCTCTTACAATCCTTTTTCTTTAATCACTTTGAGACGTACAAGTTTAAAGTCATGACTGCACTGGTTGGTGACCCTTTTGCTCACCCATACGAGAAAGTTCGTCGTCGTGATCCCCTCAAATTTAAATGCTTTTAGAGAAAAGATGATCGCGGAAACTCTTGCATTCCTTTTTTGACAGATTTCTCATTAATTTAACAGACAACTTTATTTTAGAAGTCTCTAAAAAAAACTTTATTTTAGAAGTTTATGAGTTGTGAAGTTTTAGATGTGACCAAATGTGATTTGTTGCTGTTCAAGAAACCATGCAACAATTACTCGCTTAACCATGACTGGGTTTCACTCAATTATTTTATGTAAGTGTTGGCCTTTGTCTTAAGAATAAAATTCCAACCTCAATTGGTATCATAATCTAATTTAGAATACGAATTATGATTGTTCTATATTGTATTCATTTTTAAGGCAACGGATCGTATGTTCATTAAGAATATAATTATGTATTTTTATAATCAAACCCTGTTTTTTTTTTTATTATTGATTTGACCGTTTCTTATTGATTTATATAAGAAAATTCAGAGGCAAGACTCCCCAAACCCCCATAAATTAATTATTGGCTATTTTTGCAATATTTTGATCATTCCTGATATTTCATTAAAATAAATATATGAGTGAGGGGCCATTATTCAAGAGTCAGATAGATGAATGATGAATATTCAATCATACATTCAAGTACTAGAATATAAAAATTGGTATGATCTTATCAAAAGAAATAGTATGAACATTTGAAAAAATGACATGAATCAAGGGAAAAAAAGTAAAACAAAATGGCGTAGTATTGGTCATGGTTGCGTAGCGTGGCTATAATGGATGCGAGAAAAGAAAGAAGGAAAAGACACCAGAAAATTTAGGTTAATTGGACCACTAATTAGTGCATTTTCACTTTTTCATTTTCTCACATGTGCTCTGTTTTTCTCTCTTGAACGTCAATAGGTTCATATCATCCATTTTACAAGGAGAAAAAAAAAAAAGACAACATCTGGTAAAGATGTTTGAGACTAATATAACATAGTACTTTATTCGATATAACAATACATATATACCAATATCACATTGGTTTAATAATATTGGACTCGATTCATCATTAAATAAAGTCTCGTATTTGAGTTTTATGGAAATAACCCCATTAAAAATGATTTATCATAATTTTCATGCATATACATAAGTGAAGTTAGTAGATATTTTCTCTAACATTGTTAGCGAAAAAATTTATGTATATCAAGAAAAGACTCGGAACAGACATCAAAACGATGATATTATATAAATTATGAGTGATCATATTAGTTTGTCTTTTAGTAAAACCGAAAGTTATTGCCCAAAAATAATAGATAAGTAACATACAAGATTCAAAAATAACATAACTAAATTGAGTGACATGGTTCATTGATGTCCATCAACAATTGGTTTGCCGTCCAATTCAAAAATAATATTAAAAAAAAAATCTCATTTATATATAGTTTTTTTTTTGTCTTAACACTCTGATTTTTAAAAGAATGCCCGTGTATAATTGAAATTTGATCTAGAGATAAGTAAAATAGTGATTGTTTTTATCAGGATTCAAATTCAAATTCTCTTAAACGATTCGTACTTAAGTAGAGTTCATTATGCATTTAAGTTCAATTCCTTAATGATACATATAACTTTCAATAACATCTCAAATACATTTTCTACTTAATTGAACCAATGATTTATAGAGAAGGTCCTCGAGTCCTTTGACTGTTGTGGGCGACAATTACATTATACAACTTTACTATGATGTTCCACTAACATTCAAAGAATTAGAAGTATATCATTCATTGTTTGACAAAAGAAAAAAAAAGAGCTATTCAACCACATAAATAATAACAAATCCAACATTTCAAAAATCAATGTTATAATGAGAAAGACTTTTTTTCTTCCTTTTGAAAAAAGAATCAAGATGAGAAATGGACATTAAGCTGACCATAAGTTAAAAGAGCATGACCCCATAAGTTGAGTGGGAATAAGTGGATATGTAGATGTTTTTGGCATGAATGAATGATGGTTAAGATGCATGAATCATGAGAACATACATAGATGGGTGATTATGGGCATGGGAAGCAAATCTCAAAAGGGAATCAAAAGAAATTGGCCTCTCTTTGACACCACTCTTCCCCACCTGCCTAAGATATGGTAAGCTCCACATGATTTCACACCTAAGGGGAAAATAAAATAAAAAGGGCACATTTGCTTACATCACCTGTATCTCTTCAAAGGATTTTTATGGGTCCCACTGACACCCTTTCTCTTTCTCTCTCTCTATCACATTCCTTTCTACTTTTGCTTTCACCTAAACTTTCTAATTTCACCCTCTTCACATTTTCTCACTCTATCTCTTTTCATTTAAATGTAGACTTTAGACTTAGACTTATTATATATATAAATAAAAAGGTCACTACTCTCAACATCCTAAAAAAATATTCACTAGGATTTATTTCTTTATTTTATTCATTCATATTATATATAGTCTTTATCTTATAATAATTTTGCATTGCTTGCCATGTAATTCAAGATCAATTTGGAAAATTTGCAAGATTTGGGATGAAATCTGGTCGGATCTTGCTTTGTGGGATGTGGATTTTGGTGGGTCTTATTTCTCTACAAAGCTCATCTTCCAATCTCATATTCCTCCCATAAACACAAAAAATAAACCCATCTTTTCCTTCCTCAAGGGTCAAGAGAAGAACATAAACAAAATAAAGTTCTTTCCATTTTCCATTTCTTTGCTTCTTTCCCTTCATTTTCAAAATCCATTTACCTTCTTTTAGTCCTTAGTTGGAGAAAATGGGAATGGCAGCAGAGTCACAGTTTCATGTTTTGGCTGTTGATGACAGCATCATAGATAGGAAGCTTATTGAGAGGCTTCTCAAAACATCTTCATATCAAGGTAACTTTTGAGGGCCAAATATAGCATAATCTGATGAACTTTTTTGGATCTTTTCCTTTCTTAAACACATAATCCATTATACTATGATAATGTTGTTTTTTTTTTTTTGACAAATACCATGTTAATGTTTTTTTTGGACACAAGTACTATGTTAATGTTTTTCTTTTTGGACAAATACTATGTTAATGTTTATTTATTTATTTTGGACAAATACTATGTTAATGTTATTATAACAGAATGAATGAATGAATGGACTTTTTGTTTTCTCAATGGCAGTTACTACAGTTGATTCTGGTAGCAAGGCTTTAGAGTTTTTGGGTTTGTGTGAGAATGATGAGACCAACCCAAATACACCATCTGTATTTCCTAACAATCATCAGGTATAGTTTTGTTGTTGTACTCAAAAAAATGTGACAAGATTTTTATTTTTTTAATCAACTTGATGCAGTAACTTTTTCAACTTTATAATGTTAGATTGTTTTTTCTGGAATTCTGAAATTCCTTGGATTTTTGTGTTTTATAGGAAGTGGAGGTGAATCTTGTTATAACAGATTACTGTATGCCTGGCATGACAGGCTATGATTTGCTTAAGAAAATCAAGGTAAGCTTTGGTTTCCATTCCTGACTCATCTATATCTTTTAACCAATATTTATTGTCCACTTTAATCACTCTTTCTAGCTATAAGATTGTTTTTCCCTTTTCTCAAACAACGTAGTTAGATTCAAATGGTTAATGATCTTTGATATAAGTCAAATCGATCGGAAATATCCGAGTTTGGTCTATGCCTAAAACAATTATTGATCATGTCTTACTTATTTCTCAGCCGTACTTCATATTAGCAAGTCCCTTTTGTCTGAGATCAAAAAAATTACTTTTTGGTTTAACCATCCAGTTTTTAGAGGAAAAGAGTCTTTGCAATCCGGAGTTCGGTCGGGAATTAAGTCTAGTAAAAGCTTGTGCCAACCAGAATTCGATTTCGATTTCTCTTAAACAATATCTCTTTAAATGGAACTTTGAGAACATAAAATTTAGTAGGAAAAAAAAAACTATAGATTCATTCTAATTTGGCAATTTGTTATTGCTGAAAGTTATCAACTTGGACTAGTTTTATTACTTGTACTCCAGCAATAATTCACCTGAATGCTTTTCAGTTTTCCACTGAAAACAAATCAGGTTCAATAGATCATCAAAAGATTTTGTTTCCAAAAAGGGCATACTTTTGTATATTGTAGTAACTAGATTTGTTTTTTATTGAAAAAACTGTTTGAGAATATCTGAAAATTCTGTGCAACACTTATTCAACCTGGAACCAAAGACTTATAAGATTCTCTCTGATATTACAGGAATCATCATCATTGAGAAACATACCAGTGGTGATTATGTCATCTGAAAATGTGCCTTCAAGAATTAATAGGTAATAAAATTTACAGTACATTATTTCATTTTATTTCTATTTTTCCACTTTGGTCATTTTAATTATATCAGAACTATATACTAATGAAATCTATCAAATGTAACAGATGCTTGGAGGAAGGAGCAGAAGAGTTTTTCTTGAAGCCTGTAAGGCTATCAGATTTAAACAAACTTAAACCTCACATGAAGAAAACCAAATTGAAAGATCCAAATCAAGAAACAGAACAAAAGATAGAAAATTCAGAAATTCTTGAAAATGAAGAACAGCATCAAGCATCAAAATCTCAACATTCACATTTAGAGTCAGAGTCACAAACACAGACACAGTTACAAGCACATTCAACTATAGATCAACAGCAACAATCACTACAACAAGCCAACAATAACAAGAGAAAGAGTGTGGAACAAAGTCTTTCATCTGAGACTGACAGAACAAGACCAAGATACAGTGGCATTGCTACTGTTGTATGATGATAAATCATTTGGCAAATAATTTTCTTGAATTTCAAAGTGTAATTCTTATTTAACTTTCTTTAAAAATTAAATATTAACTTGGGTGTTGGTTTATATAGGCTCTATAGGAGTGTAGTGTAGAGTTGTTCCCTGTAAACATTTCCTGGAAATATTCCCTTCCAATTTTGTTTCATATGAAAATGAAAAGAAAAAAATTTAAATGTGTAGGAGCATGGTTGTTTTCGGATTCTAGTGCTATAGACTTACATTGTCACCAGAAAATGAACTTTTTATATTAAAAAAGAAAACAGAAAATGAACTTTGATCATATATTTAATAGCATTATCAGTGCCCCGTGAGTTTAGCGACATGATTTTATGAAACTCCAAAATGTAGCTTTTGCCAAAATCTTGGTGCTTCATCATATCTCTTTCAATATCACCATCAATCTAACATGCATTTGGTAAATTATTTTAGTATATTTATAATAGTAATTTTGTCTTCAAACTGAAGTGTTCCAGAATAGGCTTAAGCCCATTCCATCGACGGACTACATCAATAAGAAACATGCTATGGGGCTACACCTGCACTGACGGTATACATGAGCTGGTCAGTTGTTGTTATCAGCTCCATGTGATGAAGATCAAATGTTGATCTGTAGATCATATCGGATTCCTTCAACGGGAAAACACCCTATAACCTTGAAGGTCACCTACACAAGTGAATGGTATATTCACTTCTAATCTTAAAACCTTTCGAGAAATGATATTCTAACAACCATTTTGTGACAACCTATGTGACAACTTTATCTCTCATACTCACATTATCTTTTTACTTTCTCTCTCTATTGCTTTGGTTTCCGTGTCACTATCTACTTTTCCTTTGAAAATTGGTGGTTGTCACAAAAGTTGTTGATTTTTGGTTGTTAGAATATCATTGCTCAAACCTTTCAGTCACTCGATCGCAAACTAAATTGATCATTAGACTGCTTGTACGTACACCACTCTCATTGAAGAGTTGCCATCGTCCATTGCTGCATCACCTCAACTCCGATCGTTGGTCTAGATTCAATTTGAATCGTTGGTGCCGCTCGAGGACAGATTCCTACAATCTCACCGCAAAACCCTTTGTTACAGATATGAGACGGCCAGTGCAAAGCGCGGTACTGTTCTACATAGAAAGGTCGTGCCGTCGTGGTTCATCTTCTCCTAAGTTTGCTGACGACACCACAACGTTGTCCTTCCTTGCCAATCGTCTCTCTGCTCAAGGATCAACTTGGTGGTCTAGATGGCGAGTCTGTACACCACAACCTAATCACATTGGTTTAAAAAAAACACAAATGATAGATGAACACAATCAACGGATTGCTCACATTGAGAAAAACCAATAGCAGATCTCTGCCATCATCACCACTCAGCTTGAATCGCAATGATATCCCGACGAATAGCTTCAGCCTGAAGAAACAGTTAGATATGCTCCTCACTCCTCATCAGAGAGGTCACAAATATACGCTTAAACCATGAAATCCCAAT
The DNA here is from genome assembly GCF_051527215.1 of Medicago sativa. NCBI lineage: Eukaryota > Viridiplantae > Streptophyta > Magnoliopsida > Fabales > Fabaceae > Medicago > Medicago sativa. Next base: position 86,442,783 of record NC_140755.1, on the reverse strand, counting down.
AGGAAGAAACAGTTAGCCGATCTTGCAGGTACGTTGAGCTTCTGGTGACCTTTAGGAAGAAACAAATGAGGAGAACCGTGAAATCCATTCTTGGTGATTGATTTCAATTTGGTCTACAATTGTATCATCAACCGGCCCACCCTTGCTGAATATTGCATTATCTTTGTCAGCTCATCTCAAGATGAGCTGCCGTGCTGTGAATGATGAAATATCTACAATTGAAGGTGATCTCAAGGCATGACGGGTATGCTTTATGAACTCTCTAAAATCAAAAGATGCAACAAAAACTCAAGGTCGTCAACAAGCCAAGTAGCTTGAGAATATCTGAAGTTGCACCTAAACCCCAAGGCATTATCAAAGTAAACTAAGGGGAATTCTACGCTCTCTTGGAGCCAGAGCTTAGTGATGAAGTCGACAATGATGAAGAGGCGTTAGGCCCTGAGGCAAGAATGAAGCTAAAAAGACTAGTGCTAAAAAGACTCCGAGAAGACTGAAAATTGGGGTCAATCTGCCTGACATCGTCAAACAACAGTTGACTTCCAGTCTTTAGAGAAAAGCATACCTCTTTGCTGGGTTAGCCGCTGATATGTTGGGGATCGATCCAGAGATTGCTTGCGATCAGCTAGTCCTGAATCAGTGTGTTGGATAGCTAAACAACGATGGAAACAATCTCTGGACAAGGCAGAAACCACTGATAAATTGGAATTTCCTCAATAACTACCTTGGAGAGAGTCACCCTCCCTGCAAAAGAAAAGTCGGATGATTTCCAAGAAGAAAGCTTGGACTTAACATCGTCAGTAAGGTATTGGAAATTAACTCTCTTAGGGGCTCTCCCGGTTAAAGGGACTCCAAGATACTTTCCCTAAGAATGGACTTCGCGTAAACTTGATTGTCTAACAAAAAATTTCTTATATAAGAGCTAACGTTCCTTGAGAAGAAAATAGAGGTTTTATCAATAATAATTGCTGACCCGACAAGCTACAAACTGGCCAAGAACATTCAAAACACATTGCATATTAGTCTCTGTCTCTGTACACTAGAAATGTAGTTCATAACGATGTTTATAAAATATGTAGGAAATTTTTCTTCCCTTGGAACTTCCAAAATGAAATGGCACTTGAATTTACCATAAGCTTTGGCCAAATCAACTTTAATAGCAAAGACACCTTAAGTTATAAATAATATTTCAGAGTGTGGCCTTATTTAAGAGACAAATTCAAGTTTACTAACATTTCGGGTTATACAAGTGTCAATCTTATGTATTGCTGCAATTTCTTCTGGATGACTCCTCCAAACATGCTTGACAAAGTTGATGATACTCTCATCAACTAAAGTCAAAGATTTTTGATAAAATCCAAAAAACGAACCATCAGAATTCCTCAGCATTTAAATTTTATTTTTCCATTTGCAATTAACAATTTTCAAATGATAATGCTTGGTATTCATGTCTCCATCAGTTAATCATATAGCTCTAGACTTTAGGAACCAAGTCAGTTCCTCCTGGTAAAGGACATTGGCTACGTTTTGCCTATAACCAAAAGTAGAAAATTTCCATTCCTGCATTATATTCTCCAAATTACTCAGATTCTTGGTCACCCTGAACATCATTCCCCGAACAATTATGAACAACTTCATTACACGATGAGTCAACCTGACCTAGTCGCATAATTCGCAATCCTCGTTGATACACGGTACAAAACATCAGAAGAATTTGGAAGTATCAGGTATAGAGAGGGTTGATATGCATCGGTTCATAGTATTAGTACTACGTAATTAAGCATAGGAAACTATTAACAAATTTTTAAGAAAAATATTTCATGCTAACTTGTGCCGACACAAGTTAAAGGAATTAAAAAAGGAAATAATAAATAAATTTTGTATTGAAAATATAAATTATTAAATTTTTACAACATTGAATATACAAATTTCAAGAAAATTCTTCTATCTTTAGCTTTTTTAACTTGTGTCTTAATGACATAAGTTAGCGTTTTCCTTTTTATTAGAATTTTTAAACAAAACTTAAAATTTATTAGTAAAATCACTAAATATTTACATACTAACGAGCCTTTCCAACTGCTCAACACTATCTTTCCTGGTACTCAAATCCTCTTAATATTTAATTAATTAAATTCATTAATAGTGCAAAAAATATTAAAAGGATTATAGTTGCCTGCTGCTGCAACAAACTGGTGTCTATTTTCAAAAACCTTGTTTTATATTCACTTTTCTTTCACTTTTTCTTCTTTATTAGTAGCGTTGTTTTGCAAATGATGTTCTATTTCTTCAAGCTTCAAAAAGGTTATCCTGCAAAATTTATTTTCTCCATCAAAGAGTTCTTCTTTCTCTTTCATCTCCCACTCAACTTCTTCTTCCTCCTCTTTCTTCGATCTTCACACATTTGCATCGATTCGTCGATTTCCACAAATTACAAGAGAAATTGTGTAAACCAATTTGCAAAAGTACCGCCAACTGATACACACGTACCAATTTGTGGTTCAAAGCAAGTCAAAAGAATAATATGACTATGAACTAGACACATTCAAAGACAAAAAGAGAATGCCCGTTAGAAAATGGGGAGCCAAGAGGACAAACTAAAATAAGATGACAATGAAGAACATGATAAAAGCATCAGGGAATAAGAGCCTTCAATCCGAATAATGAAAAACTCTATCAATTGGTGGGGGTCGGGATTCGAACACACACTCATCACTTATTCACTTTAAAAAAAAAGTGAATACTAACGACTAGGCTAATTGACAAAAAAAAAAAAATTATACATCCACTATATTATGATATTTTTTCTAGGGATGGCAAAGTGGGTCTGCCCATCCTCTTTAGGCTCGCCCTGTCTAAGCCCGCTTAAAACAGGACGAGACAATTCGTGTCAAATTAGGTGACCGAGTCCAAAATATCATCCTCCCCTATTTAGTGGCGGACAAACGAGTTGGAGGGCCGGCCCGCCAAACAAAAAACATTTTTTTGTTTGGAGAAAAAAACAATTTTTTTAATGCATTTTTTTTACAACTTATTGTTACAAAAAACTAAGTCCCTTTTACCATAAAAAAAATATACAAGAATATGCATCGAATAAATTTGTGGTAAAAACAATATAATTAACAAATTGTCGAACTCAACTTCATATACTTAATAGCAAAAAAAAGGAAAATCTGCCCACATGAAACAAAGAGAAATGATATTTATACAACAATTTTATAAAAACTTTTGTGACAATTTTCTCTCTCATATTCACATTATATTTTTACTCTCTCTCTCTCTCTCTCTCTCTCTCTCTCTCTCTCTCTCTCTCTCTCTCTCTCTCTCTCTTACTCCTATTACTTTGATTTCCGTGTCAATACATACTTTTCTTTGTAAGAACATGGCTGTCTATTTGGTTGTCAAACAAATAGATGTTAAAAAAACACTACTCTAAAACAAATCCTAAAATAAATCCAACGATCAAAATAAATCAAAAGGATAAAATAGGCTTAAAATAAAAAAGAAAAAACGAGTTAAGTGGCCCGGTCCGCCATGCCCCGTGCCCGCCCCGTTTTTTAATGGGTTAAGCGGAACGAACCAACTATAGGAAGCGAGTTTAAAACTTCGACTCAGCCTGTCAAGAACAGCGGGCTAAATGGGTCGGCCCGACGAGCTGGGTCCGTTTTACCACCCCTATCATGTTCTTCATTGTTTTGTTATTATCATCTTATTTTAAGTGTGTGAGAGATGCTGTTATATATTTTTATATTTTACTAGTGAGATGTTACAATAGTTGGCTCGCCCCACTTAGCTCGTTAAAAAAAGGGGACGGGCACGGTTTGGGTCTGGTCGACCCGCTTAACTCGTTTTCCTTTTTTTTTTTTAGATTTATTTTATCCTTTTGGATTTATTTTGATTGTTGGATTTATTTTAAGATTTGTTTTATATTGCAGATTTATTTTATGTTGGCGGATTTTTCTTATTTTACTATTAAGTATGATGTTGAGTTTGACAATTTGTTAATTATCTTTGTTTTTACTACAAATTTATTCGATGCCTATTCTTTTATATTTTATACGATAAAAGCAACATAATTTTTTTTGTAACAATTAAGTTGTAAAACAAAATGCATTAAAAAATTTGTTTTTTTCTCTCTAAAAACAAAGTTTTTCGTTTGATGGGCCGGCACGCCAACTCGCTTGTCCGCCATAAAACGGGACGGGGTGAAATTTTAGACTCGGTCAACTAATATCACTCGACTAGTCTCGTCCCGTTTTAAGCGGGCTTAAACGGGGCGGGCCTAAACGGGTTCGGCCTACCCACATTGTCATCCCTAAATTAAAATACATTATTCATTCAATGTATATAGATTTTTTTTTGTCTAGTTCAATGTACAATAGTAATTATAACTATTATATATTATCTTCCTTCAAAAATTACTATTAAATATTATTTGTAGAAAATGAATATTAAATTTGATAGTCAAATATATATATATATATATATATATAATTCTTTTAATTTGAATAACATATATTTAATTCTTAAATATTGAATTTGAGAGTCAACATATATATATAAATATATATATATATATATATATATTAAATTTGTAGAATAGGAATATTATTTTGATAGTCAATATGTAATTATTAAATTCATTCAAACTTTATGACTAGAATCTCTAAATTTAATGCACTACATTTAATTTCAGTCAAATGACAATAACTTATTTTTTTTATAAAAATAAAAAAACTAAACTAAAGTTGACTTTAAATTTATTTTTTTTAAAATGTTAAATAAATTCAGATATGGATGAACACTAAGCTGACTAAACAAAACGCGTAATAATCTCTATAAAGTTTAACCATGGTTGTTGAAAAAAAAAATCTCTATACAAATAAATTCTAGCTTAGTAAAAATCAAGTAACAACTCAAAACACTTAAAACACACCACTTATCCTTCTTCATCTTTTCTCCTCCTCCTCACTTCATCTTTTTTTTTATCACTTTTCAATACTCTGATCATAGAGTTTTCCATTGTTTTGTTTTCTTAGTTTGATTGAATCTTACTTATCCATATAAATTAATTTGTTACAAACAAATATAGGTTCTATATAAATTGTTTGCTCTATTTTGCATTGTTCTTTTCATCGTTATTATATTTTTGTTATTGTTTACAAGTTTTACTTTTGTTGTGTGTATTTTCTCCATTTATATTTTGCGAGACATTTACTTTTATTTTGTTTTATTCATGTCATAGTTGGTAGTTGAATCTTTGAAATTTGGGATATGACAGAAGATCTGTGAAGCGTGTTACTGATCAATGTTCAGTAGGTAATTAATTTATTAATTTATCTTCATTATTTCTTTAGAATTCAATATTTTTCTAAGTGAGTAAACAAACATAGTAATTATTTTTATCTTTCTTCATTGTCTTGCTTATTTCGTTGCTGAAATATTCAGCATGAATCAATCGGAGTAAACAAACACCTTGTGTTGCCACATGTATATTCAATGCCACAACTGAAGAAGGAACGTGTCATTGATTTCACCAACTCACAACCATTGAGAATGTCGTGGAAGTGTTGAATTTGATGAGGCTCTGCAATGTACCAGATCTCTACCTCAAGTATGCAAAATTCGTTAACAAAATATCAAAGCAGTTCAAGAAGCAAATGGATGGAAGTTCTTCCACACACATAACCCTTGGATGGAACCGGACATTATCTATTTCATCAACGAACATAAGTTGGTAATTATTATTTACTAATCTATTAATGAGATTAATTAATTGAAGTATATTTATGATTTATTATGAGATTTGTTATTAATAGAGGAGTAATAGAGTGAAAAGATAGAGGGAGAAAAAGATGATGCTAGTGCAACTGAGTGAAGTGATGAAATGTTTGGAACATATATCTACAGAAGGTTGTACTGACATGGGTCTGTATGATACGAAGATTAAGAGGAAATTGTGTTTACTATTATCTACGTGTCAAGATTTGTAGGGGTTGATCTGACACTTTGCCATGTGTAAAAGCCATCTCCGGGGGGGGGGGGGGGGGGGGGGGGGGGGGGTGTTGCGACCCTAAGAGGATGTGGCAACTCTTTTGACTTTCCTCTTGCATTTACCTTCACCAAAATACATGTAAGCTCCCTCTTTGTGGGTGGGATTGAAACCAATCATTATTTTAATGTCACTTACAAAGAGGGACCTTGCATGTATCTTGGTTAAGGCAAATGCAAGAGTGAAGCGTAAATAGTTGCCACGTTCACTTACAACGCACACACCCTTCTTTGATTCGTCTCTTACATGTGGCAAAGTGTCAGGTAAACACCTACGAACTTTGGCAAGATGGAGAATTTAGAATAGGACTTCCTCTTTAAACTCCACATCCTACGACACCACATCGGTATAACCTTCTGTACATATATGTTCCAAATGTTGCATTGCTTCATTCAGTTGTACAAACATATTCTCCTCCTCCCTTCTCACTCTCTTATTTCTCTTTTAATAACACTATCTATAATAAATCATAAATAAACTATAATCAATTAACTTTAATTAAATGATTAGTAAATGATATCTATCAGTTTATGGTCCTTGATTAAGTGGATAATGTCGAGTTTGAGTCAAGGGTCATGTTTATGAAAGAATTTTCATCGCTCTACTTCTTGGATTGTTTTTGAATTTATTAGCAACCAACTTGGCATACTTGAGGTAGAGATTTGGTACATTGTAGAGTCTCTTCAAATGCAACACGTTCACCACATCCTCAACGGCCGAGAGTATGTCCAAGCCAATGACGTACCTCATCTTTAGTTGGGGCATTAAATAGTTATGTGACTAATATGATACCTTTTTTGATTGTTTTCTTGCAAATAGGCGTTGTGAACCAGAGCATCGGTCGTGTGTACAAGTGCAGCAAGGAGGATATGAAAAATTACGGTGTATACCATTTTTTTTTATTGAAGATCACAATATTTAAGTATTTGTATTTTTTTATGCTATACACTCATAATTAACTCTTAATACCACAAGTTTATCAACTAGTGTTCTTTAGCATTTGTTTGGGACTATTATTTTTTTTCATTACTATTATTTTTATTTATTGATTGATGATTCAATCCACTTATATAAACACTCCTTCCATGTGTATATCTTAAAATTTACTATAATTTATAATAACATATAAGACCCATGTGTCATATGAGTTGACGAATTTAGTTGTATACATAAAGAGAGACCTTACATGTATCTTATTGTATATAATAAGTCTTAAGATAAAAAGAAATGGTCAAAAAATAAAACAAAGTTATATGAAAATCCTTAATAATGTACGAAAGAATGATGATTAATTTTAATTTAACCTACAGAGAGAGACTTTGCATGTATCTTGTGAAGGAAAATGAAGGAACGTACCCTAAAGAGTTGCCACATCCGCTTAAAGTGCACACACCCTACCTTAGGGGTGTTGCGACCCTAAGAGGATGTGGCAACTCTTTTGACTTTCCTCTTGCATTTACCTTCACCAAAATACATGTAAGCTCCCTCTTTGTGGGTGGGATTGAAACCAATCATTATTTTAATGTCACTTACAAAGAGGGACCTTGCATGTATCTTGGTTAAGGCAAATGCAAGAGTGAAGCGTAAATAGTTGCCACGTTCACTTACAACGCACACACCCTTCTTTGATTCGTCTCTTACATGTGGCAAAGTGTCAGGTAAACACCTACGAACTTTGGCAAGATGGAGAATTTAGAATAGGACTTCCTCTTTAAACTCCACATCCTACGACACCACATCGGTATAACCTTCTGTACATATATGTTCCAAATGTTGCATTGCTTCATTCAGTTGTACAAACATATTCTCCTCCTCCCTTCTCACTCTCTTATTTCTCTTTTAATAACACTATCTATAATAAATCATAAATAAACTATAATCAATTAACTTTAATTAAATGATTATTAAATGATATCTATCAGTTTATGGTCCTTGATTAAGTGGATAATGTCGAGTTTGAGTCAAGGGTCATGTTTATGAAAGAATTTTCATCGCTCTACTTCTTGGATTGTTTTTGAATTTATTAGCAACCAACTTGGCATACTTGAGGTAGAGATTTGGTACATTGTAGAGTCTCTTCAAATGCAACACGTTCACCACATCCTCAACGGCCGAGAGTATGTCCAAGCCAATGACGTACCTCATCTTTAGTTGGGGCATTAAATAGTTATGTGACTAATATGATACCTTTTTTGATTGTTTTCTTGCAAATAGGCGTTGTGAACCAGAGCATCGGTCGTGTGTACAAGTGCAGCAAGGAGGATATGAAAAATTACGGTGTATACCATTTTTTTTTATTGAAGATCACAATATTTAAGTATTTGTATTTTTTTATGCTATACACTCATAATTAACTCTTAATACCACAAGTTTATCAACTAGTGTTCTTTAGCATTTGTTTGGGACTATTATTTTTTTTCATTACTATTATTTTTATTTATTGATTGATGATTCAATCCACTTATATAAACACTCCTTCCATGTGTATATCTTAAAATTTACTATAATTTATAATAACATATAAGACCCATGTGTCATATGAGTTGACGAATTTAGTTGTATACATAAAGAGAGACCTTACATGTATCTTATTGTATATAATAAGTCTTAAGATAAAAAGAAATGGTCAAAAAATAAAACAAAGTTATATGAAAATCCTTAATAATGTACGAAAGAATGATGATTAATTTTAATTTAACCTACAGAGAGGGACTTTGCATGTATCTTGTGAAGGAAAATGAAGGAACGTACCCTAAAGAGTTGCCACATCCGCTTAAAGTGCACACACCCTACCTTAGGGGTGTTGCGACCCTAAGAGGATGTGGCAACTCTTTTGACTTTCCTCTTGCATTTACCTTCACCAAAATACATGTAAGCTCCCTCTTTGTGGGTGGGATTGAAACCAATCATTATTTTAATGTCACTTACAAAGAGGGACCTTGCATGTATCTTGGTTAAGGCAAATGCAAGAGTGAAGCGTAAATAGTTGCCACGTTCACTTACAACGCACACACCCTTCTTTGATTCGTCTCTTACATGTGGCAAAGTGTCAGGTAAACACCTACGAACTTTGGCAAGATGGAGAATTTAGAATAGGACTTCCTCTTTAAACTCCACATCCTACGACACCACATCGGTATAACCTTCTGTACATATATGTTCCAAATGTTGCATTGCTTCATTCAGTTGTACAAACATATTCTCCTCCTCCCTTCTCACTCTCTTATTTCTCTTTTAATAACACTATCTATAATAAATCATAAATAAACTATAATCAATTAACTTTAATTAAATGATTATTAAATGATATCTATCAGTTTATGGTCCTTGATTAAGTGGATAATGTCGAGTTTGAGTCAAGGGTCATGTTTATGAAAGAATTTTCATCGCTCTACTTCTTGGATTGTTTTTGAATTTATTAGCAACCAACTTGGCATACTTGAGGTAGAGATTTGGTACATTGTAGAGTCTCTTCAAATGCAACACGTTCACCACATCCTCAACGGCCGAGAGTATGTCCAAGCCAATGACGTACCTCATCTTTAGTTGGGGCATTAAATAGTTATGTGACTAATATGATACCTTTTTTGATTGTTTTCTTGCAAATAGGCGTTGTGAACCAGAGCATCGGTCGTGTGTACAAGTGCAGCAAGGAGGATATGAAAAATTACGGTGTATACCATTTTTTTTTATTGAAGATCACAATATTTAAGTATTTGTATTTTTTTATGCTATACACTCATAATTAACTCTTAATACCACAAGTTTATCAACTAGTGTTCTTTAGCATTTGTTTGGGACTATTATTTTTTTTCATTACTATTATTTTTATTTATTGATTGATGATTCAATCCACTTATATAAACACTCCTTCCATGTGTATATCTTAAAATTTACTATAATTTATAATAACATATAAGACCCGTGTGTCATATGAGTTGACGAATTTAGTTGTATACATAAAGAGAGACCTTACATGTATCTTATTGTATATAATAAGTCTTAAGATAAAAAGAAATGGTCAAAAAATAAAACAAAGTTATATGAAAATCCTTAATAATGTACGAAAGAATGATGATTAATTTTAATTTAACCTACAGAGAGGGACTTTGCATGTATCTTGTGAAGGAAAATGAAGGAACGTACCCTAAAGAGTTGCCACATCCGCTTAAAGTGCACACACCCTACCTTGAAATACCTCCTACACGTGGCATAAAGTTGGATCAAAACCTACAAACAAACCTTCATACATGGAGAATTTAGAACACAACTTCCTCTTAATCTCCACATCCTACGACGCAGCATTGATTTAACCTTTCGTACATATATGTTCTAAATATTGCATTGCTTCACTCATTTGGACAAACATATTGTCTACCTCTCTTAGTCTCTTCACTCTCTTACTCCTCTGTTAATAACAATTCTAATAACAACAATTAATTAATTTAAATTACATGATTAGTAACTAATAATTACCAATTTGTGTTTCTTTATGAAATCTGTAATGTCGAGTTCGAGCCAATGACCATGTTTGTGAAATAATTTCTACCCCTATGCTTATCGAAATGCTTTGAAATTGTTGTAATTAAATTTGCTAATTTAATGAAGAGATATAGTGCATTGCAAAGCCTCTTCAAATGCAACATGTCCACCACATTCTCACTGTTCATGAGTTGGGCCAAGCCGACGATGCACCTCTGCTTCAGCTGTGGCATTAAATAGACATGTGACAATATCCTCCTTGTTGCTCCTGCACACACCTGATCCATGCTCATCATCTTAAACATCTTTTTGTAAGCATATAACAAGAAAAAAGATGATATTGTTACATTCTCATCCATTGTCTTTGACATAGTTTTCTCATCCTTGCTAATTTACTATGTGTAATATTTGGACTATCCTGCTAAACAAGGTAATTAACTTTTCCATATCTATATACATATGTAAATTCGTGTGATTACTTGTTAAGATGTTGTTGCAATAAATATAAATTAATTAATTTCAAATATCTAGCCCTGCTATTTTTCCAGTTTGGTTGTAATAAAAACGACAATATATTTATTAATATCATTATCTTGATGATCCATCACCACCAAATTCTAATGGATCGCGAATCCATGCTTGTAAATTTCCTTATACTTTCTCATATTGAATGCAACTCTAATATAATGTGACATGCTCAAACGACAAGACATTTCTTAACTTGTATTATTGCCAAAATTCAAAACATATTTATTGCCAGAATTTCAATATTCAAGTTTTTCTCCTCACATGTTTGGTGTTGATGAAAATATCATGGAGGCCAGTCGAAAGATCGATGTTGCTTCAGTGATACGAGTCACTTATACAAACCCAACTCACAATTTGTGAACGAAAGTTGTTCTGAAACTTGCAGACGACGTTGTTTCTATTGAACTTTTGAAACCTTTAAAGTTAAATGTTGACACTATTTGATCATTGTTAACTTAGATATGTGTTTTACTTCTAATTTTAGGATCCAAATTAAATAGGAAGAGGCTTGTATAATATGTTATTGATTTTGCTATGATTCTTCTATTATGCTTTAGAGTAACCGTATCTTAGTATTTCTAATTATTCCCTTTGGTTTCTCGATTAGCTAACTTGTACTCGTCTAATCTTGTAGAGTGCAATTTAACCCATAGGTTTTTAGTTTTTGCTAGATACACGTATAGTTTCAAAAATAGTAATTATTTTAAGGAAAATACTAACAAATGTCCTTTAGGCATTGTTTAAGCACCAAAAGTAGTACTCCCTCCGTTTCAAAATGAGTGTCGTTTTAGCCAAAAAAAATTGTTTCAAAATGAATGTCACTTTCAGTTTCCAATGCACTATTAATTACTTTTTCCCAATAGTACCCCTTAATTATTACTATGCACACTACTTCCAAAGTACCGCATTTTACTTTAATTGGGAAATGCACCAATGGTTAACAAGGCTATTTTAGTAAAAATGTCATGTCTAAAATAAGATGATAATAACAAAATAATGAAGAACATGATAAAAGCATTAGGGAATAAGAGCATTCAATCTGACTAATGAAAAACTCTATCAATTGGTGGGGGTTGGGGTTCGAACTCACACACTCATCACTTATTCACTTTAAAAAAGTGAATACTAACTACTAGGCACATTGACCAAACAAAAAAAATAGATTGTACATCCACTATGTTGTGATATTTTTTTCTAGGCATGGCAAAGCGGGCCAGCCCATCCCGTTTAGGCTCGCCATGTTTAAGCCTTCGTAAAACAGGACGAGATGATTCAAGTCAAATTAGGTGACCGAGTCCAAAATATCACCCTACGCCATTTAGTGGCGGACAGACGAGTTGGAGGGTCGGGCCGTCAAACAAAATACTCTTTTTTGGAGAAAAAAACAATTTTTTAATGCATTTTTTTACAACTTATTGTTACAAAAAACTAAGTCACTTTTACCATCAAAAATATAAAAGAATATGCATCAAATAAATTTGTGGTAAAGACAATATATGATGACAGTCTGTCATTACACTTTTAGAAGGCATTTTTCATGTAATTTTAAGAGTTATTCATTGTAATTCATGGAGCTGCAAGCCACAAAAGGACAAAAATTGAAGTTTTGAAGATTGGAATTCGGCCACCGAATACACTGATTCGGCCACCGAATTTGTTGCCAATTTCATACCTTCAGATGCGTGAAAAATCGGCCACCGAATGTTGTGGCTCGGCCACCGAATTGCTGTTTTGGGCAACACGTTTTTGATGACTCGACCATCGAATTCTAGAGCGCGGTGGCCGAATTTCACAGGTTTATAAATAGAAAAGTGCGTTTTTGACCTAGAGAGGGAGGATTTGGCATATTTTGGAGCAGAGGTTTTGCAGATCTGGTGGGAGACCATCACAAATCATAGTCAATCATCCATTACATGTATGAACCCTTGTTTTTATGTTAGTTATCTTGTACTTTAGCTATGAATAACTAATCTCTTCGTGGTTAAGCTTGAGATGAATCTGATGTAATCTTATGGAAACCCTAATTTGTTGAACTCCTTTGAATTTCAATGAAAGTTTAGTCTTTATTCATATTACTTTTTGTTTAATGCTTTTTGTATGTTTATCGTCGACTACTGACCCTAGCTTTATGAATATGCAAACTGATCGTAGAGATTGAATGACCACTGACCCTGAATTTTGACTCTGAACTAGGTAATAGGTTTAACCTAAGTAATCCAGCTAGAGATAGATCATTATTAGGTTATGAGTCATAAGGATTAACGTTCTTTTAATACCTCCAACGGTTTCGAATTCACTTAAGAGATTAAGGGGTTGTCACTTGCGGGGAGAATTCTAGGTCAAGGGATTGGGTAGAGTTACTAAGTTAATCTATCGTGAAACTAAATAATCATTGTTTGAACTAGGAGTGCAAATTACCATATGAGAGCTTCGCAGGATTCGAAGGTCTTAACCATACTTCTCTCTAATTTTCTAAAATCAACTTTATTGTTTTTATTACGTTTATGTTACATAAATCAACTTAACTGCCTAGGGCAACAATTGAATTTAATTCATCCTTTTTGATAAAGAAATTGCTGAGTAGAAATTAGCAATGGTCCTCGTGGATACAATTTTATTTATTACTTCGATATTTTTGGTTCACTTGCCAAATCTCTATCAATATAATTAACAAATTGTCGAACTCAACATCATATACTTAATAGCAAAAAAAAGGAAAATCCACCCACATAAAACAAAGACAAATGATATTTATACAACCATTTTATAACAACTATTGTGACAATTTTTTTCTCATATTCACATTATATTTTTACTTTCTCTCTATATTACTTCTATTACTTTGATTTTCGTGTCAATACATATTTTTTTTTGTAAGAACATGGTTGTCTATTTGGTTGTCAAGCAAATAGATGTTAAAAAAACACTACTCTAAAACAAATCCTAAAATAAATCCAACAATCAAAATAAATCAAAAGGATAAAATAAGCTTATAATAAAAAAAGAAAAACGATTTAAGTGGCTTGGTCCGCCATGCCCTGTGCCCGCCCCGATTTTAATGAGTTCAGCCGGACGAGCCAATTATAAAAAATGAGTTCAAAATTTCGACTCAGCCTATCAAGAACAGCGGCTAAACAGACCGACCCGACAAGCTGGACCCGTTTTACCACATTTATCATGTTCTTCATTGTTTTGTTATTATCATCTTATTTTAAGTGTGTGAGAGGTGTTGTTATATTTATTTTATTTTATTAGTGAGATGTTGTTATAATAATATTTTTGTTATCGTTAACTTGATTTCAATTTTTTTTCTAGTCAATTTGATAATCAATAAAATTACTAATAAAACTTAATTTGATGGTGTGTTTGTAATTTTAATAAATTCAGATATTATAGTGATTTTTCAAACTTATTTTAAAAGTCCTCGTGAGCTTAACTCATTTTGTATGGACAATGCATAATATATGCAAGGTCCGGCCACTACAAAAAAAAAAACTTATTTTAAAAGATTTGCATCAATTTTAGCTTAGCCGCAAGGCCTTAATGATAGGCATGGTAGCAAAACCCATACTCGTGGTTACCCGCCCAAACTAAACCCAATTTGACGGATTTTCCCCGTTTTGACTGGGTTTGGATATGAGTTTGGGCTTTTCCTGATTTCAAAACACGGGTATGGGACGGGTAACGGGTATATAGGTACCCACCCCGAACTCATACCCAAACTCGTCCCGAATGCAAAAAATTATTTTATGTTGATATGCCATGTTATTTTGTTTGATAATTACCATGTTATAAAACTACCATTGATATTTAAAGGAGCAATTAAGTCAATCGGTCTAACAAATGTTAAAATGATCATATTGTTGGATAATGCATTACAACATTTCTCTAGGTGTTTCAAAAAAACTTCTATTTTTTATTTAAAAAAATTATTCAATGTGGGGATGGGGCGGGGATACCCGAACCTGTTGGGGACGGGGACGAGCTTCAATTTCTCATCCCATTAGGTATGGGTACGGTAACGGGTAAGTTTATGAGAATCGGATATGGGGATGGAGAATGCAAAACTCGTCCCCACCCCGCCCCATTGCCATGTCTACTTAATGATATGCCTCAATAATATTTTACAAGAATATTATGATTATTATGGGACAAAGATATTGCATAGTATATTAAGTTATAAAATACATCATTCATTCATTCAAGTTATATACTGCCTTCGTTCCTAATTATGTGACCCATTTGTATTTTTTCTTTGTTTCTTTTTATAAGACCTCTTTCAAATTTTAATGTACATTAATTATTTCTTTCCCACAATATCCCTATTTATGTTGCATATTTTCCTGCAATATTTAATAAATACTCTATGAAAACATCAACTAATTCTCTTTCATAAAGGGTAAACATGTAAAACAATAACAATTGTCAATAAAATTAATTCAACAATCAACTTTCTTAATTCCCGTTTTTTTTTCAAAAGGGCTCTATAATTAAGGACATAGGTAGTAGTTTTTTTTTTTTGAAGGAGGTAGTAGTTTTTTTTTGTCTAGTTCAATGTACAATAGTAATTATAACTATTAAATATTATCTTCCATCAAAAAATACTATTAAATATTATTTGTAGAAAATGAATATTAAATTTGATAGTCAAATATATATATATATATATAATTCTTTTTATTTTGAATATATACACTAAATTTCTAGAAAAGGAATATTAATTTGATAGTCGTAATTATTAAATTCATTCAAACTTTTTGAAAAGAATCTCTAAATTTAATGCACGATATTTAATTTCAGTCAAATGACCATAACTTATTTTTTTATAAAAATAAAAAAACTAAAGTTGACTTTAAATTTATTTTTTTTAAAATGTTAAATAAATTCAGATATGGATGAACACTAAGCTGACTAAACAAAACGCGTAATAATCTCTATAAAGTTTAACCATGGTTGTTGAAAAAAAAATCTCTATATAAATAAATTCTAGCTTAGTAAAAATCAAGTAACAACTCAAAACACTTAAAACACACCACTTATCCTTCTTCATCTTTTCTCCTCCTCCTCACGTTTTATATTCAGGTCAACTTCAAATCTCTCTTCCTCCCTCCCTTTTCGATACCTACTTTTATCTTGCATGGACTTCTTGTTTTTTTTTTTTTATCACTTTTCAATACTCTGATCATAGAGTTTTCCATTGTTTTGTTTTCTTAGTTTGATTGAATATCTTACTTATTCATATAGATTAATTTGTTACAAACAAATATAGATTCTAAATATATTGTTTACTCTATTTTGCATTGTTCTTTTCATCATTACTATATTTTTTTTTATTGTTTACAAGTTTTACTTTTGTTGTGAGTATTTTCTCCATTTATGTTTTGCGAGGCATTTACTTTTATTTTGTTTTATTCATGTCATAGTTGGTAGCTGAATCTTTGAAATTTGGGATGTGACAGAAGATCTGTAAAGCGTGTACTGATCCATGTTCAATAGGTAATTAATTTATTAATTTATCTTCATTATTTCTTTATAATTCAATATTTTTCTAAGTGAGTAAACAAACATAGTAATTATTTTTATCTTTCTTCATTGTCTTGCTTATTTCGTAGCTGAAATATTCAGCATGAATCAATCGGAGTAAACAAACACCTTGTGTTGCCACATGTATATTCAATGCCACAACTGAAGAAGGAACGTGTCATTGATTTCACCAACTCACAACCATTGAGAATGTCGTGGAAGTGTTGAATTTGATGAGGCTCTGCAATGTACCAGATCTCTACCTCAAGTATGCAAAGTTCGTTAACAAAATATCAAAGCAGTTCAAGAAGCAAATGGATGGAAGTTCTTCCACACACATAACCCTTGGATGGAACCGGACATTATCTATTTCATCAACGAACATAAGTTGGTAATTATTATTTACTAATCTATTAATGAGATTAATTAATTGAAGTATATTTATGATTTATTATGAGATTTGTTATTAATAGAGGAGTAATAGAGTTAAAAGATGGAGGGAGAAAAAGATGATGCTAGTGCAACTGAGTGAAGTAATGAAATGTTTGGAACATATATCTACGGAAGGTTGTACTAACATGGGTCTGTATGATACGTATATTAAGAGGAAATTGTGTTTACTATTATCTATGTGTCAAGATTTGTAGGGGTTGATCTGACACTTTGCCATATGTAAAAGCCATCTCAAGGGGGGTGTTTCCACCCTAAGAGGATGTGGCAACTCTTTTGACTTTACTCTTGCATTTACCTTCACCAAAATACGTGTAAGCTCCCTCTTTGTGGGTGGGATTGAAACCAATCATTATTTTACTGTCACTTACAAAGAGGGACCTTGCATGTATCTTGGTTAAGGCAAATGCAAGAGTGAAGCCTAAATAGTTGCTACGTTCACTTACAACGCACACACCCTTCCTTGATTCGTCTCTTACATGTGGCAAAGTGTCAGGTAAACACCTACGAACTTTGGCAAGATGGAGAATTTAGAATAGGACTTCCTCTTAAGCTCCACATCCTACGACACCACATCGGTATAACCTTCTGTACATATATGTTCCAAACGTTGCATTGCTTCATTCAGTTGCACAAACATATTCTCCTCCTCCCTTCTCACTCTTTTATTCCTCTTTTAATAACACTATCTATAATAAATCATAAATAAACTATAATCAATTAACTTTAATTAAATGATTAGTAACTGATATCTATCAGTTTGTGTTCCTTGATTAAGTGGATAATGCCGAGTTCGAGCCAAGGGTCATGTTTATGAAAGAATTTTCATCGCTCTACTTCTTGGATTGTTTTTGAATTTATTACCAAACAACTTGGCATACTTGAGGTAGAGATTTGGTACATTGTAGAGTCTCTTCAAATGCAACACGTTCACCACATCCTCAACGGCCGAGAGTATGTCCAAGCCAATGACGTACCTCATCTTTAGTTGGGGCATTAAATAGTTATGTGACTAATATTATACCTTTTTTGATTGTTTTCTTGCAAATAGGCATTGTGAACCAGAGCATGGGTCGTGTGGACAAGTGCAGCAGGGAGGATATGAAAAATTACGGAGTATACCATTTTTTTTTATTTAAGATCACAATATTTAAGTATTTGTATTTTTTTTATGAGATACACTCATAATTAACTCTTAATAACACAAGTTTATCAACTAGTGTTCTTTAGCTTTTGTTTGGAACTATTTTTTTTTTCATTATTATTATTATTCTTATTTTTATTTATTGATTGATGATACAGTCCACTTATGTAAACACTCCTTCCATGTGTATATCTTAAATTTACTATAATTTATAATAACATATAAGACCTGTGTGTCATATGGGTTGACGAATTTAGTTATATAGATAAAGAGAGACCTTACGTGCATCTTATTGTATATAATAAGTCATAAGATAGAAAAAACCGGTCAAAAAATAAAACAAAGTTATATGAAAAACCTGAATAATGTACAAAAGAATGATGATTAATTTTAATTTAACCTAAAGAAAGGGACCTTGCATGTATCAGCAAATGAAGGAGCATACCCAAAAGAGTTGCCACATCCGCTTAAAGTGCACACACCCTACCTTGAAATACCTCTTACACGTGGCAAAAAGTTGAATCAAAACCTACAAACAAACCTTCATACATGGAGAATTTAGAACACGACTTCCTCTTAATCTCCACATCCTACGACGCAACATTGATTTAACCTTTCGTACATATATGTTCTAAATATTGCATTGCTTCATTCATTTGGACAAACATATTCTCTACCTCTCTTTGTCTCTTCACTCGCTTACTCCTATGTTACTAACAATTCTAATAATAACAATTAATTAATTTAAATTAAATGATTAGTAACTAATAATTACCAATTTGTGTTTCTTTATGAAATCTGTAATGTCGAGTTCGAGCCAATGACCACGATTGTGAAATAGTTTCTACCCCTATGCTTATCAAAATGATTTGAATTTGTAGTAATCAAATTTGCGAATTTAATGCGGAGATATAGTGC
The DNA here is from genome assembly GCF_051527215.1 of Medicago sativa. Lineage (NCBI taxonomy): Eukaryota > Viridiplantae > Streptophyta > Magnoliopsida > Fabales > Fabaceae > Medicago > Medicago sativa. The sequence goes on along the minus strand of NC_140755.1, from coordinate 86,423,692 downwards.
ATTGCAAAGCCTCTTCAAATGCAACATGTCCACCACATTCTCAGTGTTCATGAGTTGGGCCAAGCCAGATGCACCTCTGCTTCAGCTGTGGCATTAAATAGACATGTGACAATACAAGAAGGTGTAAATTCGTGTGATTACTTATTAAGATGTTGTTGTTCTTCAAAAAAAAAATTAAGATGTTGTTGCAATAAATATAAATTAATTTCAAGATATCCATTTCGTATCTAGCCCTGCTATTTTTCCAGTTTGGTGGTAATAAAAACGACAATATATTTATTAATTTCATTATCTTGATGCTCCATCACCACCAAATTCTAATGGATCACGAATCCATGCTTGTAAATTTCTTTATTCTTTCTCATATTGAATGCAACTCTAATATAACGTGACATGCTCAAATGACAAGACATTTCTTAACTTGTATTATTGCCAGAATTTCAATATTCAAGTTTTTCTCCTCGCATGTTTGGTGTTGATGGAAATATCATGGAGGCCAGTCGAAACATCAATGTTGCTTCAGCGACATGAGTCGCTTATACAAACCCAACTCACAATTTGTGAACGAAAGTAGTTCTGAAACTTGCAGACACCGTTTCTAATGAACTTTTGAAACCTTTAAAGTTAAATGTTGACACTATTTGATCATTGTTAACTTAAATATGTGTTTTACTTCTAATTTTAGGATCCAAATTAAATAGGAAGAGGCTTGTATAATATGTTACTGATATTGCTATGATTCTTCTATTATGCTTTAGAATAACCGTATCTTAGTATTTCTAATTATCCCACTTTGTTTCTCGATTAGCTATAACTGTACTCGTGTAATCTTGTAGAGTGCAATTTAACCCATAGGTTTTTAGTTTTTGCTAGATACACGTATAGTTTCAAAAATAGTAATTATTTTAAAGAAAATACTAACAAGTTCCCTTAGGGCATTGTTTAAACACCAAAAATAGTAACTTTTACATTGGAAATTGTGTAATTATGAATTTTATATATGTTTGACTTGTATTTTCAAGACAACATTTCTTTTTTCGAGTTCCTTAAACGATGCTCTTAGGGCACTTATTAGCAAGACACTTATTTTAAGGGGGCTTCTATGGTGCAGTCAACAAAATGACTTTTTTAAAAAAGTCATTTTGTTTAACCAATAGGATAGTTGTTCATGCCATGTCAGCTAGTGTCTTTGTGATGGACCATTGTAAAACTAAATTTTAATTTATTACAAATCAGTCCCTGTACAAAATATTAATTACTTTTGATTTATTAACTTATTTTATTTAAAATCCTAAAAAAACCTTATTTTATTTAAAATAAAATCATTTTTTGTTCATCTTCTTTTCATCTTGTTCGACCCCTTTCCCTTTCTTCACGTTCTGCATATTATCCATTTCTCTTCATCTTCATCCATTCAAACCCAATTCAAAATCAATCGAATCCATTCAAAATCTTCCGTTCTTCATCTCAAAATCGAAATCCATTGGAAATCAAATTCTTCCATTCAGAATCGAAATCCATCCCAAATCCAATCGAAATCCAATTCTTCCATTCAAAATCGAAAACATGTTCTTCCATGCGGTTTGAAATCGAAATCGAATTCCGATTTGAAGCAGTTCGTATCATTCAATCCTCCCTTGTTCCCAAATTGTTCTCAAATCACAAAGATTGAGGTGAGTTTCAGTTTGTTCATTCCAGTTTGTTTGTTCCTTCAATTAGGTTTTTATGATAATATTTCCCTTTAAACCCTAATTTCAAAACTACTGGTTAGATTGCTTTTAATTTTGAAAGTGTTGTGGTGTTTTAATTAGTTGTTTGGAATGGTTAACTCTTAGGTGTGTTTCTATTAAGAGTCACGATACATTTGTTTGAAAAAGAAATTGAACACTTGATTTGAAAATGTTTGATTACGATTTGAAAATGTTTGATTACTTAAGAATCAGGAATTACGATTTGAAGAGATACTCGGTTTACACACAAATACTTTAACTGTGGTGAGGAACAAGAATTTCGCTGGGTTGATGGAGAGTGCGTTTGTTTCTTTGTTATAGTGTTTGGTCTTGTTAGTCTGGATAGAGTACACTGTTCTATGGAATGACCTTCCTTTTATACGTGATCTGTGTTAGGAAAAACTGGGATTTTGGCGTATTAGTTTGGGGGAGCTTTTCTATACCACTTTTGATGGATAGTTATACTTGTTAGTACAGATCAAACAGTATGCCAGGCTTCAAAGGTGATTTCTACCGAGTTACATATCTTTGGTTCATTCTGCCTGGGTTGGTTCTTTGTATTACATCGTAGTCATTGTAAATGTAGGTGCGTTGTGCAAAGCTTTTGGAAAAAACCAGTCATTTTCTTACGGCGTATCTTTGCAGTGTGTTTGTTATGAAAATATCACATACATAGCTTACAAACTAAAGAGTGGTGGACTCATAGCTTACGAACCTATCATGGGTGGCGGATGAGATTATCGCAGAGGTAGCTTCAGACAAAATGTATATATATTTTTTCGTTATCTTCAATTGGCTGATCTTCCAGTGAGGACTAGTGTATTAGTTGAACATGATTCTGTTGTAGGATGATGAGTTCTTGGCAGTCTGAGGATTTCAAGTTTCAATTTACTTCCTGTTTAAATTTAACAAAGCTATTTACATTATAGTAAAATTTGTAATATAAAGCTTTCAGAAGCTGTTTTAATTGCACCATATGAAGTGCTTGCTAGATATGGTCCATGTTAGAATCCACCGTTCTAATTTCTTGACATATGATAGCAGGTCTTGCTTGGTACAGATTCATGTTTAGGATAATATATGAGGTAGCATAAAGTTGCAGTTCATTTGCAGGGTTGAACTGATTCATGTTTCAATTTGTTACTCATTCATTCATGTTCGGTGTTAATAGGTGCTGATGGTGTCGTGTGCGATTTTCTGCTAATTTTCGCAGGCCAATGTCAGTCTTCTGCTGCCTTGCGGTTGGTTTACTTGGTGTTCCAATTCTGATCGGTTTTGGAAAGGTTGGGGCTGCTTAGTTCGGCATTCTATGCTACGTTTCTGTGCTGGCAGAAGATAGGGAGTTTGCATGTTACAGGGACTCCTTGTGATAGGGATTTTGAGGCAGGGGTATGCCTCGTCTAGAATAAATTATCCGTTTAAAAAAACACGACAAAATGTAAATATTTTATTTTAGTTCGACTGTCATGTGCGTTGTGCGGATTATGTATGTGATATTTTTGTCTTTATACTGAAATTAGAACTAAAAATTGAAAAACAAATGACTTATTTTAGCATCAATAGACAGTGTGGAACCAAAGGAAATGTACAAACAAATCTGTCATTTTATTCTTTATATAGTTGGAGCTGTTTTTGTCCTTGTCTACGTTTTCATCGTTGTTACTTGTTGATAAATATGAGGAACCGGCAAATGATGGTAAATGAGTATGTTTCTCACATAATAGTTAGTTCAATGTGGTTACTTATGTGTTCATGAGGTGCTAGCTTAGTATAGAAGTTTTATCTTGTTATATTAAGGGACGAAGTTTAAATCCACTCCAGAAAGTTTATAAAATGATTATTAGTTAATCATAATATATTATGTATGTTAAGCTTGAAATTTTAAAGGAAAAACAAATCATGGTTGCTGATTCAACATTCAACACACTGTGAATTGATATTTGCAATCTTAATTCCTTACTTAACTTTGTTACAGATGCCTACAACATGAGTGGTTGCTTCCCTTCTGCCCATTGCAGGTGAAGTGGCGCTGGCGTCTGCTACAGAGGTACATTTTAATTGGTGAATCTTAATCCTTGTATGGGAAGAGAAGAATATAAAAGCAATTATGAAAAGAACTATTTGGTCATTTGGATTGTAATACGTGGCTTTTTTTCCTTGCAATATTGAATATAAAAAGGTTTTTGAGTGTAATGGCTTCCAATTTGACGAATCAATCTCGTAAATCTCGTAATGTTCTTAGCGAACACCTGTCTCACCAATTAACGCATTAGGTACTAAAATAAAATTCCTTCCTTCTTTTTAACCATAGATATCTCTTGTTGAAACTAAAAAATTTATGTGGTTATTAATCCTCTACAGGAACTGGTATAGCTTTTTATGGTGTTTCTCTATTTTTCAAGATGAAGAATATTAAGCCAAAGACAGCCTAATATTCAGGTATTCATTATTTGTTCACTACAATTACACAGCCACCAGCACAACCACAAACTACATTAGGATTATATGTTGTCATGATATATGCTTATATGTTGTCATGATATATGCTGTTAAAACTGTACATGATATATGCTGTCAAAACTGTACATGATATATGCTGTCATTGTCTTATTTAGTGTTTTAGTGTAAAAAAAACTGATATTGACATCGAAATATAGGGCAAACATAAAGTCAATCCAAAATTAGGATTATCCAAACATAGTCTAGATTCTCTATCCATCAACCTATCCAAAAAGAAATCACAATTATCCTTGTAGAAACAAAACATGCAGGCATTGTAAAATTGTCTCGAAGTAGATAGAAACAAAACATGCAGAAATTGTAAAATTGTCTCGAAGTAGGTAGTAACAAAACATGCAGAAATTGTAAAATTGTCTCGAAGTAGGTAGTAACAAAACAAATAAACGCAGCTAGTGACATGACATCATAATTCATTAAACTTTCACCAAAGCTTTCCTTTTCTTTTCCTGAACCTTCCAATAACTTGCAGCCTTTGGCAATACTTCATTGAACAATATATTGTTGCTAGAATTGACCAAATGAAGTGCAAGTTTCATCCTAGTGGCTGTGACAACCTGAAAAAATAGTAAGAATTATGAATTCTTCCATGCTAGTTATATAGGATAGCTTGTGAAATAATTAAGATAGTGACATGGAATAAACTTACATTGATATTCTGATAATTACTTTTGAATGCACATTCAATCATCCATTTAGCAACCCACACTCCGCAGTCATTTCTGTGGAAAATTGTAGTACATTAGTGACTCTGACAACAACCATAGATTAAAAATAGAAATAAACAAAGTATAATGAATGAGAATTACGATCCAGTGCGTTGTGTTGGAAGGGGTCTAGGTTGAATTATGCAGAAGTTTGATATTGAGTTGGATGAATCCACATCATCAACAACAGAATCATTACTCAACATTTCCTCAATAAAAATACCCTGCAATAAATTACAAACCTTAGTAACAAAAGCAGAATAATAAGTTATAAAGTAACAAACATGTAGGATACATACAAGCTTCAAAACCTCCCGACGTCTTAGGTAATTTCTTTCAGGACAAGGCAAAGAGTCTAGCAACACCAACTTTCTTTCTATAACATCGACGACCATGAGATACCAGTGCACCCCTTGATCGTTAACAGGAATGAAAATCTGAATGAAATAAAAAAATAATTCAGTTGATGCTTTAATTTTGATATGGTAATAATCATACAAACAGAATCAACATAAAACATAAAACAACCTTTGTAACAGATTGACCTTCCTTTGGCATGAAATCCTTTTGAAAGATTTCCCGCACTTCTTGCGGAGTGTGTCGACAACCGAGTGCGTATTGCTGCATAAGTAACACAAAAATAATTGATTTTAATAATGGTACAAATAAATAAAAACTTCTAGTAAGATCAGTAGTGGTGAATACCGCAAACGACGTGGGGAGATACCATATTCCTTTGGTTTTGGATAACGAATCCATCACCCAGTTTTGTCGCGAAACAACCAAATTAATAACCTGTATAATGTAATATCAAAATTATAAACATATACAATCAGAATGCAATGTGATGTTTTAAGTAGTTATTATCATATTCAAATTACCTCCTGATCCACAAAATTCCTTGGCATCAGGGACTTTAGGGTTTTCCTATATCCAGACACATCTGTAGTTGAGCGAATCAGTTCTTCCTCCCTATAATGAGAATTAACAGAACCATCAGCTAAACTGATATAGACGAAACTAAAAAAATGATATTCAAATGTATTAGGATATGTTTTACCCATTCAAGTCTTCAGCAGGCTTAAAAACATACGCAGCTATGTAGGCACAAAGATCATTTAGATTCATTGTTGGTGGTGGTCTGAATGTAATTGGCATCCACTATCAAACAAGTTTTAACATTTCATAAATTAGGCAACAGTCATATTTTGAGTTGAAGTTAATGCTTTAGGGTTGAATGATTACTTACTGTAGGAATTTCAAAAGCAGCATCATAACCTTCATATCCAATCATTTGGCCTGGATGATAGTTCAGGAAAAAATCGTTATCATCTTCCTCTTCAGGTTTGCAAAAAAGGTTTTTCCTAACCCGATTCAGTTCCAAATAAACCATTTTTCTCTTGCCTTCACTTTTAGTCTTAACGTGTGGAGGTGCGGAATTGGTTCCAAGATCAGCAGTAAAGTTAGTCTTGGAGGCTTTCCTTTCAGTTTTTGCAACTTTATGAACTACTTTCCTCAAAACTTTTGGCGTTGAAGCTGTAGAATCATAGCCTTGTACCTTTTCATCCTCGCAATCATCATGACTACTTTGACAATTACCAATTAAAACCATAAAAAGGTGTAAGAACTTAACAGATCATTTATCAAAAGAAAGATATAATAACATATCAGAATCATATTGCATCAATTGATTACTTAACATATCAGATCATTTATCAATATGCATCATCTCAAAAAACACAAAACAATTAGGAATTCTGGAAAGTGTAAATCTGAAAACAATTTTTTTTTAACAAATCTGGAAAGTTACAAAGGGAACATGGAAACTCACTAACAGAAAGCAAAAAAACAATTTGATTAGTTAACTAATATTATAGACTGATTAAGTAAATCTATCTCTTTTATGTAGCAATAAGTGGTGGTTGGTTCATGGTTATCAGATTAATATTTAACAAAAAATGATCATCCAACATATTTAAAATGGTTACCTGCTTGAAATGACCACTAGTTCAGGTGTTTTTGTCTTTGGTGTCTTCATCTTCCTTTTGTTTGTTTCTTGATTCTGTGACAGTGATCTCTTGGCTGTGGCTTTCTCCATAATAGTGGATAGAAGATATGATGTGCCCTAAAGTTTTTTTTTGTTGTATTTTCAAGCAGGTATTTTAATGATAAAAGTAGTTGGCAGTAAAGCATGAAGAGGAATTGGAATCAATATTTACGGTTTACTATGTTGCTAGATGGCAATTACCTTGGTATGCTAGTTGCTAAGTGGCTGAATCAATATTTACGGTTTACTATGTGGAATTGGAATAGTCTAGTACGGTTTACTATGTACTCAGGATTTATGTACTATTTTTGATTTTACTCTTTAATTATTTTATTATTTGATTTATTAGATTATTTTACGTACGATTTTATTATCTGGGTCATTATTTTACCATTTGTTAATTTTACTCTTAGCAACTGACTGACAGGACTGAGCGATGAAAAAAATTTAAATACATGGGCCATTGTTAATTTTACTCTTAGCAACTGACTGACAAGACTGAGCAATGAATAATATTTAAATATCTGGGACATTTGTTAATTTTATTCTGAGCAACTGACTGACAAGACTGAATGAGGAAAAAAAATTAAATATATGGACCGTTGTTAGGAAAACTATCCTCTAAATAAACCCTAGACCCTAAAGCAGTTAGTTTTTTTTTTTAAAAAACTAACCTCTAAAACCAAACCTTAAACCCTAAAATAGTTTTTTTAAGGAAAACTAACCTCTAAACAAACCCTAAACCCTAAAATAGTTGGGGGGAGCCAAATATTCATAATATGTATATAAGTATTTTCTTGAATAGACACTAATTGTAATTTGGAGTGGTGGCTGTTCTGCATTGATATTGCCTCAGGCTCAACGGTTCGAATCCTGGCATATGCTTTTTGTGAATATAAAAACTTGCCTCAGGCTCAACGGTTCGAATCCTGGCATATGCTTTTTGTGAATATAAAAAAAGAAAAAATGAAAGCAGAAAAAATGAAAGAAATGAAAATGAAAATGAGAAAATGAAAATGAAAGAAAATGAGAAGCAGAGGGATGATTCGAACTCACGGCCTCGCAATACCATCAGCCTTCCATTTCCGCTACAGCAGATGCTAAACATATTCAAAAGAGTGCATAATATAGTATTTATAAGATAACTGTGGGAGCCCTGAAGATCCGCCACTGGATATATTTTTTGACAAATTCATGTTTACTGATTGTGTCTTTAATTATGAATTATGTATTTGTAATACAACTGCTGAATTATTTTATGTACTTTTAAATATGTACCCTTTATAATTTGATATTTTCTAATCTTAATTTTATATATGTACCCTTTGTAAATCTGTAAGTGTTCCCATGAAATGCAATAATAATAAGAATGAAATTGTATAAACTGTATCATGAGGACATACAACATTAATTGAACTTTCAATCACTAATTGAACTGATGCCCACGTTCTTATTTATCTAAATTCCAAAACCAATAACAAGTGTACCATTCCCATCAAATTCCATTCAAAAGGGAATAACTAGACTTAAATTCAATTACAAAATTATTTATCTAAATTACTATTCAAATGTAATCCATGACCACCAAAATTCATGACTTGTGCCAAGAGCCCAGAACAGGAAGTTGATGATTCACCGCCATGAAGTCCATAATTGGGGTAAATTGGCTGCATTTGCATTGGATTAATAGCAGGCTGGAACACATGAACAGTAGGTTGAACTGCAGTTGTTACCGGCAAATCAGCTGTCTCCGAAATCTCTGTAAATTGTGCTGCCTCTTTATATTTCTTTTGCTTGCTTGTGCTAACATTACCATTAGGTTTCCTTTTATTTTTCTGTGAATGACATAAATTAATACACATTTTCTTAAGATGTAATTCTGATGCATTGTAAAAACATAGCAAACAAACATACCTTTTCTTTTTGGCTTAAAGAATCATCCATAGAGTTAGATACCAATTCTGCATCATGTTCATGTTCACCGTTCTGTGTATCCTGCAAAAATTAACTTGCTTATATATATATATATCTTATCATGCACATTATAAATCATATTTCGTGAAAATATTATTCATCAGATCATATATAGACAAATTACCGAACAATGCCTTGCAGTATGACTTGTACTTCTGCATTTTGAACAGTGTCTGACACTTTTTGTAGCATTCTTCTTCTTCTTTGGAGCACCTTTACTCTTCACAGGGATTGGATCACCTACCAGATCATCTGTTAATTTCTCAGACCGAGTAGAGTATTCAGTATCACAATACTTTTGTTGAAGATTTAAAATTTCATCCATTATGTCCCTAAATACACCATTCTTTTTTGAGGCTTCTTTACAGAATGCAGTAAAAGCAGAACAGTAAGCACCAAATCTAGCAACTTCAATCATATCAACTTGCAGCATCGTATACAACCTCTCTTTCAATGCCTTTCTCACGATATTTTCGCAATGTGTAAACCATGGTATCCCCCACACATTCTTTGCTCTTGAGACTTACTGCACCAGCCTCAATAATTTCATCTTTAACTTCTTTAAAGATCTCTGCTGTGTAAATCTTGGCAGCATCACTCTCAATCGAACGCAGGTGAGTCGTCAACACAGGTTCTGTGAATTTTGATTTAAACTCAGCAGCAAGCTCACTATTTCTGTAATCTCTCAAAACCTGTTCAAAATTATGCATAAATTCAAAAATGTTGCCTTTCGCTCTGACATATGTCTTGACAATTGCATTGATAGCTTCACATTGAGATGTGGTTCTAATACGTCCAAAGAACTTATCACGTAAATATGCGGTTGCCCACAGTGACTTGTTCGCGTATGTCTTCTTAACCCAATCATTTTCTTCAAGTTCATTATTCTGAATTAACTCTGACCAAAACTCCTCAAATTGCTCCGGTGTAAAATTTGAGTACATTGCTTTTCCAAAACCCTCCAGAAATGGTGTTTTCTTTACATTTTCTTGCGCATTCTTATGCAGATGCCAGGCACATAAGCGATGAGATGCATCAGGGAATACCTGTTTAATAGCTTCCCTCATTGATCCATCTCCATCTGTTACAACTGCTTTTGGGAATTTATTTTCCATACATTCTAAAAAACGGTTCAAGACCCACTTATATGACTCGATTGTTTCATCCTCCAGCAACGCAACGCCAAATATAATGGTCTGTGAATGGTGGTTACACCCAGAAAATATACACAACGGATAGTTGTATTTGTTCTTCTTGTACGTTGCGTCAAACGCCAAAACGTCGCCAAAACAAAAATAATCAGACCTACTACTCCCATCAGCCCAAAACAGACTTTTCATTCTTCCATCAATGTTGACATCGTATTCAGCATATAACATTGGATCGGTGGAAGACTTCACATTAAGATGCTTTAGAGCAGCAGCAACATCACCGTCTTTAATGACATCACGCATCTTTTTATCAAAATAGTTATACAGATCTTTCTTAGTAAATCCTACATCAGCATATCCACCCTTCTGAGCAACCATATATCCCATTATATGACAGGTTCTGATTCCATGTGATTGAAGAGCATCAAGTTGGGCACTATCTGCTTCAGAGATTTTACGATACAGTGGGTGCAAGTGTGTAAATTTAGGTGGGGTTAATTCATGGTTATGCCCCTCTTCAAATTTAGACACTACATATCTCCCCTTTTTGGCTTTGTAACGTACACGAAGCCTTGCTTTACAATTTGTTCGGGTCATACGTCTATGATCTCTTTTTCTATCATTCCTAGATAAGTGCTTCTTGTCTCTTAAGCCTTGCTTGTTGCACACAAACTCTCTCATTGTAATTATTCCACTACTATTGCTCCTAACATCACCTTTCCTAATGGCAAAACCTTTGCATCTTCCATAACGATAATAAAATTCATATGCTTCATCAACAGTGCCAAATTCAAGTTTAAGAATTTCATCAGAGGCAATGGAATTTACATTCACCAACCTTTCACCTACTAATGCATTGTTGATTGAACCCTCTTGTTGAACTGATTCATCATGAACATCATCAGCAGCATTACCATCAACATCATCTTCAGCATCAGACGAACTATGATGTTCTTCATCATCATATAAATCATCTGTGTATTCTACTTCACTGGAATCGGCGTCCAAACAATCTTTGTGGTGTTCCATGACAACCCTAAAATTTCGAAAATTTAAACAAAGCATGAGTTTTTTTTTTTTTTTTTAAAACAGCATAATATTATTTCAAAAGATGCAGCCTAGCACAAGACGTAGATTTCATAGTTTGGCTAGGTATGGAAACTATTTCATGTATATTTTTTTTTTAAATAGCCAATATATTATTGCAAGCAAAACCATCTTCCTAAGACAAGAAAGAAGGTGCTAAGAAAACAAACAAAAACCCCAGCGTATATGTTATAGGGCCACCCAAATGTACATATAAATGGCAGCACACAAATGGAAACAAAGACAATATAAGATGTAGTGAATGCCAACGTAATTGTTGCCTCCAATACTAAACAAGTATATAACATTGTTGAAAACCTTTTTTTTGTTATAACCTAGTGTCTGCTTTAATAACTACACTACATCCTTGAAGTAGCTCAATTGTGTTAGAAGATTGATATGAAAAGTGAAATAACAGTCCTTGAATTACACAATGAACCAAAACAATCTGGCTTGTTTGGGCATATCAAGAGCAAAAACACCAACCCTCAACAGATTCATATCAACAACTATAACACCAAATTAGTACCAATTTCGGACCCCAAAAAAATAATCTCCAATTGCATAATCACAAAATCGCAAATTTTGGCCACATCAAAACCCTAACAATGGTTTCACAACACTAATATATTCCTCATAATGCCAATTTCATAATCAATCAACCAATTAAACACTGTTACATTCATATAAAAGAATCCAAAATCAAAAAACCCTAATTAAAAAGAAAAAGGAGATTCATTCATTCAGATTGTTCTGTCGAGTGTTAGAAAACGAACCTGAGGCTTGGAGAGCGAGGTGGTGGACGGAGTGAAGATGGCGCTGCTGGGTCGCACGTGGGTCGCGCACACGAGAGAGAAAGAAGAGGCAACGGAGTGGGTCGCATGTGGTGGTGGTGGAAGGTGGCGCTACTGCAGTTGAGAGAATGTACTGAGAAGTGTGGAGTAGAGAGAGACGCAAGTGAAATTGGTTATCCAATTATTTTGATGAAGAAGAATTTGTGCGATGCGATGGGGAAGATGCAGAATTGGTGTATGCAATTTAGATGCATAAGTTTTAAGAATAAAAAATAAAAAATAATAACAAAATTGTTTAATTTTGATTTAATCAAGGACACCATTGCAAAAAGTAAAAATAGAGTGGTACACCATATGAGCAATGTACAATACACAGTAAAATTTGATGTGGCATGCATTAAATACACAACTCCATTGTGATTGGTCATTCTAATGACTTTACCAAAAAAGTCATTTTAACAACTTCACCATAGAATTTCCCTTATTTTAATTGTTTATCTTGCTAAGAACACTGTTGTACACTGTTGTACACAAAATCATATTTCTGGATCAACATATGTTTGATATTTTGAGAGTTCTCACCTCTTTCGATGAAAAGAATTTCAATTTGGAACTCTTCCATGGGACAGTGCACATAATTAGAAGATATTTTCTTCTCCTTTTTTTTTTTAATATGGAATATTTTTTTATCCAGTGTATTTGGCATTTTGGTACTTTGCTTCAAGGGTAATTTTATTTATGTCCCATATTCTATAGTTTAATTATATATAATGTACTCAAGATCTATTCATTTGATGTCACATTACTTTTTTTGTAATTAATTATTTTTTAAACAAATTTAAATTTTAGCTTAATTTTGTTTTTATTGAGTACTCACTTGTTTTATAGATACGTTAAAGATTGTGTTATTAGGATTATTTTTTAAACAATAGCTTGTCTATGGAGGTTGGTTGATAGAGAAACTAAAATGTCCCGTTTTAAAGGTCTTAGAGACTACAATTTGAATTTTACTTTCAAAAGAATCAATTCGTAGACCCAATTTTTTCATTGGCACAAAATTGACTATACCTTTTTTCTTTTCTTTATAGTATTTTGCACATGAATAAAATATAGCCAATTTAAGACGTTGAATATGAATGATGCTCCATTCAGATATATAGCCGAACAATGAGTCCACTTTTTCCAAAAACATTTTTTTTTTTTATAAATATTTTGAGTACAAAGTAAAGAACAAGTTTATTGATCAAGAGTACAAGAGATATACTAAACCCATTACAAAGATTAGAGCCTACAAGATTTGCGAGCAGTTCTTTCACAAAACAAAAAAACAAAAAAAAAAACATTTAGGACCCCTCTAATTTTATTGAGCCTCTTGTTATTCCCCCATAGTGCTATGCTTAAAATGGTTAACATAGTCAACAAATTGAACAAATTCACCTCCCACCCACATATAAACTTTTCCCCATACCGTATTACTAATCGAAGTAAATAAGCAAAATACGACAAAAAAACTTAATGGCAACTCCGCATTCTCATGGAATTGGTCAAACATTGTCCTCACCCCCATTCTTTCATAAGGTTACCAAAATGCCTTAATATAAGCAAAATTGAAAGCACACAGACTCGGGCTTTTGTTCCCGTCACTTTCCTTCACTATTGCTTATATTTCTAATAGAGAGAACGAGACCACCAAACCACCCTTAATTGCCTCGGTAAACCTTTGTAAAGGCACCCCATCCAACTTGGGTCGCTCCCAAACTCCCGTCGAGACATGCACTCTAAAATAATTCACTACCGCCTCTATCACCTCATTTGGCTTTTGGATCCACTCACCACCAACTTTGAGATCTTTAAAATAGTTCCTCCTAGCTATCCCTTTAATGCTATTGTGAATTCTTTTTCGTATTTGTGTCCCCTTTTCTTAGCCATTTAGACCTTGATCGTTGTACTAAACTCGGATCTTTAATACTTACATATGAAAAAAGGGGAACAGGAAAGAGGCTAAGGTTCCAATAAGATCAATTGCATAACATAAAGGTTAAAAAGAGAATGTATATTAAACCAAAAAATATTCAAGGCTTAATTACTATTTTGGTCCCTTAAGTTATTTGTTGGTTACATTTTGGTCCTATAAGTTATTAACGTTACAATTTGGTCCCTTAAGTTATTTGTTGGTTACATTTTGGTCCCATAAGTTATTAACGTTACAATTTGGTCCCTTAACTTAATTTTTGGTTTCGTTTTGGTCCCTTAACTTATTTTTTGGTTTCGTTTTTGTACCTTAACTCTAATAACATAAAGGACCAGAGTGGTTGACGGAGGAAGAGTTAAGGTACCAAAACGAAACCAAAAAATAAGTTAAGGGACCAAATTGTAACGTTAATAACTTATGGGACCAAGATGTAACCAACAAATAACTTAAGGGACCAAATTGTAACGTTAATAACTTATGGGACCAAAATGTAACCAACAAATAACTTAGGGACCAAATCATTAATTAAGCCAATATTCAACTACTTAGTTATAATTATAGATAAAAGGTCCAACGGACTATTATTTAACATCTACTCTCAAACTCACCATGTCAGGAAGCATGGAGAGTTTGCCAATCAAACAACAAAATGTAGTACTCAATAATAAATAATATAAACCCAAACTATATAATATTCTAAAAAACTATATCTCTCAAACTCTAAAAATTAGAGATCAAAGAAACTCTAAAAATTATAGATCAAACAAAACTAATTAATTAACTAATATTATAACCAACAAAAAGGAGCAACAAACCAGATGAAACATCATAGAGAGGAGCATCGACCTATAAATTTGTCAAGTTTTTCATTTAGTTCTTATAAAAACTTGTCAAGTTTTTCATTTAGTTCTTATAAAAACAGTTGAATGTTTAAGTCGTAATAAAAAATTTCAACATGAAGTTTTAATTCATGTTTGAATTTTTTAATGACTTTTTACAAACTTTTTTAGAACCTTATAAAAAGTCATTTCAGAAACAATTTTTTTTTAATATAAACTAATTAAACATAAATTTTTTAATTCCAAAGTTCAAGATAGAAGTAATGCAGTATGGACCAGAAATCACATGTTAACTTTATTTTTTACAAAGAGATTTTTCATAATGTTATAAACATGTATGAAAATAAAAAGTCATTCAAAATTTTAAAAGTTTAAAGAGATTAAAAACTTATTACATTAAAGGAACTTAAATTACATGCCACTTTTTTTTTACGAGGACTAAAAATAAAATTTGATATATTTATAAAGACTAAAAACTTATTTAACCCTTTTTAAAATGTTGGGTAACTCAACTATGGATAAACCCTAAATTAAATTTGTTTTTACAAAACACTAATTTACTTTATGAGAAAAAAAAGCTAGCTTGTTTACTATTTAATCAGAGAAAAAAAAAAGCATACCAACATAAATTTTTACTCGACATTGACAGATTAAAGAAACTAGCTTGTTTGCTTTATTTATTAAGTGACTTCAATCAATGGCTAAAAAAACATCCAATATTAGATACCTTTCGAGTCCTGATTCCGTAATTGTTTACATGTTTTAACCTCTAGAGTCATGATTTCATAACTGTTACATATGTTTTAATTAATAGATTCATTTCAAGCCTTCATTATCTATTACTAAGTTTCTTTTCCCCATTCATCTTTTCAGTTTGGCAAAGGCTTGAAGAACAAAATCCTGAGTTCTTCCAAGCTTACTATACAAGATTGGCGTTGAAGAAGCAAATAGAGGAATTCAACAAATTAATGCATAAACAAAAGCAATTGATGGACTCGGAGCAAGCTAAAGTTGCATCACTACCTACCTCTAATGGATTTCATTATCATGATGGTTCATCACTACCCACTTCTAATGGAACACCTACCCCCGCTAGTAAGTTTCTACCTCCACAAATATTGTTTTCACCCTTTTTCACTAGATTGTGTTTTTCATCGGTATCAAGTCTTTTTTTTTTTTTTTTCCACAAGTGTAATAATTTCTGAACTGAATTTCATTAAAATTCTCTTTATTTATCTCTGAAAATTTAAAATACATACTCAATATTCTAGAGACGTGATAAAAAGATGTAGTAGTTAACAAGATAAACAAATGAAAGGAGCGAAGTTACGGTCGCAATCTTTATTATTCTAAACTTGATATTGAAAGTTCAATTGCAATCTTTTTTGTATTCCAGCTCTAAATATGTCATTTTGTTTTACAGCAACTGAGAATCCAGCATGCTATTATGTGTCTGTGCAAACTGCTGAAGGTCTGAACCCAAAAAATATGCAACATGGGTTGGAATCCAATTTATCTCATGAGTTTAATAATGGTGGATCCCCATATGCGAATGCTGACATGTCTGCTCAAGGAGATTTTTCAAGCCTGCATTATAGTCAGAACTCAAACATGGGTTTTCAACAAGGAATGAATGGGGGAATAGCCATATCAGAACCTGAATATCCAACTTCTTCTACTCGCATGTTTGGTATTGATGAAAATGTCCTGGAGGCCTGCCCAACTGTCGGCAATGCAACAGCTACGCCAATCTTTAATAACGGTACTGGATCACCATTCCGTACAGTTGATATGTCTGCTCATGCAGATTTTTCAAGCATGCATTATTATAGTCAGAACTCAAACATGGGTTTTCAACAAGGAATTAATGGGGGAATGGCCATACCAGAACCTGAATATCCAAATTCTTCTCCTCGCATGTTTGGTGCTGATGAAAATGTCATGGAGACCAGCCCAATTGTCAGGAATGCATCAGCTACGCCAATCTATAATAATGGTGGATCATCATTTTGTATGGTTGAGATGTCTGCTCACGGAGTTATTTTAAGCATGCATCATAGTCAGAACTCAAACATGGGTTTTCAACAAGGAATTAATGGGGGAATAACCACATCAGAACCTGCAAGTTCTTCTTCTCACATGTTTGGAGTTGATGGAAATGTCATAGAGGCCTTCCAAAATGTCGGCAAAGCTTCAGCTATGCCAATCTTTAATAATGGCCAATCATCATTTGATATGGTCGACGTGTTTGCTAATGGAGATATTCCAACTTCAAGCATGCCTTATATCCCAAACTCAAACATGAGTTTGCAGCAAGGAGTTAATGGGCAGAAGACCGGCTCAAATGTTCATGATGCTTCAGCTATGCCAATCTCTAGTGTTGAGTCCAACTCAGATTCAGACGATGAAGCAGTTATGGATTTTCTAAACACTTCTTATAGCTTTCCGGATCTTGCTTCTCTGTTTTCTGGTATGTCCTCTCTATTGTGTTTCTGTATAAAATGTTCAAAGCTTAGTTTTTATTAATCAAAACCAGTAATGATTCTCATCTCCTTGTTTAACAGGTGAAACCGACGATCCTTTTTCTCTTTATAACTTTCCTGAAACTCCTGATATGCTGCCTTCAAAAGTCAATAGTTGAAGGTCTTTGATCATCATTAACTTAGGTATGTTCTTTACTTCTATTGTTAGGACCAAATTAGAAAGACACTTGCATGATATATTATATATATTGTTATGGTTCTTCTATTAGTACTATAGCATGGTTTGTAGCTTTGGTAACTTGTATTGGTATAATCATGTAGAGTGCAATTTAAGCTACATGAGTTTTTAATTAGTTTTTACTACATGCACGAAATTTTTTAAAACTAGTAACAATTTTAATTGTTGATCTTGGCTGCAGGTTTAACAAAATGCTAGGACAGTGTTGTTCATAAAACCATTACTCATGGATGAACTCATGCTTTGATATTTTAATAGCATGTTACCTCCAAGTGAAGACAATGTAATTTGAATCTCTTCTGTGTGATGGTGTAGATGATTATGGGATTTTTTTTTTTTTTTATCTCGTTTCTTTCAATAGGGATTAACCTTTTGTCATGTGTATTTGGTATTTTGGTACTTTCTTTCGAGGATGATTTTATTTTATCTATGTTCAGTATTCCATAACTTTATTAGTATAGTACTCAAGATCTAATCATTTGATGTCATGTTACTTTATATATTATGCATCGAAGCATTCTCCTTTACAACAAGTGATACATTCCCTCCAGTACTTGTATGTTTCACAACAGGAAAATATATTTCAATGAAAGCAATGCATTCTCTTTGAGTGAACCCCTTAGCCAGAAGTCTTTATTGTTCATTCAATCTTTAATTTTCAGGACTAGCTATGACTTTTTTGTAATTGATGGGATCATTATTGTCATTATCGATTTTCCTGTCAGATGTTTTGATCTGTCTCTTCTGTCTCTTTTTTGTCCCTGACCAGGCTGTAATATAAGTTCTCAGAATCATCTTGTGTTTTTTGTTGCTTTATATGTTTTGTATCATCTGTTTTTTTGAAATTAGCTGCTCCACCTCCAAATGAATTCTCTGATTAGTCTCAGTTTTCTCTTCAACTTTTACCGACATTTCCTCATCTGGTAGTATAAGTCATACAAACAATCCCCGGTGCGATTTCGCACATAGCTTTCGACCTCTTCTACATATCGATCCTCATGTCATTTGGTTGTGTCAATGAGCAATTGTACGCGTTATTCCTTCTGTTGTGGCAGTGGAGTCATCGTAGGAATGATTGTTGGTGCTAGCATTTCGTGCAATGATGAAGCTGTTCTAAGTTCTAACAATGACGCTTGCCAACATATGAGATCGTGTAGCTGCTATGGTTTTGATGATACTTCTAGGTATTTTTTTGCATTAGTTAAAAGGTAAAGAGGATTTTGGAAACGAGGTTCTTAGAACTTCGTTCCCACAAATAGCGCTATTAAATGTTCTTGCCGGAGAATAGAAGTATCAGCCATAGGAGGAGCGAAGCAACTTTAACTCTGGTTGAGGGATGTCCTTCCCCAATGTGAAGGGTGTACTTGCAAAGACACTCAAACACTCGAGTCACCGAGGTTTCAAGGTGCTTTAAGGTGATTTCTCATAATAAGGGTGTGTACCTGGTTCCATTGTGGTCCGCTCTACTTGTAGACTCTCAAAAAGGATAAGTTGATTATACCTTTATGACTCGATAGTCGAGTGATGTTTAATCATATGGTGTGCTCTGAGCGCGTTCTCTAGTGCACGGGGGCTCTTCATCAGTGCATGTGGTATGCAGCTGCAGATGATCATCTTATTGGGCCTAAACTGGAATAATGGGTTATGGGTTGTGAGGATTTGGCTTTGGTCTATGAGACTTGTTGTTCTCACATCCATTGTTTCTTAGAAACACATGGAAAAGACCAAAAATCCACCAGCAGCAGTTAACTACCATTAAGTTTTTTTGGTCATTTCCATGTGTTTTTAAGAAACACCGGATGTGAGAACAACAACACTCTTAGTAAATAACAACTTCTAATTAGTTACTTATGGTCCGACCTTTTTCTCGACATAAATACCCTTGTCAACTCAATTCTTTTTGAAATCTAAATCTATGCCAAAATTATCGGAAATTTGAAAACTAAAAATCTTGTTTGTTAAAAATAACTATCTTTTAATTGAACATTTTTATTATACAATTATATCATTAAACAACTTTTTCTATAATAAAGATTGTCGTTGGTGTCATTAAAAAAAATTTAGATTATATTTTATTGCAATATTGTTGGTGTCATTAATTTAAATAATCATAGTTAAATTGGTTTGTTATAATTTGAAAGCAACAAACGTTTATATTTTTAGTTTTAATCAAAAATCAAAATTTCACAAAAAGATATCGTTCATAATTTTCAAATGTTAGTGAAATAAAGAAATGTTAGTGAAATAAAGATTGGAAAGACGGGCACGTGAGTGTTCGTCTTTTCGTATATATAACGAAAATTATAAACTAATACAAATAAATATGATTTTGTAACCAAAAAAAAAACAAATATGACTTTGAGTTAATTAGGAACAATTTTTGTATATTTAACTTTTTTTTTGAAGGAGTATATTTAATATTTAATTATTTGTAAGGAAAGTTTTTTAAAAAGAAATAAAATCTTAGTCTAATTTATTTTTGACCAAAAAATTATTAAAATCTGATTCTATTATATTAATTAAGGAAAGTATTTTGAAAATTAAATAAATCAGATTCTATTATCTTAATTAAGGCAGGTTTTTAAAAAAGAAATCCAAAATTACTGATTTAATCTAATTAAAAATAATGCAAAGTTTTATTTCCTAAAATATAAAACATGAATTATCATTATAAATAGAGAGGTTGAGTGAATTGGCAATGGGAGAAAGAAAAATCACCAGAGAAGAGAGTGACAAAAAGAGACTTTCAAGACTTGGAAAATAGGTACACGCTTTTTTCTTTTATATACTGATCAAGGTGTTTTCTTTTCTTTTTTCTTCTAGTTTTCTCATCGATTCATACTTATTACACAATTTTTATGTTTGTTTTTTGTTTTTTTGTTTTGTTGATATTTTATATGCTTTTATGATTATAACATCTAATCTTTTTTATCAAACACCTTATTTGAACATTTTTATGTGATTTTTATTAATATTTTTGGAGAAAATTGATTATGATTATTGAATAACATGGTAATGCACCTTATTCGTTCTCCAACCTATATGTTTTTTGAGTGGATTAGCTGCATTTTTTTTTTTACATCACATGATTGGATTAGCTGCACGTTTTACTTCACATTATGACTTTAAAATGAATTTGTTATTTATTTCCGCGTTAATATTATGTAAAAAAGCCCATGTGAACATGACTCGAACGTTGCGTTATGCAGAGTAGGGGTTCGAATTTTAGATTCTCTATTTATTTATCTTAAAAATAAATTTTTGGCCACTAAGTGCATAAGTTAGCGTCTCTAAAAAAATGCATAAGTTAGTGCATGAATTGTGTCAATTCTCCAATTAATTGCACGTTTTTAATTCTCAAATCTATCTTTCTTCTTGTATAGTACTCCCTCCGGTCCTATGGACAAGAAACAATTGAAGTTTTAGATTCGTTAAATAATCGATGTATTTGATATATATTTCAGATTAGATACATCAATTATTCAATAAATTTATAAAGTCAAACTATTTATTATAAATAGGACGAGGAAATAACTATTTTTCAGCTCAAAATTCATGCATGTACGTATGTACTCGTTAATTATAATAACTAGATAAAAATGTTATTTATTCAAAAAGTCAAATAATTTGATTTTGTACATTGAATATATATTTTTATGAAGGAAAAAAGAACACTCTTTACCATTTTTCTTATTATTTTTTATTATTACTCAATATTCTGATTATATATGGTTCTTGGGTGACCGCCGTGTCTTTTATTAGTTCATCTGAATCTCATTTTATATATGCAACTAAACTTTCATTATATTTTCTTTTTTATTTTTATCTTTCAAGTTTTTACAGGTTATTTGATTATAGAAATGTGAATCTTGAATGTGTTCAATTTGAGTTTACATATATTGTTTTTCCTGTGTTGCGTTCTTATTTTCATCACGAATATTGTTCATGATTGATTTCAAGTTTTACTTTAGATGTGCGTATTTTTTTTCTTTGAAGTTTTGTGACACTTTAACTTTTCTTTATTTTTTTTTGAAGGAATTAACTTTTCTTTGTTATTAATTGTTTTTCTTTTATATTTATTTATGTTTCTTTTTTTTTTTGGCACAATTTATTTATGTTTCTAATTAGTTGTTAATATTATCTCTAAGATTTGCGATATGTCAAGTGGATCCGCAATGCATACTACTATTACTCGTCAACATGTTGACCAGGTAATTAATTGACATCTCTCTAATGATATGATACACTTCACTTGCATGTGAATAAGTGATCAACTTAAATGCTTATATCTATTGATTGTTGATTTAGAATAGAATTTTGCGAAAATAAACAAAGTAATCATCTTTGTTTTTTTTTTTTTTTACCTTTTTTTTGTGTTTGTTTTGATAATTGTTTTCAATATGAAAACTAATGGGATTTCTTTAGGATTTTGAAAAAAAATGTGTATTGCAATTGTTCTCGTGGTTTTATGCAGTTGGAAAATTTTATAGAATGAGGTTCTATTTTTTAATTAGTAGATAGGGTTTGTTTGGTTCCAAAATGCTAGAAGTATATATATTTATGTAAAATATGTGGTTAAAATAACATGTAGTTTGTGATTAATGAGATATATGTTAAATAAGTTGTTAATAACATTTTTTTTTGACAAATAACATATTTTTGTGGGTCCTTAAAAAAATGTATTTTTGTGGTTAATGAAGTAGTGAAAGTGGTTAATGAAACAATCCTGTTCTTTTGACGGGCTAAAACAATTTTGTATTTGTGTTAGAAACATACTCTTCTATATTTTAAAAAAAAAAAAAATTAATTCACAAAGAAAAGAATTATTGTTGGGTACCTAAATGTCAAAAAATGTGTTTGAGTGACATTTGTTTTTAACAACGTACCTCACTAATTTCAGCTTACCAAATTAAATAGATATTTTGGAAACCAAATTCTTGTTTAATTATACGAAGTAGAACAAAATAAAGTAAATTCAAAGCCCTAATAACAAGTTCCTCTGTTGAAACTGAGAGAGAATGTTCTTCATGTTGGTGCTGTAAAAATCAACACAATTTTGATCTCAACTGTTAAATCAACTTATACCATAATAAGATAATGGTTTGACAAAGTTATAAGAAAACTGTGTTGTTTTTTTACATAAGCAAATCCTTGTTGGTGTTCCCTCTCCCCTCTTCCAAATCTCTTCACTATTAGTCTATTACATCTTCCGTTCAGTTCACATTTTACAACTATGAGAGATTTACTAAAAATAACTTTTTTTTATTTTGGATTACTTGTCTTCCTACAGGTGCAGGATCTCATAGAACGATGCATATTGTTGTATATGACCCCGAAAGAAATAGTGAGCACACTGCATGAGAAAGCAAAAATAGAGCCTAAGTTTACTAAAATAGGTACCTTTGTTTTCTTAAACATTCATTTTGATCCTTAAATATGTGAAACGTCGTCATTATAGTTTATGAATGTTCAAAATTATAAATACATCCTCCTCAAATGGCTTTTTTTTAGTAATATTAATTAATTTTACACGAAAATTCAATAGGAATCAACTATTTATCCACATCATACTAATAAAGTAGGATATAGCTGGACAATTTAGCAAAATACATAGTTGTTATTGGATGACGGTGTAGAATTATTTTACATTGATAATGCATATTCTATTTTCTCTTATAATTACTATAGAATTTAATAATTTGAACTGGCCTTCTAAGGAAGATAATCAGTTTTTCCATACATATGACTCAACTTAAGCTTAATAATATGTTATGATAATTTTACAACTATCTTTAAAGATATTTGAACTTTGTTTGTTGTGGCCGCAAGGTTAAACTCTTACCAGTGATCTAAAACCTCAAGCGTAATTATTTGTTAAGTTACTAATGCAGTTGATGGTTTTATTTCAAATCTTCCATTATTTCTTTTTCCAGCCACCTTGCATGCACCCACCTTTTGGTGTTCTTTATTACTAAGTAATTTACCCTCTCATTTTTTCAGTTTGGCAAAAACTTAATGAACAAAATCCTGAGTTCTTCAAAGCTTATTATACAAGATTGGCGCTGAAGCAACAAATAGAGAAATTCAATGAATTGTTGGAAAAACAAAAAGAATTAATGGACTCACAAGCAAATGTTGCATCATTACCCAATTCTAATGAATCTGCTAGTAAGTTTCTATCTCCACTATTATCAATAATAGGAAAAATCTCTACCTGTATTCTGTTTAACTTCTATCATTCTAAAAATTCAGCATATTCTCATGTGTCTGTGCAAACTCCAGAAGGCTTGAACTCAAAAAATCTGCAACATGGTGTGGTATCCAATTTATCTGATCTGTTTAATAACAAAGGATCATCATTTGGTATGGTTGATATGCATGCTCATGGAAATATTCCAAGCATGACTTTTACTCAGAACTCAAACATGGGTATGCAACAAGGAGTTAATGGAGGAATGACCATATCTAAACCTGATAATTCAAGTTATTCTCCTCACATGTTTGGTGCTGATGGAAAAGTTGATGGTGCTTCAACTATGCCATTCACTAACGTGTTTAATCACGGAGGATCATCGTTCGGTAAGGCTGATATGTTTGTTCAAGGAGATATTCCAAGCATGGCTTATACTCGTAACACAAACATGGGTATGCAACAAGGAATCAATGGTGGGATGAACGCATCAAAACCTGGATATTCAAGTTATTCTCCTCAAATGTTTGGTGTTGATGGAAATGTTGTTAATGCTTCAGCTACTTCATTCACTAATGCCGAGTCCAGCTCACATCATGGGATTGATGCAGTCCTAGGTCATCCTACTTCAATTTGTCCTAGAAAATTTAGCTTCCCAAATGTGTCTGATCTTTTTCCTATGGGTTTTGGTATGTATCTCTTCTCACTTGTGTTTCTATGGGTTAATGTGTGCCTTTTAATATATAAAATGTTTTTCTACATCAATAAAGCTTAATTTGGATTAATCATTAGTGATAATAGTTCATCTACTTGTTTGACAGAAACACTTAACAACTTTTATGGGTCACCCTTCATAAATTTGGGTGATAATAACTCCCCTCAAACAGGAGAACAAGGTAAGAAACTATCTCACTCTCCCATAAGATAAGACTTTGCTTTGTGCCACAAATCTGACACTACTATTTTATTGGTCTTATAGGAAACAACGGTAAGCCGAACTTTCAGAATTGATAGTTGATACTATTTGATCATCATTGACATAGGTATGTTCTTCACTTATATTGCTAAGATCAAATTAGGAAGAGACTTGCATTATAAGTTATCTCATTATGTTTCTAGATCGGCTACCTGTACTCATGCAATCATGTAGAGTACAATTTAACCACATATGTTTTTAAATTTTATTGCATGTGTAAATAATTTTATAATAGTAGTAATCAGTTTAATTGTTTATACTGCCTACAGGTTGAATCATATCGCTCCCCTCCTTCAGTGATGAGAAATGCAGTTTGGAACTCCTCTGTGGCAGGATATAAATAATTTACTGGATTTTGTTGTTTATTTTATTATTTTATTTCATTTTTGGCATTTTGATACTTTGCGTTGTTGGGTGATTTTATTTATGGTGACAATTTCCGCACTTCCTGGTTTTTATAGTTATAGTACTGAACATCAGATCATCAGATCATTTTACAGCACACTACTTTAATATTTTTAAGTAAATTTAAATTATAGGTTAATCCTATGTTATGAATGCCAGTACCCATATTTTTTTTCATGGATGTTAAAAATTTCATTTTAATATTTCATTGCGTATCATCTTGATTTATTTGATTTTCAAGAGTTATACATACAATATTATAGGGACAATGATGATAACATTCTTTCATGTAAACCAAACAAACGAGTAAAATTTTTAAGAGACAAGTGATTGTGATAACTCATTTACCTATTAGGGTGCCTCTGTTTATGCCTATTTCTTTTTTATTGCATTTTATTCCCATTTGAATTGTATCATGCCATACGCATTGAACTTCATCTGTGGGGAAAAAATACAAAACACTCCAAAAGGTATGAATGACCAGACCAAGAGACCGTGACAATGTCATGAAATTGTAAGACAATGAAACACAAAAGCACATACTCTGTTTGAAAGCCTTTTTTGCAAGACAACACGTTGTTGGTCTAATTTTGAACTTATTATTATAGGTACCCTTGAAACAATATGTTAGTTTGAATTTTTTAAGCAAGATCTAAAGATAGGAGACATTAGAGAACTAATGTGATCCAAGCAACCATATAATTATATCTATCTATCCTAGTAGTTGGATGACAATTTGTGAATGATGATGAAGATGATAATACCACAACAATGTAAACCAAACCTGTTCCAGAAGTACAAAAGCATGGAATAGGATGCAAACTCCAATTCAATCCTAATCTTTTATTTAATCACTTTAACATTTTAGAAGTATGATTTATGTTTAAACGAAATAAAGCATAACTAACAAACCAATAATGGATTTGTCCAAGTGGTAAGGGACTTGGGGCGCTTAAGCAAGTGGTCAGTGTTCGATCCCTAACTCTTGTATATGGAAAAAAAATATATATGATTGGGAGGGGGCAGAACACACCTTCTGTACCACACAAATTTCCCGACAGTGGAAACTTCATACAATAAAATGGTAATCTAAAAAAACATAGCTAATTGGATAAAACTCTACACTGGAAGTATGGACCCCTGAATTAAACACAACTATGTTCCATTCCAGCTCAAGGATAGCTGGTCTATTATGTCCCCAGTATCAAACTGATAAACTGTAAACATTAATGAAATGAGCAGCTGTAGCAATAAAATGTGTATGGCATTTACATACCTTGAATTTTGTAACCATCGGCTAAATCAAAATGGTATAAGAATTCATTGTTTTTATATAATTTCACATAATACCTAATGGCATCCTTCAAATTTCAGTTTATCCCTTTGTACTTCTTTCCCCCTTTAACATTATCTTATCTTAACTCGTAGAAATACCCTCAAAGCTCAACATAATATACAGAAAGTGAGAAAACAATTTTTATGATAGCTTATGGCCTAACTCAATGCAGCTAGTACCACCACACGACAATATTCATTTAAATTCTCAATGACTATCATATTTAACAATCTGTTTAAAATAGGACCATTGGCATAAAAATGACTAAACTTAGTACATCACCACTCTGTTGGTATCCATCGACCATAGATGAATTTAAATTGCCAATTTGACTGAAATAACTCCATCACCTAATCAAATGAGAACCAAAGGACTGTGTTTGTAAATTGAATTTATGAGTAAACCCCTTTTTTTTAAGAAGCTCAATTAGCCCACCCAAATTGACACCGGTGAGAATCGAACCTGAGACCTCGAGGAGGAGCACACTCCCAGGTCCCAAGCCAATACCACTAGGCCAACCCAAGTGGGTTTTTATGAGTAAACCCCTTAGCAGTATGTACTACTAAGTAATCTGCTATATCAAATAACCTTAAACAATTTACCTGATTAATTCCTCAATTTATGGAAATCCCACATAACAAACACATCCTCCACTAACCTAAAACACAATTTCCACCTTGAAACACTAATCACACACACCCAATGCATGGCAACAAGTATAGAGTCCAGGGTAGTTGTAACTTAGAAAAGTTGGAGCATACCTAGTAAGTACCCATCTTGTGAAATTTATTAGTGTTCTCATATCAATGACATCTTTTATCTGTCATATTAACCTCTATTGCCACAATGTCACAGCCGACACTAATCCATAATCTCTGTATGAGGTCCCTATTTTCGAATGTTGGCTAGTAATTGGTTGCTTTGTCTTTATAAGCTGAAGACAGGATTTCAAATTCAAGCAGGAGACTCTAAATAAGTTGGTAATCATTACTAGTTTTAAAAATTGGAATGGAATCTATCTCTTGTTAAGTGCAAAGATGAAACGCATTTAGTATATGATTTTATCAGTTTAACATATAGGTGAACAATTTGCTTACACAATATTAAATTTGCTTTTGTAGAAGGAGTGCTCCTAACAATGTGTTGAGATTCTCTCTATATCCAGAAAGAATGATAGGACTCTATTTAGGCTAGAGAGCTAAACACAAAGCAATGTTGGCAAGGATTTTTTCAAGATAACACATATGATGTATCGCACCTATACTTTGTCTTACCTAGATTTGCTAGTTCAGTAAAAGATCTATGTTCTGTTTTAGGAAGTAATAATGATGTCATTAATGTAGGGAATTACACTAGAGAAAAGCATCTAATATATACATAATATCAAATACTATTCTGAAATATCAAAGAAAATTATTGTTCAAGATATTTTCTGCCATAACCTTTATTTTCAAATCAATTTGTAGGATTTCATTCTTTTGAAATCAATATCAGGATAGCTGTAAACCTGATATCTACAAATGACAAGTACAATTTCACACTTTAACAAAGCTGGTTAAATAAATACAAAGGACACTTCATTTAAATCATGTAAAGATTGTAACATTTTCCCTTTCTTTTGAAAAGGTCATGTGTAAAGCAACAAAGTAGATGAGCTGAGCCAGCTACTTTAGTCTTTAGCAGCTCATACCTGCTTTAGCAATAATGGCCCTGTGGTGTGGTAGTCCTTCGCATTTTAATAGAAACGATGACAATTGTATTTCAAAATTGAGTTTGTTTTGATCATTTCTTAGCACACACTAGATGAGTTATCTTAATAAATCACCACTCTGAATATCTCAATTTATACATCCATATACTTTGGCCACTATTATAAGCAAAAAATCATTTTTTAGATTCCTTGAGTAACTGATGTATCTGGTCTATATTATTGACCAAATACATCAGTTATTCAATGAACCTAAAAAGTGTTTGTTTTTTTTTATAATAGTAATCAGGGTATAAGAATTTAAATTGCCAATTTGACTTACATAACTCCATCACCTAATCAAATATGAACTACTAACAAGTTAAGAGATGAGAACAAAACAATTGCTATTGTAATTGAATTTATGTAAACCCCTTAACAATATATACTAACAAGTAATCTAAAATGCTATAATTCCTCGATTTAAGGAAACCCCAAATAACAAACACATAAACCACTAACCTAAAACACAATTTCAAAACTTAAAACACACAAATGACACACACCCAATACATGAAAACAAGTCTAGATTCAAGGGTAGCTGTAAATTAGAAAACTTGAAGCATACCCAGAAAGGGAAATTGAATGTATCAACCAACATGGAAGGGGCCAATATCACCAGAGCGAAGAGAAGTAGCGAATTCATCAGCAATAGTTAAACAAGAAGTGATCCAACCACTGAGAGCAATCCAAGCCATCTTTGCGATATAGAGAGCAGAGTTAAGTGCCATTGCCATTGAAATAATTGGAGTGGTTTCAAAGTATAATTGGAAATTGACCAATGGATTGAAGTTGAAGTTGAAGTTGAAGTTGAAATTGAAGGGTACCCATTAATTGTTCAAGAACATGACCTTCCTAGAAGGAAAGTAGTTGCGTAGGTTATGCTCAATTTATTTCCCTTTGCTCTCTAAAAAAATAATTCTTAGGTACACTGGTTTTTTTTGTTGACGCGCCCTTTCAAACCAAACATATAAACCAGCTAAACATTATAGGGTGTTAAAAGCTAAACATTACATGGTGTTAAGAAGTGTGTGTTAAAACTTAGAGAAATGATATTTTGACAACCACTTTTTGATAACTTTTGGACAACTTTCTCTCTCATACTCACATGATGTTGTTATCCTCTCTCTTCCTTTTTCTCTCTCCATTGTTTTTGACCAATAAGAAGTGAGAAAAACAAGGTTGTCAACAAAGTTGTCATCAAATGGATGTTAAAATATCATTACTCTAAAACTTAAAACATGGTTTCCTAATATTCCTTTAGGTTGAATATGTTTTCATCTCTATAAATATGTCAATTTTTCGTATATTCCTTTAGGGTTGAATATGTTTTCATCTCTATAAATATGTCAATTTTTCGTTTTAGTCCCTCTAAAAAATTTCTTCAACTTTTAGTCTTTAAAAAAAAATTATCTTCACTTTTAGTCCCTCTTTTAAAGTAAATTCACATGTAGAATTCATATTTTTGAATAAAATTTTACAGAAAAATTCATAATATTATAAGAATTTCTCCCCAAAAAATTAGATTTTTTTTAACAAAACATGAATTTAATATGAATTTTTATATTTTGGATGGTTAAAATTCATATTTAATTTATGTTTTGTTAAAAAATTCTAATTTTTTTTTAGAAATTATTTTACAAACTCTACCCATTTCTGCACAATTTCATAAAAAAAATACAAAAATTAACTTAAAATTAGGGACCAAAAGTAGTGATTGAAAATTTTATAAGGACTAAAAGTTTAAGAAAAATTTTAGAGAGACTAAAACGAAAAGTTGGTATATTTATAGGGATCAAAAACATATTTTACCCAACATTTTATTTTATAAAATTATAATAAAAATTTGGGAGAAAGAACCAAGAGTGCTTAGATAATATTGCACGGGTTTTTTACACCTTAACCAATATTTGTATTTTGAATCCAGTTTGGACATAGAGCAAAGTTAAACTTATATGAGGAGTTTGTCGTCTATTTGTCGTATTAAGCTGTTTTGTATAAATAAGCTGTTTTGAATAAGTTGTGTTTGAAAAAGAGATTGTAATAAGCTGTTTTGGATGAATAAGCTGTTTTCAATAAGTTGTTTTTGAAAAAGAGGTCGTAATAAGCTGTTTTTGATGAATAAGTTGTTTTGAATAAGCTGATTTTGAAAAAGAGGTCGTTAAAAGCTGATTTGCATAAATAAGTTGTTTTGAATAAGCTGTTTTTTGAAAAGAGGTTGTAATAAGCTGTTTTGGTTAAATAAGTTGTTTTGAATAAGCTGTTTTTGAAAAAGACGTGGTAATAAGTTGTTTTGCATAAATAAGTTGTTTTGAATAAGCTGTTTTTTGAAAAGAGGTCGTAATAAGCTGTTTTGGATAAATAAGCTGTTTTGAATAAGTTATTTTTCAAAAAGAGATTGTAATAAGCTGTTTTGGATGAATAAGCTGTTTTCAATAAGTTGTTTTTGAAAAAGAGGTCGTAATAAGCTGTTTTTGATGAATAAGCTGTTTTGAATAACCCCCCCCCCCCCCCCCCCCCCCCCCCCCCCCCCCCCAATTTGGTGGAACTTTAAAATTGAACAAATGAAGCCCTTCTAAACCCCCTAAAAACCTTTCCCTTATTTTTTAAAACTCGCAAACAAGGGTTTACCTCTCCATAAGTCTTTCCTTCCCCTCCAAAACCCAACTCGCAAACAAAGCCTAAAGGTACATGCTAATGATTCTACAAATAAAAATATTTATTAAAAAAATTAAATTTTTATCCCTAAAAAAAAATTAAATTTTAACTTTTGACAAATAAATTGACATAATTTGCTATATAAATTGACATAATTTGCTATTTTTGAGTCGTTAACTAAATCTCATTTAACTTGAGCAACAGTTAATTTGAATGTTAGTCGGTAGGTTGCTATTTTGTGGTTCCTAACACGGCACTTGTCTATGCATGAACATGTATGAGAATCATGATAGTATGGTCAATGGGTCAATTGATAATATGGTAAAGCTATTTTGTGGTTCCTAACACGGCACTTGTCTATGCATCATGAACATGTATGAGAATCATGATAGTATGGTCAATAGGTCAATTGATAATATGGTACTCCCTCCGTTTCAAAATGAGTGTCGCTTTAGCCAAAAAAATTTGTTTCAGAATAAATGTCACTTTCAGTTTTCAATGCAATAATAACTTTTTCTTTTGAATTGTACCCTCTAATTAATACTCAGCACACTACTTCCAAAGTATTACTTTTAAAACTAATCAATAGTTAATAAGGATAATTTGGTAAAATAACAATTCTCTTTCTTTTAATCATTGCATTTCTTAATATATGTGTAAACACTTAAAACGACACTCATTTTGAAACGGATGTAGTAAAAGAAAAATTAAGAAAATGCTAATAAGTGTCGGAAGCATTGACTAAGGAATCAAATATGTTAATATTATATTGGTAATTATACAATCAATGTCTCTAAAATTTAAATAATCTCATTTTTCAACTTATAACTTTCTTATTTTGTCTTCCTTAGAGCATCCACAATGGTAGTTACTTAACAAGGACTCCTTAAATGGACCCTACGTGACACATCACTTATTTATAATTTTTTAATAAAAGTATCTATTAAGGACTCAATGACTCCAATGGCAATACACTAATAAGGACTCCAATAAAAAGTACTTAAATATGTCCCACTATCTTTACATATTAAACAAAAATAATTTATCTATTACTCATTTTTACAAGTGGGACCAAGTACTACACATTTTATTACTTCTTTATGCAAGTGGGACTAAGTAGTACACATTTTATTACTTCTTTATGCAAGTGGGACCAAGTAGTACACATTTTATTACTTTTTTAAATGTGGGACCCGTTAGTTACCCAGGAGAGAGAGAGTCCTTATATAGTTGCTCGTTCCTTAACGGGGACTCAATTTTTTTTCCTCCAATGGAGGGTCCTTAACGGGGAGTGATCCTTGTTAAGTAAGGACTCCCCATTGGAGATGCTCTTAACGAGTATGTCAGGATACTGGTTGGCATGACGATTAATATAACTTTGAAATATAAATATGACATATGAATAAACACATTTTTTTCTTTTTTAATAAGTAATTAAAATGAAAAGATTTTTCTACCCTTGAAAGTGGTTACGTGGCAACTCTTCTACCACTACTACATGTCTTAATGACATCGTGAACCTCAAACAGCAAAAGCACTTTTACTGAACCAAAAAATGGAACCGAACCGCTCCCTTTAACAGCTATTTCCACTTTCACAGTTTTACAAAGCACAAAGGTGAATCATTGTAAGTTCAAAGAACTTGAAGCTTCTTTGGATCATTCTAAAAAGTTGGGGATTCAACCACTTACAACATTTTCACTTTCTGTCGTTTTCTCTTGCCCAGATTACCTTCCTTCAGAGTGCAAGGTAAACAAACAATGCCATTCAAATATAATGTTGTGTTTAAAAAAATTTATTAAATTTGAGCTTTCATTTTATCAATTTTTTAGGGTGTGACAAAGGGAAAAGAAAAGAAAAACAAATTTTCTTGTTTATCCTCTAAAAAAAATAACACTTGTTTATGATTTTTGTTTGGGGCCAGTTGATATACATAAAAAAAAAGGTTTGGGTCTGTAAGAGCACCGTGCGACCACCCCAGACAGCGTGTGTCTGAGAACGATCATCTACAGCTCAAGATGATGTCTCAACATATAAAAAAAAAAGGTTTTGGTCTGTAAGAGCACCGTGCGACCACCCCAGACAACGTGTGTCTGAGAACGATCATCTACAGCTCAAGATGATGTCTGACATGAGAATCATCTCAGCCGTTAATCACGCTCTGATCGCACGGTCTTCATTCATCATCCAGACATATGTTCCTGTCTCCTTAGAAATCAAGGACACAGTAGTACGATCCTATAGAACAGATCCTGTTCAAGTAAGGTCGTGACCAATGCTTCACGCGTGTCTTATATAAACACTTGAGTTTTTCTTGTTTCAAACGATGTGGGACTAAAAACTTGTTTCTGTTGTGAGGATACACTCATACTTGCTTATACAAATGCTTCTGACTCTTGGAGCCCTATAGAACTTAGTGCAAAATCATTGATGTGATGCATTCAATAAGCTTTTTCAATCTAATTGGATGTTAATATCTTAACAACTGGTATAGTTATAGATGATTTAAGCAAGAATTTTTTTGTCCTGATTAGTTTTCTACTTAAAAACAGGAATACACAATTCAGAATGTGATGGATTTAGTGTCTTATCAAATAACTTTATTGTTTGAGTATTGGATTGTAATTCATGCAAGCATGACAATCTGAGAGGCAAGGCACCTTATCTAGAATTTAGGACTAGGGCCATTTGAAACATTTCATGAATGGTAACATTTTAGAGCTGACATTCTAAATATTTTGTAATCTGTCTTACTATTTTGTGGTAGTTAGCAGCAGAGTAGTAAATTCATGTCTTTAAGTCCATTTTCAAAGTTCGTAAAAGATTGTTGCCGGAAATGATGTCTTTGATTGTTTTTGCCCATGTTGAAGAAGAAAACATGTAAACAGTTTTTGTAGAAGAAGAGGAACTGGATATGCACTTTAAAAAGAACTTATATTACTCTGATGCATCGTTTAAGCCCTTTCAACACAATAGGATTATTGCATTATAATCTCAACATTTTAACAAAAGGTATACTATAATTCAAGGTGAATTAAACAAGAATCATCAGATTTGTACTTACTACAGACTATGAATAAATATCTTATAGACAGTAATACATAACGTAGAATGTGATGGATATGAATGCCTTTATGATTTTAGTGATAATTACTAAATAGTAGTAACTTACTTATGTTTTTAACCATTTTCTAGTTATTATATGGAACTTCTTGTTCTTGTTATGACAGTCAGTCAAGAGGATAAATCTCTATAAATGGCACAGAAAATTAAGGCAGGCAATCAGGCTAAGGAAAGTGTGAATCTTGACACGAAGGTTAGACAAGGTATCTTTCAATTTAATTTTCCAAGTTTTGTTATTGCTCCATCCCTCACCTCAACACTTGATTGATAACATTTTATTTCAATATCGGCGATATAGAACTTTCATAGTTGCTCATGTTTCGAGTAACTTGGAGCTCTGCATCACACTTGA
The DNA here is from genome assembly GCF_051527215.1 of Medicago sativa. Taxonomy (NCBI): domain Eukaryota; kingdom Viridiplantae; phylum Streptophyta; class Magnoliopsida; order Fabales; family Fabaceae; genus Medicago; species Medicago sativa. The sequence goes on along the minus strand of NC_140755.1, from coordinate 86,389,367 downwards.
CTTTGTAATTTTGATGCAGAATAGCTATTTGGTGGCCTTCTATGTCCGTCATTGCAACATAACTCTATGCCTTCTATGTCCATCATTGCAACATAACTCTATGCTTGAATGGTGTAGCTTGCTACTGAAACCCTCTCATGTCTCCAATGCCTTGCAGTATAATGTGAGAGTGGCATATCCACCTATTTCAGTATGAACGTTTGATGGTTCAGGTCTGTGTCACTTGTGCTAAATATATTTGCCTTGGTTAGATAGATTTTGAAGCATTTGGTGTGTTGTCCTTAACCAGAAAATTCAGCTGCTTTTTCACCCTCTTTGAAAATGTGTATTTACATTGGATTGGATCTACCTTATTATCGTTTCATTGTTGTAATTCTTGGGCGATTGATATCTTGCCATTAATTGCGAATAATATCATGAAGATATTAGGGGTAACCTTGGCGCAACTGGTAAAGTTGTTGTCATGTGACCGTAAGGTCACGGGTTCAAGTCCTGGAAACAGCCTCTTGTGTAAAAACAGGGTAAGGCTGCGTACAATACACCAAATGGTGGGACCCCTTCCCGGACCCTGCATATGCGGGAGCTTCAGTGCACCGGGTTGCCCTTTTTTTTTTTAATATCATGAAGATATTGTCATAACTCATAACAACACATTATGCCACCTGCTGTACACATTGGATGTCTAGCTTATGCGCATAATCAACATCATAAGAGTGACAAATTCGCTACTCGAAGTTGAAAATGTGTATTTGTGGGCTATGCCTATGGCACCATGGGATGGATTATGTATGATTTGGAGCTGTGTGTTTTCTTTAACTCTAGAGATGTTGTTTCCTGCCTCTTTCAATGATATTGTTGAAGGTGATTCATTTCAGCATGTTCCTACAATTGAAACTACAATGAGTTTGGTGTCATGCCACCTGCTATTCCAATTGTATCTCCTTTGGATCTTCTTCACATGAGTCCCATGATATGCCACCTGCTGTTAAAATCAGTGATGAACAACCTGTTACCGATACTGTCGAAAATTTGGGACGTGGTCATCGTACCAAAATTGCTTCTATCAAGTTGCAGGACTATGTGACCAATACCATCTCTAAGATATGCCCCTCAAATTGTTCTACTGCTTCGTCACGTCCTGCGGGTACACCCTATCCCCTATCCAAATATGTGAATTATGCTAACTTGTCACCACAACACATGCATTTTTTAGCCGCTATTTCTGCAGCTACAGAACCTCAACCTTAGCTGAAGCTGTCAAGGATATCCGATGGTGAATTGTCATGCAGCTGGAAATTGAGGCTCTTGTAAATAATGGCACTTGGACAGTAAGAATGTTTCTCGCTGGATTATCGTGAAACCTTTGCTTCGGTTGTGAAAATGGTAACTGTAAGAAACTTTCTCGCTGTTGCTGCTGCCAAGCATTGGAAATTTCACCAAATGGATGTTCACAGTGCCTTTTTACATGGTGAACTTGATAAAGAAGTATATATGAAATTACCTCCCGGTTTCAGGACATCTACACCAAATCAGGCATGCCGCTTGCGCAAATCTCTATACGTCTTGAAACAGGCACCTCGATGTTGGTTTTCCAAACTCAAAAGCGCTCTGCTACGGTATGGTTTCACACAATTCTACTATGATTATTCTCTCTTTACTCTACATTGTGACTGCGTAGAGTTGTATGTGTTAGTTTATGTGGATGACCTTATCATTTCTGGCAACAACGACAAAGCAATTGAAATCCTACTTGAGCACATGCTTTCATATGAAAAATCTTGGCCCTTTAAAATATTTTCTCGGCATTGAGGTGGCTCGGAGTGCCAATGGAATTCTCTCATGTCAACAAAAGTATACACTTGATCTCATATCGAAGCTGGGTTGTTGGGAGCTATACCTGTTAATTTTCCCTTAGATCAGAACCATCATCTTCCTTTGGCCACTGGAATTCCAGTTTCCAATCCGGATCACTATAGAAGACTAGTAGGTCGTTTGGTCTGCTTAACTGTCACTGGACCAGAACTTTCTTATTCTGTTCATATGGTGGCCCAATTTATGCAAAAACCTCTAGAAGAGCACTAGAACGCAGCTCTTCGTGTTGTTCGCTATCTCAAGGGAGATCCCGGCCAAGGTATTCTTCTCCAAGCTGATTGTGATCTTCAAATTTATGCCTGTGTGACTCGGATTGGACAAGTTGCCACTTGACTAGGCACTCTAACTGGATGGGTTGTTTTTCTCGGGAACTCACCTATCTCTTGGAAAACCAACATGCAACAAGTTGTCTTGCGTTCCTCTGCTGAGGCAGAATCTTGGCATGAGGTTCGACAAGGTATCTCTTCAAATTATTATTATTTTCTTTTTGTTGATAGAATTCAAATTAGTTTTCTAGATGTCCAGAAAATTTCCTTTACATACTTTTTATTATGTTTATAAAAATATTTGAGTGGAGTTGTTGATCCTTCTGACTTTGTTATTGTTATTTTGCTGTTGGCAGGGAGTGTGCAGTCCCTCATTTGTTTGCTTTTTTTATGTCCCATAGAAGCATACATGCTGCAGATGGCGTAATCCCATAAGTATATATATTTGTGAGGTGGGGATCATTGGATCAAAGATGTCAAATGATCTGATTACTTGTTTACATTACACATTGCACATGGAACTGCTGAACCTTGGGGTTGGGGGCGCTTGTTTAGAAGTTCAAAAAGAAACTTTTCTCTTGGGAATTATGCATTCAACACATTGAAATTTTAAAAAACAATTTTTTTTTACATAAAATTTATAAATTATTTCCTGGTTTTAATCTTTAACAAGTGTCATTAGGGTACTTGTTAACACAACTCTAATATTTTTATTTTACTTAAATCAATTGAATTTAAGGCAGATATATTTTTTCCAATCAGCTGGTACCTGCCCCGGGTATATTGGTTCACGGTTCTCAGTAATAGTTGCAATTTTATTTTGAAATTGACCGTGTAACATCCCTAAAGAATTTGTTTCTATTGATGAAATTTGGTGCATTGTTGTTTTTCTATTACTTCTGCCAATGTGAATCATGTTGAAGTCAAAATGAGTGGCTTCCCCAAGCTATTAACAATATGAATTTTTTAGCCAAAAAAAACATAAAAGTTCATATTTAATTAATGTTTTTGTTAAAAAATTCTAATTTTTTTATTCTACTCGTTTCTGAAAAATTTCATTAAAAAATATGAAAGTTAGACACATGTTGACTAAAAAGTAGGGGTTAATTTCATGGATGAAATTTTTTTGAGGGACCAAAGCCTAAGGAATATTTATGGGAACTAAAATCAAATGTTGATATATTTAGGCGCCAATTTACTTTTTTTGACAAAAGGGAGACCATTTACTTATGGGAAATGTTAACTTGTACCCGGACACAAGTTAAGAAACCAAAGATAAAAACATTTTGTTGGAAATTGTGACTAATACTATCCTTTATTTAACCCAAAAAGAAAAAAGAGAGAGTATATAAATGCATTTATCTATGTTGACATTTAGTTGTTTGATGGGTGTTAAATTGAGGAAGAAAAAAAAAATTACGTACCGTTATTAAATGCATTAAATGCATTAAATTAAGTTGATGAGATAATTACATTTTAAGTAAATATAAGTACAAATTTTAATATAAGTACAAATTATAATACTTAATATTCACAGTGGAGTAATAAGCAATTAATTTCTTTCGAGTGTTAGCGATGTGGGACTAGGACTTAGTTGTGTGTGCTACTTCCTTTCGGATTCATGTAAGAAAATGCGACTCTTGCAATGTTATTCCAATTTTCTATCACATTCGGTGCAAAATCCTTTGATGCTATTCCATAGGTGTATATCGATTTCCTGGTTCCATAACAAGATGGACTGGATAAACACTTTGGAAAAACCCTCATATTCTACTTTAGTTCATCAACCCTCGTATACGGTGATGCATCCAATAAGCCCTTCCAAATTCCAATCTAATCGGATTATATTATTATCCCTTTATCTGATCAGTATATATTGTTAATGGGTTTACTCATAAAATTCAATTACAAACACAATCCTTTGGTTCTCGGCTCTTTTTTTTTTTTTCTTTCTTTCTTTCTTTGAACAAGCTTCTCAGCTCTTAACTTGTTAGTAGTTCATATTTGATTAGGAGATGGAGTTATGTAAGTCAAATTGGCAATATTGATTCATCCATGAATTCCATCGTAATGCTGATTTACTCATGTGGCATGGCAAGAAATGGTCGAAACAAACTGAATTTTGAAAGAAAATTGTCATCATTTCTATCCTCAAAATAGATTGAAACCGACATTTCATAAATCGTCAAAAAAGACATTGCATAAAATCTTTGCAAAAGGCATTTCATAAAATATTAACGATCATTGTTGCTATGAGGGTACGAGCTGCTTAGTAGCTATCTCATTTCATCTACGTTATTGCTATGAGAAAAATGTTACACCCTTAACGTTATCTTGAAATGTGTCATGTGTATTTAACCAGCTTTGTTAAACTGTACTTGTCATTGTTTGTAGATATCAGGTTTACAATTATCTTGATATTAATTTCAAAAGAAGGAAATCCTACAAATTTCTTTGAAAATAAAAGGTATGACAGAATATATCTTGATGAATGATTGAGAGGCAAGGCACCTTATCTAGACTAGAACTTGGGACTGGGGGGCCAGTTGGAACTTTTCTTGATTAGTAAAGTATTAGAGCTGACATTCTAAATGTTAGCAGCAGTAAATTCATAACTTTAAGTCCATTTTCTAAGATATATAATATGGAGCTTCTTATTACGACAGAAATTCCATTTTATACATCATTACTCTACATGTTCCAATTAAAATGTTTTTCCAGGATAATTAAGTCTTTATTAAACTGGAATTTCAGTCTTTGAATTTCTGTTGTGTGCTCTTAATTTTCTTCAGACTTTCATTCTGATTACTCTATCAGTGCTAGTCCTTAGCGGAGATTGTTGCCCAAAATGAGGTCTTTATTTTTGCAGAAGTTGAAGTATGAAACACGTATACTCCTCGTTCAGTCTTAATTTGGAAAAACATCTGCAATGTTGTGTTGGTTTCTTTTCTTATGCATTCACTGCATCTTACTCTTCGATTATGAGATTCAGCAAAGGGTCATGCCACGATGTTGATTGTCACGTCCCAAAATCATCCTCACTACTTTCGTCAAATTCGTTTTTCATATTTCAAGTAAACTTTTGCCTGCTCGGCTACTACGTCTCAATTTTGTACTGATTCCACCTTTTGTTTTTGGAAAAACTAATGGATTAAGAACTTGATTTATTATTAGAAAGTTTAAGTCCTTGAAATTTAAAGTCAATTGTTGTTTGAGAATCGAGGCCAATGGTAGTTTATATACAACACTCACACTCCTCAACTTGACGGGACATCTTTAATAAAGAACGTGGTGTGGCGAACTTGAGGGCGGAACTAAAATATTATAATCTAGTCGGTGGTTTGGGCGGAACTAGAACATAAAAGGTCCCATGAAAGTTTAAGTTGTTTTTTTGCTCGAATATTGTACGGTTTCTTGCGAGCATCTTGCATTTGAATCTTAAGTCAAAACCAATGAAGGCAATGAAGTGAGTCAAAACTAGCATTGTAATAGTTTCAATTTGGATATATTTGCATAATACAAATTTGCATCCCACTAAAATTAACATTTGGATATATTTGTACAGTATGGTGTAAGTTTCAATTTTCATTTTGAATGTGACAGTGTAACTTATGTAAAGAAGGATAGTAACAACTTTTCAAAAACCATCGAGGTTCAGTGAGCAGTCAATAAGACATATATGCAAGTATTAACTGATAAATCAGCTCCAAATTTTGTACCAAAAAAATAAAAATATCAGCTCCAATTTGTTCACTATGAATGGCAGATCAATCAGTCCAATGTTGAAATGTTTGTATCAATATCATGAAAATTGTAAAAGTAAGGATAATCCCCTTTATAAAAGACATGGGAAATACCATAAAAAAATGCAGTGAAACAAAGGTATTTTTACATGGATCATGGCATTATTTTGATGAAGAAAGATCATGGCATTGACAACAAATCACGGCTTTGGCGAGTAAAATAAAAATCAATAATGTTTGATTCCAATTAAACTAGTGTCTCTGCAAATTTTGATTGATCTCGGGAAAACCAAAAAATCCAACACTATAGAGGATACAGACAATTTTTATGTAAATTAAGAAAACAATTATCCGGTAAAAAAAATAGAAATGTAAGTTTAAAAACAAATTTACAAAACTAATACTCCTCAATGGATTTAGGTGGCCGTAAATTCGCAAATAAGTTTTAAAACACACTTGGATCAGTTAGTCAAATCAGAAATCAGACTTATTTGCGGTCCAACCAGCATAACTTGGCCGATTATTTGAAAATTTTGTGACTACGTAGTTTCGAGAAAACAAAGTTCACATTGGAAGATAAAAGACATTGTTTCAAACTTAATCATTCAATTAATGACTAATGGCGTGTTTGGATCCATCCACATCTTGAGCTAATATTCACACGTTTAGGTGAAGTTGGAAATCATAGCTTCTCTATTTCACGACAAAAATACATATGCAAGTTGATAAAAGAATGTAAATAACGTGAAAAAAAAAAAAAAATGTACTTAAAACAATGGTTTAAAAACAAAACTTGGATAGGCAACAAAAATGTACTTAAAACAATGGTTTAAAAACAAAACTTGGATAGGCAACTAAAAACAACACTTGGAGGCAACAATTAGAAGAATTAATTCCATTTTCACCATATTAATTCCATTTTCACCATTAAATGCAATGAGATTCTGTGTCACACTCCAAGCCAATCGTTGGTATGCAAATGAGTTATATAAAAAAATGATTTGATTTGAGTGCTGGCGGTGTGGGACTAGAAAGTTGTTTCCGTTGTGATGTAATACTCACTTTAGGATTTATGTATAAAGTGCTTCCCTCTCATGATGTTATTCCACTTTTCTAACACTTTCGGTATCACTTAATGCAAAATCCTTTGATGCTCCTCGATAGGTGTATATTGATTTCCTGGTTCCAGAACAAGAGGGACTGGATAAACACTTAAACTAAAAACCTCATATTCTTCGTATCTTAACAAAAGGTATAAATCTAGGATTCTAGATGAATTAAGCAAGTAGTTTGTTTTGTTTCTGGCTAGATTAGTTTTATACTTAGAGACAGGAATGCACAATTATGAATTCAATTGATTTATAATTTTCATTAACTGTTTCTTAAACTGGAATTCCAGTCTCCGAATTTCTGTTTGTGCAGTTGTTTTATCTTGGTTTTCGGGTGTCAAACATTGATTACGTTTGAACCTTTTTAACCGGTGATATCTTATTTTTTCTTGGGAAGGGAAAAAGTAAGCAAAACCCTTGAGAATCGAGGTCCGGGAGTTGTTTTCGCTACGGGAAGGTGTTAGGCACCCATAACGACTATAGTATCCTATAGGAACCGTCTTTAATTTCTACGCGCGCGCTTTATTTTTAAATGCTATTTTGAAAGTGTTTATTTAACCTAAGAATGTTCTAAGTGAAGAATTGGAGGGAGAAGAATGTTTTTGGATTTTTATTTTATTTGAATTGAAGGAATTTTGTTCCTTGCCTACGTACCCGTTTAAGGGATCAAATCCACCGTAGTTCTCTTCCAAAAAATGTTTTTGTTGGTTGATTTTAAGTTTGAAAATGGGAAATTTGAAGAATGGGAGAAAGAGGCCTCAAGGGCATGAGATTATGAAATTGTGAGGTTGAATTCGTCATTTTGCAAAAGAAGTCAAAGTTCGATTATTTTCATTGAAGTTTGATTAAGAAAATAAAAGGTAAATTCAATGGGGTTTTGACCCCAAGGTTTATTGTGAAAAACGTTTGAGTGAAGTTTGTTCAAGTTTTTTTGGGAAAATGATTTTCCTAAGCATAAGGCCTAAACATACATCTAAACATACAATCCTAAACATACATCTAAACATGCATATTCTAGCTATATAGTGATGTGTGTGCATGTGTCGGTGCTTGTGTCGGTGTACATCATTAGAGTCCATTGTCTTTTACATCATTGGCCTAGATACATTCTATGGTCTTGCAAGAATTTGAAAATTGCATGAAAAATGGAAAAGAATTACAAAGTCCTAACTTTACATTCTATTTGCTTACAAGTGAAATATAGAAAGAAAAAAGAGAAAAAAAATATGCAAGGAGAATATGCAAGATGCTATGGGATATGAGACATGAAACAAAAGGAGTTAGTAGCACAAATGAAATAGAAACAACACACTAAAGGCATGGTAAAGTAAATGTAACTTGAAAATGAAGTAACAAGAGAAATTAACTAAAAGCGATGAAAGAGACTTGACATTCCTTTAAAATCATTCTAAGGTATAGTTAAAGGCCTAAATCCTCATGATATTAGAGAAGTTTTAAGTGACTTGGTTCAAGGAAAAAACATGAGAACTAAGATCATTAACTATACCAAAAAATATAGAAATTGCAAGTTTTTCTTTATCCGCTTCAATTCACAAGTATGCTTCACATTATTTATCAAACACAAGATTCACATAGACTCATTCAAGAACAGTAGGTATACATCGTATCTAAGATTCAAATTCACTCCAAGCATTTCACACTCAAGGCCACATTTATGCATCAAAATTTAAGAACGAAATAACATCACAATTTATAACAAAAAAGTGGCAAAAATGACAAAAAACGAACACGCATTATTTTTGAAGTAGGTTTTAACATGTAGTCATTTTCCAAAAGCAAACATCAAGTGCCAAAAATTAATCACACAAAAACTCACACAAGTCTTAGAAATTTCGAACACAATTTTAGCAAAAAACAACTAGCATGAATTGAATTAGCAAGGCATAAAAATATTTTTTATACAACCCGATCACGATTCAACATGCAAAAATTCAATCAAAATAACAAGAAAGATGTTCACAATTTTTTTGGAAGTTTTCATGCAATTTTTAAGCCAACAGGGGTGTAAACATCAATTAACGGTGGTGCATTTAGCAAAAACGATGTGCAGGAAATGAAATCAGTAAATAGGGCCCAGGCTTACCAATAAGAACAAATCAAGCTTTCCCTGCTTCCAATCGCATCCCTCCCATACATTTTCAACGTCTGAAGACTCATATCACCAGAACCTCTTCTTCTCCCTGATGAATCGTATGCTAATGCCTTCAATTCCTGTTCAATCGCTGAAACAAATTCTGAAATGCTCAAGATTTACACGATACAAGTTCCCTTGATTCAGCCAGAACTCCCGGTCTTGAGAAACATCATACAACTGCCGCCACATAACCGAATTCGTGAACGAAGCTTTCGAAAAGCAAGAGAGAGACGAGTTGAGTAGAGAGAGAGATTCTGGGTGGCATTATTGGCCGTTGAATCGGACGAAACAGCTTGAATCGGAGGTGGCGCGTGAGGTTCACGAAGCTGAACTGGTTCAGTTTGCGGGAATCAATTTCATCTTCTTCTTTTCTTCGCAACCTGTTTCAGCTGCTTCCTCTTTCGATTTGATCTTCTTGCATCTGTTGATCAGCCTCAAGTTGAGCTTCAGCAGCATCAATACACGAGATCTTTGAGCAGCTTCAGTATCAATTTCGTCATCAGCGAGACGAGATTTAGCTTTAACGGTTTCGATCATGCGCTTACTAATCTCTTTCGAATAAACCTCAAGAATTGTAACGCTATTGTTGCCCGTGGAAGTAGAAGCATCAGCGACGGAGAAAGCTTCGTCCTCGATCTGGCTAGCGGCGGCGAAAGCTTCGTCGGCGGACATTGTGCCGTAGCGTTTGGTGAGGACTGAGGGAGTGGGAAGTGTTTCGATCAAACGGTTTTTGACGGCGTCGCGAGTGCGTTGTGCGGGAGGCCGTATGGAGTAGTTTCCGGTGAAATTTGGTTGTTGCGGTGGAGCCTCCGTAGAGGGAGGTGGAGCGAGGGTGGAGTCTTGTTCGGATTTGGTTAGGAATTGGATTAATTCGATTTAGGATATTGATGAATTTCAGAATTTGGATGAGAATTTGAGGATTGGTGAAGGTTAATGATAGTGAAGTTGAAGATGAAGGTGGATGTTGAAGGTTTGGTCATGGAGATTTTTGGAGCTTTTTGGCTATGGTGGAAGGTTGTTGTAGATGATGATTTGTGGTGGTTGGAGTTAGTTATGGTGGTTTTGTGTTGGTTAGGGTGGAGAAAGTGGTGGTTAAAGAGTTAGTTATGGTGGAGAGTGGTGGTGGAAAGTTAGTTAGAAGGGAGAAAAAGTTGTTAGAAGGGAGGGAAAAATGAGAGAAAATAAATATGAATTTTTGATGATTTTTGTGGAGTTTTTGTGAAAATGAGAAATTGAATGAACCTTGACCAACTTTGACCTATTTATAGGTGATGTGGAAATGCTTGGACCAATGAAACAATGCCATGTGTACTTGGACTCTAACAAACTCTTAAGAACCAATAACATTTGGACACATGGCACTTGGACTCTAACAAACTTAAAAGGGATTAAAATGTAAATAACAAAAGTGCGCGGACTAAAATGAAAATTAAAACTAAAATTGAATTGAAAAAGTAAATTGAGAATTAACGTAAAATGAGACGATTAAAAACAACAAAGCAGATTAAAACGAAACAGAAATATTATGTGAAATGACCAAAATGCCCCTAGGGGCTTAAAACGACTAAAATGACTCAGATGAAATTTTAAAATGGATTTTTAACAGGAAATTAAAGCAAGAACTTATACAAGACTCAGAGACAATTTTTAGAATTTAAACAGGGCTTTAACACATGAAAAGACTAAAATGCCCCTAGGGGCAAAACTGACTCAAAATGACTCCAAATGCAATTTTTAAAATGGATTTTGACATAGAATTGAAATGAAGACTTATTCACACTATTTGAAAGGACTTAAACAGATTTTTAAAAGATCGGAAGAAATTTTAACACAAGAAATGACTAAAATGCCCCTAGGGGCTATACTGACTAAAAAATGACTTAACTGATATTTTCTGAAATGAATTTTGACATGAGATTGAAACAAGGATTTATACAAACCAATTTAAAAGACTCAAACAATTTTCAAGGATCAAAATGAGTTAAATGCAGGAAATGACTAAAATACCCTTTTATGTGAATTTTGCAAACAACATTGAAATAAAATGCAGAGAAAGATGTAATTGATCAGAGACATATCAAATGACTTATAATGCAAGGAAAGGAGAATTGAACAAGTATTTTTAGGTCCAAAATTAGAGTATAACAGCAGTCTATGAATGCAATGGATTGTATTTGAAATTTATAGTTGCTGCACTTGAAATTGGTGGTTACCAAGATGCTGTGTACTTGGAAATTTAGGGGATCATAATCTAGTTAGTGATTTGGGAGGGAAATGAGTGTGTTAGGTGTGTGTTCTGTTTGTACCAAAAAACCAAAAATATATGCACGTCAATAAGACATATCATCTGGGCAATGCAAATCTCATTCGTATACAAACACCAATATAAAAAAGAAAATTACAGAACTAAAAACAGTATAATATTGTGATCAATCAGCTCCAATGTTTTTACTATGGATGAAAGACCAATCAGTCCAGTGTTGCAATGTTTGTATCATTAAGTGGTGCCTACATAGTTACTCAAACTAATCAATATCATGAAAATTTTAAAAGTAAGGATAATCCTTTTTATAAAAGACATGGAAATTACTATAAAAAATGTCGTGAAACTAAATTGACCATATTGCATTTGAGGGACTCATAAGTTTGGGTACCGAACAAGATACTCCATCAAGCAAAGAACGTGTTAATTTTTTATTAAATAACTTTATTTATTGTTTGAGTATTGAATTGTAATTTCTGCAAGCATGACTATCTAGAAACCTTTCCTTATTGGTAAGATTTTAGAGCGTCTTCTGTAATATGCCATTCCATTTAGTCGTAGTTAGCAACCGTAACTTCATGTCTTTAAGTTCATTTTCAAAGTTATCATATGGAGCTCCTTTTTACTCTCTTTACATGTTCATCCACTTTCAAAGTTAGCAAAACTTGAATATTAAATTATAAAAAATGGTGTGCTAATTTTTTCAATTTTATTAATAACTAAAAAATTATTAAAACTCATATCCAAGTCTATTTGAGAGCAATAAGGCAGAGAGACAGAAGAAGCGGGTGAATAAAGTGAAGTCTTCTAGCTTTAACTCAGCCGAAATGAGGACATGTGCCCAAAAGGGTTCCTCCAAAGCTACCTTGACTGATACAAAATAGTTGGTTCGAAGGCAAGAGTATAACTGCATAGATCATCACTTTGGTTCAAATTTTCATAGAGAGGGTAGTTTTGTAGCAGTTGTTAGTTTCTCTGTACTATGGTGGTCTTTGACACCTTTTCCTTAGGTCTTTCCCTTTCTTGGATAGATCCGGTTTTTCTTTTCATTTGTGACTCTGTTGTATTGGTTCAGGTCTCTCCTGTCTTTTATATTTTAGTGTTTTGATAAAAAAAATATTAAAACTCAAAAATTTAAAATGACGGTAAATTACATCATTTAAATAACAATTAATCTTGCGGACTATCCCTCCCAAACCATTGTAAAATATGCTCTACAATATCCTGTTGAAGTTGAAAATGGATTTATCAATCTTGAATTTGTACTCTCTTTTTTAGGTAAGATGCAAGATTTGGATGACGACCATTATTTATATTAAGGAGATATCGTTGTTGGAATGTTCAAACACACACACTCTCCTTTTTTGCGGAAGGATGAACTATATTTTGTAGTAAAGAAAAATGACAAAAATACAATTTCAATGTTTATCAACTAAAAAACACTTGTGTGGATTGGAAAAAAAAAAAAACTAAAAAACACTTACATTAAGTTGAACTCAATTGTTAGAAACATTGTAGGCAACTAGACGCCGCACCGTGCTATCGCACGGGTCAATGATGTGCATGATGTAGTATTTTTGCATCAAACAAGATAAGTATGTATAAATCGTCTCCTCAGGGACTAGTGCGATATCAAAGATCGTTCAACATCACATATCATTTTAAGTTTAAAAGAGAAGTTGTTTGTTTGTTTTTAACTAAGTTAACTAAATTGCCAAAGTAAAAGTGGAGAGTAATAAGGCGTAAAAACATTGGAATTAGAGTTCTTTGATTAAGCGTCAAACATAACCTAATAATCACCTATATGATTTCTAGCTTTTTACCGATATTATCACGTATCGCTCAACAAGATTATTCGTGTCCAAATAATCCTATGAAATCAATTGTATTGTTCAATGGCTGATTTCCCAAACCATTAAACAATCCAATTGTCGATCGTATCGTTTAATCAATGATTTCTCAATCTATTCAACGATCCGAAAGTTTTAAGTTTCAATACCTTGTGTGATTATCAAAACATCAATCCTATGTCTAGAATTGTTGTTTTGATAGATGAATATTCTAAACCTAGATTCAAAAGTACTTTTCAATATCAATTAAATCAAAGATTGGAATTGAATTGCAAGAATAACTTCAATATCATATAAAATGCTAGAATCATATATTACAAGATTAAAGATTACATTCTAAGCTCAATCAAGTACCTCTAATTCCAACTAAGGAGATTTAGTTCATCATTGTCATGAGAACTTTACAAAAGTGGAAGAAGAGTTGAGAATCCATGCAAGGAACTTATTCTCCAAGGATCTTGATGAAATCTCAATCAAACACTATTGCCCAATGAATACACTATATTTTCGCCCTATTCTCTTTCTAAGATATGATATGATAATGTCTGAAATGAGAGCAATTGAGCTTTTATATGAATCTGAAAAAGTTATATTTCGCCTGGCGGAATTTGTCTCGCCATGGTGAGATGAGCTTCCTTCACCAGTGGGTTTCTGCCACGTCACCAGGCTCAGATGAAACCGCCTTACTTCGCCAGGCAGAATTTTGCTCGCCATGGCGAAGTTCTCTTGTCCTGATCTTCCAACTTTCTGGAACTCTTCGCCATTCAGCTCGCCAGTATTTCGCCTGGCGAAATTTCTCGCCATGGCCATCTCTGTGGCGAAGTGGCCTGGAGCTCTCTGGAGTTGCTCGCCTTTTAGCTCGCTAGTGTCTCGCCATGGCGAGATTGCCTTTGCCCAAATTTGTTGTTTTTGATTCTTGCTTGATGTCTTGACATTCATTTCCTGCACAAATGGGTAGAGTAAGATGACTAAAGCGTAATAGGTCAAAATTCAATTTTCTCTCGGCTTTTCCCTAGATAACTTGTGAAACAAGTAACAAACGTGCCATAAATGAATGCTTAAAATACTACTTCCTGGCACTTATCAAACTCTCCCCAACTTAACTCTTTGTTTGTCCCCAAACAAAATATTGAAAACATAACAAGTTTAAACAAGACTCAAGTACAAATTGCTTTGAAAACTTTTGCAGATGAATGATTCAAAATGAATGCGCGGGCAAGTCTGACGTTTTCAACTTATCTGACAATCCACTGCAAATGTGAAATGAGTTCTAAGCACAAATTACATGTCAAATAGTTCAAGTCAATAACACATTTATCCACGAACCACAACTAACACACTTCTTTGTAAGTAACTAAACAATTGAAATCAAATGAGTGAGGGTTATGAACACACATCCAGCAATCAAGTTAACATTCCAATCAAGTTATGTGTCCATCCAAATATCGTTTCAAAAGGCACAAAAACATGGGTCAAAAGGTCTTTTAAGGGTTGTAACTTGGCTCGGCTACAAAAGAAAGGACATTTGTGGGTCAATTGAATTCAAAAGGCCAAGCATAAGGGAACATTCATTCTGTTTACATTCAAAAGACAAATGTACATGATTCCCTTTAATTCTAAGCAAACCCTAGGTGTTTAAACATGATACACCTTGATCTTGACAATTTATTCTATTTTTGGATTTTTCTTCCTTTTCCTTTTCTTCTTTTCTTTTTCTTTTTCATCATGTACACACATTTTTTTTTTAACAATGTTGTCTTGATAAAAAAAAAATGAATTTTCACCAATTTACTTGACAGATGATTCACATCTACCTTTTTCTCCCCAACTTGACTTAAGACATACCCTATTTGAATGTTCCCCTACTCTATGGCAAAAGGGACAAATAATCAATGAAGGTTTAGGGTTCAACAATTAAAAACATTTCAGAGTCCTAAAGTGCGTCAAAAATGAACTGGATTTTGAAAAAAAAATTATGGGCAATTTCATCAAGCAATGTGCTTATGAATTGACAGTTCACAATTGAGGACTCCGATTCTTTTGGCTCAAGTGGGTTAGCAAATACTCGCTCTTCTCACAAGGTAGGCTATTTGTGGTCAAGTATGTTTCACTCATTATCAAAAATCTGCCTTGATCATTTCCATGCCTTCACACAATTCAAAACAGTTATTAGATTTAACATAACACAACTGAGTTAAACAATAAATGCCGGTCTCCTTGCATATAGTATAATACATTGAGGTTTCCTCACTTTTTGGCTAGAACTAGGTGGTTCACAAACAACATATTATCGCGGAGAACTAAATGACATGAAATTTGTGTAAAGTACCCGTTTCACATTCAAGTAAAAATCTAGAAAAACCGAAAACTTGTACCTTGGCTATGCGCTTTATCACAACTTTCTATCATTATCATTCATCTGAGATTTTTCTCTTTTGGCTATCTTTCAAGCACTTTGCAATTTGACACTTTGAGCATTTACAAGTTCTTTCAAACACGCAATAGTAATGAACCAAAACAAACTTCCACATTTTTCAGAATAATTCAAAATGAAGTACTTAACAAAATTAAAATAACACAATACGTTATTAGACAATACGAACACACCGTAATTAAACACATTGTCTTGAACAATATCACAATACGACACCCCACAATATGAGCACAGTAATAGTTCAAACATAGTTCAAAACATAACACTGAAGTCACACATAGCAAATTAAACACAATACAGAAGCAAATAGTTCAACAAGTAATTAAAATAAAGCACTAAAAGATGAGTTCTAGAAATAAAGAATTGACTGAAGGCATCTTAAAATATCACTCATTTCAGGTGTGCTTTCAGATCTTTTCTTTACTTCTCTTCAGTCCTGCTCCTCAAAACTCTTGCTCCTCATAACTCGGAGTGCCTTCACTTGAATTTGTTGCACTCACCACCGCGTCCGGATCATCTTGGTCTGCTCCACCCTGATCATCATCCGCTGGCTCATCAACCTGCATAAATGAAGAACCACCATCCCCCCCATAGATAAATGGCTTGTCCCCAGGCCAAGCACAATAAGCCTGGTAAGCCTCCGGAGTAGGAACCTGATGATCTGCTATCTGTGGGTAACCGGCATGTAGCTGCATCCGGTACATAGAGTCATGCAATGAAGTCATCGCCCGCTTGTTAGCATCCATATAGTCCCAAGTGTACGTAAAACACTGCCTCTGGGCGGGGTCCATGTGTGAGAAATCATCAGCTGATAATGGAGCTTGAGGTTGGTGTGAGGAGGAAGCTCCGGTACCTTTCTTACCCTTTTTCTCTTTGTCACTGTGCCTTGCAATGATAGCATCAGTGATTGGATTCTGCAATTCTTCATGAACATGGTTCGGGATTTTTATGCGGAGGCTAATGATCAATCCCATTATCAATCCGGGAAAGGCTAAAGGGACCTTCTCTTTGTTGCTTAAAGCAACATCCTTGAGTTCTTCAGCAATGATCCTCGCAACGTCAACCGGTTGATCGGTGAGGATGTAGTAGATGAGGGGTGGGATATCAATGGTGCAAATGGAAAGGTGGCTCTTGGGTTTGATATTGAACAGGATCAATTTCAAGATGGTTTGAGCAATGGGGGTCATGTTACACTTCTTAACGGTGTCACGCCCGGTCACACTTGTCTCATACCCCTTTCCCGGTTGCAGAATGGTTGCTTGAATGAGTGAATGGTCCCAATTCCCTTTGTTTTGTTGAAGGTGAAATGGACAGAGTTCATCAGGGGTTTTGAGTTTGTAAGGTTTCCCACGGTAGTCATTAATGCCTTGGCGATCGAAGGTGATCACCCTACCCCGTATCATGGTTTTGAAGCTAAATTCTTCCCCCACTAAAGGCATGGCGTTTGCATAGAACTCACGCACGATTTCAGTGTTGATTTGAGGGTGAGGGGCAACCAGTTGTTCCCATTTTCGCTTCTGAATGATGGCAGCAAGCACTTTATATTTCCCTTCAGCTGAGATTTGGAACTGCTTGTCATGCCAAAGCTTCCGTTTACATAGTTCGTGATACCAGTCCTGGTGAGCAACAGTAAAGAATCTGTGCGCATCATAAGGTCTTGGAGTCGGTTCAGCTTCAGATTGCTTTCTCTTGCCTCTGGCGGGAGCTGATGCTTTCTGTTGATTCTTAGGTGCCATTCCTGTAATAACACAACCAGGAAATCCAGACAATTCACAGGTAAATTGATTAGAGATGACTAAATTGAACACATCTTAGACTAAAAAAAAAAAAAATTCTTGTTCCTGTGAATTTCGTCAGGCGAAACTAACTTCGCCATGGCGAAGGAGCATTCAAGTTTCTGGGTTTTTTTGATGAACACCTCGCCATGGCGAGGTGAATGGCGAGCATGCCCATAATTCGAAAATTCAACCCATTTCACAAAAATTCATCAGTTTCCCTTGTTTTGTCCTATTGCATGATTGTTCTAACTTATATCACTCAATTTTGTCCCTAATTATGACCCAGAGATGAATTAAATCAGAGTTTCACCACAAGAACCCTTTTTATTCGAAAATCTACAAGAGTGGGTTAGCAAATTCAAAAGTTGTGGTGTGAGCATGAAAGAACAAATCATTGTACTCTAATTTTCGTTCATCTCTGTCATTATGGGATTCAAATTGACAAGAAGAAGAGATTAATGCTGATTGTTGTCAACTACCCTAGAGTTTTGTCAAGAACAAGACATGCACAGTAAGCAATGAAAGAAATTAATAACAAACCTGAGTAAATCAAATGCAGAGGGGATGCAAAATTGAAACTTGACTTGATTTGACTTGGATTGGATTTGTGTGGTGAATTTGTTTGTGAGTCTAGGGTTTGGAAGAGAGAAAAATGGGTTTGGTGGAGAGAGAGAACAAAGAAACCGAAAATTTGAGATAATGAGGGTTAGTGGGTGGTTGGGAGGAGTTATGGTGAGATAGTGGCATTGGAAAACGTAACTGCCATTTTTGACAATTTCGCCAGGCGGAGGATAAGCTCGCCATGGCGAGCTAAATGGTACGCAGGTCAAATGACCTGTAAGTTTCGCCAGGCGGAGGATATTTGGCCTGGCGAAAATGACAGTTCAGATCAGAATTTTGCAGGTTGCTTCTGTTTTTGGATTTTTGATATGTTTGATGACTCCTAAGCCTAATATGCATAAAAAACACTAAAATTACTTACAAAATTGGGGTGCCTCCCAACAAGCGCTAGTTTTTCGTCATTAGCTCGACGCCTTTTTCATTTGAAGTCACGGATTGTTGAGTGAGATTGTCGACGTGAGCCGATCAACTTCACCACCAAAATAGGGCTTGAGTCTCTGCCCATTGACTGTCCAGCTAGCTTTAGTAACTGGATCCTCTAGCTCCACTGCACCATAAGGTTTCACCTCTTTAACCATGAAAGGTCCGGACCACTTGGACTTTAATTTTCCCGGAAAAAGTCTCAATCTTGAATTGAATAACAATACCATCTGTCCGGGCTTAAAGTTTCTCTGCATGATCCTTTTGTCATGGTACTTCTTGGCATTTTCTTTGTACAACCTTGAGGATTCATATGCTTGGTTTCTCATCTCCTCAAGTTGATGCATTTGAATTTTTCTCTTTTCACCGGCTTTGTCTTGATCAAAATTCAAGAATTTAAGCACCCAAAACGCTTTATGTTCCAGCTCCACCGATAAGTGACAAGATTTCCCGTAGACCATTTGAAATGGAGTGAGACCTATAGGAGATTTATAAGCTGTCCTATAAGCCCACAATGCCTCGTCAAGTTTTGTTGACCAATCCTTTCTTGATGCCGAAACAGTTTTCTCTAAGATTCTCTTGACTTCACGGTTTGATACCTCGGCTTGTCCATTTGTTTGGGGATGGTATGGTGATGCTACTTTGTGTTTCACACCATAATGGTCTAATGCCTTGTCAAGTGGTGTATTGCAAAAATGAGAACCTCCATCACTTATCAACACTCTTGGTGTTCCAAATCGGGTGAAAATATTCTTCTTTAGAAAATTAATTACCGTCTTGCTATCGGCTTTAGGCGATGCTACGGCTTCCACCCACTTTGAGACATAATCAACGGCTACCAAGATGTATTCATTGGAATATGATGAAGGAAAAGGGCCAACAAAGTCAATACCCCAACAGTCAAAGACTTCCACTTCAAGGATACTTTGTAATGGCATTTCATTCCTTTTTGACATGGATCCGGTTCTTTGACATTCATCACAATGCTTGCAATGTGTATTGGCATCTTTGAAGAGTGTTGGCCAATAGAAACCGGATTGAAGCACTTTTGCGGCTGTTCTTTCCCCATTGAAGTGACCTCCATAGGGTGAATTGTGGCATCGCCAAAGGATCTTCTTTGCTTCTTCATCATTAACACACCTACGCAAGAGATTGTCCGCTCCAATCTTGAATAAGTATGGTTCATCCCATACATAATGGTTGGCTTCATGAAGGAACTTCTTGCGTTGTTGCCAAGTAAAGTCTTCGGGAATGAATTCAGTTGCTTTGTAGTTCGCCATGTCGGCAAACCATGGTCTTCCATTGATGGCAAACAACTTTTCATCGGGAAATTCTTCACGAACTTCCGATTCGTTCTTTGTCACTTCTTTGTTCATTAGCCTTGATAGGTGATCAGCCACAAAATTTTCTGTACCTTTCTTGTCCTTTATCTCTAAGTCAAATTCTTGTAATAACAACATCCACCGGATGAGCCTTGGCTTTGAATCAGACTTGGTAAAGAGGTACTTGATAGCTGCATGGTCAGTATAGACAATAATTTTGGAACCTACAAGGTATGAACGAAATTTTTCCAATGCATACACTATTGCAAGTAATTCTTTTTCAGTGGTAGCATAGTTTATTTGTGCTTCATTTAAAACTTTACTTGCATAATGTATAGCATGAAAAATTTTGTTCTTGCGTTGACCTAACACAGCACCAACAACATAATCACTCGCATCACACATTAATTCAAAGTTTAAATTCCAATTAGGAGCAGTGATTATTGGTGCGGAGGTCAACCGCTCTTTCAAAGTTTCAAAAGCAATTAAACAATCATTATCAAAAACAAAAGACTTATCTTTGTTGAGCAGGTTGCTCAATGGCTTTGCTATCTTTGAAAAGTCTTTTATGAATCTCCGGTAAAAACCGGCATGGCCAAGAAAGCTTCGTACACCTTTGACATTTACTGGTGGTGGGAGCTTCCCTATTACATCAATCTTTGCCTTGTCAACTTCAATGCCTCTTGATGATATCTTGTGACCAAGTACCATGCCTTCAGTCACCATGAAATGGCATTTTTCCCAATTAAGCACTAGATTGGTTTCTTTACACCGCTTCAGTACGGTGTCCAAGTTGTTCAAACACACATCATAGGATGATCCAAATACGGAGAAATCATCCATGAATACCTCAATGCTTTTCTCAATCAAATCAGAGAATATTGCTTGCATGCACCTTTGAAATGTGGCTGGTGCATTGCATAAACCGAACGGCATCCTTCTATATGCAAAGATTCCAAAGGGACAAGTAAATGCGGTCTTTTCATGATCCTCCAGATTGACTGTGATTTGATTGTATCCTGAATAACCGTCAAGGAAACAATAGTATGCTTGCCCAGAAAGACGTTCAAGCATTTGATCCATAAAAGGTAATGGAAAGTGGTCCTTCCTTGTGGCTTGGTTAAGTCTCCGATAATCAATACACATCCGCCACCCGGTGACGGTTCTTGTTGGTATGAGCTCATTTTTTTCATTCTTTACCACCGTCATACCACCTTTCTTTGGCACTACTTGCACTGGTCTTACCCAAGAACTATCCGATATAGGATAAATCATTCCGGCCTCAAGTAACTTAACCACTTCCTTTCGGACTACTTCCTTCATTGTGGGATTTAACCGGCGTTGAGGTTGAGCCACCGGTTTGAAGTTTTCCTCCATGTTGATCTTATGCATACAATATGAAGGGCTAATACCTTTAAGGTCGGACAATTTCCAACCTATTGCCTCTTTGTTGCGCTTGAGTACCTCGATCAATTTCTTTTCTTCGTTGTTTGACAAAGAACTACTAATGATCACTGGTTTTGTGCCATCGTCTTCAAGGAACACATACTTAAGATGTGATGGCAAGACTTTCATCTCAATCTTTGGTTCTTCAACCTTATCTTTGTCTTTCAATTCCTCCACTTTTGCTTTCTTCGGGGGAATTTCCTTCAAAGTCTCAAGCTCTTTCAAGCATTCTTCAATCTCCCTTTCTTCTTCAACACTGAGAACATTGAGTGCATCAGTGAGCACTCTTTCAAGGGTTGTAGGTTTATGCAGTTGCTTCCGTGTATCCATGATCACCTCATCCATTGCATCCACCTTGAAACAAGCTCCCTTGTCTTTGGAATGTTTCATTGCATCATGGAGATTGAAGTTGATCTCTTCGTTGTCCAGCCGCACTTTCATTAATCCATCATCATAATCAATCATCATCCTTGCGGCTAACATGAATGCTCGTCCAAGAATCAAGGGCACATCATCGTCTTCCTCAATATCCATCACCACGAAATCCACGGGAAACACAAATTTGTCCACTTTAACCAACACATCTTCTGCTATTCCCATTGGTCGGGCTATGGATTTGTCGGCTAATTGAAGAGTCATCTTGGTTAACTTAATATCTAAGCCACCAACCCTCTTAACAACTGAGTATGGTATACGATTTATACTTGAACCAAGATCAATTAAAGCTTTACCGACATTGACGGTACCAATTGCCACCGATAATGTCACTCTTTCGAGGTCTCTTTCCTTCCTTGGTAACTGTCTTTGGATAATTGCACTACAATTGGCGTCAAGTTGAATTGTTTCTTCATCATTATATCGACGCTTCTTGGACAAGATCTCCTTCATGAACTTGGCATATGTTGGCATTTGATCAAGAGCTTCGGCAAATGGTATGTTGATTTCCAACTTCTTGAAAATGTCTAGAAATCTCTTGAAATGCTTCTCCAAGTCCTTCTTTGATTGTACTTTTGGATATGGGAGCTTGTGGCCGGCACATCCTTCCCGACTTCCTTCTTCTTGTTCTTCTCCACATCCTTTTCAACTACTCCTTTATCTTTTTGAATTTTTTCTTCTTTTTCATTTTTTTGTTCTTTTTCATTTTCGACTAAACTTCTATTATCTACATCTTCATCATTATGTACATCCTCCTCTTCCTTCTCACCTTCTTCTTCATTCACATCCTCTTTATCTTCAACAACTTGTCTTTCCACCTCCAAGTTATCACCAATCCCTTGTCCAATTACCTTACCACTTCTTGTTGAAATGGCTTTGCATTGCTCGTTCTTTCCATTGTTGCTATTGTGGTTATTGTTGGGATTATTTTGAGTGTTGATTGGCCAAGATTTGAGAGATTTGGCTCAAGTGTTGAGCTTGTTGTCCCATTTGTGTCTCTAGATTTTTGATGGAAGCGGTGTTGTTTTGTTGGTTGGCCATTGTAAGCTGCATAAATTGATTGAGGGTGTCTTCAATCTTTTGTGTACGATCTTGTTGTGGTGGATATTGTTGGAAGTTGTTGTTGTATGGCTGTTGATTTGAAGGCCCGGCATTAGATCTCCACCGTTGTCCGAAGTTGTTTCCTCTTTGAAAATTGTTGTTGTTCGGATACCGTTGTTGATTAGAATTTCCCGGATATTGACCTTGAAATTGTCCCGGCCTTTGTTGATTGCCCACATAATTGACTTCCTCTTCAAGTTGTGGTGGACAATACCCCGTTGGATGATCACCGGAACACATCTCACAAAAATGGACTTGTTGATGCCTCTGTTCTTTTTGCATTTGTTCTTTGATGAGCTTAGGCATCTCTTTCATTTGAGCCTTCATTTCTTCCAGTTGTTGAGTTAGGATTTTGGTTTGTGCTAGATTAGCATCATTTGAACCCAACTCTAGGATTCCGGACTTTCTCAAGGCACCACTTTGATTGTGTTTAGCTGTTCGATCATTGAGTGACATCTTGTTGATGATATCCACTGCTTCTTTTGGACTTAATCCCATCAAAGAACCCTGTGCAGCTGCATCTAAGATAAGCTTTGGCTCCGGTTGTAATCCTCCACAGAACATATGGATTTGAGTTGTATCGTCAAATCCATGCTTTGGACACTTCCTTAGTAATGACTTGTATCGCTCCCATGCATCACATAAAGACTCATCTGAACCTTGAGCGAACATTGCAATTGCAGTTTTAGTATCCATGTGTTTATGATCCGGAAAGAATCTCTCTTGGAACGCTTTTTCGAGTGCATTCCAGTCATTCAAAACAGATGGTGGTTGATCAAGATACCACTCCCGAGCTTTGCCGATGAGTGAATGTTGGAACAACCTAATGAACCCAGCTTCTTCATCAGCTTCAGATTGACCAAGACTGTTGGCAAGGGCATAAAACACCGATAGATGTTGATAAGGATCTTCATGATCTAGCCCGACAAAAGGATGATTTGAGACAAGTTGTATAGTTCCAGACTTAAGCTCCACTTGTTTCTCCTTGTCCTTTCCAATATGAGCCAACCGTCTTGGACTTGTCCAAGAGGGCATCACACTTTGATTGCCTCCTGGAGGGTTTTGACCATTTCCATTTCCAGCCATGCTTTCTTCTTCTTCAAATAAGGTGGTTAATGAAGGAATGAAAGTTGAGGTTCCTTCTTGTTGCTTTTGTTTGGCTAGTTCTCTTTCTTTCTTTTTCTTCAAACTGTTGTTCCTGCGGGCAGTCTTTTCAATCTCAGGATCGAATTTAAGTTTCTCTGGTGGAACTGTACCTCGCATATACAAATTTAAAGAGTCTAACCACAAGATTAGCAACACCAAGGATAATAAATGAATGATATAAATCTCTATACAAAGCAATTATGTGCAAAATTGCTTAAAACGATATAATAGTCGTACTATCTCTGATATCTAAACGCCAGTCCCCGGCAACGGCGCCATTTTGATGTAGTATTTTTGCATCAAACAAGATAAGTATGTATAAATCGTCTCCTCAGGGACTAGTGCGATATCAAAGATCGTTCAACATCACATATCATTTTAAGTTTAAAAGAGAAGTTGTTTGTTTGTTTTTAACTAAGTTAACTAAATTGCCAAAGTAAAAGTGGAGAGTAATAAGGCGTAAAAGCATTGGAATTAGAGTTCTTTGATTAAGCGTCAAACATAACCTAATAATCACCTATATGATTTCTAGCTTTTTACCGATATTATCACGTATCGCTCAACAAGATTATTCGTGTCCAAATAATCCTATGAAATCAATTGTATTGTTCAATGGCTGATTTCCCAAACCATTAAACAATCCAATTGTCGATCGTATCGTTTAATCGATGATTTCTCAATCTATTCAACGATCCGAAAGTTTTAAGTTTCAATACCTTGTGTGATTATCAAAACATCAATCCTATGTCTAGAATTGTTGTTTTGATAGATGAATATTCTAAACCTAGATTCAAAAGTACTTTTCAATATCAATTAAATCAAAGATTGGAATTGAATTGCAAGAATAACTTCAATATCATATAAAATGCTAGAATCATATATTACAAGATTAAAGATTACATTCTAAGCTCAATCAAGTACCTCTAATTCCAACTAAGGAGATTTAGTTCATCATTGTCATGAGAACTTTACAAAAGTGGAAGAAGAGTTGAGAATACATGCAAGGAACTTGATTTCTCCAAGGATCTTGATGAAATCTCAATCAAACACTATTGCCCAATGAATACACTATATTTTCGCCCTATTCTCTTTCTAAGATATGATATGATAATGTCTGAAATGAGAGCAATTGAGCTTTTATATGAATCTGAAAAAGTTATATTTCGCCTGGCGGAATTTGTCTCGCCATGGCGAGATGAGCTTCCTTCATCAGTGGGTTTCTGCCACGTCACCATGCTCAGATGAAACCGCCTTACTTCGCCAGGCAGAATTTTGCTCGCCATGGCGAAGTTCTCTTGTCCTGATCTTCCAACTTTCTGGAACTCTTCGCCATTCAGCTCGCCAGTATTTCGCCTGGCGAAATTTCTCGCCATGGCCATCTCTGTGGCGAAGTGGCCTGGAGCTCTCTGGAGTTGCTCGCCTTTTAGATCGCCAGTGTCTCGCCATGGCGAGATTGCCTTTGCCCAAATTTGTTGTTTTTGATTCTTGCTTGATGTCTTGACATTCATTTCCTGCACAAATGGGTAGAGTAAGATGACTAAAGTGTAATAGGTCAAAATTCAATTTTCTCTCGGCTTTTCCCTAGATAACTTGTGAAACAAGTAACAAACGTGCCATAAATGAATGCTTAAAATACTACTTCTTGGCACTTATCAGTGCACCATATATTAACAATTTAGGAGTCCAACATTACATGAAACATGAAAGACAATAAATTATATTTGATGGAAGAAATGTATTATAATTGAAATTTCATTCAAACATAACATGACAGCTGATAAAAAAAAAATTTGTAACCAGAATCTTTTGTCCAAAATCTAATTAAGATTCTTGAGTCAATCAATTCACCATCACATGTTCAGGTCATTCTTGAGCCAATCAATTATCATCAAACACTAAACATAAGTTAAGTGGAACTGTATCTTCATTAATAGGTTTATTTAAGCACTTTTGACATAAGCAAGGTTCTGTGCAGTAGACTCTGACAGTTGTCGAGCTTACATGTCACAAAATATATTAGCAGAAAGAGAACACATTAAGCATAAAACTAAAAGATATTGACATGAGTGTAAGACCCTATGAACAAAACCCATAAAATATGGAATCTACTTGATAGGGTCTTACAAGAAAATATGGAATCTACTTGAAAGTGTCTTACACTCATGTCAATATTTTATAATTAGGGGATGTAAAACTAAGGAGTCATTTTTCCAAAATAAATATATAAGACAGTGTAAGAACCAACTTACTAAAAAAAATATGGATAAAGGTCATTACAACTCATAATAGTAGCCTAATCTTTGTGCTATCACCTAAAAAACAAAGGAGCATGTTTTTGAACTTACAACTGCAAACACTTTGAATTGTATGTTTTCTGCATGAAGATATCAAAGTCTATGACATCTTACAGTTACATTTTCTGCATGACCCTCCTTCCCAGTTAGATGTAACTTGTGCCTGCAAAGTCAAATTGCTTTTAATTCCCCAATTTCCTTTTTCGCCTTTTTCAACTTTAGCTCCATGTCATTAGAAGCATGAGACATACCTTTATATCCATATTGCAGCATGTTATTATTGGTAAAACCATTAGCCACTCACAATTTTAACTATTGTTATCCAGGAAAATCTAATTAGGAAAATTTCTTAAAATAAATCCTCAAGCAGTCAAACACAGAATTCAATAAAAATTGCTGGAATTCCTTGCCCAAAACTGTTATAGCTAAATTAAACAATCTCAGTCATGATAGTCCTAGAATTTTCTGCCTAAATATGCACCAAACTATATATAGTTACCTTTAAAACAATTATAGTTAAACAATTAAACATTACTTTCAAACACATCTCAGCCATGGTAATGAATGCACGACAATGTCATTTTTGAGAGCTTTAAACGCAGCAGACATTTAGGGAGAGGATCATCGTCGCTGGGTTCAACATGGGGATGCCAAGTTTGGTGATTCAACTGTTCTGCGCGAGGTTTCAACCTATGTCAAATAAGTGTGCAACAACAAAGGAGAATTAAGCATTTTACAAAAAAAATGAAGAGTTAATTTGTACCTCTCAATAAAAATTTCAATCAGGGTCACACCTAAATATTCCCGATGCTCTTGCTCAAAGATATGTCTGAATCATTATCAAGAGCAAGAAACATAGTGAAGTGGTGCAGCGAGTATCTTGCACTCTCTGATCTTTACATGTTTATTCTCTCTTGTATAATTTATAGTAACCATCCAAATAAATATACACATCAATTGTATACCAATACCTCATACACCTCAAACTTTTGTGTACAATTTTAACCTCAATTTATGTATATAATTTCAAAACATGTAAAAGAGACAAAGCATTTCCAATTATCATGAATCCAAGGACATGAAACGCTAGAGAAATTTCTTTCACAGTGGTTGCAAACAACATTTGAAACATGTGCCAACCTTATGTAAATTGATAAAACAGTAAAATGAATTTAAAATGGGCAAAATTTGTTGCATACCAAAGCTTTGGCTGATTGAGCCATTTGTAGGTCATTAATCACATAGAAAGCAAGGTACGCCTGAAAAATATTCAATTTTGTTGTCTTTGGTAATTGGTTAGAAATTCAATGCATTCATGAAGTTTCAGTTTCCTTTTATTAATGTTCCTAAAGGTGTCTTCCTCAAACAGTATACCCAACTTGTGAAACATATTAAGCCACTCATCTTCCAAGATATTGAACGCATATAAGAAACGAAACGAAAAATATGCTAACCTGTGAAACGTTGACAATTAATCTTGTCAGGAGTAACATCATTACGATCAACACCAACAACACCCTGCAAGGCCTGGAAAATTAAAGAATCATGTTAGAATTAATATAGGGCAATATGCTTAAATTGCTTAAAAAATATATTATACATCAATGTTGTTTTTCGTTTTCCATTTTTGAATCGATCAGATTTTCAATTGTGATCAGCTTTGTTTTAACCAAATCATCAGTCAATGCTACAATGTTCTGTACAGACTTCTGACTAATAGTCCAAGTCAATTCAATTTCTCCATTGTTCATCCTATTTTATACAGTAGTTTAGCATGAAGATTAAATTATATGCACTTGATAATCTATAATCCAGGTAAGAATACTAAATTGTATACCATAGCTAATCTTACCCAGTCTTATATGCATCAACCTCAGGTAAATCTCCATTTAAAATTACCTTAGAACCAAAATGGCACATAAATACTTCTTTAACTTGCCAAACTGAAGGATCAAAATCACTGGTGAAGACATGTCATGTGTTGCAAAATATGACTCTATTTTTCCAGCAAAATCACTCCATAGAAAGCAATTTATTTGATTGTTTCTGTATGTAGCCAAATGTTAGATTATAAGCTAAACATGCATACACCAACCAAGTCCATAGAAAATGAAGGAGAGAAAGTTAAAGGATAGTGCAAGAATACAACTGAAATATAAAAGAGACAGAACACTAAGATTTACTCTAAATCCTCAAGAGCAATGTCAATGACTTTCTTCTTTTTTCCATTCTTCTTTTTAAAATGACCAGACAGCCTCCATCGTGTATCCTTGTACTCGTGTTACTGCCATATACGTAGAAACAGGACAGTCCATAAATAGATACAAAACATAATATAACAAAATACTTTTTCAATTTGTTGGTGAATTAGGATAGATATACAATAAATGCACACTTTTAAAACTTTTAGGGGATAAATATCGAAGTGACTGAATATCTACGATGCCAAAAAACAAACTGAATAATTTACAGTGCAACTAAAACACTATGTGACTGTTTGGATAAGCGGCTTAATTAAGTGCTTATGTATAAGTTATTTTTAATATATAAGCTGTTTTCATAAGTTATCATGCATGTAATTAAACTGAGTTGAAATCCAAACAGAGGGTAAATGAATTGATTTAGAGAAACTGACCATTGATAATCAGCATGTTTGACACCATTTTTTGCAACATAAAGTTCAGTGAGAACATTAGCTTTGAAAGCTTCCCCGAACAACTTGGTCAATTGCTTCCTGACACTCTGCGTGAGCATCTAATTCCAATATATACACACAAAAAATCACCATCATTTTTTTAGGGAAAAATCACCATAAAAAAGAACTGAAACAAAAAAAAAATATTTGAATAAATTTGGGAATTGTAAATTGATGAACTTACTTCTCATATGGTATCTCTCGTTCAGAAATACCTGCATAAACACTTGTAAAATTGTTTGAGCAAGCTTATAAAAACAACTTATGACGTTTCCATAAGCTGTTTCTAGCTTATTTCATAAGCACTTAATGAAATCTTTATCCAAACATAATTAATAATAATACAATGTATGTCTGCAACAACATAATTGTATTTGAATCAAATCAAAAGTTTGTCATCGTTAAGGCATTTCATCAAACATCTTACAAACAAAACCCCTCATGAGCATAACATACCAAGAACATATAATAACAGGAATTAATAAGAGAATTGAAAGAGATGGTTACGTTACCAATGGAGTGTTAAGCGGCGCACATTACCTGAGATGAAGCATTTCTGAAATCCAGTCATGGTGGCGAAGGAACCATCGATTTCCCTCTTGTGTCAGATTCACGATCCTCAAATTGCCTTTGTTCTCTAGTCATGTATCACCTTCATCTTGTTTTTTCTTTTCTTCTCTCCCAAATCCAAGCCAGTCACGATGGATGAAAGGAAGGGGACATTCGGAATGGTCGCGGACAGTCTACGGTGGAGTGCTTCAGACGAGAGGGTTTTTTGGGTTGGGGGAAGAAGAGATTTGGAAACTGAGTGAGAGTGGGAGTGAAAGAGAGAGAGAGAGAGAGAGCTTTAAGAGAAATGAAGAAGCAGGGACAACAATCAATGAATTGTTGACTAAGGGCGGTGGAGTGCTGCAGACACCAAACCGCCCTAAACATGTGAAGTGAGTTTTTTTCTTTGAATCATCCAACTTGGCAAGAAATGTATGGATTGTTACAGGCTTCATTCAGAAGGGCAATGCTGTATTTTTATCAAAATTGGAACCTAGGGTTTTCCCGCCCAACATACCAGCATGTAAAAATGGTTGAGTTAGCTGAACAAATTTCTAGGGTTTGCTAGCAGTGCTGAGTTCCCTTTAATATAGTAAGATATGTAAGTTCGGGTTAAAAAACAAAAGACATACCTTTTGTTTTATTTCCCTCTAATTGACTTAACAATAACGGTGGAAATAAAACTAATGGCAACTACTGTCCAACCATTTAATTTGAGGCACGAATGAGTTATATAAACAAATGATTTGCTTTGAGTGTTAGTGGTGTGGGACTAGAACTTAGTTTCCGTTGTGATGTGATACTCAGCTTTAGGATTCATGTATAAAAATGCTTCTAACTCTTGATGCTATACACATTCGGTTTCAGTTTCACTTAATGCAAAATCCTTTGATGCTCGATATAAAGGTGTATCTTGATTTCCTGGTTCCGAAACAAGAGGAACTACACACTTGAAAAACCCTCATATTCTGGTTTAGTTCATCAACCTTCATATACTGTGATGCATTCAGTAAGCTCTTTCAATCTATTCGGATTATATTATAATCCCTTTAATATCTTAACAAAAGGTATAAATTTAGATGAATTAAGCAAGTGGTTGTTTCTGGCTAGATTATTTTCAATTTTCATTTTGAAATTGACACTGTAACATTTGTAAAGACTGATTTGTTTCTATGAATGAAATTTGTTGCATTGTGACTTTTCTATTACTTCTAGCGATTGGATCATGTTGAAATCAAAATGATTGACTGTCACCAAGAAAGGAGTATAGTAACATCTTCAATTATAGTATAACTTTCAAAAACCATCGAGGTTCAGTGAGCAGTCAATAAGACATATATGCAAGTATTAACTGATAAATCAGCTCCAAATTTTGTACCAAAAAATAAAAATATCAGCTCCAATTTGTTCACTATGAATAACAGATCAATCAGTCCAATGTTGAAATGTTTGTATCAATAAGTGGTGCCTATATAGTTACACATGTAATCCATATCATGAAAATTGTAAAAGTAAGGATAATCCCCTTTATAAAAGACATGGGAATTACCATAAATAATGCAGTGAAACTAAAGTACTTTTAAATGGATCATGGCATTATTTGAATGAAGAAAGATCATGGCATTGAAAACATATCACGGCTTTAGCAAATAAAATAATAATCAATAATGGTTGATTCCAATTAAACTAGTGCTTTTTTGTGGTGGCCGGGGTTCAAACCCTGGACCTTGCATATATTATGCATTGTCCGTTAGTGTCTCTGCAAATTTAGATTGATCTTTTCATTCTAGAGAAAACCAAAAAATCCAACACTATATATAGAGGATAAAGACAATTTTTATGGAAATTAAGAAAAAAATTATCCGGTAAAAAAAATAGAAATGTAAGTTTAAAAACAAATTTACATAACTAATATTTAGTTAACACTAGTTCAAAATAGTAAATGATGGTTTTTTTTAGTCAAAAGCAAGTGGATATAGTTTGTTAATTTACTCCTTAATGGATTTAGGTGACTGTAAAAATTTGCAGCCTCATATATGTGTTTGAATGGTTTTTACAATTATTTTTTACATTTATTGTGACTTTATTAATTGGTGAATTAATTGTTAAAATTTTGACAGGTACCTACCAACCCTTCATTGCAAAGACATTGTAAAATTTTCAATTTGTTGGTTTTTGTTGGTCTACTCTGCCCTACTTTGGACAAATTTATGGTAGGGAATGTTGTCTAGATTTGTCGTCCTTATCTATGTTTTAAAACACACTTGGACCAATTGGTCAGATCAGAAACCAAGCATATTTGCGATCCAAGCAGCATAACTTGGCCGATTTTTTGAAAATTTTGTGACTATGTAGTTTCGATAAAACAAGCAGGTTCGCGTTGGAAGATAAGATGACACTATTTCAAACTTAATCATGCATTTCGATTAATGACTAATGGCATGTTTGGATACATCCACGTCTGGAGCTGATATTCGCACGTTTGAGTGAAGTTGGAAATCATAGCTTCTCTATTTCACGACAAAAAAATGCATTGAGATGTGGTTCTTGGGTAGCCGTAGTTTTGAAACACTCTCACAAAATGTTGTAAAATATAAAATTCTATTGAAGTTGAAGATAGATTCATCTATTTTGAATTTGTGCTCTTCTTTTGTAAGTGAAGTTCTTTGGACGATGACCATTATTTGTCAGAGAAATGCTAGGGTCACTCATTCTAACACACTCCAATAGAAATAAGCCATGTCACTTACTTTCTCTTATCCTTACCGGTGATACCAGCTGCCTAACAACAAGTTTTAATTTTCTTTGTAAAATAACAATTTTTTATTTTCTTTTTAGGAATTTAACTACAACTTTGTCTTCTCCACAACCTCTTGTATCATTATTCACCACCATATCCGCCGCAGGACTCTAGCCTTTTTCGTGTGTATCGTATTTGTCGCAACAGTTTCCATTGATCTTTAATTTGGTATATCAAGAGTAATTTGAGTTGGTTTCCATTTTTGGATTTCAAACTGGGTTCTAATTTTGTGTATAGAAAAATTAATACTCCTATATTGGATGCTAAACAATTCTGGCTTTCTTCTAGTTAGATAATTTCGATTAAAGATAAAGGTCTTGAGATCCATTAAAAGTTGGGAATTGACATCAATATTGGGATCCATTAAAACAGTAGGTAATTTGATGTTGGAATGGCAATTAGAACTCTTGATATACCAAATTAAAGATCGATTAGGAATGGCTTTCTTATAGTTTTCATTTTTTTTTAGTTCTATTAGGAATTTCAGCAACCAAATTGATATACAGGAAAGGTCGATTTGGATGAAAAAGAAGCATCTAACATAAATTGTGGAGAGATGGGTAGAGAAGATGAACAGTTAATCGATATAATAAAATTAGAAAATTATAAAAAGGTTACTTATCAAAATGAACCGGTTAACAGGTAAAGGAACATAGGTAGTGGGTGACATGGCTTATTTATATTGGAGTGTGTTATAGGAGAGTGTTAGAATGAGTGACCATAGCATTTCTCTATTTGTCAATTGTTCAGACATCATTGTTGGAATGATTAGAGATCAAATTACTGGCATATATGCGCTCTCTTTTTTTCGCAAGTATGAACCATAGTCTATATGTGAGTTAGAAAGTGACTTTTGATGAAAATTAAATTTCAACATTTACCAACTAAAAAACATTTGCATTTATCTTTTTTTTTTCACATCATTTTCTTCCTTTTAGTGCTGTAATAAAACCATCTTTTTTTTACGGTAAAAAAACCATATATTTAAATCTTGAAATTAAATGGAAATAAAGTGAAAACATATAAAGGAAAAATTTAACTATAACAATTAAAAAGGGATAGTTATACATTAAAAACAAAACTGGAGAAAGATTCCGGAAATTAATTTATTAATTATATTCAGGGTCAAACTCCACGTCAATCTTTGGCGCGTAAATGAGTTATATAAACAAATGATTCAACTTGAGTGCTAGCGGTGTGGGACTAGAAGGTGAAGGATGTTTCCGTTGTGATGTGATACTTGCTTTAGGATTTATGTATAAAATGCTTCCATCTCTTGATGTTGTTCCAGTTTTCTAACAAATTCGGTTTCACTTAATGCAAAATCCTTTGATGCTATTCGATATGTGTATATTGATCTCCTGGTTCCGGAATAAGAGGGGCTGGATATCCAAAAAAAAAACCTAAAATTCTTCAGATCTTAACAAAAGGTATAAATCTAGGATTCTAGATGAATTAAGCAAGTAGTTTGTTTTGTTTCTGGCTAGATTAGTTTTATACTTAGAGACACTAATGCACAATTATGAACTCAATCGATTTATAATTTTCATTAAGTGTTTCTTACACTGGAATTTCAGTCTATGAATTTCTGTTTCTGCAATTTATGAATTCATTGGATTTAAAGTACTTGGAAATTTAAAGTAGCTGCCCTTGAAATTGGTGGTTACCTATATGTTGTTGTTTACTTGGAAATTAGGGGGTCATAGTCTAGTTATTGATTTGGGAGGAAAATGGGTGTGCTAGGTGTGTGTTCTATTTTTGCCAAAATTCATAAAAGGTCCCATGAAAGTTTAAGTTGTTAAATAGCTAAAATTTCAATTTGGATATTACTTCTAGCATCCTATGCCCTAAAACTGGCTTTTGGATATACTTGTACAATATGATGCAATAGTTTCAATTTTTATTTTGAAACTGACAGTGTAAGATTTGTAAAGAATTTGTTTCTATTAATGAAATTGTTGCATTGTGACTTTTCTATTACTTATAGCAACAGAAAAACTATTGAGCTTCAGGGTGCAGTCAATAAACATAAATGCAAGTATTATAAAGAACTTGAACATGCCATCCACTGTACCAAAATATGAGCAATACCAACTGCTGCAATTGCAGTCTCATTTGTATACAGACATCAATACCAAAAGATTACAGTGCCAAAAGAAGTAAAATATTCTGATCAATCAGATCCAATTCTTTCACTATGGATGACAAATCAATCTGTCTTGCAATGCTTGTATCATTATGTGGTGCCTACATAGTTACAAATTACACAGACTGATCAACTTTACATTATTTGTTTCAGCGTATATTGTTAAGGGGTTTACTCAAAAATTCAATTACGAACACAATCGCTCTCTCTCTTTTTTTTTTTTTTTCTCAGCCCTTAACTGATTAGTAGCTCATATTTGATTAGGTGATGGAGTTATTTAAGTCAAATTGGCAATTTAAATTCATATATGTATGAATCAGAGTGGTGATTTACTATAAGTTTACTCATGTGGTGTGATAAGAAATGGTCGAAACAAACTGAATTTCGAAAGAAAATTGTCATCATTTCTATCCTCAAAATAGATTGAAACACTTCATAAATCGGCAAAATAGACATTTCATAAAATGTTAACTGTCATTGTTATTATGAGGGTATGAGCTGCTAAAGTAGCTGTCTCATCTTATCCACATAACTGCTATGAGAAAAATGCTACAACCTTAACATTGTCTTAAAAAATGTCTTGTGTATTTATTTAACTAGCTTTGTTAAATTGTACTTGTCATTGTAGATATCAGGTTTACAATTATCTTGATATTGATTTCAAAAGAATGAAAATGAAATCCTACGAATTGATTTGAAAATAAAGGGCATGACAGAACATACCTTGATGAATAACTGAGAGGCAAGGCTCCTTACATAGAATTTGGGACTGAGGCCAGTTGGAACCTTTCGTGATTAGTAAGGTATTAGAGATGACATTCTAAATGTTTTGTAATGAGCCTTTATGTTTGATGGTAGATAGCAGTAGTAAATTCATGACTTCAAATCCATTTTCTAAGATATATAATATGGAGCTTCTTATTATAAAAGAAATTTCAATTTATACATTATTACTTTACTTGTTCCATTCAAGTGTATTCCAGGATAATTAAGTCTTTGTTAAACTGGAATTTCAGTCTTTGAATTTCTGTTGTGTGCATATACCTAGTTGATGACATCCTGTCATTACGTAATATTAGGGACTTATTGTGACATTTTGATAGAGTTCTCATGCAATTTATACAGTTCTGGAGTGCAAAAAGCTTAAAATTTGAAGTCTGTTCGAAGGAAATCGCGCCACGCCAATTTCAAGCCGTGCTGCGATTTTTGAAGCAAAATTACACACTTCCTGTAAAGAGGAAATCGCGGCACGCCTATATACATGGCGCGGCGCGATTTTGATGGGTCAGGCCCATGACTTCTATAAATACTGCACTCAATCTGAAGAACAAGGGTAACGATTTTGGAGAGCAAAGTGCGATTTTGAGACATCAGAGACGGCTAGAAGGGCGATTTCTTCATCCTTTTACCAATTCATGTATGTTTTAATTATTTCATTGATTATGCTATTTGTAAACTCGATTATGAGTAGCTAAATCTCTCAGAGATTAGGTCAGAGATGAATCTATGTAACCCTAATTGATACATGTTGCTGTGAAACTCTATTACTTATTAATGATATTCTAGTTTTCATTCAATTCAATTGTTCTTAATGCTTTTTATATCCTGATCAAATATAAACATGATTTTGTGAGAACGAATGACTACTGACCATAGCTTTCGACTTAGACCTAATTGAATTGTTCTAATAAACATGGTTAGTCTAGGAATGGATAATCGTTTGTTAGTGATATTAGGTTAACGTGCTTAAACCTTTGATGATTATTAGACCACCTAAGGAATTAGGGGCTGTAGTTTAAAAAGAGGGTCCTAACTCAAGGGATTGATTAGGGCTAATTTGTTAACTATCGTGAAACTAGAGAATCATTAGTAATAATAGGTGCAGTAACCAATTAGGGGAAACATAGAGGATTCGACAGACCTGATCTCATCTCTCTCTCCATATTTTCTTAATCAACTTTATTTCTTTTATTTGATTTCGTAAAATCAAACCAAATCTACTGCCTAGTGGCAAACCAAAAATAAACTTTTACACATCCTATTCTTATAACGCGATTAAATTATTGAAGTTAAAACAGTCCTCGTGGGATCGATATTTTTACTACTTCGATAGTATTTGGTGCACTTGCCAAACGTCTATCAAGTTTTTGGCGCCGTTGCCGGGGACTGTTGATTTATTTCAACAAGGCAATTACGTTATAATTTAGGATTTCTGTCATTTATATTTTTGTATATATATTTATAAAAAAAAAAAAAAAATAGATTATGCTCTTTGTTTTCTTCTCATTGTACTGTGCTACTGAAAAGTTTATCCAAGTTTTGCAGCTATGATAGACAGGGTACTCCTCTATGACACAGAAGAGATTGCTAAGTTGCAGTATGAAAAATATATGCTATCTTTTAAGATCAAAATTTTGGACAACAAAATCTCGAGTTGTGGTCATTATGAGGCAAATCAACCAGGTAGTGATGGTGAAGGGAAGAAAGAGGTGATCAACATCGATTACAATACTCAACTTCAGAATATTTTAGATGATTTCTTGGTGTCAAATCAAGTTTTATTTGAAAAGTTTGATGTTCAGTGTGGTGATCTTGTTGAGAAAGCACATGAGTCTCAGAGGAAGCTGGTTCAGATGAAGAGTGAGTGTCACAAGGTTGAGGTGGAAGAAAAACCCAAAGTGAGGAGTGTTGATATATTCCCAAAGTCTGAACCAACGAAGGTTGAGGAAACCACTCGTGTGCAGATGGATGCACGTCCTTCTCTACGGTGGGAGAGCTTAAACTCTAAAGGTTTAACAGTGAGAGCATGGGAGCATCTACTTCTTTGCTACAAATTCATGGAATTCCTACCAAACAAGAGGAAGAAGAAGGATGATATATTCTTTCTGACATATTTGCCACCCTAACAGTGGTTGAAGCGTCAAGCTCAATGACGTAAAAGAAAGCGCTGGGTGGGAGGCAACCCACTGTTTAATTTTTAGGTATGATTTTATTGCTTTCAAAAATAAAAACATAAAAATATTTTTGTTTTCTTTTTAATATGAGGCAGGAAAGTTTTCGAAAAATTGTTCTAGTACCTCCTATCAAGAAAATCATGCAAGGTACTGATGTCTTGCATGAATCTCTCTTCAAAAGTTTTTCAAAAATTCAATAAGACTCAGGCATTTTTCAAGAAAACAAGTTTTGGCATGAGAGAACTCCCTGTTTCTACAAAATCGCGCCGCGCCTGTATATGGCCGCAGCGCGATTTTTCTCCTCAGCTTATAAAAACCTCACTATTCATCATCATTTTCATTCCATTTTTCCTACTTTTCTCTACCAAAAATTTCCCTAGACTTCCCATTCACGAATTTTTCCCTTCTTAATCTACCTTATCACTTCCTAAACATCATCAAACCACAATCCAATCACAAATTCATCAATCCAAACCATTATCATTCACAATCCATCATAATTTTCCCAAACTTCACAAAACTTCCTTTTCACCATCTTCCTTAACCACAAATGGCCTCCAATCCACGAAACACCCGCTCAAAGAAAGCCACCAACCCCAAGCCATCCACAAGCAAAGCCAAACGCCCTCGTACCGCATCCGAACCACCCGAAAACGCCATTCATTTTATCAATGACCAAGCCCAAGAGTTCCACAAAGCCATGAAAAGTTTTGGTGTTGTGGGGGAGAGGAAGTTTGAATTCACAAAGCTTGTGAATTATCCGTTCTTTGAGGCTGAGTTACGAAGGAGAGGGTGGACGAAGTTGAATGAGATGATCGATGAAGCGAACAACAAAACCGTGATCGTCGAATTCTTTGCAAATGCACGGGTTTCCGATACACCCTTTCAATCTTTTGTTTGGGGCAAGATCATTGATTTCAGCCCTGAAGCCCTTAATGCATGGCTGAATGTTCAAGCACCGGAGGAGTGTTGGGTTGAAAAATTGAGGAGGGAGAGATTTGCCATTACGGAGGATACCTTTGATGAGATCATAACCACCATGTGTAGGCCTGGGTCGACTTGGAAAAGGTCCCGGATGCTTACCTATGCGGAGATGTTGCCGGTACCCAAGGCGTGGGTGTCCTATTTGGTCCAGACTCTTGAGAGTGCATCTTGCACTTCTGAAATTCCTCTCAAGAGGGTGCTTGCTGCCTACGCCATCATCAAGGAGCACCCTATAGATATTGGCCGCCTCTTGGCCAATAGTCTTCATGATCTAGCAACCGGAAACACCACACAATTGGGGCATGGAAGTCTAATTAATTGGTTGTGTGAGCAAGAGCTTGTGCCGGCTTATGATAGTGATCTCAACACCAGCAATATGAAGCCAATCACGGACTCGGTAATGGATGGATTTGTGAAGAAATATGAAGGCTATATGAAGGAGAGAGAGAGAGGGAGGCAGCAAGGCAACAACAAATGGAGCAAGGAGGGAGTAGTAGCCAAGGGGGTTATGCTCCTCTTCACCCAAAGCTTGAGGAATTCATGCATGTGCAAGCTAATTGGATGAATGAGACTTCGGACCAGCTGTGGGTGAACCGTCCTAGGTTCTCAGCTGCGTTTGCTGCGGAGGCTCAATTGCATATTGGTCCGATTAGTGGGTCTTATGAGAGGTTTGGAGGCTCCCGTGAGCGCATGGAGCAATATTTTACACATCAAGAAGAGTATGGTCTGCGCATGAGGAGGGAAATCACTGATGATTTCAATGCCACCGAGCAAGATCAAGGGGATGGCATCTTTGAAGGATTGAGGACACCGGGGACTGGACACTCGGATGATGATGTGAACATGGGCTGATCTACTGATGGATTAGCATTTCCTGCTTTGTATTTTATTTTCAGTTATTTTTCTTTTGATGTATTTTCTTTATTTTCTTTTTATGTCAAAGTCCATTGAACTTATTTCCCTATTGTAATTGCTCCTGCACTTGTTTATTATTAATGAATTTGTTTTGTTTCATGTGACCTATTCCAGTTTAGTAACAGTTGATTGATGAAACGGTATTCCAAAAGTTCTAAAGGAGGGGTGACTTGATTCAAAGGCGAAGTGTACGGCGTTGCTAGGTAGTCACATACTCCCAGAAATCTCAGCCATAAGGTTCATTGCCAAATTTGTTTTTCAATTTACTTATATTTAGATTAGTTTTCCATGCAACTACATTTCTAGAACTTGCATTGTTTCTCTATTATTGATTGGTCTTTGTCAATTACACACTGAGGCAAAAGTGCTTGGTCCTGTGAGCCTTTTTGAAGCCTACCCTGTTTTAATTTGTTGAATTTATCCTTTCTTAACCAATTGTGAGCCGGTAGGATTAGAACTTTTTGTTCGGTGACAAACTACATTACAAGCCTAGAGACTTTTAGGATTTGTCCCTTAATGTATTTTCTGAGTTAAGGCATTGTAGTATGTTGCTAAAGATTAAGTTTGGGGTTGCTATTGGAATTTGCAACCAACTAAGTTTGGGGTGGGGGTACTAGAGAATAAGAGAACAAAAATATGAAATTGACATGCAAAATACACACAAAAATGGTGTATCAAAAAAAAAAAGAAATTGAATGATGAAAAAGGGACAAAACATTGAAAATCCAAGTAACTTCAAACTCGATTGTCCCTAAATGTTAAAAATGTTCTCTAGTACCTTTGCATTGATTGTATTTCCACAAGGTGAATGATTGAAGGATTGAATTTTGTGCTTTAACTTCCGTAGGAATGCCTAACTCAAATTTTGTGTAGCCTACTTATCCAAATATATCCCACCTTCACCTAAGCCCCGTTATAACCCTAAAGACCTCAAAAGTGTGTAATGATATTGACTTTGATTGATGTTTAGAAACTTTTCAAGCGTATGGTAATATGTAGACCTGCATGTCGACTGGTAGAACCTTATTTCATATTGATGCGTGGAGTTGTGAACTGGTGGATGCGAACAAGTCAAACTAGCTCATCTTTAGCTAGAAGGAGAATGAACTTTTGGGTACTATTGTTTTGTCAGGTAACTGTTATTTTACTGTCGTTTGTCACTGTTGCAAGCAAATTCCTTGAGGACAAGGAATGGTTTAAGTTTGGGGTTGTGATGACATCCTGTCATTACGTAATATTAGGGACTTATTGTGACATTTTGATAGAGTTCTCATGCAATTTATACTGTTCTGGAGTGCAAAAAGCTTAAAATTTGAAGTCTGTTCGAAGGAAATCGCGCCACGCCAATTTCAAGCCGTGCTGCGATTTTTGAAGCAAAATTACACACTTCCTGTAAAGAGGAAATCGCGGCACGCCTATATACATGGCGCGGCGCGATTTTGATGGGTCAGGCCCATGACTTCTATAAATACTGCACTCAATCTGAAGAACAAGGGTAACGATTTTGGAGAGCAAAGTGCGATTTTGAGACATCAGAGACGGCTAGAAGGGCGATTTCTTCATCCTTTTACCAATTCATGTATGTTTTAATTATTTCATTGATTATGCTATTTGTAAACTCGATTATGAGTAGCTAAATCTCTCAGAGATTAGGTCAGAGATGAATCTATGTAACCCTAATTGATACATGTTGCTGTGAAACTCTATTACTTATTAATGATATTCTAGTTTTCATTCAATTCAATTGTTCTTAATGCTTTTTATATCCTGATCAAATATAAACATGATTTTGTGAGAACGAATGACTACTGACCATAGCTTTCGACTTAGACCTAATTGAATTGTTCTAATAAACATGGTTAGTCTAGGAATGGATAATCGTTTGTTAGTGATATTAGGTTAACGTGCTTAAACCTTTGATGATTATTAGACCACCTAAGGAATTAGGGGCTGTAGTTTAAAAAGAGGGTCCTAACTCAAGGGATTGATTAGGGCTAATTTGTTAACTATCGTGAAACTAAAGAATCATTAGTAATAATAGGTGCAGTAACCAATTAGGGGAAACATAGAGGATTCGACAGACCTGATCTCATCTCTCTCTCCATATTTTCTTAATCAACTTTATTTCTTTTATTTGATTTCGTAAAATCAAACCAAATCTACTGCCTAGTGGCAAACCAAAAATAAACTTTTACACATCCTATTCTTATAACGCGATTAAATTATTGAAGTTAAAACAGTCCTCGTGGGATCGATATTTTTACTACTTCGATAGTATTTGGTGCACTTGCCAAACGTCTATCACTAGTCTTAATTTTCCTCAGAGTTTCATTTTGATTACTATTTCGGTGCTTGTCCTTAGCGGAGATTGTTGCCCAAAATGAGGTCTTTATTTTTGCAGAAGTTGAAGTATGAAACACGTAAACTCCTCGTTCATTCTTAATTTGGAAAAACATCTGCAATGTTGTGCTGGTTGATTTGCTTATGCGTTCACTGCATCTTATACTTCAATTATGACATTCAGCAAAGAGTCATGCCACGCCGTTGATTGTCACGTCCCAAAATCATCCTCACTACTTCTGTGATGTTCGTTTTTCGTATTTCAAGTCAAACTTTTGCCTATTCCGTCTCAGTTTTGTTCTGATTCCACCTATCGTTTTAGACCTTGAAATTTAAAGTCCCGTGTTGCTTGGGAATCGAGGCCAATGGTAGTTTATATACAACATTCACACTTCTCAACTCGACAGGATGTCTTTTATAAAGAACGTGGTGTGGCGAACTTGAGGGCGGAACTAAAACATTATAATCTAGTCAGTGGTTTGGGCGGAACTAGAACATTATAAACAGTGTGCTAGGTGTTTGTTCTGTTTTTCGCCAAAATTCAGAAAAGGTCCCATGAAAGTTTAAGTTGTTTTTTTGCTCGAATATTGTATGGTTTCTTGCGAGCATCTTGCATTTGAATCTTAAATCAAAACCAATGAAGGCAATGAAGTGAGTCAAAACTAGCATTGTAATAGTTTCAATTTGGATATATTTGCATAATACAAATTTGCATCCCACTAAAATTAACATTTGGATATATTTGTACAGTATGGTGTAAGTTTCAATTTTCATTTTGAATGTGACAGTGTAACTTATGTAAAGAAGGATAGTAACAACTTTTCAAAAACCATCGAGGTTCAGTGAGCAGTCAATGAGACATATATGCAAGTATTAACTGATAAATCAGCTCCAAATTTTGTACCAAAAAAATAAAAATATCAGCTCCAATTTGTTCACTATGAATGGCAGATCAATCAGTCCAATGTTGAAATGTTTGTATCAATATCATGAAAATTGTAAAAGTAAGGATAATCCCCTTTATAAAAGACATGGGAAATACCATAAAAAAAGTATTTTTACATGGATCATCGCATTATTTTAATGAAGAAAAACCTTGGCATTGAAAACAACATATCACGGCTTTAGCAAATAAAATAAAAATCAATAATGGTTGATTCCAATTAAACAAGTGTCTCTGCAAATTTAGATTGATCTTTTCATTCTAGGGAAAAGCAAAAATCCAACACTATATAGAGAATAAAGACAATTTTTACGGAAATTAAGAAAACAATTATCCGGTAAAAAAAGAAATGCATGTTTAAAAACAAATTTACAAAACTAACATTTAGTTAACACTAGTTCAAAATAGTAGATGATGAGTTTTTAGTCAAAAGCAATTGGATGTAGTTTGTTAATTTACTCATTAATGATTTTAGTTGATTGTAAATTCGCAACCTCATATATAAGTTTGAATGGTCTTTATACTCGCGAGTTTAGCTCAGTTGAGAGGAACAGTGTATTAATATATGCAAGATCGGGGTGCAAACGTCGGCCACCAAAAAATAAGTTTGAATGGTCTTTACAATTATTTTTTAAATTTGTTGTGACTTTAAAAATCGGTGAATTAATTTTTAAATTTTTTACAGGTAACCCACCAACCCTCCATTGCAAAGACATTGTAAAATTTCCAATTTGTCAATTTTAGTTGGTCTACCTTGCCCTGCTTTGGACAAATTTATGGTAGGGCAGGTTGTCTAGATTTGACATCTTTATCTATGTTTTAAAACACACTTGGACCAGTCGGTCAGATCAGACATGAGACATATGGGCGGTCTGAGTAGCATAACTTGGCTGATTTTTTGAAAATTTTGTGATTCCATATTTTCGTGAAAACAAACAGGTTCAGATTGCAAGATAAGAGAACACTATTTTCAACTTAATCATGCATTTCGATTAATGACTAATGGCATTTTTGGATCCATCCACGTCTGGAGCTAATATTCGCACGTTCAGGTAAAGTTGGAAATCATAGCCTCTTTTTTTCACGGCAAAAAGATGCATTAAGACATGGTTTTTGGTTAGTCGTAGTCTTGAAACTCACAACCAAACACATGCTAAGTTGTTTAACCAACCACTTGACCAAAATCTATCATTGAATCGACATTTTAAAATAATTGTTTTCAATGCCTCTTTTAACCCTACCTAGACCCTGAATAATGTGAAGTGTACTTTCATCATGATAATCGGGAGCTATTAGATTACTAGTGAGGTGCAACATAGACGCACAAACGCATGCAACAATGTTAAACTCCAATCTTATCCTGGAACGAATTATGTGACAATTCGTTCACCTATCTGAAATGGCCGGTAACAGAACTAAAACACATTCCTATAACCGAAATATGTATGAGGAAAAACTAAAGTTAAACATGTAGTACAAGAAGCAAAATGATAGGAACACAAGATGATAGAGCAAAATATGACAAATTTTTCTCTATTTTGTGTTCGGAGCACATTCGAATTATATAATCTGAAATACCTAAAATCCTTTTTGGATGATATATTTCGAACGGAGCAAAATGATAAAATTAGAGGACGTGCGAGACAAAAGGTATGGTGGGAAACGAAATTCACTAATATTGCCTATATAAGGGCTCAAAACCTGTCGCATTGTTAAACTCAACGCTTACATTAAAAATTGTTATGTGCAACCCCAAGCAATTAATATCACCAAAACATTGCAAACAAGCAAAACACTTAAAGCATTCATAATGGAGCTTCCCCTTTGGGTTTAAATGGATTTCCTTGTAAGTGTCATTCGCTTACGGATATTAAATTAGTTCCAACAATTACTCTATATCATTAAATTTTAGCAACAATTTATCTATGAGATATTTCACTAAAGATAATAATATTTTCTTGGAAATTGTGTGTTCAATATTTAAAAAGCATAAACATTTATCCTTTCGATATAGAATTTATTTCTCATTTCTTTTTTTAAGAGGTATTTCTCAATTACTTATAAGGACACAAGATAACATATCTAATTTTTAACTATTAAATTAATTCCGTTAAATATTATAAAAAATAGTATGTTATGTCAAAAAAAATTGTTATTTTTTACAATTTTAAAAATAACTAAAAAAATTATTAAAACGAAGAGTAATTGGTTGTTTTTAATTTTATTTGGAATTAAAACCGAACAGTAACTCGTACGTGACAATTCAGGACCGAGTGAC
The DNA here is from genome assembly GCF_051527215.1 of Medicago sativa. Classification (NCBI taxonomy): domain Eukaryota; kingdom Viridiplantae; phylum Streptophyta; class Magnoliopsida; order Fabales; family Fabaceae; genus Medicago; species Medicago sativa. The sequence goes on along the minus strand of NC_140755.1, from coordinate 86,344,508 downwards.
TAGTATAAACAATTGATTTTATTTAAGTGCTAGCGTTCTGGGACTATAACTTTGTTTTAGTTGTCATTTCAAAAAAAAAAAAAAAAAACTTTGTTTTTCTAATTAGCCCTTTCAATCTATTTGGATTATATTATTACCCCTTTGATATCTTGGTAACATGTATGAATCGTGATGAATCAAGCAAGAAGTTGTTTCTCGCTAGATTAGTTTTCTTAAACTTGAATCAGTCTATGAATTTCTGATTCTACAGTCTATGAATCTAAAGGATTTAGTACTTGAAATTGGAGGTTACCTAAATGTTGTTTACTTGGAAATTTAGGGGATCATAAATCATAATCTAGTTAGTGATTTGGGAGGAAAATAAGTGTTCTGTTTTTGCCAAAATGGAAGTGGGTGAATGAAATTAATGTGTCGTTGTCGTGTTGGTGTTGAACACTAGACACCCCTTCAATCTTTGATGTCGATGCCACATAGACTACAAATCAAGGATGAAACAAAATACTATTTTTGTATATAGGCCAATGGACAATATTAGTCACTGAATTCTGCTCTTTACCCAAACTGTTCTGCTCATTCCCAAAGTAAATTTTCAAAATGTCCTTACGTGACTTAAGTCACGCTAGTGTATACGTTACCTGAGTTAAGTCACACTGCGTGACTTAACTCGCGCACCTTATAGCTCAGCATGACTTAATTCACGCACCATTAGCCTCTACGCGAGTTAACTCGCGCTAGTTGACCGGTGGTCAAAACTGAAGAACAAATGTTTTTTCACTTTGGTCAGGTTTTCAACATTCAATTAACACGTTTTTAACCACTTTTACACATTTTTTTGACCATATTTATGGTAGATACAAACTAGGTTATCATTTTTACTTATAAATACCCTCACAAACTTCCTCTTTTCCTCACATTATCTCCTCCCACTCTCTCCCCCTCTTTCTCTCTCTCTGTTTTTTTTTTTGCTTCTTTAGTCTCTAGGCTCTTTATACCCCTTTAGGTATATAGTAGTGGCTCTTGGGGGAAATAGTGATCGGTCGGGTTTGGGAAAAAGACATCATCCCTTGAGGTAAAAATAGGTTTGCTTCCTTTTACTCAGAAAATCTTTTCACCTTGGGTAAAAAGAATCATCATGGGGGTATAAAAGGAACCAAATTTAAATTTACCTCAAGGGATCTTGATGTCGTTTTCCCCAACATGACTGATCACTATTTTCCCCAAGAGCTATTGTCATATACCGAAGAGGATAAAAATAACTTTTTACCCCAAGAGGGTAAAAAGATATTAAGTAGATTAGTGAATTCAAATAAAATATATGTATTGCTTATTGTAATGTTTGAATGATATTAATAAAATGAGAGTTATGTTTATTAATTTTGTTTTTTATTTGTATTTATATTTGCAATTATTTTATTTTATCATTATGCATTGAATAAATAAATATTCAACAAATAAAATCGAATTTATTTTCTAATTTCGAATTTATTTCAAGTGCATAAATAAATTAGAATATAGCAAATAAATAATTTGGAATAAAGTGAACAAATAATTTAGAATAAAGTAAATAAAATAATTTAGAATAAAGTCAATAAAATAATTTAGAATAAAGTAAATAAAATAATTTGAATATAAGTCACGCTAGTGTTAACCTTGGCGTGAGTTAACTCACGCTATTGTTAACCTTTGCCTAAGTTAAGTCAGGCTACTGTGGCCGGTTTTTCATGCATTGTACAATGTTTTTACACGCTTTTGTTAATTTTTGCATTTGTTTTATGATTGCGTATTTAATTAAAAAATTCCAATAAAGTAAATAAATAAAATAGATTAAACTCAGTGTTAATTCGAATAAAGTTGCGAATTGAATAAATTCGAATAAAGGTTATGTTACATTACATAAACGACATGTATGTCAACTATATATGTTCATAAATATGTCCTATCATTACATTACATTACATTCGGGAATGCACCTTCCAACTACAACAATTGTCTTGCCTTTGAATGGGGAAAATTCAAACTGGCTAAGCAGCATGACTCCAACATTCGTCCAGAAGTCCTTTTGTTCCATTCAAAAGGTTAAATTCTTGTTGGTCTTGGTTTAAAATGATAGTATCCAAGTGCCAACGGAATGAGGTCCAGACCTTGACACCTCAATACCATCATTTAAACGAAGCCAACAAGAATTTAACCTTTTGAATGGAACAAAAGAACTTCCGGGCGAATGCTGGAGTCCTGCCGATTAACAAGTTTGAATTGCCCCATCCAGAGTAAGACAATTGTTGTATTTGGAATGTGCATTCCAACTACAACAATTGTCTTACCTTTAAATGGGGCAAATTCAAACTTGCCAAACAGCAGGACTCCAGCATTCAACCGGCATTCCCATTGTTCCATTCAAAAGATTAAATTCTTGTTAGTTTGGTTTAAATGACGGTATTGACGTGTCAAAAGAACGAGGTCCATTCATTGACACATCAATACCTTCATTTAAACCAGTCTAACAAGAATTTAATCTTTTGAAAGGAATAATGGGAATGTCGGTCGAATGTTGGAGTCCCGCCGTTTGCCAAGTTTGAATTACCCCATTTAAAGGAAGACAATTGTTGTAATTGGAAGGTGCATTCCCTACCTAATCACGATCTTCTGGCGGAATCAGACTCTTGATAATATCTTCAGTTGATCTCAGCAACGTTACCCGCATATCGATCCACTGGAACATGTTGTGCTCCCAAAACATGCTCGTCACGTTTTCGTCGTTCTTTAATTCCACCCAAGTGAATGATACCCTCCCCTCGTCGAGCGTTGGACGTTTATACCGTACGTGTTCTATAACGCCCTCCTTTTTATTTAATTATTTTAATTAGTTTTAGAATATATTTATATATTTATATGATGTATATGAGGGATATATGATTTGTTGAGATTAGATGTCTTTTTATAATTTAGTTAATATATTTTGTTGAGCGATATTTTGTTATGTTATATGTTGGTATTTACTAGCATAATATATTTGTTAATTGTTATAGATATATATTTGTTATTTGGTGTATTATTATATATTTAGTAGAGAAATATTATTTATTAGAATATGAGGATTATTAGTGTGAGTAAAATTGGAGGTTAGAATAGAAAGATGAATAAGTTGTTGGGCCTAAATAGATTTGGGAAGAATATTTTAGTATTATAAATAGAGAAGCTTAGGTTAAAAAGAGTTTACCAAAAACCGCTTTTTGGAAAAGAGGAGAACAAGAAAGAAGAGAAGAGAAGAGAAAAGTCAAGAGAAGAGGAGAAGACCTTAGGAAAGAAGAACGCTGCTGCTGATTCAGGAATTAATCTAAGGTGAGGGTGAGACTATCTTCCATTAATATTAAGTTGTTAAATCATTAGATTACATCTAACAAGTTAGGGAGAGTTTGTGAGAATTTGAGAATTAGGGTTTTGAGAGAGATTTGTTGATTAGATGATGAAAACTTGTTGAATTGATGTAGAAATTGTGTACAAACCTTAGATAATCATTAGGATGATCATTAGAATCAGTTTTGAGGTTAGCACCATGAGATTAGGTGAAACTTGAAGAAAATCTGCATTCTGCCTAAATTTTGATATTAAAACTGGTATTGATCGGTGCGGAATTCGTCTTAGATGTAAACACGAAAGTTGTAGGTATGGATGTTAGCTTTCTAATGCCGTTGGTCTCACGTCAAAACGATTTATAGAACTTGAGTTATGGTCAAATTACTGCACGTAGGTCACAGTGAATTTTTATGGACTTTCAGCACAACTTTTCCGAATTTAAAATGAAAACTGGTATTGATCGGTATAGAATTGGTCTTAGGAGTAAACATGAAAGTTTTAGATAATTTTGTTAGCTTTCTAGTGGCTTTGGTTTGACGTGAAAATGATGTTTGGTCTTTGAGTTATGATGAAAATACTACATGGAGGTCTTAGCAAAATTGTACGGTGACAACATTCTATGTTTCATGTTTTTGCATTTTGTTCATATGTTTCTGTTTTGAATTGATCCTTGTTGTAAACATAAAAGTTGTTGATATTTGTGATATCTTTCCAGTAGCTTTGGTTTGACATGAAAATATGTTGTGGATAATTTATTATGTTTTTACAAAGATACATAGTGAATTATTGTTGATGTTTAAATACGATGTTATATGAAGTTTTTTATGATTGATCAATATGATGTTTTAAGATGTTGTTTATTATCATTTGATATTGTTATATTATGATATGACATGAATTATTTATGTGATCCATATGTTGTCAAGATGCTAAGATGTTAAGATGTTAAGACGTTAAGATGATAAGAGTTGTTAAGTCGTCGAGTCGTTATGAAGTCATCAAGTTGTTAAGATGTTATGTTGTCAAGATGTCAAGATGTTAGGATGTCATAGATGTTCATGAAGTTGTCTAAGTTGTACGAAAGTTATGTCGTTGCATTAGAGTTGTGTCGTTGCATAGTCAGAGATGGGGGCTTAATGCCCGACAAGTCCTTTATGACCTTAGAGATGGGGGCTCAATGCCCGACAGGTCCTTTATGACCTTAGAGATGGGGGCTTAATGCCCGACAGGTCCTTTATGACCTTAGAGAAGAGGGCTTAATGCCCTGGTGGTACCACATGCATAATGAAGATGTCTAAGATGATTTAAGATGTTTTGAGAAGTAGAAGTTGCATAGTCGAGTCGAAGTTGTTAAGATGTTGAGATGTCAAGTTGTCAAGTTGTTAAGATTTCAAGTTGATAAGTTATTAATGAAGTGCTATGATGAATGAAGACGAATGATTTATGATAAGATGTTACGTGAGTTATAAATATGTTGATATATGAAGTTGATTACGAATTTGATTATGAAGTTGTTTTCGGTAATGCTATGTTTTGATAATAATACTTATGTGAAATTACATGATGATGCTTATGATTATATTTGATATTAGGTGTTGATGCTTATAAATAATGTTTGATGAAATGTGGTGACGTTTGTGATTAATATTGATGTTATGTGATGATTGTTGGAGACTATTATTTGATGTTATATGATGATGTTAAGATTAGTAATTGATAATATATGAAGATGTTTATGATTAGTATTAAGATAGTTTACGACCAATATAAGAAGATTAATGACACTAGTTAAGGAAGTTTAAGTTGTTAGATATGATTAATGAATTATAAGATGTTTAAGTTGTTGAATGTACTTTATATGATTTATATGCTTAATATTATTGTTTGAGAAATCTCACCCATCTGCTTGGAAATGTTGCTCTTCGTATGGGTAACTTGCAGGTAACCAGGATTAGTTGCGGTCGTGAGTGGACTCCTCACAAATGTGTCTTAGGTGCTCTGATACGTAACGGGATGGGATTATGTCTTCTATTTCTATTCCTTACGTATTACTTATGGATTTTTTCGGTCAAAAAAAAAATTACTTATGGATTTTTATGATTAAATGTTGAACAAGACTTGAGATTTTTATGATGAGGCATGTGTGCCAAAGACTTTTTATGTTGAATGAACTAATTCCGTTGCGAAGTTTTGAATTACTTATGTTAAATGATTTTGAAGAATAAATTGCTATTTATTCAGTTTATGAATTTTTAAGAAGTGTAGCATTCTGTTAAAGTTGAATTACTCTGATTTTGAATTATGAAATTTTTACGTTGGGAAAACGGGGTGTTACATGTTACACCCTCCTTGTGTCTCCGGGGTGTTACATGTTACACCCTCCTTCTGTTAAAGTTCATCCTTGAGACCTCTTAACGTTACACCAAGGCACCGAACCTTCAACCTATGAGGTTCTCCGTCGTTGAATTGTGCATGAACGTCGATCCATCCAGCCATTGCTTCAAATCTACACAATAAGAAATCAAAAACAATCAATGAAAAACTCATTCAAACATTTCATCAAACACTTGGAGTGCAAATTATACATAAACCCTAAAAATGATAACTACAACATTAGCATGCAAACATCTAAATAATTAAGCAATATAAGTCATTTGCATGTAATATTGTATCATATCTTGCAAAAAAAATCAAAATTTAAACAAACCCTAAATCTAAAAAAATCTAATCCAAGTGTAAAATATCTAACATAATCATGCAAACATCTAAACATCATAACAATTAAGCATTATAAGTCATTTGCATGTAACATTCTATCATTTCTTGCAAAAAAATTAAAATTTTAACAAAACACTAAACCTACAAAATTCTAGATTAAGTGAAAAAATCTATCATACCAACATAATTTAAGTGAAAGCTTACTTGTTCTTGTTATTGGAGTGTTGTTTGATTTGAAGTTGAAGGAATTTGGGAGTTGGGTAATTTGAGAGAGAATTGTGAGAGATTTGATTGGAAATGAGGAAATAAGACTCTGCCTATAACATCACCTAACGTGACTTAACTCACGCAGGGGCAATATGGACATTTACTTTGGAAATGAGCAGAACCGTTTGGGTAAAGAGCAGATTTCTTAGTCACTTTATAACACCACAAATAAGACTAAAGAGGTGTGTTGTTTGTGTTAGTGGTGGAGTGATAGATGTGATATTGGTCAAATATATAACTACTAAAAAAAAATTCTCCAAAATCAAGTGGAGGCATGTGCCCACAATCTCTTATACATGGCTCCGCCTCTGTTAATGATTATTGTTGGAATAATTTGAGATCAAATTACTGGCATATATGTGCTCTCTTTTTTTGCACAAGAATGAACCATAGTCTATATGTGAGTAAAAAACAAAGACTTTTGATGAATAAAAAAATTTCAACATTTACCAACTAACAAACATTTGCATTCGTCCCGTAAACATAATTCAATTAGTATGGACATTGCCTATAATATGCAAGTGTCGGGGTTCTAATCATTAGACTACTTGATAAACAAAACAAAAAATTCATTATTTGTTCTTTAATTTTCTTTTTTTAGTATTAACATAATATAACAATGACAAAATTACACTTGGCATCCCTTAATTTAATTTCAAATGACAATTTTGTCATTTATCTTTTTTTTACATCATTTCCAATTTTCTCATTTTTTTTTACATCATTTCCGTCGTTTTAGTATTGTAATAAAACCCTAGATTTAATCATAATAAAACCGTATATTTAAATCTTGAAAATACTTATGCAAATTGATAAAAAAACATAAACAATGTGAAAAAATAAAACTGTTTAAAAACAAAACGAGGAGAAGGACCCGAAATTTATTCCATTTTCACATGCAAATGCACTTAAATTCCGTGTCAAACTCCAAGTTAACTGTTGCCGTGCAAGTGAGTTATATAAGCAAATGATTTGATTTGAGTGCTAGGGTGTGGGACTAGAAAGTTGTTTCCGTTGTGATCTGATACTCTCTTTAGGATTTATGTATAAAATGTTGAGGAGAAGGACCCGAAATTTATTCCATTTTCACATGCAAATGCACTTAAATTCCTTGTCAAACTCCAAGTTAACTGTTGCCGTGCAAGTGAGTTATATAAGCAAATGATTTGATTTGAGTGCTAGGGTGTGGGACTAGAAAGTTGTTTCCGTTGTGATCTGATACTCTCTTTAGGATTTATGTATAAAATGTTTCCGTCTCTTGATGTTGTTCATGTTTTCTAACAAATTCGGTTTCACTTAATGCAAAATCCTTTGATGCTCCATATATAGGTGTGTATAAATTTCCTGGTTCCTGGACAAGATGGACTGGACAAACACTTCCAAAAAAAATCCTCATATTCTTCATATCTTAACAAAAGGTATAAATCTAGGATTCTAGATGAATTAAGCAAGTAGTTTGTTTTGTTTATGGCTAGATTAGTTTTTTACTTAGAGACACTAATGCACAATTATGAATTCAATGGATTTATAATTTTCAATAAGTGTTTCTTAAACTGGAATTTTAGTGTATGAATTTACGTTTCTGCAGTCTATGAAAGCAATGGAATGTATTTGAAATTTACAGGAGATACACTTGAAATTGGTGTTTACCAAGATGCTGTTTACTTGGAAATTTAGGGGATCATAAATTCATAATCTAGTTAGTGATTTGGGAGGAAGGTCCCATATAAGTTTATATTTTTATAGCTAAAGTTTCAATTTGGATATTACTTCTAGCATACTATGCCCTAAAATTGGCATTCGGATATACTTGTACAATAGACTAATCAATACCATGAAAATTGTTAAAGGATAATCCCCTTTATAAGACATGGAATTTACCATAAAAAATATTGTGAAACTAAATTAATGCCTTTTTTAACTATACCTAGATCCTTACAAAACTAAAAAAGTAGTGTATGTAAATCATGATGGTTGAGGGGCTTGAATATGTGGCAACTCCTCTAACTGTCTCAATAGGCCAATTTGCCAGGAACTGAAATAAACCACTTCCCTAGACCCAAAAAATGGAGAGAAAAATATCCTAAACTTTTGATTTTTCCACTGCAATTTCGAAGTGGCTATGGTAATGGAGTATGCATCTTCTCTATTGGTTAAGTTTTGAAGAAGGAAACTCCGAGGAAGTTATCTTTGGAAGTAGGAAACAAAGGGGCCCTAGTCCCCCTTTTACTGTTTTCCACTATGCACTGTTTTACAAATCAAAACACATGGTCACCACCACACAGCACAGTCAACAAGAAGGGGAAATTCAAGGTAATCAATGCCATTCTTTTCTGTAAAAATTTGGTGTCTACTATAGTTGAGTCTGTCAGACATCACTGGCCGATGCCGAGATCGATCCTCTACTGCACAAGACAATGTCTCAAACATCCTCTACCGGTCTCAAACAGGATGCTCTCAGCCGATAATCATCTCTGATCACACAGAAATCAAAGACACAGTAGAGTATATGAACCTAATCCTATAGAACAGATTATGTTCAAGTAAGGTTGTGTTCATTGATCGACGCAAGTTATACAAAGACTTGAATTCTTTTGAGTGTTAGAAATGTGGAATTAACTTCTTTATTTTTTGCTGTATTGTAACTATCCCTTTCGGATTTGGATTTATATGTAAAAATGCTAGACTCATCTAATGTGGGATTAACATGTTATGTGGCATGCATGATCTAATTTTAATTTGGATTGGTTGTCTAATGTTTTACATCTTCTCTACATTGAAAATATAGTATTTCCTCTGATTTTGTTTTTAGAATTTAAAATTTGATTCCTAATCTTGTCTTGATGTTATACATACAATGATGCACATCTTTAATCTTGTCTAGAAAGTTAAATTGTTCTGCATAGTGAAGACTGAATGCTTGCTAAATGCTGACATTCTCTGACAAAAGGAGGACCAGGTCTCCACATCTGTTTTCTTGCAAATACAATGTCCTTTGCTTTTGTTTGGAATGAAGTGAGGGCTGAGGTAAAAGAGTACTTATACATAAACCACCTTAGGTGACATACACACTTTGACATCCACACACAATTGTGACATGTGGTAAAAATAGTGAAACTCATCCAAAAAGGGGATGATGGTGTGATGTGAAATGACTAAAATACCTCTGCCACGTGAGAGTGTACATGAGTGATACATAAAAAAGGGTGTCAACCTATCATTTTCCGAGGTAAAAATAGCCCAATTATGTGTGCATATTGATTGTACCTACATGAATAAATTAGACAAACAACCAAAATGTATCAAATATGAAAATAACATTCTTACATTGGATTTTTTTTTTGTTTAAGAATTATTCATTGACAATGTAATCTTTTTTACACGGTTCATCCAATCATTTCTCATTATAATGGTGATGATCTTGCTTTGTTATAATACTTTTTAAAATATATGATCAGATGACACTATCAGTGCATAGTTCTCAAACCCTGATATATTTTGATATTAAGACCATGGTTTGAGTATCCCAACCTATCATATATTCTTGAAGACTACTTATGAAGAATAAACCTTTCACATCTTGTCTCTTACACTTTTGCTTTCTTGGGAGCATTAGCCCTATTTTGAAATGACCTTTTTAGAACACTTTCTGTATACACTTTTGATGTAAGTGCTCTTAGCATAATTACAGGTCCCTTTTTTTTCTTTATTATGTGCTTGTCACCTTACTGGCCTTGTTATTTTCATTGTTGGCAGGAAGCGTGCCATGTAGAAACAAAACAACAGGTAACTTCTACTTATTTCAGATTAACATATGCAGTGTACATAAGTGATTTGAATTTTTTTGAATTCAACAATCTTTATAAATTATTACTCTTAAATACAAAATTTCATTTATTTAAGTAACATATATACATATACTTTTTACTGATTTATTAAGGTAAATGATAACCAGTGTCTTAGGAACATTGGTTAAGCAACTAAAACAATTTTTTTTAATAAAAAGTAATGTAGTCGTTACTTGGTCAAATGTCTAGCTTGCATTTTTCAACACAAAATTTCTATTTATAAAATTCTTAACCAATACCTATGGAGCACTAATTAGCAAAGGTCCTATAAGTTTCTCGCGTGCCCTAATCGGATTCTAAAATCTAAAACGTTTTAACGTGTTTTGAAGGTTTTTATGCCGTTTGGATTCTATAATCTGAACTGCTTATGACGCGCGAGAAACTCAGTAGAAAAAGAAGGTGTCTTTATTTATATATGTCCGAAAAATCTCTGCTTAGCTTCTCTGTGCTGGATTGTTAGGCCCACGATTTATTCTGGACCTACAATGGGAGCAAACGTGTTGCTTAATCAATCTCACAAATCTCTCAGTAAATCAATGAAACAGGTTAATTGGAATGAAATGAGATACAACAGTCAGTTTCTGTACAAATTAAGGGAATGTAATCTATAAGATAAGATAATGGAACATTTGTTGGATATCATAAAACAAACTGTGTGAAAGAAGCCATCACATGATACAAAAAAACTACAGTAATTGTGAAATTTGTTAATATTCTCTATCCTTGTCATCATTTATCTGCCATATTATTAAATTCTATTGTCATTTGCCACATTGTCACACTCAAAACAAATCCATAATTCTAACATGGTCCTTACTTTCCACTGTTAATCTTGGCTATAATCATATTTTTGTGATGTTTTGCTTTTGGACACAAGAGTTTTGAAGTCCATTGTCTTTATATAAGATGAAGACAAGATTTCAAATTCTAGCGGGAGACATTAAAAAAGTTGGTAATCATTTCTAGTTTTAAAATTTTGAATTTCCCTTTTGTTAAGCCCCACATTGAAGAAGTATTACAAACAATAATACAAAAGTCAGGAATAGAACAGAACAATCAGCAACTCTCGATTCATAACTTTGTCATCCTTTTGGTTAAAGATTATATGCTGGCAGTGTATGTTGTTATCAGTTTAATATTCGATATGTAAATTATTCATTGCATGCTTCTAACACAAAGCTGAGATACTTTACATTTTATTCAAAAAAAAAATATACGATTTCATTTATGAGATGGAGAGAGATATCTCACAAGATGTACAATGTTTTAAACCAAAAATATAGCACCATATATTATGTTTTTTTATATCGGGTTTAACTCAACTTTATGTAACATATTTGCAAGGTAAGATGTGTCACTTTTTATAAATTCATTTTTTTCAATACACCCTCTCACACTCAGTATTATTGGTCTGATATATAAATGGTGACATAATATGTTTTTATATTGGGTTTAACTCATCTTATAAAATCAACTTATAAGATTATAAACTAATTTGCGATTTTTTTTATGTGTGACTTGAATTTTTTTTCCCCAATATCTTACCTTAAGTTTGGTAGATTAGTAGAAGATCAATCATCTATTTTAGGAAGTAATAATGGAATTTTTTTTTACTATCCTCCATCCCAAAATAGATGTGTTATTGCACATGGCCTCAAAATTTTGAGGGTCCAAATCTACTTATGCATGGAATTACAATAGAAAAAAAGTATGTAATATACACATAAATGTCAAATACTATTCTGAAATATCAAAGCAATTATTGATCAAAGATATTTTCTGTCATACCCTTTATTTTGCAATTATTAGGATTTCATTATTTTGAAATCAATATGAGGATAATTGTAAACCTGATATCTACAATGACAGGTATGAATGTAATGTCACCCTTTAACAAAGGTGGTTAAATACAAAGGACACTTTATTTATATCATGTAAAGATTGTAACATTTTCCCATTCTTTTGAAATTTCGAAAAGGGTTATGAGTAAAGCAACAGAGTAGATGAGATGAGACAGCTACTTTAGCAGCTCATAGCCATATAACAACAATGGAGTTAGATGCCTTGAGACGTGGTGGTCCTTAACATTTTATATGAAATGTCCATTTCAATCTATTTTGAGGTAAAATATTATTACAATATCTTACAAATTCAGTTTGTTTCGATCATTTCTTAACACATCACATGGTTATTTTTTGTCCCTGGCTTAAAAAATATGTGTAACTCCTCTCACCTTTTGCAGTACTGTCTACTTTATCATGTTATTATTTTTATTCTTCCGAGTGATGGGTAGTTATTAATATCGTTTTTCAACGGTCGTTTCGTGAAGGAGTCTGGTTTAGATGGTGAGGTTGTCTACTTTATCTTGTTATTATTTTTATTCTTCCGAGTGATGGGTAGTTATTAATATCGTTTTTCAACGGTCGTTTCGTGAAGGAGTCAGGTTTAGATCGTGAGGTTTATTTTGGTGGAGTTATCCTCATGGATGTTGAAGGTAGGGCTTGGCTAGGTGTTGTGAGTATGGGTGTCTTTTATGGTGTTTATTTTGGGTGTTTCACCTATATACGACGCCTTTAATTTGTATTATCTGAATCACCGATCTTTGTTAGTCTTGAGCAGGGTTCTGGTTTTTAAATAAAATTTGATTTTAAAAAAAAAATTATTTTTTTGAGGTGCACTCATTCATTTTTTGTTCATCTATATATGTTTGGTTGTGTTTTTTTATATATGTTTGGTTGTGTATTTTTATGCAAGGCTTTATAATGTCATTAATGTTAAAATAATTAGTTACTAGTTAGACTAATGGTTCAGCTTTGAATATAATTGATTCTGACAGAATTGATTCTGATAGAATTGATTCTGACAAAATTGATTCTGAGAGAATTGATTTATGTTTGGATACAATTATGTAGAATTGATTAAACAAACTGATTTATGTTTGGATACAATTATGTAGAATTGCTTTTGAATGTATAATTACTAAAATAGACATAGCTAAAGGAGAATTGATAAAGAAGGAGAATTGATAAAGGGCAATAAAGGAAAATAATAGGTTGTAATAATAAAATATAATATTTACTGTTTATAATTGATTCTAGAAAAGCTAGAAGCTAGGATTTGTAGCTTCATGGAGAATTGCTTTTGGAGGATAAAAGCAATTCTGAAAAGCCAAACCAAACACGTTGTTTTTGGCTAGAATTGCTTTTGGCACTGTAGAGAATTGCTTTTGGCTGGGCAGAAGCTGAACCAAACAGGCCCAAATTGCTGAAATTCTCTTAATATGGCATGTGATGTTGATAGATATTATCCCTTGGAAGATTATAATACTGATCTAAAAAAAGCTATGAGAATAACGTATATCGTTCAAAATTTAATAGGATGGGAAGTTTAACTGTAAGGACCATGACAATTGGTTAATGACAAAACAATTCACATCATAATCTATCTGTATTCCCTTTAATCTCAACACATCATCATCAAACTTATGATTTATGTAGTTCTTAAAATCAATAAATCACAAATGTAACATTACATATCTTCCAAGATGGGACTAACTTTTAGTTGCTTGTGTTGGCTTTATGAACATATATTGACTTTAAAGGTGAAGTTCCTAACTGCCTGCACTTTCGGTTTTGTATATTAGTACTAGTAGTAATTTAATATTATGCTTTTGTTTTTAGCAATCCCCAACTAATTAGTGATAATATTTGCTAAAATAACTTTTGGACTAACCAACTGATGGATATTTATGAATCCTCTCTCTTGAAACCAATTCGTTCTTGGCCTCGTATACAAATGTTAATACTTCACATGGGAGTCGAGTATAAATTGATGATATATATATTTCTTGTCAAAGAGGATATAAATTGATGATATATATTTAAAGGCATAAATAGTGTACCCCACATAAAAAAGTGGAGAGTTTTGTAGCTGCAGTTATTAAAAACAAGGTAAAGTAAAAATACAAATAATGTCAATTAAAAATTCAATGTACTACCTATATACTGTGACATAAATGGTAGATGTTTGGATCCTTAAATTATTTGGCTGAGTTCAATTTTTAATTAATGCGTATAAAAAAAATATTTGTTGAAAGAAATCAACTTTTTAAATGAATATCAGATTTTTCAAGAGATTAGTCTCTACAAATGCGTTGGAAGAATACATTAGTTTAAAGAAAAAATCAATGAACTTTTGTTGTTGTAATGTGAACATTTTTTGAAATGTGATCTAAATAATGACATTTATCGTTTTAGAATTGTTTTTAAGAGAAATTAAACTACATAATTTATGCTTGTTAAACTAAACTCTTATCGGGAAACCTCATAGACGAGTTTGTATTCCCCCATTTATCGTATGCGAGAGTGATACACACTTCTGGTATTTTTTATGGTTTTTTTTTATGACAAATGTTAATTTATTAATTGTTATATTAATATTTTCTAACATCTATAATTCATTTAATCTCTTAGCTTAATCATCCTCCGTTAATTAACATTGTGTTTGTTTGGTCAAGTGGTGAACAGCTGCCACCTGCTAGCATGAGTTTAGAGCTCTCCCACCGTGATTTCTATAACTCCAATGTTTAACTTCTAGTTGATCGTAATTTTCCACCGTAATTTTAGTGTTTTGGGAACACACTTTTTCTTTTTGGTAGAAGGTTCCAAACACAACATTATTAAAACTTTTAACCAAGCCAAAGAAAACGTATGAGATTTAAATTTAATAGAACTTGGTGGATCCGTTCCGTGAGCATAACTCAGTTGGTAGGACAATGCATTATTATATGCAGGGATCGGGGTTCGAACTCCGAACACCCCACTTATTCACCTTATAAGATGAATTCTAGCCACTAGGCTACCTGACAAAAAAAAAAACTTGGTGGATCCAATTTAACCATGTTGTCTCCCCCATTCTAGAAAAAGTCAACTACATTGTATTTCTACATGTTAACATAGGTTACAATAATTACAACTTACAAGGAGGCTTAGGCATTATGTTGATTTGAAAGTCTTTACCCTAAATAAAAATCTACTAGAAACTTCCAATGTTCATTGTACCCTTTTACCTCTATCTCTTTCCCTAAACAAATGGTCCCTTCCTTCCCAATTTAAAATTGGTCCTAAACCCCTTTTTTTTTACTCACAATTACACACTACACACACATTGATGTTCATCAACTTCCCCTTCCAACCTACTTGAAAGCTCCCTTTCTACCACCACCTCCTTATTTCCCTCTTTTTCTCATCTTTTCCATCTAAAGCCTTAAAAGTTCCTCCAACAACATAATACCTACACAATCCTCTTCCTCTAAAGAACCATCATTAGTCCAAAATGGTCCTCTAAAATAGAAATTCACACACCAAAAAATAAAAATATAAAAAGGTATCTTTTTGGAGAGAGGTTGCAAAAGTAAACTCAACCCAATTTTCTTAACTTAGTGGTCTCAAACTGTGCAAAAACATGGGTTGTTCAGCCTCAAAAACAACAACCATAGTTGCTAACAGAAACACAGAAGATCCAACAACACCTTCTGTTTCTTTTCAATCTTCATCTTCATCAACTTCTTCATCTTTTTCATCTTCTTATGCTTCAAACTACTTCAATTCTTCACCACCAGTTAGAAAAGCTTTGTCCCTTACAATGCCTCTTATTCATCACCCTCCAACCAAAAAAGGTGACACTCATCACCTTGTTTCACTCACTTCCACTACCTATGGTTCTCTTCTCCTAATTGACCAAAAAGTCCCTAACTTTACCCCTCATGATCAACCCCATCTCACCAAAACTTCTCAAAATGAAGAACAATCTTTGTCACCAGATTCTGTCATCAACACTTGGGAACTCATGGATGGTTTAGATGAACATGAAGATTCTCATCATGATAATACTAATGTTCATAAACCTTCCTTTTTTGACAATCCAATGAGTTTCTCAGATAAACACAGTTCATGCAGGTACACAACTTTTGATGGATCAGCAAAAAAGAAACTTCTTGATTCATTTGAATCATTGAAATCTTCAGAAACAGTGATGGAAGAAAGAAATTCTTCTTCTTCCAAAAAAAATCTCAAGAAACCACTTTGGCAGCATTTATCAGAAGAAGCTTTGCTTGCTAAGTTGGATCCAAGTGTTGCTTGGAGTTACAGAAGAGCATTGTCATCAAGACAACTAGGTGGTAGCAACAACAATAATAAGAACCTTTTCAGATGTGTAAGGTCAATGGAATCAAGTCCTATGAATCCTTGTTCTTCTTTGTTTGATAAGAGTTTGTGTCTTTTACCTGGTACTGAAAACAGAATAGTTGTTTATTGCACAAGTTTGCGAGGAATTCGAAAGACTTATGAAGATTGTTGTGCAGTGAGGATGATTTTGAGGGGATATAGAGTTGCAGTTGATGAAAGAGATATTTCAATGGATTCATCTTATAGGAAGGAGTTGCAGAATGCAGTTGGTGGCAAATCAGTAGTGACATTGCCACAGGTTTTTATCAGAGGGAAGCATGTGGGAAATGCAGATGATTTGAAACAATTGAATGAATCTGGTGAATTAGCTAGAATGTTGAAAGGTTTTCCAACTCAAGATCCTTGGTTTGTTTGTGACAAATGTGGTGATGCAAGATTTGTGCCTTGTAATAATTGCAATGGTAGCAGGAAAGTGTTTGAGGAAGAACAAGGTAAATTGAAAAGGTGTGTTCATTGTAATGAAAATGGATTGATTAGATGCTCAAGTTGTTGTTCATGAATAAGTGATGATCAAAACTATTGATTGTTGTCTCTTTATTATTGTATGAATTTGTTATTGATCAATTTAGCAGCTACTATGAATGAATATGCATATTTCAATTTGTTTCTTTGATTCTAGTCTTTTTTGTTGGTTTTTGTTTTTATCTCTAACCCACCGATTCGCAAGAGAAAGTAGTTTACTAATCCAAAGTTCGGTCAAGATAGAAGTTAAGTATGACCAAAAATTGTTTAGGATTTAAACTCAGATTCTCCAAAACCATTACATCAACTAATTTAAGCATACCACTTTGTATTAATTTGTTTATGTCACATTTTTGCTTTATAATTATGGTTCATTGCCAAATTATCATCACAAAATGAAACTGTCAAAGTTTGGTTGTACATGGTTGATTGGTAATTTAAAGTGTCTGAAACTCTGAAGAAATATATCATCAATGTACCTGTTTTATACAATTGTGAAAGAAGCTAAGAAAGTGACGATTAAAAACTGAAACACATGATTTATCATAGCAGATATAAAGATCAGAAGTTGCAATTTGTGGTGTTACTGCCATTGCTTTGTTTTTGCCTTAGTGTTTGGTCAGTTTCAACTAAAATTGGAAATATATTGGGAGGGTCAATATCATAAGATGGCCCATTTAGCTTTAGCATAGTACAGTTTTCACGTTCAAGCCAGCACATTATTTGTGTGTCTGTCACTCTTTCTTTGTGTGATGAATTTGATAAAATAATTTTACTGTGTCCTAGGCAAGGTTAAATATATAGGACCCAATTATTTATATAAAAAAAAGGACACAGTTGCCTCCTACTATATGACACTCACATTTCCACATGGTTCTACAGACCATGCTAATAAATGATTTATTGGATCAATGCTATCGAGTGAGGTTGATAATAATGTTTCCATTTGCAAGATCAAGAAGTAATAAATACTTGGAAAATGCTGCATGTGTTAGATTCAAAACCCATGCATGAAAATCGATTTATACTCCCTTGTGACCTAATTAAGGTTTTGTCTAGTAAAAAAAACAGATATAGTACTCCATCCGTTTTAAAATGAGTGTCGTTTTAGGTGTTTACACACATATTAAGAAATGCAATGATTAAAAGAAAGAGAATGGTTATTTTACCAAATTATCCTTATTAACTATTGGTTAGTTTTAAAAGTAATACTTTGGAAGTAGTGTGCAAAGTATTAATTGGAGGGTACAATTGAAAAGAAAAAATTATTATTGCATTGGAAACTGAAAGTGACATTCATTTTGAAACAAATTTTTTTGGCTAAAGCGACACTCATTTTGAAACGGATGGAGTAGTTGATAAATTAACTTATAACGGATGCTTATAAGCTACTTGTAATTGATGGTGGATAAATTAATTGATTAATGATCATGACATAATATTAGTATTTATCTGGCCCTAGTTTTCTAGTGAGAGAAACTCCAACTTTTCTCTAAACTTTCTTTCTCATTCGTTCATCGAGGAGGGGTGGTTTTAGGTCTTTTTTGACATAGAATCACCCCTCTACATCTGTTTTCCCCTTTTCTTTCAATCTAAATAAGTGGTTTTCACATATATCAAGTTTTTCCTTTTGTGTTTTTTGTGATTTCGTCGTCTAAGTGCGGCGTTGTGTTGTTCGTCGTCTTGTGCGACGTTTGATTTCGCGTCTTTTCGCGGTGTTCGTTTAATTCCTATTGAAAGATTTACATCAGTCAATTACAAATTCAACCAATGATTTGGGCGTCAACGTTGCAGATCCGGAAGCATGGGTATTTCGGTGCGTAGGTTTTATCATGTTATTTGTAGGCATTTTGCTGTTGTATGCTATTAACTTGGGTGCTGTGAGTTTGTTCGCAGATTCACCCTTTACGTTTTTAGCGATGTTTGTATCTGATGTACTCTATCGATTTGAATGAATGAATATCGTTTTGTTTTTGTCAAAAAAAAAATTAATTGATTAATATTGTAGTGTTTTGGTCAATCAATCACTCTAAAATAATCCATCACACTAAAATAATCCATCACACCATTATATTCAAAATGATGGCGTATAAATCATTTGTCTAAAGTTTTGATACAATGGTGTGATGGATTATTTTTAAAATCAATCATCTTTTTGAGATTTCATAATTTCAAAGATCATATTGATATTCCACTACAATTTTTGAACTATATTGGTGATTTTGTCTACTCAACTACAACTAATAAACTAAATATAATTGGTTTCCATCATACGCAATACACTCATTTTTCTTCACCAATGGTTTATCACACTGAATTTTCGTTGGTAAAGTTTTTATTGAGTCATATATTTGTTCACTTGGATTTTGTCTAATCCTCCAAGTTGTATTCTCGATATTTCCTTTTCCTTTTTCTATTTTAATAATATATATTTTATTGAGGTATTGTATATGATTGTAAGGGATTGTGATATTAACCTTGTTGGGTTGCTTTCTTCTCTTTGTGATGAGCTTTTCATAAATTAAAAAAAAAAAAAAAAAAAACATGTAATCTGATATCCAACTATAAAAAATAAAAAAAAAATCATATATCCATATCTATGTCATATCATCATGATCAAAGATTAGATTTAGATGATCAAATGATAAACAACAAAAAAAAAAAATATGACTTTTTATTTTCATTGGAGTGTAGAAACAAAGAGAGAATATTTACACACACGGAGGTATACAATGAGAAATGATATTTTGACAACCACTTTTTGACAACTTTTGGACAATTTTCTCTCTCATACTCACATGATGTTGTTATCCTCTCTCTTCCTTTTTCTCTCTCCATTGTTTTTGACCAATAAGAAGTGAGAAAAACAAAGTTGTCAATAAAGTTGTCATTAAATGGATGTCAAAATATCATTACTCATAATGGTTTGAAGGCGCATGTGCCCTCATAGCCTTCACACAACCTTAATTTTTTTTTTTTTTTGATGTTCACTAAGTTAAACTTTACAAGCTACTTCCCAATATAAAACGAGTCAATTCAATTAAAAATAAATCATTAATTTAGTTTCTAAACTATCACTCTTTTTTCAATTTAGTCTATACACTACATAACTATTATAAGTTTTTTGAAAGAAGATAACTATAATAAATTGTCTCTAAAGTATGTAATATTTGTCAAAATTGACGGATTTCATATGATTTAAGGATTACTTGTTATATTTACATAGTTACACACTAAATTGAAAATAGAATGAAAGTTTATGAACCAAATTGATGGTCTATTCGTTCAAATAAAAAAAACTAAAGAAAACATAAACAAACAGACTACAAAACACAGACGCGTACTAATTTATATTGATGGTTTCCTCATTATTCAAAATTTCTAAATCCGTCACTGTTTACACAATGTTGGTCGCCGGTAAAAGCAATCACACTTTTTCTATGATGCTTATACACCCATTTTAGGAATAAAAGGCATGTCTTTTGCTATATCATCCTCAAGATAAAAAAAAATGGATAGATCAACCAAATAGATAAAAATGATTGTAGAATATTAAATAATTGTTTAAGTATTACACCTGAGAGAGATAAAAAAAACTATTAACAAATAAAGCGTGTATTGATAAAAAAAAAAAAAAACAAACAAACAAAGCGTGTTATAGATACACTGGCTTACAGAGCCTGCCCAAAGCATAGGCCGAGGGAGTAACGTGTTGGAACAAAATGTGTTTAACAATGAACCTTAAAGGGTTTTGATGATAACAAGGTATTAAAAATTGTAAATTGGACTAGCTAATATTTGTTCAAGTGTACAGGACCATAATTATAAAGTTACATCATCATTGGTTCTGAATGAGCAAATAAAGAGCTATGGAAACAACAAAAATTTGAAGCTTGGACGCTCCTGAAGGCATCTTGCTACTGAAGAGAAAAAGCGCTCCTGAAGAAATAGCGCTCCTGAAGTAAGCTGCTCCTGAAGAATAGTGCTTCTGAAGACAAGAGGTCCAGAAGCCACATCATCAGAAGCTGCGTCATCAGAAGCTGCAGAAGTCATATCATCAGAAGCTGCATCATCAGAAGCTGCCTCATCAGAAGCCATTTCACCAGAAGCTGAATATCAACTGGATTTGCAAAGAATCAAGAATTGAAGAATTATCAATGCAAAAGCTGTCTATTGGATTCGAAAACACAAACAAAGGATTAGTGGAGTTTTGCAACGGTCATTTCAAAGGTGTTTGAAGGCTTGTGCTTGCAATTTGGACGAAAGCGTTGACATTGTACTTTGTACGAATTGTACAACCACGTTCTCCACTACTCTGTTTTGTGTCCACGCTACAAGACAAGAAAACAGCTCCAGAATACGGTTTCGCCTGCATAGATGTTCCTTTGGATAAGGAATGGATTTCAAATTTGTTCTTCATAGGACAACAGCCAAATCAGGCAAAAGATTATTGGTGAAAGATCAAGCTTCAACAACGACTCTTTGGTGTGCTGGCAATTTCACAACGTCTCTCTCACACCTCTATATAAAGGAGTGAAGACTTAGAGAATTGGTAATGCAAGAACGCTGAACGAAAGACTCACAAGATTTTCACAAGTACCAAACCTCTGCTGAAATTGTTCTGCATTCACTTAGAATTTCTGTGTCTCAAAGTCATATCTGAGAAATTCTTAAGTCCATTGAGTCTGTATCTGATTTGTATTGTGAGCACCTCTGATTGTATATCAAGTGTTCAACCTTAAACAATTTTCTGTGTAATTTTGTTTAGTTAGGAAGTCTCTTGCAGTTGTGCTTGAGCAGGAAGTCTCTTGATTGTGTTCTTGAGCAAAGGAAGTCTCTTGCTTGTGTGCTTGAGCATTGGAAGTCTCTTGCTTGTGTGCTTGAGCATTTGTAATCAGATATTACTCATAGTGAAATCTCCTTGGAAGTGCAAGGGGGACTGGACTACTTCCGGATTGTGGAAGGAACCAGTATAATTGCTTTGTGTCGTTCTTCTTCTCTCTCTCTCTGTTTTATTCCGCTGCATTTAGATTCTGATTATCACTTCAGAAGCTGTCTCACTTAGCTTCTGATCAGTGTGTTCAGTTTTTAGGAGAAACGAAGAATTTTTCAAAAACACAATTCAACCCCCCCTTCTTGTGTTTTTCTCACCTTCAATTGGTATCTAGAGCCTTGGTCTGTTGTGTATCACTTAACCGTGCAACAGTCAAAGATCTGAGAAAAGCATGACTACTCCTCCTCCTGATGGTGATACTAGCTATAAAAATGTCTCACATGATTATAGTGATAGTAAGAAAACCAGTGTTGGAAAAGTTCCAAAGTTCAATGGAGATGCTGAAGAGTTCTCTTGGTGGAAGACCAATTTTTACAGTTACATCATGAGCCTAGATGAAGAATTGTGGGATATTCTGGAAGACGACGTTGGTGGTTTAGTCCTTGATGAAGAAGGAGCTGCTGTGGATAGAAAGAAACATACTCCAGAACTGAGGAAACTTTACAAGAAGCATCATATTATCATAGGAGCTCTTGTCACTGCCATACCCAAAGCAGAATACATGAAGATGAGTGACAAATCCACTGCTAAAGCTATGTTTGCTTCTCTCTGTTCAAATTATGAAGGGAGCAAGAAGGTCAAAGAAGCAAAGGCTCTCCTGCTTGTACATCAGTATGAGTTATTCAAAATGAAGGATGATGAAACTATTGAGGAGATGTACTCAAGGTTTCAAACCTTAGTTTCTGGTCTACAGATTCTAAATAAGAGCTATGTTGCTTCTGATCATGTAAGCAAGATTCTCAGAAGCTTACCTGCCAGATGGAGACCGAAGGTGACTGCCATTGAGGAAGCTAAAGATTTAAACACTTTAAGTGTCGAAGATCTTGTTAGTTCTCTCAAAGTTCATGAGTTAAGTCTTAATGAACATGAGTCTACTAAGAAGAGTAAATCAATAGCTCTTCCATCCAAAGGCAAGTCATCAAAAGCTCTCAAAGTGGTTGAATCTGAAGAGGAAGAACAGTCAAGTTCAGATTCTGAACCAGATGCTGCAGAAATGGCCATGCTCTCAAACAGACTTCAATATCTGGCCAAGAAGAACAGAAAGTTTCTCTCCAGAAGGGGTAACTCCAGAAGCTCAAGGAAAGAAGATCAGAAGGGATGCTTCAACTGTAAGAAGCCTGGACACTTCATTGCTGAATGCCCTGATCTTCAAAGAGAAAAGTCAAAGGACAAGTCAAAGAGGTCTACATTCAAACCAAGCAAACTCAAGAAGCAGATTAAGCAGAGTTTAATGGCAACCTGGGATGATTTGGGTAGTGAATCTGGATCTGATAAAGAGGAAGCTGATGAAGATGCAAAGGTAGCTGTTGGGTTGGTAGCAACAGCAACTTCAGAAGCTGGGTCAGATTCAGACTCAGAAGATGAAAATGAGGTATATTCCAAAATTCCCAGAGATGAACTTGTTGAGTCACTTAAAGAACTTCTTACACATTTTGAAGTAAGAACCAATGAGTTGAAGGATTTAAAAGAAAAATATGCTGATTTGGTACAACAGCAAAAATCAACTTTATTGGATCTGAAAGCTTCTGAACAAGGACTTAGGGGCTTTGACTTCATGTGTAAAACATATGAAGATCAGCTCAGGTTCTTATGTCAGAAGCTACAAGAAAAGTGTAATGAAAAACCTTTAAGTAACCATGAAATTGCTCTTGAAGATTTTATTATATCTGGCATTGACAGAAGCAGAGTAGCTTCTATGATTTATAGCATTTACAAGAACAATGGCAGAGGAATTGGCTTTCCAGAAGTGAAACTGGAGAAAACCAATCTAAAGTCTTGTTGTGAATGCATCAAGGAAGGTCTGAAAACATTCTTTGTACCAGAAGGGGCTGAGTTGGAAACTGTTGTTCAATCAGAACCTGAAGCTTCTAGTTCTAAGGCTAAGATTACTTCAAAGCCAAAGAACTCTAAGTCAAAGGCTATGATCAAATCTGATTCCAAAACTTCAAAGGTTAGGATCCTGAAAAGATCAGAACCTATTCCTCAGAGTCTGGTGAAACCAAAATCTGGGGTTCTGAAGTCTAAGTTTCAGAAGAAGACAGTTACTGCTTCTGAAGTACCAAAACCTAAGGTGATGGT
The DNA here is from genome assembly GCF_051527215.1 of Medicago sativa. Taxonomy (NCBI): domain Eukaryota; kingdom Viridiplantae; phylum Streptophyta; class Magnoliopsida; order Fabales; family Fabaceae; genus Medicago; species Medicago sativa. Next base: position 86,320,482 of record NC_140755.1, on the reverse strand, counting down.
TAATCAGAAGCAACCCAACTCACAGCACAAGGTACAAGAAGTGAAGAGTAAAGCCTTAAGTACTAACCTTCCAGGACCCATAGAACAATGGGTACCTAAATCTAAAAATGTCAATGATGCAGGTATGTCTAAGAGCAGTGCCAAAGCAAAGATCATGGTACCTAGACAGTGGTTGCTCAAGACACATGACAGGAGACAAGTCCATGTTCCTCAGCCTAACAATGAAAGAGGAAGGAAATGTGAAATTTGGAGGCAACCAGTCAGGCAAGATCATAGGTACAGGAACTATTGGTAACTCCTCTACCTCAATTAATAATGTATGGTTGGTAGATGGTCTTGAACATAACCTTTTGAGCATTAGTCAATTTTGTGATAATGGTTATGATGTGCTTTTTGAAAAACCCAACTGTACAGTAATCAACAAGGAAGACAAATCCATTGTGTTCAAAGGAAAGAGAGTTGACAATGTCTATAAAATCAATTTTTCTGAACTGGCTGATCAGAAGGTGATTTGCCTACTATCAGTGAATGATAAGAAATGGATGTGGCACAGAAGGTTGGGACATGCTAACTGGAGGTTAATCTCTAAGCTTAGTAAGTTACAACTTGTGAAAGGGCTACCAGACATTGACTATCATTCAGATGCACTCTGTGGTGCATGTCAGAGAGGGAAAATTGTGAAATCATCTTTTAAAACAAAAGATATTGTTTCAACCTCAAGACCTTTAGAATTACTCCATATTGATTTATTTGGACCAGTAAGTACTGCATCCTTATATGGAAGCAGATATGGATTAGTCATTGTTGATGATTACAGCAGATGGACTTGGGTGAAATTCATAAAGAGTAAAGATGTTGTGTGTGATGTATTCAGTAGCTTCTGCACTCAAATTCAATCTGAAAAAGAATCAAAAATTTTGAAAGTCAGAAGTGATCATGGTGGAGAATTTGAAAATGAGCCATTTGAAGCTTTTTGTGAAAAACATGGAATTTTCCATGAATTCTCTTCTCCTAGAACACCACAACAAAATGGGGTTGTAGAGAGAAAGAATAGAACTTTACAAGAAATGGCCAGAACCATGATTCATGAAAACAATTTACCAAAACATTTTTGGGCAGAAGCAGTGAATACAGCATGCTATGTTCAAAACAGGATCTATATTAGACCTATTTTGGAGAAAACAGCATATGAACTCTTTAAAGGAAGAAAACCCAATATCTCTTACTTTCATCAATTTGGATGTACATGTTACATTCTGAACAACAAGCTCTACCTAAAGAAATTTGATGCCAAGGCCCAAAGAGGAATCTTTTTAGGTTACTCTGAAAGGTCAAAGGCATACAGGGTGTATAATTCAGAAACACTCTGTGTTGAAGAATCTATGCACGTTATATTTGATGACAAAGAGCTTGAAGATAAAACTTCAAAGCAAGGTGAAAGTTTTGCAGAGATACAGGTTCCTGAAGCTACTCCAGAACCTGATCAGATGGCTGAGTCTGAAAATAGTCCAGAAGCTGAACCCACATCAGAAGCACAAGATGAAGCTGCTTCTGATGAAGCACAAGATGACTCACATCAAGAAGATCCTCCCAGAAACACATTCAAACACAAGTCTTCACATCCTGAAGAGCTAATCATTGGAAACAAAGATAGTCCAAGAAGAACAAGATCACATTTCAGACAAGAAGAGTCAATGATTGGACTAATCTCAATGATTGAACCTACAACAGTTGATGAAGCACTTTCAGATGATGGATGGATCCTAGCTATGCAAGAAGAGTTGAATCAATTTCAAAGAAATGATGTGTGGGATCTGGTACCCAAACCTCAGCACAAGAACATTATTGGAACAAAATGGGTATTCAGAAACAAGCTGAACGAGCAAGGTGAAGTAACAAGAAACAAAGCCAGGCTTGTTGCACAAGGGTATAGTCAACAAGAAGGCATTGATTACACTGAAACGTTTGCTCCAGTTGCAAGATTGGAAGCAATCAGGTTACTTCTTTCCTATGCAGTTAATCATGGCATAATATTATATCAGATGGATGTCAAGAGTGCATTTCTCAATGGTGTCATAGAAGAAGAAGTGTATGTTAAGCAACCTCCTGGATTTGAGGATATTAAATATCCTGACCATGTTTTTAAATTAAAGAAATCACTATATGGCTTGAAACAAGCTCCCAGAGCTTGGTATGATAGACTAAGTAATTTCTTAATCAAAAATGATTTTAAGAGAGGACAGGTTGACACTACACTCTTCAGAAGGACCCTTGGGAAAGATATTCTTGTTGTGCAAATATATGTTGATGATATAATATTTGGTTCTACTAATGCATCTCTTTGCAAGGAATTTTCTGAGTTAATGCAGGATGAATTTGAAATGAGCATGATGGGAGAGCTGAAGTTCTTCCTTGGCATTCAAATCAATCAATGCAAAGATGGAGTCTATGTTCATCAATCAAAGTACACAAAGGAGCTTCTGAAGAAGTTCAAACTTGAAGATTGTAAAGTGATGAACACTCCAATGCATCCTACGTGCAACCTGAGCAAAGAAGATGAAGGAACTAAAGTAGATCAGAAGCTGTATAGAGGTATGATTGGTTCTTTGTTATACCTCACTGCATCTAGGCCAGATATTTTATTCAGTGTATGCTTGTGTGCAAGATTCCAATCAGATCCTAGAGAATCTCATATGACTGCTGTCAAGAGAATCTTCAGGTATTTGAAAGGAACGACCAATCTTGGACTCCTTTATAGGAAATCCTTAGATTATAAGCTAATTGGATTCTGTGATGCTGATTATGCTGGTGATAGGATTGAAAGAAAGTCAACCAGTGGCAATTGTCAATTTCTGGGTGATAATCTTATATCCTGGGCTAGCAAAAGACAAACAACTATTGCTATGTCTACAGCAGAAGCAGAATACATTTCAGCTGCAAGTTGTTGTACACAACTACTTTGGATGAAACATCAGTTGGAAGATTATCAGATAACTGCTAACAGTATTCCCATTTATTGTGATAATACTGCTGCTATTTGTTTGTCTAAAAATCCAATTTTGCATTCAAGAGCGAAGCACATTGAAATCAAACACCATTTTATCAGAGATTATGTTCAAAAAGGAATTTTAGATATACAATTCATTGATACTGAAAATCAATGGGCTGATATATTTACTAAGCCTTTAACTGTTGAAAGATTTGATTTTATAAAGAAAAATTTGAACATGCACTTTGTATCTGATTAAATGCTTGCTTGCTCCTGAATAGGATTTTAGGTTCTGAAGTTAGTTCAGGAGCGGTAGTCCATCAGAAGCTCTTTATTGAGGTTCTGAGGAAAACTCGCTTCTGATGATGACGTCAGCATCTGAAGTCCAGAAGCTGGATTTGTTGCTTCTGAATAGTTGAATTAGTGGAAACGTTGGAAGTTACCTTTTAAAAAGTAACTTCTGGCCCACTAACTTGGTAGTTACTCTGTGAACTTCTTACGTGGCCTATATGTGTTGGTGTATAACTAAAAGGGCAATGATGATTTAATAGCTTTGAAAGTACTTTTCACGCGCCCCCAATTTTGTCATTAATGTTATGTTTGTTTGTCTCTTTTGAATTGCAATCGTTTTACTTTTAACACTTTGACAATTCACACACTACTCACTCACAACAAACACATTTGCTCTCAAACCTCTTGCGAAGTAAGCGCATTCTCTCAACCTTAGAACCCTAAAATCTTCATCTTCTTCAAATCTTCGTAAATCATCAAATGGCATCATCAAGCTCAAAAGTTTCAGAATCTACATCAAACAAGCAAAGCGTATCAGAATCTGGGTCCATCTACAAAAAGAAGACTATGGATATTCCATGGGAATCCTTAATAGTTCAAGTAGAGTCACCGGTGGATTTTGCTTCACTCAAGAAGTATGAAGTAAACATGGAAGGTTTGATAGAAACTCAGATGATGTCTGAGTATTTCAAGATGCTAAATGGGCCAACATATGTGAACTTGGTCAAGGACTTTTGGTTAAAAGCTGAAGTGTACAATGAAAAGCCTGCAAAAGTCGTAAGCAAACAAGCGGGGTCAAAGAAAGGGAAAATGGTCATGGATATGAATCCTACATCATTTGATAGCTTAGAAATAAGGTCTGAAGTGATGGGCATTCCTATAACCATCACTGAGGACGTTATAGCTAAAGCTTGTAGGATGCATGCAGAGGGAAGATTCCAAGAAATAGTCAGGAAGGAAGATGTCCTGCTAAAAGGTTACTACAACTCTCTTCTGGGTGGGAAGAAAGATGCCAAGCCTTCAGAGATGGAGATTCACAACAGAATGTTGGTGAAATTCAGTAATGATTGCTTCTTTCAAAGAGCAGGAGGGTCTGACCAACCCAACAACCAACAGAAGCTAGCAATTTACTTCATGACCAATCTTGAAAAGATAAACTTCCCCAGATATGTAATGGATCATCTCTGCTGGGCCATAAACGAAAGCACTACAAGAGGAAGAAAACAAGTACCCTATGGAAGATTGCTTTCTGAAATCTTTCATCAAGGAAGGGTGCTGGAGTTCTTAAAAAGGACAAGGAGTGCTTCTGATAAATGTTTCGTAGTCTCTACTGCTGAAAGGACTATCAGTAGCAGGAGCTTATGCTCTATGAAGTTCATCAAAGAAGCCCCTAAAGATGAAAAGTGGTTAGAAATGACAACTGCTGAAACTGAGATAATCAGGGACTTTCCTCCCATCTTTAAGGAAAGTGACTCTGATTTCCTAGTTCAATCAGTAGCTGAGTACGCCTTGGAGGAAGATGCAAGGTCTCAGGAGGAAGCTGCTCTTGCTAAAGGGAAAGGCAAGAAGGCCAAGGCAGTTGCTGTGTCAGAAGCTGCTGTTTCTGAGGCACCTGAAGGGAAAAGGGCCAGAACTAGTTCTGAATCAGAAGCTGCTCCTACTAAAGGAAAGAAGGCCAGAACTAGTACTGAGTCAGAAGTTGCTAAACCTGTTTTTATCAAGGAAAAAGGAAAGATGCAGAAGGTTGGTGCTGCTTCTATTCCACAGAAGAGGAGAAAAGGTAAGGCAGACTTGGTAATCACTCAAGAGCAGCTGGATGAAGCTCTTGAAGAAATAGAGAAAGAGGAGGCTGATCCCAAGCTGAAGAAGAAGAAGGCTCCCCTTCAACTTGTGAGTCCTATGGTTGAGATGACAGGAATAAGGAAAAGGATGGCAGATGAACGTGCTGCTGATCTTATATCAGAAAGAAAGGATCAAAAAGCTCAATACACTCATCAAAGAGATGAAAAGCTCAAGGCTTTGGGATTGGAGGACTGTGATAGGTTCTACAAAGATAAACTGGCTGAAGTAAGAGCCATTGCTGGTAAACCTACTGAAGACAATGAGGAAGACGATATGATGCTCGTCTTTGAAAATGCTCCAGAAGAGGGAACTTCAGAAGCAGTTTCTCAATCTGCTGATCCACAGAAGATCACTTCTGAAGCTGGCCCTGCAGATCAAGTAATTCAGATTCCAGTCACCTCTCTCCCCATTTCACCCTCTTCACCATCAGCACCTGAACCAATAGAAGACACTTCTGTCTTAGACAATCTTGCTCTCCACTACTCAGGTGAGTTACCCATAGACAAATCTACAACAGAAAAGGCCTCTGAAACAACTCCAGAAGCAGCTGCTTCTGAAAATGTTGTTTCAGAAAACCCCCATCAACAAACACCTGAACCACAAAAACCCACAACACCCCCACAATCACCAATAGCCATCATTGACCCCCAACTCAACAATCAAACAACAACTTCACCACAACAACCACCAACTGAAACTGAATTTCAACCTTTACCTGAACACTCTCCAGAACCAACTCCCATGGATGTTGACATCTCTCTAGTCAATGTTCAAGACTCAACCTCCACCACACACATTGATTCTGACCAGCCTTCATCTTCAAACACACAAACACACTTTACCTTTCCAGTTCCTAACCCTGTTCAAGATTTGGAAATCAGTGATTCTGATCTTGAAATCCTTGAACAACCACCCTCAAACATCCTGGAATCTGGATATATTAATTCTGAGCTTCTCTCAATCTTGAGTCAGTTGCATAATCTTGTGGATCAACGAAGGACAATTGATCTCACAAGTGCATATGATGACTCCTGGGCATCTCTTCAGAACCGGGCAACTGAGCTAATTGAAAGCATAAGGGCTAAATGCATCAGAGTCAAGCAAGCTTCAGTCAGAAGGCTAATGGAAAATCTGAATCAGAGTCTTAGAGTAAGAAGTTCTACACTGCTCCTGGCAAATCAGCCTTTCTTCTTTGAAACGGATTACTTGACCAGAGAAGCCAGGTTGTGTAAGCTTCTGAAGAAACAGATGGCACAGCAGCAGCAAGAAGCTAGAGAAAGGGAACAAGCTCTTCTTCAGAGGCAACAACAACTTGAAGAACTGTTGAAGAAGAAGATTGAAGAAATGGAAGAGATGAAGAAACAACAACAAACCAACCCTTAGTTGCACACCCTTGTGTTTTTCTTTGTTTGTTGTCTGTTTTAAAATTTCTTAGTCCTTGCTTCTGAAACCATCTTGTCTTATTTCTCTTGCTTCTGAATGCTTACTGATTCTGACTGTTTAGCTGCTTCTGACAATTGATATACATGTTCATATATTTTGCTCTGACTTATTTAGTTCATTTTCTTTTATACTCTCTCCTGTTTGAGTTTTTCTCATATCTTTTTGTCTTTTATGCTTAAATTTATTTTAATTTTTTTTGATAATGACAAAAGGGGGAGTATATGTGACAAGTATTTAAAGGCTCTGAGCCCCATTAATGGCATTTGAAATTTTTCAAGTATTTAAAGGCTCTGAGCCCCATTAATGGCATTTGAAATTTTTGAAAACCTTCTATCATTTTTTTTACCTTATTGGTATAAGCTATGAACGAACGAAGGAGTATCAAAATTCAAGTAAAATTAATTGAACCATTCTTCTTATCTATAAATTAATTCTTTCAATGATTCAATTTTGTTTTTAAGCTCTGATAATATTATTGTGCGAAAAATGAATTTAATTAACCTGGATAGAACTTAGGGGGAGCTTACAAACCTCACCTTAAAGACTATCAGACTCAGGGGGAGTTTGAGCTTACAAACCTCAGATTCTGAGCTTACAAACCTCAGAACCCCAAAGTCAACTTGTTAATTAGATTAACAACAATTGATCAATTTTAAATACTTTTGTTTGTCATCATCAAAAAGGGGGAGATTGTTGGAACAAAATGTGTTTAACAATGAACCTTAAAGGGTTTTGATGATAACAAGGTATTAAAAATTGTAAATTGGACTAGCTAATATTTGTTCAAGTGTACAGGACCATAATTATAAAGTTACATCATCATTGGTTCTGAATGAGCAAATAAAGAGCTATGGAAACAACAAAAATTTGAAGCTTGGACGCTCCTGAAGGCATCTTGCTACTGAAGAGAAAAAGCGCTCCTGAAGAAATAGCGCTCCTGAAGTAAGCTGCTCCTGAAGAATAGTGCTTCTGAAGACAAGAGGTCCAGAAGCCACATCATCAGAAGCTGCGTCATCAGAAGCTGCAGAAGTCATATCATCAGAAGCTGCATCATCAGAAGCTGCCTCATCAGAAGCCATTTCACCAGAAGCTGAATATCAACTGGATTTGCAAAGAATCAAGAATTGAAGAATTATCAATGCAAAAGCTGTCTATTGGATTCGAAAACACAAACAAAGGATTAGTGGAGTTTTGCAACGGTCATTTCAAAGGTGTTTGAAGGCTTGTGCTTGCAATTTGGACGAAAGCGTTGACATTGTACTTTGTACGAATTGTACAACCACGTTCTCCACTACTCTGTTTTGTGTCCACGCTACAAGACAAGAAAACAGCTCCAGAATACGGTTTCGCCTGCATAGATGTTCCTTTGGATAAGGAATGGATTTCAAATTTGTTCTTCATAGGACAACAGCCAAATCAGGCAAAAGATTATTGGTGAAAGATCAAGCTTCAACAACGACTCTTTGGTGTGCTGGCAATTTCACAACGTCTCTCTCACACCTCTATATAAAGGAGTGAAGACTTAGAGAATTGGTAATGCAAGAACGCTGAACGAAAGACTCACAAGATTTTCACAAGTACCAAACCTCTGCTGAAATTGTTCTGCATTCACTTAGAATTTCTGTGTCTCAAAGTCATATCTGAGAAATTCTTAAGTCCATTGAGTCTGTATCTGATTTGTATTGTGAGCACCTCTGATTGTATATCAAGTGTTCAACCTTAAACAATTTTCTGTGTAATTTTGTTTAGTTAGGAAGTCTCTTGCAGTTGTGCTTGAGCAGGAAGTCTCTTGATTGTGTTCTTGAGCAAAGGAAGTCTCTTGCTTGTGTGCTTGAGCATTGGAAGTCTCTTGCTTGTGTGCTTGAGCATTTGTAATCAGATATTACTCATAGTGAAATCTCCTTGGAAGTGCAAGGGGGACTGGACTACTTCCGGATTGTGGAAGGAACCCTATAATTGCTTTGTGTCGTTCTTCTTCTCTCTCTCTCTGTTTTATTCCGCTGCATTTAGATTCTGATTATCACTTCAGAAGCTGTCTCACTTAGCTTCTGATCAGTGTGTTCAGTTTTTAGGAGAAACGAAGAATTTTTCAAAAACACAATTCAACCCCCCTTCTTGTGTTTTTCTCACCTTCATAACGGCCTAGGGGCCATTCCCGTAGGTGGCCTAAATTTTTTTTTTATATTAGGGGTATGTATAGAAATACTTTTTTAGGGGTATATATAGCAAAATTGGCAAAGAGGCCCCAATTATTTATCAGACTTCAGCCCAGTGGCCTTTCACCCCCAACTCAGTAACATTTCATTTCACAGCCCAACGCTGACATTTTTACACCCCCAACATTGCCCAAAACGCTAAACTTAGAATTATAACATAAAATGTAGAAGCAACACGTAAAAAGTAAAATCTCTACTCCTTTTTAAAGACTAAATTTGTTTTTATTTTGAGGATGTATTTAGGTGTTTCAAATTGAAAATAACTTGAATTTGTATTTAAGTTTCATAATATAATATGACTTTCATCATGAAAGTTTCATGCTTGGATTGTTTATGAAATCAAATTTGGTCTTGTGGGATTTTTTATAAATAGCATGTCATATTCTATTGACAAAAGATAAAAGGTTTTAATGCTTATATCGTTACGAGAAATGCTAACAAGTGTCATTTTAGTTAAGAAGTCTAAAGAAGAAAATTTATTTTGAAAATAGTGCATATAATATTGATATAGTATAAATATTGATAAGTATATATCTTTGGTCAAAAAAAATTGATATATATATCTCTTTTTTCTTTGTTATCTTTCTTACCCTTAACATTTTTTATTATATTTTCTCTTTTCACCCCTTTCCTCTCTCTTACTATTTCATTTTCTACTTCTCACGCACACTCTTTTCAATTTTTATTATTTCCTTTCTTTAATTTCAATTTTACATTTAAAATTTGAATTGTATCTTGTTTAATTTAATTTAAAACATCTCACTTTCTTTTTCTCATCTCTCTACTTATTATCTTCATAATTTCATACTCATAAGAGAATATTCAACATTTTATCAAAATTTACTATAATAACACAATATAATAATTGTGCATGATTAGTGTAATTTCAAAGAGGTTGATTTAAATTTATAACGTTGTACACCGATAAATATTTTTAAAAAATATTAGACAAATATTTGTTATTGATAAATATATACAAGACATAAAATTCGCAAAATACAGAATACAAATGTTTAACAAATTTTCACATATAAAATGTTAAATTATCTTTTTTGACAAATATAGAATGTTAAATTATTGCTGGTAATTTTGTTTTGACTTTAATTGTTGTTTTTTTTAAAGGACTTTAATAGTTGTTGGTATTTTAAAAATATCAATTTTTTTTTTCATTTTATAATATCGATTTTATATCGTTTTAATACAAAGTACAAAGGACATGTCTTTTAAGAGAGTTGAATACATTTTTGAAAGTTGAAACAAGAGTTAATAATAGGCAGAACAGAACAGAACAGAACATTAGAGAGAGAGAGAGAGAGAGAGAGGGGTATGGCGACTGAAAATGGAGGACAAAACGGAACCACCGAAACAGCAATAACAACGATGGAGATCGAAAACGGAGATACAACACAAGTACAAGAACAACCTAAGTGTTTGTTCACCAAGATGGATAATGGAAGCATAGAGAGTCATCGTTACTACTTATCTCGCAGAACTGTTCTTGAGATGCTCAAAGACAGAGGCTACTCTATCCCTTCTGATGAAATCCAGCTCTCTCTTGATGATTTCCGGCAAATTCATGGCCAATCTCCTGATGTTGATCGTCTCCGTTTTACTGCTACTCATGCCACTAACCCCTCCAAAAGGGTCTCTCTCTTTGATTAATTCACTGCTATATTATTTTTTCATATGAAAACTAGGTATCTGGCTCAAGGACCGACTAATGAGTGTTTGAGTTGTTGGGTTTTGCAGATTTTGGTGGTTTTTAGTGGGCCAGGGATAGTGAAAGTGAATGGGGTAAGAGACATAGCAGGACAGATTGTGAACAGAGAGAGTTTGACTGGTCTTATTTTGATTGTGCAAAATCAAATTACTAGTCAAGCTTTGAAAGCTGTTAATCTTCTCTCTTTCAAGGTTGAAATTTTTCAGGTTTGTTTCTCACTCTCTCACTCACTCCTCTTTTAACTCAATGTTTTTTTTTTTTATAATATTTTTTGTGGGAAAGTAATTAATTACAAAGATTTTGCATGTTGTGTTTCTGACTGGAATCTGATGGCAAATTTTTTTCTATTTTGATTAATAGATTTGATGATTGAGTCTAACCCTAAGAATGCATGCAAGTACAACTTTACTAAAAAGAGTATAATTCTGTGTGTGTTTGTTTTACTGTTTTTTTGACAGTGTGTTTGTTTTTCTGTTAGAAAATGGTAAACATGCTTTTGGATCCTCAGTATCTATAGGTGTTCCTTTCTGAACCTACATTTGCAGGGAAATCCAATCATAATACTTCTTTAAACAATCAAAAAGTTGAATTAGTTTGTTAGGCATTGTTTTGGCATGTAAGAACAAAAATGGAAATGATTACCTATTTTTTTTGAAGTTGGAAACTTTTGAAGAATGTTTGGAATTAAGGCTGTCACTTGTCAAACTCCAGAGTCTACAAAAGCTCAGAATTTACCAAATTAAACCCTAATATTAAGAAACCTATAAATGTCAAAGATACATAGATAATATAATATACCATTGACATTAACACAAAAATAATTCAACATTCTAACTACATAACAAAGCAAAGCGGCAAACCACAACATTAGCCTCTGACATAAATGGAGCAAAGACAAAACCTCAACTTGGTAAGGGGGAAACAGCATTCAATTGATGAGTCAGGAATGGATAAAAAAACTAAATGAGAGAAAAATTGAGTTCAGTGGTGGAAGCTTGCCTTGTGCTGCATGAAACCTCGCAAGTATACTTTGGTCTAATTGATTCTACCAAAAACCGAGTCTGTGCGCGAGCGAATCTGAATCTGCTTCCTAGTGTAAACTTGAGTTTAGGAGTTAACTCGCAAGTTAGACAACCATGCTTGGAATGTTTGAATAACAGCTTAGAGATATTTGGATAGTTCTCTTTAGTAATTGGTTAGTAGGAAAAACAACCATTACATTAGAAAAAAGTATACAATCTTTACCATTTGAAAATCCCACCTTGTAAGAGAAAAGTCATGTACTTGACCTGTTTAAGGTAATCTGAAACAGACATGATAAAGTGCAGGTATTTATTTGAAGGAAAAAAAACAGAACGAATATGTAGAAAATATAGGTATTCAAATGTCAAACTTATTAAAAGTAATATAGAAATAAATAGGTTTAAATAGGATGCAAATGAAAACAAACCAAATTAATATCCAAATACTCTGTTTGATTAACCAATGCTGATTTTTCCTGTGCACACCAGTCAACCATGTCTGTTGTATTTAAATCCTTATAAAATCCAAGTTGCTGAAAATGTCATTGTTCCTATCTCTTTTTATCGAAACTGCACATGAGATTTTCAAATGTGTGGGCTGGATTTCAGAAGGCTTGCAAAGGGGACAAAATGTGGTTAAAACTTATAACACTAAGCCATAGTCTCTAATCCCACATTCATCTGCTTTGATTTCTCCCAGCGACCAGCCCTTTAGCATAAGCCATCTTACGACTGATATTTTCCATCTTGTGCTGCACTTCTATTGATGCGACCCTTTCTTCTGTTTTGGACTGCTACCTCTGTGAACTCACCACATCTTATTTTCTTAGTTATTCAATGCACATAAGCACAAATTAGTTTTATGAATTTTGTAAGATTATGATTTACAATCCTTGATCCTATCTAGGATCTCGATTTTAACTACTCTGTACCAGATAACTTAAATTATGCGTATTCTATTCTAGTGAATCATTAAATAAGAAAGAGAACCTCATTTTAAAAAATGGTGCTTCGTTCTAGAGTGTGCTGAGATTGCTACTGATCGATCCTTGAATACACCAGTCATTCTTTAATGTTGAATCTGGAAAAGAAGTTATTAAAGAAGAAAACTTACATGCAAATTTCAATAAGGATATCGTCAAGTTTGAGATGTTTACAAGTTGGGAGTAACTACAACGTCTCATTCTGAATGGCTTGACTTTGTATCCGGACTCCAGTGTGTTTTGATTCTGGTCTGTTGAGTACTTTTGAAATAATGATCCCTACAGCATCCCTACTCACTTGATAATTTGATAATCCTACATTAATATTTAGATATCTGTCTTTTATATTTTCCCCAACAAGAAACTTGTTGACTCTTTTTCGTATCTGTGCTGTGAAAAATATCAGTTTCATGTACAAAAACTCATTGAAATCTTACTTTTCAGATCACAGACTTGCTTGTTAATGCTACAAAGCATGTATTGAAGCCAAAGCATCAGGTGTTGACTGATAAGCAGAAAAAGAATCTCCTGAAGAAGTATGATATACAAGAAAAGCAGGTCAGTCGATATAACTTGGGAAGAGCCGATCTCAGGCCTGAACGAAATATTTTGTTTGTTTTGCTGTTTATACTCTGGGAAATGGATTACACTATCACATGAGTTATTAAGTTTTCTAAGGTGCACTTGTGACGAAGTCCTTAAGATTGTTTGTTTAAGGTTTTGAGTCTTGGTCAACTGTTATTTATGGACGCCATTGATAATTCAACATGATTTGGATATCTGAAATGGTGTCAAGTGAAAAAATGCAAGTATTACACATGAAAAGTTGACAATTACAATTTTGTGCTATAAACCTGTTGAGATCCCACATTGATTAGTGATACAACCAAATAACTTTTTTCAATGTTTGAGTTAAATTTTGGGATTGAGTTAGCCAAGTCAAAATTATAAGACCGTTTCAGTTTTGCAACTACTGAATTAGATCTCACAGTAGCAGTATGAAATATAGATATTTTGTATTTATTCTCTTTCTATGCATGTAAGGCATCATGCATCATGTTATAATTTTCTTGTATTTCATGAATCTTAAATTTCAGCACTTTTGTTCCTATTCCTTCCAATACTACCATTCTTATATTAAGTCTTGTTATTTGCAGCTTCCCCGAATGCTACAAACAGATGCAATTGCTCGATATTATGGACTTCAGAGGGGGCAGGTAGTTAAAGTTACCTACACCGGTGAAATCACCCAGATGCATGTTACCTATCGATGCGTTTGGTGATATTTCATTGGTCTCAGTTTCTCTTTCAATTTGGTGGTTGAATTCTCGCAGAATTCAGATGTTGTATCATGTAGTGATTTATGGCTGTAGAATTGTAACTTATAAGTCCTAGGTGTACCTTTCCTAATGTTTTGAACTTGCTAAGTTTGGTCTTTTGGATTTCTCTCTTGAACTCTTGAAGAACTAATCTAATCTGAATTTTAAAAAATCTGTGTACAAACATGTTTTTCCTCAAGAAAAAAACTAGTGTTTACTCCACAACTTGCGGAATAGCTGCAAAATAAATCTCCTCACGCGTGGATATAGTACGTTTCCAATTTACCACAAAAATTTATATAGACAGACATGCCCTCTCCCAGCCATGTGCTTTTCTAATATACAAGATTAAAATTTAATATGTAAGATTAAATTTTAAACAATGTTCTTATAAAATATTCACAGAGTCAATAAATCACAACCAATTATAGTAGAGTAAACAATTTTACGGTTGTGATCGATGTGTAGTGTAAAAATTCTTTCAACAATGATACTTGTACGCACTATTTTTAAACTTATTCAACATTTTATTTTCTCTATCTCTCTTTTTTGTTAACATCAACAACCTATCGTATCACTATATATTTCTCTCTCAAGGTGTATACACCTCTATGTGTCTATTAAAGATTTTCCAAAATCTTTACATTGAAAGTTTAAATATGTTCTGATAAAATTAATTTAAAATACATGTTAGAGTAAGGTCTGCAGATTAAAAATATATTTTTAGTAAAAAATATATATTCAGATATTGTTTTAAAGATTTTTAAGGAAAGCAGAAGTTTTTATTTTTATTTTTACTTCTACTTTGTTAGTACATGATTTTTTTTGTTACATCCCTCAAACTCAATATTTAAAATACTTTTTTACCGTAAATGTATTTGAACTAAATTTGTGCAAATGTACTTAAACTAAGTTCGTATTGAAGTGTTTGTATTGATTTTTTTTTTATAATTGTACTTAAACTTAGTTTGTATAAAAGTGTTTGCTTTGAATTTTTTTAATCGGTGTTAACATAGTTGAATTGAGTTTGCATAAATGCACTTAAAATGAGTTTGAGTAAGATCTAAAAATTTAGAATGTGAATGTGGAACATGTTTGAGTTGTACTTGAATTGAGTGTGTGTTTACATAGTTGAACTGAGTTTGCACTTCAACTAAGTTTGAGTAAGATCTAAAAACTAAGAATGTACATGTGGCACATAAATTTAGTTGTACTTGAATTGAGTTTGTGTTAACAGGTTGAATTGAGTTTACATATGTACTTGAACTGACTTTGAGTGAGATCTACAAACTAACTTAGTTGAGTTAAAGCAAATGTACTTGAACTGAGTTTAAAGTAAATGTACTTGAACTGAGTTGGAGTATGATCTAGAACTAAGAAAGTACATTTGGCACATGAGTTGAGTTTATCTAAACAAACTTGAACTTTAGTTGAGTTTGCATAAGATCTAAAAACTTTAAACCTACATGACAAACTTGAACTTTAGTTGAGTTTGCATAAGATCTAAAAACTTCAAACCTACATGTGGGGCGAAAATTGATTTTGCATTAACGAACTAGAACTGAGTTTACGTATATTTAGATTGAGTTCACGGTTTCTTTTAGTGTGTGTTTGGTTCAGCTTTGAATATAATTGATTCTGACAGAATTGATTCTGATAGAATTGATTCTGACAGAATTGATTCTGAGAGAATTGATTTATGTTTGGATACAATTATGTAGAATTGATTAAACAAACTGAATGTTGTTTGGATGATTTTGATCAAAATTGCTTTTGAATGTATAATTACTAAAATAGACATAGCTAAAGGAGAATTGATAAATAATGAGAATTGATAAAGGGCTATAAAGGAAAATAATAGGTTGTAATAATAAAATATACAATTTACTGTTTATAATTGATTCTAGAAAGCTAGAAGCTAGAATTTGTAGCTTCATGGATAATTGCTTTTGGAGGATAAAAACAATTTTGAAAAGCCAAACCAAACATGTTGGAATTTTGTAGAATTGCTTTTGTCACCGTAGAGAATTGCTTTTGGCTTTGAAAAAGCCAATCCAAACAGGCTCTTAATTTGGACCAGCTAGAGTTTGGGTCCAACTTAGACCAGTTGAATACAGACCATAGATGTTGTAAAAATTTTAACGGACGTTTAGGATTGAAATTTTGGAACCTGCTGTCTAAGTTGGGGGATTCCACGGCTTATGTAAGCCTAATTGCATTGGATTATCTTTGTCTGTTTGTGAAACAACTTATATGGAATACTTTCAGATTATTGTAGGATTTCTCTGTGTACTCATTCTTAATCAAAGACAACAAGATCGAACTTTCAACCTCTCACCCTTTCATCTTCACAAACTCTATAATTTTTATTTTTTAATTAACTTGGTGCTACTTGGTCACAGTGAAGACCATAAATAATTGATTTCTATGTAATTGACCCAACAATTTGCCAAACTATTTAAACTGAAAATATCAACAATTAATTTCAATCATAGGATTAAAGATAAAGGATATTCAATTGAGTTTTGTTGTACTACTTATGGTATCTTGAAATCAAAAACGATTGTTTCTTTGTTACTAATCTTTATTTTATATATGGGTTTCAACAACAAGAAAATAGACCCTTTTAAGAAGATGAAACCAGGTGGTCGGAAAAAGGAGAGCAAACGGTGGTAAACAATTCAAAATTTACAGATTTAAAATTAAATTAACAGGTTTTGTAGAGGAGAAAGAGAGGATAATCATGGTGATAGTGACACGGCCATATGAGATGGAAAATGCGGTGGTGGATGCTGTCAATGAACCGGAGGTGGTGGTGGTTTGAAGGGAAAGAGGAAGAAGAGAAAAATGAAAAGGAAGAAAAAGGAGCGCGTGTATGTATGTTCTATGTGCAGAGAGAGAAAGAGGAGTATAGGTTCAGCTACCAATCAGAAAAAAGAAGGGTTTAGATTTGGGAAAAGGGGACCTACCGTGTATTTTTATAATAGGGTGTATGGTATGGGGTAAACTGAACACAACCTGCAATATTAGGTCATTTAACTGGTCTAAGTTGGACCAAAACATACACTGGTCCAAACTAAAGGGACCCTGAGTTAACATGCTATTTTAAGACATGAAAGAAAAAAAAAACACACACACAATCATTCAAGAGGAAATGCTAATAGAATATATTGAGCTAGTGGTAAGAGATGAGGTAAGACATGAAAGAAAAAAAAAACACACACACAATCATTCAACCTTTAATCAAATTTTTTTCCACATTTAGACACGAGGTAAGAGATAGTGGTGAAAAGAAATTGGAAAATGAAAAAAAAATTCATAAATAAATGTTAGCTTAAAATGATTCAAAATAATATTTTAAATTTTGAAGGAAAAAAAAAACTATATTGAAAAATCAAAATTGAATCATTCTAAGGGACATCAATAAAAATACATGTTGTGATTCAAAAACCAGCACGATCCAGTTTTTAACCAGAACAAAAAAGTTCAATAGAAGCTCTGCATTTTTAACTCAATTTCTCTCCCACAATCACCGCAATACACAGGTAAATTTAATCCTTGCAGCAAGTTATTCAATATCAAGCGCTTCCATCCCACGTCCTCGTTAGCTTAACTCAGTTGGCATGAACAATGCATAAAATATGCAAGGTCCGGGGTTCAAACCCCGGCCACCACCCAAAAAAATAATATAGCGCTTCCATCCCACAACACAGCCATGCAGCATTCGTATTTTCCTCCTTATTTCAAGTGTAAGGGCTTTACAACCTCCCAATTGTAACTGAAGTAAACATTATCTGCCTGCAGCACTTGAATTTTCCAGCTAAATTCAATGCAAGCCAGCCTTCCAATTGTTGCGGAAGTAAACAATATTAGCATATGAAATTTGGTGATTGTTCAATAAGCCCTTCAAATTCCACAACCAATCGGGTCGTAACTCCCGATAGGCATTTTTCTGAAAATGTGAGCAATTTGAGGGGCCCATTGAGCAATCATTATGGAATTTTATGCTTATGCTTTTTAATGTTTTGGGAAAAGATCCAGAAAAACATTAAAAAAAACAGATTCAGGAGGCAGAAAATTACTCATTGATGACAAAAAAACCATTACTCTGAAGGAAGACCCACATGACTTATAAACTACAAAAATTATATGAACAGATAATTTTAGTTTAATGGCTATTATTAAATAGTATTATTTCTCATAATAAACAAGCATTCTCACATTTGTTTTTTTACAAACGGGAAAAATAAAGTATTTTCACTTATGTATGTGCGGTAAAAACTCTCCTAACAAATAAAAAAATATTAAAAATTGTAGTTATCAAATAAGGATCATTTCCTGTTGACATCAAAATGTTTACCGATGAAAGTAAAATAAGCAAAGACCAATTATCCAAGCATGTATAGATTCAATTCTTTCGGGCCAATGCTGCAGCAATGACACCAACTAAAAGCCCTGCAGCTGTTGCAGTGATGCCAATTCCTATTACACCATCTGCATGAGCACACAAGCCATTAGTTAATGTTAATGCGATTTGAGATTAAGAAAGAAGTAACTTACCCTTTGCAATTCGTTCTTCGACTGTTTTCTTAAGGGACAATGCCTGCCTCCAATCAGGTGCAATCTGCAAGGATAGGTCACCTCAAAATTTAGAGATAAAAGAAAAGTTGACACTGAACCGTTCATGTTAGACAAAGGACTTATAGTATACTTTAGATTTCACTCGTGTTAATGTAAGACTCTTCAAGTTATCAATAATCAAGAAAGTGTCAAGTCATCAATACAATAAGATATTCACAAATATCAGCATAAGGTCATTAGTAGTGGATCAAAATAAAATCAATGGGCAAATAGCACAATTATATAGTCCCACTCACATACAAACAGTAATAAGAAAAAACCGGCTCTCTAATATGGTGAACATTTTCATATAATAAAACAAAAACAAAAATCCTAGTGTTATCAGCTTTCCCATATGTAATAACAGGCATGGACACCGAAGAATCATTGTGTTCTATAGGAAATGTGGAGAATCAGGCATGTCCTTGACAGATCTACTTCTAAAACAAAATACTTAATTCAACTCTGTATTTCATACTGATAGTCATTTTCAGATAAAATCCACATGTATCCTCCTGCTTTCGTAAACAATCACGTTCCATACCGACCAATCAACGATATAAAACCGTTTCTGAAGGAATTTGTTATCCACAAAGGATTGTCCAATAAACCTCTCACTAAGAAGTATGTCTGTACACATTCTACCTACTCGCAGACCTAGCATGTTTCTACTAAGCCAATCCAGCTGGGTTTATTAAAAGTCCTTTTGTGACTGCTAATAACAAAGGAAAGGGTTCCTAACTGATAGCATCTTGAATAACAAGGAAAGAGATCTCAAATTATAGGAAACAACACAATTCTAATTACACTCTCTGATATTACTGCCCAACGCCCAACAAAAGCATCCACATCACATAGACAATGTATCAACTGAATGAAAATAAATGAACTAATTGTTGAAAAAACAGGTGATAGAAATTTCCAGTCTAGAGTCAACACAGTGGATATTGGATACTTCACAAGGATTACATTCCCAAAGAGAAAATCAAAACAAAGCTTTTGTGTAACAATATGAACATACACTGGGCATCATATGAAGTGATGATCTGACACCAGAAAAGGCAAGAAAAATATAGTTTCAAGCTTCTATCTATCTATAAGTGAGAAAGACAGACCTCCAAACATTGCTCCAGAAGCTGCCGACTCCTAGGATAATCAGTAGCCCTGTAGTACCCAACAGCAAGAAGATAAAGCTTCTCTCTTTGATGTAAAGGACTTCTATCATTGCCCAAAGAAGCTGCGAATCATAATAATTATGGATGTACAAGGTCAGCCATGCATATAAAGGGCATAATACTTCAACATCAATCATATCTCTTTAGGGTTGTATAAAAAAACACATAGCACGAAAGGAGGGACTGCAGTGGCCCTAAGGCGAGGAAGTTGTCTAAATTCACGCCAAAAGCATCTCAGGCTGATCTTTTCTAAAAAGTAATTAAAAATGAAGCTTTGTAACAGAAGAAGTCTGCTTTGCATCGTTGGAGGAAGTTTAGATCATGGAACACATTTTCCGTTAGATTTTCCTCTCAAGCTGGTCCAATTATAATGGTGCCCTTCACACGCTAATTTAGTAAATCCACCGTCCTACTCCTACATTAAAGTTTGTGTGATAATGAAAGAAAAAGACACAATGACCCCAGAGCCACTTCGGTGGCGTTTTGAAGGTCCATTATTTTAGTTGTATTGCATATGTGTTACTCTTGATGCAGTTGGAATTATTCATTCAGGCTGGAAGAATAATCAAACAACTAGCAATGAAGACATTGGATATTTTATTTTCCAAGAGAAGTTACATTAATTTGAGCACAACAGGCTGATAAATCAGAGTTAGCAGCTATATGTGACAGAAGGAAAATGATTAAGACTATTATACCGAGTATGCAATATAGCGTTGAAATGCCAAGAAATCACAAGACGTAGAATAGACGGGAAATCCAATGAACATATGAATATGATTAAGCTCAATCAATGAAAAACATAAATGCTAAATAAATATACTTTATACCAATGAACCTATACAGAATAATAATCAGAATATAAGAAAAAATATTCGGTAAGTAATTATACTTTCGAGCATGGCAATCCCACGGTGAATATCTTCTTGTTGCCTTGAATGAACAAGTGCCCATGACAACCTCATTATGCTCTCATTCTTACGCTCATCAGAGTCACCATTAGAAGCCTCTGCAACTTCTCTTTCACAGCCCTTCAAAACAATGCAATGAAAAATATGTAAGACTACCAAACAGTGTATTTGCAATTCACAAAGCTACCATTCCAGCAATAATCCCAGATAAAATTTTCAATCTGGTTATGAAAGGTTCCCTAAACTCAAACAAATCAAAATTGAGGGCGCAAAATATGGATCAAACAAATCAAATAAATTACTCGATAAAGAAAACAAAAGCATCGCAATGTTTTTATGTATTCGCAGTTATCGTAATGATTCAAAAAAGCTATTAATTTCCGGCACAATTGAAATTCTGAGTGCAAAACTATACAGAAAGAAAGAAATAACATGAATTGAGAGGGATGAGAGAAAGAAGAGGAAGTTACAGAGATGACATCACGGTCGCACCAAGGGATCTGATCGCCGCCGGTAAAGAAGTTTCCGAGGGATTCAAAGAAGCTTCCGATTTTAGCCTCCATCGACGACGGTTAACTATCACCCTGCAACTCAACGGAAAGTTACCTGTATTTCTTGTTTTTTTGTAAGATTGAGTTTTTTTTGTTGTGTGTTTTGGATATTCACACCATTTCTAATTTCTATACTTTTCTTTTTAGTTGTTAAAAAAGAATTAAAAAGCTACAAAGTAGTAGTTTTTTTTTTATAGTAATTTTATTTTTCTTTTTGATCTAAAGTAAACAAATTCATAAAATATTGTGTTAAATGTATTAACAATCTAATTTTAAAATTTCTTTTAATTTTCAATTTTCTATAACTATTGATACATAAGAATGATTCTTTTTTTTTTTTTTAACTTTGTATTTGTTCTAATGACCGATTAATCTAAAGATCAATTTAAATTTTCTTATGGACAGACTCAACACAAAAATTGTTAATACATGTGGAAATTGAATATGAAACATAGAGAAGAACACAATCTAAGTTTTTTTTGACATCCACAGTCTAAGTTTTAAACCTATACCATCAAACTAGTGTATTTTCAAAAATAAAATTTAAATTTCCTTATAAAATGATCTTATATAAGTTTAAAAAAATCATTAAAATCCAACAAATTCTCTTTCATAAACTCAAATGGACCTGTATGATCAACTCCATCAATCAATCTAATTGATGGGTTCCAATAAGAACTTGCATCAAAAGAATATAACTGATCAAGCATAGTGTCCACTTCATCACTAACTCTAGGCAAATTATAACACCAACCAACAATAACTTCTTGAGGTTTCTTCAGAATCCATTTGACTTGTTCATAGAATGTTGGGAGGTTGAACCAATGAAGAGCTTGAGCAATCGTCACGAGGTTTACGGTTCCTTGAAGTTCCACCTTTTGTTCAAGATTGGTCAATGACATTGTTGAAGGAGTGTGTTGGCATTCCACATTAGGGAGCTTGGTTGCAGATTCAAGTTGTTTCTCACTAACATCTGTTGCTATCACATTCTTGTACAATGCAGCCAACTGAAATTACAATAATTGATTATAGTAAGAGGGGGAAAATTATGAGATTACAAACTACTCAATCCAATTTCGATTTTTAGCAATGTTGCTTATTTCTTACAGATTAGCAAAATTACTTAAAAACACAATAGTAAACAAAATTAGTTAATTGCTAGGAATTTTTTAAGTGGAATAATGAAGAAAATACTAGCAATTTTATTTCTCAAAACTATCATTCATTTTTGTTCTCTCAAAATTTAGGTTTGGTTTAATTCGGCCTTAAAAACAGTTTGTAAGGTGAGGATTATCCTCACTTATAAACTCATATTCATGTCACATCTCTTCCAATATACGACTCTTAGCATGTTCAAGCATATCAAATGTTCATGTAACACTTTATCATCTGAACCATACTCCAATGAGAGAGAGAGAGACTCACAGATTTGGCAGCTTGGCCGCGTCCAGTGGCGACATCCCAAGCGAAGCTGTGATAGGAAGTTTTTGAAGCTGTGAAATGGAAGAGCAGTGGTGGATAATTTGGCCTTGCTTCTGCATATTGCATTGCCTGATTCACAAAAAGCTTTGCCATATATATGATCTTGGTGCAAATCAACTGAACTTGGTGTATATATTTTTCTTTAGATGAACTCAGCAGTGGTATTGGACCATTGGTATCACCACGGATGGAATAGTTTCGGTCACAGGTCAACTTTTCTTTCTATCAACTCCCTGTGGCTTACTTCAATATAATTCATTTTAATAATTAAAGAGATACAATTTAGTCCCTGTAGTATAAATTCTTAAATAATTGTATTTTCTTCCTAAAAAACACATGAAACTCACATCCATTGACACTGAGACATCTTTAAACTTGCTTATTATATCAGCTCAAATTTATTATATTTGGCTTCTGCATTCCTCTCCATATAATCTAACAAATTCAACAACTTTCAGATTGAAGTGTATGTTGCATATAACCTCCTCCATCATGTGAGTATTTTATATGTTGCAAAACTCTGTCAAATCAAAACCAACAACATTGGAATTGAAATCTCACAGAGCATTTTATATCCCAAGGTCTTTTCTTTCTTCTATAAAACAAACATTTATCAAGTGATCAACTAATCATGTATTCATAAGAAAGCGATATTAAGTTTCTTTCAAAGTGAAATCCATATAGTCTAACAAGACTGAAATGATGTAGGTGCTTCATCGATGGTTCATTTGTTTGAAGAAGAAAATACAATTTAAGGATTTAAAACTAACAATCATGAGATTTTATTTCTAACAAGCGAATAACATGAGCAACTGAGCAATGCAGCATAAGAACTTCTTCCTTGTTCATTTTGGAGGTTGAGTCGGACAGAATAATCTTGCACCTTTCTTTTATTTTGATGTTGCACCTTCAAAGTTAGAACTAGCTAGAAAGAAAGTAACCATTTCCACATATTCAGACATTTCCAACTCTTCCAATTCTCAGATAAACTGGAAACTTGGCAGTTTTGTGGCCATCTTCACCCCAAGTAAGCTTAAATTTTTCAACTACATCCTCTCCAAGAAGCTCCACACCCTTCTCCTTTGCTGTCTGATACGCTGACCATGATTTTATAAAAGTTAACAAACCATCAGAACTCATCAATGTCTCTGTCACAAACTGAAATGGTCATGTATGATCAACTCCATCCACCGCCTCAAATGGAAAATCAACGCTTCTGTAACTGTCCTCAACTAATTTACACGCTGAATCCCAATAAGATTTTGAATCAATAAAATATAATTGATCAACGACAGTGTCTACTTCATCACTAATTCTTGGCAAAGAGTAACACCAAGCAGCAATGACTCCATGAGGTTTTTTGAGTACCCATTTGACTTGTTCATAGAAATTTGGGAGGTCAAACCAATGAAGGCCTTGAGCAATGGTCACAAGGTTTATGGTTCCTTGTGGTGCTACAATTTGTTCAACCTCGGGAATGGACATTGTTGAAGGGGTGTGTTTGTATTGCACATTAGGGAGTTTGGTTGCAAATTCAAGTTGTTGTTCACTCACATCTGTGGCAATGACATTTTTGTACAATGTAGCTAACTGAAATCATGAATTAAGCGTGTTAGAGTAAAAGGAAGGGTTAGACTGTTAGTGCCTTAAGGGCATTTGTTAAGGAAATCAAAAGTAGTAGGTTTACATTAGATTCAACAATACTTAACTTTTAAAAAGTTAAATTCATCACTTTTCACCATTTTCTAGTATAATATTTCTATATTCATCCTCTTAACAAATGCTCTAATGACACTCTTTAACATTCCCCTTATATTTTGCGATTAAGAAAGAATTGTATTGTGTGTGTGGAATTTGACAACTTAAGAAGTAACACTTATTTATCATTCTTTCTTCGGCATTCATTGGTAAAATCATATGGGTCCCACAGTTTTATGTGGGACCGATTTTCAAAATTGTTGGACCATATTTTATCCAATAAAAGAGTAAGTGTTGAAAAGAAAGTATTAAATGATTGTTCCTAATATTTTTCTAAGAAACATTCTTTATAACTAAGAAGAAGCTAGCTAGCATGCAGATGCAAATTCAATGTCAGTGTGCATTACCTACAAAATTCAAGGTTCATTTAGAACCGAGAGAAGGTATGATAGAGTTTATAAAATTCTTACCTTATAAGTCAGTTTTATGAAACCATAACATGATATTGAAGGCACCAATTTATATCAACGCACCAAACATAAGAGTACGAGACGTGAGAGGGTGTAATGGAAAAAAAATTAAGTCCCGCATTAGGGTTTATAAAACCAAACAACTAGCTCAATTCTCTTAATGCTTTAATGCACATATGTTAGAGAGGAGAAATAAATTATGAATAAAAACTAAAATAATGAAGTAACGATAAGAGACATGTTATTTAGACATACAAAAGTCGGACAACATATCTGACAACACCTATAAAATATAACTGAATGTGTGTAATGTCGAAAAGGAGAGAAAAAACTATATAAAAGTTCGAAAATGTTGTGTGTGTACATATGTTGTTGGTTGATGTTGGATTTTGTGTCCGAGAAAATTTTTGTTACTCTAGTAATGGAGGAGTCATTTTTAATTTCTCAAAATTATTCAATGATAAGATTAAAAAAAAAAAATTGTTTTGAGAATATAAGGTACAGTAAGATTTTAGGAAGAGATAAAAAGGAGTGGGAGAAAAGAGAGAACTTACAGATTTGGCGGCTTGGCCACTTCCGGTAGCAACATCCCAAACAAGGTTGTGAGAGGGAGTTTTAGAAGCTATGAATCGGAAGAGTTGTGGTGGATAACTTGGCCTTGCATCTGCATATTCCTTTCCCTGATTCACAAAAAACTTTGTCATATATATATATATATGATCTTCCTTTTATCAAATTTCTATATACTATAGCCAAATCCAAATTTCGAAGTGCAAATCAACTGAACTTGGTGTATATACCGTATCACCACGGATGGAATAAGTTTTGGTCACAGGTCAACTTTTCTTTCTATCAACTCCCTCTGTCTTACTTCAATATAATTCATTTTAATAACTGAAAAAAAAATACAATTTAATCCCTATAGTCTAAATTCTTAATTAAAAGTATTTTCTTCCTTTTTTTTTTTGGTCGAAATGTATTTTGAGATTGAGACATCTTTAAACCAGCCCATTATATCATCTCAAATTTATTATTTTTGGTTTCTGTATTCCTCTCCATATAATCTAATAAAATCAACTACTTTGAGAATGAAATCTATGTTGCATATAACCTCTTCCAACATGTGAGCATTTTCTATGTAACAGAACTGTGTCAAATCAAAACCAACAACATTGAATTGAAATCCCACGGAGCTTTTTACATCCTTAGGTCTTTTCTTCTATGAAACAAATACTCCATCAAGTGATCAACTCATCATGTATTCATAAGAAAGTGATATCAAGTTTCTTTCAAATCAAAATCAATATAGTCTAACAAGACTGAAATGATGTAGGGACTAATTTGTTTGCGAAAATACAATTTATATCAGCAGACAATCATGAGATTTTATTTCTAACAAGTGAATAAACATGAGCAACTGAGCAATGCAGCATAAGAACTTCTTGCTTGTTCATTTTGGAGGTTGAGCCGGACGAATTTGCATCTTGCTTTTATTTTGATGTTGCACCTTCAAAGTAAGAACTAGCTAGAAAGTAACCATTTCCACATGTTCAGACATTTCCCACTCTTCCAATTCTCAGATATACTGGAAACTTGGCAGTTTTGTGGCCACCTTCACCCCAAGCAAGCTTAAATTTTTCAACTATATCATCCCCAAGAAGCTCCACACCTTTCTCTTTTGCTGTTTGATAAGCTGACCATGATTTTATATAAGTTAACAAACCATCAAAACTCATCAATGTTTCTGTCACAAACTCAAATGGTCCTGTATGATCAACTCCATCCACTGCCTCAAATGGAAAATCAATGCTTCTATAGTTTTTCTCAATCAATTTACGCGCCGAATCCCAGTAAGGTTGCGAATCAGTATAATAGAATTGATCAAAGACAGCGTCTATTTCATCACTAATTCTTGGCAAAAAGTAACACCAAGCAGCAATGACTCCATGAGGTTTTTTGAGTGCCCATTTGACTTGTTCATAGATAGTTGGGAGGTCAAACCAATGAAGGCCTTGAGCAATGGTCACAAGGTCTATGGTTCCTTGTGGTGTTACAATTTGTTCAACCTCGGGAATGGACATTGTTGAGGGGGTGTGTTTGTATTGCACATTAGGGAGCTTGGTTGCAAATTCAAGTTGTTGTTCACTCACATCTGTGGCAATGACATTATTGTACAATGCAGCTAACTGAAATCATGAATTAAGTTTGTTAGAGTAAAAAAATTTGCAATTAAGAAAGACTTGTATTACTTGTGTGTGTGTGGAATTTGACAACTTAAGAAGTCACTTATTTATCACTCTTTTTCCCGCATTCATGGGTGAAATCATACGGGTTCCATTACTTTATGTGGGACCGATTTTCAAAATTGTAGGACCACATTTAATCCAATAAAAGAGTACGTGTTAAAAAAGGTGTTAAATGATTGTTCTTGATATTTTTCTAAGAAACATTCCTTCGTAACTAAGAAGAAGCTAGCTAGCATGCAGATGCAAATTCGGTGTTGTATGCATTACCTATATCCGACAAAATTCAAGGCTCACTTAGATCAGGGCGAAGGTATGATAGATTTGATAAAATGTTCTTACCTTATAAGTCCGTTTTATGAAACCATAACACAATATTAAAGTCTATTCATTCAGTCATTTACCAGTTTATGTTAGCGTACCAAGCATAATAGTACAAGATGTTATTGAAAAAAATTAAGTTCCACGTCAGGGCTTATAAAACCAAACAACTAGCTCAATTCTCCTAACCATTTAAAACACATATATGTTAGAGAGGAGAAATAAATTATGAATAAAAACTAAAACAATGAAATAACCATAAAAGACATGTTATTTAGACATACAAAAGTCGGATAACATATCTGACACCGTATAAAATATAACTTGAATGTGTGTAATGTCAAAAAGGAGAGAAAAAACAATATAAAAGTCAGAGAAAACTGTGTGCACATATGTTGTTGGATTTTGTGACCGGAGAAACATCATTGTGACTCTAATAATGGAGGAGTCATATTTAATTTGGCTTCCCCCCCTATGTTTCAAAACGTTGTGATTTTGTCATGTACTGTTTAGGCTGTGTTGTTCTGTCTTATACCGTGTACTTACTTGCGGATCAAACGCATCCTATAATCTTACGAGTGAGGATAAGAAGATATGCATTTCACGTGGGAAAGTTGAAAACTTTCCCACCATAGACCACATGTGATTTTTTTTTTTTTGAAAGAAGACCACATGTGATTATAGGTTAGATCTTGAGGTTGTATTTAAATTTATCATATATCTTCCACACCACAACACTTCTCCTTCTTCTTCTTCTTCCTCTTCACTATCCCTCCTTGTTTCCCACCACCATCAACATTATCACAATAACATTTACCAATGACTTCCAATATGGTTGTCCTAAGTTAGATAGAAACAAAAAATAAATAAATGTAAAGATAAATCATTATCAACTCAGATATCCAAAAAAAAAATTTAATATAAGAAAAATACAAGAACCCAATAATCTAAAAAAAAAAAAAACAAGAATCCATGAAGACAAAAATCATGATTTTCTGGAAATTAAAGCAACATGAGTGTAATAATGTGTTGATAAAAATGTGGTTAAAATAACTATTCCCGTATAAATATGCAATTAAAAAATAAGGGGAAAAATAATCCATTCCCATGATTTTGGTCAATATAATGCCTAGATTTTTTAATTGATTGTTTTTTTTATAATAGACAAAGTTGGTGATTTTTTCATTTAAAAAAAAAAAGTTAGTGATTTTTTTTTAGCCTGGGAATTTTTGGTCAATCATAGTTTTTGTATTATGCGTCTAATATTATTTTTTTTATTTGGATTTATGTTTACATTTACTCATTTAGTCTTGATTTTCAATTGGATTTAATGTAGGATTAACAACATTGAAAGTTACTGGAAATATTATTGTGGTGGTGTGGTGGGGATGGAGAGCAAAGGAGAGAGTGAAGAAGAAGTAGAAGTGTTATGGTGTGGGATATATATGATAAAATTAAATACAACCACAAAATCTAACCCATAATCTCAAGTGGTCCATGGTGGGAACATTTTCATCTTTCCCATGTGAAATGCCACCTTGAAAATACTCCTATAAGATATAGTAAGATAAGGAAGAGATAAAATGCAAGGGAAGAGAGCGAACTTACAGATTTGGCGGCTTGGCCACTTCCGGTAGCAACATCCCAAACAAGGTTGTGAGAGGGAGTTTTTGAAGCTATGAATTGAAAGAGTTGTGGTGGATAACTTGGCCTTGCATCTGCGTATTCCTTTCCCTGATTCACAAAAAGTTCAGCCATCTTTATAACTCTATTTGATTTCTCCAATCACAACGTTGCACTAGTATTTATAAATCACTTAAATTGTATCTTTATTCTATTATGACATATAGCATGAAATCATTGACATGACTTCACTTGCTTTTGGGTGGGGAAAACCAATTTCGATTACAATAGTTTGTATTCTCATTTTCCATGTTACATCCTGATAGGTGGCGTGAGTTCCACTACAAATTGACCAATCAAACACAGGTTCCGTATAAAATGGACCTGCAAAAATATTGGTCCATCTTGGACCACTTTTTTTCAACCATTAGATTACATCATCACACCAAACCATAGCATAGTCTATCCACACTCAATCTAACTCATTATCTCTCTCTCATTGCACACTTCTTCTGAGCTTCTTTTTTCTTCTTTCTTTCACCAATCCTTCTCTCTTAATCTCATCATCTTCACCTTCATTTATGGTTCAATTCAAAGCCAAACAAAAACTTTGAGGACCTTAGTTAATTGCCATATATATGCAAAGTTCCTTGAACATTACCGTAAAAGATCAGAAACTCAATTTTAATTGACAAGCTCCAGAAACTAGAAACTAAAATGATAAATTAATTTAAAATTAAATAAAAAACCACTTTATTGTGAAAATAAATCATAAAAATTCAGTTTAAAGTTAAACTAGCAACAATTTGGGAATCAGAGAGGACACATATGCGTTGATCGAGGGAGTGTTGAAGGTAGTAGAAATGAGATTCGAGTTTGGAGAGGGAGACATTATTCTGCTCAACGTTAAGGTTTAGCAGCAAGGTGAATTTATTGTTGTTGTTTAGTAGCAAGATTATTCTGTAAATGAACACAAGCACCACCCAAATCCAAAAACTGAATAGACAATAATAAATAAACTTGGTGCTTTCCAACAAAAAAAAAAAAAACTTGGTGCTAGTGATACTGGAGAAAGAAAGAGAAAGAGTTGAAATATTATATTTTGTGTAGATGACCATGTTAAGATTTGGTGTGATAACCTAATTTAATGGTGGGAAAAATTGGTCCAGTATGGACCAATACATCAATAGATCCATCCTATACGGCACCAAGCAAATTGCGAATGAAATTTAACAATTGACACATACTCCCTCCGATCACTATTATAAGCAAAAAAACTACTTTTTAGGTTCGTTAAATAAATGATGTATGTGGTCTATAATATAGACCACATACATCATTTATTTAACGAACTTAAAAAGTAATTTTTTTGCTTGTAATAGTGACCGGAAGTAGGTCATAAATACCAATTTAACATTCAAAAGGTTCAGTCCAGCTAGCTAGAGCATCACCACTTTTTCAGCGACAATTCTTATCCAACATGTCTATCCTATACCCCACATCGTCCTCCAACCCATCTGGCTATATTTTGATTTTTGGTGGTAGATAGACAAATAATAAATTCATTATAAACTCGTACCTATCAATGAAGGTGTTGGGGTTCCAAATTCAATCACAGCTTGGAGCCTAACAATTTTGGTTTTTTTGCCCGTTGAAATAAAACTCGTGGACGGTAATTATGTTCTACTATTTGAATTTATAAAAAAGGGTTAAATATGTTTTTGATTCCTATAAAATTGTGACCTTCTAAGTTTAGTCCTTACTTAATTTTAATAGCTTTTTTAATCTCTACAAAAAAAATTTACTTATAATTTTAGTCTCTGCTAAAATAAATTTTGTTTAATTATCCTTAAACTCTTAAATTTTTTAACGATTCTTTTTATACAAGTTTAGAACACTATGAAAGGTTCATTTACTAAAATCAATAATTTTTTAACATGAAATAAATTAAATATGAATTTTTTAAAACGACAAAAGTTTAAGATATACTCCCTCCGTCCTAAAATATAAGCAAAAAAATCCAATTTTCTTTGTATCAAAATATAAGCAAAAAACACCAACTTTTATGTTATTATTGTGTTTTTTCAAACAAATCATCTTTTCCAATATAAAATTAAATGCATGTTGCATTCAATTTGTTTCTCTTTTTATTTTCTCCATAATTTTTAACCAATGAGAATTATTTTTACATCTTTCCATGAAACTTATTCCAAGGAGAACACAAAAAATTATACTTCAAATCACTAAGTATTGGTTTTCTTAATAAGTGTGAATTAGTGTTTTTTGCTTATAAAAAAAGACGGAGGGAGTAAGTAACAAAAATATGGACGTAGAAATCAAATTTTTGCGATATTTTTTTCGGAGGACCTTTTAATAACGTTCTTAACACGCCTGTAAAAAATTGTTGAAAAACTTAAGAGTTTAAGCATAAATTAAACAAATTTGGATTGAGTAAGGACTAATATTGAGTGCAGAAATTTTTTTAAGGATTAAAAATGCTATTAAAATTAAGTAAGGACTAAACTTACAAGGTTGCAATTTTGTAGGGACCAAAAACATAATTAACCCCGTAAAAAATGAACAAGTGAAATGAAATATGATAGAACTTATTCCATTCCATCCAATCCTCAAATTATCCTTTCCATTTAATTTGGGATGTATATAATAGAATGAAGTTTCATAATTAAAATATTACTCTATTACCTTTGTATTTATATTAATATATTGTTATATCTCCCTCATCAATATGATCTTTCTCACTTTGTTTAGGCACGACATTTATAAGTTTCTTCTTCAATGAATAGAAAGCTTGCTTGTCCATCTCTGTAATCAAACCAAGAGCTAGTGTAGCTGCAGGCAAAATATACATCAAATTTAAAAAACACTTAGAAGAAAAATGACCAGAGCCATTATTTTTATGCTGGCCAATGTGTGTAAGATACTATTGTCTTAGAGCGTGGGGGTATCCTTGGGTTGGTGTGTGTTTGAGAATAGTTTATGCGGTATAAAAAATTGCATATAGTGAAATTCTCTGGTTGTCATAAAACAACGATTGTGATTTTTCGATCTTGGGGTTTCCACATTATGTTATTGTGTTCCTTTACATTTTTCTCTATCGGTTTTCCCAACAACTGATATTAAAGCATTTAGTTTGGTCTAGAGATAGGAGTTCATAGTATGTTTGATCTTCCGTATTAGTAAAGAATGGTGGTCTTGTGAAAGCGTTGCAATTACAAGGTCCGTTGTAAAGTTTGGGCTAGACAAATTTGATGGAAAAATCAATTTTGCCTTGTAGAATTGTCAAATCAAGGATCCGTTGATACAACCGGGATTACACAAGGTGTTTATTAGTACACGAGCATTGATTGACATTGATGCAAAATGTGTTGTGAGATTATGTTGATGGTTGAAGAGTTTTCTGCCAACATGAAAGTTGCATCATAAGTTTTCAATTTGTTTTCTGACATGTGGAAATTCTTGGAGCGATTTGACTTACAGTGAAGTATAATCCTTATGATGGAGTGTGACAATTCTTTTGAACTATGAGTGTATTAGAGTCGGCGGCAGGTCTTTGAGAATAATAGTCTGTGTTATAAACATTTGCATATAATGTAATTCTCTCGTTTTCATTAGACAACGATCGTGATTTTTTGTT
The DNA here is from genome assembly GCF_051527215.1 of Medicago sativa. Lineage (NCBI taxonomy): Eukaryota > Viridiplantae > Streptophyta > Magnoliopsida > Fabales > Fabaceae > Medicago > Medicago sativa. The sequence goes on along the minus strand of NC_140755.1, from coordinate 86,287,908 downwards.
GTGATTGTGTTGCTGTGTTTTCATTATGCCAATTTTTTTTTTCCAACAGATAGCAGCAAGTAGCACGTATATCAGATCAAAGCACTCAACATATTTATTTTTCACAGACCTTTTAGACAGATTCGATGGATATACTTGAATGTGTAATTATGAGTGCTCATCTTTTGAACAAAACCAAATCAACCTGCAATTCAAACTTATTTTATGATGCCGATGGTCTAACTTTCTAACAATGCACACGTGTTTTTCCTCAACGAATCATTCATTGTCACGTGACGACAATGAGTCATACAAGCTTTTGCCACGGATTGGTCCACTTGTTCTCGTTGCACTTGCATATCATCATCTCTCTCACTCGCACAAATTACACTTATTGAAAGATTTACTATAAACAAAACAAAACAAAACTCCGTCACTGTGTCTGTCTGTGTGGGAACTCAACTTCAACTGATTCATTCCTCTCTCTATCCCTTTAACCAAACATGGAAATCATTCCGATCCCCGCCGATTCCTACACACTCGGCTTCATCGGCGCCGGTAAAATGGCCGAAAGCATTGCCAAAGGCGCCGTCCGCTCCGCCGTCTTATCCCCTTCTCGCATCAAAACCGCCATCCACTCTAACCCCGCTCGCCGTACCGCCTTCGAGTCCATCGGCGTCACTGTCCTTTCCTCAAACGACGACGTATTATTATTCATTCCCTCTTTATTACAACTGTGTTGCGTTTTCCTTTTATCATTTTCTCATTCATTTTTATTTTTATTTTTATTTGTAGGTTGTTCGTGATAGTAACGTCGTCGTCTTCTCGGTTAAACCTCAATTATGTATTTCTCTGTTTCAATGTCGTTTATGAAAGTTGCGTCTTCGTTTTACTGATGAGGTTGTTGCTGCAGTGAAGGATGTTGTTTTGAAATTGAAGCCGCTTCTTACTAAGGATAAGCTTTTGGTTTCTGTTGCTGCTGGAATCAAGATGAAAGATCTTCAGGTAACCAAATTCCAATAAGCTTATGGAGTTTATAGCTTAATTTATCATTTTGGTTTGTGTGAGTGTGACATTTAATATTAGATGAGTGTGAATTTGTGAAGAAAAGGAGAATGTATTTGTGAATAAGTTAATATATTCTAAGGTTCGATTCTCCCTGGTGTCAATTTATGTGGGTTAGTTTAGCTTCTTAAAATAAAAAGTTAATATATTCTGGGGTTATTCTATGCATGCAAACAATTGTAGCAGCTAAAGTAATATAAATTGTCAATTTCAGGAAATAAATTATTTCTCAACTCATATTTCTGTTGCTGTAAAAAAAATAGTTGATGGAAAATTGCTTCTTACCCACGGCGCTTAATATTTGGAAATTAATAAAATTAAACAAAGGGTTCTTGGTTTCTAAAAGCTAAATGAGTTAATGAATCAGAGGGAGAAATACTCTATTCAACTTTAAACTCTTTTTTGGAACAGTGTAGATTGTGTGCATCACAAGTTTGTGCAAGTAGCTTTTCTCTTTGCAATCTTGCTTCCTTTTCTTTAGTTTTACAGATTTAGCTCGGTTATGTATTTTTGTTGAAAATAGTTGTTTCATAAAATGTAGGAATGGGCTGGCCACGAAAGGTTTATAAGGGTAATGCCTAACACAGCTGCTACAGTTGGCGAGGCAGCGTCAGGTATTACCAATCTCTACTACACTTTAAGAACATATTGTATTTTCTTCAGATATTTTCTGTGCAGAGAGTTGAGACCGTGTGTTGTGACTTATCTCAGATCACTTGGTTCTGTAGTTTACATTCTGAATTCTAAATTGTCAGTTATGATTCATTTTATTGCTCTATGTTCAAGAGAATTTCTTGAAAAATTTGGTGACAGCTTGAAAGTGCAGATGTAATTGTTTATTGTAATTTTATTCTTTAAACTTCTACATGCAAAAACCAAGATAATCTAATGCCCAATGTGTTCTGGAGTCTATCTCTGCATTTGGAAGTAGACTGGTGTTTAATATTTGTATCATATGCTATTCAAACAATTAATATTGTGCAGTCTTGTGCATCTATACTAGTTACTAACTTACTATGAGAGGAAGACGGTTGTCAATTATGACAACAAGGGGGTGTTTGATTCAAGTTATAGTCATATATCTGTGATTGATACTTTTGGGAATACTATTATCAGTAATATTTTTCTCTAGTATGATAGACCCAGGTACAGTTTTAAATTGTATTTAGCTATACAAACTAAAAAAATAGAAAAATGGTAGAATGTGATGAAACTGGGATGTTATAGTTGGTTAGATTTTAAAACGACTTTGATTCCCTATTGGATCGGTTTGGATTTGAACACCCCTACTTGGGCCAAACATGTGAATGTTACATTCCCAATCTCACTTTCCTAGGAATATATTTGCATGCTTGAAACAAATCCCCTCCAAGACTTTGGTTGATGGTAATAGTATGTGATAATGATTTTGGTCTTCACTTTTATGAAAGGTGGAATGTAGTCTTTGAAGTCAAAATTTATAGAAGTTTTATCATGTAGTGATGCGCAAATTACATGGGTAAATAATCTCAATTGTGAGGATAATCTTCTTTCATAAATCACAAGATCAAGAACGCCTTCTCTTATGCATTATGTAATTCTTTATATTGTGTTTTTCTAGAATACAATGGCTATTTTCAGCCTTATCCGTTTACATTGTTGACAATTACAAAATTGTGTGGATAAATTAACTTATGCCAAACCATGACAGTTATGAGCTTGGGGGGAGCTGCAACAGAAGAAGATGCAAATCTTATATCCCAATTATTTGGGTCAATTGGCAAAATATGGAAAGCTGACGATAAGTATTTTGATGCAATAACTGGCCTGAGGTACGCAAATCTCATTTTACAAAATGACAGCATAATATTTGGGTATTATGTCAAATCCACAAGAAATTTCATTTTATCTTTGATGGACAAAAATTCTGAGGTAAGAGATGCTCCATGATAGTGGTGTGATACAAGGACAGAGGAGAGAAGAAGGGGTTTGAGTCTAGTTCTGTCATACCCATACAATTCTTATTCTTAGCTATTCACATTTGAGAGAACAAAGAGAACAAAAGAAGAGTGTCTGGGACCTGAAAATGTTTTGTTGGGTGATAATTGTCTTTTTTCTCTGTTTTGGTCATGTGTCTACGTGGGAATTGGACTCAGGCCTACCTCTACCCGATTCTGTATTATTCCTGAAAACCCTCATGGTAAAACAACTTTGGTGTATTCACTAAAAAATGTTCTATTTATGTGAATTGTGCAGTGGGAGTGGTCCTGCTTATATTTATTTAGCAATAGAGGCTCTGGCTGATGGAGGAGTAGCAGCTGGTCTACCACGTGATCTTGCATTAAGTCTAGCTTCTCAGACTGTAAGTGTAGCGTAATACTATCCTTTTGACCATTTAACTGTGTTTAAAATTCGGGCGATGCTTGCTTTGGAACTATCATACTCTTACCCATTTTGTTAAAATCCCAGATTTAAAGAAATGAAAAATTTAGATGCATTGAATAAATATGTTGCAAATCAATCTTTTTTTAACATTTTGAAGAGTAAAATTATTTTGATATTCTATAGAATGATATTCCCAGTTTGCCAAGAGTAAAACTTCTTCTGGCTTATAAGTAAGTTGAAAAGGGCGAAAACTTGGTGGGAGCTTCATGCACTGGGCTGCCCTTAAAATATTTATAATGTTTTCATCAGCTTCCCTGTGCACAAGTCCATGCTCGATAAAGGTATCCAACAATGAATAAGGAATTTAATTCAAGTAGTTTCAGCTATGTTGTTGTGTTTACTGGGCAGAGTGAGCAAGCAATCTGTAAAATGAATCTAAACAAACTAGTTGGCGAGCTCGTATACCTGCTGATAGGCATATAGTAGTACTCCAATGAAGCCCAATAAATTAAAAGACAAGGTTACAGAGTAAACAAATTGCTGCTGCTTGAATATGTGGCAGCAAAAATCCCACTGCTATATCTTGTAGGGGCTAAACATCTGCATACCTCACTTATATTGGAACACTTCTGTTCCTACATATAGTTGTTCTCTTTGACTCATGTACGTGTGTTTTCCAGGTATTAGGAGCAGCATCAATGGCCACCCAAAGTGGGAAGCACCCTGGACAGCTCAAGGATGACGTCACTTCTCCTGGCGGGACAACAATTGCAGGGGTTCATGAGTTGGAAAAAGCGGGTTTTCGTGGAATACTGATGAATGCTGTTGTTGCTGCTGCTAAACGCAGCCAAGAGCTTTCCTGAATCTATAGATGAGCATCCTATGATTTCTAGGCAAAAATTCGATTTCTGTAGAATTTTATGCCTATATATAGTATGTCAAATTAGGTTCTTCTTTGAGATGAGTAAAACATGCGAGAATGTTTAGCCATAGCAACATTCTTCTTTTATGAATGTTACTAGTTATGGACGAGTTTGGCCGATTAGCACAGAATAACAGTTAGTTCCGGTAACATTATGAATTCGGATATGCCAGGGGTTGATGTTTCTGATCCTCCGAGCTTGTTTCGTTTAATTGCCAATCTTCATGTGTTTGAAAGGTCATAAAGGTTCCACATCAAACCAGATATCATACTCTGTCAAGTGTTTCGACTAGGAGGTTAGAATGGTGCACCATTAACCACAAAGTTAATTCACAATTTTGTTTAAATTTTTTCGTGTTATAGTTTGTTTATTGAGGTAAAAATATACTCCCTCCGGTCACAATTATAAGCAAAAATTCACTTTTTAGATTCATTCAATAAATGATGTATGTGGTTTATATATAGACCACATACATTATTTATTGAATGAACCTAAAAAGTCAACTTTTGCTTATAATAGTGACCGGAGGGAGTAGTTCAATTGTCAGCCTTCTATGAGAGTTTCTGAGAGAATTGTTTCTCTTACCGAAATCATTCCATACAAAACTATACATAACAGCACTACATTACCTTTTAAGGCCGGTGATTCGAGTTTATTTTTTATTTTTTTAAATTCAACTAGCTTAAAGTTCTGGGTCAAAATATTGATATAAAAAAAACTAGCTGTAAGTTCATTTTCCTAAGAATGAGCATTTATAACTTGGTGTGTTTTTGGAACTGCAATGGAACTGGATTCTGAGACACTCAAGTGCAGAATCCAAGACCTAGACGGAGTCTGGGTTTTTAAAATAATTTTCTGCTTGGCATAGCAAGAAAAGCATATAATAATAGCTTCTCTCAATCGAAAATCGATTAAATTTGCATTTGTAGATCATGTTACTTAATACTCGGACATGATTAGGATTTGGATAACTATCTTACAATAATACTAAAGTATAAACCTCTTTCAAACTAACTCTTTTTAATCGAATAGATAAGACAATTTAATTTTGATTTCATTTAAAACGTATTGCATCATAATCCATGACTTGTAAAAACATGTTAATTTGACATGACCTATTCCTAAGAGGGATTTGACTCTAGAGCGATGAAATCAATAGATGATGTTTTAATAAGCCTATGATATTATTCACCTAAAGTAAGTTGCTCACTTGAAAGAACCAGATACTTCTATTGTTATTGCATGATGTACCAATGGCATGCTGCCAGTTGGTTCACTAACCACATCTTCTCTGTGATGGTAATTGCTAATAAAGAACAACGATTTCTTGAAAATCAGATAAGATTGGAGGCTACTATTTTAACCACCATTAGCTTGGAGAGGGGTTAGGATTTATGTTGAAACTTAAATTGCATGAGGGAGGTCTATATAACAATTTCCTTTGCAATCTCAAACCCAGACATCAAACAAAATGGATAACTTTGAAGGAAATGCTATTAAACAAGTGGGATCAACATTTGGAACACAGATCATAGAATATATTGATCAAACTGAGTCTTAGTAATCCCACATTAAGGAACATTTCATTGATAACTATTATGGTTCACAGAAACATATATTTAAGCATACAAAGAAGTTGTAGTTTACTAGTCATGACGCCTTATCATTTGTCAACACCCAAGAGTGACTTCATAAGATTTGATGTAATGGATAAGAAAACATGGTAATTCTGAAAATGAAAAACCTCAGCATCAGTTATTAATAGATTTCTCCCAGCACTCTCTAGATGCAACAGAAGAGTGACATTTTTTACGACATAGAGATTAACCAACAATGATTTACCAATATCCTTTCCTCTTATACATGGGCAAATAATGACTAGTGAGTTTGAGTATTTATACTTTTGTTTCAGGGAATCACAGAGAGCAAAGGAATAAAAGGAATTAAACCAATGTAATAAACTTAATGGAAATCTATAATATCAGTAGTAAACTACAAGTGGAGCGAGCACATACAAAGTGGATGCGCGCATAACATACATAGCATACAACAGATAAGTAGTAAATAATCTTATTCTTTATCTTGTATCAAGTTGTTGACCATATTTACCAAAGGAAGAGTTCCCTTAGCCATTATCTCTAGCCTAGATGTATTTGAAGCATAAGAAAATAGAGACAGTCCAAAAGTAAAGAGCTCAGGAAGATACAGTCTTGATGATAAGAATCCATGCCAATAATGAGGTTCCAGATTAAAAAATGCATCGAAAAATCTCCTTGTGCCAGGTAAATCAAGCTTGAGTAAGACGTCCATACCAAAACAGAAGAACTCCCTTTGTCGTCTCCTTTCGATTGGCCATAAGTCTTTCCATACTCGTGCAGATACTTCGTCTCCTAAAAGACCTCTATCAGAACCAAGATACTGAACAATAGCATTGGCAACAATAGGAGCTGCAGCCAGGGTTCTTGCTACCATATACCCGGTTGAAGGATGCACCATCCCGGCCGTACCACCGATTCCAACAACTCTTTGAGGGAGAACTGGGAGAGGGCCACCCATGGGAATCACACACTGCTCATCTTCTTCAATGCTTTTCACATTAATCCCCAAATGTTTCAATCTAGCAACCATTCTGTCCTGTATATCATCCATCCGTAACCCAGGGCGCGCTACAAGAGAGGTTTCTTCGAGAAATATCTTGGTTGACGAAAAGGGCATTGCATACAGAAATGTAGGTATTTTACTATTTCTCTCCTTGAGCTTCAAGTCATTGTCTAGATGCGAATCTCTCCAGTCCATAAAAAGCATTTTATCAACATCAAAAGGGTGTTCTTCAACCTCAGCCAAAATCCCGTACGCAACCTGGTAACCTGGATTATACGGTTTATCATATTGCACTAGACATCTCGAAAAGCCAGTAGCATCAAGAACAACAGTAGCCTGAACCGTGACACCATCATTACAAATCAACATCGATTTGGATTCCTCATGAATAACCTTGATAACCTTAGCTTGGTGAAACTTAACACCATTTGATATACACTTTTGTAGCATCTTTGACTTCAAAAGCTTCCTATTAACCCTACCATAAGGTCTATCAAGATCCTTTTTCGTTTTATCGTCGATATAAACAACAGCACCAGACCAAGTTTTATCAAGACAATCAAGCAAATCCATTGCTTCAAACTCATCCACCCAAACACCATAATTATTAGGCCAAATCAATCTAGGGTTTGGATCAATAGCACAAACAGAAAGCCCTGCTTCAGAAACCTGCTGTGCTACAGCAAGTCCTGCAGGACCACCTCCCACAACTACAAGATCCACAACAGTACCCTTTGTTGAATCATACAAAGGAAGTTCAAAATCCAAATTTTCCTTCTTAAATTCAGGAACAAGCTCCAAAAGGGCACTGCTACTAGCCCTCAAAACTGGTTTTTTCTTTGAACCAAATCTAACTACATGGTTTTGCAACTTATCTGAAGCTGAAAAATGACTCAATTTTTCTGAATAACCATGAAGTGGGTGCAAAAATTGAAGCTTTGGTGTTTTGAGTAAAGTATCCATTTTTATCATATGATATTATAAATCCTTAATGAAAAATTCAAAAAGGACTCAAAACATCATCTGGGTCACACTAAAAAACATAAAGCAAGAATTATGTGCCTTAAAAATGTGAACTTTGTATAGTTTATTACACAAACTAGACGCAGCAATAAAATTGAACCGCAATAATCACAGTAAGCAATAATTGTTTAGGTAGAGTTTATGGCTTACCGTGGAGAAGAGAGAGAGAGGAGAAAACGAAGCATTGCAATGAGTTGTTGCGTGGAAGACATAGGCCATAAGGGAAGTGGTAATGCTCGTGTGGCCACTAGGCACACATGCAAGCGACAATTCGAAGTGGATCATCTTTTATCTATTTTATTATTTATATTTATTTAGTTGTTTCAAAGTTTTTTAATGAAAAAAAAATTAGAAATTTGTTTTTGAGGGGAAAATTAGAAATTGTTGGTGGTAGATGACACAACCACCATATACCCTACACTACATTCCTCAAATGCTAAGTGACTAATGGTTCACCAATCAACATCGTAATTAAACAATTTGTCTTATCAATTTTCAACATAGTGAAGACTTAGATCAATTTTCAATATAGTGAAGACTTAGAATTAAGAGTAGGCTTCTCTTTAGTTTTTATCTTCGATTTTCTTCAAAGTCAAAAATTATTATGTTGGATCGGTTTATTAAAGAATTTTATTCTGATTTCAATTGAACTCCTGTTAATGGAAGGTAAAATCGGTCTACCAAATTAGTCGATGCTTATGCCAGATAAAAAAATATTTATGGTATTTTTGTTTATAAAATCTAATGAAAATTATATTTTTGTTGGTGGACCTAATACTATGATTTTAGTAGTCTTATTCTTGGACTGATCTTGATGTTTGATAGTGTGACATCCTAACATATTTGAGATGATCATGATAACAATGTTCGATGGACAACTTCTAGTTGAAATAGAGGTGGGGGGAGCTACAAAAGACAAGTCAATATGTGAGCAAAATAGTGCTAATGTATTGGGGTTGAAAGATCACATCTTAAAGGAATGAGAAAGCTCTCTTTTATAGGTGAGGAGTGGGAATCCTCAGATTGATGATTGGTAGATGATGATTGACGATTACAGACGATGTGTTCTATAACTGTCGATCGTTACACATTGATGTGTGAAGGTGCTGTTTCAAAGTTTTTGGAGATCCGAGGCTTCTGACTATTACAAACACTCCTCCCTAGGGCATGAGGGTGTGAATATCGTAGTTGGGGCCTAAGTTGACTAGGCCTAGTTTTTGGGTCTTGGATTGGCGAGTAAGTCCCTTTAGGCAATTCATAGTAGTTTCCCTTAAGTCATCGTTCTGATAGTGAAGAATTACGACTTCAAGCAGCTTATGTTTGTGAGGGACTAATGTTTCATAAATACATGATAATTTTCTCGGGGAAGATCCCGAGCTTGCGGGGAGAGCTTAGGTTTCCTGAGGAAGAATGTTAAGCTCACGAAGAGCGTTATAAAGTATGTGATAATAGTTTTATGTTCACATGTGTGAAGGGAAAATCTAGTTCAATGAGAACTTATGTTTTGGAGAGGAAACATTCCAACTTTGATGCGTCGAGGACACAAATGAATTTCATCATTTTTGTGATCTTCGTGAGAAAGACTCCATTAAAGCAATGTTTGGTCATATTGATTTGAGAAATGAGACTTTTCTCATCTATCACATCACACATTAAATGTGGACTTGATCCTTATCTCAAGGAAGAGATAGAAGGTACATGACTTTTGGTTTCCTTCTGCCACATGTTGGGGCTACTTCATTCACTTGATGACATAGGCATTTGGGTGCTTTCTAGTTTTAGTTTTCGAGGAGGATTTATGATTGTTAGATTGGTCACAACATTTGAGTTTTCATCAAATCTTTTGATGAACATTTGAATTGAATTGAAACCATTAAATTTTGCTTGTTTGATTGTTACACTGCTTGTGGAACGTTGGATTAAACTTGAGACTCTTCATTGCCTACCATTGGGATCATGGAATCGTTTTGTGAACGCTTGGACCAGATAAAAGACCCCCTTGGCCATCTAAACATTTGTTTATGAAGGCTATAAAAGTTTTTGGAGGGTGATTCTCCAAGCCTCTCCATTTTTTGGTTTTTTCAAGGACAAAGCTGCAAGTTTTCCAAAAATCCTCAAACAGGTTGGTTTGTTTTCCATTTCCTTTTATGTACAATGCTTTGCTTGGGTTATGCCATATTTCCCTTAGTTTAGAATTGTTAGGCCATTTATAAATGTCTAAAGGTGGCAAAATAGTTTTCACCACCGTTGGTGATAGGAATATGTTGTAAATTTTGAGTATATATTAAAAATTTCAAATATTTTGTGTCCCATATTTTTTAATTGAGAAGTATAGAAAAATAGTTTAATAAAAAATTATTATCATCTTTATCTTTATATAATACAAAAGCATACATCTTTGAGCAAAAATACACGTGGCATCTTCATACTCCCCATTTCATTTAATGTTTTTCCATTAACCAATCAAAATAGATCTTGACTCATTCATTTTCTATTGGCCAATCAAAATTGAATAATGACTCACTTATTTTTACCAACCAATCAAAATTGATCATGATATGATTTTTTTCCCTATATATAGACAATTTGATTTTTTATTATTTTCATCTACCTCTTCCTCCCATAAAAAATCACTGCTTTCAACCTCATTATCTTTTTGTTTTATTTTTTTATTTTTTATTGTTTTATTGTTTATTTAACATTTCTTATTGTTATGTTCCTTTTTATGTGATTTCTTAGATTGATGTTTCTTATTCATATTCTCTTTTCAATTTCTTTTCGTGTTTATATGTTCTTTGTTTTTGTTCGGATCTTTATGTTGGACATGGAAGCCAATCAAGAGAAAAGAAGAAATGCATCACATATAAATTAGAATATATACGAAGGATTTCTATTACCACGTTCAAATATAATCACTTTCATCCCCCTTTTGTTTTATTTTAATCCCTCAATACTCACAACTTTTTCTATCTATCTATTCTTTTTTGTTTAATTTTTCTTATGTTTCTTATGTTGTTATTTTACTTTTAATATCTTGCTCTTTTACATGTTATTTTTTTTTTTTGATTTTTTTTTTGCTACTTTATGCTTGAGATGGAAACCAGTCAATAGACAAGAAGAAATGCATCCTATTTTCAAAAAATTGATTGAATAGATAACTTTGGAGTGAAAAAGATAAGAAATACATAATAGAAAATCGATTTTATGGCACCTTTGATTTTTGTTTTTTGAGTCAAAAAGTACCTTTTTCTTTAACTAAAAGGGAGCAAGGTGCTACCCTAAAATTTTAAGTGCATTTTCAAAAAAATAGTAAACCATACAATCATTTATATTTTATTTCCTTCATCCTAATTCAATATTTAAATGAGTTTATACTATTTTTAAAATTAATATCCTAATTAAATATTATTAAATTATTATGTTTTTTAAGTGAAAAAATATTATGTTTTATTCAACATCATATTTTTGTATCCATCATTCATTCTATTATTAAAATTAATAATCACATATGCTTTAAAACTGCATTAATATTTTTATTAATTACCTAATTTATAAGTGGAAAGTTGTAAAAGTCTTATAATGACAAAACTAAATGAATTTTTGATTTCTTATTAATATCTTTCAATGGCACTTTGCCCCCTCAAAAAAAAACATGTTTCAATGACAACCATCAAATTATTACCATTGTTTGATTTCTCAACCAATCAAATGGATTCATCCACCCTTTGTCTTAATTTTTGACCAATTAGATTTAACAAAATCATGAAAGGTTTCAATCATACACGTATTTTTTAACAATAAGCTAAATATATTTTTTTTCCAACAAATATAATTCTTATAACAAGCAAATTGTATGTTTTTCCACTCAACTTTCAACCATAACATAGCATGTTGACATGACATTTTTTTCTTTTATTTTTCTACAAAAGATGCAAAACCATGCAAGAATTTAATGTTATATCAATTGTATAATTCAATGTATTTATTGGTTTGGTTTGAATGTGTTTTTCCATGATGTTATAGGTTTTTGGTACAAAACTGGATGAAGAAGAAAACAATTAATTTTGTTTCGGGAAAGAAAAAAAGTATAACAACTAATTACTAACATTTGACATTAAAAAAGCATTTGTTTTATAGGATATCTTTTTTCTTAATTAAATATATAACTTTTAAACTATGATAATCAATAAAATCTTATGTCTTTCATTTTAAATAGTATTCAAGACATTTTACTAATTCCCTAAAAAAAAAAATACATTTTGCAAATTAAAAATAGAAAATAATTGACATTTTAAGGATCTACACTAACAAGTTTTTTTAAGATAAAAATAAAATTTATGGAGAAAAAAAAAGTAGGGGACGTAAATCTAACCCGCTAAAAAATTAGGGACATAAATCGAATCCAAAAAAAGAGCCAACACGGTCTTTTCTATTCATTTCAGTGGTAGTCTTTGTCCCAATTATTGTTTTTATCATCTTGAATTTAATTCATTTGAAAATATTATGACATTTAATCAAATGAACTTTGTTCATTGATATGACCACATATGCTAAAATTAATTTGTGATAAAATATTTCTAAGTATACAACAATGCCTTAAACTTTTGTAAAAAAATGTCTTAATTTTTTTACTAAAGCCTTAAATATTATACTATATACATTAAATTTTTTCAGCTTATTATAGAAGTTTCTTATTCATAGCACCATCATCACTAATTATAATTTACAATTTTTTGTCTTGGACCATGAGAATTGCTAAAAAAAAAAAATTAAGCAAATTTGTTGTTAATTTTTAAAAAGTTACTTTGAAATTAAACCAAGATTGTATTCCCATTTTTTATTAATTTGGAATTTATATTTATATTGTTAATATATTTCATGAAGTGACCTTTAACCACATAAATATGATTAATACCGGTATTCAATTGAAATTAAATTTAAATTATAAACATTTGTGAAGTAATTAATTTTTTACCTCTCAAAATAGGAATTTTTTTCTTTGTGAAAAAAAATATTTTTGTTGTAAAGGACTCTTTGTATACCGTAGTTTGATCGAATGATTGTTTTACTGAAAAATCAAACTCGGGTTTCCTGATTAATTTGGAACTCACTAATCACTTGAGTTCAATCACATTACAATCAATGCTTTTTTAGTAAAAATATTTCAAATAATTCTAATTTCATAATTCATATTAATGCTCAAATAAATTTTACAGTCCAGTCCTATAATTGCAACTCGGTTGGAAGCTCCATTGATATTGATATGCATGTGTCAATGTTCAAACTTATACCCCTCATTGTGTGAATTTAACCGCTAGAGTACTTGAGAGAAAAAATACAAAATATCTCATGAGTATATTTTTCTAATTGCTCTAATTTATATAAATGGAAAGGATATTCTCTCAAAAAAAAAAATGGAAACGATATATTATAAAAACCATTTTTAAATATGAATGTCATGAGTGTTGTATGTTTTAGGAATTTATGAAAATAGAAAGAAAATGCTAATACCAATATTGAATAAATAAATGTTAATTTTTTTAGAGGATAAATAAATGTTGATTAGTAATTGTTGTAGAATCAAACAAAATCACCACGATGTTAAATTAAAAAATTAAATAAATAAAACAAGAAATTTTGTTCATGTGGTCAATTAGCTCCATCAACGACGAATTATTATGGGGAACATGAGTTTGATTCTAGGTGGAACAGTTAATGGTCAAACTTTACTAACCTCCCGACCTAACTTAAGATTACTAGGACCCCTTTAGCTTTAAACCCATAAGGCTAACACCATAATAAACAGTGGTGGGCCTAATAGAGAATAATGTTTATGAAACGACTCTCTTCACTTTTATACAGATCTAATTAAATAAATTATTTTAAAATAAATAAGTGTTGTTGGAATATAACAATAGTAGTTATTTGTGGAACTCATTTGTTTAAGAAACTACATTCTTATTAAGTATTATTATTAAAAGATAAATGAGTAATGTGTATAAGCGACTCATTCAAAATCTCAAATTGGCGAGAGGTTTTCATACAAATTTAATTCATGTTTCATTTAAAATTAATGTTTGAAAGAATGAATTAAGAATTATTTGAAAGAAATACATGACATCTCAAAACTTTAAAAAAAATAATAGTTCATAATTTTCTTACTACCGGGGATCATAAATTTAGTTTAATCATCACTTTAGACTAAAAGAAACCACATAAGTGATATTGACACCACATCTTCACCCTAAATCTTAAGACATTAGATATATTATGTTGCTCAATATCTACTCTTGAATTCAATGTTGAACTTTTACTCACATTTGACACAATAACAACTCTCCCACTCGCGCTCCCGCTACAAAGTCGAACCGAGTTTTGTTACGACTGTTGGAATTTATGGGGGAACTCACTGTGGTGTGGATCGATCCATTGGAGCTAGAGCAATCATCCAAGTGAGAATGATATTACATTTTCACTGAATATTTAAGGTATTAAGTATATGAGTCTTCCAACTTATATGTTGTCCAACCTCCACTCTTTTATTCAATGTTAAAATGTAACTTACACTTGATATATACAACATTTTTTCACTTAAGTATGGTTGAATTCTAGCCCGTGCTTGGCACGGGTATCCATACTAGTATAATACAAAAGCATACATCTATAAGTAATAGTACACGTGGCATCTTCTTACTCTTCATCTCATTTAATGCTTTTCTATCAACCAATCAAAATGGATATTGAATCATTTATTTTTTATTAGCCAATCAAAATGGATCATGACTCATTTATTTTTAATGAGCCAATCAAAATTGATTATGACATGATTTGTTTTCCTATATATAGAGACAATTTGTTTTTCATTGTTTTCATCTACATCTTCCTCCCATTAAAAATCATTGTTTTCAATCTCATTCCCTTTTCTTTTATTTGTTTATTTCTTATTTTTTATTGTTTGTTTAAGATTTATTATTCTTATGTTACTTTTTATTGTGATTTCTTATGTTGTTATTTTCTATTCATATTCTCTTTTAAATTTTTCTTTTGGTGTTTGTTTCTATATTCTTTGTTTTTGATCGAATCTCTATTCATGTTTCTATTTTCTTTTGTATATACCAAAAGAAAAAATTATTGTTATGGCTCCTTTGATTTATTTAAAACAGACAACAACAAAACTAATATTTATAAATTAAAAAAAAATATATTTGAGTGGACAAAGTTAATTAATTGATGTGTGCATAAATAAAAAATAAAAACAAGACCTTGCGTTAGTATATAGTGTTTTTGATTCTTTTTAGTTTTATTTCCTTCATCCTTATGAAATATTTAAATGAATTCATACTATTATTAAAAACAATATTCTAATTAAAGATTATTAAATTATTATATTTTTTTAGAGAAAATATATTACACGCCATATAAAACTTATAAATCATTCTTTTTTTTAAGGAGCATTCATTCTATTATTAAAACTTATAATCACAAATGCTTTTCACAATATTCATTCCATCCTTACTTCTACGTAAAAACAATTCTTTCGAAACACTTCTACAAACTTGAAAAATTAAAATTGATTGATTTTGATATTGTAATCATAGTAATTTAAAAAAAATATATGAAAACCAGGTATTTTAGCTCAAGTTGTTTATGAACTCCATCAAATAATTTTTTTAGGCGAACCCGAATTTTAGTTACTTCGTGGTTGAAATCTTCTCATAAGAACCATAGGGTTAACAAAAAAAAAAATATAAAGATACATAAATACCCATTATTATTATTTTAGGGAATAAATGCTCATTATCATTTTTCCTAAAAATAATCATACAATATACAATATAATTTCCACTAAACGGCCTTTATTAATTTTCAAAGAATAATAAGATTGAATATGTCATCATATTTTTACACATATTCCTTTTTAAAAAATGATATTGCATAGGTTTGTACTACATACAAATTTGATTCTATTTAATGGTGTTTTTTTTTTGTTCATGCTACTAACAAAGTTCGATTTTGTTATACGATAAAGGATCAAGTTGCACTAACTTAGACAAGTTAAGAGATCAATTTGACTTATATTAAAATTATGGGATGAAATTGAGATTTTAAAATAAGTTTATGGACCAAATTGACCAATTTTAAAGTTTTGGGACTAAATTGAACTTTATAATTAGTTACAGTGGCAAAGTGACATTTAAGCCAAACAAAAAAAATTAACAATATGAAAAAATCATATAATTACAGAAATAGTAATAACAACAACATTTAAAAGCACAATTGAATGATATTATTGGTATTAATATTTGCTATCATGTTTTATTTTTAAATATGGTAACATGTCTTTGATTTTTTTATAATTTAATACTAGATTACTAATAGTAGCATTACCAATGAAGGTAGACTCAATTGGTAATGAATTGACTTAACTGTAAGGTAATTGATTCAACTTATGGTGCATGCGTGAGGACTTTTTAGTGAATGATTTACAAATTTAAACCATGAGGTTTAATCTGACCCTCATGAGCTTCCGAAGCCTAACTCATTTAAACATTTTATCATAATTTTTTTAAATTGTAATTAAAATTGTAAAGTCTCAACTTTTTGATTCAAAATGAAAGCATAAATTATAGCATATTCTAAAAAAAAAAGGATTATTCGAAAACATTTTTTAGGAAAGATTATTCAATAAAATGGAAAAATCATATAATTATAGAAATAATAATAACTAAGTTTTGAAGAAGAATCGAATGTTCCCAAAATTAAATTTGAGCAATAACCGATGATTTTTTGAATTTCAATTTTACTAATTTTCTGCAAAGTTTGTATTGCAATTTTTTTTTAAAGTATGTCGTATCCTTTTAATTGCATAATGCATGTAAATGTCTTTTAATTACAATTTTTTAATGCATTTATGTCTAATTTTATAAATAATAATGTATATGGGATAACTCTTTAATGATCATTGCACTATAACGATTTTTAAGGTATAATATTTAACGAAGTTCATAAAATAAAAAACAAAAATCAAAATGAATTTATTTTTAATAAAAAAAATATGTCGACGAATGTTGATTTTGTGAAAGGTGTGGAATTTGATTTCATCTATCTCCAGTGATACTAGCAGTGCTCAAAATTCAGAACCTCTAAATCTAAAGTTTGTCTTTTTACTACTAGACTTAACCCTAAGAGTTGGAAATTCATAATTAACTAGACTTAATCCTGAGAGTTTAGCATAACGTCGGGACTTCCAGCGGAGCCTACATTGGATTGGATAATCATGTTAAGCCAATAGCAATCACGTAAGTTAATTTGACACTACATCTTCACATAGAACCTTAAATCCCTAGACATATGGGTCATCTCATTTATATGTTGATCAAATTATACTCTTTCTTCCAATATGTAGAACGTTAACTCACACTTCATATATTAACGTATTTTAATCAAGTGTGTGATTTTATGCGTTCATAATTATGTGACGTAGTCATAAAAAGTAAAATAGAGACACAAACATGTTAAAAAATGTGGGTTGGTGGCGATTTTATGGATGTAGGTCTACGTTCCTTTCTTTCAGGAGAAGGGATAAATGAAATTAGAAGCAAAATGAATACGAAAAAGGACATTGAATATGAGAGAAATGATAAGAGAAAAAGATATGTAATGTGTTTTCTGTCATGAGAGGAGACTTGGAAACCTCTAAATCCAAATTTTGTCTTTTTACCACCAGATTAAACCCTTAGAGTCGGAAAATCACAATGAACTAGAAAATGCATTTTTAATTCAAATTAATCATGATAAATAGCATATTCATTATACATGAATCATCTCTCATGTTGGTTTTTTACTAAAAAATTGTATTGGTTTAATTGTTCTTGATTATTGGAATGACACGATCAAACACATTTTCCAAAAGTTGTTGGTAATTTTATGAGTTTGTTTAAAGGGTTGAGAATTTCTCGATAATTAATTTACCAAAACATTAGACTCAATTAAAAACACACCACATCATTTAAAAACGTATAATAAACATGTATGTTGTCAACTTAGCATTACATAAAACTGCTTTTCCAAGGTTAAATCCTACCAAAGATCAAAAATAAAAGAATTTTAAATGATACAAGTTGAATGAAATAAATGGTATGAAAGAGAAATTTAATATTTTCCAGAAGAACATGGAAAAACATGTATGTTGTCACATCATTTTAATTTTTTTAATATGCATGTATTTTATCAACTTAGCATAATACATCTGCATTTGTCAATTGTAAAATCCCATCAAATGCCAAAAGTAAATGAATTTGAAAAAGATTAAAGTTGAATAAAAAATATAGCATTAAAGCGAATGACATCTAATAACTAGAATTTAAGATAAAAAAAAATCAAACAAATGACATTCAAAAACAAACATATCAGTTTATCATAATGTTAGGCCTTCCAATAGAACCTACATTAGGTTGGATAATCATGCTATGCAAGTAGCAACCAAACAAGTTAAATTGACACTATATCTTCACAAAAAACCTTAAGGCACTATGTAGATGGGTCATCTCATTTCTATCTTGATCAAAATATACTCTTTCATCCAATATGTAGAATGTTAACTCTATGATTACATGTGTTCTTAATTATGTGACACGGTTATGGAAAATAAAATAGAGACACAACATGTTCAAAAATTTGAGTTAATTATGATTTCATGGATGTATGTTTATGTTCCTTTATTTCACGAGAAGAGATAAAAAAAAAATTAGAAGAAACAAAATGAATACGAAAAAGAACGTTGGATATGATAGAAATGATAAGAGAAAAAAAATATGTAGTGTGTTATGTCCATAAGAGAATAGTGAATAATACGAGTTGTCATTAATTTCATAGATTTGTTGAAGAAGTTGAGGAATCTTGAGTAATTATTTTACCAACAAATTAAACTTAATTAAAAAAAACTCAATATCATTTTAAAATGTTTAATAAGCATGTATTTTGTAAACTCAGCATAACACATCTACAATTTTTCATTGTTGCATCCCACCAAATACCAAAATTAAAGAAATTTAAAATAATAGAGGTTGAATAAAAATATAGCATGAAAATGAATTTTAACATAAGAGAAATGATAAGGCAAAAAATAAGGTGTGCTCTGTCTGTGAGAGCATACGGAATATACTGAGTTGTTAGGGGACTATCGGGGATCCAAAAACTAACAAAAAAGTTCATCATAATTTTGGGACTACTGGGGAACAATACACTGGGTATGATTCCCACAGTAGACTAAAAACCACATGAGTGAGATTGATACGACATCCTTACAAAAAATCTTATAGCATCAGGTATATGGGTCTTTTTACTGATACGTTCTTCGAAATCTACTATTCCATCCAATATAGAACTTTAACTCACGTTTGACACATTAACATCTCTTATTCAAGTGTGTGACTCTCTGCTTTCATAATTATGTGACATAGTAAAAAAAGATCAAATATAAGCACATGTTAAAAGAGGTAGGTTGGTGGTGGTTTCATGGAGGGAGATTTATGTTCCTTTCTTTTTTGAGCAGGGAGACAAAAATTTAGAAGAAAAAAAAACGAATATGGATAAGGAATTTGAACATAGTAGGAGATAAAGAAAAAAGTAAATATTGTGCGTTTTGTTCGTGAGTGTATAAAAAACTATGTAAATTGTCGGTAATTTTATGAGTTTGTTGAAGAAGTTGAATATTTTCGATTAATTGTTTTACCAAAAATTTAGACTCGGTTAAAAAAACATCACATAATTTTAAATACGTAATAACCATGTATTTCGTCAACTCAACATAATACTTCTGCAACTGTTAATTGTCACATGACACTAAACACCAAAAATGAAGGAATATGAGATAATAAAGGATGAAGGAAATTTTTTAAATGAAAGAGACAAAAATAAATTTTTAGAAAAAAAACTTAAACAAATGACATCCAAAAACTAAAAAAAATAGTTCATCATAATGTTGTGGCTTTCGGGGGATGCTACGTTGAGTTTAATCATCTCATTAGACTAACAAAATCCATACAAATGGGATTGACATTACATCTTCACCCTATACCTTAAGGAATTAGGTATATGGGTATATCATTTAAATGTTCTTTAAAATTTACTCGTGCGTTCATGCGAAACTTTATCTCATACTTGACACATTAACATCTCTTCCTCAAGTATTAGAGTCTTTGCATCTGTGATCTATCACCTTGAACCACTCCCGCTTTCCCCACAAAGTTGAATCGGATAGAGAGGAACCACACAAATGAGAACGATACCACATTTTCACCCAATATTTTAAGGCACTAAGTGTATGAATTTTTTCACTTATATGTTGTTCAACCTTCAATCTTCTACTCAATGTTAGACTATACCTACACTTGATACATCACAATATTATCTCCCCTCAAATATGAAGAAATTCTTGCCCGTGCTTGACACGGGTATCCATACTAGTATTATTAATTATAATGTTTGATTTGGTTTTGTAGACATGTTTTTAATTTCAAAATTTGTTACCGTCATTCTTTTATATCTATTGAATGCGGCTATAAACAGTTGCTTAGTCAAATCCTATTTTTCTCAACTATCATTTGTGAGTCTGATTTTTTATGTGTCCAAGTCATGACACACGTTCCTTCCTTAAAAAATTTGTTGATAAAAATGGTTATTTTATTTAGCTATAAAAGGCAACTCTCTTTTGGGTGGAAGTGATCAATAACACATCAAAAATCAAATCCCCTCTTTTATGCTTCAAGTCATATATTAATCGATTTTTCATGTGTCTATACACAACTCTGAGTTCTAAACTACCTACAAATATTTCTTCTTGCGAGTTTTGCATCCTTGGTTTTAAACTAAGAAGGGTCTGTTAAATCTGGGGGTTTAATGTATAATTACGCGGAAAATCCTTAAGGACGACGCGATTAGCGCGTCTCAGACTATTTATGATTTGTTCATTTTGCAGGTGTTGATTATATTTGATTTGGCTGTCAAAGATATTGGTAGAATTTTGGTCGATGATCTAATTCAACAACAATCTCAAAAGAGATAAGCTTATTGGTCTCTATTCGCTTATATTTAATTAATTCAACAATATCTATAAATTAATATTTATAGATATAATCTTATGCCTAATTTAACAACAGAACGTCCTTTCCATCATAGTTTTTACATTTAAATGTTGTTACATTATCGTTGTGGGAGTGTAGGTGAGTGCGCCCCCACTCCCTACACACAAAAAACTTTGCCGTGTACCACCATAGCGTTGGTGGTTTTGGCAAATCCTTAGCTTATATTTTACGCCAAGTTTGTAGGATGCTCACCATTGCAGTAATGATGGTTCTAGTTAATTTGTGCTGTTTCATTTTGAGCATGGTGGTTATCTTGAGAAAGATATCACTGCTTGGTTGTTCACGGAGAACATCACCGGACTCTTCGTCGACACCGTGAATTTGATCGAATGTTGAATTCATGTTTCATCCACTTTTCAGGTGAAATGACAAAGAAGAAGTAGAATCATATTTTTAATACAATGACTAAATTAAGTGCCAGTTATGTTTAAAAATGACGAAAAATTATTGATAAATCAAATTGATTAAGTAATGTTGATATATTAAGAGCTTCAATATAAAATAAAATTACAATCATGCATTTCAGCAGTAATTATTTCAATACATTTTGAAATCTTAAATAGCATAAATGTAAATTTTAAAGATGAAAAACTATGGTGAACCATTGCCAAAAACTATGGTGAACCATTGCCTTGTGTTGATGTAGAACAAACTTTCACAACTAAAACTTGAAGGAAAACCCCATTGATTAGTCACGCTTGGCTTGTGAGAATCTTTAGAGGTTGGAAACCATGACGAATACTTGCTTCCCATACTTTATTAGTGCTAAGTATAGTGTCTCCACACTCATGGTCATTCCATCCTTCTAAAGCATGAATTATTCCAGCAATACGCCATGCACTCATAACTCTTCTTGGAAGCCAATTCTGTTACATACAAATACAACTAATCATCCATGAATTTTTATTGGGTCATGTTAACCAGTGCCCCCGGGGCACTAGTTAAGCAGCTATAAGTGGAAAGAAAAAACAAAGTCAATATTAAAGACAACACTTTTTCAAGTTTCAAAAAGTAAAATACACAATTTTCGAGAAAATATTTCCATTTATAATTCCTTAACCAGTGCCCCGGGGGCATTGGTTAACATTTCCCATTTTTATATATACCAAAATTTTTGTAAAAGGACCGAAACACATTTTTCTTTCCGCTAAAAACAAAACATGTGTCAGCAATATATTGGGTCAGACTGTCACACCAAAAAGGCGAATCGGACTGGAGAATTTCCCTCCCTTTTAAAATAAAGTTTAGATGTAGACATTAATGTGATAACAAAGAGTAATAAGATGATATAGTTGAAATCATTTTACCAAACTTATAATATGAAAAAGTGTTTGATAAATTTATGCCTCGCAAGAGTGTGAGTTCATGAATGTAGTAGGAGTGATCATTGCCGGGGTAAAATGGTAGAAGCAACATTTTTTCATTTTCTTTGGATGGGAGTGTGAAAATGGTATGAACAACGATCCTTTTGGTGCTTTCATTTGCTCATATTCATCCCATTCATCTCCAACTAACCATACCTGTTGTTACAAAATGAAGCACTTATTATTAATAGGGAATTACTTTTCCCACCCTATGGCCTTCTCCCGCGCCCTGTGTTTTTTTTTTCAAAAATGCCCTTGAGGTTTCCGAATTTTAAAATCCGGATTCATGTTTACTATTTCGAATTTTATAATCCGGACAGTTCTGATGTAAAATCAGCCATAAGACTCTCTCACATTTCAGCAGTTTTGAGTTTTGTTTTTAAAAACAACAAAAAAACTAAGTAAAAATGCTAAAAACCTGTCAAATAAAATAATAAAAATAGCACCAAAAAATTCTAAAAATCAAATAAAACTAATGCAAATATTTTCGGATTTTTCTGAGAATATGAAAAATTAAAAAAAATGAAAAATGGGTCTAAACGATGGAATTTTGGATTTTGAGGGGCGGAGTCCCGTAAGAAGTCCCTTCTAAGGGAGTCATGGTCCTTGAATTTTTTCTGATTTTCTGGGGAAGTTTCGGAGCAATCCGATCAAGTTGCCCGAAAACTTGATTTTTGACTAAGAACAGGTAACAATGACCCAAAAACAAAAGGATGAGAGTTTGAAAGATTAATATTGTCCCTAAAATGACTATCCATGTTACAAACATGTTTAGAATTCGTGCTGATACATTTCGGATTATATAATCCGAACTGTTTTACCTTGAAAAAGGGTGTTTAGGGGGTTTCGGGATTATGTAATCCGGAAACATCATGTAACGCGCCCTATTTTTTGAAGTTTCCGGATTACAAAATCCGGAAAATTCCGTTACTCATTTTTTTCACCCTTTAACAAAAGAAAACACCATTCCGGATTATAAAATCCGGAAACTCAAGGGCTTTTTTGGAAAAAAATAGGGCGCGCGAGGAAACCCATATGGTGGGAAAAGTAAATCCCTTATTAATATTGATTCATCATTTAAAGGTTTGTTTTTTTTTTTTGGTACAAAAAGGGCCTAAGGCCCAAAAGAAAGAGAAAAAAAAACTAAATTACACGCAGATTTCTAGGCATGCAAGCCCCAGAAATATCATCATAAATGAGTCTTTGAAGTTCACTAGGTGAATACTCCAAAACAACCAAATTCCAAAAATCTAAGGATAGGCTAAAATTTGCCGGCCAGTCAGCACATCTGTTGCCTTCCCGCCAAGTGTGAATAACATGATTATGCCAATCTCGCTGAAGGATCTCCTGAATACGTCGAACCAGAGAAGGGATGGTTCCATTGATCTTGCAATTGTTAGTAACCATATCAATAAGCACTTTTGAATCACTCTCAACAATCACGTGAGATAAACCCTCACTCCAAGCCATATCAAGCCCTAGATAAAGACCCCACATCTCAGCATGCAGAGCATCACAAGCTCCAATTTTGTGACTAAATCCCTTGATCCATCTTCCATTAGATTGACGTAAAATACCGCCACACCCAGCAAGCTCCCCTTTACCTTTGCACGCTCCATCACAATTGAGTTTCACCCAACCATTTGAAGGTCTCTTCCATCCAATATACACAGTTTCCCTTTGAGGAGGATTGTTTTTCAAATGATCTTGAGAGACTTCTTCAATGGACATGATGAACTTTAAAGGTTTGTTAATTAGTTATTAGATAAATTTCACAACATTATGTTTTGTATATTAAAAATAAATATTGGATCAACCTTTGGAATATTAACCGTTGAAAGAGCTAAATTTCCTTTTGTGATGACCCTTGGTTCAAGCTCTTTAAGCTCATCCTTATACAATACAACCACCTGTTTGCAATTTATCAATATGTTAGATTAACTTTTAACACATGTAATACTTTTTAACAAAATTAAATTCCTTTGTATATATATGCTTAAGCTAGACTAAAATATAGCGCACATACCTGTACATTTTTCTTGCATAAAGCATTAGCGATGACAAACGCAACCTTATTAATCTTGCCTCGAAGAAGCACTTGATTTGTCCCTTTAGGAATGTTGTTCAACACAATTGCAGCAGCTAGGCTACTTCCATCTACAACTTTTATCTTCAATCTTGGGAACCTTCGAATATAAAGTTCACAGTGTGTACTAAGTTGTTGTTTCTGCATGCATCAAAGGTTATCCGAATCAAAAACATCATTTTACTTCGAATTCGAAAATACTATGTATTATTTTGATTTTTAGCAAACTAGTATATACATGCCTAAAAAAATAAAACTTTTTTTTTTTTTTTTTATGTTGCAAAGTTTAGATGAGTTGGGTTCCAAGAGTTCATCAAGGTCAGGACATACTTCAAGATTCACCGAACGTTAATAAATGTACTTACGGTCATCAACTAATTAGAGGTTAATACACTTGCTAAAAAAAGCAAACTTGTGTATACACTCCTTTTGAAAACTATATAAATTGTTTAAGAAATAACTAAATAAAAGAATTTTTACAATTAGATAAAGTATTTTGACCTGAAATACATATATCTAAGGCACTTACATAGAGCCTGTCAACTTGATTGAAGAGACAATTATAGAGGCTGAGTTAAATGGAGCAAGGTGATAAGTCTAGGACTTTTAAATCAGGTAACTTCACAGACACCTCTTCTATTACTTTGATCATTAGAAATTAATCATTTTCTCCTATGTAAGTATTTTTTAAGGCTCTATGTAAATGTTACTACTAGCTAGTATATATAATGATGATGAAGTGCTCTATGTTTTAGGTCATACAAGTGATAGGCTCAGTGACAATTGAAGAATGGTGATGAGAATGATAACGAGAGTATAGATAATGATGATGAAGTGCTCTATGTAGCCAATAGTATAAAAACTCCACTGGTCCAGCATGCAATATTGCTGTAAGAATCACACCATCTGTTCTCCACCATGGTAAGTTAGAAGCCATAGGAAATATAAAGTATGCTATACAATACTCCTACGAGTACAGTGAACAACATTTGATCGTCCCTGCAAATATTACAAAATATCAATAATTAGGTCAAATATTTAAAATAGATGATTTTTATTTGATTTAATTTTTTTTATGCACTTTCAGATATATATGTCGCGTAATATGTTGTTCGGTTTGTTTCAATGAATATTTTTTAAAATATCAAATTTTTATGAATTACAAGGAAAAAAATAATGAGTAATAATTATAAAATGTGTAATACATATTATTCAGACAACACTACTATTTTAAAATAAAATAAGTAATTATAAAGCCTAAATTTATTTCCATTCGCTGGAAGATCAATTTAAATGAAAAAATTTATATCAACAACAATAAAAGCTTAATCAATTTGATTTGATTCAGTTTAGACAAAAACATGAGAAAAATACAAAACAATTTAATTAATTTGAATGAAAATTTTGATTCATCAAATTATTAATTTGGCTAATACATCCACCAACAAAACATTGATTGTACCTCTAAAGCAAAAAGAATCCACCTTATGGGTACAAGTTCTCAAGATAATTATCAAGGCTAAACAACGGTTGATACTTTGTACCAATATATAACGTGGTGAAGAGGAAGAAGCTTACGAAGGTATAATTGTAATTTTCAATTCACTCTAATTATAAAATGTGAGTAAAAATAACAAGTAATGACCTCTCATTAAGAAAAGTCATATCATATATGAACCATCGTTGTATAGCCACATCAGCCTCTTTTTGGGCAGAGAACCAACATTAGGGGACCGAAAGAGAGAATTCCTGATTTGCGTAAATAAAAGAAACAATGGATTAAAACCATAATTGAGAATATTGGCAAGGACCAATAGAATAACTAAACCATTTTTTTTTTTTATAATATACTCTTCTCTATTCGGTAGTCAAATCTATGTGGACGGTTCACCATCCAGAGCCACCACGGTCAGTTTCCAGACCATCCAATGTCGGCAGCTTTCTTTGATCCACTTCCCCAGCCAGAATTTCCATGTTCAGCACCAGTACTAGCTCCACCAGCCCACCCATTACCTCCACCCCAGCCACTTTTGTCACCTGTATTAGCTCCACCTCCCCAGCCACTTTTGTCACCAGTACTAGCTCCACCTCCCCAACCACTGCTTCCACCCCAACCACCAGGAAATGCTTCCTTTCCAGGGGAATTTTGAACCTTAGCCCCTGGAAAGTTGCTTAAACTATCATCTCTGTCTTTTGTAGCAGCAGATCCCCATCCGGACGCACCATCCTGCCTTTCATTGTTGTGTCCTCTATTGTTACAAGAACCACGACCACGCCCTCTTCCACCACCATACGGACGAGGCACTCCACTAGGTCGTCCTATAAAAAGAGTAAAAGTTTTGATTAAAATAAAAAAGAACCGAAAAAATGACAAGTGGAAGCAATAAGCTGGATGACAGGTGAACTGCAGACAAGGAGAATAGGTAGAAATAGAACAAACAAAATGCACGGAAGAGGAAGCATTCACTTCACGCAGCAAAGTTGCAAAAGCACATATGTTCAGTGGTTATTCACCAATAATGCACTAAAACATAAAAATAGAACTGAATTTAAAATTTCTTATACCTGTTCTAGAACCGGGAGTAGAAGATCGATCTCTATCATTCAAGTGACCCCTCCAACCACCATCACCATTTGAACCACCCCAACCACTAGCCACAGAAGCTGCTGTTGAGCCACCAGTTGCAGGACTTCGCATTGGTACCATTGCAGCTACAGATCTAATGGAAGGCGCAGAATCATTTTGAGGATCATCTATGTGTCTTTGAAAATATGACACAAGCCGGTCGATATCCTCAAACATCTTTTTCTGGAACCTGAATCCTTTAGGATAAAGACCAATGTACTCATGGTGTGGATTTGTACTTCTTATATAAGTCAGGATAAATGTACCAGGATGTTCATGAGATACCAAAGCTATAAACGATACGCATTGGATACTCAGCCTTTTCAATCTTCAGAAGTTCATCAACTTCTATTTTTGTACCCGTCCCAAACTTGCGATAATTTAACATTGTTTTTAAGTGAGTCACCAACGGATCAACATAACGGTCCATAATAATTGTTTTTAAGCGAGTCACCAACGGATCAACATAACGGTCCATAACCTACTCAATATGAATAGAAAAGAGTAAATCATAGTGTCACAATAAAGGTATCCCGAAAGGTAGGGGAGAACCTTACCTCATCTAAATCCTCAAAAGTGTCCTCTCCAATTTTTAGTGTCTTTCCAATTCGAAGTAAGCTTGTAATGTCCTTGTGTTCCTTCCCACCTTCAACTAAATCCTTGTGGGCATATACTCCATCATGAATTTTAAGAGTCAAAGTAAGGTATGAAGGACCACGGGAACTAGGACGGAAAATACTTTCACCAGGATCCTTGTCCGACAAGAACTGCATTAAGACAGAGATATAGTTAAGCATGCGCATGATCAGTCATTAAACAATAAATCCAACTTATCCATTTTCCTTTTAACTAGTACATGTTTGCTTAGAAGATAGTGTTTTAGAGATCAATCCTAGTATTTATAAACATTTTTCCTAAATTTTGTTAGTTTTATTTATCACCTACATTCATTTATATATTAATAATAGCTCTCACACCAAGAACATACACCTGCTTTAGGACTAGAACTACAAATGATGTATTCAAATCTATGACATGTATGTTCGGGTTCACAGTTTGGCAAACCACCGTGATTTTGTCATGCCCCACCGTGATTTCAAACAAGCACGGCATCTAATTACCAATATTCAAGAGAAGAAAAATCATTATTTCAGTAAATATTGCATCGTATTCTTCAATACAGACAAAAAATAAGTGAGAATAATAGAAAGAAAAGCAATGATAGCAAAAACTCTTTTCAACACACTTCATATTATTGGGTAAAATCAATGTAGGTTTCTAACCAAATATGAACCAAGTCTGACCAAATAGGGAGCAGGATCCCTTTTATTAAATGTGACGCATATGAGGGGGTAAAGAAAAAAAAATACCAGCACAATAAGATAGCATCAAATAAACCCCATGCAGAGGTAATCCTATGCCCAAGACTAGCTCCACAGTCACATCATCATCTGGAATACAAAAATTCACATAACAGCAAAAACAACATGAAATATATTAAGCACCAGAAACAGGTAAACAAAAAACAAAGGCAAAAGAATGCAAACTCTATACCAACAATCACACTGCAGAGCAATAGGGACCAAACAGTAAAACTCCACCATCATTTAAACTAGCTAACTAAAACCAAAATCGAAAATAAGCCCCATTATTTCCGCATGGAACCACCAAACCGGAACCTTCAGACTCTCAACCTCAGTTCATTTGAGTATTTCCCCCAGTTTAGACACAACTCCGAACTTTGATTACAGTGAGAGAAGCCCAAAAGTAATTGCTATTATTACATCACATCTTATACAACAGAAATGTAGCAGATAAGGATCTATAGTTTTCCAGCATAAACATAGACACAGGCTATCTATATATATAAATTCACATAATGTCGCGACCATTGCCAATGGGTTCTGGAGATATCGACCAAGAGCAACAGCCCGCCTCACTATACCTGTCCAAGCAACAAAAATAGGATTAGTTACAGGATTCATTGAAGAGGGGCAGCATACACCCAACACAATAATTACCTAGCTGCTGCGAAGGAAGTTGTTCAGAGGAAATTCGAGAATTTTCATAAAGACGAGGCAGAGCTTCATCTCCATACACAATGCTGAGCCCATCCATTTCATGGCCAACATCTCTAGGGTTTTCCTCAACCATCTTATAAATAACCTAATAGAAGAAGAGCAAACCAAACCCACAATACACAAACAGCAGAAATCCATCTCAAGTTACCCAGCAAAAGGTAAAACATGTACTGATTTCATTCATCAGATAAATTTATACCAACTCCTACTGACCCAAAAAATCATTTTAAAACTGGGTATATCTGGTCGTGTATGATGTTTCACCATTTTGGATGCAGAAAGAGAGTGGTTGGGAATATGTAGGTTAGTTAAGTGTGGTAATTAAGACTGAGTGAAACATAGATTGAAGGGAACAGAACGTAATGAATATGAAAATGGGAATACGACTGACAACTTATCAATATCATTTCCGTGTTTGGTAACGTGATTGAAATTGGAACACAAATAAACGGAAATAAGCATTCCTAACAAAAAATTCTCCAAAATATAGATGTGAACGTAAAACCAAGATCTAACCTCATATATATCTTCCTTCAAACGAGTGCAAGACAAGTTAGCTGCTCCTAAAACAATAACATGCGGTTGGTGATCTGTCATAAACTTCAGCACATGTTCCTGGTCATTCATCTTCCTTTGTTGGTCATTGGCATTCTGCGACCTCAGAGTAAGTGACCCAGTGTATAGCACATCTTGTACTTCTCCTGATGAATCTAACATAACAAAAGTTGTTTGTGGATTTTCGGGACCCAAAGAGCAGGCCATAACCCTAGGTGCAGCCTCATCATCCGAGCTAAGATCATTTTCCTTCTGTTGATGGTAAAAGAATAATTTTTCCATGATGTGGTAGTTGCTCGGTTAGAATTGATCAAGGCCCGGAAAGACACTGCTAAGAAGGCTAAATTGGTAAGAATAATTTTTATTTACAAATTGTAAAAAAAAATTATTCTTACCAATCTAGGCTTCCTAACAGTGACTTTCGGAACCTTAATCAATCTTAACCGAGCAACTACCACTTCATGCTCGAAAACTTCAATAGCTTCAATTCCTGAATCCCTTGCTACCATTACAGTATCCTGGAACATTTTTGTCTCCACGAAGCTTGACCAATTTGGGTTTTCAGATAAGCACCCTACGAAAATAATTGAAAAATATTAGAACCTGCAAGAAATTTTCCAACAACAAAACAATTAACAATCAAACAGTTTGTATCAATATCAGTTTCAAACCATAACACAAACTAACAATTCACACCCACGTCACAACAACTCCAACCCAGCCAACACGAAACAAATTACAATCAACAGATACACATACAGTCAACAACAGCAAATTAAAAAATGCAGCAAAAAAATTCTTCAGCCACTACACTTATAAGATTACAATCAATACTATACTTGGTAATCATAAGAACAAATTTAACTGTAAAAATCAGCAAAACTATTTGCTAAATAAATAACCAATTACAATTTACTACAAGAACGGTGATTCAATTCCTCTGCAGATAACAAATACATGTGTTCATTTGTTTCAAAGAATCAAGTTCTCCCAATTTTCTATTTGTAACATTTAATTGCAAATAAACAACCTTATGACATGGTCATTCAAATCCAAAAACCCTGATTTTAAAAACATGTAAATAAATAAAAAATAAATTAATATCTAAAACCCTAAAACATTTCATAGACAGATACATAAAGATATATCCCAAAAACATTAAAAACTAAACAAATTACTATGAAATCAAACTATAATCAACCAAAAACTGAACTAAAAAAAAAAATAAATAAATAAATAAAAAATTGGAGGATGAAAAAGAGAATAAGAATTACATGAATCTTTTGTTGTTCGAGATGAGCAGCAAGAAGCTCTTCTTGGTTTTGGGCAGTCATGGTGATCCTGAGAGAAGTTGATTTTTGGGAGAAAATTGCTGTTGACACATATACAAAGGCTGAGACACACATGTAAAAGACGAAAATACCCCTCGGTAGTTAACTACCGAGGAACTAAACCGGCTGCAGTTAACTACCGAGGAAAACCTCAGTAGTTAACTACCGAGAAATACATGTGTGGCTGAAACTCAAAAACCCTCGGCAAGTAGTATAATTGTATCAGACTATTCTCTTTCTTCTTCTTCCACTTCAATCCTTTTTTTGTTTTTTTTCTTTCACACCCACAAAACTCAAAAACAAATATGGTTCGTAAGTGGCATGGGAGCTATAATACCAAGCAACCACAAGTCCTACTAGTCAAACAATCATGAACTTGACAAATCAAATGATAAGTTTGTACAAAAGCAAGCTTATAAACCCAGGTTGTATTGATTAAATCTTATTTAAAGTCAGAGAATTACCAATAAATCATCTTAGCCTTTAGAAAAAAAGTTAATTAGCATCAATTTATACAAGGTGAACTGTAATAGCAAGCTTACATGGGAGCTAAGATGAGTTTAATCATGGGAGCAATATTGGTAATTAAATGGATGAGTTTAATCAAAGAGTTAGTCTCTAATTTGTATAAGATAATTTGATTTAAAAATATTGGTAATTAAAAAGAGTTTAATCAATACTTGACGAAGGCTAAGATGAGTTAGTCTCCCACAAAAGCAAGCTTATAAACCAGTTTTTGTGGTTGTGAAAGAAAAAAAACAAAAAAAGGGATTGAAGTGGAAGAAGAAGAAGAAGAAGAAAGAGAAGGGTCTCATATCCTCCACAGTTAACTACCGAGGTTTCCCTCGGTAGTTAACTGCAGCCGGTTTAGTTCATCGGTAGTTAACTACCGAGGGGTATTTTCGTCTTTTACATGTGTGTCTCAGCCTTTGTATATGTGTCAACAGCAATTTTCTTTTTGGGAGCGGTGATTAGATCCAAACACAACACACAAACAACAAACTCAAAAACCCTAGATGTTTTTATACTATGTTTTTGGGTTGCCCCAGTTTTTAACCCTCTTCTTTCTTCTCCCCCGGTCCTTTTTTCAATGCGATTCTTATGGAAAAGTTCGTTCAAAAAAAAAAAAATAATAATTTACTCAATCATGTTTTTTACACTGTCATATTTATAAAGTGTATTTCCAATAAAAGAGTGAGAGTTAAAATAACCAAACAATTTGACTTAAGTGATTAACAAGTTCCACTAAAAATAAATTGTTTGAGAGCACAAAATTTGATTCCTAGTGAAACAATCCTTCCAACGAAACTTCAAATTATCACGGCATTTTTCAATTAAGAATCGGAGTATTAACACTCAAAAAGAGCGCACAAAAAAGTGAGTGTTACGACTTACTTTTTACATGAATTTTTATATTTCCAGTGCTAAAAAATTCATATTAAATTCATGTTTTGTTAAAAAAAATCTATTTTTTTTTGAAAAATATTGTCATAATTTTCTATCATCCATTTCTGAAAAATTTCATTAAAAATATGAAGGTTATACATGAGTTGGCTAAAAAGTAGGGACTAATTTCATGGATGGGAAATTTTGGAGGGGTCAAAAGCCTAAGGAATATTTTATTGGGACTAAAATCAAATGTTTGTGTATTTAGGGGGACTATTTACTTATTTAACCCATTAAATAATGTAATTCAAGAGTGTAAAACAACATAATAAAACACACACAAAAGATCATGGATCGTCAAAACTTAATATTTATCTGGTTTATCCATGTATGCTTTGATTTATCACGTCGTCGTTCATGAACTTCGTTTGGATGAGTTGGACACTTCCATTTGAGTCGGTCGTTGGACAACGATACTAAACATTGTTCACCCTCCTTGTGTTTCTATGGTTGAGACGAGGGTAGATTTGGTCCAGCTGATTCGTCAACCCAGACAGGGTGACATCAATATGGACCTTGAAAAGATTGGATTTTCGGAGTGAAATATGGCTAAATTGGTGTTCAGATTTACTGCATAAGTGTTCACGGTTCTTTGTGGTGTCTTACAACAAATGAACCAAACACATCAATTTATAAAAGTATATGTGTGACGTGGACCCAAAAAAAAAGTCTATTTAAGAGGTTCAGATTAAACAATCTGAAATGTTCCAAACCATACAAGGTATGGGTTTTAACAGTTTTGGTCCATTTTAGATTATATAATATGAACAATTATGGAGATGTTTCAGATTATATCATGTGAACCAGTTCTGAATGTGGACGGTGACTTGGTCAGTAAGACTGATTCATTGAACATGTGTTTTTTGGGTTGGTTAGCAAGACTCAACCCCATTTTTTTTACCTTCCCTTGACTAACCGTTAAATTCTATGGCGTATTTTTCTTCTATAAATACTTATCAATTCTTTACAAATTCTCATTCTATCTCACATTATCTCCTTTTTTATAGTTGTGCAATAGTGTTCATGATGCTTGTAACGCCCGTCTTAATTATTTAATTAATTCGATGAAGTTTAGAATATATTTATAAATATATGCTTATATGATTTATGATTTAAGTAATTTATATAACTAAGATGTGTGAATTATATGATTCGTGAGGTTGAGTAGTTTATATGATTTATGAATAAATTATGTGGAGTATATGATGTTGTGAAGTTGTTATGTTGGTGTGATTTATTTTATTATTAAATAAAATAAGATATGAGAAATAAAATAAAAATATTAGAAGTTGGGCTGTGAGGTGGAAATAGTAAGTTTATAGGTGAGATGAGCAATAAGGGTAAATAAATAAGACAAACATAAGTGGGAGACGTTTTTACGTGAAACGCTTTTGGAAAAGGGAGAAAAAGTCAGAAGAGGAGATCAAGAGGGAGAGAGAGCTGCGATTCTGCTATAATCAGGTAAGGGTGAGACTAATTTTCAATATTATTAAGGTTATAATTCTGTAGAATGATTTAGCATGATTAGGTTGAGTTTTGTGAGAATTGATGAATTAGGGTTTGAGGGAGTTTGAGGATTAATTGATGAAAAGTTGTTAGATTGATGAAGAGACTGTAATTAGACCTTAGATAATCCCCATAATGATTATCAGAAGTAATTTTGAAGCTAAAACTATGTGATTAGATGAGATGTCGGTGAGTTAAGAATTAGGGTTGTGAGGTCTTGGAAAACGAGTTTTGAGTGGTTTAAACTTGAATTTTTCTGTATAATATGATAGAGCTTAGTGTCAGGAGCGCGTAGGCGAAAACGACATCGAAAACGGATTAACGGTTTGAGTTTTACGGCCGAAAACGTGAAAGGTAGAAAATCTGAAGTTGTCTGTCGAACTATGAACGTGCCACGATGGAAGCCCAACGTGCCACGATTTTTCCAGAATCGAAACCATTTTTAGGCTGTCCAAACGTGCCACGATGGTACCTCAACGTGCCACGATGCAGTGTTGACTTAAAGTATATTTGACCCATTTTTATGCCTCTAAAGGGTTCCTAAGATGTACAGTAAGACCCCAAATCAATAAGCTTAATGAGAGGGATTTAATTAAGGGTTATAGGAGTAGTTCCTTGCCATAGTGTAACCCAACTTGCGAGCAAAGTTACTCGCTACTGCGAGTTAGGCTGTTAGTTGCCCAAAATTGTCCCGATGCGATCCTTTCGCACGTATAGACTTGAGTTGACCTTAGAAGTAAGTAAGAGAGCGGTTTAGCATGCTTTCATAAGCTCCAGAAGTATGTTCAGGTGACTGAGATTAGAATTGTTGTTGCATGAATGTTATAATGATGCTTTATGATAATTATGATGATGTAATTCATTCATTAGATGATGTTAACGCATTCAAGCGTTATTAAATGATGTATCTTGCTGCTGTTCCCGGCTATTGACTGTTAGTGTCTTGAGGTTGCATGAGTCGGTCTATGTTGTTGGAATTTAAGAAGTTGTCCATGATTATGAGTCGTATGAGTTGTTCACGTTGTTGTTTAAGTTGTTGGAAGTTGAGTTCTTTGCATGCTCATTAAAGTTGGGGGCTTTAGGCCCGGCAGCCTTTGTGCTCATTAAAGTTGGGGGCTTTAGGCCCGACAGCCTTTGTGCTCATTAAAGTTGGGGGCTTTAGGCCCGGCAGCCTTTGTGCTCACACGGTGAAGAGCCTATTATGCTCATTTTGTTGTTGATTGGTACCACATGCATTTGCATATCAAGAAGTTTCATGATGGTCTAAGTTGTTAAGTTGTTGTTGAGTTGATAGAGTTGCATTGTTAAGATGAGTTGTGTTGTTAAGTCGTTGTTGAGTTGGTAAAGTTGCATTGTCAAGATGAGTTGTGTTGTCGAGCTAAGTGTTAAGTTGATTATGATTTGTGATGATATTTAGTAATGGTATTTGATGATTGTATTTGTTATGAAATGAAAAATATGTTGAGTGTTAATTGTGGATATGTTATTAATGTTTAAGTTGTTAAATGGATTTTATTGGATTTATGCTTAATGTATTGATTATGAAATCTCACCCCTTCTGCGTATATGTTGCCTCGACCGTGGGTAATGTGCAGGTAATAAAGACTAGAGGCGTTCGTGAGTGGACTCCTCACATTGTGTCTAGGTGCTCTGATACGTAACAGGATGGGGACTTGCTTTACTACTATTCCTTACGTGTCCTTATGAACTTTTTATGAATAAATGTTGAACTGAAACTATGAGATTTTGATGAGGCCTGCGTGCCAAGACTTTTAATATGTTGAACTATTTTCCACTGCAAGATTGTAGATTTTCTTTGATGTTGAATTTTGAGAGATAATTATTATTATCTATTTTTAAGATTTTTAAGTAGTATGTGACATTCCGTTATGAATTAAATACTCTGATTTAAATGAAATTTTCAAGTTGGGAAAACGGGGTGTTACAATTGGTATCAGAGCAGGTCGGTCCATCCGGCCAAGTAGTAGATTCATGTTGTGTCGTATTACAGTTTTGTACTGTATTTGAGTTGTCATGTTTGATGTTGTTTGTTGTGTAACCCTTTGTATGGACTGGTTGGAGTACAACCATGTCCATATTAATTGTTTTAGTAAGTCAGCGTATTTTTTTCTGCTGTCGAGGAAGAAAGTGGAGCAGAGTTTTTGACTACTAATTAGCTGAAGCAGTTAGAACGTGACGAAATCTTGATGTTTCATTGATGGCGTCTTTGTCCATGGAGAATCAAGCAGTAATTGATAGGTTGTAAGTGGGTGCACGTGCGTTTAGCAAGATTGACTTGAGATCGGGTTACCACCAGATTAAAGAGAAAGATGAAGATATGCAGAAGACGGCGTAGAGAACGCGATATGGACATTATGAATATAAGACGGAAGAAGAACATGCTGAGCATTTGAAGATTGTCTTGCAAGTGCTGAAAGAGAAGAAGTTGTATGCCAAATTGTCTAAGTGTGAATCCTGGTTGAATGAAGTAAGTTCTCTTGGCCATGTTATTTCTGGTAGTGGTATTGCAGTTGATCCGTATAAAGTTGATGCAGTATCACAATAGGAGACTCCTAAGTCAGTCACAGAGATTAGAAGCTTTTTGGGTTTAGCAGGTTACTACCGAAGATTTATTGAAGGATTTTCTAAGTTGGCACTTCCGTTAACGCAATTGACTTGTAAAGGTAAGACCTTTGTGTGGGATGTTCATTGTGAGAACAGTTTTAACGAATTGAAGAAGCGTTTGACGACGGCTCCAATCTTGATTTTGCCGAAGTCCGATGAACCTTTTGTGGTGTATTGTGATGCGTCCAAGTTGGGTTTAGGCGGTGTGCTTATGCAAGATGGTAAGGTGGTTGCTTATGCATCAAGACAGTTGAGATTACATGAACGAAATTATCCTACTCATGATCTGGAATTAGCTGCAGTTGTATTCGTGCTTAAGATTTGGAGACATTACTTGTATGATTTGAGATTTGAGGTGTTTAGTGATCACAAGAGTTTGAAGTACTTGTTTGATCCGAAAGAATTGAATATGCGACAACGAAGGTGGCTCGAATTGTTGAAAGATTATGATTTTAGTTTGAATTACCATTCGGGTAAAGCTAATGTGGTTGCAGATGCCCTAAGTAGGAAGAGTTTACATATGTCTGCTATGATGGTGAAGGAATTTGAATTGCTTGAACAGTTTAGAGATATGAGCTTAGTTTGTGAAATGTCGCCTCGGAGTGTTAAGTTAGGAATGCTGAAAATTGATAATGATTTCTTAAAAGATATTAAAGATGCGCAGAAAGCTGATGTTAAGTTTGTGGACTTGTTGGCTTCTAGTAATCAAACTGAAGATGGTGACTTTAAGGTCGATGGTCAGGGTGTGTTGAGGTTTCGAGGTAGGATTTGTATTCCAGACAATGATGAGATAAAGAAGATGATTCTTGAAGAGAGTCATAGGAGTAGCTTGAGTATCCATCCGGAAGCTACAAAGATGTATCATGATTTAAAGAAGTTGTTTTGGTGGTCTGGATTGAAACGTGATGTAGCACAATTTGTGTATTCTTTTTTAATTTGTCAGAAATCGAAGGTGGAGCATCAGAAGCCTGCTGGATTGATGACACCGTTAGATGTACCAGAATGGAAATGGGATAGTATATCCATGGATTTTGTGACGAGTTTGCCGAATACTCCTAAGGGAAATGATGCTATTTGGGTGATTGTGGATAGATTGACGAAGTCGGCACACTTCCTCCCGATTAATATTAGTTTTCCTTTTCCTGTGGCTCAGTTGGCAGATATATATATTCGAGACATAGTGAAATTGCATGGTGTTCCTTCAAGCATCGTGTCAGATAGAGATCCAAGATTTACTTCTAGATTTTGGAAGAGTTTGCAAGAGGCTTTAGGCTCTAAGTTGAGATTGAGTTCGGCTTATCATCCTCAAACAGATGGTCAGTCGGAAAAAACAATTCAGTCACTCGAAGACTTGTTGAGAGTTTGTGTACTTGGGCAAGGTGGAACTTGGGATAGTCATCTCCTGTTGATAGAGTTCACATATAATAACAGTCATCATTCAAGTATTGGGATGGCACCTTTCGAGGCCTTGTATGGTCGGAAGTGTAGGACTCCGTTGTGTTCGTTTGAAACAGGTGAAAGTGTGGTTTTAGGACCAGAAATTGTTCAGCAGACTACTGAGAAAGTGAAAATGATTCAAGAAAAGATGAAAGCGTCGCAGAGTCGACAAAAGAGTTACCATGATAAGCGTAGGAAAGACCTTGAGTTTCAAGAAGGAGAGCACGTGTTCTTGAGAGTTACTCCGATGACCGGTGTTGGTCGTGCATTGAAGTCCAAGAAGTTGACTCCGAAGTTTATTGGTCCTTATCAGATATCTGAGAGAATTGGCACGGTGGCTTATAGAGTTGGCTTACCACCGCATCTATCAAATTTGCATGATGTGTTTCATGTGTCGCAGTTGAGGGAGTATGTCCCAGACCCGTCCCATGTGATTCAGAATGATGATGTGCAAGTTAGAGACAACCTTACGGTGGAGACCTTACCTTTGAGAATTGGTGACCGCAAGGTGAAGACGTTGAGGGGCAAGGAGATACCTCTAGTGAGAGTTGTTTGGAGTGGAGCAACTGGTGAAAGCTTGACATGGGAGCTAGATAGTAAGATGGTAGAGTCTTATCCAAGTTGTTTGCTTGAGGTAAATTTTCGAGGACGAAAATTCTATAAGTTGGGGAGAGTTGTAACGCCCGTCTTAATTATTTAATTAATTCGATGAAGTTTAGAATATATTTATAAATATATGCTTATATGATTTATGATTTAAGTAATTTATATGACTAAGATGTGTGAATTATATGATTCGTGAGGTTGAGTAGTTTATATGATTTATGAATAAATTATGTGGAGTATATGATGTTGTGAAGTTGTTATGTTGGTGTGATTTATTTTATTATTAAATAAAATAAGATATGAGAAATAAAATAAAAATATTAGAAGTTGGGCTGTGAGGTGGAAATAGTAAGTTTATAGGTGAGATGAGCAATAAGGGTAAATAAATAAGACAAACATAAGTGGGAGACGTTTTTACGTGAAACGCTTTTGGAAAAGGGAGAAAAAGTCAGAAGAGGAGATCAAGAGGGAGAGAGAGCTGCGATTCTGCTATAATCAGGTAAGGGTGAGACTAATTTTCAATATTATTAAGGTTATAATTCTGTAGAATGATTTAGCATGATTAGGTTGAGTTTTGTGAGAATTGATGAATTAGGGTTTGAGGGAGTTTGAGGATTAATTGGTGAAAAGTTGTTAGATTGATGAAGAGACTGTAATTAGACCTTAGATAATCCCCATAATGATTATCAGAAGTAATTTTGAAGCTAAAACTATGTGATTAGATGAGATGTCGGTGAGTTAAGAATTAGGATTGTGAGGTCTTGGAAAACGAGTTTTGAGTGGTTTAAACTTGAATTTTTCTATAGAATATGATAGAGCTTAGTGTCAGGAGCGCGTAGGCGAAAACGGCATCTAAAACGGATTAACGGTTTGAGTTTTACGGCCGAAAACGTGAAAGGTAGAAAATCTGAAGTTGTCTGTCGAACTATGAATGTGCCACGATGGAAGCCCAACGTGCCACGATTTTTCCAGAATCGAAACCATTTTTAGGCTGTCCAAACGTGCCACGATGGTACCTCAACGTGCCACGATGCAGTGTTGACTTAAACTATATTTGACCCATTTTTATGCCTCTAAAGGGTTCCTAAGATGTACAGTAAGACCCCAAATCAATAAGCTTAATGAGAGGGATTTAATTAAGGGTTATAGGAGTAGTTCCTTGCCATAGTGTAACCCAACTTGCGAGCAAAGTTACTCGCCACTGCGAGTTAGGCTGTTAGTTGCCCAAAATTGTCCCGATGCGATCCTTTCGCACGTATAGACTTGAGTTGACCTTAGAAGTAAGTAAGAGAGCTGTTTAGGATGCTTTCATAAGCTCCAGAAGTCTGTTCAGGTGACTGAGATTAGAATTGTTGTTGCATGAATGTTATAATGATGCTTTATGATACTTATGATGATGTAATTCATTCATTAGATGATGTTAACGCATTCAAGCGTTATTAAATGATGTATCTTGCTGCTGTTCCCTGCTATTGACTGTTAGTGTCTTGAGGTTGCATGAGTCGGTCTATGTTGTTGGAATTGAAGAAGTTGTCCATGATTATGAGTCGTATGAGTTGTTCACGTTGTTGTCTAAGTTGTTGGAAGTTGAGTTCATTGCATGCTCATTAAAGTTGGGGGCTTTAGGCCCGGCAGCCTTTGCGCTCATTAAAGTTGGGGGCTTTAGGCCCGGCAGCCTTTGCGCTCATTAAAGTTGGGGGCTTTAGGCCCGGCAACCTTTGTGCTCACTAAAGTTGGGGGCTTTAGGCCCGGCAGCCTTTGTGCTCACACGTTGAAGAGCCTATTATGCTCATTTTGTTGTTGATTGGTACCACATGCATTTGCATATCAAGAAGTTTCATGATGGTCTAAGTTGTTAAGTTGTTGTTGAGTTGATAGAGTTGCATTGTCAAGATGAGTTGTGTTGTTAAGTCGTTGTTGAGTTGGTAAAGTTGCATTGTCAAGATGAGTTGTGTTGTCGAGCTAAGTGTTAAGTTGATTATGATTTGTGATGATATTTAGTAATGATATTTGATGATTGTATTTGTTATGAAATGAAAAATATGTTGAGTGTTAATTGTGGATATGTTATTAATGTTTAAGTTGTTAAATGCATTTTATTGGATTATATGCTTAATGTATTGATTATGAAATCTCACCCCTTCTGCGTATATGTTGCCTCGACCGTGGGTAATGTGCAGGTAATAAAGACTAGAGGCGTTCGTGAGTGGACTCCTCACATTGTGTCTAGGTGCTCTGATACGTAACGGGATGGGGACTTGCTTTACTACTATTCCTTACGTGTCCTTATGAACTTTTTATGAATAAATGTTGAACTGAAACTATGAGATTTTGATGAGGCCTGCGTGCCAAGACTTTTAATATGTTGAACTATTTTCCGCTGCAAGATTGTAGATTTTTTTTGATGTTGAATTTTGAGAGATAATTATTATTATCTGTTTTTAAGATTTTTAAGTAGTATGTGACATTCCGTTATGAATTAAATACTCTGATTTAAATGAAATTTTCAAGTTGGGAAAACGGGGTGTTACAATGCTAATGTTCCAGCGTTGGGCTTTCATACAAAAGGTTCCTCTCCCATTTGAAGGATGTGCGGGAGGGTTGGCAAGTTTTTCCCTCATTTCCCCTCCATCCTCTTGTACCACAGATTTTGTTTTACCCCTCCTCTCCCTTACGAGAATGTGTCTGATAATTTAGTGTGATAACCATTATTATAATTTAAAGGGTCTTGCTAACGAGTGCCCCCGGGCACTCTTTAAGCATTCCAAAAGAAGAAATTATTTCATTATAAAAGTCAAAAATTTCAATTTCCAATGAATTGATTACATTAAATTTCAAAAAAGGTTACATTTTAAAGGTTTTAAAAGTGCCCGGGGGCACTCGTTAACATTTCCCTAATATATATATATGTATTATGAAGCTATTGATCAATTAATAAAAGTGTTAAATTACTGAAAATTTACAAGTGAATAAGTGGGATGTACGAGATTCAAACATTGACCCCTGCCTACACTGAGTTAAGCTCCTTCGAAAATCTTTTTTATTTTCAAATTATGTCATCTTAATATTTTTCATTTTGTAAATGTATTATGACTTTATGATTTTTTTTATGTGTCCAAGTCATGACACACGTTCCTTCCTTAAAAACTTTGTTGATAAAAATGGTAATTTTATTTAATTAGCTATAAAAGGCAACTCTCTTTTGGGTGGAAGAGATCAATAGCACTTCAAAAATCAAATTCCCTCTTTTATGCTTCAAGTCATATAGTAATGGTGATCAATAGCACCACCATTGTAGTAATGGTGGTTCTAGTTAATATGTGTTGTTTCATTTTGAGCATGGTGGCTATCTTGAGAAAGGTATCACTGCTTGGTTGTTCACAGAGAACGTTCATCGAACTCTTTGTCACTGTGAATTTGATCGAATGTTCAATTTATGTTTCATCCACTTTTCAGGTGAAATGACAAAGAATTATTGATAAATCAAATTGATCAGTAATGTTGATAAATTAAGAGCTTCAATATAAAATTAAATTACAATCGTGCATTTCAGCAATTATTTCAATACATTTTGAAATCTTAAATAACATAAATGTAAATTTTAGAGATAAAAAACAATGGTGAACCATTGCCAGAAACTATGGTGAATCATTGCCTTGTGTTGATGTAGAACAAACTTTCACAACTAAAACTTGAAGGAAAACCCCATTGATTAGTCACGCTTGGCTTGTGAGAATCTTTAGAGGTTGGAAACCATGACGAATACTTGCTTCCCATACTTTATTAGTGCTAAGTATAGTGTCTCCACACTCATGGTCATTCCATCCTTCTAAAGCATGAATTATTCCAGCAATACGCCATGCACTCATAACTCTTCTTGGAAGCCAATTCTGTTACATATATAAATACATTAATTAGTTACATAAATTTACATTTTTAAATTTATGTTATAATAGTATATATACTGAAGGATATAAAAATATGCTATTTACACACCTCACAAGAGTGTGAATTCATGAATGTAGTAGGAGTGATCATTGCCGGTGTAAAGTGGTAGAAGCAACATTTTCTCATTTTCTTTGGAGGGGAGTGTGAAAATGGTATGAACAACGATCCTTCTGATGCTTTCATTTGCTCATATTCATCCCATTCATCTCCAACTAACCATATCTGTTATTACAAAATGAAGCACTTATTATTAATATTGATTCATCATTTAAAGGTTTGTTAATTAGTTATTAGATAAATTTCACTGCATTATGTTTTGTATATTAAAAATAAATATTGGATCAACCTTTGGA
Organism: Medicago sativa; assembly: GCF_051527215.1. Lineage (NCBI taxonomy): Eukaryota > Viridiplantae > Streptophyta > Magnoliopsida > Fabales > Fabaceae > Medicago > Medicago sativa. The sequence continues at coordinate 86,244,844 of NC_140755.1, read as the reverse complement.
ATATTAACCGGTGAAAGAGCTAAGTTTCCTTTTGTGATGACCCTTTGTTCAAGCTCTTTAAGCTCATCCTTATACAATACAACCACCTGCTAGCAATTTATCAATATGTTAGATTAACTTTTTTTAACACATATAATACTTTTTAACAAAATTAAATTCCTTTGCATATATATGCTTAAGCTAGACTAAAATATAGCACACATACCTGTACATTTTTCTTGCATAAAGCATTAGCAATGGCAAACGCAACCTTATTGAACTTGCCTCGAAGAAGCACTTGATTTGTTCCTTTAGGAATGTTGTTCAAGACAATTGCAGCAGCTAGGCTACTTCCATCTACAACTTTTATCTTCAATCTTGGGAACCTTCGAATATAAAGTTCACAGTGTGTACTAAGTTGTTGTTTCTGCATGCATCAAAGGTTATCCGAATCAAAAACATTATTTTACTTCGAATTCAAAAAAACTATATATTATTTTGATTTTTAGCAAACTAGTATATACATGCCTAAAAAAAATAAAACTTTTTTTTATGTTGCAAAGTTTAGGTGAGTTGGGTTCCAAGAGTTCATCAAGGTCAGGACATACCTCAAGATTCACTGAACGTTAATAAATGTACTTACAGTCATCAACTAATCAGAGATTCATACACTGGCTAAAAAAAGCAAACTTGTGTATACACTCCTTTTGAAAACTATATAAATTGTTTAAGAAAAAACTAAATAAATGAATTTTTATAATTAGATAAAGTATTTTGACCTGAAATACATATCTCTAAGGCAATATATACTAGCTAGTAACATTTACATAGAGCCTCTAAAAATCATTTACATAGGAGAAAATGATTAATTCTAATGATCAAAGTAATAGAGGAGGTGTATGTGAAGTTACCTGATTTAAAAGTCCTAGACTTATAACCTTTGCTCCATTTAACTCAGCCTCTATAATTGTCTCTTCAATCAAGTTGTTCAATGTTAGGTTCTTCCCTTTTGAAAAATACTACAAAATAGGAAATCAAGCGTGTATTACGATGGTAATCACTAAATCATTCTCCACGGAGAATACAAAATTTGAAATGATGATAAATGAAATAAAGAAGAAAAAAAACATACTTGTGTTTTGAATCTTGGTAAAAGCCAACACTGTAACTTGAGATCATTGAAGGTTTTGCTTTCTAAGACAAAAGCACGTCTACTAATCCATGTCATAAGCATATAGCACATTGTAAATGGCCACATTAAATATAGGTACCATTTAGATGTTTGAGGATTGGAGGCTAATGAAGCAAAGCCTAAACGTAATTGATAGATGGAACTAAGTGTAGTTAAATTTGTTAAGTGCACCACATCAGGTGACTCCTTTGGTCTCATCAATGAGGTTTCATATGTAACATCTGTGGATTTATCTACGGTGCCATAAATGTAGTCATAGATAGGCATGAAGAGTGAGTAATTAGACCTAAATTTGGTGTGATGCAATGAGTGGAACCTGTGGAAATATATCAAGGAGAAAATAATTAGCATATGGACTTTGATTAGAAATTATGAAGTTCATTAGCAATAGTAACATTGTAAACTTACGATGGTGTGTATGAGAGATACTTCAAAAGTGGAAAGATGGACAAGAGTTTCTTAGGAAAGAACTCAAAGTTGCAATGACCCATGTTGTTCATGAAATCAATGTAAAAGATATAGCCATATAATGCAGCCACAGAAGATTTTTTGATGAACAATGTTGTCAACATTGGTATAGCAAAAAGTGTAAAATATGACAAATGCTCAGCAAATGGGTGTGCGACAGCTGTCAAATAAAAGAGAAATTTTGTGTCATTTTGACAAAGTGAGACCAAATTCCGAAGCAACTTTGATGATAAATAATGCATTTTAAATAAGGATCTTGTTAACTAGTGTCTGGGGCACTTGTTAAGGAATCGAATGCCCTGGGGGCACTGGTTAACATTCTCCTTTAAATAAATGGTTAACTAATGAATATAATAAAGTGTCACATCTCATTAATCATAATTTTGAATGTTATTTGCATGTACTTTCATGTACCTCATATATTTGAACACAAATTACTCCCTCCGTCTCCCTCCGTCCCTATATGTAAAGATCCTTTGCATCTAATAAAAGTGTGCTTAGATTAGGCATGACAACAAAACCCGTGTCCATGGATACCCATCCAAACCAACCCCAATTTGATGAGTTTTACCTGATTTGACTAGGTTTGGGTATGAGTTTGGGTTTTCCCCAATTTCATAATACGGGTACGGGACAGGTAACGGGGATATATGTATCCACTCCGAACCCATACCCAAACCCTACCCGAATGTAGGAAGGTCATGTTTTTGTTTTTGTTGAGGGGGTTGATAATAACATGTCATGTTATTTGGTTTGATAACTATCATGATATAAGAACTTTCATTGATGGCTAGAGGAACAACCAAGTTATTCGGTAAAGAAATGTTAAAATGAGCGCTTGGATAATGCATTATAATATTACCATTGAAGCTTAAAAAAAACACTTTTTTTATTAAAAAAAGTTGATTCATTGCGGGGACGGGATGAGGCGGGAATACCCGAACCCATTGGGGACGGGGATGGGATTCAATTTCTCATCCCCATTGGGTATGAGTAGGGTAACATGTAAGTATATGGGAGTAGGGGAATATGGGAATAGGGAAGACAAAACCCGTCCCCACCCCGCCCCATTGCCATGCCTAACTTAGATATAGGGACGGAGGAAGCATAATAATAACCGGAGTACTTTCACCGGTTATTATTATAATTAAAAATGTATATTTTAAATTCTTTCAATTAATGATTTATATTATCTTTAGGGTTAATTAAGTTTTTAGTCCCTATAAATATTCACAGTTTTGTTTTTAGTCCCTATAAAATAAAATCACATTTTTTAGTCCCTGTGACATTTTCCTTAAGCATTTTAGGGACCAAAAATGTTGATGGAAATTTTTTATAGGGACAAAAAATGCTAATGGAAAAATTTTATAGGGACTAAAAATGCTGATGGAAAATTTTATAAGGACTAAAAAGTGTGATTTTATTTTATAGGGACCAAAAACAAAATTTTGAATATTTACAGGGACCATTTACTTAATTAACCCTTATCTTTATTATAGATCATATACATAATTTAATGAATGAATTTAAATGTTGATTTTTATTTATAATTTTGACCATAATGTGTATTTAATAAATATAGTGTATAATTTAAAAAAAGCTCATACACGTGACAGGCTCAGTGACAATTGAAGAATGATGATGAGAATGATAACGAGAGTATAGATAATGGTGATGAAGTGCTCTATGTAGCCAATAGTATAAAAACTCCACTGGTCCAGCATGCAATATTGCTGTAAGAATCACACCATCTGTTCTCCACCATGGTAAGTTAGAAGCCATAGGAAATATAAAGTATGCTATACAATATACGAGTGCAGTGAACAACATTTGATCGTCCCTGCAAATATTACAAAATATCAATAATCAGGTCAAATATTTAAAATAGATATTTTTTATTTGATTTATTTTTTTTATATATTTAAGATAGTTTTTTTTAAACCCACTTGGGTTGGCCTGGTGGTATTTGCTTGGGACTTAGTAATGTGCTCCTCCTCGAGGTCTCAGGCTCAATTTTCTCTGATGCCAATTTAGATAGGCTCAATTTTAGAAAAAAAAAAAACCATAGTAAAAAATGTTTTTCTTACTAGGAGCTAGTTTGTTACAACTTATTGGTAAAAGAATATATTTTTTAAAATAGCCATTTTTAAAAAAGTTTTCATATGTTGTTTACAATTTTTTTTTTAAAACAATAATTTGAAAAATAATCTGAATTTTAGTATCCCAAGTAAAAATATCTAAAATAGGAAAATAATTTTTATTAACCAACCACCCAACTCCGTGTCATTTTCCATAGTTTATTAGAGTAATATTTATAGTCATAAAATGCATAGTAGTAAATTTCATTTTATTTTTTGTACTAAAAACTTAAAAATTAAGTTTATTTTGATTGTGTTGTCTATTTGTTCACAAAAAGTTGTCCCATACTTAAAAAGATTTTTGTCTACAAATATATATAGACAAAAACACCTGAAAGGTGGCACCAAATATAAGCTTAGGAGGCCAACCCACAAAGCACCAAACAACACCAAAGCACCCACAAAGTACCGTACTTTATCTTGTGTTTAGTACTTATGCAATGTTTGTGTTGACGTTCAAATGAGAAATATTGTTGTAACAAAAGATGCTTACTCTTTTGAAAATGAAACAAATATATATATATAATCTTTAATTAAGGAAGACAAATATTTAAAAGCAGTTTAAAATTTAGTAACCAATGAGTTTCTCTGTCGACTTGTTCGAATTCGAGGCCTTTGTCAACAATTCTGTTTTTGCCTTTAGCAGTTTGGTAGCGTGAGACAGAAGTCCAAATCTGATTGTGTAGCATTCTGACCAATACAAAAGGGAATATGACATGGTACACTGGATCCCTTTCACCCCATATGAAAGAGTATATGCTATGAGCAATCCATGGGCTTAGAATCATGAACTTTAATTAGTGTCCATAACCAAGTCACATAGAAGAAAAAGACAAAGAATAACATATGTTAGTCAACATAACAATATCAAAACATTACACTAAATATGAAGGACATTTTTAAATATGTAAAGATGCATGCAATCTACTAAACTAGATAGAAAAATAATTGTATGTGCGTTTTACCATTTTACCCTTGAGGGGGCATTTTGGTAAATTAGAAATTGAAGCTCCCCTGCCCTATATATATGTGAAAAGCAAAAAAAAAAAAAAAAAGAGAAAGAAACGGGAGAAGAAGGACGAACGGGAACGGGAGGAAAGGGAGGAGAATTCTCCTCCGTCACAACTGCTGCGAAAAACGGCGGCGCCGATTGCTTTCTCTCCGGTATTTCTCGTCTTTCTCTCCGGTTGCTCTATTTCTCAGGTTCGGTTCCTGTTCTGTTCATCATCATCATCATCGCTTTTTTTTTCTTTTTCTGCTTGCATGTCTGTTCTTTGTGTTGTTTTTGTTGTTGTTTTGCCTCTTTTATTTATGTAGCTTGGTTGATTCAGTGTTTGTTTGGTCTGTATGTTGTGTTTGTTTTGATGGATTGAGAGATTTTGGTTTAATTTTCTGGGTTGTTAATTGGTTCAATTATTTTTTTGTACAATCATTATTCTCTCTCTTTTGTTCATCTAAGATCATGCATGTCTCTAAAAATGCTTTATTGAATCAGTTTTTGTTAATTTAGGTTGGAATTTATGTTTTTTCTTTCAATCTGATGTTAAGGGTTTGTGAATGGCATTTTTTTCTTATTTTCTGGGTGAATTTCGGCTTTAATTTTGCTTTATACAGGAGCTGTAAGAGAAGTGAAGGAAGAAACTGGGGTAAGATTGATTTAACTTAAAGATATTCCTAAGTTTTGATGTAAATTAAATTAAAAAAGCCTTATGTTGAACTTATTCATAAGGTTGCATGATAGGTTTCAATTGCTTAAAATGAAGACTTCCTTTTGATGCTAGCTGCTTTGATGTTGCAGATTGATACAGAGTTTGTTGAAGTCATAGCATTCAGGTAACACTATCATGTCATCAAGAAATTTAAATAATTTTTAATGAAATAAATTTGAAATAGTTACCATTGATTCTTTGAATATACATTTATATAATGTAGTTATGAATTCTGATGAACTTCATGATAAATTCTAGGCATGTACACAATGTGGCATTTGAGAAATCAGATTTGTTCTTCATCTGCATTGGTAATTCATATGTATTGGTAATTCATTGGCAGTATTTAGACACTATGTAGTTTGAAGAAACTTTATTTCTGTTAGGCACTAGGTAGTTAGGGAGTTAAAATGTCAGTATATGGTCAAATGTAAATATGGCACTTCTGAAAAAACTAAGTTAATTATTGGTTGAGATTCCTCCCTACTGCAGGTTGCTGGATAATTTTATTTAGGAGGACTATTGAACAAGAAAAAATTGAATAACCTTTTGAATGAATATTAATCATTGAATTTTTTTATGATTGGTTGCTACTATTTGTTATGCTTTGGTAGAAATTTTTTAGATTTTTTGTGTGGAGGGTGGGATTAATGTTTAGCTTTAGCTGCAGTTGTTCTTAGATAATCCCCTCTTCTGTTTTTTCTGTTTTATTTGGTTCCACTAAGCTCGCAAATTTATTGACATTGTTATGTTCTAGAAGCAGTGACAAGCTCGTCTGTATAGCAAGGGTGTGAATTTCTATTTATGATGTTGGAGAGGCAATCAAATTGAAGGTATAATCCTGGTTTTTAATCATGGCTTGAATTTCTATGATGTATGATTTTCTATTTTCATTTTCATGCAGTAAAAGGTGGATAGAAATTAGATTTGTGGAAGTTTGTACAAATGAGTGTTGTGTTTGTAGTTTTGGATTGATTTTGCTTCAGTTTTTTTTTAGATATTTTAAATATTTGGATTCAGTTTTGTATGAAAGCAAGTGTTGTTAAATTCTGATTCATAGGTTGCTATACTACAACTGGCAGGACTGAAAATATAGCATGTTATAACAATTAACCAGAATTTGTTTAGCAGACATGCAACTGCTCCATGAAGCTTATGATTGATATGACTATAAGAGTTATCCATCTAAATTTTTATTACTAATGAAAACTAATCTATCACTCTAATCCCTTTGATATTTCATGGCCTTTTTCTCTATTAAAACCCACAATAGTGGCATAGCCACTTTCAATAGTGGAAGAGGTTCGGGAATGTAATTTTTTTGTACAACTTTGTATTTTAGTTGGAAAGTGACATTTTTTTTTTTGTTGAGTTTGTTGGATTGGATCCAATTTTTGTGGTGGGTTTGGGGTTTGATTCAATCTGTTATGGATAGTGTTTGGTAGATTGGATTTTGAGATTGTGAAAGTGAGATTTTAAATATAAATTTTTTACAAAAAGTTGTGATGAATTTTGCTTCTTTATCAGGTTCTCTTGAATTGGGTCTCTTCAATTTTGCAAAAAAAAATTGATTGATTTTTCAGTTTGTTTTCTGAATTAGGGTATTTCAAACAACATTTGGAAAAATTGCCATTAATATATGTTATTGTAGGCACCATTGTTTAAATTGGTTAGCTTTTGGCTTAAATGGTGCAGAAATTGTTTTCAACCTTGCTGCCACCGTTGGTGAACTCAGCAAACCTATGTGGCCAATAGAGGTCAGTTGTTTTGTATTAATGGAAGACATGTTAGACTCCTTTCTACTAATTATTGTTTCTGATGCTTAGATTGGTTTCTGAGTATTTCTTAATGTTCATGACATATTATTCTATGCTTATACCTACAGGTTGACATTCAGCTGGAAATTAGTTCATAAATGACTAAAAATAATAAGAAAATTGGCATGATTTTATGGCTCATAGGTGTTATTGTTTTTCAGGCACGAAATGCTGCAATAGCAAATAGTTACTTTGTTGCTGCAATCAACCGTGTTGGGACTGAAACATCTTGCTCAATATGTGAAACCAGAATTTGAGGGTATTTAACCAGAATTTGATAATTGTTATACCATGTTAACAATTAGATACTATGTTTAATTGAGGGTTTGATTTTTTGGTTTTGGGTTTTTCCAGAATTTGTTTTTTATTCGATGGTGATTTTCTTTGTTGCTTTGATAATGTACATTTTGAATTGTACTTGAGTGAGGTGGTGAAGAGCATCAATAATGCTTAATTCAATATTTTAAAACTTGGTGCAATTTATTCACAGTGAAGACATAGTCTTAAAATAGAAGATGAAATCCAACAATGTAACTGGCATGATCTTATATCTGTTGTTTTTTATTCATTTATATTACCATTTTCTAACTGTATAATGGTATGAATGTAGGTTTCTTCACTAAATTTACAGTTATGATGGGCTCTCACGCTATCGCACTGACTTTCATGAGATTGAGGTACCATGTTTCAAAAGGAATTTTATTTGTTGAGAACTGTTTTGAATTGGTATTACCGTCATCATATTTAACTTTATGGTTTTGTATAATTCTTACTTCTCTTATCAGCAAATTGGTTGAGGGAACTTTAGCTGTGTTTTTAAAGTATTAAAATGAATAGATGGCTGCTTGTATGTTGTGAGTTATAGCTGGATATTGAAGGCTGGCGAACGAAAATGTTGCTCAATCCGAATAGTTTTGTAGGTAGTGATGATTAAACTGGTTTGGGCTGTTTGGGGACTGTTTTTGGATGAATTTTGACATGTTTCATGCAGGAAAATTGGGTTAAATCTGCAGAATTGTAATTTTCCATGGAAGCTGGCTCGAAATATTTGATCTTAGGTGCATTTTCCTCTGGAATCTAACTGTTTGGGTACGACCAGACAACTACCGATATCTAAAAATATCCTTTCTTAGATGTTTGAATCCTTTAGGCATTTTATTTTGCTGTTAGGTAAGTTGTAACGACCCTTTTAGCTATCTGTCATGAGTAATTGATATTTTTATACTTCTGATTGTTATACTGCCTTCGATTTGCAGCATGGCCAAGGAAAGGTAACAAGGTTCTGCCTCATTTTTTATGTTCTGACTTCTGATGCTTTTATCCATGGCCTTCAATCTAGATGTAGCACAACCAAAAGCTGGATATTTAATATGAAAATAATGTGTAGTCTTGGCTAAAAAAAGGTATATTCTAGATTTGATTTCTGATTAGGGATTGAAGATGCATTCATGGTTTCAAGACAGCATTGATATTATTATTATTGTAGATGAAGTATTTTGGTCTGAATGAGGTTATTATTTTGCAGAAACCCATTGACAGTTATGACATAGGCTTTGAGGTGCTTAGATTTGATTGAAGTTATTATTTTTCAGCTGTAAACTGTGAGTTTTCATATCTCTTCATGACTTTAGTTGCATAATTTTCCTTATGTTGCTTCTTTGTTTTTTATGCAAAACTTATGTGTATAGTATCCCTTTTAATTTTGTTGCCCTTGGGGACATCAATGCAATCAAATAATCTGGTTAGTCCCTGTAAAAGGTTATTCATGAAAAAAATTCTGCTACAAAATCATACGAATAGGGAATTGAAAGCGTGACATACTAACTTCAATTTGTACAACTAAATGGAATGCAAGACAAACTTTCATTTAGTTTGAGCAGCGTGGGGTTTGAGGTTAGTAGCTAAGTTGTCAAACCTGTTTGATGATTTCTTTTTAGAATAATTCCAATCTCAAATAAGAGCTTCACCAAAAGAAACAAAAAATGCCCTGTTTGATTCAATGTTAGATTGGTTTCAAAAACATAAGATTATGTTTGAATGAATGTTTTGTATGTGAAGTATCAATGTAAGTAAAAATTGTTGACGGGTTGTTTTTGCTGTCATATTCTACTTATTAGCCACTGGTATAGTCCCTGTTATCTTTCTGTTGACATGGTTTGGACTTTGGATGCGGGGTTTTCTTCATATTGGGCTGGTGAGGTTCTTTGCGTTGATTTTAATCATTGTTCCCACTTATTGATGGCAATATCTGCTTGTGTTTTTGCAACTTTGTATGCATAAGATCTTTGAAGTAGTTGTATGGTATCCTGGCTGTGTGAATTTGTAAACAGGGTCCTTTTAATAGTTATGGATTGCGATTGCGGTGTTTGGAAGATTGAGTTGGATTTCAGGACACTCACATCAGATGATCTCTAATTTTCATTAGACCTTTTTTTTTTTTTATGAATAATGTTGCTTAATTGATTGAATTTCCAATTTTTATGTTATCATAGCAGGTAAACAAAATGACACATTTGGGTGAAAGGTGAACATGTTCTAGAGTGGTGTTGGACTTGCTTACTGCTCTGCGATTTTTGCAGTGTGTTCGCTATGTTCTGGTCCAGTTATGGTGCTACGAGAGGTTATTTTTTTTGCATTCTCTTTAGGTTACAATTGGATACACGGGTATAGCTTTTAAGGGTATTATGTGCAGCTATTCTCCGTGGTTGTTTTGTGGTAGTTTTTCGATGGTTTTTGTTCTGTTTTTATCAAACCAAACACATATTGTACTAATAATTGATGACAAATTATAATAAAACCCAGAACCAAATATATATGTATATCCTTTCTTAGCTTAGAAGGTTTTATATATTTGTTTTAAATATTGAATCAAAATTGCAAATGTGTGCTTTATACTATTTAAACTTATAATATATTGATTTAGTTCTTTCATATATACATGTGTTTCAATCTTTGTCATCTAACTTTCTCTTTTTGGCTATTCATGATTGTACATTCAACCTAAGATATGAGTTCAAATACTCAAAATGTACTTAAAGGTCTTCTTTGTTGGACGGATTGTGAATTGTGGCCTTCTTTACTCTCTTATTCTGGGTTTGGCAATGTAGATTGTATGTAACATGACTATATTGCTCGAGAGTAGTTTTGCACAGCTGCTACTATGTTGTGAATAGATACCCTTCTTATCTCTACCCTTCTCTTCTATTGGATTTATTAATAACAGTTTGAACCTTAAATGAACTCACCAGAAATTGTAATGTACTCCATAATTTTCATGTGCTTTAGCATTGAATCATAATTGGATTTAAACGCTTTCCACCTCATAAAGGTCGTTTTGTATCTTAGATGGATGTAACATGCGGTTTTTAGCTTAGTTTGTACCTCCCCTGATTTCAGACCAGGAGGTTTTCTTGTGGTGATGTTCTGTTGTCACAAAATGGATCTCTCTACTGTTGTACCTAATATAAGTGGTAGGGGAATATAAGGAAGTTTTTAGATCATTCTAAAACTGAATTTGAAAAATTTTCCTTGTGTCTTTCATATATCATGAATGCCAAAATTTGAGTAAAAATTCTCACTATAAGTTTGCACTCTAATCCTTCAACAAAAAAAAAAGAAGTTTGCACTTTAAGTCATCTAGAGGGTTTTTGCTTTAGTATTTTCCTTCTGGGCAAAGACGATTCAATTTCTCCTATTCCCACACAGTGGTTGGATTTTGAGTTATTCTGTAGTGTGTGGAATAAGTTGCATTCGTTATAAGTATGCCAATGTACATGGTTGCAAGGCTCTCCAAGACAAAATATTGACAGGAGGTGGGTCTTGAAATGTTATCTTTGTCTTATGTCTGGGCTGGACAAACAATTTAAATATATCCATATGGCATAACTTCTATCATATAAGTGTGTATGTATAAAGATATTTCTATAATTATATATAAAATAAAGTCAAACTGTTTTCATATAAGCTTAAATTGTTTTCATAAACTATCTTTTAGAGCTTTTGGAAATGAGATGATAGCAATTTATAGACATGTCATACGCAAACAGTCTCATAAGTGCTTATGCCACTATTTATGCTTATATAAATCAATCCGAACAGACCCAAGATTTTCTTTGTTATTATTTTTATTGTTGTTGTTGTTTAAATTTAGATGTGATTAAAAGTATTTTATATTTCCTATGGATTATGTATGATTTATGAAATTTTGAACGGATTATGTATGAATGTTTAAAAGTTGAGGTTTTTTTGTAATTAAAAAAAGTTTTTATTTGTACCAAAAATAAATAAATTCAAAACTCCATAATGGGTACCCATGGATACCTGAATACCCACGAGTACCCGTATAGTGGGTACCCACGAGGTTAGATTGACTCTGCATAGTGCAGGGGTGGTGGATTAGATCAAGTACATAGTTCACAATTATTCTACTAAATTAACTTTACAATTATTGAGTTGTTGAAAGCCACTACTTTTCCAATGCACGTTTAGCCTTCTCAATTGTTGTCTTCGCTGCAACTTGCTTTGTATCTCTCTCTACAAAAAAAGTCCTTGACGTTTTCATTTGTTACTCGTGATAAGCCGTTTTGAACATTTCATTTTCTAACCCGTGATGCAGGAGTACTCTAAATATTGTGTTATGGTTTATAATTATCTGTCATTTCGCAATCTATCTGTCCGATATAATATTTTGTCAAAAAAGTAGCTAACCCCGTGCGAAGCACGGGTTTGTAACTAGTTATTATATAGAAAAAATAACTGGTAAAAATAAACGACTTGGACAATTAATGTTGGTTTCATTATGGAGAGATATCATTAAGATATAGAAAATTAAGGTGAGGTAACATTGGAGGGTAGAATGAATAAGAAAATACATTATATCATATATTTAGAGAGTGAGAAAGAGAAGGAGAGGTATTTGTTTTTGTGAATAAGGGTAAATTAGAAGAACCTTGAAGCTCCCAAGAGGTTCCCAAGGCCAGTTTGTAAGGATGCCTGGTTTGGAAGCCATATTGTGAATTTGCGAATGATGATGATATCGTAGCATATGGAAAGCTCTTTATATATGCTTGAATTTGAATTTGCAAATGAATTGTTTACCTAAGGTGATATATTGAGAGCGTTATTCATAAATATGGACAGCTAGCTATTATACTTGCATGTTATATTGCATTTGCATGAATATGACCTACCAATAGATTTTTGTTTGTTGTTTTTGGCTGTCTGAAATAGTGTTTACCTTATTTGATAGTTACTGGGTTCAGTATCTTTTTATTTTTATTTAATAGATAAATTAATTTCATTTTTACTTTTAGTCTGAAAAAAGATATTTTTTTATATAACTTTAGGTCTATTTGTTCAGGTGGAGGTAGTTGAATTGCCTATGAAAAATAATCATGTTAAAAGGGATACTTTATTTTTATATTTAAATCTGTGTGGGTTGCTCTAGGGAGGAAACTTCTCAAATATTTATTCTTTAAGTGTCCAATTTTTCTTGCGAGTTTGAATGATTGTTTTGGATTTTTTTAAGAAGCTAAATTAATTTACCAAAATTGATAACGGAGACAATCGAAACTGAGACGTCTCGACGTTGAGAGGGGCACATTCAATGTTTTGGACTGATTCTGTATTATAGCAGTGCTTTTGGGAATGATGTGTTGGCTTATGTCCAATTTTTTTGTGGTTTTATCCCGAATGGTAGGGTGCTCCATTATATGTTTAATTCTATTTGTGTGTTATTGTTCAATTCCTTAGTTGCTTTGAGTTTACGTTGTTTTTGTTTGTAGGAATGTTTTTATTCTTTTTGCAATTTACTATTTTGTATTTAATTTTTATTCTTGAGACATCTTGTTATGATTTGAATAGTTTAAACGATCAAACTTTACCAATTTTACTAAGATAAAAAAATATTACTTACTTCATTGCCGTTGTAATAGTGGTTGACTGAATAAGACGTGCAACTCCAAACCAATTTCATCAACTAAATTTAGTCTGGTTCAAGGTCGAAAAGTTTGGTGCTATTGAGTATTTAAGTTATTATTGTTGAGAAGCCAATAGAATAAATTTTCACACAAGAGGAAATACACCTGCACAAGAAGGAGAAAAAGACATCTAACAACAAAATGTTTTACTATTTAAATAGCTATTAATTTTTATAAAGGTAAAATGGCAAACTTTCTCATGCAATGTTTGCACGGTAAAATTGCAAACTCTCAAAGACACAGAAACGCAACTATTCAAGCCCTTAATACACCTAAAAGATCAGATTTGTTATGGTGAAAAAAAAAAACTCAAACTCTCTTTTTAAAAAAGTAAAGGGGCCTGAAAAATAGGCTGCTATTCTAGGCTCGCTCCCCCCCTTATTGGAAAACTAAAGCGCTAATGCGACTCATTCTTTTGGAAACGTAGGTGAAAGCATCAGGAGAAAGATAACCTGACTTACGTTTAGTCCTATTGAGTAAGGGAAGGGGTCGGTAGGCTCTCTATCTCAATCTGAGGGATTGAACTAAAGCTCAGGAGGAAGCCTTAATTATTTTCCGACGCTCATTCAATATTTTGCCCCTGGTTAATGATATTAGGTTCTATTCAAATAATGAGTTGAAGTTAGCAACATGTCGATTACACACCGGAGGCTCCCGCTTCCTCGCATATGCGCTCGTCAAGCCAACTTTGCTTTTTGGGAGGTTAAACTGCTGTTTGATCCTCTTATTTTGATTTATCAAACCGAGATATCTATGAATAAGGATCCAAATGCATATAAATACAAATGGTCATTTCTCACTTTTTTTCTTTCCTTGCACTACTTGATATAGAACTTAGAAGAGCAGAAAAGTTTGACGCAAAATATTCTCCCTTAATCTAAAATTTCACATTTCTCAATTCATTTTGTTATCAACTTCATCTAACATTATATTTACAAAATGAGCACTCTTCCAAATTTTCTCTATGCTGCGCAAATCCTCCATGCATATTTTGGAAATTTAACTTGTATGTGACTACTCACATAATGACATTTAACAATCATATATCATGATTGAAATCTTCTATCATACACCCTCCGGTCACTATTATAAGCAAAAATCAATATTTTGGATTCATTCATTTAATGATGTATGTGGTCTATAATAAAGACCACATACATCATTAAATGAATGAACCTACAATATTGTTTTTTACTTATAATAGTGACCGGAGGGTGTATTGATCATGATCACCATACTTCTTTACCTTGCTCACCTTTAGTTACTGACATTTGATTGTCTTTGATGAAAGATTTGTCAACCCCATCATTGGTTGACTCCCCTTCAACGAATTATGCTTAACACCTTTTTTTGTTGTACTGTACCCCTTTCTGAATATTTTATCCCACTTGGTTTTTCTTTTCCTAAAGCATAATCAAGCCTTGTTAGCCCAAATTATCTTGGATTATTCATTGCCATAATGAAAAGGAGTGTTACTTTTCCCACCCTACTGCCTTCTCGCACGCCCTGCAAAAATTCCAAAAATACCCCTGGTCCGGATTATGCTTTCCGGACTAGATTGTTAGTAACTTCCGGAATATAAAATCCGGACCAATTGTTGTGCGCTTTTTGTGTCTTTCTTTGATGTCAAGGGTCTCTGTTGACCGTTATATGAACCCCACACAAGCTGAAATGCTATTGCAGGGTTCATAGGAACGGTCAACAATGACCATGCCACCACCGACACCCCTAAAAAACTAAAAACATTTGAAGAAAATTGCAGAAAAGAGGTGAAGAGAGTTCCGAAAAATATAATCCGAACAAAGACGATATGAATATTTTGTGTCTTTCTTTGATGTCAAAGGTCTCTGTTGACCGTTATATGAACCCCACACAAGCTGAAATGCTATTGCAGGGTTCATAGGAACGGTCAACAATGACCATGACATCACCGACACTCCTACAATACTTAAAAAATTTGAAGAAAATGGAAGGAAAGAGGTGAAGTGAAGAATGAATGTATTTGTTGAAGATGGAAGCCTATTTATAGCCTTAAACAAGTCCTAGGTCATTAATACAGTCAATGAAAACGTGTTAGTAGTTGTAACCGTCCAACCACTAATTGATGGCACTCTTTCAAAAGAAGCCAAGCTCTCTTTCAAAAGAATCCAATGCTGAAGCATTCCGGATTATACATTCCGGAATGTCCTTAGCCCTACAAAGAAGTGCAAACGTTCCCCTCGTTCACCATAAGAGCACCATAATCGCACTAATTTGGAAAATATATTCCGGAACTAAAAGGTGCATTCCGGATTGTATATTCCGGAACGCTTCAGTGTCATGGCCGGTGGTCTGCACCACACACATTTGTCGGTGGTCAAGTCAAAAAAACGTGTTTTACCACGTTTTTTGACTGCATTAATGGTTTCCCAACCATTTTTCACCCACCCCTCCCTATAAATACCCTTCCAAACCCCCACCATTTCTCACACCATCCCTCTCCTCCTCTTCTTCCTTCTACAACCATGGTTTTCCATCGTTGGCCTTTCATAGATAAGGGCCTCGTTGAAAACTTTCAGGGTTTGTATGAACGGTCAATGAGGATGGAACCGCGCTGCAACGAAGGGCGATTCATCTGAGGGTCATGTGGGTCAGTGTGGTTATTAGCTTCACCTGTCGGGGCGTAAGTCTGAGCACCCCCCACCTCCCTCAGGGGCATTTGTTTCTTCTTCCCGCCCTCCTCTTCCCTCCTTCTCCTGTTTTCCTCCAATAGCCAAGCTACTGCTATGTCCTATCACATAGCAGTGGTTAGGCTCTTAGGATATTAGAATTAGGCTCTTAGGAGATTAGAAATAGATTTAGGATGTTATGTAATAAGCTTAAAAAGCTTGAAAATTATTGTAATGTATTGTTCATATATTAATAAAATGAGTTGTTTTTATGTTTGTGTCTTTTTATTTATGTTTTTTATTTTATTCGCATTTTATTTTACGAATTGTAGAGCTTAAAATTGCAAAAGTTCTGCTAAAATACTAATCAGGATTTTAAAATCCGGAGACATCTGAAAATTACTAACAATACATTCCGGATTACGAAATCCGGACTAGGGGTAAATTTGGAAAAAAAATAGGGCGCGCGAGGAAAGCCATAGGGTGGGAAAAGTAACACTCAATGAAAAGTTCATTCTCTCATACAAAGAAACATCTAACTTTTAAATGTAGCCACAACACTGTCTTAAAAAAGAACACACAAATACAATGATAACTAGTATTTATTTAAATGAATGGTGCAAGCGCACATCACTGCTTATATTCCTCCATTGATTAAATTTTTTGCTCTAATGTCAATTGTTGGGAAACGAATATGAGAAAATCTCCAAATATGTGGAAGCAAATCAACCATTAAAAAAAAAAGGACACTTTGCTATGTCAATCAGTGTCCTAAGAATCAACAATTATAATAAACGAAACTATAAGATAAACTTCAATCTAAGGAAGGATTTTCGAATATGAGATGAACAAAACTTATCAATCTGTCACAATTGACCATGGTCAATTTCCTACTATATTAGAATTGCTCCCTTGTGTTTAGGAGCAATAATGTTGATCAAAGTTTGAAAGAAATGTGAGAAATTTGGAAGTTTGAGGGAGAGGTTTCTCTTCGAAGTTCAAGTGAAAAAGTTTAAGAATAGGTTAAAATATGTTAAAAACACTAAAATATTGGGGCAAACCAAACGCTCACATGACGGTGTGTCCTACTTCCACAATGTATTTTCTTCACATTGCTCCTTGCATGGTGACCTACATGTGCCGTATGTCGAGGTGAAATCTATGGTTTTGGTTCAAAAATTCCTTTGGCTGGCTCGCATGGCTAGCCTGTTCCATCGCACGACGACATGAAACAAAATGAAATTGTTGGAATCACTAAGCTAACATGCATGGAAAGCAAGAATCTTCACTCGACGAACTTACACACAACAAAATTCACAAACAACAAATTGACACTACAAAATTTCAAACTAAAAATTTCAGGGACATTTTTTATTTTGAACACAAACTAAAAATGCTAGTTGCCATATATAAAAATTTCGAAAAGTTATTGACAAAAATTAATTGATCAAGTAATATTGATAAACCGAGGCCTTAATATATAAAATGAAAGTAACCATTCACTTTTAGTAGTTAATTTCAACACATTTTAAAAATTTAAATAGCATACCTGGACATATATTTTTAGAACATACATGGAAATCTTAGAGTTCAAAAACTCCGATGACCTTTCACGTTTTGATAACCTATAACAAACTTTGATAACTCAAACAAGAAGAACGTATATAGATAATGTGAATCCATTAGTCACACTTGGTTAATTTGTGCGAATATTCTTTAAAGGTTTGAAACCATAACGAATACTTGCTTCCCATACTTTCTCAGTGCTAAGCATAGTGTCACCACATTCATGAACATTCCATCCTTCTAAGGCATGAATTATTCCAGCAATACGCCATGCACTCATAACTCTTCTTGGAAGCCAATTCTGTTACATATATAAATACATTAATTAGTGTAGTAACATTTTAAAATTTTAATTTAGGTTATAATAGTACTATACCGAAGGATATAAAAATATGCTAATTACACACCTCACAAGAGTGTGAATTCATGAATGTAGTAGGAGTAATCATTGCTGGTGTATAGTGGTAGAAGCAATCTTTTCGCATTTTCTTTGGAGGGAAATGAGAAAATGGTATGAATAATGATCCTTTTGGTGCTTTCATTTGCTCAACTTCATCCCATTCATCTCCAACTAACCATATCTGTTAGGCTCATAATTAGTATTATAAAATGAAGTACTCCTTGTTTAATCATTAGTTGTTAAATAAATTTCGAATTATGTGGTGCATAATTACTGTTTAAAATTGTTTGGCGATTTTTAAAATATAATAAAAATGTTGGATCAACCTTTGGTGTATTGAATGGTGAAAGAGCCAAGTTTCCTTTTGACATGTCAAGCTCTTTAAGCTCATCCTTATATAACACAACTACCTGCTTGCAATTCATCCATAAATCATTAGAATAACTTAAACTTCAATTCCAGGTTCCACCGCTCATATATAAAGAGAGAAAAAAATGAAGGGATGTTATAATCATAGAATAAATCCGGTTTGCATATTTAAGCTTAAGCTTAAAATGCAGATATAAACAATACACACTTGCACGTACCTGTACATTTTTCTTGCATAAAGCATTAGCAATGGCAAACGCAATCTTATTAAACTTGCCTCGAAGAAGCACTTGAATTGTTCCTTTGGGAATGTTGTTCAACACAATTGCAGCAGTTAGGCTACTTCCATCTACAACTTTTATCTTCAATTGTGGGAACCTTTGAATATAATGTTCACAGTGTGCATTCAGCTGATGTTTCTGCACCCATCAAAGGTATTTCAAATCAAAAAACATTATCTTACATCGAATTTGCTAGAGCTATATATATATATATATATATATATATATATATATATATATATATATATATATAAGTTATTTTTGATTTTTAGCAAACATTAATATACACTCACCTCTTGAAAACTTTATAAATGAACTTTTATATTTAATATTGAAATATATAGCTAGTTTGAGAGAGCCCTTAATGCCACTCATGAAATTTTATTTTAAATAATCTTCAACTTTTTCAATTTTATACCACGATGCTAAAATAAAATAAAAACTAATAAAAAAAAATCAACATGCTTCCAATAGAGCTACCAACTCTAACATTTTTGCTATAGATTTTCGGTGGTCTTGGCGTACATGTGTGATAAACAAGTGATTTTTTTCTTTCTTTTAAACCGATTTTTTTTCTTCATACCAAGAGTTAGGTATTAAACCTCTTATTCGAGTTGCTTAAGCGGCTCAAATCCCTTACAACTTGAATCAATCAAATGTTGGTGAGATGATGGAGTTATGAAGGAACATTTACATAGCATGTATTTGATTATTAAAGAAACCATGTCAATGTCCCACATTTACTAGACTCTACAAACAATACCACGTCAATTTTGGTGTGATACAGGAGAATACTTGTCCCGCCGCATATTCAATTCAAACAAGCCAATAGAAGAAAAAAAAATGATTAATATTGTCCATATTAAGTGTAGTAAGACTAAGACTTTGTGGTCTCAAAGAAGAATTTCAAATCTTATCATAAAATAATTTTTAGTATCACAAATAATAATTTTTTTTCTTTCCATTTTTTTTAGAAAAATAAGTAATGCTAATAAATTAAAAGTAGGTGTGTGAGTAATTACCTGATTAAAAAGTCCTAGACTTATCACCTTTGCTCCATTTAACTCAGCCTCCACAATTGCCTCTTCAATCAAGTTGTTAAATGTTTTGCTTTGCCTTTTGGAGAAATACTACGTACAAATGAAATCAGAAGTGTATTACATTATAATTAAACAAAAAATTACATTGAACTAAATAATTTTTCCTGTTAGATTACAATGCAAAATCTAAAGTCACAAATAGAAAGAAAAAAAGAAATCATACTTGTGTTTTAAATCTTGGTATAAGCCAACATTGCAACTTGAGATTCTTAAAGGAGTTGCTTTCTAAAACAAAGGCACGCCCACAAATCCAAGTCATAAGCATAGGGAATATTGTAAAGGGCCACATTAAATGTAGATACCATTTAAATGTTTGAGGGTTGGAGGCTAATGAAGCAAAGCCTAAACGTAATTGATAGATGGAATTAAATGTAGTTAAATGTGTTAAGTGCACCACATCTGGTGACTCCTTTGGTCTCATCAATGAGGCTTCATATGTAGCATCTGTGGATTTATCTACCGTACCATAAATGTAGTCATACATTGGCATAAAAAGTGAGTAATTTGTCCTGAATTTAGTGTGATGTAATGAGTGAAACCTATGGAAACCAAGGAGAAAATAAATTAGTATATGGACTGTGATTGTAGAAGTTATGAATTTCATTACAATAGTAACATTGTATACTTACGATGGTGTGTATGAGAGATACTTCAATTGGGGAAAGTATGAGAAGAGCTTCTTAGGAAAGAACTCAAAGTTGCAATGACCCATATTATTCATGAAATCAATGAAAAAGACATAGCCATATAGTGCAACCACAGATGATTTTTTGATGAACAATGTTGTCAACATTGGTATAGCAAAAAGTCCAAAATATGCCAAGTGCTCAGCAAATGGGTGTGCCACAGCTGTAAAAGAAATGTTAACTTTCAAAAAATTTATGTAGCTAAATCCATGAAATTTTGTTATGCTATGGACAAAAATTTACTTCCTGTGAATATTTTTTCTTTTTTTTCATTTCAACTAATAATAACAATATATTTTTTGTTTTATTATACCAAGATCTAGATCTAGCATTTTTTATACCTATTTTTCTTTTCACCTCTCTATATCACAAATATTGACTATGAATATTTCATTTCCTTGTCAACAAAAAGAAACATAAACTTTTAAAAATGAAATGCATTTTTTGTATGTAGAGAGTAAACAGGTGCATGCAGAAATGAAAAGAAAAAGAGTTCATACAAGTGATAGGCTCAGTGACAATTGAAGAATGATGGTGAGAATGATAACGAGAGTATAGATAATGATGATGAAGTGCTCTATGTAGCCAATAGTATAAGAACTCCACTGGTCCAGCATGCAATATTGCTGTAAGAATCACACCATCTGTTCTCCACCATGGTAAATTAGAAGCCATAGGAAATATCATGTATCCTATATAATATAGTAACGCAGTGAACAAAATTTGGTCATCCCTGAAATGTCACACATAGTCAAAACCCTAATAGTTAGATAAAAAAAATTATAATTAATTTTGATCTTTTAAGATAAAATATCATTATATTATCAATAGAGATATATAATATTTTTTTGAATAAATTATCAATGGATCATATTTATATATCCTCTATTTAATTAATTAAGAAAGGCAAATATTTAAAGGCAATATTTAAAATTTGGAATTAACCAATTGGTTTCTCTATCGACTTGTTCAAATTCGAGGCCTTTGTCAACAATTCTACTTTTGCCTTTAGCAGTTTGATAGCGTGAGATAGAAATCCAAATCTGACTGTGTAGCATTCTGACCAATATAAAGGGACATATGAGATATTGTATTGGGGCCCTTTCAACCCATATGAAAGAGTATATGCTATGGCCAATCCATGGGATTAGAATCACGAACTTAGTTAGTGTCCATAACCAAGGGTACATACAACACAAAGATAAATAATAATGTCAGTCAGAAATCAAAACTTGAAACAAAAATATACCGTAAAACTATGACCTATAAACTTTTTTTTTGTATAATAACGATAAAGAAGAAAAGAAAATACAATATATCAATTTTTCAGAGAGTGGAGAGATATATAGTTGTGAATGAGAGTAAATTAAAAGAACCTTGAAACTCCCAAGAGGTTTCCAAGGCCAGTTTGTAAGGATGCCTGGTTTGGAAGCCATATTATGAATTTGGGATGAAGATAATGTAGTATATGGAACTCTTTATATACGGCATGCATGAATTGGCAAATTAAACAGAAAAAAATTACCAACTTTACTAGGGTAAAAACATGATTAACCGTGGTTGTTTTCAAGAGTGATTGAAATGGTGGTTGAGTCTAGTGAATAGTAAGATGTACGGTTTCATCAACTAAATGCAATCTGGTCCAGAGGTGAAACCAGATTTCTGCTATTCTGCTGTATATATCATTCAATGCTATTGAATATTGATGATCTGCGCAGGAAACAACGTTGTATGTATGATCCTCTCAAAAAACGTTGTATATACTAGTAGTATATAGGCTAAATTACCTTTTTGGTCCTCTAACTATTTAATTGGTATCGGTTTGGTCCTCTAACTAAAAATTGATTTATTTCGGTCCTCTAACTTTGTCACGTTCCTGCTTTTCGTCCTTTCCGTCAGATTTATTCAAAAAACGTAAGGGTGTGGTACACGTGTCATTTTAGCATTGGCTCTAGAAATTTTATTGTCTTTTTTCTCATCTTCTTCATCAAATAAGCAAAATTGAACAACAACAATCACCTTCATCTCCTTTATCACATAAATCCAAAAATTAAAAATTAAAATCCTAAATCTAAAAATCACATTCCTTTCCAATTCCAAAGTCAGCCCCTTCAAATCCGACAAACCCAGTAACTGGAACACTAGTTTCTCCATTCTTCTCCTCAAGAAGAGCCTTAATCATCCTCGTCTTTGAACCAATCGGAGTAGTGGTGGTGGTGAAGGTTAACACAAAGCAACAAAACCCTTAGACCTGAGAAGATCTGACCTCTTCTTTGTCATGCTTATGTTGTTTAATTGATGTTTACTTGTTTGATTAAAAGGGAAAAATGGGTTTAAACATTTGGTTCCTCCTGCATTTTTGCTTCTGTTCCTGTTGTGTTTTTGTTGTTGGAAAGTTATATTCCATCTTGGAGTAATTGCTATGAGTTTAATTGGGTCAATTAAATATTTTTCCAACTTAACATGTTCAAGTTCAATTCTGCTCCTTGAGTTTCAATTTATTTATTTTTGAATGGCTCTCCTTGATGCTAAATCTCATGTTGTTCCTATTCATTGTTGTTAGGATCTGATCTTGCTATCTCAGAACCTTATTCTTTTTGTTTATGAATCTGGGTTTGTGTATGAATTTTATGAGTTTCTGGGTTTTTTTCTTGTTGATGTTGATGGTGTTGTTGCTGAGTTATAAACCCTAACGTTTTTTTAATTAAATTTAACGGAAAGGACCAAAATGTGTAACAGAGAGAAAGTTAAGGGACCAAAATAATTCAAAAGAGAAAGTTAAGGGACCAAAATAATTCAAAATTTAGTTAGAGGACCAAACCGATACCAATTAAACAGTTAGATGACCAAAAAGGTAATTTAGCCTAGTATATATGGTGGCATTGTAGTAACTTTTTCATAATGATTTAGATGAGTTTACTGTTTACCCTTGAGTTTATAAAAATGATAATCGAGGGTGTCATTGTTATGAAGCAAAACAAATTATAACATAAGCAAATTGACTCAAGTATACTCAAGTAGTTAATGAATTCCACCAAGGACGAATTATGATAGAAAATCTAGGTCCGATTTTTAGGTGGAACAATTCTTAACCAAAATTTACTTACCTTTTGTCGAACTCCGTATTATTAGAGTCATTTTCCCTAAGAACCTGAGGGTTAAGACACAAAAAATTGTGAATGTCTCTTAAACCTAACACAGTAGATAATGTCGAAATTGTTAGGTAGAACATTTTTCATGATTATCCGAATTTGAGTTTATGAAAATGATAATTAAGGGTGTCATTGTTATGAGTAAAAAGATAATAAACCCAAATAATTAGAATAAAGTGGTTAATGAAAATTGTGAGAACTTTTGTCAAAAAAAAAATGAAAATTGTGAGAACCTGAGTACGATTCTCAATTAGGTAGAATAATTCTCGAGCAGACTTCATTTATCTTTCGGTCAAACTCCAGATTATCAATGTTATTTTTCCTAATAATCAGATGATTAACGCAATTTTTTGTTGTTGTAAATCTCTGTTAAACCCATCACAACTGATAATATCGAAATTGTCAGGTAGAATATTTTTCCTGATTGTCCCAATTTGAATTCCATATCTACTTAATTTATGTGTGGATTTTTAAGTGTTAGTTATCATTCATTTATGGATAAAAAAAAATTATGTGAACAAATCTTTCCAACTCTTTTGGTTAGAACATTAGTACTATAGTAGTATCAATAGTAGGCTCAATTGGTTTTCATAACTATATTCTATCATATGGCTATGCACTTTTTTCTCATGTGATTGAATATGCTCTTTTTCGTTTGTTTTTTGGGTTAAATATGTTTTTGGTCCCTATAAATATACCAACTTTTCTTTTTAATCCCTCTAAAAAATTTCTTCAACTTTTAGTCCCTATCAAATTTTCAATCACTACTTTTGGTCCCTATTTTTAAGTTTATTTTAGTATTTTTTTTAATGAAATTGTGCAGATATGTGTAGAATAATGTAAAAATATTTTCCAAAAAAAATTAGAATTTTTTAACAAAACATATATTTAATATGAATTTTTAACCATAAAATATATGAATATTACAAAAATCAAATTCAATATGAATTGATTTGACGAACACTAAAGCAAAACACCAAAGGCCATAACAAAAAATTATATTTGTAAAAACTAAAACTAATTTATTTTTTTACAAAGACTAAATCCAATGCCCTTCATATTTTTTTTTGTCAAGTAGTCTAGTGGGTAGAATTCACCTTTTTCAAGGTGAATAAATAAGGTGTCCGGGATTCGAACTCTGGCCCTGCATATTATAATACATATCCCTGTCAACTGAGCTATGCTCACGGGGACCCAATGTCTTTCATATTTGCATGGATCATTTACGTACTTAAGCTTTTACTCCTCAATAAAGATGCCAACTACTATTTTCAGCTTTGGTCCCCGTTACATTTATTTTTTATTTTGAGCTTTGATTGTGGTTGACACTGACGACGACCTCTCCTCTCCACCTAATGTCGTTTTTTTAATAAATTTTATGGGGATTTGAATTGGTGAAGTCTTGGTCATGGTCACAACCAGGGGCGGACCTGGCCTCACAAAACTAGTGTGGCACAATTTTTTTTTGCATGTTGTCTTATATATTGTTTCTCACAACAATATTCATAAAACAATTGTATAGATTAATGGTATATATGAATCGATTTTACTTTGGGTGTTGCGGTTCAACACTTGCTTTTTGCATTTTTTATAGTATTAATAGTTAAAATAAAAGTTAAAAAGCTAAAATTAAAATGTGCATTGCAGGAATCGAACCTAGGTTCCCTTGATGAAAGGGGCGCACGTTTGCCACTAGACACCACCATACAGTTGTGATTAACTTACAAAATTTAACTTATATAACATAATATTTAGCTAAAAATTAAAAAAAAAATATATATATAATTGGGCCTGGACTGGTGTGGCACTTGCCACAGTGTGCCCAGTCCAGGTCCGCCCCTGGTCACAACTCCAGTTAAAAAAAGGGTCATGTTAACTTGTGCCCTAAGGGCACAAGTTAAGGATCTAAAAAAAGAAATAAAACATAAGTTTGTATTGAAAAGATAAGTTTTTAAACTTTCAAAGCATTGAATGCACAATTTCCAAAAATTAGTTTCTTCAATTGGCTTCTAAGGGCACAAGTTAACATTTCCCTTAAAAAAAAGTTTTGGTCTCAACAATTTTGTCATATATTTTCTTTTTGAAGGGAACAATTTTGTCATATTATTTACAGGGGTGTAGCTATCCACCTATGGCTTTGTATTGGATAACTTTCGCAATCCTATTTTTTTATGTGAACAAGTATATTTTATTTTAGCTACCCTAAATAACTTTATTTATCCTTAAAAGAAAAGTTTATTTGTCAAAACTTTAGAGAATTATGATACTCAAATAATTGCGTAAAAAAATACTTAAATAATTGTCACTTGTTTGATATATATTTATTTCGTCTTATTTTGACATTCTGATTTCTTATAGCAACTATAAAGAAGGAGATACGTTAACAATAAAAATTGTAAAGGTAAAACTCCAATGAAATGAACAACGACTTTCTTGCAAAGATTCTTAGTTGTGAATTTTCTATTTTATATAAATAAACTACATCTTAAATTTATATTTTATGTAAGTATGTGTTTTTCTTTCTAAATTAAGAGCATGATGACATCAAAGAGAATAGAAGACATCCGAACTAGATTGACGAACCTTTCGGACTTTAATCCCTTGCCAACTTTCACATGAGATTTCAAGACATATTTGCATTTGTGTCCAATGATGTATCCATGACCCTGACCTAGGGATTCAAACTTTTGAGTTCTTAAGCTTCTTGTACTAGCGGTGTAGAAAAAAATTAGGGGGTTCAAAATGCAAAATACATAAGAGTGTTTTACATTTTTTAAGGTTCAGAGGGGGGTCAATTGAAGTTGTAATGATGTTGGCTTGAGATCTTATAGTGTACTCCTCTCAAGATCTTTGGTTCAATTATCTTCAATGTCAATTTCGGTAGACCTGTTTAACCTATTCAAAAAAAATATTGAACCCTCTCAAAACTCAAAAGGCTAGCTTCTCCCTTGATCGTGTCAACAAGACCACATGAATCTTTATTTGCCTCATCATTTTTATTTTTAAATGGTGTGTGTGATAAGTTTGGAGACTAAAAATGAAAGAACGTGAAATTTCAGGCATATAACCTTTCACATGAACTAAAAATGCTTGTTACTTTAAAAAATTGATAAAATTATTGATAAATTAAATTCATCAATTACTGTCGATAAATTGCGTTTGAGACCTTCTTACAAAATAAAATTAACAATGCATTTTCAGTAGTAATTTCAACACATTTTGGAAATTGAAACATGGATACATGGAAATTTTTAGATTAGAAACTAGGGTGAAAATTTGCCGTGTATTAATGCATAACAAACTTTGTCAAAGTAGAGGAAGTATATCGATAATGGGAACCCATTTGTCACACTTGGTTAATTTGTGAGAATATTCTTTAGAGGTTGGAAACCATGAAGAATACTTGCTTCCCATACTTTCTCAGTGCTAAGCATAGTGTCACCACATTCATGAACATTCCATCCTTCTAAGGCATGAATTATTCCAGCAATACGCCATGCACTCATTACTCTTCTTGGAAGCCAATTCTGTTACATATATAAATACATTAATTAGTGTAGTAACATTTTAAAATTTTAATTTATGTTATAATAGGTACTATACTGAAGGATATAAAAATATGCTATTTACACACCTCACAAGAGTGTGAATTCATGAATGTAGTAGGAGTAATCATTGCTGGTGTATAGTGGTGGAAGCAATCTTTTCGCATTTTCTTTGGAGGGAAATGAGAAAATGGTATGAACAATGATCCTTTCGGTGCTTCCATTTGCTCATATTCATCCCATTCATCTCCAACTAACCATATCTTTTAGATGAGATAAAAAAACAAACCTGTTATGTTAGACTCATAATATGACAAAATTAATGAAGTAGACATTAATTCATCATTTAAGGATTCCATAAAATTATCAAGAGGTGGATGGTGTGTTTAATGGTAGGGACTAAAAATGAAGAAAAAGCAAGTGAAAATTAAAACGAAGATGATCCAAATCCATAAAACTTTGACCGTTTTTAAAAATAAAAGAAAATGGATCAACCTTTGGAGTATTGATTGGTGAAACAACCAAGCTTTCTTTCGACATGATGACCCTTTGTCTAAGATCTATAAGCTCATCCTTATATAATACAGCCACCTGCTTGCAATTTATCAAAAAAAAAAAATTATTAAGCAACAATATATTTTTAACAACACTAAAATTTGCTCTCTGAAAAAATTGGTATTGCCTCCAAAAAAATCTCGTGTAATATATTTTGAGTCGATATTTGAATATTGAAAATGCCGACCCCACTTAGTGGGATAAGGCGTTGTTGTTGTTGTATTTGAATATTGAAAATGAAAATAAAATATAATATTACTTTCTATTCCAATCACTCATAATTAATGTGTTTGTCGTTCCTTACAAAAAAAATTTCTATATGTTTCTTCTACTTGAGTTAATCATATTGAAGCATGTCAGACATTAAATATGAATACTTATGGGATACAAGGTTGATTTGACGGCTAGAATGGAGAGTTAAAAAGTTAGTAATAAGAAGGTTGGTTGTTCGATACAACTATACGAGCTGAGATTCAAACTTTGGTTCAATATGTTGACATAGTTTATACTCTTCCATAAAACCCAACCCCAAATGGTTAATTAATTTTGTGTTGTGTTTTAGTCTATACTCCCTCCGTTACTAATTATAACCAAATTTGACTTTTTAGGTTCATTCAATTAATGGTGTATGTGGTCCATATTATGAATCACATACACCCTCCGTTTTAAAATATAAGCAAAACTCACTTTTTAAGTTCATTCATTTAATGATGTATGTGGTCCATATTATGAACCACATACATTATTAAATTAATGAACCTAAAAAATGAATTTTGCTTATATTTTGACACGGAGGGAGTACAACATTAATTAAATGAATCTAAAAAGTAAAATGTGCTTATAATTAAAAACGGATGGAGTACAAGAGTAATAATCACTTTGTCTCATAACAAATGTGGCATTTGCTTATTTCACACAAAAAAATGTCTATATAAGAAACAATTTGAATACTAATTATATTAAAATTACCGTAGTAATAATCTTTATTTAGCATTATCATAAATATAAATATAAAGTGAAATATATAGTGAAGTATTAGTTGTTTTTATGTGTATATAACTTTTTATTTTGTTGACGCAATGCATAGGTTAATTTTAATGCAGCCATAGACACACATACATCATGCTTGCACTTACCTGTACATTTTTTCTGCATAAAGCATTAGCAATGGCAAACGCAACCTTATTGAACTTGCCTCGAAGAAGCACTTGATTTGTCCCTTTTGGAATGTTGTTCAACACAGTTGCAGCAGCTAGGCTACTTCCATCTACAACTTTTATCTTCAATTGTGGGAACCTTTGAATATAATGCTCATAGTGTGCATTCAGCTGATGTTTCTGCACCCATCAATGTTATTCAAATCAAAACCATTATTTTACTTCGAATTCCATAAAGATATATATAAAATTTATTCTGATTTATCCTATTTATCAGAACGTATTTTCCAATGACCCAAATCTATCGAAACATATTTTCCGATTGCCTTTTTTGTGCTAAAATCTATCGGATTCCATCATTCAAATGGCTTTTTTTTCGGGTTGAACAATTTGAGCCCCCTAAGCAAATAAGATCATTACTTTTTCTACCCTATGAATTTCTCGCGTGCCCTATTCTGATTCTAGGATCTGAAATGTTTTAATGTGTGTTGGAGGTTTTTATGAGGTGTTTATGCCGTTCAGATTATATAATCCGAACTGCATAGAGCGCGCGAGAAATCAATATAGGATGGGAAAAAAAAGTAGTCAACAAATAATCATTCAAGTATTAAAAAAAAAAAAACTAATAGGGCCCCAAGGTCCAGCCTAGCCCATAAGATTTTGATGATTGCTCAATAGACACCTTAAAATTGCTCACTTGGTTGGAAATAAAATCATTTGGAAGTTATAATTGATTGGATTTTACACACAAAAACAGTCGATTAGAAGTTACAACCTGATCAGATACAATGTTGACTTGGTGGTTTAGATGGATGAGTTAAGAGTGAAGTTATAAGAAGATAAAAAAAATTGATTTTATCGTCAGAATATATAATTCTAATAATTACCAACAATACTAATATTTTCCCTTTAAAAAAACAATAGAAAAAAAATGATCCAGCCTAGTATGAACTAACACTCATAGAAGAAAATATGAATTCTAATGATCTAAATATTTACTAAATTAATAGAAGGGGGGTGTGAAAATACCTGATTCAGAAGTCCTAAACTTATCACCTTTGCTCCATTTAACTCAGCCTCCATAATTGTTTCTTCAATCATGTTGTTCAATGTTATGCTCTGCCTTTTTGAGAAATACTACAAAATAGGAAACCAAACGAGTATTACATTGGTAATCACTAATCACTAAATCATTTCCACAGAGAATGCAAGTTTTTTATTTATTTTTAACTGAATCAAGAGAAGGACATGCATCCAGGGAAAACATAGACATGCCAACTAGGTCGTCACTTTTGCGAAAGCAAAATCTAAAATCACAAATGAGAAGGAAAAAAAAAAAATACCTGTGTTTTAAATCTTGGTATAATCCAACTTTGTAGCTTAAGATCATTGAAGGTGTTGCTTTCTAAAACAAAGGCACGCCCACAAATCCAAGTCATAAGCATAGAGAACATTGTAAAGGGCCACATTAAATGTAGATACCATTTAGATGTTTGAGGGTTGGAAGCTAATGAAGCAAAGCCTAAACGTAATTGATAAATGGAATCAAGTGTTGTTAAATGTGTTAAGTGCACCACATCTGGTGACTCCTTTGGTCTAATCAATGAGGCTTCATATGTAGCATCTGTGGATTTATGCACTGTACCATAAATGTAGTCATACATTGGCATGAAAAGTGAGTAATTAGCCCTGAATTTGGTGTGATGCAGTGAGTGAAACCTGTGGATGCCAAGGAGCAAATAAATTAGCATATGGACTTTGATTGTAGAAATTATATTTGCAAGAACTAAAAATAAAGATTCTTTTTACAAGAAATAAAAACAAAAAGTGATATAATTGAAGTGTTTAAAAACACATTTGAACTTGTAAATCAAATTATGAATTTCATTACCAATAGTAACATTGTAAACTTAAAAAAAAAAAAAAAAAATTGTAAACTTACGATGGTGTGTATGAGAGATACTTCAAAATGGGAAAGTAAGAGAGGAGTTTCTTAGGAAAGAACTCAAAGTTGCAATGACCCATGTTGTTCATGAAATCAATGTAAAATATATAGCCATATAGTGCAGCCACTGAAGATTTTTTGATGAACAATGTTGTCAACATTGGTATAGCAAAAAGTGTAAAATATGACAAGTGCTCGGCAAATGGATGTGTCACAGCTGTCAAAAAACATGTCAAAAAACATAACAAAGTTATTTTGACACCAAATTAATTGAGACCAAATTTGGACAAGAGTATATGATTAGTATAGTTGAAATACATGCTTAATTATGTTCATGAAATAACTAATGAATATAATAAGATATCATAGTAACTCATTAACCATGCAAATAACACAATTAATCTCAATTTTAAGTGTAATGTATAATGACTTTTATGTATATTTGAACATAAATTGTGGTTAATAACTTAACATATATCTTGTATAATTGAAAATCTTGTATACTTAAACATAATTTGGATGGTTAAAATTGATATCATGTATTTTTTAATGTCTAAAGGTAAATCACATTCAAAATTGTGGTTAGCTATGTTAAGTGAATGATTAATGAATGGAGCAATGCTATATCTCTAGAAAAATAACATCAAGAATTCTTCAAGAATAAAGAGTAGCCAATCACAATGCACTATTTGCCACAATTCAAGGTGGTGTGGCTGGAAAATAGGAAGTGGACAAATAAATCATCCAATTAAAATTTGCCAACTGTGTCTTGAAAAATTCTTGAAGCTATTTTTCTTGAGAAGTAGCATTTTCCTAATGAATTGTGATACCTTATTTAATTTACTAAACCTAGTTAACCACATTTATAAACAACATTTTTTGTTTTGTTTTGAGAAACAACATACTTTTTTCTTCCATTATAGTCTGTCTATATTATATATACACAAATCAAGCATGCAAAAATGAAGAGAAAAAGAGTTCATACAAGTGATAGGCTCAGTGACAATTGATGAATGGTGATGAGAATGATAACGAGAGTATAAATAATGGTGATGAAGTGCTCTATGTAGCCAATAGTATAAAAACTCCACTGGTCCAGCATGCAATATTGCTGTAAGAACCACACCATCTGTTCTCCACCATGTTAAATTAGAAGCCATAGGAAATATCATGTACCCTATATAATATACTAGTGCAGTGAATAATATTTGATCATCCCTGCAAATGTCACACAATCAAAATCTTAATAATTAACTAGCGCAAATATTTAAAATAGATTAATATTTAATTAAGATAAAGAGAAATATTTAAAGGGAAATAAAATATTTGGAACTAACCAATTGGTTTCTCTATCGACTTGTTCGAATTCAAGGCCTTTATCAACAATCTTGCTTTTTCCTTTAGCAGTTTGGTAACGTGAAATAGAAATCCAAATCTGGTTGTGTAGCATTCTGATCAACATAAAAGGAAATATAGCTTGGTACACTAGATCCCTTTCACCCCATATGAAAGAGTATATGCTATGAGCAATCCACGGGCTTAGAATCACGAACTTTAATTAGTGACCATAACCAAGTCACATCAAAGACAAAGACAGAAAATAATATGTTAGTCAATATCAAAACATTAGTAAATGTTTCAAAATTTATGCTAAAACTATGAACTATAAGCGACAAGCATAAACTTCATCAAAAATTTAAAGTAATTAATTTGTTTATCATAAATATTTTTGTAATGACAAATGCAGTATCATTTTTGAGTAAGTAAAAGAACCTTGAAGCTCCCCAGAGGTTTCCAAGGCCAGTCTGTAAGGATGCCTGGTTTGGAAGCCATATTATGAATTTGGGATGAAAATAATGTAGTATATGGAACTCTTTATATAGTGCTTGGATTTGCAAAAGGGTTCACCTAAAAGTGAATGTATTGATAGCGGCATTCATAAATATGGACAGAAAGCTAGTATTTTTTTATATTGTTCTTGAATGATTGAATATGAACAACCATGTTTACATCATTGGATTTTTTTGTTGACTAAAAAATAGTGTTTCGCTGGCTCATTGAGGATGGTTTGGTTCAGTATCAAAATTATTTTTAAATAAGAATTAAATATCAATAAAATTTATAGTGGACATATCAAGATCAAAATTTACCAATTTTATTTTTTACAAAATCACGGTTGAACGTAATTCTAACAAAGCTAATATGATATCAAACATGCATTTAATTGGAGTCTTTATTTTAAAATTAGTTTTGAATGCAAATTTATCGTTCAACTAATTTTACTTAAATGTACATACAAATAAAAATTTATCACTTTTAGTCTTAATCATTTTTTTTAAGGAAGTCTTAATCAATTTTTATTAGCACACAACTAAACATATACTTGATACATCAACTAAATTCAATGTGGTCAGAGGTGGGAAACAATTTGGTGCTATTCAAGTACTCCTTTGTTTCTTTTCAATTTGTTTCTTTTCAATTGAAAGAATAGAGGGAGTACTATGTAAGGGAATATGAGTTGGGATACGGGGCCCCTGCATGAGTCGACGAGTCCTCATTCCTAGTGTTGGGGTACAAATTTACAATACTCCCTTTTAAGAAAATTTATAATTCCTCAACACGCCTGAAAGAAATCCATACACCTAAGATGAGAGGGAGGGAGGCGGGAGGGAGGCATATTGAATGAACGTTACTTTGCCCTAAAACAAGTGTTGCATATGATAATATCATTATAAGGGAATAAAACTAATATTAACATACGGGGATGGACTGCCAATAATTATAAAAAAATAAAAGGTTTTTGAGCCTTCGACCACCACCAAAAAAAAAGTTTGACATGTCCATTCCCGTAAGTTAGTATTAGTTTTACTCCCTTAAGTAAATGCTCTTGAGACATCTGATAGTCCGAAAATTACGCTCCTTCCAAATATACACACCAACTGGATCACTTGAAAGCAGTGACTAATGTCCTTTCGAAATAAATGTGAACTACCAAATTGCAAAGTATGCATACATACATCAGAAAGCAACATACTACAAGTTTTCAACCATTGCAAAACACGAAGCCAAATGCTAACAAAAAAATCACATTTCAATAAAAGATGAATAATAGATTTCTCCCTCCCACACCCTCTTGAACACGCCATTGAGCCTATGAGAGCAATTCCACTACGAATCATGTTGTCTTTGGTTGGAATCTTCTTATTCAACAATCTTCGGTTACTCTGATTGAGTCAATAAGCGATAAACTTATTTTACCGAGTGATAAACTCCTTTTACCAAATAATCATCCTCTAACTCATATTTCCATATTCATTTGTCCGCAACATTATCATGTAAAACAAAGTTATCTAACAAGGCAATACAACAACGATTACGAGTTTTTTTTTTTACTAAAATAACAACGGGTTAAACTTTCATTAAGTAAAAATAGAGTTAAACGGTGGAAAGCCTGAAACAATGCATAAATAATGATATGATTATGTTATGGGTTATCTTGTATCTCAAGTCAATGAATCTAATATTGTAAAAAATAATTCAATGAATTCAATTAATATGGCAGCAATATCTCTCAACTAATTATTCTACGCCTTCACGTGCAAAATGTTTCTAGAAAAATACAGCATATGGGCTGATGCCCCTACAAACATATACCCACGTCTCCCCGCCCCTGATTACTCTGTTTTTATTTCCAACTATGAATTGATCATGTGAAAAAAAAATTAATTGTGGGATTTCACAGCTCACGATTAATTTTGTTAGGAATTGGTCAAACTCATTTTGTGATTTGAAAGTGATCGATGGTTTAACCTTGGTCCAAGATTTTGAAATTGTCTCGTTGTAATTTGCATGCGTATTGGAGAGGTTCACGTCATTTCCTAAATTGGAATTTCTTATGTCAATGTGTTTGCTATTTGTGTTTTTCTTCCTTTGGAATTATCGTAAGGCATGGATACTATTTAGAATATGTTTTCTTTTAAAAAACATAATTTGAATTGTTCTGTGAGTTTAACTCAGTTGGTAAAAAAATGCATAATATATTAAATGTTCAGAGTTCAAACCTAGACACCACAACAAAAAAAAAAAACTATAATTTGAATTTGACTTTATTTTTTTTTTTGAATTTAAATTTGACTTTATTATTAGCAAGTAATTTGAATTATTTAGGGTCCGTTAAATCAAATGAGACTAGGGCTCTATACATCGTAATGAATTATTCATAAAATGGAGGTTGAATATTAGAGTAAAAAGAGAGACTTTATTCTCTTTTGTTTTTGCAAACCGTCTTAGAATTTATAGATTTTTTATAGTGTTCACTTCAACTTATCAACCGAAGCATCTATATTGGTTGTGACGACTTCACGGCTTAACAATAGAATATATATCTCGATTGTGACACATTCATCCCCTACACCATCCCGACTCTCAATTTGGTACTTGCGAGGGCTGTATGAGTTATCTATTTAGGGAAGTTTTTACTCTTATCCTTGTATCCACGGATCACCATAATTCTCACGAGAACATAAAAAAAACATATTATTTTCCATCAAAACGGAAGTTTTTAATTAGATTTAAGCAAAAAAAAACAAATATAAATAAATTCATGAGTGGCATAATTCAAATGCCACGATTGCTACATGACTTGATTGCCAAAACACAAGTCATCAATTAATGATCAATGAATTAAATAAGGAAGTCAAGCAAATCTTCACCAAATCAAAGCTACCGTAATAAAGGCCAAGCCAAATCAATTCCAATTTCCAAACTCTTCCAAAATAAACTCCCAATAAAATACTAGTAGTAAAATGAATTCTCACAATAACGTGATATGTTGGCACCGTTTGTTAATCAATCGGACATCTTTGTCAAATAGAATAAGGATTTTAAGGAAAGAAATTAATAGACTAGAATGAATAAAGTATTGTCCATTCTTTACCGCTTTTCTTCAGCATAATTTATGAACTCGTGCTCACATTAGACGGTGATACAACCCAACTGTATTCAATTCTTCTATTTCTTCTATTATTATGATTGTTGTTGTTTTGCATTTTTTGAATTAGTTTTTTTTTTCCAAATATCTCTCTTGGTCCTTTTAAGTTTAACAAATAACAGGTTAGTCCATTAAGTTTTTTAAGTTTTAAATAGGTCATTTAAGTTATTAACTTAATGCACCATTACTCTTTTAAGGACCTATTTGAAATTTAAGAACTTCAAAAATTTCAGATAGGTACATTATATTAACAACTTAAAGGACCTATTTGAAACTTAAAAAATAACCTGATATTTTTGTCAAACTTAAAGGACCAAAAGATGTATAAGGGGGCTGTTGAGAGTCCCCTTATATAGTGGAGATCGTAACCGTTGAGACGAGTTTTAAAGGCATGTTTAAGGAGCCGTTACAAGGGCATTTGAACCAGTCCTCCGGGTACTACGAGCACCTCGCTCATGGAGAGGGGTGTGTTGCGAGTAATGGCCCAAATGTGAGATTCGACTCTTTTTGGATTGGGCCTATGGAAATTTACCTTTACATGTCTTCGCTCGGTCCATAACATACAGGGAAAGGAATGAGTGTGTGTATGATATAGTTAAGTTAGAGTTTTACTTGAATGAGTTTTTGTTTTGAAATTCAATCCATATGCAAGCTAGTCATATCTTTAACAAAGTTTTATTTTCTTTTGAGAGGGTTCAAAAGTTGATATGATCATATGTATATACGTGTGCGCGTGCGAGCAGGCGTGCGTGTGTGTGGAATTACATGTACTACTGATAGTTTGTTTTTTTTATTATTTTTTTTGTTTGGTTTTTTTAATCATGCTATGTGTTTAAATTTCAATATTTATTTGAATATGTATGCATGTATAAACTTTTTATTTGTGTTTGTCCTTTAAACAATATAGTTCAGATGTTTTGAAAAAAAAGAATCGCACAAACTGATTTTGTTAGTGGGTGTGTTTTAAAGGACCGTCAAGATACCTTCGAACTTCTACCTGTGTATTATTATGAGTATTATCATAATTAATAGGTATCACCCTATACACATGAAACAAAAATATATTGTACTAAAATAATCCACATATTAGGATCACTCTAATAGGTCTCTTATTTTTAAATAAAGTTTCTATTTGGTTTCATACATTTTAAAAGTTTAAATTTGGTCCTTACGTTATTAAGGTTAGGATTAGTTGGTTGGTCCCTTCAATTTAGAACCAAATAGGCTTCAAAATCAAGTGCAACATATCCTACAATAACAAGCATGTTAAGATTTCTTGATAGTCCATACTCAGAATACAAAGGAGCATATAATCCTAGCACATTGAACATCTGGCCTAGAGCTTTCTATGAATCTTAATCAGTCACCAACTAAATCCATGAAGCTAGATACTCTTGAACGGGTTATATAATATTGTTCCAACTTTGTATAATGAATTGGACTAACAATATCTATATAATCAGCACCTATGATGAGGGCAAACAATAATTATAACCTGTACAATACATTTAAATAAAACAACTGCAACAAGATTTAATGGGCTCAACTCAACATACAATTCATGGTGCACTGGAAATAAAAAACAATAGATACACTGTTTTCTGTTTTCTGTTTTTTGTGCCTATATAGAATCGGAAGAGGTTTACCAACCTAACTCCTGCTTCAACAAGTATTCTTGTATACAAACAGATACAATACAACCTTCAAGGAATTAATACAAATACAGTATTTTTGTAATGTCTATGTACTGACAATTGCCAACATTTTTATCTTACTACCTATTAGCTACAACTATTTGACTTTTGCCTAGAGAGCTGTTTGTTATTTCTTCCACAATGTCAATTTATACTTGCATATATCCAGATGCTGGAATTAAGACCTTCAACCGCCTTCTTCTACCCTTTACGTCTTCGCACATTGTTGCCTTGTACAACAAAAACCATCTAAATTCATATATGGTTTGCTTTTAACTAAATTCTGTGTAAGCTATAATAAGTACATTTTGTGGTTTATGCATAGCACTTTAAATCTGTTATGCGAAAATTGTGTACTCCTAAATTCAATTATTTTTTCAAATTTGCACGAATTCTCCTCCCTTTATGTTCCTGGCACCTTTTTCTTCCTTTAACCGGTTGTCTTCTACAAGTGGATCCATCATCCAAGATGATTCCACATATAATGGTTTTGGCGATACTCTCATCAACATGACTCTTAACCATTCTTTGTGGAGGGTCTTCTACATCATGGCTGGCATTTTGGTACCTATAAGCATTACCTACAATGCTTTCTAATTCTGACTTGGGTGATCTGATTGCTTTGGCGGCGGACGCATTTATTCTCATTCCTTTGTGTTCAGGACACCTCACTCTTTTTTCAACCGGTGGCCTTTTACAAATAGAACCATCGGCCAACATCACTCCGCAAATTTTAGCATTCTCATGAGTGGCACTACCACCAGTGGTATCCTGAACTATCCTAGGACGTGACCTGTTTAATTTGAACACACGGGATAGGACGTTGTAGCTGCCACTGTCAGCTTCATCCAGTTTGTCATCTGTCAGAGGCAGCTTGCTTGATTTAATTGGTATCCCCACTTTCCTCTGGGTGAAAGGTAGAAGCAATTTGGCCACATCTGAAAATGTTCTAGTGCCTGAAGCTAATTTGTTGAGCATTTGAAGAATATCATCAGGCCGCCGTGTACCATTGCTGATTGTGTTCCATGCATAATCAAATGTACTAAGCAGCTGAGATTCTGTTCTCAGGGCATCTCCCTCGTTTTGCATCTGTTCAATAAACAACATTGCACAGATAAACCATTATAGTTCCAAAAAATTGCACTTTTATATATCTTTTGTGTAAGATGCAAATGTATTTTGTGCCAAATTTCGTAAAATGCGACACCACATATCAACAGTAGATTTTGAATTCCATCAGAGACATTAGGTATAGACGTAAATATGAATTATCATAATAGACTAGTGGCAAGCAAGAGACGGGTTATAGCTATCCCTAACCTTGTCCTAAATTTTGATTGTGTCGCTTTTGGATCCTAACATATCTCTAGAACTGAACAAACCCAATACACAGCACTAAAGGCCAAAGCAAAACTGGACCCATTTAAAATGGAATTGGGTTAGCTCTAAGAACAATCTAGATACAATAATGAAATGATCATTCAATTATGACTAAGAATTAAATGAAATATGTTTAGTATTTCACTATATACTCAAATTCAAACATAACTCTTAAAATTACAACCTAAATTACATAGATTTCAGGCCTTTAAATGAGCACTGCTAATTCATAGCTTAAGAATGGAGGTCAAATTTTATCTGATTTATCCAAAACCTTTGAGTTATACCCTGTACTATCATATGATAACGTGCATTTCCAATCAATGACTTTTTTGAAATGAACCTAAGATGCTGAAGCTAATAGTCATCTAATACATGTTCAGTTGCAATCATCTTGATATTAAATCTGAAATGCAAATGAAATATCAGATATGTACTTACAGGAGCCCATCTATAAACAATTGGGAAGCCTTGTGAAAATATCTCCTGAAACAATGACCTTCCCGTTCGTAGAGAAGAGTCATCTGACATACAAGTGTTATTCAAATGAGCTCCATTCCTGCCATAACGCTGGAGTCTTGCTCTCACATTGTCAGCTTTTCCAAGGTAAACCACAACTATGCGACGAGGGTCAGTGGCAAGCTTGTAAATTTCACGGCCCAGATTACTACGCGACACAGCTACTCCAAGCTCGTACACCCCCGGACCCAATTTCTGAGGAAGGTTGTGAATCCTGTATCTGGTAGATCCTTCCTTTTCTTTGGAATAGTCTTCCCAATCAGAAGGACCAATAAGAATCTGAAAACAGTTTATAACACGAGCAACCAAATCAAGGTAAGAAGGTAACCAGATTTGTACAGTTGAAAGAACTAGTTTTCGTCATTCTATTATGGCTTTAGTTATTTAGTAATAACAACTTAGCTTAGTTGTTAACTATAATATGGAGTATATAAACTCAGTTTCATGTAAAACTTATTCATTCAATTATTTTTTGTCATCAATTCAATGACTTAGAGATGAATTCTTTTCATCCTTGCTATTACAGTCTAGTGGTTTGGCTTTGAGGACATTTAACCTGGAATCCCAGGTTTGATCCCAGGTCACCACACTTCCCCCTCCCCGTGTATGTGTGTTTATTTGAGCATGTGTTGGCCACCGGGCCAATAACCAAATAAAAAAATATCTTGTTCTTGAGATTTTTTAGTCTGACTGACACACATCACACATCCTCTTTAAGCACTACGCCATCATACAATCAATAGCTTTTTCTTCAAAGTATAAATTGAAAGCTTTAAAAAGTGGCAGCCCAGAAAATTATCTAAATGGAAGGAGAATTAACACTAACAATAATCACTAAAAGAATGAAGTATTAGGCTTTACTTTAGGCATCACTGGCACATATTTTCTAAATACAAGACTCTATTTACCACAGAATCGTAGAAACATTAACATAAGAAACACAACACATTATTATTAACAATAGAAAAGATATATAGAAAATTGATATGAACCTTCCAGTGGGAGAAGCTAGAATCATGTTTTGTTCGGTCACATTGCTCCCGCTTCAATCTGTTGACGACCATTATTCACTTGCGTCGTCTTAGGGAAGTTAGAGATGTGATAACAGTTGTTCACTAGGAGAAGTGCCAAACAAAGTTCCTTAACTTGAATTAGATTCTTCATTCAAAACCTGAAGCAAGTTGTGAAATGCCATCATATTGCATTCCAATGAGAATTTCTTCAAGTTTATGCTTATGTGCTAATACTGTGCAATCTGTGAAAAGAAATCGGATGGTTTAAGAATTTATATATATATGTTGCTGGTTCAGTTTCCTTGACCATGTGAGATGCATTTTCATTTTCATGTGTTTTTGTAGATCCCAGATCCAGTTGAATTGTATTGTATATCATATTACAGAAAGCAGAGTATAATTGTTTGTTCAAATTCCGCTATGCTATAACACTATTCCACAACACGTAATTCTAAATTGTGTATGGCTGAACAACAATAACGGTTTGTTCAATTACTAAGTAAGAACAATATATCAAAATGAAAGTACTATAATCGAATTCCAAAATTTGAAAATAGGAGAATGTGAAGAAACTTACTTCTGAATCTGATGTATAGCGGTTTGAGAAGTCAGAGGGTGCAATTGAAGGAGTGAAGAGTAGCACAAGAATTCATACATGGGGAACAACAGTTTCGATACGGGAAAATAACCGTTAGATAAGATTAGATCTTTGTTTATCTTTTTATATTGGGTCATGTTAACTTGTGCCCTTAGGGTGCAAGTTAAGGAGCTTAAAATGGAAATTAAAAATAAATTTTATATTGAAAGTATAACTTTTGCAACTTTTAAGACATTGAATGCACAAGTTTCAAGAAAAACCTTCTACATTTGTCTTCTTAACTTATGCCTCAAGGGCACAAGTTAACATTTCCCTTTTATATTTTACTCAAGTTATCTTTTGTTAATGTTTCTTGATTGATTAATTAATAAAGCTCACAAACTTCATTCATACTTCCACGTATTCAAAGAGACTTGCACACAAAAAAAAAAAAACATAATCAAAGAAACTACACCCTCCGGTCATTAATATAAACAAAAGTTAACATTTTAAATTCATTCATTAAATGATATATGTGGTCTATAATAAATATTATATGCATCATTAATTGTATGAATGCAAAATGTAAATTTTTGTTTGTATTAGTGACCGGATGGTGTATATTATGATGATGATGACTAATTAATATATAAAATTATTTTCAATAAAAAATGGGGTGTCCTTACATTATAAGCTAGATTTATCGTCAATAAAAAATGGAAGAAATTACTACATTTTATAAGAAAAAAAAAGGAACTGATCTTTATATATATAAATGTTAGACAGTCTGCAAGTAGTCCTGATTAACCCTAATCCCGCCTTTTTTTATTAGCTTAAAAAATCTTAATGAAAAAAACCTCTTCTGAGAATCGAACCCAAGACCAATAGCTTCTCCTCAACATTTTGACCACTAAGCCACTAACAATTTTTTTGATTTAATTTTGTTCCCATTAATTGATATCCAATATCCCACTATCACATTATCCGTAACTGACTAACCACTTATTAATATCTACCCACACGGTTATTATTATCAACATCATAACTTACCACTAAACCCCGTCCACTAACCTTAATGCATGATTGAACTTTTTGACAAATTGTCTACGTTATTAATCATTATTTTAATATAGCCAGTTATAACATTTCTATAAACAATATATATGTCTCATTTCAAATTAGGGAATATATATATATATATATATATATATATATATATATATATATATGTATGTCTGATTTCATTTTTTTTTTTTGAAGGAATGTTTGATTTCATTTTTATTCTTTATTTTTTTTTATGGAGTATATACATCATACAGTCAATTAATGAATCGCTTTAGTTTTTTTAAAACACTATTGTATTCCATTAAATGTTTCTAATAATATAGTCAATTTGATAACTATACATGAAACTCTAAAATACCATTCAAAAAAATATATACCCGTGCATCGCACGGGTTATAGTCTAGTTTACTCCAAAGCCATCAGTAAATTTAAGCCTACGCTTGTGTTTAGTTGTGGAGTGGAAAAATTAATTTTGATAGAATTGATTTTGGTTAATATTAATTATGATTAAAAGTGATTTGTGTTTGAACTTTAACCTTCGATTTTCAAGGAGTTCATTAATTATTTAAGCCTAATTTTTTTTTGAATAATTTTGTTTGACCTTAATTATTTGATAATTATTTTGATATAAATAATGCTTAGTTTACTTAATTAATTATTACTTCCTTCGTCTCATTTAAATACTTCCTCCGGTCATAAGAAGAAACATAAATACAAATATCAAAATCAAGACAATCATTGATTGTTGTAACTTTTTGAATGTTTTTACAAATATATTTCAAAAAAAATTGTGAAGTATTAAATATATCCACTGTAACGCCCACTTTTTATTATCTATTAATTAATTGATTTATTGCATTTTAGTAGAATATTATATGATTTATTATATATGTATTTGATGGGATATATGTTAATAAAATGATATTATAAGTATTAATATCATTATTATGTGGGGGAGGAGTATTATTATTAGAAATAAATATTTACTAGGGAAGAGAGTAGTTTTAGGGAGAAGAGCAATTAGAGAAAGGGTTTAAAGTCAGTTAGAAAGAAAGAAAAATTAGAACGCGTACAATTGGAGAAAAGAGGTGAAAGAGGAGAACTCAGAGAGAACCCTAAGAACGAAGAACGCGGTTGTTGGATTTCAGAAAAACAAATTAAGGTAAGGGTGAGACTAACTCTCATTATTAGCAAGTTTTGATTCATAGAAAGTGGTCAATTGTTGTAGGTTTAAGGATTTGGAATTAGGTATAGAATCATTAAAAATGGAAGATTTTAAGTGAACTTTGTGTAATTGATGTAGAAGGATGTTAATTAGTCATAGAAAACGTTTAGATGTTGATTCCTGATGACTTAGGGGCTTGGGTAGTGAAATTGGATGACTGAGATGTGAGAGCAGAGGCCTGCGACAGGCTGTTCTGTCATCGCTCGCCTCGCGAGCGTCTTAACTCGCCATTGCGAGCAAACTTCCCGCTCGCCACTGCGAGTAACCCTTTAGCCCGCCACTGCGAGCAATATTGTGCGCCTCGCGAGTTTCCCTGATGAGCTCGCCATTGCGAGTAGTGTAGCTCGCCTCGCGAGCTAGTGCAGTACAGACCTGCTGTTTTCGCGAATTCTTGTCCTTTCGCTTGATTCCATGATGGGTTGGGTTCTGATGTAAATATGAAAAATGTTACTGATTAAATTGTTGTTCCAGTAGTGTTGTTTTGACATTATGATATCTTATGATTAATATATTGTGAAATTAACATTAAAGATGAAGTTGTTTCATTAGAGTTGTGTCGTTGCATAGTCAGAGATGGGGGCTTAATGCCCGACAGGTCCTTTATGACCTTAGGGATGAGGGCTTAATGTCCGACAGGTCCAAATATGACCTTAGAGATGGGGGCTTAATACCCTGGTGGTACCACCTGCATATTGCAGATGTCTAAGAAGTTGTCGTTTAAGCTGAGAAGTTGTTGTTGCATTGTAGAGTCGTCATAACATAATATAAAAGATGATTGCTGAGATGTTGTTGCTGTTTGATGATGTTGTTGCTATTCTGAAATTAAAAGATGATGTAATTGATGTTATATAAGATGAATATATATCGGTTGATGATGTTTATTATGTTGTTGGTTGCTCTAACCTTATTAAATGATGTTAAGTGATGATACTAATGTTAATTATATGCTGTTGATTATTCTTTATGAATTATTTACTTGTTATTAATGAATGTGAAATCTCACCCCTTCTGCTTGAAAATGTTGCTCTTTGTATGAGTAACTTGCAGGTAACGGAGAATAGTGCAGTTGTGAGTGATCTCCGTCGTGTCGTCTAGGATGCTCTGATATGTAACATGATGGGGATTGTCTGATGCTTTGTTTTTCCTTGTTACGTGTTTCTTTTTAATAATGTCGAAGTATTGTATGAAGACTATTTAAGATGTTAAGTTGTGGCCTTTTAGTGCCAAGAATTTTATGAGATGATGTAAACTAAATTCCGCTGCATTTGATTATTGAATTTTATAAAGACAGGTTGCTTTAATAAATGGTATTTTCTATTACGATGATTGTCGAAAATGTGGTATTGTTGAATGTGATGCTCCGTTTATGATGATAAACTTTGATAATTTTTATGAAATTTTGAAGTTGGGAAAACGGGTGTTACATCCACTAATATTAAAAGGACAAACATTAAATGAGGGTTAAAAAAGTCTTTTGTGCAATAAACACACCTAAAAATTGTGACTTTTTCTTGTAAATAAAATCAATTTTTTTTTAAAAAGTTTCTTATACAAAGGACCGGCGGGATTCGTCGTTAAACAATTGTGTACTATTTTTTAAAAAATGGTTAAGTGTGTTGATTTCAATCGTATAGTTAGTATCATTTACTAAAATATTAATGGAATAGTTAAGTAGATGAAATT
Organism: Medicago sativa; assembly: GCF_051527215.1. Classification (NCBI taxonomy): domain Eukaryota; kingdom Viridiplantae; phylum Streptophyta; class Magnoliopsida; order Fabales; family Fabaceae; genus Medicago; species Medicago sativa. The sequence continues at coordinate 86,200,013 of NC_140755.1, read as the reverse complement.
TAATAAATAAGGACATAATAATAAAGAAAAAAATAACTTGTCAAAAAAATATATATAACATTAATATTTTAAAGTGATCATTATTTTAAAACGGACACAAAAATGTTAAAAAACGATTAAAATGAACTGAATTGATCCACGTGAACATAGCTCAGTTGGTAAGGATATTACATATTATATGTAGGGGCCAGGGTTCGAACCCCGGACACCCCACTTCTCCACATTATAATAATGTGTGAGCTCTAACCACTAGGCTACTTGACAAAAAAAAAAGGCTTAATAATGTGAGCTCTAACCACTAGGCTACTTGACAAAAAAAAAAGGCTTAATAAAATTTTTTTCCCCTAACTTTTACGAAGTTGTGATTTTGGCCCTTAAAAAAACTTCAAAACCGCCCCCTAAGTTTTGTACGGGTAGCAGTTTTGGCCCGAAGGCAAAAAAAAAAAAAATGAACAGTAACAACAATCATTCACAAAACACATTGACCCCTATCCACACGGCCACACCCACCCTGCACAGTAAATAACACAGAGAGATAGCAAAGGCGGCGATGAGTTCATCGGAGGAATTCTCAGTGGTGGTCCTAGCATCGGATCTCGCCGTCGATGCCCGACCTTTCCTTCTCCATGAACAGCAAGAAGAAGAGGATTGGCACGATTGTTCTCAGTACCTCTCTCCCGACGAAGACTTCTCCGATCTCGAATTCTTACAATTCTTCACTCTCCAAGGAACTGATAAAAACGGCACTCGCATTCTCCGCATCGTTGGAAAACACTATCCCGGTACTTTCCTCCACTGCAACGTATGCTAGCTAGTGCTATATGATAGATCTCATTCAGAATTTCATATTATAGCGGTTGTTACGATAATTATGGTTAGGTACTGCTTAATTACTTATTTATTTGCATAAACTGTTTTGCATAAGCTCAAAAAATAAGTCAATCCAAACGTCCCCATAATTTATACATAAGCACTTATCATGATAAGTGCTTATGCTATAAGCTGTAAATCAAGTTGTTTATCCAAACAGGGCTTTTAGTTTTATGTCTAATATGTTGTTAGAGTAAAAACATAAAAGCACAAATTAAATTCACTTCAAACTAAAGTTTAACCGAATTTGTTGTACAAAAATCAAGTTCATTTAAGATCATGTTAAACATAATTTAGGCCTCTTGGCTGGCGTTATGTACTTAATACTTATGTTTATAAAGAGCAAACCTTTGTTCAAATAAGAAAATTGACCAGAGAGAAAATTTAAACTTAAACCCCTGGCAATATGATCAACATTATTTTTTTCCTAGAAACTGTTCTTTATTAATTCTATCTCTTATGTTGGATACCTTCTTTAAAATCATATGCAGCAACAGTTGTGAGTGCAGAGCGGCTGAAGAGGTATGTATTTCACAAATTATTCAGTGAGTTACCAGATGGGCCATTTTGCATCGTTTACGTGCACAGCACTGTTACGAATGAGGATAATTCTCCTGGGATGACAATCTTGAGGTGGATTTATGAAGATCTTCCAGATGAATTTAAGGACAGGCTTCAAACTTTGTACTTCATCCACCCTGGGCTTCGTTCCAGGCTTGTCATGGCTACTCTTGGCAGGTTTTTCTTGAGTGGAGGGTAAGTTAGTCATTGTTTTCTTAGCAGAAATGTTTAGAGGTGTGTTTTATTTTACAAACCTATGTTAAGCATCGAATGAAATTATATGGCTACAAAATACAGTTGCGAACAGTAATGGCCTTTTTGCATCTATATTTTCATCAATGTAAGTGCCACCCAATGTATAATTTTTTATGTTTATTATATTTAATAGTTCTGTTTATTTGTTTTGATCTTTGTTTAGATTATATTGGAAGATCAAGTATGTAAGCCGCCTTCAGTACCTTTGGGATGATATAAAGAAAGGAGAGATTGAGATACCAGAATTTGTACAAAAGCATGATGATATTTTGGAGAATAGGCCACTCACTGATTATGGAATTGAACCCGACCCCTTTCACTTGACTGGGATGCCTTCAGTTGCATACTCGTTTGGAAAGTATGAAGAGAGATGGGCAGGAAGGGATCATATCTCTGAGTATAAATATCACTGAAATATATTTTGAGTGCCACTTGTGTACAGCGTACCTAAAATATCATGTGTTTGTATTGCATTCGCTTATCTGCAAGATTCTCTATCTGTTGAACTAAAAACTTCCCTGTACGTGACTACATGTTATGAGAAATTTTTATAAGAATATTAATCTATGAAGTTCAGAATGTAAGTTTTCATTTCAGAATACATCTTTGAATATTCATTGGTCGTGTGCATATACTTGCCCCTTTGGGTATAAAGCTGTGTGCCGTGCATGCTATCTATTGTTGGTGCATATGATTAAGACACTTTAAATGCTTTTTCTGAACGCTTCTATATGTCACCTGGTATATAGTTTGAGGTATTAACTTTCGATTGAATCACAGCCTTATTATTCTTATGTCTGAAAACAGTCTGTTAATATGTTGCCATGCCTAAAATTCAAAGGAAAGGCAAGGAAGGGCCAGTACATGATGAATAGTTCGTGAAGGGTTACTATTATCCTAATTTCGAAGCAATTTTATAGCACAGACCATCTTTTTGGTGATGGCTATTGTCCCAAAATTCAAATGAAAAATAGTTGGTGTCAATTGGAGAATTGGCAAATTGTTGTTAAGGAAGAAATCCTTGGTGAAGGGAAAATCTTTAGCAGGAGAGCTTTTGGAAAGGCATTGAATTGGAATTTCTACAAAAGTTAATGACAATCACCAACTTTCTGATTGCAACCTTGGAGAACAAGGTTGAATATTGGTGTTGGAGGCGGTATTGTGGATAAAGGACAAGGGAAAAATATTTATGGTCAAGTAACAGTTGGTTAATTAGAGAGGATTGGTTTCACATCATGTGGGGTTATGGAAGGTCATTTTTTCATTATATTTGGTTGTGAAAGAAGAAATTATATGCTTAGAGAAAAGCCTTTGAAGAGAAGTTCTTCATTTTCTGTTAAGTTTCCAACAATACACTCGGTCTCTTGATTCTTTCTATCTTTTCATTTCAATATCTGAGTTTTTAAGAGCTAGATTGAACTATTAAAAAGATTTGGTTCATGGTTAACCATGCAGAACATAAAAATATATGTATGGGTTAGGAAATGAGCTATGCAGAATATTTTACTATGCGCTTAATTCACGATTTTTGTGATGTCTGTATCGTCTTAATCACTATGATTTCATTTTTTTCCCCGCTTAATCAAAGGTCCGCAAAAAGCAGCTTGGAAAAACCAAGGAGTCACGGTTTATGACAAATATACCATAGTCGGTAAATAGATGAATTTAGCATTACAAAAACGAAATTACAGGCTAAGATAGTAAGTAATAGTGTAATACATTCGCTCCTGCTCAAAGCCACTAAAATCAAACCATAATAACATAGAAAGAAGCAGTAACAGTAATTGCTTATATGCTAATATGAATTCCTCTCCAGCATGCCAGAGTTATAGTTCAGCAGCATTCTTCACAAAGCCAGCAGCAGCACAGAGCAAAGAGGCTGCATCATCAATAAAAAAAGATTAGTGGTTTGGCAAATAAATTTATTTGAAGGGTTTTCTGGTGTAAATAAAAGCTTAACAGTTTATGATTTATTGAATTTGTGATTAGTTCATGTTTTAGCTAAACACTTAGGGTGCGTTTGATGGTCAGGATAGGGAGACAGGATATGATACATTAATCATATCCTGCTTAAATCTCATGTTTGATGCACCAAAGGGATAGGATAAAATAAACCATTTTCCTATCCTATCCTGACTTTCCTTTGTAATTTCTATCCTGAGTATAGGCTGGGTTAAAAATTATCTTGATGGGATTAGAAGATCTTTCCTTATTTATTATCTTGATATTCTGCCGTTTTTAAAATATTGTTATTTTTAAAATAATGATAACATGTATTTTCTATTATAATTAATAACATGTCATTTTTATAATATTTAATTAATTATGAGAGCAATTTTTTCATTTAATTATAATGATATCCTGTTTGTTATCATGTATGCATCAAACACATGATATGATTAATGTTTATCATGTCCTTATCATATCCTATCTCTATACAGCTTTATATCATATCCTATCTATATCCTATCCTGACCATCAAACGGACACTTATTGTAAATATGATTATATTAATCTCTGTGCCTTTCCCTTCAGATACTTACCATCCCTCAATGAAGCCCCTATCTCCTTTCTTCTTTGAACTAACGAACAGCTTTCTTTTTGTGGGGGGATCCTGGTCAGTTGGGTATCCTGAAATCATGAAACAATGAAAGGTGAGTTCCTTATTATCTCCAAATTTACTAGGTTGTGTTTACCACTATGTGCATGCATGTTTGTTTGAATTTCAAACTTTGAAATAGAGAGAGATGCATATATGTATATATATAAGGGAACCTGGTGGAGGCTGGTTTCTCTGAGTCTCTGGCTTCTGCATTTTGGAGAATGAAAAAGTGAGTTGTGTAAAGGTGGCTGGTTGCACTTGGATCAAGGTATGTGTATGTGCTGAATTATATTGTCATATTAATCTTCTAGCTGTTGGTATATATACATCATCATGGACTGACCCCACATATATAAAATATAATATGGATTTAATAAAAAAAAGTTATATATAACATGGGGTAGAGAGGGTTTTGCATAGTCATAAAATACACTGTTTCACATTTTCTCTTATTTGTGAGTATGCTTTTCCTGAAACTACCTTAATCTTTTAGATGACAGCATAAAGAGTCAGTTTTTTACTAAAAATGAAAAAGAAAACTTTATCTTCTGGAATTCGGTTGGCTATTCCATTCACAAGGCCTTTTGTGAACTTAACTTAGCTGAGTGATTATTCTTTTTATAAGTGTTTTAAAATGCTACTTTCTACTTAAACTCCTTCTGTGGAAGCTTTTCTTGAAGCATCTGAATTTTCTCGTGTTTTGTTTCATACTTGGATTCGTTCATGAAAACAAAAAAGTAGAGAAGCATGTTGATTGTTGATATTAAATTGAAAGGTGACTAGGTTTTTTTATCTAATAGATTAGGAAGCACAATAAAACATCACATTTTATTCTTCTCTTTTTATTGTGAATTTGGATCCTTTGCTTTGCTTAACACAAGGGACAATAAAAAGCAGTCACAAAAGAATAAAGGCATCAACAAGTGTTTAATAGAGATGAAATATTGGTTGGATATTTCAAACCTTTCACACTTATTATTAGAGTATCAAACCCACTTAGATGGGCAATCAACTCTGCTGAAGAATATATTCCTCGCATCTATTGGGTGGGAATAATTTTTACTTTTATAAACAGAATTTTCTTTGGATAGAATAAGATACTCCCTCCGTCCCAGAATATTTGGCCTAATTTGATTTTTCATACAGATTAAGAAAAATGTATAAATAAAGGGGAAAGTGGAATATATTGTATTGGGAATGATGAAAGTAGTACTCCCTCCGTTCCTTTTTAAGTGTCACTTTTGAAGAATTTTTTTTCCTATTTAAGTGTCACTTTACATAGTTCAATGCAACAATAAATGTTATTTTACTAATACTAGTATGTAGACCCGTGCCAAGCACGGGCTAGAATTTTGCCATACTCAAGGTAGAGAATATTGTGATTTATCAAGTGCCACATAAAGCTCAACAATGGATAAAAGAGTGGAAGTCGAACCAAAATCAAGCGAAAAAAACTCATACCTAAGCCTTAAAATTTTGGATAAGACGGTACATCATTCTCACTTGTGTGTTTTCTCTTTCTTCAACGTGTTGATCCACAACAGTGTTGACTCCTCAAGAAGGCCCAACAGTTGTATCATATCCCAGTTCAACATTGTGGGGGAGCAGGAGTGGTTCTTGGTGGTGGACCACACACACGGAGAGTTCAACACTTAGCGGAGAGATGTTAATGTGTCGAGTTAAAATTTTAAATTGGATGCAAGATTAGATGTTGAGCAATATATAAGTGAGATGACCCATATATTTTTTAAGGCTTTGAAAATAGATGATCCATATACCTAATGTTTTAAGACTGTGAATAATGATGTAATGGCTACCTCACTTATGTGGTTACTCTTAACCGAATATGATGATGCAATTCAATGTACGCTCCCACATAAATCTCAATATTATGATGATTTATATGGTTAGTTTTTAGGTATCATTAGTTTAATTTTCTATCTTAAATTTTAGTTTTTGGATATCATTCATTTTAATTCAACTTCTATTATTTTGAATTCTTTTACCGTCGATCTTTGGTAGGATCAGACAATGAAAAAATATATATGTGTTTTGCTAAGTTGACAAAATATATGATTATTATCCTTAAAAAATACATAGTTATTAGACATTTTAAATTGATCTAGCATTTTCTAAATGAGTATGATATTTTGGTAACATAATTACCCAATAATCTCCAATGATCCTTCAACAAATTCATAAAATTAACAGAAACTCATTATTCCATATACTATCATAGGTAAAATACACACCCCTTAAATTCTTCCCTTATCATTGATATCATGTTCAAATTACTTTTTCATTTTTTTTCTTTTTTAATTTATTTTCTATCTTTGCAAGAACAAATGGAACAAAAATATCCCTATATGATGAAACCGTCACCAACCCATAATTTTTATCATGTTGTTTCTTTGATCTTATTTGGCTATCTCATCTGATCACAGACACAAAGAGTCACACAATTAAGATAAAGATGTTAATGTGTCATGTGTGAGTTAAACATCTACATTTGATGCAGTAGTAGAAATTGTGCAACATATAAGTGAGATTTCCAATACACTTAACGTCTTAATGTTTTGGGTGAATATATGATGTTAATTTCACTTGTGGGGTTTCTATTATTTAAGTGTGATGATCCATTTACTTAATATATGGATGTCATTTGCTAAAAAAATAATATTAAATATAAGTTTTTGGATGTTGTTCGCTTTCATGCAATTTTTTTATCCAACCTCCATGTTTTAAATATCTTCACTTTTGATCTTTGGTGGGGTCTAACAATGAAAAAATGTAGATATGTTATGCTGAATTGATAAAGTACATGCTAATTAGACATTTTTAAAATCATTTATGCTATATAGTACGGGGCTTTGCATACGAAAAAAGACGAAACTCATAGGTGTTTCACGCTGGGAGAATTATAATTCCGTATTGGATGGAATAAAGGCAGTATGGGGGTAAAAAATTGGCTGCCACGTAATGCATTTTCTTCCCTTAGCTTTTCGTTCCGTACTAAGAAGCATTTCTCTTTTAAAATAACGTGGCATTTTTTAATTAAGTCTATTTTTTAATAAAATAATTAATCATAAATTTCCAACTCCTTCAACTAACTTACAAAATTACCAGTAACTCATTCTATTTTTGATACTTCCTTTTGCTCTTTTCATGAAGGATAGGAACATAAACCTACCTCTATCAAACCATCATTAACCCACATTTTTTTACCATATTAGGCCTCCGCTTGACCTTATTTGACTATGTCATCAAATCACAAACGTAGATAGTCTCACACTAAGAAAGATATGTTAAAAAATATTACCAATGAAAAAGAAAAAAACAAATTATATAGATTGATTAATTTGTTGATGCAAATTTTTGCAAAAGTAAAATTTTGCTGTAACTTGATAATTTTCCACATTTATAACTTTTTGTTGATCATCGCTCACTCGTTCCTGAAATCAACATCTTATTTGTTGTCTTTTGAGGCGAATTCCTAATTTCAAAAGACCTTTTATTTGTGAAAAAGAATCTAGAAGAAGTCAAATATACATGAAGGGATTATCATATAGGATTGTAAAATTGACACACAACTTAACATTATCCGATAAATACAGCTTCTTTTAGACCAACTTACTCCGAATAAAAAGGAAATCCCAAAAAAAAAAAGGTGGATTCAAAATCAAATCCATTAAGCTACTAATTTAAACTAAAAATATACACTATTAAACAAATTAAAAACAAAATATCTCAAAATCATCATACACATGGAAGTTAATAGTGAACTGAGAAAAAAATTCAACCAATCCTATAATGAAGAACAAAACAGTTGGTTGGAAGTGTCATTTCCTATTAAAAATATATGTTGCTCCTTAACATGTAAAAGAGAACAATTGTTCAAGAAAACAGGAACACTTAGTAATATTCTCCTTCTCATAAGGTGTGATTTTTATTAAATTGATTGTGTAAAAAAAGGTATAGATAACGAAGAATAATCGAAAGAGATAAAAACATATGAGAATGGATCTCTTTTATTTTTTGGTAGAAGAATGAATCTCTTTTTTTTTATATAAAAGAAAGAATAAATCAACATAAAAAAGGTAAATATGACAACAAAATATATTTTAGAAAGAAAAAAAGGTATAGAAAGTAAATATGAATTTTTTTTTTTGAATTTTGACTTGAATACATGTTAATGCTTTTTAATGACATCTATGAGAGAATTATTGTGTGAACATAAAGAATTAGGCACTTCATTTGATATCACATACATAAAAAGAACAAAAATAATAGAAAAATAATAATTAAAGAATCATTAGTTTTTAAATGATTATATCATAAGCATTGTTTGTGTGCGACCAAACGAAGTGTCTAAATCCTTGTGACCATCCAAGAACTTTTTCATCAATGATACATTATAATGCTTTGAAAAAAAAGGAAGTAAAAGAAGTAGAAGAACAAATGCTAGAAAAAACAAATATTTATTCATATCCTTTAACCCATACCTGAGGTAGAAATTTCTAATCGAAATTCATTCCATATTTGTGAATGTAAGACCATCCACAACAGAGCACCCAACGTTGGGTGCTTAAGTGGGTCCCCTATGTCCATATCACCAATTTTACGGTAATACTTAATAAGCACCAATTTTCTCCAACCTAGCACCTCAAAAGGAATTATTAAATAGGCCCTTACAAATAACTCTATATCATTACATTTTTAACAAAATTTATTCATTTTACTAAGATTTATTAAATGGGACCCCCATGAAAAATGAAGAGAGAGAGGGTGCTTCCATAACCACCCTCCTCCATAAGCACCCATATGTTTTTTTTTTTTTAGAAATTAAGCACCCATATGTTATACTCCACAATGAGGGTGCCTATTTAATGTGGTGCTAAATAGGTGAAGCACCCACCATTGTGGATGGTCTAAGAGCCTTCTACATGGATATGCATATTATCAAAAGATAGTAGAATAACCTTAAAAGAATTTATTGATGAAATGAATAATAAATTTACATGAATTTTGTATAGTTGAAAAACAGTGTTAATTTCATCATTACTCGTATCAATCGTTTGTAGTCATTCTTCTTATGAAACAATTGAACATAGGGGAAAAACCAAAATAAATTGATTCAATACACACAAAAAGTTGAACGAAAAAAATAAGACACACACACACACACGGGCTTAAGAATCAAGCACAACATGAATCAAAACAAACATAAGGAGCTAATATGTGGTTGAATCAGTTGCAGAGTGAACGCCGATAAGTGGCTGAATCTATCGTGTAGTGAATGATTCAACACTAAGAGAATTAGAAAAGTTATCAAAACATTTTCCAAGATTAAAAAAATATACTTAATAATGTGCAAGAAAAATAATTATGCATATTTTATTTAATTCTGCATATGTCATGAATATAAAAATTGTTTTTATAAGTGTACTCCTTGTTTTGTACCTATAAAAAAATTGTAAATTAAAAATAAAAATTCGTTGGATGTGTGTGAAGAGAGACTAAGTAAAGAAAAAGTACAGAAATAATTCGAGTAACGTGAGTATATATAGTGAAGACATGACTATAAATTTGAATACAAAATAGGTACCCAAAATCAATGCAAAATTATTGTCAGACGTTTTTATTTGCATTCAATACGTTTAATGTGAAAAGGGAAGACATTAAAAAAAATTGCATTGACTTCGACAACTTCTATAAAATATTAGTACCAAAGATATCATTACCAAAAAAGAAATAGACCACTAAAGCAATAAAGACATGAACAAATGGTAGCAATTAGAAAAAAATAATTGAAAGCAACTAATGATAGAAAGCAAGATTATGTGCAACCTGTACTTTGAAACTCTTGTAAGTTAGATGTATATTATAAAATAGACGGCGTATACATTTAAGATCCACTTAGGTACATAAAATGGGATTTCTATTGTGGATGTAAAATGTTTTCACTCGCCTAAAAAATTGTGTACACCATGAAAGAGACCAAGATCGAATATCAATCATAACATCCGATGAAACAATTTTGACATTTTTATTATTTGAGTTAGAAATTTTTAGGACTAATTTTCTCAAACTATAAAATTGTTTTAAATATATATTATATATGTAAACTTATATATATCTATTCACACTGGTTTTGTTTAAGAAGCAAAAACAGAAATTGAGACAACAACATGTACTTGGGAAACCGCCGTATAGAACCCGCTCAAGGGGTGCTTCATCTCCAAGTGTCCAATGATTGTCCTATATTGGAGTGCTTAAGGTATTGGCAACTCGGACACAGGAGTTGCTTTCCGTCTCATAAACCATTGTTAATTATTATTGCGGAATCTTTGATTTTCGCGGTGTCGAACAGGTTCCGAATGTTTATTGATGATTTTGGTGGATTTGATGAAAATCAAAGCTATGTTGCTGGTGATGTTGACTTTTTGCAATTCCAGAGACTCGTGCTAAAAGTTTAACAGAAATTGTTGCCCTTTTATTTTTCATTCTCTTTTATTTTCAGCTTTTGAGGGTTTTGGCTTAGTCCCCCTCTTGTGTATATATTTTCCCCTTTTTTTAATAATTTTTTGAGTTTGGCGGCATAGGATACGGGATGCGAACCTAGTTGAGATGTCGTTGTTTCCTCTTGATATTTGTCCTTTCTCCCGGCTTACAAAAAAAAAATTGAAAAATGTAAAGTTACTACAATAGGCAATAAACCACCCAACTGGTAGGCACTATTGTTGGATGACAACTTTTTAATGTTCCAAACATACAACAATGTTTATAGTAACTACCATTCATGGAAATTAATCAAGCAAGTATTGACTATTTTTTTTTACCGTGTATCCTTTAAGCATAAATGGAGTTGAGTAAGACCACAATGAATGGGAAAGGTTTCTCTTAGGAGATTTAACATTGATGTATATTTTAGGCTATATTTGAACATATGATTTTTGATGAAGCTTACGAAAATCTCTTACCATCCCATCCAAATACCCTTGAATAACAGGTATAAATTTTTTATAATTGGAAATGAGTCAATCACAAATAAATTGTATAAAATTTTGAAAACTGTAAGGATGATTATAGATGGGTAACCAAACATGTCATTAAAAAATGAGTAAATTGTATAAAATTTTGGAACCTACACATTTACCTATAGTAAAAAATGTCACGATCTATAAGTAATTTTTTTTTGACAAACGATCTATAAGTAATTGTATTTTGTTTTGGCACAATAAGCAAATGTATTTATTAGGGAAAAATATAAGCAAACATTATACTGTTGTCTTTTTTAAATCATACAAAAAAAAGTTATGTTTATACCATATGAATTTACAAATTTAACATCAAATTTTTTTTTTGGAAATAAATATAAGTGAATTGGATTCCTAGAACGCTTACAAAAGTAATTTTCAACCATCTGGATGAGTCAATTACTTACCAATTGAGTCAACTTTCATGGCTAAGAGATTATTTAACTTAGTAATTTCGATTTTTTTGGATTGATGAAAAAGAAATTACCTTAATTTTCCCCTTAATGATTAGGTCCGTATACGTGCATTTTGAATAATTTTGATACACGTTCTGAATTGGTTTTAATTTTGAATGCTTATGATTCATGTTTTATTTTTACTGGAGCTTATGATTCATGTTTCAATTAGCGCATTAATAATTTGCGCTGAACAATTTGATTCAGTTTTGAGTAGAAAAAGTGTATAATATTTCATAAATGTTAAGATTGTCTTTTTTATGCAACATAAAGATTAAGAATTGATGGACATTTAAAATATATAATCTCATTGACAAATTTGAATGTGTGATGAAGAATATGTTTTACTAAAGATAAAAAGAATAGGGGATAAAAAAAAATAAAAAGAATACCATTTGTGTTTAATGTGCGTATTAATGGTCATATTAATTTGTGAATATTTTTTTTTTTACGTAAGCAGTTAATTAGGGAGAAACAATACACATGTACTTTTGCATATTTAGTTTCATTAAATTAAAAAAAAAACATATTAAAAAATAAATGTGAAATTATGAAAAGGTAGCTTATGACCTTATGTTTACAAACATATTAATAAATAAATTTAAAAACATATTTGAACAAAAAAAAATTAAAAACTTATTAATAAATAAATGAGAAACTTCCTTAAAAAAAATAAATGAGAAACTTATGACCTTATGTTTACAAACATTTATTACAGATTTTATTTTGAACAAATACATTAATGATTTTTTATTATGATATTTCTAAATATAAATCAATATAAAAGTGTTAACTTCAATCAAAAACACATATGTGACCAAAAAAAGGCAATATACATAAATTTTTTTGTGTGTAAAAATATAATAAAATTTAGATAATATATATTTTTCAAATTGTTTTGTAATTATATAAGTTCCTCTTTTAAACAATATCATCATTAAATTTGTAAAATAATAATTCGAGTAATATGATAAAACAATATTGAAATCAAATAAACAAATAAACTAAATTGACCACAAAAGTTTATAAGGTAAATATTTTATTTTAAGGTAAGCATTTTTTAAAATAAACAAATATATTGAATTGATTAAATAATAAATAATAATACAAAACATTATGTACAAAAGAGTTTTGATGTTTATAAAGATGACACTCATTTCCCTAACATGATATGAAAAAACAAAGTGTATCTAACACATATTAAAAAAGAACAAAATATAGCTACAAACTACAACATGTAAAGCAAACAAATGAATTGGATCCTTCAAAAAAATGAATTGGTTGAATATGAAAATAGATGACAACTAAAATACAAATGTATAATCTTCCATTACAGTGTCGTTAATCTTCTCATCCTAACTTTGTATCTTATCATACTATGAGAGTTCTCTAACAGTGACATGGATTTTCTCAAAAAAATAAATAAAACACAATAGTTAGAAAAATAGTTATAATCATTAAGACACAAAAAAACACAACAATACGGAAACTACTATAATAACGATTATTACTAAAGATCATATTTTTTCAAAAATAAATAAATTGCATAAACAATCAAATATTGTTTGGCAAACAAAATATTTCTCATTCACACAAAAAAAATTAGCAACCAACGATTGACAAAAAAAAAAGAAGCAAAGAAACTAATAAGAAAAAGAGAATACATGGAAGAAGCAATGTAATTTGCAATGGTCTTTCGAATATCATTTATATAGACAATTTGCAAGGGTATTTTAGTATTTTTGTTTCATACCAAGCACATTCAAAAAGGAGTCTTTATAACGATATCATTAGAAATCTTTTTCTTTTAATTTTGTAACCTCTCTTTGTGCTAATTCCATCAAGCATTTATATTGATTGATATTGTTCATCATCCTTTTTAATAAACTTCTAAAGCAAACTATTTTTTTATTCTCTATTTTGGGTTTTTTTTAAATTACAAAAAAAATATAAGAAAGTAATTTTTTTTTTTTAAAAATGTAAAGATTCATATTTTTTTTATAAGTTTTATACATTAAAACAAATTCAATAATTGTTGTGCATATAGACACTTGATATCTAAATAATGTTATAACGATAAATCATTATTATTATTAATATTATTTCTATTCAAAATTACAAAAATAATATCAAAGTCATACCTTAAAACAATTTAAATGAAATTAATTTTTTTAATGGTCAGATTGTCATTACCTATTTCGCTAAGCCTTGAAATTTGAATTTCAAATGGAATATCAAGTTGAAATTTGAAGTTTTAGGTGTATTAGAGCATTAATGATGATTAACAATTTAGAGTGCCACGTGTACTTTTACAATTTTTCAAGGCAAATATATATAATAGAGATTACCCTTATTTATTATTGTGGAGAGAGAAATATATGTAATGAGACATTAAATAAATAAGGTTATTATAGTAAAAATAGAAATTATTGTATCAAAAGTAACAACATTTATTGATCGTCTTGGTTTGTGTAAAATGTCAAAATGTGACAATTAAAAAGGAACGGAGGTAGTATTAATTAGAGTTATATTGTATTGGAAATGATGAAAGTTGTATTGAAAATTGAAATGGATAAGTTATTTTGGGACACTTTTTTTTAGTAAATAGGTCAGATATTCCGGAACGTTGGGAGTAATAATCAAGCTAAGGTGTTTAGATTAAATTGGTGGAGGGGCCAACTCAGATGGAACGGATTTGAGATTAGCACAATGTAACATCATCTGCAGTTAAGATTTAGTGCACACGTCCACAAATCTAATTCCTACAAATTTCATGCTATGTTTGACTATATACTGCACTTAGTCTAATCATATATAACATCAAATGACATAATTGTGATAACAACAAAAGTGGGAGATATTTTTCACTTTGCAACTAGTCTTATGGGATTTCCACGTCAAATTCTAATATAATTGTAGATATTAATCTTTCGAGGCGAGTTTCTTCTTAATACTAATTTGATTGATTTGTAAGTATTAGCCTTCAATTTGGTCCATAATGGTGCCTGATTTAGAGGTGGGCAACATTCATGCAGTGGCCAAAGTTAGAATAGTGATAAGAAGTTTACATTTCTTCAAATTAATTTATGTCAAACCATCTGATATTTTGCACAGATAATTCAAGAAGTATATATTTTGAACAAATGAATATTAGATATACTGTAGTTTAAATGTCGGGTTAATTAATTAAATGTTCTCTATAAATATCAAGAATTTAGTTTTTAGCCCTTGCAAAAAATGATCATATTTTTTAGTCTCTGTAACATTTTTAGGGATAAAAAATGTTGACGAACATATTTACATGGATTAAAAATTGTGATGGACAATTTTACAGTGACTAAAAATGCTAACAGAAAATTTTACAATAACTGAAAAGTGTAATTTTTTTGTACGGACTAAATATGAAATTCTGAATATTTATAAGAACAATTACTTCCCTCAAAAAAAAAAAAGAACATTTACTTAATAAACCTTAAAAAGTTTGTAATGTGCTAAAATCAGTTCAACAATCTTGAAAATATTAGGGACCAATGGCCCGGATCCTATTATCAAGGGATCAGAGTGAATAAGATGGTTACTGTTTGCACACCTGATTTTTGTAATGCATCTTCTCCCTTCTTTTTTTATATCTCATACAATACCCTTTACGAAAATTTACATTTATCTTTGTGAAAGTCAACTTTCAATGAGAAATTGTATTTTGACACAAAAACTGTGGTTAATAACAATTAAATTTTAAAGTCAAAGGTAATATGAGAAATTGTATTTTGACACAGAAATTATGGTTAATAACATTGAAATTTTAAAGTAAAGTTAATTGTATTGAATTGATGGTTTTTTTATGGTTAATGGGTTACAACACCTTCATGAGTGAGTGAGTGAGTATCATAACGTCACAATATGTGTATTTGAACTGCGTCAAAATAGCACAACTCCATTCAAAACCCCTCATTATCCTTCCATGACACCACTTTCAAAACCTGGTTTAATCTATTGTTTTTTCGTGGAGCAAGTTGTAATTTTAAACTCGCCGCTACTAGCTAGTCTGCCTCGTGTTACCGAGAGATTGTGAAAAGGTGGAACGTGTCCATTCGTTGGTTATCATATGGAGAACTGAGGCATCTCCAACCATGTCTTAGGAGGTGTGAGTGATCATTTGATATGTGAGTAATACCATTTTGTGTAACTATTGAATGAGAGTGCTGTAAGGTGATACATATATTGTTGAGTTGCAAATTTTTGTAATCTTTTCTAAGATGATAAATGAACTATATTGAGTTGTTTTCTGGAATGGTAGGCAACGAGTGTTGAACCATGTTAAACATTTTTTCTTTCTAGTGAGTTCTAGTATGTTCTTTCTAAGATTATTGGACGTGTGGATTAATCTATGGGTGTGTGTTCTTGCCAACAAAGGATAAATACTCAGTCATTAAATAACTACGTTGCTGATTACTTTTATATTGGCTTACATATATATGATTGTCCTAATATTATATATCTTCCTTTTTTAGCTGTCTAGTTGAGCATGTGGAACGATCTTCTAATGTTTCTGCTCCTCATCTAGTTAAATTTGTTTTATCTTCTATAGACACAATTTGAATTAAGGATTGCCCTCTTTGTATTGCTTCTCATGTTGCAACCGATATGGTTGCTTAATGAAATATCTTTCACGTCAAAAAAAAAAAAAAAAGGATATATATTTGCTGATGAGATCAAAAACTGAAAAGAGGTGTATTGGCCTAATTGGAAAAAGTGGGGATGCCATTAGCAGTCTGGCACTGCCCATCAAAGATCAAACCATCCATAGACCATTAAGCCCTTGATTCTTGTTGTGTATATCCGAAATTTGTCTTTCCAGCAGCTCTCGTAGAAAATTGCTGTTTACACTCTGCAGAAGGCTAAGAAACACCATGAAATAGTAAATTTAGCCCCAATTTTCATCGGCAGTTAACTACCGTCGGTTAAAATCCATCGAGGTTATTTTTGTATTTTCGTGGTGTTTCGTAGAATCCTTTGATGTGGGAACAACATTATTCGCTCTTGTATGCTAACCGAAGCATGAAGGGTCGTTTTATTTAAGCTTTGTTTTGGGAGTTTTGGGGGGGGGGGGGGGGGGGGGGGGGTTGGAAAATATAGGGAATTTGAGAAAATTTTCACATTTTTAAAAAAAAAGAATTTTTTAGAGAATGATAAATTAATGCTTATGATTAATATTTTAAAAATTTTAAGAATATGATAACAATATAGACTGAATTTAAAGAATTCATATAAACCCTCATCCAAAACAAATTTTGAATTCCCACAAATTAAAAAGATTTGGTACCATAAAGAAAAATGAACTCCCCAAAATAAACTAGTTATCACTTAGTCAAAGGGTTTAAGGCTCTTTAACACGGCCTTGTTATCAAAAGGGTTAAATATGTTTTTGGTCCCTATAAATATAGCGAATTTTCGTTTTGGTCCCCCTAAAATTTTCCTTTGAATTTTGGTCCCCCTAAAATTTTCCATCCACAATTTTGGTCCCTGCTGTCAAATGGGGATAACGGCGCTGACGTGGCAGATGACGTGGCGATGACAAGTTGTCACTTTTTAATGACTGTACAGTGCCACGTAGGATAATTAACAATTTTAATTAATAAATATTAAAAAATTAATAAAAAATATTAAAAAATTATGGAAAAATGAAAAATTAATAAAAAAAATTTAAAAATTCTGGAAAATTGAAAAATTAAAAAAAATTAAAAAAATCTGGAAAATTGAAAAATTAATAAAAATGAAAAAAATATTAAAAAAATTCTGGAAAATTGAAAAATTAATAAAAATGAAAAAAAATATTAAAAAATTCTGGAAAATATTTAAAAATTCTGGAAAAATTAATAAAAATAAAAAAATCTGAAAAAATACGGATTTTTTAAAAAGAATATTAAAAAAATTTCCGTATTTTTTTTATTTTTATTAATTTTTCTAGAATTTTTTAATTTTTTCCATATTTTTAAAAAAATTTCATTTTTATTAATTTTTCAATTTTCCAGAATTTTTTAATTTTTTGTTTCAATTTATTTTCATTTTTCAATTTTCCAGAATTTTTTAACATTTTTTTAAATTTTTTTTTTTTCATTTGCAAAACCATAGTGCAACATTTTTCATTTGCAAGTTTGCTTATTGCATAGATGGATTGAGTTGTGTAATTGCTTCTCTCATTCCGTTTGGTTTCATTGATTATGGGTATGGCTATACAAAAAAATTGAAAAAAATGTTAAAAATTTCTAGAAAATTGAAAAATTAATAAAAATGAAAAAAAATATTAAAAAATTCTTTAAAATTGAAAAATTAATAAAAATGAAAAATTCTGAAAAAATACGGAATTTTTAAAAAGAAGATTAAAAAAAAATTTCCGTATTTTTTCAGATTTTTTTTTTTATTAATTTTTTCAGATTTTTTAAATATTTTCCATATTTTTTTCATTTTTCCAGAATTTTTTAATATTTTTTTCATTTTTATTAATTTTTCAATTTTCCAGAATTTTTTAATATTTTTTTCATTTTTATTAATTTTTCAATTTTCCAGAATTTTTTAATATTTTTTTTTCATTTTTATTAATTTTTCAATTTTCCAGAATTGTTTAACATTTTTTTCAATTTTTTTGTCATTTTTCATTTTTCCATAATTTTTTAATATTTTTTATTAATTTTTTAATATTTATTAATTAAAATATTTAATTATCCTACGTGGCACTGTACAGTCATTAAAAAGTGACAACTTGTCATCGCCACGTCATCTGCCACGTCAGCGCCGTTATCCAAATTTGACAGCAGGGACCAAAATTGTGGATGGAAAATTTTAGGGGGACCAAAATTCAAAGGAAAATTTTAGGGGGACCAAAACGAAAATTCGCCATATTTATAGGGACCAAAAACATATTGAGGTGAAGGCTCTAAGTGCTTGGGGAGTCTCATTGGAGAAAGGTGATAATGGCAAAGTATGGTTGTGGAGTAGTCAGTAGTCACTAATTAATTTATAGTGAGTTATAATAGGCAAAATGTTGCTTCAATGTGGTGAACGGATATTTGTGAAATCGGAGGCATCCCGAGT
The DNA here is from genome assembly GCF_051527215.1 of Medicago sativa. Taxonomy (NCBI): domain Eukaryota; kingdom Viridiplantae; phylum Streptophyta; class Magnoliopsida; order Fabales; family Fabaceae; genus Medicago; species Medicago sativa. Next base: position 86,181,141 of record NC_140755.1, on the reverse strand, counting down.
AAAGGCGGGGATGGGAGATTGGCTCTCGGAGGTGATAAGAAAGAAAATAGTGAAAGGGAGTGTGACTCTTTTTGGCAAGACCATTGGTGTAGAGACAACGCTCTCAAATTTATTTATCCATGACTATTTACAATATCGGAACAACGATATTGACTAGATTGAAAAATGGTTGGAAGATTAAATGGAGGAGAATGTTCTATTTTGGGAGGGTGAATTGTACAACATGTTCACGAATTTGTTCTTCTTGATTCAATTATCAATTTGTAAAGATGGGTGGAGTCGCATTGTAAACTCTCATGGTCATTTTTTGGTTAGTGCAATCTACCTCCATTTTAGTTGTACAAGTTTTTTTTTAAGAAACAAACCCATCAAAATTAACATATCTTGAGAGTATACTTCAAGGTCTCAAGCTAAAAAGTTTATATTTAAGCTTTATTATTTTCAATTAATTAATTAACCATGTGATATATGTATTAATATGATGAAAGTATATAACTCAACAATATTATTTTCCTTAAAAAAAAAAAAAACTCAACAATATTATTTGTTCATCAAAAGGCTTATAATGGATATCCCAACATACCAAAGCCCATTTTTTTGGTGTAAGTAGTTTCAAACATGGTTCTTAGTAGTATATCTACCAACCTTAAATCTTTAACTCAAATTATCAAAAAAAAAAAAAAAAAAAAAAAAAATTAAGAAGCAGGTATATCAATTATATTAGAAAAGGAGAGTAAAATTACTAATCGTACTAAACCCACATTGAAATGAAGTATAAGTTGTACTCTAATCACAAAAAAACAAAACAAAACAAAAACAAAAACAAAAAAACACTAAAACTCTACTACTTACCTATGCAGTTTAAAGGATTGAAGCAAAATATAAAGGTTTTCTCGTAACACTAACACAACATCAAAGCCACTTGGATATTTCACTCCAAATACTCCATGCAAAGTTGCATTTTGCAAATAAATGCTCCTCAGACTCCCTAACTTTCGGACACCACACACAAGAAGGCTCATGATGTCTCACAAATATGCCTCTTTTGTATAAATTTACTCTAGTACGAAAGCGTCCTAAAAGCATTTGTCTAGAAAAAATGATCACCTTTGACAGTGCCAAACTATCCCATAATTTTGCCAAAAGGTCGCCCTTACCAGCTGCTAGAGAATGTTGAGTAGAAGAGGTGGCGATTTAGATGTCGAAGAAAGGTATCCCCAACCCACATATGGTTCCAAACACTTGTGCTTCCCCTTTCCCTAATCATGCCTTAACTATGTCATAAAACCAATCCCTGGATGAGCCACATCCCTTCCCCACGAGCCACGGAACTCAAGTCCCTCCGTCATAAGGAGTGATTTTTGGACAAAACCCGAGTAACCGAAATCGGGTTAGTTAATGAAAGAGGTTAGGCTACCACAAAGGCGAATCGATGTTCAATCCGATTGAAAGAAGTATACAAATTTGATATATCACACACCTCAAATTGAATAAAATTACCACTTGTTGAGGGAACCTATAAAAAAATGTATTACACATCTTTTTTCTATCCATTATATTTGAAATCCATAATTTCCTGAAGAGTTTGCTTGGGAGGGAATTTCTTGAGGGTTTTGGGGTGGAGGACTTTGGAGGATATATTTTAAAGTATATTAGATATTTAATTTTTTTCAATAAATAACATGATAAATGATCATATAATTAGTTAATCGATTTAAAAAAAAAACATTTTATAATGTATGTAATTCAAACAAACATTAAAAGAGTCAAACTCGTTTATATTTTGTAGTACAAAATTTCCATATCGTAAATGCTTAGCCTTTATTTTTCTAATTTAAGAGGTTTGTGCTAGGTCAATAATTTTAAAGAAACATGCACCTTATTTTATACTAAAAACATACATGCAGCTATGGCTCCGTATCATGTATAATAACATACCTTGAAGCAGAAAATTAATATTATAGAGTATCCCCTAGAATCTTCCCTAACCAACATCCGCTGAACTTAGACAAGATCCATATTAATAATTAAATAAATGATTAATAATATAATAAGTTTTTAGGTGCAAGTTAATATTTTTGTTTTTGTCTAAAGAGGGCTAAAAAAGGCAAGGGGGACAAGTAGAGGATTATATGGAAGGTGATAGTGCCAATTTTTTAACTTGACATGTGTGGTCACACTCATTGTTGCATTCATGCAAGACAACCATTCAAATTGTCCACAGCCACATGATTTTTATTTGAATAATATATGATAAAAGTTTAGAACTAATTGCCAATGAATTGCTCCAAAGGCCTACATAATGTTATGAAGAAAAAAACATAATAATATATTAGGTGGAAAAACAAAAGAAAATGGACAGCTAATCATCTTTGAATAATATTTACATAAACAACCTAGAAAAAAACACTAAAATTGATGATACGTTTTCTTTTTTATTTTTTACAAAACTGATTAAATAATTAGATGCGGTTTAGCTATATTCACTAAAATCATGAAAGTCTTGTGGTTTAAAAAAATCACCAATTGCATTTAAAAAAAAAATCATGAAATCGACATAGAGATTTGAACATACACGGACCCTTATAAAATGAGTCAAATCCTTACTAATAACACCTTTTTTCGTTGGGTGAAATCAACCTTTCCTAATCATATAAAAGATGGTAGTACACAAAATAAATTGAAAATAATTGAGAAAGTGGGGGGTGGGACAAGATGAATTGAAATAATAAAAGGAAGACAATAAATAGGCCGTGGTATTAGCTTCACATCAGTAAATACAAACTAAAGAGTTGACAGATGAATGAAGCTGAAAATAAATTTAATTTTGACCTAAAGTCTCCTCCATGCATCCTTTCATTCCAAAAAATAAAAATAAAATTGAACTGATAATTAGATTCTCCTTGTCTCTTATCCCATTCTCCTATGAAACCGCACTTCAAATGGTGACTAGTATTTGATAGGCCTAAAACCAAAAAAAAAAAAATAAAAAAAAAAAATAAACCCAACTAAACATCAGAGAGCCAAAACAGGAAAAAAAAAAAAAAAAAATCAGTTCAGCAATGACTAACAGTGATTACCACTATATATCATCTCACAAAACAAAGTTATATTTTTTTTTTTTGGTTGTTGTAATCCACCATGATGAAGCACCTTTCATGGACAAAACCTTCCCCTCGTTAAATTTTCCATCATGGTCCATTAATTGTAATTGAAATAACTTTGAAATTAAATATTATATAATATTAGTGATGTGATCTATTTAAAATTATTAATTTTAATTAGGTAACTACTCTTACATGCAAAGGTAGATTAATTAGTAGTCATGACCATGAGAGTGATGATGATACATGGAGTTGTTGATAGCTTCCCTGTGAGTATTATCATCATCACCAGAATCCATTCTTGAAGTACTCATTTGAGTATTAGCACCAAGGTTAAGATACACCAACCTTGAATCCATGTTATTGTTGTTGTGGCTATGGTGGTGATCTTCATTCATATTATGATGAGGATACATATTTGTTGCTGAAGAAGCTGTAGCATTATTATTATTATTACTATTGTTGTTATTTCCTTCTTCCCTTGACATAACAAGAGCTGCAGATTGAACAAGTTCCAAGCACAACCTTAGTTTGTTTGGTTCAATGTGAGTTAATCCAGGGACAGCACCTTTGAATAGAAAATCTGAAGTTAGGGTTCTTAGAATGTCCAAGGGTGTAACACCATCAACTGTTCTCACATTCGGGTCAGCGTGATGGTCGAGCAATACAGCCACCATATCCGGTGAGACCATCTCCGCTGCAATATGTAGCGGAGTTTTACCCGTTGGACCAGCCGGGAAGTTAACATCGGCTGCACCGAGTTCCAACAAGGCTTTCACAACTTCTCTACTGCAATTCTCAACGGCATAAGGTAATGCTAATGCTTCATCAAGGTTTAGGCCTTCTCCCATTACCATGAGTTTCACAAGCTCGACGTCTGAGGAGTCGAGGGCTCGTCTCATCCGACGGATTTTCTGGTCTTCAAGGTCGGCTGCAGCGGTGAGATGGTCGTGATGGTGAGGATGATGGTGGTGAGGCATTAAGGAGCGGCGTGATAAGGAGGTTTTGATGCGAAGCTCTTCGATTTTGGCTATGATATCAATAGGGAGATGTTTTGCAAGTACTTCTGGGGGAAGACCTGATTTTGCTACAAGGTGGGAACATGTGGTCCATAGTTGGTGCATGTCTTGTTTTCTTGATGCTAGGAGCACTTTCATTACATCTTCAATCGAGGCTTTTTCCACCATGCTCGCTAGTTGTTTCTGTTGCAAAAAAACAAAACAATGAGTACTAATCAAAGTTTCTGTGTTCAAACTCTACAAACTTACATAATCTACAAATTTATTGACATACTTCCTATAAAAAAATTCCTATAAAAAATGCATCAATGTTTGATCATCACGATTTCATTCCAAGCAATTAGGTTTTAAATAGCAATCATGCATATATAATAGCATTGATGCGGTCTTAATCATGATTGTGTTTTGGCCACATAAACACATTGAAAATTAGTGGACGCAAGCCTCAATCGCAGTTGTATTAATGTACACACAAATTTAAAATTATTTTACCTATAGTTTAGATTGTTATAGCAGTTTTTTTATAAATAAAAAAAAAAAACTACATTTCATGCAAGGGAAAAAAGTTTGGGATTTGGTTTAATTAAAAAATTAAGAAAACATAAATAAAAGCAAAGAGAAGAAAGTGAGTGGTTTTGTTATCCTCATTTGGTAAATGAAAGAGAGTTAGACATAAATGGACCCTTTTCTTCTTTAAGACCAAATGAGGAAAGTGAATGTATTTGGGAAAGAAAGATTTCGTGCACTAGCTGACTGTGTTGGAAGACAAGACTAGATTGATTTATGATCTAAATTTAGAAACTCATTCTAGTGGGTGAAAGAACACCAAATCGAGAAAACTGTCATGTCTCTTTTCCTCTAATTTCCAGTACATACATAACATGAAATATTTCAAAAGTACATCACAAATTAACAAAAATATGGAAAAAATAAAATCAAAGGAATCAATTAATGTGACGGTGAGATTAATATATGTTTTTTATCTGTCTTTACGGTGAGAATTCAAGCAACAAACTGTGAAGAGGAAGATGAGATTTAGACAGTAGAATTAATTAATGAGGAACAAAATAAAAAATAAAAAAAAAAATAGCATACAGTTATTCAGTACTTATCTGACAAGAGAAGACACAAGATCAAATAATGGAATCAAACCAACCAAGTTATCTATCTATTGTTGATCGATGGGATAGATTAAAAAAATAAAAAATTAATACAAATTTTCTTAGATCAAAATCTCATTCTCATTTCTTACCTATTTCATTAAAAAATTGATGCAAAAATTCTTAGACCAAAATCTCATTCTCATTCCTCACCCATTAATTAACAAAAAATAATAAAAATAAAAATATACCTTCCCAGTTCCCAAAAACCAGTAACTGTGGAAATTCCCAAGACCCAAAAAACATACGACTGGTCACACAAATCACAAAGTCACAGAAGAACTAAAAAAGAGAAGAAAGTGTGATTGATGATGATGCTGATGCTGATAGTTTACTCTTCTCTACTACACTTATTAATGGCAAAAACAATAATAAAGAGAAAAGGAAGGAAAAAAAACCTGAGTGAGCAATGCAAGCTGTTCAACTCCGAAGTATCTAGCGGCTGCAAGAGTATCAAGAGCAAGATCAACGGCTGAGGTACAATGTGTATGCCAACAACCACGGTCACCACAATTAGGCCTAGGTTCATGTTTCTGAGGAACAATAGAAACTTGTCCACTGTACAGAAACTGAAGCATCAACAAGAAAACCTCGTAACCAACTGAGTTAACTGGTATAACACCAGACCTAGCTGAACCGGATGGGTTGACTCGGTTTCCTGATGGGTCTAATCCAGAAGGTGGGTCTGGCCCACAGAAGAATTTTCTGAAGAAGAGACTTCTTGCTGCTAAGATGCATCTGTGTGCGTGGACTAAACGTCCTTCGACGCTGAAAACAACGTCGCTGAACGCTTGTCCGTTGATGAGAAGGTTTAAGTAATCTAAAGAAAGAGATCTTAGTGAGTCTTCAAGGGACATGATTGTTTAGGGTTATGGTTTTTATGGATTGAAAGAGAGAGAGGTTTGGTTCATATGGTTATGATGATGATGATGTTACTGTTGTTGTTTGTTTTTGTTATTGTTGATGTCTTGATGATGATGATGGTGGAAAGAAAGAAAGAAAGGAAAGGTTACTGTGATTGTTGTTTTTTGAGGGATTCTTATATATGGAGGGGTATACCTGTTGGGATGGGAAATGTGATAGGAGATATTTTGGAGAGAGAAAGAGAGAGTTGGAAGCAATTTGGGTGGCTGTTCTGGGCGGCTAGGGGGTTTAAAATACCCTTAAAATAATTGCAATTAAATATTGTTTTTATGTTTTGTTGTCTCTATATGTGTAAAAATACAGGTATTGAGTTAAATTCATGCTTGTAGGCACTACTACAAAATTGGGAAAATATAGCGCCTCATAAATAACGCTTTTAACACTAAAGCGCTATAAATTAAAACACGGAGGTCTTAGCTAGCGCTTTTTTGAAAAAGCGCTATCTATCATTTTAAGTATATATAGCGCTTTGTATTGAAAGCGTCAGTATAGGTTAAATAAAAATAATAGTTATTTAAATAAAAAACATGATTAATCGTATATGGCACTGTTTATGAAAAGCGCTATATATAAATCAACCTTAAATTGCGCTTATAGGTTAAAAAAAGCGCTATTGTATGCTTGAGAAAGATAGCGCTTATAGGTTAAAAAAAGCGTCATTTTATTAACTGATTTAATGTACATTAACTAACAGGTCCCCTGTTCGATCCCCTGCATAGCATATTTCAAATATTTTTTGAATTTTTATGAATAATGGATTGCATCTTTCAAAAAAAAAAATGAAAAATGGATTGCAGTAACAAAGCACACCTTTTTTTTAAAAAAAAATTTGGTACAAACCTTTTTTAATTCTTTTATCATATATATAACAAACCTTTGTTATGTATATTATATATAACAAACTAAATCTAAACTTTTTAAAAAAAAAAAAACAAATCTAAACTTTTTCCCAAAAAACAAATCCAAACTAAAAAAACAAATCAAATGTCCTGGTCCCACTAAATCCTACTTTTCCATAAATCCTTCTTTGCACGTTGCGTTTTTTGTTTTTTTTTATTTATATTTGAAAAAAAAAACGCTTTATACACTAACAACAAAGCGTAACTTCTTTTTGTTATATACTTAAAAGTAACAAAGAATCCCAATTTTAATGGAAATCCCTATTTTAATGCATCTTAAAGATAAAATAAAAACTATAACATAATTTTCATGAAGTTTGCGTTTTTTGTTTTTTATTTATATTTGAAAAAAAAATGCTTTTTTTTTGTTACACAAAAAAAAACGCTTTATACACTAACAACAAAGCGTAACTTCTTTTTGTTATATACTCAAAAGTAACAAAGAATCCCAATTTTAATGGAATTCCCTATTTTAATGCATCCTAAAGATAAAATAAAAACTATAACATAATTTTCATTAAACGTATTTTTTAAAGCAATTAATAACATAACCCAAAACTACTTTACTCAAAACTTTCATTAGATCGTGTGCAGGAAATTCAATTCAGAACCACCACCTCTATTGATTCATTCATCACCAACCACCTATATCTATCAATTCATTCATCACCATCACTCGCTTCCTTCGATCTATTCCAAAACCATAACCGTCTCTTTCGATTCATTCCAGAACAACCACCTCTATCTCACTCTTAATTGCGGTGCATCATATCGTCGCTGCCGTCGACCGGTTACAACTTTTTCAATACTCAATTCTTCATCTCAGGTACCATCTTCATTCTTTCCTTACCTCAATTTAACTCAAATATTCTTTAATTTTTTCATATTTTCATCTGGATATTTTAGGTTTTCAAGGTTCAAACTAAATTTAAGACTTCACTGTTAGTGATTAGGATGAATTTGACAATCGAAAATTCAAAATTTTTGTTTGATGAATAATTGCTGAAATTTGACAATTGTTTATTAAAGATTTTGGGTTTAATTAAACTCTACACAACTAGTAAGATGAATAATTTTTCTTTTGGTTCAATTTTTTTTTATATATATAAACAATAACACTTTTTGTGTGTGACTAGAATTATTTTCTAATAAACTAATTGAATGATGTGATAATATGATATACACTATGCATATGCCTTTTGTATAACCTACTAATCAATTCCATAATCATCCATCGTGACTTCTACATGGCATACCAAATAAACTAACTTATACAATTACTTATTATTTTATTTTTTGTAGTGTCCTTGCCAAGAAAATGGTATAGATTGCGGGTACTTTGTGATGAGGTTTATGAAAGATATTCTCATTTCAAAACTAAATGAGATTCCAAAGTTGGTATGTTTTTTTATATTAAAGTATAATATCTATGTATGATTAAGTTTATTAAGTAACATGGTTATTTTTAATGTTATAATATATACAGTACATTGATGGTTTCAAGTGTGTGACATACTCAAAAGATAAACTAATAGAAAACTAAGAAGAATGGTGTCGGTTCATGATCAGCCTAAAAGTTATATGATTTTTTTTTATAATAAGGTGAGTTTAATGTTTCTAAATATATTTGCTAGAAGTGGTACGTAGTTGTTTTAATTTATAATCTTGCTTTAATTTCTACTCATGATCAGTAGTACTTTGAATTTATCTCTAATATAATATAGCGTTATTGCTTAATGGCGTTTTCTGGTATATATTCAGGTGGAGGAGAGTGAACGAAATTTGGAAATGAATGATGATTTGCGTGCTTGTTTTGGATAAAAATGTTGAGAAGACCAAGAAGATAGATGACGACTACATGATACCATAGAAGATTTTGATCTTTATGTCAACTAATCAGTTGTAACTCTTAGAGATATCCATGTTACCATATTAGAGGCTATACATTTCTGACTTTTATGCTATATATACATACATTTTTTATGATATGGTTATGTTTTATTCGATAAATAATAGTCTCAATTATAATGTGCCTAAATTATATACATTTCCCTTTAAATTTCAGACTATATATATATATATATATATATATATATATATATATATATATATATATATATTATTTTAAATTAATAAAAAAAACGCTATCTGGAAAAGAATTTTTTTTGACAAAAATAAAATAAAATAAATGCTTTTCCTAGCGCTTTTTTTCCTTTATAAAGCGTTATCTAAACCTATTGTTACATAGCGCTTTTAAAACAAAAACGCTGTTTTTAAACTTGTCTTAGATGGCGTTTATTTTTGAAAGCGCTATCTAAGGATAACCTTTGCTAGCACTTTTTGACATAAAGCGCTATATAAACCCTGCTATAGCTAGCGCTTTATACAGGAAAAAAGCGCTATATTACCTTTACCAGCGCCATTTACAATAGCGCTTCAAAAGCGCTACCTAAAGCCAAAAAAAAGCGCTATATAAGCCCATTTTTGTAGTAGTGAGGATTGTATTATGTTGATAAAGAATGATGATTTATACTACTTGTATGCATATTACAAATTTAAGTCTTTCTTGTGTACACACATTAATTTGTAATTTTGCATGATATGATAACAAGACTTTGGGACCTCTTGTGTTGACTCCTACACTTGTGCAGTACGTGGTCTAGGCATTTTGGATGATCACACTTTTGCTTCCTTGTTTACATTTTATTTGTGGAAAATGCTAACAAATGCATATAAAATTATGTATTGTTTAAGGATATAAAACTAATAACTTTTACATTAAAAAAATTATGTATTTATGACTTTTAAATATGTTTGATTTGTATTTTTAAGATAAAAAATTTTAATGTAGATTTCGTAAACAATACCGTTAGATCACTTGTTAGCAAAACTATTTATTTATTTATTATTTTCGATAATAATCGGTAAAACAAATGCTCCATTATTATTGTTTTGCTAGGTAGTATTTCCCCTTATCCCCATTGTTAGTACAAGCTTAATGGGAAATGTGATTTGTGTGTCCACAAATCATTACTTCATTTAAAAAAAGGTGTACTACTTGAGTCAAGATCATTTCTATTTATTACTCTCTATTTTTTTTATTTGGAGAGATAAAACATAAAGAAGTTTGAAAATAATTAATAGTAGTGGAACTCATTTAGTGGTAGGATTCATTACATTCTTTTTTGTATCTATCTCTCAGCAAATGGTATTATCCATTTATTTTTAACAAATTGAGAGGATCTTAACTCGTACTACTTTGTGAAATAAAAAGGTCAAGAAATTTAAACATATTTAAATATTTAATAGATTTAAATAATATGAACTAGAAGTGTAAAATTATTTTACACAACGAGTCAATCACATATGTTGAAACAATGTAAACATTTTCTTCTTGATTATATTTTTCTTCTAAGTCATACAAACTGTGATTTATGATGATTGTTGAGGGTGTAAATCTTACTTACTAAAGCTTAACCCATAAACATAACCCTAACCCTAATATTTTCCCCCCCATTTTTCCCTCCACTTTTCTAAGCCATTGGATCTTGCACATTTAGGCGCCATTCAATATTAGTCATTGATCATATTTCATATTTATCTCTTCTATTTTCCGAAACAACTATTTCATATTTATCTCTTCTATTTTCCGAAACAACTATTTCATATTTATCTCTTCTATTTTTCAAAACAACTATTTCATATTTATCTATTCTATTTTCCGAAACATCTTACTTACTAAAGCTTAACCCCTAAACATAACCCTAACCCTAATATTTTCCCCCCATTTTTCCCTCCACTTTTCTAAGCCATTGGATCATCTTGCACATTTAGGCGCCATTCAATATTAGCCATTGATCATATTTCATATTTATCTCTTCTATTTTCCGAAACAACTATTTCATATTTATCTCTTCGATTTTCCGAAACAACTATTTCATATTTATCTCTTCTATTTTTCAAAACAACTATTTCATATTTATCTATTCTATTTTCCGAAACATCTTACTTACTAAAGCTTAACCCCTAAACATAACCCTAACCCTAATATTTTCCCCCCATTTTTCCCTCCACTTTTCTAAGCCATTGGATCATCTTGCACATTTAGGCGCCATTCAATATTAGCCATTGATCATATTTCATATTTATCTCTTCTATTTTCCGAAACAACTATTTCATATTTATCTCTTCTATTTTCCGAAACAACTATTTCATATTTATCTCTTCTATTTTTCAAAACAACTATTTCATATTTATCTATTCTATTTTCCGAAACATCTTACTTACTAAAGCTTAACCCCTAAACATAACCCTAACCCTAATATTTTCCCCCCATTTTTCCCTCCACTTTTCTAAGCCATTGGATCATCTTGCACATTTAGGCGCCATTCAATATTAGCCATTGATCATATTTCATATTTATCTCTTCTATTTTCCGAAACAACTATTTCATATTTATCTCTTCTATTTTCCGAAACAACTATTTCATATTTATCTCTTCTATTTTTCAAAACAACTATTTCATATTTATCTATTCTATTTTCCGAAACATCTTACTTACTAAAGCTTAACCCATAAACATAACCCTAACCCTAATATTTTCCCCCCATTTTTCCCTCCACTTTTCTAAGCCATTGGATCTTGCACATTTAGGCGCCATTCAATATTAGTCATTGATCATATTTCATATTTATCTCTTCTATTTTCCGAAACAACTATTTCATATTTATCTCTTCTATTTTCCGAAACAACTATTTCATATTTATCTCTACTTCCGAAACAAATTGGCCCTACAACTATTTCATATTTTTCTATAGCTCTATTTTTTCGAAACAACTATTTCATATTTATCTCTTCTTTTTTCCGAAACAACTATTTCATATTTATCTATAGCCCTATTTTTCCGAAACAACTAAATCTAACCCTAACCCTAATATTTTTCCCCCATTTTTCCCTCCATTTTTCTAAGTCATTGGATCTTGCACATTTAGGCGCCATTCAATATTAGTCATTGATCATATTTCATATTTATCTCTTCTATTTTCCGAAACAACTATTTCATATTTATCTCTTCTATTTTCCGAAACATCTTACTTACTAAAGCTTAACACCTAAAGCTAACCCCGTGAGACCCGTGCGATGCACGGGTCGGCGTTCTAGTATATTTTACTATTACACTCAAAATATAAAAATTAATCGCATACTCCGTATTTAATTGTTTGAGTGTAAGTAGTCCATCTCATGGATTAACACGCCTTAAGTATGAAGAATTGGGAAATGTAAGATTCAAACATCAACATTTGCATATCAACGTCCTTGTATCTATAATTTAAAATTTACCTATATAATTTTAAATTTAAGCTTCAATTTCAAATTATTAATAAATTAATAATGTTTAAAGATCAAATAATTAAATTATTAAAGTAATGATATTTTAAGGTCTTATGAATTATATATCACAAAATTAAAATTGAAAGTTGATACATTTAAAAGAACTAAAAACATATTTAACCATAATTTATATCATGCGATGGAAAGATATTTGGACCTCCTCCCCAATGATCTAAGACGTTAAATGTTCGATATTGATGATATATATCACACACACAGAAACTCCATATGGTATGTGTGAGACGTGGTACTCTCTCTTGATATTTAGCTTCTAATTTTTTTTTAAAACAATTCTTATGCTAATCTAAATTTTTAATGTCTAACATAATATAATCACAGCAAGAAATCTTCTAATTTGTCAAGGGTGTTATCCCTGACAAATGCGGTAAAAGCCCTAACAAAGAGATGTTTGACAAAGGTTTCGTGAGGGGCGGGTCTAACCCCCCCCCCCCCCCCCCCCAAAAAAAAAAAAAAATTTACGAGTAGAGCATCCATGTGTCAGTCCCTAGGAAAACCGCTAACACTACCTCTGACATAGCCCCTGTCACCAAACTGTCGTATTGTCGCACTTCTGTCACATGTCCCAATCATAGTCTGCCATTGTGCCATACTCCACATTTGACGCAAATTTTGTGAGGGGCTAAACGAGGGACTTGCCCCAGTGAAATCTAAATTTATTTTTTTCAAAAAATGTTTTTATTTAGAAAATCAATTTTTTTTATAATTTATATAAAAAAAAACTGTAACAATTGTGTGCGCACATATATATATATAGGAAATAAATTTAGAAATAAATGTATTAAAAGTTGTGCATTCAACTTTATTTAACTTTTTAAAGTTAAAATTTTGTTATTTTCTATGAAAAACTGCTAATTTTGGATTCCTTATCTTGTGCCCTAGAGGCACAAGATAACAAGACCCATATATATATATATATATATATATATATATATATATATATATATATATATATATGGGTTATGATAGAAGACACTTTTTATGAAGGTGTCTTTTATCAAGTTACTCTATGAGCATTTGCGAAAAGACATCAACTTACTTTTATGAAGGTGTCTTTTAGCAAAGTTATAACTAAAAAGTGAAAATCACACCTTAAGGTGTGACTTGTTAAAAGACATCACCAAAGGGTGGCTTGTAACAAAACCATGTGTATATATATATATATATATAAGGAGAATGCTAAACAGTGCCCTCATGGCATTGGTTAAGCAAGTAAAGCAAGTAATTTTTTATTAAATATTCTGTAATTATTACTTAATAAAAAGTCAAATCTTATATTGTCAAGACAAATTTTTTATTTATAGTCTCCTCAACCATTGTCCTGAAGACATTGATTAGCAAGACGTAGTAACTATTTTATGTAACGTGGGAAAGGTCAAACCAATATTTATACGGTTAATGTACCATTTCGTTTTTACAAGAAGAAAAAAAACATGTACCATTTGGTTTTTAAATTACTTTTTTTATCCCTCTCTATCTCTCCAAATTTCATCAACGACTATAGGTGATGTAGTTTTACACAAAGTTAAATAAAGTTGTCGATATTTAGTTGTTCAAATAACATGGTCATTTGTTAATTTTCGTGTGAGTTTAGTTCGATTTAAAAGGATATTGTATATTACTATATAAGAGTCGGGTTTGAACTTAGACAACTCATTTTTTTACATTTAAAATGTATGAGTTCTAACCACTAGATTAGTTAAAAAAAAAATATTGACATAAAAAAACACAAAAATAGAAAGAAAGAAAAACATAATGTAAATATGAAAGATAAAGTTATCACAGAAGTCGGTGCAAATTGATACTCACTCAGTTTTAAAATGAGTGTCGTTTTAGGTGTTTACACACATATTAAGGAATGAAATGATTAAGAGAAAGAAAATGATTATTTTACCAAATTATTCTTGTTAACTATTGGTTAGTTTTAAAAGTAATACTTTGGAAGTAGTGTGCAGAGTATTAATTGAAAGGTATAATTGAAAAGAAAATGTTATTATTGCATTGGAAACTGAAAGCAACACTCATTTTAAAACAATTTTTTTTTGTTAAAGCGACACTCATTTTGAAACGGATAGAGTAATATAATTTCCCTTAAACTAAGGTAGGCAAGAAGCAGGAACGTGACAAGACGAGTGCTGTTAAAACTTGAAAGTACACTATACATTAGATCCAAGATATCCACCAAACTTAAACTCAACACTGCTGCTCGTAAAGATCGATCATCATTGATTACAAAATGTTTATCACTCGTTCGCTGTTTAGTTTGAATAATCTTTTGCTGTTTTTTTTTTTTCTCACTTAAATAAATATTATGTATAATATTATATCAGGGCCGGACCTTGGGGAGAGCAAGAAGCGCTACTGCACCGAGCCTCTAAAAATGATGGGCCTCAAAAAAAATTATAACACCCACCCCATTGAAAGAATCACAACAATTATTTCTTTTTCGCATAAACCATTCGTTTTCCCCTTTCCTACGACGTAGAAGTGACATTCCAAACAACACTGTTAGGTAAATTTCACCTCTCTTTCACTTGATTTTATTTTGTTTTGTTTCGTGTTTAAAAGTTCTTATGATTCTGATTTTTTAATAAAGCTTAGCTACACAAAAAAATTGCGTTTTGATTTTACTGGAGCATATTTTAAAAATAGAACCGAGCCTCCTATTTCATAGGAACGGCCCTGATTATATTGAGCATTATACACATATGCTTTTTAAAGAAATTGGATGCTGTTGTTTTACCCCCTATGATTATGGAGTCTGGTGCTGGAATTTTTGTTTTTATTGAAAATGTTGAAATTAAAATGCTAATTAATTAATTAAAAAGCAGTGAAAATGAAATGATGATAAAATTGATTTAATTAAGTAATTAAAAAAAGCAAGTTATAAGTGGTATGGAGATGAGAAAATCCGATGGATTGACAGCACAACCCAACTCACTGACGGTCTTATGATTTCAAAGACTACAGATTTGACATTTGAATTGTCTTTTCATAATCTCTCTCACACACTCTCTGCAGACTGAATACACGGTTGGAACTGCATTTCAATTTTTAGCAGCTTTTACTTTTGCATACGTACTACTACTACTTCATTACTACTTGATTCATCAAGTATTGTATTTTTACCACGCACACACATACTACTCATAAAGATTTTTGGACTTTTCTATGCTTATACGAATTTTGTACTACTACTCTATAGTATACGTTTAATTCAATCCAGTTTCATTTCATCCACACAAAAAAAAAGTCTAATGGAATCCATTATATCCACGTTGATTGTGTTATTTATAGACCATGAATATTGTAAAGAGTGTAGTTTTAATTTCACTTCATTCTCTTATCAAATTAAAGCATTTCACTTAATCTACAAATTATATTTAACATAAAAGTAGTCGTTGTTTTTTAATTCGTAAATACATCATCAAATTGTAAATGTCATACAAAATGGTTTAAATTTTATTATGAATCCCTATGACTTGGCATACCAACTAAATATATTATAAATATCTTGTTCTTGTTCAGAACTATGTGATATACCTTGTTGATGATGCGCTACGATTAAGGTACGAGGGTTTAGGGTTTAGGGATAAAAAGAGAATGAATTAGGGCTTTGTCCGTAGTCCATATATAAGAGGCAGGGGTACCAACCACTTCCTCCTCTTAGGCATGGTCATGACCATTTAACTTGAAAGGTAGTTCGCTCCGTCCTCTTTTCTATCAAATTTTGTTTTCTTTATCTAAGTATGACAATTGTGTTCACGTCGCTTGTCTGATTTGGTCTATTTAGGCCATTCTTCATGTATGGGTTGCACAGGTATCTTAACGATATGTCAGACCATATTGTATGTTGATCTCTCATCAATAACTACTTTAGATATTAATTTATCTATAATTTTTTTGTCATCTAAGCGAAAAGTTTATCAATAATTGCAATCATACACAAAGTAATTATCTAAATTAACCATTAACCATTAAAAGACCTAAATTTAATAAATAAATTAGTCCTTTGTGTATAATTATCAAAGTAAATTACACCATTTTGGACATGATAGTACTATTCTAACCGATGGTTAAAATTTTGAATTCTATTTGGTCTATCAATTCCCGTGTGATTAAACAAAAACATATATATGTCATTTTCAAATTTTCTTGTTAAAATCTACCTCGTATGCAATATCTATAGTTATTTTTGGTGAGGACCAGCCCATTGTTGAATTCTTCTGACAGGTTTCATGCTCGAGGGTTTTTTGTTGTTTATTAGAGTTATTTAAATCATGCATGGTCCTTAATTTTCTACTTGATCATTAACAATTGACAAAGACAGGTACATACAACTTACTCCCTCCGTCCCGTTTTATCTGAGTCAGTTTGGTTTTTCACACAGATTAAGAAAAATGTATAAATAAAGGGGAAAGTGGAATAGATTGTATTGGGAATGATGAAAGTAGTATTAATTAGAGTTATATTGTATTGGGAATTATGAAAGTTGTATTGAAAATTGAAATGGCTCAGTTATTTTGGGACACTTTTTTTTAGAAAATGGGTCAGATATTCCGGGACGGAGGGAGTAACAAACAAACAGCAGATAATGGAGGTTAAGTTGGTGGTCAAGCATTGGAAAATTTTGCACAGTGCAACCCTTGAACAATGATAAATGAAAAAAAATGCAAAGGTTCTAATTTTAAGGTTGAGTGTACCACATTAGACGCATCTTGTGTCTGCTTTACCAAAACCAACTTCAGTTCAAGCACATGGCCTAATTTTCTTTTGGTAAGTTAAAGTACCAGCATATCTTTACGATTTTGATTATGAGCTCAAGTACATAGTTAAGATTCAATTCGAAGATTACCAAAATTTACCTTCACTTAACAAACAAGCAGTAATATTTTATAGGAAATATGAACGAATGTCCCGGACACTCTTTAAAGATCATAAGTAATAAGTATTTATGAAAATATATGTAATCAATGCCTTAAAAATCAAAATATTTGACTTTCTAAAATAATAGTAGTGGTTATTTATATAATGTTTAAAGAGTGTCTCGGAGACACCTGTTAACAAAACTCGTTTTTGGGGAGTAGTTATTTATATGTTAATGCAAGGATCAAGAGTAAATTTCATCAAAATATATCTAAAGAATCCAAATATCTATTTAACAGCCCCTCACTAAATTGGTGCATGTCTATATTCATTTTTGGGGAGTCACGTGGTTTTGAAATCTTGAGATAAATTTTTGTATTTGGAGAGTTTTTTGTTAGAATTGATTTCATCTCTAAAATTTATTCTAACTTTCTGCCTTTAAACATAATTTACACTTACACCAATTGTTTAAATCACTTAAAAACCAACATATCCAAGCATGAATTGTTTCAATTTAAAGTCTTTGAAACTAAAAAAACAATTTTTTAAAATAAATTCAATCAAAATCATTTTTCTTCATTTTATAGAATAAAACACACATGGTATACACAGTGTAACATTAATTCACATGCTATAGATCAATGAATTAATTTCAAAACATTATAAATATAGGCTATATTAGCTATATATAGCTAGGTGTATGAGAAGAGATAAGTTGGGAAAAATGATCACAGGCATTGCATAAAGGGAGATGGCCCTTCAACCTTTTTGTCTATTGAGTAGTCCTTTCAAAGTACTTTACCATTTTCTTTACCTGAAATACTGTTGTTTGTATCAATTGAAACTTGTTTTCACAAATGATGTAACACATCATTTAACTGTAATTGTAAGAAACTACAATAGAGATAGAGAGTGGTCTTTCAATAAATTAATCAAGTACAGAATCCTTGATCGACCAATCGATAAAATGTGACTTACAGTAATAACTTGCAATTGAAGTTCCAAAGTGTACGACACTGAATTTCAATTATGATGATTTGAATTGCACCTTTACGTGACGGTAGATGTTTAAATTCATGTAAATTAATTTTATGATTTTATGATATGATGATATCATTGGGTAGCATAGGTAACTAATTAATATTGTAGCTAGGTATAGCAATTTCTGTTGTTACACTGTAGAGGTCAAGGTAGCATGAATACAGTGAGCTATCATTGTCTTTTGAATGATGAATTGAGGATTTGATTTTTCCCATGAATATGATGGAAGTTTGTGGCACTCACTTGTCTTGTTGCGCCGTTTGCTGTCCAATTTAATTTTTCCATTTTCTATAAGCTGGCTAAGTTGCCTAATCTAGTAGACTGAAATTCAATATCACTATTTTTGTGTGACCAACTTCATGCAATTGAGGTATATTAGTCATATCGCTAAATAATGGATTGAAATATTTTCTGGTACTTTCTCCTCTAAGTTAAGGGACAAAGGGAATTGGTATTACAGGTAGATGGTCTGACTATATGTGTGTTTTGATGGTTAATATTGACAGGATCTAGTTGACCTTTGACTATGACTCACATGTGTTATCCATTATAATTTGCTTCTTTATCTTAATTTGTCGTCTTCATCAAAAGAGTAATATGCTACTACTATTGATAATAGTTAAGATATAGAATAACAATTGTTATATACAAATTATTTTGAGCATACAATGGTTATATTTTGTGTGTGAATTTAATATCATTCGCGTACAATTGTGTAGACTAATATTTAGAGTTAAATACGATAATATTGGACATTAAAACTTTTTGTATGATTCAAATATATTTGGGATCATCAAATCATAGAATTGCTACAATCATTGTATCTCATTAGTTGAATGAACATCGAGGTAGCTAAGATCACTCATTTGAGATATATGTCAAGAGTCTCATATTATATAGGAGATAGTTTGACAATGTGTTTATAAGTGGGAAAAATCTCACCTTACAAGCCGGTTTTGTGGGATTGTGTTGGACCCAACCACCATGATTTCTAAGATGACATCAGATCCTCTTCAAGATCCATCAGATCACCTGCTCTTAGGTTTCCGCTATCGGGTCACCCACCATCTATGTCCACGAACCAAACCCAATAATGATGGTCGTGAGGGAATGTGTTAAGAGTCTCACATCAGATAGGTTTTCGCTATCGGGTCACCCACCGTTTATGTCCACGAACCAAGCCCAATAGTGTTGGTCGTGAGTGAGCGTGTTAAGAGTCTCACATCATATAGGAGATGTCATGACAATGTGTTTATAAGTGGGGGGCAATCCTCACTTCACAAACCGATTTTGTGGGGTTAAATTGATTTTGGTCTTTTTCTCTATAATTGATTTTATCTAGAAGATATGATTTAATGTTTTGACCTATCCAATCGTTATATTGTTCAATTTATTTTTAAGTGAATGTAATTTATTATAAATCGTTTTATTATAAACTAAATTTTAACTAAAATACACTCGGTAAGGAGTCGGGGTTGGAACCCCAAACACCCCACTTTATTCATCTTTAAAGGTGAATTTCTCTTGCCGATAAGGCTACTTGACCAAAAAACTAAAATAAACTCAATCAAAATTAGGAGTAATTGTTATCTATCAAACACAAGCTATACAACAAGTTAGAATGGAATCCTCCAATTCTTGGTTGTTATATTCCGGTAAGATAGCGAAATTAGATATCATTTTTCTTTTTTCGATAAGAAGATTAGATATCATGTTATTGGGAAAGGATGGGAATTCCATAAAAAGAAGTGGCTTGAACACATAACGAGTGTGTTCGTGTGGAGGGTATGTAAAGTCAAAAATTCCACAATGAAAATTTCCACATATATGCTATATGCTGGTGGAATACTAATGGAGTCAATTCAAATTAAGCATTTCCCATCCATTTGCAAATTCCATCCCTTTTCTCATAAAAGCATCCATTTACCGACCATCTCTTTCACAACAAAGTACTTTGTTTTGGGTCTTGTGGAAGACAATTCTTATAAATTTTCAATAGAGAATTGGTGAGTTTCTGACTTGAGTTAATTTATGATAGACGACTTAATATTAAAGATCACGAACGTACATAATGCTGTTAAATCATTGGTCTACACAAATATTATTGTCCTTTGTCGTATCTAACAAAATTTGGTTCATACATGCTTGATCAATTCCTTTCCTTACAAGTAACTAACGATCAAGTTGATTAATTAATGAGCATGTTGAAATATTCTTGATACAATAACATATCAATCATTGGAAAAGATGTGGCTAAAAGTTAAATCTTGAACTTATATTAGATAATAATAGCTGAATTAAAAATGCTTCATATCGGCTACAACTTCAATCATGAAAAGGATTTTTAAAATATTCCAAATACATACTTTGTAGTTTTTTTTTTCTTTCTGTACATAACAAGCTTTGTATTTTTATAATTTTAACAAGGTTATATTATAGTACAACTACGTGCATGCATAAGACGAACGTTTTTGAACAAGAGGACAAAAATCTTGTTATAAAATGTCAGTTTTTACAAATAAATATATAGAAATATTTATGACGGTGAAGAACATCTTTTTTTCTTTTTTTGAGGCCACATCCATTATAATTGAAAATATTGGGTTTAAAGATATATCTATTATTAAAATTAGGTTCTATATAATCCATTTATCACATCACATGGTTATTAATATCAGGAAGCCACTTTGAGACTTTTTTTTATGAGACGAAGGAGACCCTAATTGAATAGCTACATCAACGTAAGTACTATGTAGTTTGCTTATAAAAATTAGATAAACCCTAACCGTGGTCACTTTTATTCTTCTTGGTATATTGAAGAGGAATGATTTAGGTTAATTTTGATATGAAATCACTTTCTAAATTGTTTTTCTTTCTCTTTCAATTAAAATAAGAGATTTACACATATTTTTAGTTTTTGTTCATTTGTTTATGTGATTTTGTTGTCTTAGCACGACATTTTTGTTTTGATTTCTCATGTTTGTGTGATGTGTTTTTCATTTTCCGTCTTATTTAATTCAGGTTGAAAGATTAGCTTTGGTGAAGTGCAAATTTAATCAATGACTTTTGCGTCGTCAGCGTTGCACATATGAAGACATGAATATTCTGGATACTTGAATACAATCATATTTCTATGCATATGTATTATGTTGTTTTATGCTATTAGATGTTGCAAATTTGTTTGCAAATTCATAATTTTTTGTTTTTAGCGACTTTAAATTTGTATAGTGTTGATATACTCTATTAATTTGAATGAATGAATATCATGTATTTTTTATCAAAAAATTGATAAAGATTGTTTTTTTTAAAGAAACAAAAAACAAACCCACCGAAATTGACACGAGAATCAAATCTGATACTTTAAGAGAAACATAATCCAAAGTTTTAAGGCAACACTGCCAGACCAACCTAAGTGAGTTTAGATAAAGATTGCTACCGTTATGAAAAAACTTATATTGGACCATTGTTGAAGAGTGACTGGAACAATTATGGATTTTGTAAAAAAAAAAAAAAACAATTTTGGAATGCTTGATAACTTCAGATGAAATTGTGACTAAAAATTACAATACTTAGTATCAAATGTGCAATATTTTAGCTAGGGTAGCCCCATCTTATGCTAGCTCCCACGTTTAGGATGATGTACCGTATGAGAGACTTGATAACTAATGAAAAACAATGAATTTTTTCCCTAAAAAAAATGTGCAATATTTTATTGAAAGGATATTAACTGTGCAATTAAGTCCAATTAAAGTTAGAGTAGCATATATGAATATGTGCAATGTTGGTCGTTGATTGTAGGTGTTTCTTTGTGAATGCAATATTATTTTTCCTTTCTTCTTCAATTTAAAAATCGAGTCATCGATCTTCCACCTTAATTCAAGGATCAAACATAGTTTAATTATTTGCCTAATCAAATGGTATTTGTTTTAAGAACAAAAGGAATAAATGTTTCAATCAATTCAATGATTTTTAATATAACCATGATTTTAATTAGCACATCCCTCAATTTAATTATTTGGGTCCCTGTCGTTTGCAGTTGGTTTGAGCAGAAAGCCAAGTTACCTAAGATCCCTTGAAAGTGACCCAAAAAAAATAAGTACCTCAATTCAAGAACTATTTGAAAATTATGAGCGCTTTGTTAATTAAGTAACTCATGTGAGATTTAATACTAATAATCAGATCTTAGCTTGAATGAAAATGACTTCATAATGGTATATTTTTGCCAAGGTTCATGTTCTTTGCTTTCTAATTCCAATATGTATACATTTGTCTAAGGAGACGATTGTCCCAACTAAGACTTTGCGACTTAAAACTTAAAACCTTAATCCACCCACTATACGTTGCACGGTCTGCAGGGCCGTTCCTACGAATCCGGAGGCTCGATTATGTAAGTGAAAAGAGGTCCGTAATAAAATAAAAATGTATTTTTTTAAAAAGAAGAAGTTCTATTTTAATTTTTTAAAACATAAATACAAGGTGTCGTATATATATTGTACACCCAAAGGTGAAAATCAATACCGTATACACGAGAAACCTCAAACCACCATCCTAAAAAAACTCTCACCTAACACCAAAAGCAAGATGACCCAATTCTAATAGGCCTAAAATAAGACAACAACAGAAAAGGAAAGTGAAAACTTGGGCAGTAGTGGGGTAGTACTTAGTAGTACTACTGAACTATAATTTTTTTTTTTAGGCTCATACTTTGGGGAGGCCTGACTCCATTGATCAATTTACACACCCTAAAGTCCGACCATGACCGTCTGCATATGACTTATGCAGACTGTCCACATTCAACCTCTCCAATTTTCTTACTCTAACATCAATTTCTTTCTTTGTATTGTCTCTCAAATACTCCATGCTTGCAACACATTTGTACACTAAATGAATTTATCCATGACATCATCATCACTAGTTGAACAACATCCTTGTTGCACCGATGAATTAATATTTGAACAATGATATTTGAACAACTATTTTGGTACAACTTTTGGAACAATCTTGTTGTTCTCTCTTCTCATTGGTCAAAAACAATGGAGAGAGAAAAAAGGAAGAGAGAGAATAAGAAGATAATGTGAGTATGAGAGAGAATGTTATAGAAAAGTTGTACAATTGTACAAAGTATCATTTCTCTTAATATTTTGTCATGTAACCAAGTGTTTTTGGACCGAACTTTGTGTTTGATATGCATAACTTGGTTGCTTATAGGGTATAAAAGAAGAGGAGTATGATTAGAAACCAGTGTGACACCATTCAACAACTAGTCATTTGGGAAGGTTTGACACCGAATTTTATTGGCCATAGCATGGTCTAACAGCTCTTCCACAAACTCAAATAATGGTGGAAACAAGTCAGGCCATTCGACAGGGGTCTACAACCTACCTTATTTAAAGTTTAGTTCGATCCAATTCGATTAATAAAAAAGGTTAGCCTTGGGCTTTTTATAAAGCCTATTTAATAAAATAGGTCAGACTAATGCTCACAAAAAAGCCTATTAAACTCGTCAGGCCTACCTATTAAGTTTTTTTTTATATATGATATAATATATATTCCATTATAAATGGAATATATTGATGCGATTAGACCTTCTTAAAATTTCGATTTTTAGTAGCAGACCTATTCGTGTGATTAGACCTTCATAAGTTTTCTATTTAGTAAAAGGCTTATCAGTGTTAGTAGGTCTTCATGTAAAATAGGCTTTTAGACTTCATGACTTTTAAAAAGGTAAGTTCAGGTCTTAAAAATAGGCCTATGACAAGTAATATCCAGACTCATATCTATAATTTTTTAAGTAGGTCAGGCTCAGGCCATACAACGCACCGTCCGGCCTAACCCATTTTCACCCCTAATAAGGGTGAAATCACCCATGAGAGGAGACAGAAGACAATTATGGATATGTTGTTCGACGTAGATGGTGAGCCCCCTAAACACAGTGGACGGGGCAAGGGACATAAGTATGGAGCACGGGTTTGAGGCGATAATTATTTACGACGTCTAGGTTCATACCTTGAACTCTATAAAACTTTTTATTTCCCACCAATCTCATGTGTTCTCTTTAAAAGATCTCAATATAAAATTTATTTTAGACTTTAAACATGTTCGACCGACGTTGTTTTATGATGATACACAATCACATAAATATTTTTTTTAAAAAAAGGTTTAAATATGTTTTTTGTCGCTATAAATATACAAACTTTTCGTTTTAGTCCCCTTAAAATTTTCTTTCGAATTTTAGCCCCCTAAATTTTTTTCATCCCCACTTTTGGTCCATATTTTTAAGTAAACTCGTGTGTAACCTTTATATTTTTGTAGAATAATATAATAATCTCTCACAGAAAAAAAATATAATTTTTTAATAAAACATGAATTAAATATGACCTTTTATGTCTTTGGCGCTTAAAAATTCATATTTAATTCATGTATGTAAAAGAATTCTATATTTTTAGAGAGATTCTTATAATATTCTTAACATTTTTGCTAAATTTTTGAAATTAATAATGCTACTTTTGTTTTTGGTACTCATTTGTGGTGGTCGAACCCCCTTATGTGTTTGGGAATCGGCTAGCACCGTTGTCTTTTTTGTGACTGCTTGTATATTTGGTAGCCTCTTTGGTACATCTTGTGCTGAAGAGACTGCTATGTTATTAGTAATATAATCCATTTTTGTTTGTTCAAAAAAGATTTTTGTTAAATTTCATTCAAAAATATGAAATCTACACATAACTTGACTTAAAAGAAGGGATAAAAAATGTTGATAAATTTTTTTGGAGGACTAAAAGTCAAAGAAATTTTTTAAAGGGACTGAAAAAAAAAGTTGGTATATTTATTGGGATAAAAAATATATTTAACCCTAAAAAAACATATAAAATATTATATAATGATAACTTTTTTTTATAAAAAAGAACTTGAGCCTACTTTGTGCTCACTATTGAAAGTGGTAATGTGGAGGGAATTTGATAGCTCAATTGATTTGAG
Source organism: Medicago sativa (assembly GCF_051527215.1). NCBI lineage: Eukaryota > Viridiplantae > Streptophyta > Magnoliopsida > Fabales > Fabaceae > Medicago > Medicago sativa. Next base: position 86,155,744 of record NC_140755.1, on the reverse strand, counting down.
TAGTTCAAGGTTCAACATTTAAGTTATGACAAGAAGAAATATGATAACATACTAAAATTTGTCATTAAAAAAAATTAAAAGTGGTAATGTAATCGTAAAAATATTAATAAAAAATACAATAACTTATTTGTTTCAAAAAAATAAAAATAAATATATATATATATATATATATATATATATATATATATATATATTTTATAGTTTGAAAGAAAGAACGAAGGGAAAAAAAGAGTAAGTATATATTTTATAGTTTGAAAGAAAGAACGAAGGGAAAAAAAGAGTAAGTAATTTGATTGTCGAGTCAAATTGCTTAGTGCTGACCCACTTTGCTTAATTGAGTCGCAAGCAGCTACCATCAAAGCCCAATTGATTTTGGGCCCACCTCCAAATCCTATTTGTCTCGTTGACCATATAAATTAGGTTTCTGTCAGTGTGGCAAAATGTGCCAATGCCAAGTGCAATTCATTTGAATTCAAAACTCAGAGAGTTTAGGAATATGGGATGTGAAGGTTTTCTAAATTGTACTTCCTCCGTCCTAATTTTTAAGATTATTTTATAAAAATAACGAATATGAAAAGAATTGTTGGAATAGTAAATTTGTTATAAATGTATGTTACTATTAGCAAATTATCCTTTATTTATAGAGATATTTAATGTTAACTTTTCATATTTTAAGGTATATTAGTCTTATATTTAGAGATAAATTTTTTTTTGAACTAATGATGGTGTATTTGAAAAAAGTGTAATAAATACATCAAAAAATTTGTAGATAAACTTATATTTAGAGACAATTTTTTTTTTTTTGTAAATTAGTCTTATCAAAAAATACGGAGGGAGTATTTTTTAAGATCATTAGTTCATTTATATAAAAAAAAAAAATATAGCAAATTTATTAAAAAAACTAAAAGGAGTTTCTTTATTTGGGAGAAAAAAAGATAGTCTTGATGCAATTTTTAAGACAAAAAATTATACTGCAAAAACATCGTACGATAGTTAAGACATTTTAAATATGTTGGCACATCAAGATATATAATACTATATGCTTAAATTCAGATGGATCAAAATAAAATGTACGTAAAACACAAGATGAGATGGAATTCAACCAAACAAAATAATTACTCTGGAGTTCTAAAAAACCGATCTTGTTTGTACGCGATTGTCCTCTCTAAAGATATGATAGATAATGAAATACATATTCTTAATTAACTCAAATTCAGCCACTTGCTTCTATCAAAAGTACTAGCCAGTCACTATTTTGGTCTTAAAATTACTGAAGTTTGACAATTTAATCATCTAAATTTGGAAATATCAAATTAGTTACTAAAATTGAAGTCTCAAAATAAAGTTCGGCATAAGCCCTAAACAATTTTCTAAAAACATGCACCACTTAGGGTAGGAAGCCATCATTACAATACAAATAAATGGCCACAACACAACACTATATAGGAGTGAGTCCAAGTGCATGTGTCCCCCTCTCTATCACTCTCCACATAGCATGACAACAAAGAATTTCCTGGCCCCACTTAATTTTTAGATTGGTGGATTGTATTCTAAGATTGAGCTTTTTTTTTTGGCATCTTAGTGGGTATATTGAGTATCCAAAGTCTTTCGGACTCACTATCACACTACCATTGGTTCGGATGCTTAAAAGTTAAAACTCTTAGTCCCTCTCAAGAAAAAAATGCAATTGTAATAGCCTTTATTTGGGTAGTCTTATCTGAAACGTGACAGACATTAAATATATGTATTTTTTGATTAATCATAACTCGATTATTAGTTTATTACGTTGTATAGAGGTGGGAATAGGCCATGCCGCTCTTCAGGGGCCTATGGCTCGGCTTAACTCGTTTAATAAATGGGTCAAGCTTGAGCTTTTTAAAAGACCTATTAATTTAATTAGGTCAGACTTAGGCTTATAAAAAAGTCTATTACCAGGCCGGCCCGTATACCAGTATATTACATTTTTCTATATATATTATTTATTTATATATATATCAAAAAGAATTACTGATCTTTCAAATTCTCATACCACAATTATTATTTTGTATGACACTGCTATTGATATATTTATATATATTTGTTTGAACTATTAAGGCTTGCTATTAATATGCCTAAGGTCAATATAGTTATTAGATTAAGTTTGAAATTGAAATCTTTGATGTTATCAGACATGATTATTCTTGAGTTTCTATCCATCTATAAATTTTACAATTGTGTTTCATTAGTTTAATCTGTATTTAATTAATGTTTTATCTCTATATTAAGTACGTTGCACAAATTGAAAGGAAAAAAAGTTGATGAACAGACTCTGTTTGAAATTTGTAACACAAACTAGGCTTTTAAACAGGCTAATAGGCTAGGCCAGACTTTTAAAAAGGTCAGACCAGACTTAAAATAAAGTCTCTGACAGGTAAAAGGTCAAGGCTTAGGCCTTAGTTTTTTCAACTAGGCCTAGCTATTTAAGCAAAGCTCGGCTCGGCCCGGCTCATTCCCACCTTTAACGTTGTAGAAGTTTAGCTCATTCCGCTATACTCAAATACCATGATAAATGCAATTATGTTCCACTAATTGAACACTTTAACAAGTGAGTCACATTCATTAGGTTTTTTTTTTCTTCATGTGATGTTAATGTTAGAAAGAAAATCTGCAATTCATGGCCTTTGTTTTGGGACCTTTCTCAATTAGGATCAGCAACCATTGGCTATTTTCAGGAGAAGACCAAACATGAGACTATGATGACTTTCAGTTTCAGGTGTTTTAGGGAAATCATCCTAAAAGGGGCCCCACAAAAACAATTTTGGCTACAAAAGGTGGGGGGTCATTTGCATCTGACTTTTCCCCAATTGTGCCAAATCAAAAAGAATTCCCTAGCAACACATATGCTTAGTTAGTAAGATCAGTATTTGTTTGTTATGGATGCACATATTTTCTCTTTAAAATAGCATATTAGCAAAACATACATTAATTATTGAGAAGTAGATAATTACATAATTGAATTTACGTCGTCCGAATATATCAAATGTCTTTGCTACCTGTAATATTTTACCATATGAGATAATGGTTGTGGAGCCATACTATTATTCCCTCCGTCCCGGAATAACTGACCCATTTTCTAAAAATAAGTGTCCCAAAATAACTGACCCATTTCAATTTTCAATACAACTTTCATCATTTCCAATACAATATAACACTAAATAATACTACTTTTATCATTCCCAATACAATATATTTCACTTTCCCTTCATTTATACACTTTTCTTAATCTGTGTGAAAAATCAAAGTAGGTCAATTATACCGGGACGGAGGGAGTATATGATTATTATTATTATTGGAAATAAATAGAGACACACTTTTATAAATAAGATTTGGCAAGCGTGTGTGTGAATTAAATAAAATCTTGAATTGATTTTTGGTCTGGAAAAAGGCATCTAAGACAAGTAGCTAGAAGAGAGCCTTTTCAAACCAGTTGCTTTTGCACCACAATTGTAGTTTTAGAATTTGGCTTTTGTATCAGACTCTCATTAACTACAGTCAATTACAGTTAGCATAACTTAATTTTGATCTTTCGCATCAAGGAACTTCACATGATTAAAGCAAGCATATAAAAGGAACCTTTTTCTCCCACCATGACGTGAAACATAAAGTTGTTAACTTTACGCACACGAGAGAGAGAGAGAATTTTACTGAAAAAAAAAATAGGGAAATAAAAAATATCAAACTAAAAGGAGAGAAATGTATATTAAAAGAGAGAAATGTATATTCTATCATAAGAGGAGATGAAAATCTAATTCAAACTTTTCTCAAGAGAGAAGATCGGTGTAATTCTTCTAAATATATTTTGCATAAGAGAGAAGTGGAGTGCATATTTTTCCATAAAACGGAATAGTAACATCATTTAAACATCTCTTAGAGATAGAGAATGAAATTTACTCTAAAATAGTATTTTATGTAATACACTTTATATGGTTTTTTAAACAAACAAACATTAAAACCAATGTAGCGTTGTATCTTTTTAATAATTTTTTTACATAAGTCTGTAAGACACTGTTTGGTAACACATCTCAATTAGCTTATAGCTTATAGCTTATAAGCTCGTTTGATAAAAAAAAAGCTCTGTTTGGTAATACTTTTTCACCATGAGCTTATAGCTTATTTCACGAGCTTATAAGCTATTTTTCAGAAGCTATTCCAAATAGCGTTTGAGCTTATAGCTTATAGCTTCTCATATTTTATCCCATTTTTACCCTTATTATTTTAATTAAAATTCATGTTTACCCTTTATAATTTATTATACTTTGAAAGAAAAAATGCTACTGGACAACTCTAATGTGACATATATACCTCCGCTAAACTAAAAAATAATATACATACCTCTCACTGTGTGTTTTTATTTAAATGATAATATACCTCACTTTTTTTTTTTTTGCCTTCTTTTGAACCGTATAAAATTGTTTTATAAGTCTATGATTGATAATGCATTGATTTAATAATTCAGTAAAATAAATTTTAAGAAGTCCCTTAAAAAAAATAAAGAAGATATTATTCATTGTGACTATCAATTATTGCTTTTTTTTAGGAAACTATCAATTATCGTTAATAATAAATATAATACCCTTTAATATCAATTTTTATTTTATTTTTACATATCAATTTATATAAACTTTATTACATATTAATCATACCCTTTTATGCCATTTTACATTTATCAGCTAGTTGAACCGCCAATTTTACCAAACACTTCAATTAGCTTATAAGCTATCAGTCATCAGTCATCAGCTATAAGTTATCAGCTATAAGCTATCAGCTAACTTATCAGTTATCTGCTGTTTTTACCAAACAGAGCCTAAGTGTACAATTTTACTTCGTATTAGAAAAATATCGATTTCGTAGGAACTTGTAAGTACCAAAAGTATTTTTCTAAGTGTTTATCTAGAAAAGATTGATTGTTTGAATGGTTGATTATTTGGTTTTAGAAAATATGCAGATTATAATGGAGCTTTTGAATCTTTGGATTTCACCATAATGATGAACAAACCAAATCTCAATCCCTTCTAATGATATGTAATTTCAAAGTCTAAAGGTGAGGTAATTTTAGGAGTAATGATATTTTGACATCCATTTGATGACAACTTTGTTGACAACCTTGTTTTTCTCACTTCTTATTGGTCAAAAACAATGGAGAGAGAAAAAAGAAGAGAGAGAATAACACCATCATGTGAGTATGAGAGAGAAAGTTGTCCAAAAGTTGTCAAAAAATGGTTGTCAAAATATCATTTCTCTAATTTTAGAGTAACTAATGTCCTCTTTTAAGGATGCAAAAGTGTATTCTACACCCTTCACTCCTAAACCAATGTAGCTTTATATTCTCATAGTTGCTAGCCCGAATCCATTAAGCTCTTTTTACCATATATCACCTCAAGAGCTTTTAAAATATTTTCATATATTGAAGTCCTTGCCCATTCTTACTTTTTGGTACATATGTTTAGAGCTGTCAAAACGGGCTAGCACGTATGGGCCGATCCGTCAAGTCCAGTTAATTGCAGGGTTTAGGCCTTAAATATTAAACCTGAATTTTTATAAGGCTTTTCAGCCCGGTCCTAAAAAGCCTGATATCCATTTGAGTTGCGAGTAGTCTGTTTAGCCTGCATAATCAAATAATCCTAGATATTATATATATATATATATATATATATATATATATATATATATAAATTTAAATAATTGTTTACTTAGTTGATTATCAAAAAATATAAAAGTGAAAATTCAACGAATAAACACACAAATATGAAAGTAGTAAAAAAATTATATTTACTCGTTTCGTTACTTTTAATTTAGGTTTAAATATGTTTTTGGTCCTTATAAATATGTCAACTTTTCATTTTAGTCCCTCTAAAAATTTTCTTCAACTTTTAGTCCCTTAAAATTTCCATCTTCACTTTTGGTCACTCCTTTAAAGTAAACTCATATGTAGAAATCATATTTTTGAATAAAATTTTGCAGAAAAGTTCATAATATTATAAGAATCACACCAAAAGAAAAATTAGAATTTTTTAACATAACATGAATTTATATATTTTTTACGGTTAAAAATTCATATTTAATTTATGTTTTGTTAAAAACTTCTAATTTTTTTTTTGGAATTATTTTTACAATATTCTACACATTTATGCACAATTTTATTAAAAAAATACAAAAATTAACTTAAAAATAGACACCAAAAGCAGTGATTGTAAATTTTATAGGGACTAAAAGTTGAAGAAAAATTTTAGAGGGACAAAATGAAAAGTCGGTATATTCATAAGGACCAAAAACATATTTAACCATTTAATTTATAACCATAAAATAAGAAATTTATTTAAAATTATTTTCCTCGCGGTTTTAGTTTGTGATGTTTGTACGAAAATGTTTACAATTTTTTTTTGCTAGACATTATTTAAATCTATTAAAAATATTATTTATAAGAAATTTTATAGTAATCTTTTATATAAAATAATAATAATTTTTAATACAAGTCAGCCCGTTTAACCTGCGACTCGGACTCGGATAATTTTTTTAAGGTCATATTTAAATGGAGCTTTTTGTTCCATCCCGTTAAAGCCCGTTTAACGGGCGGGATAGGCTGTTTTGACATAGGTTGATGCCTAAAACATTTTAAATCATGATGTCATGATGATCCAATTCCTATATGTTCATAGCAGCTTCAACATGCATTACCTCTTTGATATCTTAGGTTTTGAATAATTTATAACCATATGATTGTTTGATCTTGTATTAATGCTTATATCAATTGTCATCTTGACTTAACAAAGTTCAAACAATCATATCCACAATTCACCGTAAAAACAATAAGATTGAATTAAGTTCTTTGAAGGTCCATAATAAAAAAAGAATTGGAATTATATACGTAGTTGAATTACTTTCCATAATTCTAAGAAAACAAATAAACTACTCCTTCATCGAATGATAAATTTAAACAAAAGTACAAAACATCTAAGTAATACTGTATCAGATATCTTATACGCATCCGATACATATGGATCTCATTTTTGGAGTATTGACTTCATAAATAAAGAGGGGGGCGTGTGTTAATGATGTGCATGCAATGATGATTCCAAATAATTGATTTGACAATACAATAAGTAACATGTGAAAGATGCGATGCAGACATTTGAGCTGACCTTTCAAGGGAAGGCAGGCAATGTAGAAGAAGAAATAAATATGATTGATGAATGAAGTTCTCCTCTTCCCTCCAAAATCACGGACACAGTCAGAGTCACAATGCATGCCACTCTCAGTAACTGTCTACCATTTGCATTTCAATCTCAAAACGGTTAATTCGTAGTATTATCAAGTACCACCAGGGGCCTGTCTTCTAATATCTCATCACATAGACATAAACCTATCAGTCACTGCACGTGTCGGTTATGCATTATATGAGCTAGGACCTTTTTTACACTTACAGTGTGACTCTCAAGAAAAAGTATTTCATCATATACTATACAAAAATTGTAATATAGTGAGTGATCCATGCATGTAGAGATTAGTAACATTAGTTAGTGAAATGATTTAGCAAATTTTCCAAATTGATCACTAAACTGGTTGCTGACTTATTTAGCTGACTCATTAATTCTTTCTTTAATAATATATTTATACAGTTTTATATTTTACTACTCCCTCCGTCCCGGTTTAATTGACCTACTTTGGTTTTTCACACAGATTAAGAAAAGTGTATAAATAAAGGGGAAAGTGGAATATATTGTATTGGGAATGATAAAAGTAGTATTATTTAGTGTTATATTGTATTGGGAATGATGAAAGTTGTATTGAAAATTGAAATAGGTCAGTTATTTTGGGACACTTTTTTTTAGAAAATGGGTCAGTTATTCCGGGACGGAGGGAGTACTACTTATTTCTGCTACATACTATAGTACTATTTTGTTCATTAAAAAAATAAATAATACTCCCTCCGTCCCATATTACTTGACTTATTTAGAATATTTGCACTATTCATGTAACATGCTTTGACTCTATTTTTCTACTAATATATAAAAACAAAATATAGCATATAAGATGTTGTTAGATTCGTCTCGATTAATATTTTCAAAATATTAAATTTTCGTAATTTTTTCTACTAGATTATTAAAGAAATTTAAGTTTAAAATTGTGCATTGGCATACGTGACAGAGTCAACTAGGTCAAGTAATATGGGACGGAGGGAGTACCATAGTAGAGTACTATTTGTATGAGTGAGGTGCCAAGTGTTATTATTTTTTTTTTTTGTCCTGGGAGGCCAAAACTGCTACAGTTGTAAAATTTAGAGGGCGATTTTGTAGTTTTTTTTTCTTAGAAGAACAAAATCTCAACTTTAAAAAAGTTAGGGGGCTAAAACTGCAGTTAAGCCAAAAATAAATAATACTATAGTATAGTACTATTTGTTTGAGTGCAAGCATTTATACGTTTTATGGAGTCTCGCATGCAAGACACTGACTTGCACGTGTTGGACCCGCGAACAGGGGCTTTGCTTCGGTGTAACAAACTTTCAAATCCGAAACATAAATAGATTGAGGACAAAATGGTGATAATTAATACAGTACGTTTTCAGTTTGAAATGAGAATGCATATTTTTCATGTGTAATTTCACATCATTTATCAAAGGAGAAATACATGAAAAATTTGAATAAAATAAGTATAAAGGAAGATCGATCACACTTTACTCTCTTATGTATAAATTACACATGAGAGAATTCATTCTCATATGACATTAATAGAGATTAAAGAAAATAGATAGTATGAAATAGATAGTATGTTATAAGAGATATGTAGAGGAAGAGATTTATTTATTAGAGAAATATACGTAGAAGAGTAAATTAATCACGGACAAAAAAGAATTATACTAAGAACCAATATATATGTTTTTCCTTTCAAAAAAGAAAAAATAAGAACCTATTTTCTTGGGATAAATAGGGGATATGAGCCCAACCAAATCTTTTCTTGTAAACAGCGGCGACCCACATTGGACCTATAGTGTGGTCACTTGCACCCTCTGAAGGCCGGATACGAGATATAATACGGATACGATATTGCACCGATACGCTGATACGGAAAAATTTCAAAAATCAAGATACGATGCTGTTGGGATACGTTAATAAAAAAGCTTATATAATTAAATGTACAATATAATTATAATCATTTCTTTAATATGCAAATATATTAACAAACAAAAGAAACCAGTCATAGGCTCGTAGCACATCAACATAAATATAAATATAAATAATATTGACGATTAAGAGTGTGATGATTAGTCAATTACATAAACAATATATGCCAAAAAGAGCACTATCACTGCTATATTATATCCAAAAGGAACATTGTTAGTGTTATACTATATCTATCCAAAAAAGAAGCACTATATCCAAAAAAGAACACATCAGTACTCAAGAGTTAAGTTATTTTAGTTAACATTAATTGGGAAATATCGAGGCAGTATCAGTGCAGGATAATTATCGGATACTCTCCTGATACGTATCGGGAAGTATCAGATAAATATTTTTTAAAAAAATAAAATTTAATCTTTGAATACTCTTCTGATACGTATCGAAAAGTATCAGGCAGGTATCGGTGCAGATACGCAAGGGATACAATAGGTCATCCATTTTGAAGTATCGGTGCTTCACAACTTGCACCCGAGGCTATCCAATTTGAGCAAAGTGAAAAAATCCCGTTGTATAAATGGCACACACAACCGAATTGATTTCTAATTTATGTACAAATATGGTACATGTGGTTTTGAATCCGTGTTTTCAAGTATTAAATTAGATAAATAAATGAATTTAATTTTTATGCACGGTTCTATCACATAATAAAAATCATCAATCTCACGGGACTAGTGTTGATTGCCAATTATATTCTCTAAGATGACTAGCCAAAAAGATTAAAAATTGGAGATTGATTGTTGATATTAGGCTCATCAATTATGAGTATATTAGAACCATACTAGATCTCCTACCCGTGCTGACGCACGGGCATTTATAGTGTGGATTAAAATATAGTATAATATAACACATAAAATATGTACATGTTGATAAATAGTTCCAAGCCAGTCTTATATAGTAACAAATAAAATTAAGCATAATATGAAAATACTAATGAAAATGTTAGATAAAGTGAATTACAAAATAAGCTAAATGATTCATATATTGTATGTAGAAGGTCATACATTCTGAAATACTTCCTTGTATACGACATTGGTTGTGTTATCAATGCAATCACCATTTTCATCGGTTATGAGTATTTTCAAACATTTCCTTGATGTTACCCTGGAAACTGCGACATATAATTGGTCATGAGAGAATATAGATTGTGGTAGGTAGATGCCGCACGGGTCAAATACATTGAAAATGGAAATTAACATCAAGTAGTTGATCGTCTAATTACTTGTCTCCCTTAAAACTAAAAAAAAAATCTTTTGTCAAAAGGTATTCAAGAGATAACAGTGGTATATTTGAAGTATGATACTTTTTTGCCATTTGAAAATTTATTTATATGATAAACATATAAATCCTGGTTATTTGAATGGATTCGTAAGCCTAGCTCAGCTTGGATCTTGCAAATGTGTTCTGAGTTTTAAGTTGTGCTTGCATTCTCATCTACATATAAAAAAAGATTAAAACAATTCTATTAGAGTATAATATATTAGAAGAGGTCCATATCGAAGAAGATGCAAACAACAGTAGAAATGCATTGTTGTGTTTGGTAAGGAGGTTCTTGACAAATAGATTGATACATGTGTGCTGAGATGGGACTGGGGTCATTCGACAAAAAAAAATACTCGTATTAGGGTTTCTCTCAGATGGTTTGATACCAAATGATGTACCTCTAAAATTCCATTTTGGGTGCAAGTGCACAGTGCTCCTGCAGGTTTAATGTTAGAGAAGGTAGGCTTGAACATTGCAAATATCCATAGGTGAATTCTTGGAGTATGATGCAAACAATAACTCAAATTTATGGAGACTTTACATGTGAATAAGGGTAATACTTGATGCTCCTAATCCATTGAAGAGAACAAGCAAAATCAAGTGCGAGAGACTGAAGACTTCTTGTTATCCTTGTGGCTTGTTGGGTCACGTATAAGGTTTTTCTGACAAACTTTTCTCAATGGAGTTTGACAATGGTTCTTTTTTGACAGTAAGATTTCACTTTAGCTTTGATTGACTCAACATAGTGGTTTTCATACATCGATCGACCATTATTATAATTAAGTAGTGTTATGGCAATGATCTCTCTAAAAATAAAAGAGTATTATGGACACGATCTTTTTTAATGACCATTATATTCTAATTTGTCAGACAATATTTTTTTTGAAAAAAACCAACATGACTTGGTGCCCCTAAATCATGTTGTAACTAGAAACACGAGACTCAAATCTAAATTCGAGTAACCATGAAAAAATTTCATCCTAACAATCTCAATCTTGCTATAGTTAAGCTAGGCCTAAGAGATAAAACCACGACGGTTTAAGATGTATCAAAAGAGAGAAGAAAAATTCATAGAAAAAGGAAAGATTTAATTTAATATGACTTTACCACGAATGAGACGAAATCATGAAATCATAATTTTCAAACTTTAAAAAATTTAAATGCACATTTATTTTAAAAATATTATATTAGCTAGTTTTCTTAACTTTTTTTTTTTTGTTGAGGAAAGCTACTTTTCTTAACTTGTATCTTAGAAATTAGTTAACATTTTCCTTACTTTAATTCTTTTTTGACGGCAAGATTTCACTTTAATCGACATAGCGCAGTTCATAAATCGGTCGACTATTATTATAATTAAGTAGTTTTATGTACGCTCTCTTTTTAATACTCTCTAACATTTATCGTCTTACACCTCTTTGTAAATGACCATCATATTCCAGTTTATTAAATAATATTTATTTCTTGATAAACTAAAATAAAAAAAGCTAACTATGATTCATTTCTTAAAAAATATTTTTTACCTTTAAAAAAATTACATCATATAGTATTAAATGTTAGCTATCCACTAAGTATTAATTTTTTAGAATAATATTTAGGTATTAAAATAAAACTAATTTTTGTACTAAATTTATTTTGAAATATAAAAATAATAATTTCAATCAATTATCTAAGCATTTAATTTTATAAAGAATTTCAAATGTTAAAAACTAGATTAGAAAAATATAGTTAAAATTATATAAATTTACATTTGGTACAAATTCTACCTTAATATAATAGGATTCATTGGCTTGTCAAAAAAAAAAAAAATAGGATTCATTGGAGTAAATTTTTTATTATCCTATTTAAAATCTGCATTGAACTTTTATACTAGATTCATTGAAAACTATTATAATAGATAAAAAAATATAAAATTAATATGAATAACTAATTCAAAAAATAATTATACTAATTTAAATTCAATATATCCATTAAGTAAAGTCTGACCAATAATTATTCCACATGCATGAATCAAACTCGGGTTTTCTAATCGTTTATCTTTAGGAAGAGTTCATTAACTACTTGTACCTAACTATTTGATAGTGATCTAATATTTAATGTATTACATGAATAATATGTAATGTAAAAGATTAAAAATTCCTATCAAAAACTAAATCAATGATAAAAATGAGTATTTCTCTAAAAAAAACTATCATAAAAACATATTTAAAATTTTATACCTTAAATTAATTGATATAATAATAAATTTGAATATATTTTATCTTTTGTTATATTATTTTTTTCAATAATTCACCTCACCAACGGGTTGTCATTCAACAAAAAAAAGGGTTTGACAATAATTATTAAATAATATAAAGGAAAAACATGTAGACTATATAATGTGTCCTCGTGAGCTTAGCTCAGTTGGTATAGACAATGCATAAAAAAAAATGTAGACTATATAATGCAATTGTTTTTGAAGGGATATAATGTTATTCTTTTTGTCCCCGTTGTTTGGTTATAAGGATATTTTATGTGGGATTCCGGATTCGATCTCAGTCCTCCACGCTCCCCCTTTCTCAGTGTGTGTTTATTTGAGTTGTGTTGGTCACCAAGCCAAAAGCAAAAAAATATATGTGATATTTTTGAAATAAATTATTTGATTTATTTAATTTATATTTCATTTTTTAATTAAATAATGAAATTAATAATTTTATTTTTTATTATACATTCAATTTATAATATACATTTAATTTATAATAATCTTGTTTTATTTTTAACATACATTTAATTTAATTATTTTCAACATTCAATTAATTTATAATTATTTAGAATTAAATATAGACAGACTTGTGCAATATAATGCACAATTTCTCTACTTTGCTTGTATATAATTAACAAATTTGTTGGTGCAATGTATCTATCTAGTCACTAATTAATTTCTTTTAACCATATATGTCACTGAAATGTTCCTTCAAAAAAAAAAATTGTCACTGAAATGTTATTTTCCCATGCCTTAACTATAGCCAACCAAAAAAATAATATAAAAACTTTGATTTACACCTAAAAGAAGAATATCATATATTTCCCTAAAAAAAAAGAAAGAATATCACAAATGTTTATAATTGAATCTAGGGAGTTTGACTAGTAAATTGGATAATTACAAAAAGGAAAGAAAATAGATGGTAGCAATATTTTACTAATTTACTAATATCTACAAAGGAGTAGAGGAGATAGCAATAGGAGCAAAAAAAACCAATGACGAAATCTAATATTTTTAAAATAAAACATCATTCTTGACCAAAAAATAAAATAAAACATCATTTAGGTTTTAATTATAAGGCAAAAAAAACACTTGTAAAAAAAAGGCAAAAAAACACTTTGCTTATGTAATTAAAGTTGTAGGGATCGTTATATTTAAGATTATTTTTTCCATAATTCAAATCTAACGGTTCACATACCTCTGCAAGATACATCATCTTTAGAGGATTTAGAGACATAGTTAAATCGTGTATATATGGTCCAACATTTGGTTGATCCACTACACCAAGAAAAACCTGTTCTTGTTAAGTTTCTAATTGATCATTAGCATTAATGAGAAAGGTTTTTGGGTTTAAATCAATATTGTTTATGGCGGTGATAACCACATCACTCTTGGTTCTACCGATGGTGCTTCCCCCTTTGCAACCACCACCAATGATCCTTATGTTCCTCCTCTCGTTATAATGCTGCTTTTGGCCATTACAGCTTTGACTTTCAAAGAAGTCCCTGACAATCTCAAATCTCAACACTGTTTAATTGGAGATATATAATTCATATGCTATTTTTCATATATATGCACCAATGTTGCATGAATGTGCTTATAGTTTACTAAGAAATAATACATAATAATAAGTGTTTGAGTTTGGATCATGTTTGGTTTGATGCTTAGATTTTATTGGTTCTTCACTCTTGGTGGTGGTTTAAAAACCATAATGATCTTATTGATATTTTGGATTTTCATTCGTAGGATCATCAATCACTTCCTTGTTTAGACTTAACCGTCGTGTAATTGTTCGTTTTCCTTTTGGTTTTATTTTCTTGTTGTATCATTAACTCTTTTTAATCTCTTTATGACACACCTTAATTATGCTTCAAACGGAGGTTTGTTATATATATGTGTGTGGCCTCTTAAAAAAAGAAGATTTTCTTGGTTCTGCGTGAAGAATAATAGAATCACTTTATTGATATAAATAAAATTTGAAGACATGATGATCATCACTAACACTAATGCCTAAATGTGATTATTAACTATAATATTTTTACGATTTTAAACCTGTATTTTAATAAGTATACGGTGCTTAATTTGACACGCATGGCTAAGTTTAGCGCTTTTCGGTTATTTGCAACATAAATTGAGTTATAATGGAAGCCTAGCTTCCTTTAAGATTGTGTTAGCTGTATTGTTCATTGATGTAGCAACTGGCAAGTATACTAGTAGAATATTGTTGGGACACCGTAGGTACTCTTTGTTGGAACAAAATGTGTTTAACAATGAACCTTAAAGAGTATTGATGATAACAATGTATTAAAAATTGTAAATTGGACTAGCTAATATTTGTTCAAGTGTACATGACCATAATTAAAAAGTTACATCATTTATTGGTTCTGAATGAGCAAATAAAGAGCAAAAGGAATCAACAAATTGAAGCTTAGTGCTCCTGAAGGCAACTCGCTCCTGAAGAGAAAAAGCGCTCCTGAAGTAAAGCCGCTCCTGAAGTTAGTAAAGTGCTTCTGAAGAATAGTGCTCCTAAAGACAAGAGGTCCAGAAGCCACGTTATCAGAAGCTGTATCATCAGAAGCTGCATCATCAGAAGCTGCCTCATCAGAAGTCATTTCACCAGAAACTGAAGATCAATTGGATTTGCAAAAGATTCAAGGATTGAAGAATCATCACTGCAAAAGCTGTCTATTGGATTCGAAAACACAACAAAAGACTAGTGGAATTTTGCAACGGTCATTTCAAAGGTGTTTGAAGGCATGTGCTTGCAATTTTGGACGAAAGCGTTGACATTGTACTTTGTACGAACTGTACAACCACCTTCTCCACTACTCTGTTTTGTGTCCACGCTACAAGACAAGAAAACAACTCCAGAATAACAGCTTGCCTGCATAGATGTTCCTTTGGATAAGGAATGGATTTCAAATTGGTTCTTCATAGGACAACAACCAAATCAGGCAAAAGATCATTGGTGAAAGATCAAGCTTCAACAACGACTCTTTGATGTGCTGGCAATTTCACAACGTCTCTTTCACACCTCTATATAAAGGAGTGAGGACTTAGAGTTTTGGTAATGTTGAACAAAAGACTCACAACATTTTTACAAGTGCCAAACCTCTGCTGAAATTGTTCTGCATTCACTTAGAATTTCTGTGTCTCATATTCATATCTTAGAAATTCTTAAGTCATTGAGTCTGTATCTGATTTGTATTGTGAGCACCTCTGATTGTATATCAAGTGTTCAACCTTAAACAATTTTCTGTGTAATTTTGTTTAGTTAGAAGTCTCTTGCAGTTGTGCTTGAGCAGGGAAGTCTCTTGATTGTGTTCTTGAGCATAGGAAGTCTCTTGCTTGTGTGCTTGAGCAAAGGAAGTCTCTTGCTTGTGTGCTTGAGCAATTGTAATCAGATATTACTCTTAGTGAAATCTCCTTGGAAGTGCAAGGGGGACTGGACTACTTCCGGATTGTGGAAGGAACCAGTATAATTGCTTTGTGTCCTCTCTCTCTCTCTCTCTCTCTCTCTCTCTCTCTCTCTCTCTCTGTTTTATTCCGCTGCATTTAGATTCAGATTACCACTTCAGAAGCTGTCTCACTTAGCTTCTGACCAGTGTGTTCAGTTTTTAGGAGAAATGAAGAATTTTCCAAAACACAATTCAACCCCCCCTTCTTGTGTTTTTCTCACCTTCACTCTTCGCCATTTTTACAACTATATTTTTTTTTCAAAGACAGAAGTATTTTTGTAGAGCCATGATATTTTGACATCCATTTGATGACAACTTTGTTGACAACCTTGTTTTTCTCACTTCTTATTGGTAAAAAACAATGGAGAGAGAAAAAGGAAGAGAGAGCATAACAACATCATGTGAGTATGAGAGAGAAAGTTGTCCAAAAGTTGTCAAAAAGTGCACTACAAGAAATCTTGCATTTTGCCAGGGGCGGAAGCCCTGACAAAATGCAGAAAGCCCTGGCAAATGGACGTTTGCCAGGAGTTTTGCCAGGAGCAGAATACCCAGCAAATCCGTTCATCGCAAATGACCCTGCCAGGGCTTTAGCTCCTGGCAAATGCGCTCCTGGCATAGGCCCTGGCTCAACCCCTGGCAAATTGCATCTTCATGATTGCAGGCTTTTATGACGCATTCTGGCTAATGCAGGCTTTTGCAGACGACTGTGTTAGCATCACATCAGTCATTTTCAAAACATGTCAGGGACATTGCGAGGGGTTAACCCCTGGCAAATTGTGTACGATTTTTTTTTAAACGTTAATAAAATATTTAAAATAAACGTTTTTAAATTGTTTTTTTATTTCCTCTTTTAAAAATTGTTTTAATAATAAAAATAATTTTAAATAAAAATTATTTCAAATGTTATACTTTTTTAGGGATCATGCTT
The DNA here is from genome assembly GCF_051527215.1 of Medicago sativa. Classification (NCBI taxonomy): domain Eukaryota; kingdom Viridiplantae; phylum Streptophyta; class Magnoliopsida; order Fabales; family Fabaceae; genus Medicago; species Medicago sativa. Next base: position 86,138,644 of record NC_140755.1, on the reverse strand, counting down.
TGTTATATTTTTAAGTATGATAAATGTAAACATATAGACTTAACATGGAACAATGAGATTCAGAGTCAATAAGAGGACAATACAAACATAAACAAACTGCAAATCATTAGTATAATACTATATATTGTTCGTGTCTACAATGGTATATTGTTGCAGATACATGCTTAATTTCTAGCATCAGCAAAGGCATAAAAGAAATTAAAGATGTTACACAACAAACTATGAAAATAAGTTAAACAGCTAGCATGTGTGGACACCGACGCAGGATACCTTCATTGCCGCCCCTACACCGTTCTTCTCAGAATCAATATAGGCATAAGAGAAAAAGAAAAAACAAAAACATATTAATGATAGCTTCAATGAAATTGAGAATTAGTTTGATTGTTTTTCTATTCAGGAGCAACACCAACAAAAAAAAAAGAAGAAAAAAAAATTGATCCAAGTGTGCTTCAATGAAATAGAAAATAGAAGATTAGTTGATTGTATAACATGAAATAAAAAATTGAGCCTTTAAGTATATACATAAGTTTATTAACAAGAAATAGAAACATTTTTCTGCAGTTTCATTGTTTTCAATTAAAAATTGTACCTTCGTATTGAAACTTTAAAGTAATGAAGAAAGGAAATAGAAAACTCTCATTTTTCTCTCTTCTTTTTCAACAACCCCATTAGCTTCTCCTTCTTCCTCATGTTCTTTCCTGTTTTTGCTCTTACTCGTTAGATCTAATGTTACTCCCAAGTCCCTACAACTCCGTCGAAATCCAAAATGAAATAAATATAGCAAATATGAGTTTCAGGAAATTGGATGTGATAAACAGGAGAAGAAAAAAAACAAAGTGAACACTGGCATCTAAACAAATACACAAGTGTTCTCAGTTTGGAAGAGAGTGTTTTGTGGAGAGTAGTTTTTGGTGATTTATGTTCTCTGTTAAGAAGAGAATTTTTTTTCCTCTAAGTGTTGTGACTGAAATGAAAGGGAACGATGTAATTGTATAGATGCAATTTGCCAGGGGTTATCCGAGGGTCTTGCCCCTGGCAAACTGCCACAGAGCCCCATGCCTCTTTAGTCAACTCATTTCAACGCTACTATATAGCTATTCACGTAGCCTTTGCAGGCTTTGCTGACAAATTTGCAGACTTTGCAATTTGCCAGGGGTTTTTGGTGGCACAACCCGTGGCAAAGTGTTGTACCGTCCTGCTTTTTCTGACCACACAAGAATCTTTTTTTTCTGCATACATTTTGCCACGGCTTTTGTGAGGGATTGCCCCTGGCAACTTTGTCAGGAGTTTTCCCTGGCATAGCTCCTGGCAAATTTGCCAGGAGTTCTTGCTCGTGGCATTGTTCCCTGGCAATATGCAAGATTTCTTGTAGTGGTGGTTGTCAAAATATCATTTCTCATTTTTGTAACACGAACACATGATGAGAAGTTCTATTATAGTCACAAACATAAATGCATAGTGTTTGGGCACACACACATTACAAGGTTTTTTTAAATAATAAAAAAAAATTGATAATGAAATGATTTAGTATTTCAAAAATTTACACTTTTATATGTGTGTGACCAAACACTATGCATTTGTGTTTGTGATCATGGAAGAATTGTTCACACATGATTGTGTTATCAACTCTAATTTCATTATTTAATTATTACCCACAAAAATGTATGTAATTAACCAAATAGCCACTTAGAGTATCCCATAAATAGTTCACCTAAAAAAAAAGAAGAAAAAAAAGAGAGTATCCCATCAACCCAAGACCACGAGTCACTAACCACTTACTTGTGTAAAATAAGTGGCTTACTTAATTTTACTTATTTCTTGATCGGATTTTTGATTATCATGGCCACTTCCTCTAAGACTCATAGGATTAACACCAAAAAAATATATAACAAGTGGTTAATGACTTCTCCTTTTTGATTAATAGAGTAGAAGTGATTAATGAGATATATGTTAAATAAATAGTTAATAACATATATTGTTGTGAATAATGAAATAATCTGATATTTGTGTTACCAAACAATTACTCTAAATTTTCCTTAAAAAAATCCTCCATATTTTTTATTTATTTTTAAATAAAAAAGTTGACCCAAAACAATGTATTATTCACTGTATAAATTCGGTGAACAATTTTTATTATTATTATTATTATTATTATTTTTACAAAAACAATATAACAAGTTTATGTTTATCTTTTTTGAGGTGAAATATATTTATGTGATTATCAACATATAATTACATATTTTGTTCCCTCAAAAAAAAAACATATAATTACATATTTTGTGTAAGGCATATCATAAACTAAATAACGTAAACATAGAAAACATGATAAAAATTATTATTTGGAAATAAAAAAATATATCAATACTATTACCATCAAATGAAATAAAGAAAAAATAGACTATATTAAGAAAATATTATAATTTAAAAACTGAAAACAGATTAATACAACATCTCTGGCAATAAATAAAATAAATAATTGTTAATATATTTGTGTCAATTTCAGTTTTTTTTAACCAAAAAAAAAATCTTTTTTAAGAAAATATGTTGAGTTTGGTAGCAAATTAAATATTTTAATTTTAATTTTGTTTGGTCAATTAGCTTAACCGATAGAAATTCACCTCGCAAATGAGTGGATTGTTAAGGGTTCAAACCCTCCTAATCTTTTTTCTTTTTTTTTTAGTTGGCTGAGGTTTTAACCACAGACCTTACATATATTATATATATTATACATGTCCCTACCAACTGAGTTAAGATGGACAAACTCTTCTAATCTAATCTTATCGGTGTAGTTTTCACAAAAGAGTAAAAATAAATATTCAATAAAAAAACAATATTGTACGGATTTCAATTTTATAAAATTAGTTTGTGTATTTTTTTAGGAAACGAGAGGGAAAAAAAAGCACCTCCGAGTTTGCATGCTAGAAGTCTTTATAACTTTTATTAATTAAAGTGCTTACAATTTGCAGCAAGAGACCTCTTTAGATGTGGGAGGTGATTGGAAGACCTTATGGAACTGGAAGGGTCCCCATCGAATCCAAACATTTATTTGGTTGGCCGTTCATGGAAGGATCCTTACCAATTATCGTCGTAGCAAGTGGGGGGTTGGTATCTCCCCTACTTGTCCTTGTTGTGCGAGAGAGGATGAAACAGTCATTCATGTCCTTTGTGATTGTGTGCACGCCACTCAGGTATGGATCAGACTTGTCCCGTCTAATTACATAACTAATTTCTTCTCTTTTGATTGCCGGGAGTGGATAACAACCTTAATAAAAAAAAGGGATTGGAGATAATCCTGCTACTTGGCAGACTACTTTCATGACAACATGTTGATATTTGTGGAATTGGCGAAACAAATCTATTTTTGAAATAGGATTTCAAAGACCAAGCAATCCAACACTGATAATTCAAAAGTTTACTAGAGAGATAGAAGACAATACGAAACTAGTGCATAAAAGTCCGCATCAAAAGGAAACTATATACATCGGTTGGGTGCAACCTCAGATTGGTTGGGTTAAACTTAATTGTGATGGTGCTTGGAAGGGATCTGGTACTCTTCCAGGGTGTGGAGGGCTTCTTCCAGACTATGATGGAAGATGGATCAAAGGCTACTTCAAGAAGATTGGAATATGTGATGCTTTTCATGCTGAAATGTGGGGCATGTACCTAGGTTTGGACTTGGTGTGGAGGGAGAATACCACTCATCTTATAGTGGAGAGTGACTCAAAGATCTTTGTTGACATGATTACTAAAAATTGCAATTTCGGTGGAACGACTCCTACCTTGGTCAAGCGTATTCGACAACTTTTGAGTTTGAGTTGGACTATCAAAAATTACCCATACTTGGCGTGAAGGCAACAAAAGAGCATATTGGCTTGCTAATTTCAGCATTTTGATGGATTTGTTAGATTTTCATATTCTGGAGAATCCCCTTAGTGAGCTTCAAAGTTTTTTGTTTGATGATATTTCCGACGCTTGCATGCCTAGGAACGTCCGTTTAATTTCTTAGTTTTCTTTCTCTTTGGGCTTTGGCCCTCTCTTTTGTACCAAAAATAAATAAAATAATCAAATGAAATAAGGTGTGGGTAATGAAATTTTCTCCTAAAATTAGGAATTTCGTGTGGAAAACCTTGGAAGGAGTTCTTTTCGACACATTATCCTTGTCTGCGCATAAAGTATTAGTTGCTGGAAAAAGGTAACTTTTATATCATACTACTTTGGATTCGTAATACTTTATTCTTTTTCTTTCTTGTTTTAAGAGATTCTATTAAAAATTATTTTGTGTTATGCTAGAGTTATAAGGTTTTCAAGCGTATTTGGAACATTTTTACAGTGTACCAAGCTACACTTATTTGCTGACCCAACCTCAAGTCTGATGTTGTAGGATCACTAAGCAGTACAATGGGTTCTTCCATGGCTTGCAAAAGTAAAATGCAATGTCGACGGAACCATATTCAAAGATCAGCATTGTGTGGGTGTTGGGTTTTTCCTGATGCATAATGAAGGTAGATTTTTAACAGCGTGGACAGATTGGAGACAATGGGATATGAAAGGAGCCGTAGAGGAAGAAGCTTGGGGTCTTTATCAAGAAATCAAATGGACTGCCTCAATGAGTTACCCACGTTATTCTAGAGACGGAATGTAAACAAGTGCTGGATAATGTGCCTCAGTAACTCCTAACTATTCCCTTTAAGGTATTCCTGTTGTATTCAGCAACTAGCTCCACATTGCTATCATTCATATCATCTTTTTAAATGAATTTTAACAAATGCTCCTGAACTAAATTTCAAACAGACGGGCACATAGCATGCGCTATCTGTTGCCGTAAGCTATTAACAATTCATCATATCTATTACATCAACGTATTAAAGCCATTAGAGAGTCTTATAGAAGATGAAGCAATGAGCACAAATCACAGCTACCCATTTGAATGAGTGCAACGAAGGAACTCATCGATTCTGCAAGTGAAAATAATAATTTCCATTTCATCAAGTGATATCGTGATGAACAGGGAATCATGCACCGACTAATTTATTTTCACCATCCACAAAAACCTCCAATCAGATTTGAATAAACTGCATTTTTATTTACAGTTTTTATTTCAAATGACTATACAAATGTGTCTGAGGAAAGAGAAGGCTAATGCTTAACAGGGATGTACAAGGAGGGCCTCTTACATCTGCAAAATGGAAAACATGATCTTGAGATTGAATGAAGCCCAGCGGTGTTTTAATGGGAAGTTTGATCCCATATTTTGGTTAGTAATTTTCACCCTTGTTGATAGCTTCCTTATCCCTATAAAAAAACAGGGACACAATATGTGGTTCCCTTCATAGCCTGGCGCAATCAATATTAGCTTGCATTGCTCCCTAAGCAGACTGCAAAGTGACCTGCTCCGTTGCAGTTATGTCATACTTGGCATTAGCCTCAGGGGTGTCTTCTTCACTAGGTGGAACCAACTGCCAAAACAGTGATAAATACTTGTCCCAGTCCTTCAGAATAGCCTCACCTTTGTTGCTACCCGTTTTTTCCTTCATGCAAAGAGGTTAAAAAAATGATTGTCCATTATGATTATTAACATATATAAAACTGATAAAACCATAGATGATTTTCTGCTTATGTTATAATCATGCATGCATAAATTATAGTGATTGTATATTGGGGGCTTACAACATGGGCTTCAATTAGTTTCTTTAGCTGGATCTGCCCTACAGGTGCTGTTACTCGCTGAATTTTAACAATTTCTCTGTTTATCTGTCTCAGACAAATAAAAAATGATTAGCAAGATTTCATTTCAAGCAACAAGAACAACAACTTTTAAGGTTATTATATTTTCCTCCCATTTGTAATGAAAAATGGAGAAAGAATAGTGAATTGGGTTCTGGGGTATATACCTTGGGAATGAGAGTGTTGTCCTCGTCAAGAATGTAAGCCAACCCTCCTGTCATTCCAGCAGCTACGTTTCTACCCACACTGTTAAGGTATAAAATGTGTGAAAGCCTCCGTTAGCTTACTTCAAATACTTCAATGAAAAGCTAAGCGAAGAAAGAGGGGTTGAGGATGAGCATGAGGAGAATACAAAGAAATATTACTCACTTTCCCAGGATAACCACACAGCCACCAGTCATGTACTCACAACAATGATCTCCTGCCCCTTCAACTACAGCCTCAGCAAGTGAGTTTCTGACAGCAAACCTTTCCCCAGCTTTCCCTCTAACAAAGACCTGCCCTCCTGTGGCCCCGTACAAGCAAGTGTTCCCCACAATAGCTGCATCCTCAGGTTGAAACCCTATCTTGTCAACTGGAGTGACAACCAATTCACCTCCAGCAATGCCCTGACAAGAGTCACAAATAAACATGAGAAAAATGTGCCTCAACTTAATTATCGAACTAAAATAATTCAGAACAGGTACTATAAAACAAAAACATGAATTTCATTCATTATGGTAATTTAAAAGGTACTATGAAACCCGATCGTGTTTTACAATGAATCTAAACTACTTGGGAAGTGGAAAATTAAAACGGAGGGCTATTTTTCTAACAATTTATTATTTAATTAAATAACAGATTAAGATTACAGTTTCTATAGAACTCTCCACTCAGATTTTCCTTCACTTTCTTACACCTTCATTCACTCCCTAACTACTCTCGAAATTTAATATCACGAAACCCGATCGTGTTTTACAATGAATCTAAACTACTTGGGAAGTGGAAAATTAAAACGGAGGGCTATTTTTCTAACAATTTATTATTTAATTAAATAACAGATTAAGATTACAGTTTCTATAGAACTCTCCACTCAGATTTTCCTTCACTTTCTTACACCTTCATTCACTCCCTAACTACTCTCGAAATTTAATATCACAAGCCTCATACTCTGCATTACTAGATAAGTAAATCATATTTCAAGTATAAATTCCCAAAAATAAATTCTCGTGCACAAACAGCAGAGTAAATACAATACCTTCCCAACATAATCATTTGCCTCTCCTACAAGGCGAATATTCATTCCTGGTGTCAGAAAGCACCCAAATGACTGCCCAGCACTTCCTGTAAATCTGGACGCGTGGTGAAAAAAATGTTTAGCTTTCAAGTAAATACGGATTTAAGATATTAGAGTTCAAACTGCATATTAGGACATCTTACGTAATATTCAACTGTCCAGCAAAACCAGTGTCACCGTATTTCTTTGCAATAACACCAGCTATACGCCCACAGGCAGAACGATCAACGTTGTATATCTTTATGGTCTTGCTAACAGCTTTTTCATTTTCAATGGCATCTGCAATCTGGACGAAAAGTATTTTCTATTGCTGACTCATGTATGAAAAGTACAGAAAACTATTTTCTTCATTCGATTACTTTTTCTATTGAAAACATTACTGAGAGTTTGTAGAGCAAGTTCTGAAATTAGAGATACTGTGAATCCAGCTTTGAGAGAGAGCAATCTAGGGATTTTTTATCCAACATTTCATGGTTAGATTGCACCTTTGTAACCATTTATATAAATTGAATTACTCACCAGGAAACACATTAGTTTAAGTGTTTTTTAATGGGAAAATAACATTTGTTTGAAATAATAAATGTTGAGAACTATGCAAGGAAGAAAAATATTGAAAATAGATAACCACTAGATCTAAAAAAACACTAATTCTCAACATTTATTAGGAAAACATTATTTTCTACTTTATTTTTCAGATTATGGAGGAATTAAAACAGAAAAAATTGTAGCAACCAAAACCAAATTTGCTTATTTTACAAGGATAAAAACATATTTAACCTTATTCTTTTTGGTTTTACCCTTTTCAGTGGAACCAAATTTATCACCTTTTTTGGTCATGTTCTATTTTATTTTTCAACATGCACCAAACATAGCTTATAAAGTCTACAAAATCCTCACACCTTACAAGTTGGCATTACGGGTTTGAGTTAGGCCCAAAGTCTAAATTATAATATAGTATCAGAGCCTAACCCAATGCGTCGGGCCACATGCTATCGAACCATTTTCGAACCACCCAAGTCATGCTTCAGATTTCTAGTCCTAGGCGTGAAGAGGTGATGAGAGTCCAACATTGAATAGTAATATGACCTGATAGTGGTTATAAATGGGTACAACTCTCACCCCATGTTCTAGCTTTTGTGGTTGAGTTAAGCACAAACTTAAATTCTTATATGGTATCAAAGTCTATCATAAAGCCTATCTCATATTATATTCTTCAATTCTTTATTGTGGGTTCATAACAGATTCCTAGTATTTGAGCACTGACTATGATTCATATACAAATGGTCTTAAGAAAATTTATTGTAAAAGGGTTGCCGATAGTTTTTTTTATTGCTAACACTTATTGTTGTTTATAAGGTTACCTCTGGGTCTGCTAGTAAAACATCATCCAGGACAGGACCGTTGGTATGTGGCTCCTGATTCCTGATTTCTGTACTGCTCAATTTAGGTAACCCAACATTCTGAAAATGATAATTATAAAACATGCAAGTCAGAGAATCAGAAACTTATTAAACTCAAAGGCAGAAAAAGGAAAGACAAAAGCATATGATTATAAGCTAATACATACAGAGAGGATATAGCTCAGATCTAGATGCTGAGTTTTCACAAGAGATACGTCTCTTGGTCTCAATAATTCTGTTCGGCCAATTATATCATCTAACTTCTCATACCCCAACTGTGCCAAAGTGCCTCTTACCTGGTCAAGTAATAATGATAGGATTAGTAAAAATAGTTATATTTATTTCGGGTAGGAAAAGGAAAACAATAATCTAAATTTCAAAGTGGAACATAAAAATTAAAACCAATAAGGTAATTTCAAAATATGAAAAAGATGAACATGAAAGATATCAATAGCAGCCATAAAATACCTCCTCAGCTACGTACAAGAAGAGGTTAACAAGATCACCAGGAACACCAGGAAAACGTGCACGCAACTCTTCCCTCTGAAATGTAATGGCAAATTAGATAAAGGACAAGTAATCAATACATAAAAGCATGTAATAATAAATCAATTCTCTAAAAACCTGACTGGCAACACCAACTGGACAATTGTTGGTGTGGCAAATGCGAGCCATAACACATCCAGTAGCAATCATTGCCACTGAACCAAACCCATATTCATCAGCACCCATTATTGCTGCCATCATGACATCAACTCCACTTCTAAATCCACCATCAACTCTGAGAATAACTCTTTCTCTGAGTCCATTTTCAACTAGTGTCTGAAAGAAAAATAATCCACAATCAAATGGAAAATTAATTTACATGAAGAATAGGTTGCATTTGCACAGTTTCATGACTCAATTATAACCTGATGAGATTCTGTAAGTCCGAGTTCCCAAGGACCTCCTGCATGTTTGATGGAACTTATAGGGCTTGCTCCTGTTCCCCCATCATGTCCTGATATCTGTAAGTTGATCACATTATATGTTATGCTTCACAAAAGATGAAGAATAGATATCTGAGAAATAAAACTATAGATGCATAAAAAAAAAATGGATTTCAGGCCACAGTAGAAACCTGTATGATGTCAGCATTGCCCTTTGCAACCCCGGATGCAACAGTGCCAATTCCAGCTTCAGCCACCAGTTTTACAGATACTTTGGCCTTAGGGTTCACCTGTTCAACCATTGAACGATGGAGATGTTTTCACATTGCACTAGTTTTAATTCAACAGGGACAAGTGAGTAGGCGTGCAAGAGAGTCACCTGGTGAAGATCAAAGATCAATTGTGCAAGATCTTCAATAGAGTAAATGTCATGATGAGGAGGTGGAGATATAAGAGGAACCCCTGGTTTAGAATTTCTCAACCTTGCAATATACATGCTAACTTTTTTCCCAGGCAATTGTCCACCTTCACCAGGCTTTGCACCTTGTGCAATTTTAATTTCTAATTGATCAGCATTTGCCAAGAATGTTGGAGTGACACCAAACCTTCCTGAAGCAACCTTATCCAAATGAAAAATATTTTATCAGATTACCACTGTTTGCCATAATTCCTATGTGTCTAGAGGTATCAGATTACCATGTTCATTGATGTTTGTTCTTTAATGCACAAGACATCAATGAGTAACATCAGTTTGTTCTAATGTTTTGTTTTTACCAATTTTCATTTAAGGGTGCAGACAGTTACAGGATACTCAGGCAAAGTTGGCACAAGTTCCTGAGAATCACATCAAAATCATGTGTTTGCAATCAACTAAAGAAATCAGACCATGTTATTTAGTTTGAAACTGAGAATGGTAGCTTTGGGAAGTTGTGTGCAATAAGGATTTTATAAAATGGTAAAGTATTTTGACTTGGACAAGAGAAGGAATAAATAAAGCTTAACCATTCTGCAGTAAACAGTATAACTTTACTATAGTCAATAATATTTATTAAGCTATTTTCTGAAATTTCAGTCCAATAACCTGTTTGATAGCACTAGTAGCAGTATCCCCATTTTGAAGACCTTTAAGATGTGGAAGAGTTGGAGAGTAACCATCAACAACATCAGTAAGTGGTTTCCAGCGAATAGGATCCTAAATGCAATGTACGAATAAATGAAGTCACAGTGAATTAAAAATAAAAAAGTTGATAAAATTAGAAAGAAGACAAAAAATTGCCTTTACGGAAATATAAATTGAGATGAAATTTATATTACCTCACCACCTTCCCCTGAATTTGACTTTCCACCTATTCTGTTCATTGCAATTGCAATTGCTTCATGAGTTTCCCTAGATATAGCTCCAAGAGACATCCCACCGGTGCAAAACCGTTTCACAATAGATAAAGCAGGTTCAACCTTCCCCACAGGTATGGGGGCACGATCACTTTTGAACTCAAGAAGATCACGGATAACCTGCAATGAACAAACGATGTTTTACATATTCCTGTTATAATAAAATCTACAATAATAGCACAGAAGTATGATTTTCAGAACCAACATTAACAGGTCGATTAGCCAAATATTGTTGATAAACTGAAAAGGCATTTTGGCTTTTCTGACGAACAGCTTTGTGAAGCAACTTTGACATCTCTGGATTATTTGCATGATACTCACCTTTAAAAAAATGTAGAATCAAAATCAGTCAATTTCTAATGCACCAGGGATATTAATTTGAATGCAATTTCATGAATAGAACAATAACAGTCATTCTGTGCTTCCAAAAACAATGCAAAAATGTCAACTGATTCTTCAACTCTAACAAGTTAAGCAGGAAGTCATACCTCCTGGTCTGAACACTATAAATCCAAAATTTTCCAATCTTTTAGCTGTATCTTCAGAGAATGCCTTCACCCAGAAAGACAGAGTCTCTCTAGCTAGCTGTGCCACATAGGAAGTATGAGGGAAGTTTCATTATAAGTGATTTCCACTATATAGTAAATTTCAAAAGCACGTGTACTCTTCCACTGATATTCAGTTCATAAACATTTATTAACAAATTCTTAAGCAAGAGAAATAGTGCATAATTTCCCCCGAGAGTGTTGACACATTAATTTTAAGCCCAGAGAAGATCAAAGGTCAGTTTCAAAAGTTTAGCAATTAATATTGAATCTGCAAAGTTCACATCACAAACCTCAAATTCTCCTTGAAGGAGTCATTCAAAGTAATCTGTTAAAATTGCAAATCAATTTTAGTCTATATAATATACCTTTATGGAGTAGTTTAGACACAAGTTTTATTAAAGAAGAATTCAACAAGAGAACTAAATGAGAAGTACAGTAAAGAAGGATAAGAAATCAAGCAAGAATAAAGTTAGATAGATAGAAATGGTGACGAATATTGATAGATCATGGATATATAAACAGTTCACAAATTTGTGCACCCTCCCATCTTTGTTATCATACACAATTGCTTTGCACGACAATTTTCACATAGACAGTCAGAATAGTTATATCCAAATACAAGCAGCTTGAACTCTCTTGTTTGAACTCGACTTTTCATATTATTCTTTAGTATTACGTAAAAAAAAAAAAAAAAAATCAAACAGGATTTTATTATCTTCTATGTAACAAATAGCAAATTATGTTATCCATATAAGCAAATTTTCCACAGGTGCTACATTGGCAGTGCAGAAAATCATAATGATAAGATATGTATCTTAATTTAACTCAGTAATACATTAAAATCATTAATATAAAAGGACTCAAACAAAAAGTTTATTTGAATTGTCTACTGCTAATACCAGATGTCATAAGATATTTTAATATATTTTAACACTAGATCCATAAATCCCTTGGCAAACATCTATTAATTGAAAAAAATGGCTCGATAAAAAGGTGTAAAATGATGGTCCCAAACAAACAACTTTGAAGGAGTTATACTGCTGCAATATTGTTAAACATCACTGAACTTTCTGCGCAAAACTTTAACACTATATATATATATATATATATATATATATATATATATATATATATATATATATATATATATATATATATATATATATATATAGAGAGAGAGAGAGAGAGAGAGAGAGAGAGACTCAACAATTATTTTTTGAACTTCCCAAATTAACATATAGGTAAAAACCAAAAGCATTCACATTCGAGAGATAGAGAGGTCCTATTATTGTGATTCAAGCAATTTTTAATTAGCTGTATCAATAATATTGTTGATGAAAGGTATTATTTATTCATATTGAATAAAATCTTCTCTTCCAAGTAATTTAGCACTTGGCAGTATTTCATTTTCACTCAGGTTTGAGTTATGCATTCTTCCTTACCTCATCAAAAGTTAAACCACCAATTTTTGATACACTTCCGCTGAATGCAAGATCCACAACTTCCTTCCCTAATCCATAGATTTCAAATATCTGTGCACCACAGTAACTATATACAAAGAATTGACAGATCGATTTGTCAAAATCATGACACCAGTAAGAAAATATGAGAAAATAAACTAATAAACATTTCAGAAAATATTAATTTAATGTACAAAGTTGTTGGGTAAGCATTTTCTGGTGTTTGCTATCCTTTATAATACTTAATTACTATGAGATAAGAGAGTGACATTGTTCTAGGCTTGAATCTGTTTAGTGTATTTAGTGAAAATAAGTTCAGTTACAGATACAAGAAGCTATTACCAGACCCTTATCCTTTACTAGCTGAAGCTCAACCTACACCAACTCTCTGAGATGGTTACAGGTGTCATTAACTAGAGACTATAGTAGTTAATAGCGGATAGCGGCGCGTAGCGGCCGACCCCAAAAATGCTATAGCGGGATAGCGCCTAGCGCTATGACCGCTATTTCATAACTTTTAGGACAAATTATATAAATAATACTATAAAATAGTTTGTTTTACGACATGCTTTTACATCACCCATAATTCCCAATTGGTGTCTTCTTGCTCTACTAATTACTCCATTGCTGAACTTATCACAGAAATCACAGTAAATCTTTTTCTGATCATTCAAATCTTTCCAATGATTAAATTGCCAAGCAATGTCGAGATTATCACCGGTCCGTTTATGTCTTTGAGCACATGAGTCAACAGACACAGAGTTTGATTGAACACCAGAAGCTGATGTTGCCATGACTGTGTTGTCCACAAAAACAACAAAAATAAGGAAACAGAGAGCAGAATAGAGGATGAACAAAACAGAGGATGTTTGTGATATGTTTATGAACAAGCAGAATAGAGGATGAACAAAACAGAGGATGTTTGTCATATGTTTATGAACAAAACAGAGAGGAAGATTTATAGAAGAGAGCAAACACGAGGTCAAGAAGTTACAAACCTAAGGAACGGCGGCGGATGACGGTGCGACGGCGGCGTTTTATGGTGAGAAGATGTATCGTCCGTTTTTTGAGAGAAATGCGTTTTGGGGTGAGAAGATGAAAGGCGCCGAAAAGAATGAAAGAAGGAAGAGAGAAACTGAAGTTATTAGGGTTTGACGAAAATGACAAAAATACCCTCTTTTTTTTTAAAAACCAAGGAGAATCTTGTATTTTCACGTAAAATGAAATAGCGGTGCTAGACTGCAAAACCGCTATGCAGTGTTGCGGCCGCTATTGCGCCGCTATCTCATAACGCTACGCCATGGCTTATTGCATAGCGGTCCGGTACCGCACCGCACCGCGCAGCCGCTATTGGCCGCTATAGCGCCGCTATTAACTACTCTGCTAGAGACAGCTGTCACTAACTAACTATTACAACAATTAACTAACTACAACATTTCAAGCCTATATTCTCATGATTACATAAATCATATGTACCTTGAAAGCAATGAGATGCCCATTTTGGAAAGAATTTTAAGAAGACCTGCTTTCACAGCCTGGCATGCAGTAAAAATGCAAAATTTATCACTAATAATCTTTAGATAAAATAATAATGATAAGAGGAATTCATTGACTGGAAGAACAGTGAAACAAAAAGCAACATTGAAAGGGGAAAGCATTCTCCCCCTGAAGGTCGAAGTCAGAATATGTTAATTGTGTTATAGGCCTTATGTTAGAAATGGCTGGGCTAGCACTACCTGTACTTTACTCGTAAAAATAGCAAACCAGGGAATGCACATAGCCGTCATAATTACAGCAACTAAAAATAAAAACATTGCTTTTCAGTTCCACATCCAGAATAGTGGTTTAAAGTTAAGCACTAACCTTGCAGTAGTTTTTCTGTGCCTGTTCAATTGATACAGTAGGCATCTTTCCATTCTTCATCAGATTTACAGTTTTATTACTTAAACGCCATTGACGACATGTCTCCAGTGCCAAGTATGGGCACACAGCACTAAAACAAAAACATAGATATATCATGCAGTGCACAATAAGATAGAGGCAAGGTAGTTAAACTGGACATAGTTCCCACTTTCCTTTGCTGCAAACTACTAGTGCAAGGTGGAACCAATTCCAATAACAGCATTAAACATTTGTTTCATGGAAAAGTAAGACAATTAGATTCATTCAAGTTCAAATGAAAAAACGGCTTTGTTACAAAGGTAGGAATGCAACCGTATCATAAAAATAGCAAACTAACATGAAACCACAAATAAAAAAAATAAAAAATAAAACTTCAATTTATACCCAGCCTAATTCATATGTAGAGCTAACAAATTAACATTAGATAGAAAACATAATTCTAAAAGTAAGACTAAAACAAGGCAGAAACAAGAAACTAAAACACCATGTCTAACAGAGGCTTAAGTGGAGGCATTGAACAACCTTGCACCATATCCTATTAAACAGGCAAACTGATGAGTGCTAAAGCACTGAGAAGTATCCGCTACAATTGAAGCTGACATCCGAAGTCCATTCTGGATTAGATGCTGATGAACAGTACCAACAGCAAGAAGTATTGGAATTGCGGGATGAGTTGGTTCCTGGGACCAAGAAAAAGGATTGTATAATTAGCCCCGCCACACACACACACAAAGTCAATCAAAGTTCCAACTGTACAAATGGAATCTTAGGGTCTGTTTGGTAACACCCAAAAAAGAGCTTATAGCTGATAGCTTATAAGCTCGTCTGACAAAAAAAGCTCTGTTTGGTAACACTTTTTTACAACGAGCTTATAGCTTATTTCAGGAGCTTATAAGCTTTTTTCAGAAGCTACTTCAAGTAGCGTTTGAGCTTATAGCTAATAGCGTCTCACTTTTAATTCTAGTTTTGCCCTTATTAATTTATCTAAAATCCATTTATACCCCTTTATAATTTATATAATGTTAGTTACATTTATATATTTTGTTTTGACTATTATCTTTACCCTTAGCACATCTCAGTGACATATATATACCTCCCCGCTGTGTGTTTTTTTTTTTTAAATGATAATATACATCACTTGTTTTTTTTCCTTGTTTTGAACTGTATAATTTTTTTTTTTGAACCGTATAAAATTGTTTTCCTAGTTTTGAACCGTATAAAATTGTTTCAAGTCTTTTGTGAAAAAAAAAAGTTTTATGTCTATTTATACCTTCCTTGATTGATAATGCATTTAATAATTCAGTAAAATAAATTTCATGAAGGTCCCGTAAAAAAAAATCAAGAAGATATTATTCATTATATCTATCAATTGTTGTTAATAATACTTTTTTTTGTGTTATTAATAATACATTATGATAACTGTCAATTTTTTTTTAAGAATTATGATAACCTTCAATTGTTGTTTAATTGTTGGGTAAAGTATAGACACTCAAATAAAAATAAATATCAAATAAAATTTTAGAGAATAAAATTTGATTTATAATTCCTTCAAAAAAAAAAAAAAATTGATTTATAATATAGAAGATATATTAGATAGGCATTGTAGCTAAGTATTTTTCTAAATTTATAAATTTAAAAAAAAAGTTAAACTAAGAATTCCTTAATACTTTAATATCAATTTTTATTTTAGAGTTACATATCAATTTATATAAACTATATTATGAATTAATAATACCCTTTTATGTCATTTTACATTTATCAGCTAGTTGAACCGTTCATTTTACCAAACACCTCAATTAGCTTATAAGCTATCAGTCATCAGCTATAAGTTATCAGCTATAAGCTATCAGTCATCAGCTATAAGCTATAAGCTATCAGCTAGCTTATCAGCTATCCGCTATTTTTACCAAACAGAGCCTTAATGTACAAAGATAGTTTCCGGCTATCCACAAGAACAATAAAGATCCTTATTGCATACAAGAATAACAACAATCAGTGTTTTTTTTTTTACTAGGCGACATGATACATAGATCAAACTACACCAGAATTCCTTGCTGTGAATGAAATCCAGCTATAATTAATCCATTTAACTCGACCTCTTTTAATAATTTAGCTTATTGTTTTTCTTGATCTCCCTCTGCCTATTAGATAGATCATCCTCCATCTAATCTATCCTCCTTATCATTACTTCTATATGTCTTCACATATTCCCAAATCATCTAAAATGAGAGACTACACAAATAGTGCTTCATCATATATGCAAAATTTATAAACATGAATGAAGCATATTTATTCATGTAAGAATAGAAATAAATGTTAACAATACACTTTCTATTATTTGATAAAATCTCATGTCTTGGTTATTTAGTGGACCCACATAGCATTTCACCCAAAAATAGAGTATGGTAAGTGTGTTACTAGCATTTCTTTGTACAATAATGTGATATTCAATTTCCTTTGTTCTCTCCGGTAAAATATCATTCTCCAAGATAAAAGTACTATTCAAAGTTTCAGTTGAGGGGAGTCAGGCAGTGACTTTGAGTGTGTTACTAGCATATCAAGTTTAGTAATCATCTAATGAAATATGTTCAATTAATCACGTCTACCTCTACTCTACCCATGAGAGCTGTTATATATACACTTCTTTCATAAGATAAAGATTCTATGAAATGGTCCTTACCAGTGCTTCTGAACGGTCTGAAAGAACAAGTAGCTGGGAACCATTTCTAACAGCTTCATCGGCAGCGTCGCAAAGCTTATTTAATGCTTTCTCCAAGGAACCATCAATCCCCTTAGTTATGTCAAAAAATGTGTGCAACACTTGTGGTTTTAAGTGGGAGTCTTTTAACAATGACTCAAGTTCCCCTTCATTCAATACCGGACTAGATAATATAACCTGCTCCAGAAACACACCATCATCGTGTGTAAAGAAAAGGGATTAAAATCACGGGTATTATTTGACAACGACAGACAAACATTACAGATATATGCTAAAGTACCTGTGAAGCATTCTCAGGTCCTATTTCCAATATATTCCGTCTCTTCCCTATATTTACTTCAAGAGACATAACTAACCCTTCTCGAAGTGGATCAATTGCAGGATTTGTAACCTGTTAGCATAAAAAAGTCATCACATGCAAACCATAATAAAAAATAGTAAAAGACTAAAATTCTATAAAATGCAACAGAGTGAAATTTTACTGTATTTCATAAGTCTAGGCAAGTTCAACTTTAAAATTATGAATTTAATGGGTAACCCAAAAGTTAATCGAAAGTTTTTAAATTAGTCAATTGAAAATCCGGTCAGATCCAGATTCCTTAGTGGCATAAAAATAGTCGCTCTCTTTGTTCAAAATAATATTCAGAAGATATCTTCTGGCCTTTCTTTTCAATATAGAACCGCAACACCTTGTGCCGAATACCTACTCATATATCCCAATACCTACCTTTCTAGTTTCATCCAACCCTGATTCTAAAACAAATTCCTGTGCAACATCAACATAACAGAGTGTTCATATCATGTGTGTGTGCGTGTGTGTGCGCGCGCGCGCCGGCGCGCATACATTTTGGATGCAACCCACCATTCCAGTTGCAATGTACACGACTCTTCTAGGTCACAATACCTTTCAACAAGATTAACTATTAAACATTCAAAATAAGATGCTAATGGTTTAAGAAATGAACAATACCATCTAAACATATTTCCTAGAAAACCCTCCACCACTTGTTCTCCGGTGGTGGAAACAAAAAACGGAACAGAAGTACTAGGTATTTTTCTAATTCTAAAATTAATGTACATTGTACAAGGAAAATATGAGAAAAAGGTGTATTAGTCAACTAGACAGCTAACCAATATCTCAGCTAATTTGGCAAGGAAATTAAACATATGTGCATGAATCTAGATTACAATTATCGGATAAATGATAAAGAAAAAAGGGGAGCTAGCGTACTCATAGTTAGTTAAAAGAGATATAACATATAAATAAGAGAATAAGCATACAGAAAATAATTGGACGCGTTTATTAGTAGCTATGTAAAAGGAGTAATCCTTTGTGGAGGAAAGTCCTTTACGAGATCTATTTTAGAATTCCAGGCATTCGTGTCTTGATGTTTTGTACTAGCTTCAGTTGTTTCATGAATTTGTTTCTGAAGTGTGATTAAAAAGTGTTTTTTTTTTATTTTTATTTATGTCATTTTATTTGCATATATACGAGTTTTATGAATTTTGTAGAATCCTACGATTTGTGTGTTATGATTCCACAATTTATGATTTTATTTTTTTGTTTCCCGGTTCTGAGTAATAATTGGATATAGTAGTTGGTTAGTTAGAGGAGAAATCATGTATAAATAGGAGAAATACGGATGGAAAAAATAATTCATACAGTTGTTAGTTCTATTTTGAAATGAGCAATGTTTTGTGAAGGGCCTTTGGAAGAGAGGAAATTACTTTAGAGAATCAATTGTAGGAAAGTGGTTTTTCCTACCTGTGCAAACCGTTGCTTAAAGTAATCAAAAAGCATATGAGGCTTCTGAGATAATGCAGCCAATGGAATATCATCTCCCATACAAAATGTAGGTTCCTTTCCTTGAGAAGCCATAGACTCGATCACCATCTGGACATCTTCACTGGAGTACCCAAATGCCCTGGTCTCACCAAAGAGCGGATAAGTAAGAACCATATAAGATGTTGCATTGTAAGCTGCAATGAAGAGAAAACCCACTTTCCCATCAACATGCTATTGAACATTAGCCTAAAAATTAGTACATGACAAAGAACCACAAAAGATGGTGTATTGTAAGCTGCAATGAAGAGCAAACCCACTTTTCCATCAACATGCCATAGATCATTATCTTATAAAAATTCCAACATTACTTCACAGGAAGCAGCCTCAATTCAATGAACTTGATACTGAAAAAACAGGGGACACTACAAATAAAGGTCCTTTCCCTACAACTCTCAGAAGAATATTTTACTTTAGAAAGGGAACTTGTTATTGCTTAAATCATAATTTTCAATCAAAAACCAAATTTTGAATCCTCATAAAAAACAAGAAAGCAAATAAGAAGCACACAGAATGTTTACACAATAACAGTGAGTAAGGCAATGAGATTTATGGGATTTAAAATGGCAACGCTTAAAAACAGAAATTCCCTCATCAAGGATATAAACCAAGAGCAAAATCTACATAGAACTCTCACTGTTGGTGTCTTAATACGGCATCATTCTCCATCACTGAGGATGAAAGGAAATTCTCAGACTTCAAAGACCGCAGATTTTCCTTGATCCAGTTCCCATATGGGTTTGATAAGGCTACTCGTTTTTTAACCTCCATATTCTCATAGACCTGCCACTCACAAAAAAAAAAAAAAAAGGTTTGGAAAGTAAATTAAGCCTGTCAAACAGAGTATTCAACCTTTTAGCATAAAAATTGAGAAAATTATTAGGAAAACAAAAAGAAAAAATATGATCTCATACAAGAACTCAGGCATTCACAATTTAAGACATCGGAATCACAGACTGCGTTAGAAACTCAGACGGAAGAAAGCGAAATAAAACATTAAGGAAAATGTAAATTGAATGCATTAGAATGTACTGAACTGAGGGGCACAGCTGTAAGAACTTGTCTTTAATAGACTGACGCTCCCCATTATTAATACTTTGTAGCAAACAATATAAATTATTTATCAGTCAACTATACATAAGTTATCCAATGTGAGATAAAATGACATCAGATAAGCTGTTCTCGAGTGCAATATTTTAGGACGGCTCATAGAACTTCAAACTCTTACATCTCTTAAACTAATTGATATAATGTAGTTCTCAGATGTCAACTAAGTTTTTCTTCTTCTTTTAAAGGGCTATGAGCCCCTATGCTTTTAGTGGACTGAAAAGAATAAAACTTGACTTCATTAACAAAATTTCAGTAGCAATAGATAAGGTTATAAAAAAAAAAGGAGAGGCATTTTTGTTACAGGAAAACTCTTGGTAAGCTTCTGATTCAATGAGTAACTTTAGTTCACATTGGGGCACACAAAACAATAAAAGAAAAACTCTAAGTTGGATAAATATCTAACTCAATAAATAAACTGATATTTGCAGGATCAAACAACCATTACAAGATAAAATATGTCTATGTTCAAAAGTGTGATAACCAAGACAAGAAAGTATTGCAGTGCGAACCTGGCCACCAAGTAAATCAACTGTTATCATCATGCCTGGACCTAATCGGCCTTTCAAGATAACCTTTGACTCGTCCACTGGTACAACACCAACCTAAAAAAGAATGAGAAAACATATTATGTTAGGATATTGAATAAACAAGACAAATTAGGAAAAATAATAATCGAAGGAATCTGTATAAACAATGTTAAATAGAGAAAATAATCTGCATCAGTTAAAGAGTGCCCTTAGGGAACTTGTTAAAGAAACTAAAATAGAAATATTGTCTTGACAAGTGCCTTAAGGGCACTTTTTAGTCAAGACCCTAATACTAATTATGACTATAATCAACACAAACAATTATATGATGCTATTCTGAAGGCAACTAATAAAGGTGGCTAAATAGTCTTTGATTTCCATTTATCAAAACAACGACAAGCTGATATAATAGAAAAGTAAATTTGATTATGTCAGATCTTGGTTTTTCAAAGCCCATATGCAGCCAAAACAACAATATCTCCTATAAGTCAAGACCCTAATACTAATTATGACTATAATCAACACAAACAATTATATGATGCTATTCTGAAGGCAACTAATAAAGGTGGCTAAATAGTCTTTGATTTCCATTTATCAAAACAACGACAAGCTGATATAATAGAAAAGTAAATTTGATTATGTCAGATCTTGGCTTTTCAAAGCCCATATGCAGCCAAAACAACAATGTCTCCTATAAGTTCTAGAATTAGAAAAGTAGAGCTGTCATTTGACCGATGAAATAATACAGCTTTAAATCAACCATATCAGTCAAGGGATAAAAGTTAGGGACTTCACCTCAGAAGCAACATAGACCATATTGTCTGATGTTCGCCAATACCTGGCA
Organism: Medicago sativa; assembly: GCF_051527215.1. NCBI lineage: Eukaryota > Viridiplantae > Streptophyta > Magnoliopsida > Fabales > Fabaceae > Medicago > Medicago sativa. Next base: position 86,116,970 of record NC_140755.1, on the reverse strand, counting down.
GGTCGAAGTCCATTACGATCAAGGCACGCACCAACAGTTTTTCCATCACTGTGACACATAAATTGCATTATAAACACTCACGGAAAAATAACAGCTTCAAGGAGAGATTAAAATAAGATCTCTACCTATTTACTACAGGTTATTTTGTTAAACTATGGACACTGTTTCCTAATGAAAATGAGCAGAGCAAGAGTAAATTCAATTTAACAGAGTGATTCTCTCTAAACAATGCAGAAACAAAGGTAAATATTTGGATGATGTAATGAAATACAGCTCAAGAAGATACTGAAGTTAAATTTCTGTCTCCAATTCATATATTATAGTCTCATACGTATAGAATGCTAGTTCGAATTCTACTTGGCCAAAAAAACATGAAATAAAGCCTAGTCAAATATTGGGATACAACCTGTATCAAGTACAATTCATTTGTGAAAGAATACTGTAAAACAAGAATCAAACTGGATAAAGTTTCAAGGACCCCTCACCCTAGTGGCGAAGCTAGCAAAAATTTTACGAGGGGGCCAAATGTAAAGAAGCAATAAAATACTCCCTCTGTCTCACATTAGGTGTCCCATTTGAGTTTTACATGGCTATTAAGGAAATGATTAATAGTGTTGATTTTAATGGCAAAATATGTATCATTTACCAAAACATCCTTATTAATTATAGTTAGTGCAGTAGTTATAGATGATTGAAATGCAATAAATAAGTGTATGTTAGTGTGAAAAAAAAAAATATTGTATCGGTATTATAAAAGGGACACATATTGCGAGACAGAGGGAATATAATTCAACGACGCTTCAAAGCATCAAGAATTGATGTTGTACTAAATAGACTAACAGTGTATTTTTCAATGTAAACAATTAAGTTATTTGCATGAAATTCATTGCCCATTTTGTTCATGAGTCTTGACAATGTCCATTGCTTACAAAACTCTCCCTGTAGTTACTGTTGGGACTGGAAGTGAGAAAACAAGACAAATAAATTTATCAATGGAGTGATCATTTTTTACTTTCTTATTTCTACTAACTTTTGAGGTAGCATAGACTTGTTTGAGGTAGCTAAATATATCATATTAGTAATTAAATATAAAAGTATGCCAACTTATTCAACAACTAAAATAAAAAAAAGACGTGGGGGGCAAGGCCCCACGTCTCAAACAATTCTCCCTCTCACCACATTCTCAAAACAATCTTTCTTTTACTTGAACTGGTTGAACCCTAGTACTGTTCAATATTCTTAAAGTCAGGTCCCATGAATTAGGATAAACCAATAAAGTGATATACCAACTAGGCAGGTGTGTTCCTCTGGATTTGTTTTTATCTATATACCTGAATAAAAGCAAGGCAGGTCCATCCCAAGCTTCCATCTGGCCCTTGTAGTAGTCATAGAAGTCAATCGCCTAAGAAATGAAAAGGTAATAAGATTTCAGATTGTAAGAAATGAAAAGATGCAATAAAAGACCAGAGATTTCATTTTTTTCCCATACCAAGAATGAACAATGAGTGTTCTTAATGATCATAATTTTTCATAACAAGCATGAAGAATGAGGGTCTTTAATAACCCTATTCAGCTGCTCTCACATCACTCTGCCATCTCTGACAAGTGGCCCTTTTCCAGTAAATGGCCAATTTTTAACAAATTGCATGTCTTGGATGATCAACCAATTCTCTTCCTCCTTTCCTTTTTCTGCGTTCTCCTATTATAAAAACCTTGCTTTGTCTCACATATTCTGTTCTCTACTCCGTTGCCAATCTCTATTTCCTTCACATCTTTTTCCTAATTCTTTCTTTCCTTTTGATTCTGTCCTCTTTGTTCAACAGTACATGGGCTGCTTGGTTAATTTTATTTATTGCAATATGTCTCTGGTTTTTTGTTCTTGAAATAGGCTATTAGTTCTTTTTAATTTCATTATATTCTGCAGTATTTTAGAAGCCTTTTTGTGTATTCCCTCCGGCCTTAAATATAAACAAAAAGGTAGTGTATGTAGTCCAAGTTTGGATCTAACACATGAACTTTTTTTGATTATATTTAAGGCCAGAGAGTATATCATATTCACATTAGAATTGTCATGTTTCTGCTATAGGCCACATACCATACTTTTAGGACAGATTCTATGCTTGCCACTATAAACAACTATATGTCATTAATAATATTGTTCCCAAGTGCACAGGGCATCTCTCTGCAACTTTTTTTATTTAACAAAAGCAGTACTGGCAAATATGAGATATGGTATACGACAAACCAGATAGCATGTGCTTTTATCTGGATAAAGAAGTGGATCAAGCATGCTTTAAATGAGAATTTATAATCATGAAATGGAGACACTAAGCATAAATGTGCAGAAAATGCATCAGCTATTTAAAAGCAAGGGGGAAGAAATACCTCAGGGTATTTGATTGTCAGTGTTGGATGGTTTTTGTAAGCCTCTGGAACAAGAATCATCATGGACTCCTCAGGGCTTCGACCACTTCTTATTAATAACTGAAACATATGAGACCATTCAGCTATAAACATGACCAATACACAAGTCATGCCTAAAAAACTTGATACACAGAAAAAACTCAAAAATAGAGGGATCACAAAACTGTACAAATGAGGAATTTGTATATCATAAAGTAGAAAATATAACATATAGAGTGAGAAAGTGTCAGTCAAATAACAAAAAATGATGAGAAAATATATTCAGAATCAGATTAACCGTTGCTAAGTAGGCAAAGCTACTATAGAATATATATTAAGGAAAGGAAGAAGTTTTAAAAAAAAAATCATCCATCCATCCATAAGCCTCAAAACTCTACAAAAAAACCTTGTAGAATTTGAGCTGCATCTAACTCAATTCCACAAAATCGGCTTGTAAGGTGGGGACGTACTTATAAGCCACTACAGATTCATAGCATTATCCAATCTGAGACTATCAACACACCCCACTTACGCTCTGGACTGGACATCTAAAGTGTGACCCAATGGCTCGATAATGGGTGACTCAATCAATATAGGATAGGCTCTAAAATTATCTTTTTATTTGGGTTGGAACTAACTCAACCCCACAAAGTCGGCTTGTAAGGTCCTATTTATAACCACTTTATGGGTCATGTCACCATACAATGTAGGATTCTCAACAAAGTTTATTGTCAAAATAATTTGCTCCACTTATTCCAACCATATCCTTTAAAATAATAACATAATAAAGGATTCAAGGAATAAAAAAAAAAACACAGATCAATTGCTGAACAAGAGGATATAAGGTTGCATTGGTGGTTGGCATGGGGGAGTTATGGAGTGAAGTGATAAGAAGATCAAGAGTTCAATCCCCTCCCTTCAGCATAATACTAACAATACTAACATCTGTTGTTAAAATAAAATTGCTGAACAAAAATGCCAGAAGTCCATTTCAAAGCTTTAAAGCAATTCGAAAAATAAAAAGATTTTTTTATCTTTTAACATCAAAAGGAGAAAAAAATACATAGCACAGGCAGGAGCATAACATGAGACCTAACTATATAAAAAACTATTTATAGCAACTCTATTAAGTATTTTAGTCCAAACAAAAGCATGCACCATGGTCAAATCCTTAGCCTAATGACTCGGATATCTTGAAAATTTATACAATTAGATTAGACTAGATAATGAAACCCCCAAATAAAGAATCATACAAGTTTGAGGATCATATCTTTTTCAACGATTAATTTTAAAGTTGTCGTCATCATCAAGATCCTCTAACAGAAGGAAATTAATTTTATATACAGTTATTGACATACTTCTGCGGCACTGTCAAGATTTGCCGAGTCTGATGCCTTTGGATTTCCAAATGGACGAATTTCATCTTCACGACCTCGCCATACAGGTGACTTTAATGACGGCTCTCGTGACTGCATCCAATTCAAGTTCCCCTGCACATACATGTAGCTATTTCATAAATCCATTCAAGGTAAAATTCCATGGGAAGATTTTTAATGCCAAAGAGAGCTCAACCTGTATGGTGTTGATTTCTCCATTATGACCAAGAAGTCTCATTGGTTGTGCAAGAGGCCATCTAGGACTAGTATTTGTGCTATACCTTCGATGATAAATGGCAAAGGAGGATTTATAAAGATCATTCTGAAGATCAGAATAAAATAACCCCAAAACTTCTGAGCGGAGCATCCCCTTGTAAACTATTGTTCGATTGGATAAAGAACAGAAATAAAGCTCATTTCCCCAACTTTCCGAGCTTACTTCTTTTTCAATAAGTTTTCGACAGATGTACAGTTCTCGTTCAATGTCTTCAGTATTTTCTTCCTTCCCAATCTTGACAAATACCTGCTGTATATTGGGCATGGTCTCCTTTGCATAATAACCTACAACAGAAGTATTTACAGGGACTGGCCTCCACCCAAGCACCTCAAGACCTTCTTGCTGAAAAGTATTTATGATAACTAAAGAAAAAATCAAAATTACATGTCAGAACGCAAACCGCTGTGTTAAAGTGAAAAATTCACTTTGATGCATTTAAAAGAATGCACTAATTAGCTTTGATTGCAACAACAAAGGTTTTCATATTGGATGAACGAGAAATATTGAAATATAGAAAGAAAAAAAAAATTACAAATAAGTGAATGTGTGCATCTGAGTGTGTGTGTGTGTGTGTGTGTGTGTGGAGAGAGAGAGCATCACAGAGCAATTAAATTATTCACAAACACATAAACATGCTGATCTTAGAGAAACCATAAAAGACGAAGACATCATGCAAGCTTAGTTGAATCAGGACCTTCAAAATAAGAAAAAAACATTACCTTTCTTGGCCTTATTCATAAGTTCTACATCTTTGGGTAGGAAAACCATTCCAACGCCAGTGTGCAGCTTATCAAAGGAAGCAAGCCCTTGCTTGTCTGCCCAATTGTCAAATAGATCCCATGGAACTGCAGTCATCAGCCCAGAACCATCGCCTGAGTCATTATCTGCGCCACAGCCCCCACGATGTTCCATACAGCTTAAAGCATTTAAAGCATCCTTGACAATCTCAAATGATCCCTTATTTTCCAAATTGGCAATGAATCCAACACCACAGGCCCCTCTTTCTGATAGTATGTCCTCCAAGTTTGCAACCTGACCAACAAGCAACGAGAATCATTAAACATGTTGTGTAAACTACAAGCCACGCTGGTGAACAATTCAGGAAGGATGATGCACTGGGACAATTTTCTAAAATAATGCAAACTTTTGATCAATCTTTTAAATCAATAGCAATGCAAACTGCTAATTATGGACTGAAATTCAAGGCATGGTTTAAAAGGACACTTAATTGTTACCATACTAGTATACTACATACGGATTATGGTCTCCAATGCATTTCTAGAAAAACAAAAGATAAACACAAAAAATTGCATTTGGGCACCTGATACTCTAGAGACTAAAACGCATCCCTGAATTAAGTTTTAAAAATATCATAATTGGTAACCTCTAGGACCTGGAATCTGCAAATTTCCTTCTTCCTGCACTACTGGAATTTCTGAAAAGAAGAGTGCCTTCAAATGGTGTGGGATAAGTTTTATCCAGGGACGTGAGTTTAACTACACATTTATTGACTGGTGCAAAGAAAGATAAACCCAGCTAAGTATTATCACTCATTACCCAATTAGTTTTGTAACTAGCTTGTACAAACTCATTGTTAAGGTTATCTCTATAAGATTGAAACAGAACATTGCAAGCTGAGAGATTTTAGTTTGAGAGAAGATGAAATAGCTACATATATCAAAAGGATGAGAAAGTGTAATTTAGACTTCCTGTTGGATTTTGAGAAAGCATATGACAGGGTGGTTTCCAATATCAGCTTGTCGACTTGGATTTCTAGCTATGGATTTTGAAATGGAAAAATAGAGAGCGCTGGTCTTGATTCCAATGACAGCAGCTACTAGGAAGGGAAACATTATATCCCCTTTCTTGTTCATCAGGTTGATTGTTGTTCTTAATTGTTTACTTTCCATTGACTCAAACAAGGTTTTGACTTCTCTGCTTCATTTTTGGTGTTCTATTCTCAACAGAGGCGCTACTGAAATGAACTCTCTATACCCAGTTTTTGAAGTTACTCATATCTCTGATTAAAAGTTAAGGCCTATTTGAATTGACTTATTTGAGCTTATCTAATACCATATGAACTTATGAGCCTATTTGAGAAAGCTTGTGGAAACAGCTTTTGACATGTTCATAAGTTGTTCTCAGCTTATTTCTATAAGCTCTCCAAGATAACTTTAAAAAAAAATTGCCTTTAATTTTATCTTTTGTTATAGAAATAGTTTGTATATAAGTGTGTATGCTATAAGAGTTTAATTTGGTACTTTTCGAGCTTGTATGAGAAAATTCATTCAATTCCCGTACATGACTTGTTTCCAAGTTTCACGGAGGCCTCCAAGATTTTACAAAAAAACCGTAACCGCAATTATGACCACTACATAAGTATTTTTTATGCATAAATGCAACGACATCCATATAATAACAAGGATCACAAAGCTACCGCAATTTAAAACCATACACACCAAAGATCATACTTCATTCTACTTTACATGTGACCTGTTTGGATTGACTTATTTGAGTATATTTACTAGCACAAGCACTTGTAAGACTGTTTGAGAGAAATTTAAAAAAACAACTAATGCCATGTTCTTAAGCTCTTTTTAGCTTATTTTCAGAAGCTCTCCAAAATAGTTTATTAAAACAGTTTATAATTTATTTATTTAATCATTTGTTATAGAAATAGCTTATAAATAGACGTTAATCATGATAAGCACTTATGCTATAAGCTGCAAATTAATCATAGCCGTAATTCTCACACAACCATTTCGTCGTCGTTCAAATTTGAATTTTCACTTTAAAAACAACACAAAGTCAACTCAACTCTATAAACTAGAGAATATTCATTTTCGAGTAAGATTTTCACAGCAACGTTTCAACGCTATATTTCTGTAGAAAACGTTGTTTCATCTTTCATGTTAAGAATTAATCAAGTTCTTGAACGTATGAAGTATCATCATCATCATCAACTACGAAATCCACGACGAAGAAGAAAATTCGGTGTGCAAAAATAGCAACGGATGAAGAAACCGGACCTTAGGTTTGGAATCGGAAGTTGACGGCGAAGAAGGAGGAGGAGCAGGATTGAGATGATTATTATCAAGTTGAAGAACAGCTTTAACAGAGCTCCGACGGAGAATCGCCGGCGTCAATCTACGGCTGCAGCGCTTGGTATTACGGCGGAAAGGAGCGAAGTCTACGAACAAGTGACGGTTACCGATTGTATCGGAGAGACGTAGCACTTGAGAAAGAGAAACCGATGACACCGTGTTCAGCGCCATCGCGCAAGAGAGAGAGCTGGAGAGAAAGTGTTTGATGAAATGTGTGAGTGAGAATGAAGTGATATGAAGATAAAGGGAAGAAGAGGTCACAAAGTACTTAATTCATACACACCACCAACTTCTCATTCCTTTTCATCTTGAATTTGTGAAAGTGCTAGTATCACTGGGTTTTTGTTCTCTGTGGTGTTGTCTATAGTTATGCGGTGTGCTAGCATAAATTCCTGGATTATTGGATGGTGATAAAAAGGGTATGATGATGTGGAAGTTTTGTTACGGTGGCAGGAATTTATGCTACTTTTTACTTTTCAACCAATCAAATTCTGATTCTAAGCGTAAAGTACAGATACAGTATAGTACTGTAGTAGAAAAACAGTATTAATGCTTCTTCTTTTTTGACTCGGATATTAATCATGATGCTTTGCCTAATAAGTTTATCAAAAGGTTAAACCGGTCAAAATTAATTAATCAATGGTTAATTTTTTTTGACAAAAATTAATCAATGGTTAATGTAACACAAAAAATAAAAAATAATTGTAGGTTCATACATCATGCTAACTTTTTTTTACAACTACATCATACTAACTTAACTTCTGCTTTAATGGAAAGAATTTAATTAGTATACACTTAGTATAAAGTTATTTTACAATATGCATTGTTGAATATATCATCGAATACATGTGTAAAATAATTATACACTAATAATGTATACTGATTAATTTTATATGAAGAGTATAAAGATTTTTATATCAACAATCAATCATAAACATTTAATCACTATGTGTATTTAATTTTAATCAAAAACAAATCCAAAAAAATTACAATGTGACAAATAAATAAGTTGGCATTCACCAATAAAGTGTGGTATAAGTGGTAGATACTTGAACTCGTTAACTAATGTGATTTAGGTTCAAATTCTGATCGATGTGTATGGAAAAACATTTGTTAAAAGAGATTAAACCCTTAAATGAATCTCAATATCATGAAAAATTATTCTTTGTAGGTGTGTGTGGAGGATACTTTTGATTTAAAATAAAAAAAAGTTGGCATTCAAAAAATTAAATTAAGGTAACTAATTATATCAAAAAATTATCATTTCTAGAGAAAAAAAAAAATGGGAATTTGAACATTGTGATGGGTGAGAGTTGGTTGCATAGGATTGCTTCCTTGGTGTAGATGTAGACCCTCCCCTGGAAAGAATCTCTGTCGATCACATATTTATTTAATGCTATTTATCGTCATAATTTGTCCTATATTATTTGTCTTAATGAGAACCATGGTTGGTCACGTCAAAAGACCAGTGAATCGCGCGCATTTTAACCGACAACTTACAGTTCCATTAACGGAATTTACGTCGGGGGAACGACCGGTATTTCCCGGTAACCGTCAATCGCATTTTGATTACTCTTTTTATTATTTTTCAATGTAACAAACTGAACGCCTAGAGCAACCTATGTACTTCATAAATTAGGCACTTAGACAATTCATTGGGACAATCATTGCAAATTTTTAAAAAGTGATTAGTTGCATAAACTTATTAAATAAATTTAGGCTTAACTAGCATGGACACCCGTGCCAAGCACGGGCTAGAATGTCGTTATATTTGATGGAGGGAATATTGTGATGTATCAGGTGTTACTTAAAATTTTAGATGGAGTTTTGGTTGTATCATTATCACTTGTGTGGTTTCTCTTAAATTGTCTATCTACATCAACGTAGGCTCCCACAGAAAGCCCAACGGTGGTATCACATCCGGGTTCGACGTTGTGGGGGATCGAGAGTTGTTCTTGGTGGTGGACTACAGACACAAAGATCCTAACACTTAATGGAGAGATGTTAATGTCTCAAGTGTGAGTTAAAATCTCGTATTGTATGCAAGAGTAGATGTGAGAAACATATAAGTGAAATGACTCATATACATAATGCCTTAAGACTTTGAAAGAAGATAGAATGTGAATCTCACTTCTGTCATTGATCTTAGGTTAATGTGATAATACAATCCATTGTAGGATCCTAGCCTAACGTGATGATTTGTTTCGTTATTTTTTTTAGTGTCATTTGTTTAATTTTTCATCTTAAATTTTAGTTTTTGAATGTGATTAGCTTTCATGCACAAAAAAAAATAACCTTTGTCATTTCAAATTCCTTCACTTATGGTATTTCATGGGATCTTGCAATGGAAAAATGTATATGTATGATGAGTTGACAAAATACATATTCGTTAGACATTTTAAATAGATGTACATATTTTCAATAAATCTAATATTTTGGTAGCATAATTGCCCAGTAATATTCAACTTCTTCAAGAAATCCATAAAATCACCAGCAATTCATTATGTTTCCAATGCTCTCACGAATAAAATGCACACTCCTTATTTTTTTTTCTCTTTTCATTTCTATCAAGTTCAAATTCATTTTTAATCTTCTTTTCTTTTATAATTTACTTTATCTCTTCTCATGAAAGAAAGAAACAAACACCCTTCTATGCAACTGCCGCCAACCCACTTTTTTTTTTACCATGTCGTGTCTCTGACCTTATGTGATATCTCACCAGATCACATACATAATAGTCTCACACTTAAGGGAGAGATGTTTATGTTTCATATGTGAGTTAAACTTGTGTGCAATAATATACATTGAGTAACATATAAGCAAGAAGAACAATATACCTAATGTCTTAAGATTTTACGCAAAGATGTGATGTCAATCTCACTTGTGGAGTTTATCATAGTCAAATGTGATGGTCCAACCCATTGTAGACTCCCTCAGAACTCTAAATATTATAGTGGGTTAAACTTGTGTGCAATAGTATACATTGAGTAACGTATAAGCGAGAAGAACAATATACCTAATGTCTTCAGATTTTACGCGAAGATGTGCTGTCAATATCACTTGTGGAGTTTCTCATAGTCAAATGTGATGGTCCAACCCATTGTAGACTCCCTCAGAACTCTAAACATTAATTTTATTTTTTTTTAGTTTTTGAATTTCATTTGTTTAACTTTTTATATCAAGTATAAGTTTTTGGATGTCATTTGCTTTCATTCAATTTTTTTATCCAATCAATATTATATCAAATACCTCCATATTTGGTCTTTGGGTGAACGAAATGCGAATGGAAAAATACAAATGTGTTATGCTGAATTGAAAAAGTACATGATTATTAAACATTTTATAAAGATGTGGCGTTTTTTTAACCGAGTCTATTTTTTGGTGAAATATTTACTCTTAAATTTCCAACACTTTTTAACTGACCCATAAAATTGTCAGTAACTCGCTATATTTCCGATACTTCCAAGGACAAAACACACACTATTTTTTTCCCTTATCATTTCTTTCATGTTCAAATTTCTTTTCATATTCTAATTTAATTTTATTGTTGCTAAATTTATTTCTCTCATTTCATGAAAGATGGGAACACAAACTTCCCTCCGCAAAAACACCATTAATCCATTTTTTTAACCATGTTGTGCCTTCGCCTAACCTTATTTGACTATCAACAAATTACAGACGCATTGAGTCTCACACTTTAGAGATATATGTTCATGTGTAAATTGTGACTTAAAGTTCCACATTATTGGATACCAAAGTCGACGTTGAGAAACATATAAGTGACCAATACACCTAATGCCTTAAGGTTTTGGATAATGATGTGATGTCAATCACAATTGTGTGGTTTCACTTAGCCTAATGTGATAATCCAACCTACTGTAGACACCCTTAGAACTCTCAACATTACGATAAACGGTTTCGTTAGTTTTAGGATGCCAATTATTTAATTTTTATATCAAATTTATGTTTTTGGGTGTTGTTCACTTTCATGCAATATTTTTTAATCAATCTCTAAGATATTAAATTCCTTATCCTTTGATCTTTGGTGGAATTTAACCATAGATAAACACTTAAGTGTTATGCTGAGTTAACAAAATATGTGCTTAGTAAATTCTTTATATGTTGTTGCGTTTTTTTACCCGAATCTAACTTTTTGGTAAATTAGTTTTTTTAACGCAATCTAACTTTTTGGTAAATTAATTACACAAAAATCTTCAACTCCTTCAACAATTTCATAAAATCACTTGCAACTTACTTCGTTCTTTATAACCTCATGGACAAAATACACAATTCTTATTTTTTTTAACCGGTTTCAGTTCTCTCAATCTCAAATTTATTTTTCATCTTCTAATTTCTTTGATCTCTTCTCATGAAATAAAGGAACAAAAACACACTTTTAGTAAATTACCATTAATCTACCTTTTTGATCATGTTGTACATCGGTTTGACCTTATTTGGCTATGTCACGTAATTACGGACACAGAGAATGTCACACTTGAAGGAGATATGTTATCGTGTAAAATAAGAGTTAAAGTTCTACAATGAAAGGAATAGTAGATATTGAATAAGATATAAGTGAGATGACTCACAAACGTGTGCCAAAATAATTTGGGAGAAATTGTGGTGTCGATATCATTTGTCTAGTTTCTTTTAGCCTAATGCAAAGATACAACCCAATGTAGGTTACACTTGCAGTCCTGAAATTATGATGATTTGTTTTGTTAGCTTTTGAATGTCATTTGTTTAATTTAATTTTTTTTATGTTAAATATTATATTTTGGAAGTCGTTCGCTTTCATGCAATTTTTATTTGTCAAGGTGATAACTTTTTTTTTTTATTTAACCTCTATTATTTTAAGTTCCTTCACTTTCAGTCTTTAGTGGGATATGACAAAGGAAAAACGTTTATGTGTTATGCTGAGTTGAAAAATACTTTATTGTACATTTTAAATTGATGTGACATTTTTAATGAGTCTAATATTTTTGGTAGAATAATTACTCAGTAATATCCAACTCCTTCAACAAACTCATAAAACTACCCACAACTCACTCGTTTTCCTTGTCATTTCTTTCTAGTTCGAATAATTTTTCTAATTTAATTTCTCTCTTCTCATAAAATAAATGAGAAAAAAAAACACATCTCTATGAAACCACCACCAAGCCACCTTTTTTACCATGTTGTGCCTCTGGCCTTATTTGACTATTTCATCATATCATAACATAGAGAGTCTCACGTTTAAGGGAGAAATGCTTGTGTGAGTAAAAATTCTATATTGCCAGCAAGATTTGATATTTATGAACATATAAATGAAATGAGTAATATGCATATTGTCTTAAGGTTTTGGATGAAGATGTGGGGTTTCTCATTTTGAAACACAATACCTTGGTATATGTTCCTCATCAATATTATTGGACATCCAACTTTAAATCTTAATTTGTGGTTTGAAATATGCAACTGTTAATATCATTCAAGAACTCAATTGAATACCATTTGCTTTGTAGCTTTTTATTTTGGTCAGACTGACAAACCAAATCAAAGCTAATATTTTCCTTCTCGTTTTCTGGAAACAACGATAGAATAATATTGTTAAAGTGCTCAAATGGGTCCAAAGTTTGAGCAAGTATCCCTCGCTCTTGATTTTTTTGGAGATCTATATATTTTCCAAATTATTTGGATAAACAAAGTCAATAAGGGAACACAATGAATAAGTTTGATCTAACCCACTTGTTTTGGCCTGGGACTACTTTTAAGGTCTCGTGTTTGATTCTCTCTGCTGCCTTCATATCAATTTTAAGGTCTCGTATTTTCTTTTCAAATCCATGTATCAATGCTTCATTGATTTTCAATGGAATATTGAAGGATGAACCGGTTGTACGAACACCTGGAATTAACATGTAAGCTATGACCCTAGGAAAAAATGGTCAAATTGATAATAGATTAGAGCCTCGTAAGTATGTGGATAGCAGTTCAATTTCTGCCTCATGTGTATGGAAAATATTCGGCTGAGATGAGAGAACTCGTCTTATGTATCCCACAGGTTTTCCAACTAAGATTAGTCACTGCTAAGCGGTGATGTAAGCTTTATACCAATTTCATGATAACTCGAAAAAAATATCAAATATAAAATTAGTTACCAAACTTAATTGATACATTTAATTAGTATATCTAATAAACATTAAAAATCAATATTTATTATTATTAATAATAATATAATAATAATAACAATAATATTTAAAAATTGATAATTTCAGCAAGCATTTATTTTGTATTATTTTCGACCAAAAATTTTCATCAATATGTTAATCGATTGTTAGAGCATCCACAATGGACCTCTCCTTTTGGTTGCTTAAATGAGTCTCTATGTACATGTCACTTGCTCTTATAATTAATACTTAATAAGATTTAATCTTTCAAACTCTAGGAGTATATATGTTACCAGAATAACTCAAGGACTTTCTCTTAGTTCGTTCCTTTTATTTTTCTTTTGGTTTTCTTTACTTTTTATTTTCTTGTTATTTACTTTTTTCTTGGTTTGGTGTTTGCCCCTCAACTTTTTCTTAGCTTTATTGAGAAGGTTTTGGTCCATCCCCCAACTCCTTTTGTTCTTGTTTCCTTTTATTTATGCATTTATAAAGTGATGCAGCTGGTTCATAATTGAACCCCATTTAACTAAAAAAATAAAAAATCTCTCAAACTCAACACTTCATAAAATATTAAATGGGTCTTAGTAATAAATAATTGGTGTGCATTTTATATTAAATGTGTAGTTTTTTAATAAATAATAGTTGTTTTCAATAAGAAGTTATTACTTTCAGTTGCTTTAACATGTGCAATATTGCATCTAAAAACCCATAGGTCTAGCCACTGTATATGTTCTACACCTAATTTTCTAGTTCTATCTAGTGGAGGTTCGGTTTAAAATTAACATAAAAAAATACACATTTGTTGGCTAGTGCTCCTTTTAAAATAGATATATTTTGATTAATGTGTATATACACTCTTTACAACTTTGTTTCTATGAGAGGTAGTACAATACTTATATTATTGAGTAAACGTGTTTTATTCAAAATATTGATTGTTATAATGATTTTTTTAAATTACCATTTACATGCTCTTCAAAGTCAAATGAGGTTTGGGTTTTATCATTTTTTAAAAGTGAAAACGAACCAAACTGAATCGATGGTGTACGGTTTGGTTCGACCAAAACTGCATTTAAATAAAAAAGGAATTCCCTCAAAAAAATAAAAGAGGAATTTTTTTTTTCTTCAAATGTTTGTATTTATTTAATACTGAAAATAAAATATATGAAATTCCGTGAGAACACATAATTCAGAAATAAAGTTGCAATAAAAATTTAGATTTTTTTTTAGCAAAATTCAGAAATAATCATAGTACTAAAATTCAGAAAAACTTTTGCAACGTAAGAATCTAGAATATGTCAAAAAAGAAACTTAAGAATCCAGAAGAGAAGCTGCAACAAAGAAAAATGAAACCCTAATTCAAAATTCTTATAATGTAACACTAATCTAAACAACACAAAATTCTTATAAAATGAGTAAATGACAAATTACCAAAAAAACTAAAGTTTGGCCCTGACAGTTAATATAGGATGCGCGACCTTGAACTGAATATATAGATAGGAAACTACTTTGTTCTCAATATTATAAAGGTCTCTGCAAAATAATGAACACATTGTAAACAAAACCGATAAAAGAAATTTCAATAATGTTGAGTTTCCTCCCAATTAGAAGAAACACAACCAAACTGGAAGGAATTAAAGTCGATTAAACTGAGATATACTTTAGTTATAAATCTGATAAGTTCTTTGTAAATTTGAGGAACATTGAGTAGCAATATGGTCATCCGCAAACAAATATATGGGAAAATAAATATGTTACATTAATAGCATAAGAAATTTAATGAATAAGATCATTTCGTTATATGATGAAAATAATGTCTCAAATGAAGCATTTTCAAAAATGATATATAGTAGACAATTATTTGGAACAAAATATAAATCATGAGAGAATTGGAACAAAATATAAATCATGAGAGAAGATTCAAGATCCCTTCGTTTATGCCTTTCTTCAGCTTCAAAATCAATTTCTCAACGAATTATTTGATAACTAACATTCTCCCCCTTATTTTCTCCTGTACAGCTCAAAATCCAACTATTAGCAATAAAATCCTAAACCATGGTCTCAAACCATGATGAAGGGGAACGGTCTGATGCAATCAACAATAAAATTTGATGAAATTGTAGGAACTAAAGGTGTTCTTGATTTTCTTACCGTTCTCAAAACCATTTTTGAAAAATAGTAATAGTGATGAGAATAGGATGGGAGATAAAGATCTGAGCTATTTTATTTACTTTTTGTGACAAAAAGAATCATTACCTTTCACTATTTTATTTTGGTTTTAATTTGATTTTAATAGGTGAGAAACAATTCAACGATAGTCTTGAATTAGACCAATTGTCAACATTCTTTTTTAGGACTGTTATAAGTGTTGGATAATTTGAATTTAATTTTATTAATTGGCAGTTGATAGTTTCTTGTTTGATTTTTTTTATGGGCAGTTTCTTGTTTGATTTGATATCAGGCAATTAAATTTCTAGATATCATTTTGATCATAATAATAAATCGAATGATTTCTTAAAATAGAGACAGTATATGGAAGTATGCGTTGAGACTGAAATACCAGGTGCTAAGCATATACCATGTAATGGAAATTTGAATTTTTCTAGCATTAATTAGCCTGACATTAATTAGAATGAGACTATAACATGCCACATGTACTTTTGAATGAAAATGGTTTCACTTGTTTATATTGTAGATGTAGATGTAGATTGTAGATGTAGATAAGGATACAGATAGAGATATTGATAGTTTAGCTGAGATTGTTGTCTTTTTTTTAAATATAATTTTAAAATAAATAAAAAAATATGGGTATGAAATAAAGGCAAATAAATATTATCGATGTTGATGAGTGACTCAAACAACCATAAGTATGTGTTTTATCATGCAATTTGTAAAAAAATTAACAAAGAAGTTTGAGTATGTGTTGATGGCAGAAATAAATAAATATGGGGAGATAAAAATGGAATGCTTGATTAGGTGATAAAGAGTATTTGATGCATGTAAACTAATTTATCAAATGAAATGAATGGATGAGATTTGATGTTAAAATAATTTATGTCAAATAATATATATCAACGCCATGTTTAGTGAAAATGAGTGATTGACAATAGAAACGAAAAAACTTAATAAATTAAATCAGTTCTTTTGAATAGGAGCAAATGAAAATAATAAAGAAAATAGTGAGGTTTAGATAAAATTCATTGAAAAAAAAATAACTAAAATAAATTTTCTACATTTTCGCAGGGGTCGGTCTTGTTCTACAACATACATGAATAGTTTGCACCACAAAAATGTAAGATAAAAATATAATATCTTGAGAACTATCAACTAATATGTTACCCAAAAATACTTGAGAATTCTCTGTTTTTTTTAAGGAAGAATTCTCTTTTATATGCACAACTTCAACGTTGGAAGAACAAAACATTGACATGCCTTTCACATATCTCTAATTATTAATAGTGGCAAAAAAAAATAGTTTTGGAATGAAGAAATCTGATTCAAAACGTCTTTCAATTACGTCGCTTCAAATTAATAGAAAAATAATGAAATTCATTAAAACGTGAAGCAAACTTTTTCAAAAGGTGTAAATATATATGGGGATGAAAACCCTAAAATTAACAGAGCCGACAGCTAAACCTATAAAAGGGAATCAAAATTCGGAAGGAAAAAAAAGGTGCCTAAATCAATTTGATAATAATGAAATCAATAAAATTGAATTGGTCAGGAGGTAGAAATATTTGCATTTCAAATAAATGATATTATAAACAATTTGTATGAAAGGAAGATGCATATACAAATTATGAAAGACAAATTGACTATATATAGGAAAAAAACTCAAGCCTGGCTAACTTAATATGATGATGTGTTGATTACAATTTGATTGGATGATAATTAAGAATTATGTACCAACATGTAATTGGTACATATCTTGTCATAAGCCGTTAGAACTCGAGGGTATCATAGGATGAATATGTGAATTTGAACAAAATACATGGATATATACAACTTGTAGTGGAGTAATATCATAAATTGAATCAATTTTTGAAATTAGAGTGATGAAAAAAATATGTTAAGAAGAAAAGTGTTTCAATAAAATAAAAGAGAGATTTTGAGAATAATTTTAAAATTTTAGTATGAATTCTAAATGATGTGAAGATGTTTGAGACGGACAAACAATATTTATAAGAAAAAAGAAGCAAGTAAGTCACATCAATTATGCCATTAATTTAGTAATGAAATTAGTAACACATTAAATAGCAAAAATAATTTGAATAAAATATTCCATTTATTTTTTTGTCATTATAAGCCTTTT
Source organism: Medicago sativa (assembly GCF_051527215.1). NCBI lineage: Eukaryota > Viridiplantae > Streptophyta > Magnoliopsida > Fabales > Fabaceae > Medicago > Medicago sativa. The sequence goes on along the minus strand of NC_140755.1, from coordinate 86,099,358 downwards.
AGTCAACTTGAATAATCATGTTAATTACATAAGTCTTGCACAAATCACATAATATGTACCAATTACACAAAACATTAAATGCACCTTTCAATATAAGGATGCCATGTGTACTATCAAAATAAAATAGTGCAAATATATATAATAGAGATTGCACTTTTGGCCCCCTATCTTTCCAAAACTTGCGGTTACAGCCCCCTAACTAATTTAAATACAAAACAGCTCCCTAAGTATTGAATCTTTGGCAGTTTTAGCCCCCAAGGCCAAAAAAATAAAAAAAATGACACGTGGCACCTCATTTAGGGTGCCACGTCAGCATTGGGGGTCAAAACTGCCAAAGATTCAATACTTAGGGGGCTGTTTTGTATTTAAATTAGTTATGGGGCTGTAACCGCAAGTTTTGGAAAGATAGGGGGCCAAAAGTGCAATTAAGCCATAAATTTATCATTAGTCCATTGTGTTATCAACAATGTCTGTTTAAAGATGATAGATCAAGTGTTTATATTTGATAATTTGAGCAACCACATGAGCAAAAAGATAATACAAAAGACAGGTTACGAGAATAATACGATTTTTAAAATGTTAGTACGTCTCATATTCTTAATTATGAGTCATTTTTTGAAAAGAGCTTTTTCTCTAAATATAAACATTAGAATACGTAAATTAGAATATAACAATATCTTTTATATTTAACAAATTTCTTGTATATTTAACGATAGCTTAGTATTCTTAGAGAAAAGTTTTATTTTAGGCTTAAATGCTCAATTAGTCCCTTAATTTAATTTTAAGTATTGGTTTGGTCCCATAAGTAATAAAAGGTCCGTTTAGGTCCCTTAACTTTATTTAGAGTAACAGTTTGGTCCCTTATGTTAATTTAATTCAAAAAAACGTTAAATTTTGATCTCTTAACTTATTTAATTAGTATTAGTTTGGTCCCTTAACTTATTTAATTAGTATTAGTTTAGTCCTTAAACATAACGCTTTTTTGAATTAAATTAACAGAAAGGACCAAAACGATATTTCAAATAAAGCTAAGGGACCTAAACGGATCTTTTATTACTTATTAGATAAAACCGATACTTGAAATCAAGTTAATGGAACAAATGAACATTTAAGCCTTCCTTTTATTATCTTTTTAGCTTTAGCCAATGTCCATTAGAAAGATCATTTTACTCCTTCATTAACAAACGGCCCTAAGTTAGTAGCAAAAATCAATTGTCTCTTTCGCTTTGAGTGCATCTTTCTCAATCTATCTATTTGCGCTTAAAGTTAGAATAGCTTTCCGACTTCGGTTTTATACAAGCAGCACCGCAAGCACTTTATCTACCCATTTTGTTATTTATTGCTTTTTTTTCTTTATGCATAGAGAAATTCTTAGATATTTTTTCCTCTAAAATAAAGTTATTAGATTTTTTTTTTTGTGGAACAGACCAAGAGATACTCTTAGATGGTCACACAACAAATGCTTTTTTTTAGGGACACACCACAAATGCTGAAATGCATATTAATTTTTTTTATTATTGTTTTTTGAAAGCATAATACTTGCTTGAATTATCAGGTGAATTTATGATTCCTCTACCATCTTTTCATCACAATACTAGATTTTATTCCACCTCAACTACTTGGATTGAATTCAAAGATACACCATCCGGTCACAAATATAAGCAAAAATTCACTTTTTAGGTTTATTCAATAAATGATGTATTTGGACTATTAAATAGTCCAAATACATCATTTATTGAATGAACCTAAAAAGTGAATATTTTTGCTTATATTTGTGACCGGAGGGTGTATATAAAACATTAAATTATGGAAAATGCTGGATTCAGCGACAAGTTGCTTCACGGGAATTTCACGAAATGATGTGGCACCTATTAATTGGTCATTTAACGCCAATATCCCATGTTTTCCGCCAAAATCAAATAGTCAAATTATTAGCGGTTAAGGCATTACAACGCTCGTGATGATTTCTGGATGAAATCAGTGGCTTCATATAACACTTCTCATGTATTATATGCATTAAATAACAATATTTTTTTCCTCAAACCAAAATTAACTAACTAAACTAAACTAAAGGATGGCGTGGCTGTGACCTTAACCTAACAAAAACAAAATTTAACTATTTCATTTTGGACTTTTGGTACACTAACCACGTGTGTGCTTGTAGTTTCTTCTGTGGAAAAAATCTGTTTTTCTTTTCTTTAAAAAAAAAAAAAAAAAAGTGGCTTTTCCAGTATCCGAAAGCCACCTTTCCTTTGTTCACTTGGAATGGGACAAACAGCTGACATGATGATACCAAACCCTCCCCATTTTTGAAAAACTCAGTGGTGTGTGTGGTGCCCCAATTTTGGCTTTTACTGTAGTGTCCTCAAACACAACGGCTTCAGTTCCAGCATTTCATCTTACTTGAAAGATATCGTAGTATTATCGTGTGCTAGCCACAAGGGTTCTTATCATCATCTGAACTCTGACCCTGAAACTTACGTACCTTATTATATTACGTTACGTTGCAAATATAAGACATTAGATTAGACATTGAATGAAATCCATCTCATTGGATCTTGATTGTTAACTGATCAATGACAAGTTTATGTAACGTTATTATAAACAATTCCAAGCATCACACACAACTGGCAAAAAATAATTGTTCTGTTATTGTAATTTGAAGATAAATTTAATTATATTTCATATATATATAAAAAAAAAATGACAAAAACTATTTGATGAGATAACTAATGGCATCAAGGAGAGTGAAAAAGTAAACATGTACATTGACCCAATTTCATTCACCTATATATACATCCCAATCCCAATCTGATACAAAATATTGGAATATAATTCCCCTTTCACCCTCTCCATATCTTATAAAAGAAAATAACAATCCTAGATACAGTATTATATATATTCTAGCCAATGTGTACAAGATGCATATACATATAGTACCTCCTGCTTTCAGAGTTTCCTCACAATATGTTCATATAAATAATGTACTATACAAAAAAAAAAAAATGAAAATTATGAAGTATGATAACATAAACTTGAGGAATAGCAAAAGCATGTTCTAGCTTTCAAAAGTCTCTTCAGTGAAAATTCTAAATATAAAATCGCGAAAGCGCCTCGAGTATTGTCTAGGATCAACTGCTGATATCGAGGTAGGGTCATATTGAATGGATTTGTAGGCATGCTCAAGCTTCTTGCTGATATCATAGTCTTGAAGTATGTCTATGATGCCAAAAGTAAGTTGAACATCATAGAACTCTTCAATTGGTTCTCCGACTAGTTGCGTTTCAATATCGCCTCTTCTGACTGTCCTTTCAGCTTTTGCTGGAATATTCACACCTAAGATTGTACTGCATATACCAAAATAGACAAATATTGTATTGAGCTTTCTTGTTCTCAACCAATTGTTGAAAAAATCAACAATTAATGTTACATATATTACAACATACACCTAGAACAAGACAACTCACCTAGAAGGATCAGAAGGAATGTGTTCTGTGTCTTCTATTGACGTTTCTTCATTCTCTGAATCACCTGAAGGTTAAAAAGTAGAAAGTTCTTACCGAGTTACCAAAATACAGACGCGTGCACGCATACACATACACACATGTAGGATAGAAAAGTTACCGGTAGGAGATTGAGGTGCTATGGGAAGAACATCTCCATCTTGTGATATATTTTTGAAATGAATGCCAAGTAGCAAACTATAGTCCATAATTCCCTCTTGTTCTAGAAGCTCACAATCCTTATCAACTTGTCTGGAGAACAAATATATGCTTTACATGCTTAGTATCATTACACATGCATGAAACAAAAATTACAAAACATGTTTGGATTTGCAATTGTTTAACTTGTCCAATTATTTGACTCATCTAAATTAAGATGTTGCATTTCAGAGGAAAAAGTACATACCTATAAATTTTCTTTGGAAAATCAAGAGAGTAAATTTTAACATCAATTGTTATTATACTATAACAGTGAACTTTTTTTTCTAATGTGCAACCGATTAGTTTAGAGGAGCGAATTTCAACTTTCAATTTTCAAATGCAAAACTATAAATTGATGTATCAAAAACTTATATCACCTGCAAAACTCTTCAAACCAAGATTTCTGAAGTAGAAATATAAAATTAAGGTCAAGATCTTTAAGAATAGTGGTTTCACTAATCTCTATCTCAAGCTTATCAGACGTGCGGCCAAGTGAAGAACCCTTCAAATCATAGCGTCTATGCGTGATATACTCAGAACAAAAGAGGTTTCCCATTATGATAAATCTAACCTGAAAAACAAACGTGTCATGAAGCTTATTATACTAAACTATAGAATATTGCATAGAAATTTTTATTTTCCTATTAGTATAAACACTAGTTAATGTCAAAAACTAACAAATTTCTAACAACTTAATTAAAAAATAATGAGGTATCGACATTTAATTCATTTTTATGTTACACAGAGACTATGATAGAAAATGTACCTTCTTTTGGATAGGTCCATTTAACTTTACACAATGCAGGCCATAATATTTTGTTAATAGAGTATTTTGATGCTCTCTAAAATGGTTGTAATAGGCTGGAAGCATTTTTATTAGGACCTGCAACAGAAATCCAGAACAACTAAGTCAGGAAAATAAATGTGAAATTTTAGATGTGGCGATGTAAGTTTTGAAACTCACTTTCACTTCAGCTTTTCTCATTGTCTTTATCATGTATCGGTCATCGTTGGTTAAGTAAAAGAAGCTTCCACTTTTTCCAGGCGAGGAAAGTTCACGAAGAGCATCATTTCCACATATGGAAAGCATGTAATCAGCTGGATCCACCTTGAATAGCTTCCTGAGTGTCCTGATGACAGAGTTTGATTTATAAGCAAAGGAAAATGCTACATAGGGAATGTTTGGAAGAGTTTAGTTATGACATATTAGACCAATATACTTATCATATGAAATAAGAACCTTGTAGTATTTGGGAAAGTTAACATGTTTATAAGTTGCTTTTAACTTATTCCAATAACACCTTGTGAAAAGAGCTTATAACTTCTTTGAAAACTCTTTAATTATTTACCAAATTTCTTCTTTGATCATAAACTTATAACTTGCACAAAGCAAACATCAGATAAAGTACTAGTGAGACTGACCTAAAAACTACAGGGCAATAGTCCTTCCACTTAAAGTCACATGATGGATGTGGTGGAGTATATTTAGATCCTTCAGGTGGAAATCTTGTCCACACTTTCTCCTTTGGGTCAAAAGCTGATGGTTTAAGATCAAGAGATGCTGTAGGAGCAGGTCTTGCAACTGAGTGCCTATAAAGTCCAACAAATTTTTAAATCATCAGTATTACAAACATTAAAACCAAAGATACCAAGGTTTATGAAAATTCCAAAAATCCAAAATAAAAAAACATTACCTAATTCCCAGCTGCAAATTAAGCATGAGCTCAAAATTTTTGTGCCCTTTGCATATAGTCTCACCCTGCCTCTTTGATTTCTTTGGTGCTTTCAAAGGCTGGAGTTGATTCAAAGCATCATCATCAGCATCATCGATACGTGAACTAATTGAATCATCATCATAATCACTCCCTAAAGTAGGAGGAGTTCTATTACCACCACTACTAGCATCACCCTCTCCTCGTCCTCCATGGCTACTCCCACCGCCATCCCACAAATTCATTCTATCACTTGGTTTCTCCCCTCCAACACTTGCCCTTCCGTCGACCGACATTCTCCGAGGTTTACCACTTTCCCCTCCTCTAGTAGACCTCCAAACAGCAAGTCTCTTTTGTGATGGCAAAACCGAAACCTTCTCACTAGGACAAACTGAATAGCCACTCAATTCACTATACAAATCTTGAGGATCCCAATTCATATAACTCTCATTAGATGATTCATCAAATGGATAAAATTTTCCATTTTCATCTTTATTATTATCCTCATCATCCTTACTAAAGTTCCCAACATAATAACTTCCATCTTGCCATCTAAAAGTTCCATTTCCTTTTGGCAAACCATCTTCCCAAATACCTTCAAAGCTATTCCCATTAGGCCAGAAAAATGACCCTTTACCCCAAATTATCCCATTCTTCCATTCACCGATATAATGACTCATATCTCTCCATTCATACCTCCCTTTTCCATCTTGCACCCCTCTCCTCCAATCACCTTCATACCAATCCCCATTAACATAACTCTTATATCCATGACCATGTTTTAAATTCATCACCCATTGTCCCTTATATGTCTCACCATTAATACCTGTGTATGTTCCTACACCATCCATGAAACCAGTCTTGAATTCGCCTTCATATGTAGCGCCTGAAGGCCAACTGAATCTACCTTTTCCCTTTGTTTTTCCTTTGAACCATTGTCCAACGTACATGCACCCATCCGTCCATAGATATTTTCCTTCTCCATGTGGAAAATTTTCTGCCCATTGTCCTGTATAGTAATCACCATTGGAAAGAACCTTCTCTTCGGTGTATAGTTCAAATACCTGGTTTCCATTTTCATCGTTATCATCGTGGTGGTGGCTGCCTTCTTCATCGTCTGCATTTGTAATTGCTAATGTTCCAAGCCCAAATATACTATTGGCACGTTTTTTAGCTACCGCACTTGTTCTTCTCACCGTGGCTTCCCATGCCTTAAAAACACCGCCATCTTTACCAATCATTGTGTGTGTTTTTCTTCCAATGCTTTTCAGTTATTTTGGATACCCTTCTCCATTAACATGGATACCCCAAATGAAGATATTAATTCAAATAATTTCATGCATATATTGTTAACAAACAAAACAAAAATGATAAACTTGAATCTCAAGAAACAAACAATGTTATGTAACTAACATGCATGCAGAGAAGGAATATGCCAAAAGTTTCAAAACCAGATTTCATGTTGTGGTGATTCTTGTTTTGTTTTCTCATGTTTCCTTCCAAAAAGTTCGGGGACATGTTGATGTTGTTACATGAGATGCACAAATTATGTCAAAATTTTGACAGCTGTCAGTTATTAATTAAGTTGAAGATGTTGTCCTTAATTTGGTGTATACCATATTAGTTGGTTATAATAATTCATGAAGATATGTGTCTTTTTATGATAAATTTTTAAATTGAATTAACCTTGAAAATTTTATGGCCCTATGGGTCAGAAGTGTAGTTTTTGTTAGTTTGAATTGTTTTTTGTGATTGGAATAGAGGGTTGTGTTTTATCTCCTACAACCTCTAAGAACCAAGAGAAATGGAGCTAAGTGATGAAATCAAGGTGCTGGTATACTATTCTTGGACTATTTAACAAAAATTCTATTTTGTGTTTGTTTAATGTGTGTAATCACCATCAAATCATTGGTAGTTAATTTAATTTATAGATTAGTGGAAAGAATAACTATATATCGATCGCAATGGTTTGGTGCTGATTTTTATTTATGTATCATTTCATATTAGGGGTAAGTGCCAGGAGGGTTCTTATGCGGATATTCTTGCAAAGTTTGGCTCAAGATATGATGAACCTCATGTTAGGGTTCATGAACCTTTATCTAGTTTGTTAAAAACCTTGTTAGACGGTGCTTTAGGAGTGTCCTTTTAAATGACATAGTTTCTTTCTGACTTTCGCATTTTTCTCTTTTCTCATCTAACTAAAGATTATTATAGGTAGGTGCAATTTTAGCATGGAAAATGCTACTTCTCTAGAAAAATAGCATCAAGAATTTTTCAAGACACAGTTGGCAAATTTTAATTGGATGATTTATTTGTCCACTTCCTATTTTTCAGCCACACCTCCTTGAATTGTGGCAAATAGTGCATTGTGATTGGCTACTCTTTATTCTTGAAGAATTCTTGATGTTATTTTTCTAAAGATATAGCATTGCTCTTTTAGCATATCTTGTGATTCAAACTACGATTTATATAAATCTTTTACGCTCAATAATTTATTTGGCTTATCAAAAAAGAAAGATTTTTCTAATAAAAACAGGTTACAACATGTGTGAGCGGAAGGTCGAACCTTCTATGTCAACTGCCTTAGATGTAACAATAAAATTAATCATGAAGTATAAGTGATTGATAACTTTCTTAAAGTAGTTTTGAACATCAGTAATTAACTTTGTCAAAAAAATGTAGCAAGTTATGCATATAGAGATGTCTATAATGGTATGATCACATTCACATATGACTCTTTTTTTTAAAGATTTCATTCACATGTATATATGCATCAATGTTAATAATGATTTACACTTGTAAAAGTGCAAAGTATAAAGGCTACAACCACATTGCAGCTAGGTTGGTCACAATTAATATATCATATCTTATTAAGAGCAGCAAGAATTAAAACTGTGACTGAAGTGATCCCTGGAATGAAAAATTCATTTGGAATTGCTTGAGGCCCCACTCTTTGCTTAACAAACAGAGCAGTCACAGGAACACCGAAGATGTATAAGAGTGCTTCCTTTGCTCCCACGCCAGTGAATCCTGATTCCTTTATCATCTCTTTCATAATCTCCTGGAATTCTACTTTTGTCAATTCCTTGTTTTTTCCTTTATGGTGTTCCTACAATACATTAAAAAAAAAAAAAAAAATCAACCATTGATTGCACACACACCATGTTACATAAGAGAAATTTAAGTTTTTTAGGCCTAAGGTGACTGTCTTATTAGAATCCTCCTTGAAGTTCTCTTCAGTTAAAAAATACTCAAACAATGAAATGATATTTTTGTATTATTCCATTTCGCCTCGTTTAGTTGTATATAGCCAAGTTTACAAAAAATAGCATGCAAACCCGAGATTGTGGTCGCGAATTCAATGTTTTCTATGTCATTCCGACCACAATTGTTACAACATCACTAGTATTTGAAATCAAAGATTGCAATGTGACCATAATTACAATTTTAAACATAGAAAACTATTCATTGTCCAAAATATAAGATAATGAGATAAGCATATGTGCACATACATTGTATGCCTTCTCAAGTTCCTCCGCTTTGGGGAGTTTGAACTGAGTGTATCCAAACTTTTTATTAAGCTCCCTGCCATAGAATGATGAAAAGTTGTAACTGAGAAAAAGTTTCCTAGGTGATAAATAAATAAAATCATTGAACTTTATCTATGTTAAATAATTTGTTAAATAAGTTTTTAATATGAAAAATGATTAGTACTCGACTATCTCGCCTACTCCTCGGTAGAATTCTGGGAAGTCCCTTGAAGCATTTTTTATATCTTTTTCATAGAATTTATCTATAATTGGTCCAAGTTCCTTGGCCTTCTTTTCATCAGTTCCTGCATCAATTTTTCATTAAAATAAACAAAATATTAACATGCTATTAGTATAATCATAACTGTGTATAATTTTTAATGAAAAACTTGAGAGTTAGATATAGAACCTGGTGTTAATTTCTTCAAAGATTGGCCCATCTTTTTGTTTGGCTTTGACTTAAAAAGAGATGAAACTCGTTACAATGAGGTAGATATATGGCAACTGAGAAACAAAAATTAGAAGACCTTTATAAAGAATAAAAGGTGAATAAAACTTGTTTCCTTGGGTAGAGAACATTGGATATCTTAGGTAACAAGCAAATTTATTACAAAAGAAATGAATCTTAATTATTCATTCAAATATTGTTCTTGACTTCTTGTTCTCATCATCACCAATTACTTCTTGTGTCTACATTATTATGTTCGTTACAATTCCAACACATACAAAATAGGGAAAATTACACTCACCTCCCTTGAGGTATTCCTAAATGACATTGACACCCCCTCTAGTTTTAAACTAAACAATGACCTCCCTTAATTGTTATTGAAATAAACAAAGACCTCCCTTTGTATTTCACACTGTTAGTCTCCCGTCAAATAACTTTTCCAATTTCATCTACACACTGTCACTCTCATTCTCCCTTTTCCATACTTGTTCCACTGTTGCAAATCCATTCATGAAAATCCTTATTTATTAATTTTGTTACGTCTGCAGCAACTTAACCTGATTTTTTCCCGCTCATTTGCTTTATTAGGTTTGCAATTATTTACCCTAACAAATTCCATCTAAAAAAATGCATTGCACACCAATTTCATTTCTATCTGCTTGCATTTTTTTTGAAGAAAATATTTTCTACCATATTAATGATCTTACGGGTTAAAGATTATTTATTGGTCTCTATTATAGTCGAGAAAACCCATGCGACGCACGGGTCGAAAGTCTAGTTTAATTTGGTTTTGATAAGTATTTGATTTTGATAGTTGTATTTAATTTGGTGGCTGATAAGTATTGTCCTTTATTTGGTTTACAACTGATCAATTTTTCGTAGAATATGAAGAGAGACATTGATCTTTCTCAGCCCAAAAAAAAATACGAATTTATTCCACTTTCCAAACTCCACGTCTAGGGAACTACAAGCTACATGAAAAGCAAGAAAAACCCAATTTCAAAATTACATCAGTGTTAAGGGAGATATGCAGGATAATTGGACACAACTTTCAAATCATTGGCCAACAAATGTTGTTTTTTTGAAGAGACTAAGATAAAGAATTGGTTTTGTGAAAGAATTCATGGTTTTTGGGAGAGATCCGGATAGGAAATTGTATGAAAAGATTCAAGGGATTTTAGTTTAGTTATGGAAAAGGAATCGAACTGATATTGAATTGGATTGGAGGGTTGATATTTTGAGGTTAGAAAGGGAAGAGATTGCTAGAGGAGATTGAACTAAAGGGTTGTCAGAGAAATCATAATGCAAAGAACGTTTGAAGAGTGAAATTGGAGAGGTTAACAGAGACAAACACTGTTAAATGAAAAGGGAGGTTAATGTTTAATTAAAAACTAAAGGGGGTGTTAGTGTCAAGAATACTTCAGAGGAGGTAAATGTAATTTGTCCAACAAAATACTATAAATCAAGAAATTCGAAGATTTTGTCGAATTTCTCCTGTTTTATCTAACAACAAGTAGTTCAACTATCACTTAAAAAGAAGAGTTCAGTTTTCGATCATACCCCTTAGTAGAGGGCCACCCAAGAGGAGGAAGACATGTAACGTGGGAGTGGCTCCTAGGCTAATTATCAAAATAATAATAATAATAAAATAACAAAGGTGAAATATGTTCAATAATTCGGTTTAGATTCATTATCAATATTTTTTATTGGAATTAGTGGATATGTTTTTTTTTTCTTTTCGAAAAGAGAATATTTCATTCATTGATAGTTAAAAAGCTAGTGATTACCCTATGTGTAGAAAACTATCCACTATTGAAGTAAAGTACAAAATTGTTGCAAAATCCTACAATTACATAACTTAAGCACATGATTTGCTCCTGACTTATGCATCTAACATTTCATGGTAACATAGTTTAGCTAATGATGAAATACCCACATAAGGGGTAGCAATAACCCAACACAGTACAACAACCTAAACATAAAAATGAAATAAAAGAACAACAACAACACCACTGAACACAAAAGAGAGGTCACACCACAACTAAGTGAAAGTCTTAGAATTAAGCCTTGGACTATTATCTAACTATGAATCTGCACAACCAAGCTTAGATTCCACACATCTTCTTCCAAAAACTAGCAACCTGCAAATTGATATTAGGCAAGAAACCCAGCTCACATACAAATAGCAACTGTTGTGAAAGTGACTCAAAATTGGAGTTTGGAGGCCAAAATTGATGTTTGCTGAAAGTACAAATCGGTGGCCGATTTTGGCTGCCTTTTGGGAGGCTTTCTGTTCGGGAAAAATCGGTGGCCGATTTGGAAAATCGGTGGCCGATTTCGCGTGCTGTTATTTTTCAGAAACGTATTTTTGGGCCAGATTTGTTACAATTTTATGGGAGTTTCTTTTACTATAAATATAGGCCTTGTATCAGACTATTTTGAGAGAGAGAGGGGGGGCTGAAACAAGGGTTTAGAAATCAAACTAGGGTTTGTATAGAGTTTGTCTCTTGGCAACAAACTAGGGTTTGAAGGTTGATTCACCTTGGGAAACACTATTAGGATTGAGTCTCTTGGTTACGGGAAGAGGCTGGGATTTGGGTAGAATTAGGCGGGAGACTTATTCTTGTAACCCATTGAAATCTCTTTTGTAACGTTACTCATCATATAGTGGAACGGAGGGCTGCTCTCTCCCCCAGACTAGGTCAATTTGGACCGAACTGGGTAAACAGATTCTTTTGTGTTCTCTCTGCTTTTCTCTCGCTGTTTTTCTACTTTTGCTTGTTTAATTGCAATTCACTTTGATATTGGTTGCTTAATTATCCCTTGCTCCACACATCAAGTTTGTTATTGGTGTGTTTTCTCATCGAATCCGCAACAATTGGCGCCCACCGTGGGGCAAAGGTCAAAGGATAATCAAGTACCATGGGTTCGAAGTGGGATATTGAGAAGTTTACCGGAGATAACGATTTTGGGTTATGGAAGGTAAAGATGGAAGCGGTGTTAATACAGCAAAAGTGTGAGAAAGCTTTGAAGGGTGAAGGTTCGTTACCGGTCACCATGACACGAGCGGAGAAGACCGAGATGGTGGACAAGGCCAGGAGTGCCATTGTCTTGTGCCTCGGAGATAAAGTTTTGAGAGAATTAGCAAAAGAACCAACCGCGGCATCGATGTGGGCAAAGTTGGAATCTTTGTATATGACAAAGTCTTTGGCTCATCGGCAATTCCTAAAGCAACAACTCTACTCATTCAAGATGGTGGAGTCAAAGGCCATCATGGAGCAACTTACGGAGTTCAACAAAATCCTTGATGACTTGGAGAATATTGAGGTGAATCTTGAGGATGAAGATAAAGCTATACTCTTGTTGTGTGCTCTACCTAGATCTTTTGAATCGTTTAAAGATACCATGCTCTATGGAAAAGAAGGCACTGTTACCTTGGAAGAAGTTCAAGCGGCTTTGAGAACCAAGGAGTTGACTAAGTCGAAGGACTTGAGAGTTGATGAAAACGGGGAAGGCCTAAGTGTTTCAAGAGGGAATGGTGGAGGTAGAGGTAACCGGGGAAAGAGTAGTAACAAGACAAAGTTTAAATGCTTTAAGTGTAACAAGATGGGTCACTTCAAGAAGGATTGTCCGGAGATTGGTAATTCCGTACAAATTGTCTCTGAGGGTTATGAGGATGCAGGTGCTTTGATGGTGTGCTGTTTAGAGGATGAAGGTGATGTTTCTCACCTTGGGGGTGATGCCTGGTAGAGCGGTGATCGTCTGGAGAGACGTTAAACACTCAACATCAGCCTGGAGAGGCGGTGGTAAGAATACTCATGATCTACCGGTTGAGGTGGAGGTTCAAGGTTGAAGACATAGTGGGATGTACTCATTTGCTAGTTGAGAGGTTGGAAGCTCAGCTTTAGGTGGAGTTGAACAGACCGGGAGTGGTACGACTATGGAGGACCTTGGGTGCTATGCTCTAGTGGTGAGCAAGGGTTTTCTTCATGAAGACGGAAGGCATTCCGGAGGTTGAAGAATGTATAGCACGGCTTGTGGAATTACCCTAAAAGTCCAAGGGTGATTGGATGCAAGGTGATCTTCAAGGAAGCGGGAGATGTCTCGTATTGAAGAGGTATGGTGTAGTCTTGTAGAACTACCTGAAATTCCTAGTGTAGTTTGGATACAAGGATCTTCGAGAAGGCGGAAGACATTCCGATGGCTGAAGAGGTTAAGGTGTGTACTTGTGGAACTACCTAAAATTCCTTGAGTAGTTTGGACACAAGGATCTTCAAAGGGGCGGAAGGCATTCTGATGATTGAAGAGATTAAGGTGTAAACTTGTGGAGCTACTTGGTGTAGTGGGAAGCAAGGGAAAGAGCAGCAAGGTGTTGATGTTAAATGGGCATCATCACTAATTTGGAGTCAAGGTGGAGATTGTTGTGAAAGTGACTCAAAATTGGAGTTTGGAGGCCAAAATTGATGTTTGCTGAAAGTACAAATCGGTGGCCGATTTGGAAAATCGGTGGCCGATTTTGGCTGCCTTTTGGGAGGCTTTCTGTTCGGGAAAAATCGATGGCCGATTTGGAAAATCGGTGGCCGATTTCGCGTGCTGTTATTTTTCAGAAACGTATTTTTGGGCCAGATTTGTTACAATTTTATGGGAGTTTCTTTTACTATAAATATAGGCCTTGTATCAGACTATTTTGAGAGAGAGAGAGGGGGCTGAAACAAGGGTTTAGAAATCAAACTAGGGTTTGTATAGAGTTTGTCTCTTGGCAACAAACTAGGGTTTGAAGGTTGATTCACCTTGGGAAACACTATTAGGATTGAGTCTCTTGGTTACGGGAAGAGGCTGGGATTTGGGTAGAATTAGGCGGGAGACTTATTCTTGTAACCCATTGAAATCTCTTTTGTAACGTTACTCATCATACAGTGGAACGGAGGGCTGCTCTCTCCCCCAGACTAGGTCAATTTGGACCGAACTGGGTAAACAGATTCTTTTGTGTTCTCTCTGCTTTTCTCTCGCTGTTTTTCTACTTTTGCTTGTTTAATTGCAATTCACTTTGATATTGGTTGCTTAATTATCCCTTGCTCCACACATCAAGTTTGTTATTGGTGTGTTTTCTCATCGAATCCGCAACAGCAACCCTATGTCCCTTTTTGAAAAATGTTCAATGTCTCACAATTTTGTGTGAAGTTGAATTTGAAATACTATCATTCAGGACCGGCCCAAGCTATAGGCTAACTAGGCCTTTGCCTAAGGCCTCAATTTTTATTTTTATTTTATAATTTTTTTTACCTATTATATCCAATACCTCATATTTATTTATGAAGCTAGAAATTTTAAGAGAAATAATACAAGGGAGAAATGATACACCAATTGATATACTTAATATTTAATACTTAATTATATTAAAAAACTTAATTCATTTTTGAATGCGTGTATTGCTTATAGAATAATGCCAACAATTCATATAACTGTTGCGTCTTTCGAAAATAAAATTCAAAATTAAACTTAATAATATATTATTTAATATCAACAGTGTCTCCGCAGAGATTAAATGGATTTGTTTTGTTGCCGATTGAAAAAGAGTTGTTAAACGAAATCAATTACAATAATTTAATGAATGATTTTACATCCAAAAAAAGTTAGAAAAGTGAAATTTTGAATTAAAATAATACTTTCGTAAAAGAAATACAATTAATAACTTTTTTTTTCGCACAAACTAATAATAACTTAAAAGACCTCATTTTGGATTTCGCTTTGAGCCTCAATACGTGTTGGGCCGGCCCGGCTATCATTTAAAAATTTACAAGAATAAAATATGTTCATTGATTTTGATTTTTTTTTTTGTTTTTTCTTATAATAATTGGAAGCAGAGTGAGTATTAAATATGATTAAGTTTTCAATTCATGAAAATGTATTACTTTATGATATATTAATTATTATTTAACATATCATATAATATTTGAAACAATATTTAATTAATTATTATATCAATCATGTTTTATGAAGAAGAACAAAATCTTAAAGAAAGTTTTTAATTTTTTTGACAATGTAGAAGAAAGTTTTGAAAACCATGACTTATACAGATTATATCTTGTTATTTTTTCTATAAATTTCAAGTTTCTTGAGTATTCATTTTTATCCCTTTAAGTGATTTTTCTATCATAATACTTTTAACTTTTCTTTTTCTTTTCTATATTCGAGAAGAATAAAACATTTAATGATAAAAGTAGCACTAATAGTTGTTTTAAAATAGTTTGGTTTTTTTTTTGGTGGTGAAATAGTTTGGTCTTTCTATTCTTACTCAATTATAGAATCGACGCCTTCATTTTCAAATCACACAACTTTAGTCCATTTCTCATATTAACATGACACGAGTTTCTTTTAACTTAATCAATGTCGCATGTTTAAACAGAACTTAGACATGCAACAACTTTATAATTAAAAATTTTAGGAAGATTTTGTTGTTTATTTGGGTGCCACAACAAGGAGTAAAAAAAACTGGTCCAAACTCATCGGACAATCCATCTAACCTGCTATTTTAGGCAGACTGGGCCGAGGTTTTGGGTCCATCACTCTAGTTGGCCCGCCACCTTTTAACCTGTCAAAAAAGAGGACCTTGGCGGGGCGGGTGCGATGGCATGCGGACTCATTACAAGTTATTTCTTTGTTTTTATTGTAGTAGTAGTTGATAACAAGTGACTCAATTTTAGTAGTTCACACTTAAATATCTAGGTGTTTCATTTAAATAACACCAACTATAATCAATTGATTTAAAAGAAAAAAGATTACATGAAATTCTTATCATAATTGCGATATTTAACTATCAATATCTTTGGATGAGACTTGTATTTGTATTGGATGGAATTTGTAATTTTGTTTGCAATTCAATATATTTGTTAGAAATGCTATAAACATTTTTTTTAACATTTTCTCTAACATTCATTCTTTTATTGAGTGAAACTCGTGTGGATCTATTTTTAAAGTGTGAGACACAAATGAGTTAAAAAAAAGTATCCATAACACTCTTCATATTTTTTTTTTCACAACAACAATAAGAATAAATATTTATTTATTTAAGTGGGATAAGAATAGCAGCAAAATAATTTTGTTGTGTTATTCTTGACTCCATTCTCATGTCATTATCCTTGCCCTTTTGTGCTACCTGGATTGGATCTTTAATAGATGAGAGGATATTTAAATTCCTAGATAGGAGTCTTGTAGAAAGTGACAACACATTAGGTTTGGTTCTCCAATATTTTACAAAAAAGGAACATGATCAGAATTTCCATCATAATCCAATCTCTGATATTTTTTTTTTATTTACATACTTGGATTGGATCTTAAATATATAGTAAAAAATGAGAGGACATTTAAATTTGGGAAATTAGTCATTTTAGTGCTTGAATGGAAAAGAAATAGTCACTTTAGTCTTTGAATGCAGAAAAATTGCAAAACAGTCCCTGAATGTAGACTATGTTAGTCAATTTCAAAAACTAAAGTGACTAACGGAGTCTACATTCAAGACTAAATTAACTAAGAAAGTCTGCATTTAAGAACTAAATTAACTAACAGAGTCTACGTTCAGAGACTATTTTGCAATTTACTAAGTCCCTTTAAATTCAATTTTGTACAAAGGGACAACGCATATTGTTTTGGTTCTCCAGCTTTGTTACATTTGTCAAGGTGAGCTTCTTCTTTCCATCTTCCGCTTCACAATGCTACTGTTCCGCATCTCCAAACTGACTTTCTTCACATCAAATCAAATATCATATTTTTAATTTAACAACAATATTTATGCTAATTAATTTACAGAATATTGCTGCTGTATTGTCCCAAGTCACAACAATAATCAATAATCATCATGGCCAGCAACAACAGTGACAGGAACAAAGAAAAAGAGAATGAATATTTCTTAGATGCTAATGAAGATGAAACTGATATTGAAGCTGTTAACTACGACAGTGACAGTAGTAATAATAATAATGATGACGACGATGAAGATGATCGCATTGCTACTCATCGACCTGAATCTTTCACTTCTCAACAATGGCCTCAAAGTTACAAGTATGTCACGAGTTAGATTTATGTTACATATTTTCGTGCCAATTTTGTTTATGTACTTTGAATGTTTTTTATTTTGATGTATGATTTATGTGATAGTGAGGCTCTTGATCCATTGACAATTGCGGCTGCACCAAATATTGGATCAGTTCTAAGGGCACCAAGTGTTATTTACGCAAGCCTTGCGGCCGGTCGTTCTTCCAAGAGTTACTTGGAATTACAAGATGGTTTTCTAACTGGTTCTCAAATTCAAGAATCAACATGGTGGGAGAAAGCTTCCATTCAAAAGAATATTCCTGAAGAATTGCCTATTGGTTATGGATGTACCTTCACTCAAACTATTTTTAATGGTAAGTTGTCATCATAGCTCTAAATTGCAATTGCAGTTATGTTGTGAACCTTGATATCGCGGTTATGGTCCACGGGTAATCTTGTAAATTGGACTGTAGACTAGACCCTAAATTTGAAATCATAATATAAAGGACTGCAGTTGGAGACGTAAGCAAAATTGGTCAAACTTTGTTACCAAACACGTGTGTACTTTGTTTGCACGTTTATCGTTTCTTTATTCTTTTGAACTGGGGTTGCTGTTCAAAAAAACTTGATATTGCGGCCAAGTGTGAGAAAATGTGGCTGCAATTGTGATGTCGTTGTGGAAAACACTAAAAACTTTATATTACAACCACAATTGCAGCCGTTGACCGCGGTTTGGAACTGTCGTTTTCATATCTTTGAACATTTATTCTTTGTGTATTTGTGCTCAATAAATATGTATGTGTATGTCTAGGGCTTAATGTGTTGGCTGGAGTTGGGCTTCTATCTGCACCTGATACTGTCAAGCAAGCTGGGTGGGCAAGTTTGCTGGTAATTGGTATTTTTGCAGTTGTATGTTTTTATACAGCAGAGCTTATGAGACATTGCTTTCAAAGCAGAGAAGGTATCATTAGCTACCCAGATATTGGAGAAGCTGCGTTTGGAAAATATGGCCGAGTTTTTATATCAGTAAGAATGTTTTTTTACTTTTGATTATTGGGGAGAACTTGCTTATTTTTTGCGTAGCCTTTCTTCATAAGAATATGATCTTTCATTGTTTTTAACTGAATATATAATAATCCAAACACACACTAAGCGTGTGTTTGTCTTGTCGGTAGACAAAAGGTGAACAAATGTTCCTTTTGAAGCTACAGTTTGTAGCTTGTGCGTTTCCATGATGAAATGCAATCAAACTTTCGGTAGTGGTGACTGAAGTGACCTCCCAAACATACGCTATGTTTGTTTCTCATTGTTAGAATTCAAATGTGAATGATTAGTCTCGCAATGGCTATAAATGGACTAAATGAAGGATATATAAGAGAAGTGACTCATACGTGTAAAGGCTAAAGATTTTGAGAGAAGATGTAGTGTCTTAGTATTTAGGTGGTCTTGGTAATTGGCCTGTTATTGCTCCTGGTGCTCCTTGAACCTCCAACACTAGTTAATTTAAAATTAAATTCAAATCTATTGTGTGGTTCTTGTTTCTTGGCGAAGTGAAGTTTAATTGGTCTGTTTTCATTCCTCTGGTTTTTTATACCTTATTGTCTCTTCATTCTGTTTCCTTCGTTCTAGTTCTAGGTTCTAACATTGTGGATCTCAGTTCTTTATTACTCATTCTAGATGTTCCTTATAATTCTTCAACATGTTACTGAATGGTGTAGATTTCTCCATACCTTTGATCTTTTATTTTATATCTTAGCGCCATGAAATAATGTATCATGATATGATTCATCTCTATTTTATACCTTTTCATTCAAACTCCCTATAACAGGAGTGTTAAAGAATGGTGACATATGATGTATTTCTTATTGCATAGTTTGATGTTTTTAATAATCTGTGTACTGACGTTTTTTTTTTTTACTTTTTATCTTGTGGCAGATCGTTTTGTACACCGAGTTATATGTAAGTGCTGCAGTGCGTCCATTTATTTTTCCTTTATTACTCTACACCATCTGTATGACATATCAAGTTTTTATGAATGCAGTCATATTGTGTGGAATTTATTATCATGGAAGGCGATAACCTTTCTGGTCTGTTTCCTGGAACATCCTTGCATTGGGGGGGTTTAAATTTGGATGGCAAGCATTTATTTGCAATTTTGGCTGCACTTATTATTCTTCCTACTGTTTGGTTGAAGGATCTTCGTTTTGTCTCCTATCTCTCAGGTTCTCTAAACTAAAATGATTTTGATGATCCCAAAATTTTAAGTTGTGGAGACAATACTCATAATGTCTATTGAAATGTCAATCCTTATTAGCAAGCACTTACCGAGATAACCTGTGATGATTCTGCAGCTGGAGGGGTTGTTGGTACAGCTTTGGTTGGTGCTTGTGTGTATGCTGTTGGAACAAGAAAAGATGTTGGCTTTCACCACACTGCTCCATTGGTAAACTGGAGTGGTGTTCCATTTGCTTTTGGTATCTATGGGTTTTGCTTTGCAGGGCATTCAGTTTTTCCCAATATTTATCAATCTATGGCTAACAAAAAAGATTTTACGAAGGCAATACTCATATGGTATGCTACATAACTTTCTTTGTCAGTGGAAACCAAGGTTTTTTAGAAAAGGTCTGTGATCGTGATCTAGATTGCAGGATCAAGGTTGTTGGTGTCTTTGTGACTGTTATTGAGTCTACATTAGCCACATTTGACCATGATTCTGTGCATTATTAAAGATATTGACACGACCGTTACCCCTACTGCAGCTTAAAACCTGGATAGCAACACACACTTTTTTTCTTCAGTTTTCTTTTCATTTACCTCATACATTTTATTTTTGTACAGTTTTGTTTTGCCCATGTTTTTATATGGAAGCGTCGGAGCTGCGGGATTTCTTATGTTTGGCGAAAGGACTTCGTCTCAGATTACATTGGATCTACCACGAGATGCATTTGCTTCCAAAGTCTCCTTGTGGACTATAGTAAGAAAATTTTGGGGTCTCTTTGCATTATTTTTGTATAGTTTTTTCTTTCTAGGTACATTGACATTGTTTCTAATTTTGTCTGGTTTCTCTTTCAGGCAATTATCCCACTAACTAAATATCCTTTTATGTCTTATATTTATTAAAGTCGAACTAGCTTGATCATATTATATGCATATTATAAAATTTCAATTTCATTTTTTCCTTAATTATGAACACATATGCTTTGATGATGAACCCACTGGCAAGAAGTGTGGAGGAATTGTTGCCTGATAGCATCTCACGCACTAATTGGTGCTTCCTTCTTCTCAGAACAGCACTGGTTATATCTACAGTTTGTGCTGCTTTTCTGATCCCATTTTTCGGTAAGTATTGTTCTGTCTCTAGTACAGTACATTTATATGTCATCACATTCAACAGACACTCAAGAAAATCATATCACTATAGCTAGAGATGGTCAGCACTTTGCAGGGCCATGCTACAAATATCTGATACTCGGTTAGAGCATCAATCATTTCATGCCACATCAAGTGGTGACTGCTAAATACTAATTACACATTTATTTATCTGCAAAAAAAAAAAAAAAGTTTCTATGTGTGTGGATTTAGATGAAAACAATTTTGTAAGAAAATCAGTATGATAAAATCAATACTGGTATTATGTGTCAGATGGATAACATGTCTGTGACATCTTTTGGTACAATTTCAGGGCTAGTGATGGCTTTAATTGGTTCTCTCCTCAGTGTACTTGTGGTAAGCATAGACTTCAGTTGAATATTAATTGTAATCAATATCTAGCGATGTATAAGGAACTTGCACGTACTGTTATCTTTTAAAGGAACATGATTTGAAGGAAAAACACATTATGTATATGCATGAACACTAAACAATTACGAATATCGGTTAATGAAAATTTCTCTGTTTTGGATTAGGACGTCATCCCCTTACTCTAAATTTTTATTTACAAAAAAAAAAAAAAAAAACTGTTTTGTCTTCTATCATTGTGTATTTTCTTATTTAACCTTTTACTTGTTGGCATTGTTGTATAAAAGCATTCATTATTTGTCACATCTCGGGTAAAGTTTTCGGTCAACACATAATTTTCTGCTAAAATCTTACTCACTGGTATGTATATGGTTATAGAATTTGAAGTTTCTGGTCTGTATTTAAAATTGAAACTTCTGTATGAGTCCAAATTATTTATTATAAGTAATTATATGTGATGTTTACACCTGCAAGGAGAGAGGCTCCATGATTTGAACTACTGTTTTACCAAACTTTATTTTTTTTTTCTTTCTTTGGATGCAAATCATGATAGTATACTTGTGTTGTGAAAATATTAATATTTGTACTTTTGAAATTTGCTCTTGATTCTTTTGACGTATACGCAACTACCTTTTTAATGTTCCCAACATTACATGTAAAGTGATATATAATGTAGGATTTCTATATTTTCAGGCAATGGTTTTGCCAGCTTTATGTTTTCTGAAAATTGTGGGGAAAAGGGCTACAAATGCACAGGTATATATCAGTGCTTCTGATCTTGTTAATTTCATGTTTTTCCAAATGCAATTATCTTATTTACGAAAAAAAAAAATTAGTGTTGTAGCTTTGATTACTAATTTTAGAAAAGGGTCCTTGAGAGGGTGCATAAAAATAACAGTTGAATACATGTTAGTACGGAGCCATAATTATGAATAAATAAGTATTCATGTTAGTTGCATAGTAACATAGCTATGAGTCTGACCAGGGCCGTCTTAACAAATTCATGGGCCCAGTTTTAATTTTATAAGGGATGCAAAAAAAAAAAGAATCTGGGCCCCAGAAAAAATAAATAAGTCATTTTAAAAAAAAATATTAAAAATCACACTTTGATGGGTCTTGAACACATGACCTCATGACCTCCCACTCAACAAAAAGTGGACTCGCCACTGAAGCAAGCTGTTCAAATTGAAATTATTTGCTTTTAATAAATATATATTCATTATTAATGCGTCTTACATATAAAAAAAATAATATTTTGGGCCCCAAAAAATTGGAGGCCCGGTGCCGTAGCCCAACCTCGACGGGCTATGGGCCGGCCCTGAGTCTGACAACAAATATTTATGTTGTATTACGTTTCCTTAAGACATTCAACTTATTTTTTGAATGTGCAACTACTTGTTTTGTTTAACCGCACAGAATCAGCGTCCAAGAAAACCCATTTAAACACGCTTATGTATTCTTTATTTTCTTTTTTGTCTAAAAACTAATTTCAATGTCTAGTTTTCAAATTTTGAGACTCCAATAAGGATTTGTTTTCACGTAATTACGTAGTCAACTCAAGATTGGACGGCTCATGTTTCAACTTCATATTTTGGACAAAGATGAAATGTGAATTGTTCGATCTTTATCCAATAACTTAGATTATGTGATGTGGTCAAAGGCGTATATGACTGTTTAGTGTACATAATACAAATCCATATTCTACTCTTAAGTTTTCCTATCCTTCCAATTTTTCTCTCCCTACTTTACTTTTTTTAATGCCATATATCATGTGCAGGTTATTCTCAGTGTGGTAATTGCTGCATGGGGAATAGTATGTGCTTCCCTTGGAACATATTCATCTCTAGTAAAGATTGTGCATAGGAGCTGACTGACACACTTTGATTTCAGCAAGTGGCCAGTTACTTATCTTTCTAGCCACTTATATGCATGTCCCATTGGGTGTTACACATTTGATGAATGGAATGATATACAACAAAATCTTTATTGATTGCACTGTCGAAAATGGAGTCAAACTTAAGACATAGATCCGTGATTATTAGATCATTCTGTGGTTAACACCATAGATCCATGATTATTTGGTACTAGTACAACTATGTGAGCTAAATCATTAGAATTTTTTTTTTCTTCTTTGCTGAAGTTTTGAATGAACTAAAATTCATTTTATCGTGAATAGAGGTTAATGTTGAAGGATTAATTTATATATCGGATTATATTAATTAATATCATGAAAGCTATGTAATATAACCCAAGCCAATGTCCAAATTAGTTTGGATAATTCTGTTTACATCAAACCAGTGTATTGATGGTTAGACAAGTATCCCAGTCAAAAATAGATTAAAAAGTCGGTTCTTGGACCGGATATAGTTTTCCAACAAAAAAAAGATGAACAAGAATCATGCACCCTATTTTTTGAAGGGTTGTGTGTGTTGCAGGGGGTGTTAAATTGGACTAGATGCTTTAAAATCTCAACTTGCATCTGAAAATTACTTTTTAGGCTTCAGTATTTACTCTCAGGCACTCCAAAATAGTACTGCAGGAACCCAACTGTTCTTTACCTTACATCAAAGGAAAAATATGAAGAGACGAATGACGAGTGGGGTTCCACTATTAACATTTGATTCCTGCTCCCCTTTCTTTATCTTACACCAATCACAGTAATTTCATTTGATATCTACAAGCATATTTCAACATCAAAGAAGAATATGTTTAAGTAAATTTTCTATTTTCCATCAATCAATAAATGTGAATAATCCACTGTACTATAGTGTTTATTAGTCACTATCTCAAAACTACCCATTGGCTAAAGTAATGTGGCACATGTATTTTCTCATTCATTTTTATTTATTTAAAGACAAAAGAAAGTATAAAGCAATAAAACATAAGAACATCCTTAAAAAAAAAAAAAAAACATAAGAACAGTAACGTTCATACAATACTTAACTATTGTAGAAGTTTTTCTTTGTTCTTGTTTATGATTTATTATGAAGATCTAAATCTGGAACAATGGTTAACTATTGTAGACTATCGAACGGTAGTTAACTGCCATTTAAGGTAAAAAGTGTTGTTTTCGAGGTTTCCGAGAATAAATAGTGAAGTCTAAAATGCAACTTTCTTTGTCCCCACCCAAAAAGTTGGGTTAGATGGACCGTCATCATTTTAACTTCGGCTCTGTTTGGTAAGGCCACCAAATGAGCTTATAGCTTATAGCTTATAAGCTCGTTTGACAAAAAAAGCTCTGTTTGGTAACGATCTTTTACCACGAGCTTATAGCTTATTTCACGAATTTCCACGAGCTTATAAGCTATTTTTCAGAAGCTATTTCAAGTAGCGTTTGAGCTTATAGCTTATAGCTTATTGTATTTTATTCCACTTTTGCCCTTGCTATTTTATCTAAAATCCCTTTTTACCCTTTATATTTTATTACAATCTGAAACATGTTACGTTAATGCTGAAACAATTTTCAATCCCATTTTTTTGTCACATGATTTTTTTTTCATTTAGCAATATAAGTAATTTTTTTGAAAAATGCTAAATAGTACGGAACTTGTGGCAACGAAAATTCACGGACAGGCTAACTGCGGCACTTTTTTTTTTTTTGAATAGTAAGTGATTTAATTAACTTTTTGGTTCTGATTTAATTAACTTATAAAAGAGAGTTTAAAGGTAAGTACTCTTTTTATTTTATTTTTTTTCGTGAAGGGTTAGCACTCTTTAATCTTTAACACTATTTTTTTTTGAGGGAATTAATCTTAAGCAAACGGTGCAACAAATTGAAACGGTGCTGACCACCTTTTTCTTTGGTTGAATTGCATCTCAATAAAGACATAGTGCATAATAATAGATACCGTTCAGGTTGCTTATATGTTCAAGCGTCCGTGAATTTTCGTGAAAATAAATCCCGTACTATATAGCACTTCTCAATTTTTTTTACGTAATATGAATCGTAAATTAAGTATTTTGACCAAAAAATAAAATATTAATTTATTAATCTATAAAATATATATTAAATTGATTAATTTAAATTATTAAATATCTTAAATATTAATTTATAGTAGTATAAATTTTATATGAATTAATAATGTCCTTTTATGTAATTTTACATTTATCAGCTAGTTCAACCGCTATTTTTACCAAACACTTTAATTAGCTTATCAGCTAAAAGCTATCAGCTAGCTTATAAGCTATCCACTATTTTTACCAAACAGAGCCTTCAACTAATTTGAGTATTGGATCGCTCAATCGATCAGGTCGTAACTCTCGATCATTTTTTGTGTGTGTAAAGCTAGATCTTGTTGAAACTCTCGATCGTCTTTTTTCATAAATATGAGCAATTTTGTGGGGTCTATTGAATAACTATCTTGTAACATCCGTTGGTTTATAAATTAGAAATTTTTTGCCTTTGTGATGAGGTTGCTCTCTGCTCGTCAAATATCGGATGTAAATTCTAATTAGCATGTTTTGGGAGTAAACCTCAGACCGGGTCCTAACTTTCCATGAGCATTGTTGTGAATATGTGTGCAATTTAAGACAACCTATTGAACAATTATCAATGTTATATAATGAATGAAAACAATTATAATCGGTTCAAGTTAAGGTTTTAGGTCTTAAAATTTTAGGCTAAAAAAAGGACTAAAATAACTTTAATTTAATTATAAATATATAATACAACAATTTAATACTACTAATTAGTTTTTTTAGAGTTATTTAACACTAATTAATATTTTCCTAGTTGAGGTTCAACTTTATGTTCTAGCAAAACTAATGTATTTTTTATTTATTTTCATAAAGTCTTATATAAAAAAAAATAAAAAATTGTAAAATGTCTGACTATAGTACAGAGTAGGCCTGTAAACTTGGTAGGATGACCACGGAAAACAATGTCTGTATTCAGAGATATTTTCAAACTTAGTAGTAGGTGTTGTTATTCAGTGATATGATATGATTTCATCACATGTGCTGGACAATTTCACTCACATCACAATTTTCAACACACAATTAAACTATTCCTAATGTCTTGGTCTTATTTAGGAAAAATTAACTAATTTAATCAAGGTTTTACCTTATTATCATTATCACTACCATCTTTAATTATAATTTAATCATTGTATATCGCTGACTCAGAACACAGTCACAAACAACAGAATAAATATCGGTGTTGTTGTTACAATCAAACATTGTAACAACAAGATTCAATAATCAATCATTATGGCCAACAACGATAAGAACAAAGAAAAAGAGAATGAATATTTTTTGGATGCAAACGAAGATGAAGCCGACATTGAAGCTGTTAACTACGATAGTGACAGTAGCAATAATCATGGCAGTTATGATGACGATGATCAACAACCTGAATCTTTCACTTCTCAACAATGGCCTCAAACTTACAAGTATGTTGAGTTATCTTGATTAATCACATCAATTATTTTGTTACATGTTTTCATGTCAATTTTGTCTAGGTTTTTAATATTATAATGTTTCTGATTTTAATGTCTTGTGTCTATAATACAAAATGACGTCTGATCACTGTTATAAACAAAAATCAATGTTTGAGATTCATTCAATAAATGATGTATAATAAAGATCATGTACATCATTAATTGAATGAATCTAAAATATAGATTTTTGCTTATAATAGTGACCGGATGGTGTAGAAATAGAAATGTAAAATCGTATTCAAGCTCGATGGTTGAAATGGAGAACAACCTCAATTGTTTAAGAAAGATTTAGAGATTAATGAGTTGGATCTCAATATGGTTTAGGATAAAACATTGTGGTGTAATTTTATCCATGTAGCCGACCCCACTTAGTGGAATAAGGCTTGGTTGTTTTTGTTTTTGTTTTTCTAATTTTTGTTATTTTGTTTATGTGATAGTGAGGCTATTGATCCTTTGACAATTGCTGCTGCACCAAATCTTGGATCAATTCTGAGAGGACCAAGTGTTCTTTATTCAAGTTTTGTGGGTTCATTTTCATCAAAGAGTTACTTAGAATTACATGATGGAAAGACATCTTTTCTATCTGGTAATCAAATTCAAGAAGGGTTCCCAACAACATGGTGGGAGAAAGCTTCAATTCAAATGCAAATTCCTGAGGAATTGCCTATTGGTTATGGATGTACCTTCGCTCAAACTATATTTAATGGTATGCTACTTCAATTTCACTTTAGAATCTCAACTATAATTTCTAAATTGCATTTGCGCTTATGTTAAGAATTTCACATTGGATGAGATATGGCCTAAAAACGACTTTATAAGTTAGAGGCATCTCTCATCTTGTAAGCCGGTGGTAGCAGTTGAGTTAGCCCCATCCCAAAATTTAAGAGGTTATGATGCGAATGTATAAAGCACAGACATGACATGGACACGTCGACACCGATAATATTTTGAGAAAATGACATACATAATTCAATGTAATCACATGAGTTAGTGTCGTGTCTGTGTCGGACACTGGACACGCCTTCGATCTTAAGTGTCGCTGTTATAAATGTGAAACTTGATATTGGGGTGCCACTACGAAGACCTCTAAAGATTTTATGTTGTGGCCACAATTGTAGCCGTGGACCGCAATTTAGAACTATGACTTCCATATTAAAGTATTATTTGTTATTTGGCATATAAATTATTAAGCTCTGTTTCCTTTATTTTTATTTGGAAGTGGTCATTTGATGAGGTAATGTTGTACCTGGTTAGGGATTAATATCATGGCTGGAGTTGGGCTACTATCTACACCTGATACTGTGAAGCAAGCTGGGTGGGTGAGTTTGGTGGTGATGCTTATTTTTGCAGTTGTATGCTGTTATACGGCAGAGCTTATGAGACATTGCTTTGAAAGCAGAGAAGGCATCATTAGCTACCCAGATATAGGAGAAGCTGCATTTGGAAAATATGGCCGAGTTATTATATCAGTAAGACCGTTTTTGCTTTTGATTAATTTTGGGGGAGAACTTGTTTATATTTTGCATAGTCTTTCTTAGTAAGAATATGATCATTCATTGCTTTAAACTGAATATATACTAATCCAAACACACACTAAGAGTATGTTTGTTTTGTCGGTAGGCAAAAGGTCAACTAGTGTTCCTTTTGAAGCTACAGTCGGTAGCTTGTGTGTTTCCACAGTGAAATGCAATCAAGCTTTCGGTAGTGGTGACTGAACTGAACTCCCAAACATACACTAAGTTTGTTTCGTCGTTGTCAGAATTCAAATGTGAATGATTAGTCTCGCAATGGCTAGAAATGGACTAAATGAAGGATATATAAGAAAAGCAATTTGTATATGTAAAGGCGTAAGATTTTGAGAGAAGATGCAGTGTCTTAGTAGCTCTAGGTGGTCTTGGTAATTGGCATGTTATTGCTCCTGGTGCTCCTTGAACCTCCAGCACTTGTTAATTTAAAATTAAATTCAAATTTATTGTACGGTTCTTTTTTCATTCCTCGGGTTTTTTATACCTTATTGTCTTTTCATTCTGTTTCCTTCCTTCTAGATCTAGGTTCTAACATTGTGGATCTCAGTTCTTTATTACTCATTCTAGATGTTCCTTATAATTCTTCAACATGTTACTGAATGGTGTAGGTTTCTCCATATCTTTGATCATTTTGTTTTATATCTTAAGGCCATGAAATAATGTATCATGATATGATTCATCTCTATTTTATACCTTTTCATTCAAGCTCCCTATAACAGGAGTGTTAAATAATGGTGGCATACCATGCATTTCCTATTGCATAGTTTGGTTTTTATAATCTGTGTACTGACATTTTATTTTTGTTTTCTACTTTGTGGCAGATCATTTTGTACATCGAACTATATGTAAGTGCTGCAGTGCATCCATTTCTTTTGCCTTTATTACTCTACATGATCTATATGACATATCAATTTTTTATGAACGTAGTCATATTGTGTGGAATATATCATCATGGAAGGTGATAACCTTGCTGGTCTGTTTCCTGGAACAAACTTGCATTGGGGAGGTTTAAATATGGATGGCAAGCACTTATTTGCAATTTTGGCTGCACTTATTATTCTCCCTACTGTTTGGTTGAAGGATCTTCGTATAATCTCCTATCTCTCAGGTTCTCTAAACTCAAATAATTTTGACGATCCGAAAATTTTAAGTTGTGGAGACAATACTCATAATGTCTATTGAAAATATCAATCCTTATTTTCAACCTCTTTGTAGCAAGCACTTACTGAGATTACTTGTGATGATTCTGCAGCTGGAGGGGTTATTGGTACAACTTTGGTTGCTTCTTGTGTGTTTATTGTTGGGACAAGAAAAGATGTTGGATTCCATCACACTGGTCAATTTGTGAACTGGAGTGGCCTTCCATTTGCTTTTGGTATCTATGGGTTTTGCTTTGCAGGACATTCAGTTTTCCCCAATATTTATCAGTCTATGGCTAACAAAAAAGATTTTACCAAGGCAATAATCATATGGTATGCTACATAACTTTCTTTTTCAGTGGCAACCAAGGTTTTTTTTTTTTTTTTTTTTTTTTTTTTAAGAAAAGTCTGCAATAGTAATCTAGATTGCAGTGTCAAGGTTTTTGGTGTTTTCGTGACTGTTATTGAGACCGCATTAGCTGCATTTGACCATGATTATATGCAATATTAAAGGTCCTGACATGCATGTTACCACGACTGCAATTTAAAACCTTGATAGTAACACATACTTGTTTTCTTTAGTCTTCTTTTCACTTACCTCACAATTTATTATTGTACAGTTTTGTTTTGCCTTTTTTGTTATATGGAGGCGTTGGAGCCATGGGATTTCTCATGTTTGGTGAAGGGACTTTGTCACAAATAACATTGAATCTACCACGAGATGCATTTGCTTCCAAAGTCTCCTTGTGGACTATAGTAAGAATTTTTTTGGGTCTCTTTGCGTTATTTTTGTATAGTTTTTTTTTTTTTCTTTCAAGGTACATTTGCAATGTTTCTAATTATGTCTGGTTTCTCTTTCAGGCAATTATCCCGCTAACTAAATATCCTTTTCCGTGATAATAACTATTTAAGTTGAACTAGGCTTGATCATATTATGGAGACATTATAAAATTTCTATTTTCTTTTTTCCTTAATTATGAACAAATATGCTTTGATGATGAACCCACTGGCAAGAAGTGTAGAGGAGTTGTTGCCTCATAGCATCTCAAGCACTAATTGGTGCTTCATTCTGCTTAGAACAGCACTGGTTATATCTACAGTCTGTGCTGCTTTTGTGATTCCTTTTTTCGGTAAGTATTAATCTTTGTCTCTAATACAATACATTTATATGTCATCACATTCAGCAGACACTCAAGAAAATTATATCACTATAACTAGAGATGGTCAGCACTTAGCAGGGCCATGCTACAATTATCTGATACTCGACTAGAGCATCAATCATGCCACATCAAGCTCGACACCTCGAACAGCCTCCTATTCCAACTATGAAAATATTTAAGAATTTATAATGGTTCCGGAAACTTAAAATTATATTTTAATATTGAGAACCAACTGGTTGTTTATGTTGAGATATTGTGTGATTTTGTCTTGATTATACTTTCCTTTCTTAGTTAATGTTTTCCCTCATTCTTGGGATTGATTAGGAGGCCCATGCCTCTGTGTGTGTGTGTGTGTGCGTGCGCATTTTCCTCACATTATTTAGACAAGATATTAGGTCTCAAGCTGGTATCGAGAGCCAGGTTCAAAACCCTGGCTTTTCTTTGGCTGTTGGATATCCAAGAGAGACCTCTGTTTGACCTCATCCATCACCAGAGCCCCTGCCGCCATCAGCAACAAAGAAACGTGACCCACCATCGTGACCATACACTGCCGATTTGCCTACTGTCGAAATCCCTCTGGTCACAGTCTGAACGTTTTTCTGGTGCGTGTGTGTCACGCTCCACCCTCTGGGCTTATTTTTGCGCTGTTGTTTATTCCCGTTTTTCTTTCCGGTTCTATTGGAACCCCTTCCAGCTTGTGGGTCTCACGTTTGAGGTGTGTTCTGGCAGTTTTTTGCTTCCCATGTGTTGATTCTTCACTGTTTCGGTTTTACCGCCTCAAACCTGTTGGTTTGGTCATGCGACCCAGACTTCGTTATATGGTATTGTTGTGTTTATTGGTTGAGATGAGACATAATGTCTAAAATCCCAACTGTCGAGCCCGCAAAGGTTGATTCCACGAAAAGGGGCTTGATATCATCTGCACTCCGAGGAATGACCACTATCACAACTTGAAAAATTGAATGGTAAGAACTATTTGAGTTGGTATTCATATGTTGAGTTATGGTTCTTGGGCCAACCTCTTTCATACCATCTTACTAAGAAGGCTTTCAAGATTGGTGCTACATTGAAAGATGATTGGGAACTAGCTGAATATCAACTCATATCTCTGCTGTGGAATTTTATTGAGCCTCAGCTGATGGTACATTTCCGTCCATATAGGACATGTTATGAGGTTTGGCATAAGACTAAAAACCTTTAGGCTAACGATATCCAAAGATTGTATGAATCTGTTCCCAGTTTAGTTACCCTTTAGATGGCTAATCAAGATTTATCTGATTATTTGGCTCGAGCTTAATCCACTATTGACGTCCTCAAACTTATGTTAGTTAGTGATGATCTTATTCTTAAGGGCGAAGTTTGGCAATATGATCATGGTGTTTATCCTTCATAGGGTCCCTAAGGAGCATGGTATAATACCACCATTCCTACGGTGGAAGAACTTATCCACTATTGACGTCCTCAAACTTATGTTAGTTAGTGATGATCTTATTCTTAAGGGCGAAGTTTGGCAATATGATCATGGTGTTTATCCTTCATAGGGTCCCTAAGGAGCATGGTATAATACCACCATTCCTACGGTGGAAGAACTTATCAGTCGTCTCAGCCGAGTTTCTTTACCAAATGATGAGATTATGACCGCCCCTAAGTTTGGTTTTGTCTATTCCCTATTTTGAGTCTTTTGAATCCACACCTCTATCTTTTGTTCCTCCTGAAGTACTAGATACATCTTTATTACCCGAGTTTCCACTTCCTTTGAATCAGTTTGGCATTTATTACCCGAGTTTCCACTTCCTTTGAATCAGTTTGGCATCGCCTATGTGCGAAGGTTTGGATAACATGCTTCAGCTCTTGCTCCAAGTGTCTCCACCCCTGCTCCACCTGTGTCTGCTCATTTTCCCATTGCCATCCACAAAAGTAAATGTTCAACCCTTAACGATCATCTGATTTATAATTGTGTCTTACCGTTGTTTGTCTCCCACCTATTGTGCTTTCGTTTCTGCTCTTTCATTTGTCTCTATGCCAAAGGCTTTTCAGGATGGAGGCAGGCCATACTTGATGACATGTCAGCTTTAGACTATAACCCGTACTTGGGAGCTATCCCATCCAGATGTATGCAAATTACTAGTCTTTGTATGGCTTGAAACAATCACCTCAGGCAGGGTTGGGAGGATTTAGCAAAGTCCTACAGTAATTTGGGATGATCCATTGTGAGGCAGATCATTCTGTTTTCACTAAATGCCCGTCATCAAATAAATATATCAATCAACCTGGTAGTTTATGTTTTTTTAAGAGGACTGGTAGTTTATGTTGGTGATATACAAGATTAGTATCGGTATTATATATATAAACTATAAATATTATTCTTTCCATTAATATGACAGTATCTGCCTTGGTGGAGTAGTTAAACATGACTTTAATGCCAAGATTCAATCAATGTACTGGCAAAACAAGAGCACCAAACTATTGCATCATCAAACAATTTATGTAGAACTAGTGAAATATAATTTACTCAACTCTTTGGCCCCTCTCAAAAAAACTAGAAAAGCTTTGTCATTGCTCTTTAAGAACCGGTTCTTATCTTGGATCATTAATGACATGGGATATATTATTTTTAAACTTCAATCACTTTTTTATCATGAGGACAACTATTGGATCATCAAATAGGTATTGGATTGTTACATTATAAGTAATCACAAATTATTTTTTATTCTGACAGCTTAAATGCTCATATTGTCCTTGATAAATTTTGAAGCGCTAACTGCTAAATTCTAATTAAATATTTATTTATCTGCTCAAATAATGTGTTTGTGTGTGTATATTTAGAAATTATGTATTAAAAAATCAACACTGGCATTACGTGTCAGATGGAAAACATGGCCGTGACATCTTTTATTATAATTTCAGGGCTAGTGATGGCTTTAATTGGTTCTCTCCTCAGTGTACTTGTGGTAAGCATACATTTAGGTTAAATAGTTGCATTCAATATGTGCAAGGAATTTGTAAGTACCGTTCTGTTTTAAAGGAACGTGGTTTGAAGGGAAAATACAATGTATATGCATATGTATAGGGCTGGCAATGAACCGAACCAACTCGAATATAGTTCGGAAATCGACTCGACAATTAACTCGTTGAGTTTGGTTCATGAACCAAATGAGCTGAACTTGAGCTAGAAATCAAGTTCGTTAACTAAATGAGCTGAACTTGAGCTATGCATAGTTCGGCTCGTTTGGTTCATGAGTAGGCTCGATAATATATATATATATATATATATATATATATATATATATATATATATATATATATATATATATATATATATAATTTTCTTAATTCTTTTCACTAGCTTTTTCTCAATATATCTAGAATGGGAGCCATTAATTTTCTTAATTCCTTTCTCTGGGTTTTTCATTGTGTTTGGATTTTTTTTTTTTTTTTTAAAACAGGAACTAATGAAAATGAGTCGTGACTCATTTTTGCTCCACCCCATTGTTTGTTTTGTAAAACTTGGTTTCTATGTTCTTGACTTCTTTTTTCTATCCTCTTTTTTATGATGTTTTTTTTTTCTTCATCTTGTCTAGTAAATAAACCAATACAATTGCATCTATTATATATGTTGGAAGATGGCTACTACCAAATTGAAATCAGAAGGAAGAAAACTGATGGCGTATGAATTCACAGTTGTAAAGAGATACTAGTTGTTTCAAAGATACAGAGTAGTAGCCTACTAGTCCCACATCGGTTATTTAGTTAACATTGAGAGATGTAAGAAACTATAAATAAAACAGTGCACTCCACAATTAAAATGCAGTAATGCATAGTACTGTCACTCACGGTAAGTGATATTTCACTTTTTCCAAAGTGATAACCATTTCCAAGACAGTTGAAAAACGAGTTGAACCTAACGAGTCGAGTCGAACTGTTCGTGAACTTTAAACGAGCCGAACTCGAGCTTAAAAAAAGGTTTGTATCAAACTCGAGTCGAGATTCGAGCCGAGCTAATTCTTATCGAGTCGAGTCGAGCTCAGACGAGTTCGATTCGACTCGACTCATTTCCAGCCCTACATATGTATGAGACTAAACAGCTACAATTACTCTTACTCTATTTTTTTTCTCGGAATATGACGTCATTCCCTCACCCGAAATAAAAATTTAGAAAGAGAAGAAAAAATGACTGACGTGTCTTCAACCATTTTGTATTTTCTTATTTAACCTTTTACTTGTTAGCATTATTGTAATAAAGCATTTATTACTTGTCATGTCTGGGGTAAAGTTTTCTGCCTTGTATTTAAGCTTCCTGAATGCTCTGCCACACATAATCTTCTGCTAAAATCTAACTTGACTAACAAATAGGCATTGGTATGTAGGGTTATAGAATATGAAGTTTCTGATCTGGATTTAAAATTAAAATTTTTGTGTATGAGTCCAACTTTTTTATAGTAAGATATTTTATGTGATGTTTACTCCTGCAAGGAGGCTCCATGATTTGAACTAGTGTTTGTGTGAAAATATTAATATTTGTAGTTCAAAATTTGCTCTTGACGTATACGCACCTACCTTTTTAATGTTCCCAACATTACATGGACTTGATTTGTCATTTGCTTCAGCTAATTCTAAGGATTTAAGTCATGTAAAGTGTAAACTGTTATATAATGTAGGATTTCTATATTTTCAGGCAATCGTATTGCCGGCTTTATGTTTTTTGAAAATTGTGGGGAAAAGGGCTACAAGTACACAGGTATATATCAGTGCTGCTGATCTTGTTAATTTTATGTTTTTCCAAGTTCAATTATTTTAATTATGAAAATTTTAAAGGTAGTAAATTCTATTCACCAGTTTGATTATTAATTTCAGAAGAGGGTCCTTTAGAGGGTAATAAAAATAACAGTTGAATACAATAACATGGGAAATACTTCAGTGACTTAGAAATGGTGTCATTGGTGCCATAGCAGAGATCCTGGCCGTTGATGTGTGTGGGTCCGCGTGGGGATGTGTGTGTGTGTGGTGGAGATGGAATTGGATGGTGCCATTGGTGCCATTAATGGCACCAAAGTGGAACCCCAATAACATAGCTTTGAGTTTATGACGACATATATTTATGTTGTATTACGTTTCTCTGTGACATTCAACTTTTTTTCTCTTTTTTGTGGGGTACTTGCAGTCACATTCTTTCACATTATTAAATAGTTGCAACTTGCAAGAGGAAAACAGATTTGGATTTTATTTTATGAAATCACACAATCATGGATTTTTCCTTATATGGATTTCACAGCTCATATTTTGATATGCAATCATTTTAAAATCAATTTGGTAAAGTTAAAATAGAGTCTACAAAACATTTTTTGAATGTATAATTACTTTTTTAGTTGTTTTGCTTAACTGCAGAGAATTGTGGTCTGAGAAATATCATTCAAACACACTTATGTATTCTTTATTTTCTTTTTTGTTTAAAACTAATTTCAATGCCTAGTTTTCAATGTTTGAGACTCTAATTTAAGGATTTGGTTTCACGGAAGTTACGTGGTCGACTCTTAGAACAAGATTGGACGGCTCATGTTTCAACTTTATATTTTGGACAGTTGGGATGTGAACCGTTCGATTTTGATCAATAGTGTAGATTTCATGAATTGGTCAAAGGCGTCTATGATTGTTTGAGTGTAGGGAATACAAATCCATATTTTTACTCCTGAAGTTTCCTGACTTTTATAATGTCATCATCTGCTGCAGGTTGCTCTCAGTGTGGTAATTGCTGCATGGGGAATAGTTTGTGCTTCCCTTGGAACATATTCATCTCTATTAAAGATTGTGCAGAGGAGCTGACTGACACTCTTTAATATCAGCAAGTGGCCAGTTACTTATCCTTGGTCCCATTGAGTGTTACACATATGGTGAATGCAATGATAGCAAAATCGTTTATTGACTGCACTCATTGAAAATGGAGTCAAACTTGAGCCGTTTAGTTTGCTGTTTGAGAGCAATGTTTTTTTTAGCATCGTCTGCGCGATTAACAACATCAGGGCTCCATAATTATTTGGTAGATAAAGCTATAATAGCGAATATTTTGCATGCGATTTTTTCTTGTTGCATTCCATAATAACCTCCATGTACTCCACCAAATGTCGTGTGTGTATTCCGCTGAATAGACAATTTTGATTGGTTAATTGTTGTTTGTGAAACATCAGCGATAATCTTTTTTGCTTGAAATAACATCGCTCTTATTTATGTAAGCTAACTCGTTAAAATTTCTCTTTTCTTTTCCTTCTTTGCTGAAGTTCGGAATGAAGTAAAATTAATTCTTTTTTTATAGTGAATGGAGATAAATTTTGAAGGATTAATTTATAAGGTATCGGATTACATCATGAAAGTTTTTTTTTTTTTTTTTTGACAGAATACATCGTGAAAACTATATAATATAAACCAAACCAATGTTCAAATTAGTTCGGATAGATGCTTGGAAATCTCAACTTGCCCCCTCCAGAAAAAGTTGGATTAAATTGGCCGTCGTGATCGCTTAATCCATTTTGTCACCCCTACGAAGCAGAATCGTGATAATGATTTCAATGAACAAGATTGATAATTGGTTTGTGGAGATGAGGATCGAGAGAGAGAGGAAAAAAAGAAGCATAACACCCTCGATCAACCTTCTTG
Source organism: Medicago sativa (assembly GCF_051527215.1). Classification (NCBI taxonomy): domain Eukaryota; kingdom Viridiplantae; phylum Streptophyta; class Magnoliopsida; order Fabales; family Fabaceae; genus Medicago; species Medicago sativa. Next base: position 86,062,284 of record NC_140755.1, on the reverse strand, counting down.
GTGGCCTCGATGGCAATCTCATGTTTGTTTCTATGTGATTTTAGAGGCGAGCACGACAACTCATACACAAGACTGAATAAACTCGTCTCATAGACGATGATCCAACAATTTTGTTGATCCTTCAACTATCATTTATGGATTCAAAGACAGTGGAACAAAACATTTTCAAGGGAGAGCATAACACCATCTTCAAGCTTGAAACACTTTAGGAGTGAAGAGAACTTCTATAGAAATTATATGTTATTACAAACATTGCTTATATGGTGCTCAACTCGATATTGGTGATGGTTTTCGGGCAAGAAAACATTGGAATCTTCGTCATTGTCTAAAAGCTTATTATTGCCATTCGAATCGTCACATGATTAGTGCTCAAATACCATATTAAGAATTAAAAGGTGGTGTGAACGATAGAGGTTCGAAAACGAAAACAACATATATCTTAATTTCAAAATGAAGGGCATATTTTTAGTGGGGATTTTTATCGCGAACTCCCCAGGAACGACCGTCGATCCAATCAATTCTCATACTGGTCGGCAAAAACAGGGTAGTGGAGTCGCGGACTTTCAATTGTGTACCACTACTAAGCCTTTGTGATCTCCTATCTATTGTATTCTCGCTATGTTAAGCATTTTCCTTACAGAAAAACAAGTTAATACCATTGCCTAACAATCTAACCAACTCATCACATCCGATCATATTTTATCATGTAAATTTTTGTACATAAATATAGGCATGTGTACCTCGGCTGCTAGCTTTTTAAAAAATTAAAAATAAAAGAGAGTATAAATCGGAAGAAAGTAGTCAAGCTTATCCTTGAGGGAAGGTATAGTCGTGTGAACTGATTAGCTAAATATGGAGCAGGTTTGGACGGTAACTCCATTTCTTGGGGACGTTTAGTTCCACTTGCTTGTTTTTTTTCTTTTCCTTTGCATGAAAAAAGAACGATTGTAATGTGAGCTCGTTAAGGGTGTGTTTGGTTTGAGAGATATACAAAAGAGAGGAAGAGGGGTGATGGAAAGAATAGACGAAGGTGACATTTCTCTTATTTGGTGCATAGGGGTGGGAACAAGCCAACCGCCCGCCATGGCCTATGGTCCGACCTACTCAAAGTCTGGCTCGGCCTAGCTCGTTTATTAAATAGGTTAGGCTCAAACTTTTTAAAAAATTCACTAATTTAAATAGATCAGGTTACGACTTATACAAGATTCCACTAGCCCTACCAGACCAGGTCATACATGTGTAATTACATATACTCCATTATATTAATAATTTTTTGGTTTCTTCAAATATTCAATGCCACAATTTATTTATTTTCTTTTGCAATTTGGGATTTCCAATGAGTTACAAAATTCTTGGTATTAAAGATAAGCTTTCTCAGGTGAACTATTCGCTCCATCACACTCTTCGTGAAGGAAACTATTGTGCATACTATTTTGCCAAGCTAGGAGCATGTTCAGATGCTAGCTTTTTACTCCATATGATCTCTGTCCCTTTTTAAGGAATGATGCAACCGAAATATTTTATGCATTGTCCTTACCAACTAAGTAAAATATCTGTATATATTATTACCGTTGCTTATCCAAATCTAAACTTAAATTATTTTTATTTCTAAAAATTTATATGATTATTTCTAAAAATTTATATGATATTAGTTTTTAATAAAAAAATATTTTTTTAAAGGTACTCTTTTAATTCATTATAGTAAATTACATTTATTTTGTCAAAAAAGTAAATTGCATTTATTTTGTAAAAAAAAAAAAAGTAAATTACATTTAGCAACAACCGTCTCCTTGCAAAAGACGTGTTATTTTTCATATTAAAGAAATGACACGTTATTTTCGTTAAATATAAAAACTAGGGTTAAATATATTTAAAAAAAAACTATGGCTAAATATATTTTTGGTACTCCAACTTTTCATTTTAGTCCGATATTTTTTTTTTTGGTCCCTCAAAAGTCTTACTTAAGTACTTTTGGTCTCTGCTTTTAAGTCAACTCATGTGTAAGTTTCAAAATTTTGAACGAGTTTGCAGGAATGTTATTTTTTATATAAAAAAAAGATGTTATTTTTCGTTAAATATAAAAATCAAAGTTAAATATGTTTCTTGTCACTATAAATATTCCAACATTTTGTTTTAATCTCTCTAAAATTTGTCTTCGACTTTTGGTCCTCATAAAGTTTCAAATGAGCACTTTTATTTCCTACTTTTAAGTCAGCACATGTGTAACATTGAAAAAGTTTTTTTTGAACAAAACTTTGGAAAAGTTAGTTGAAGATAAAATGATTTATGTTTGTATAGTAGATTGAACAATTGAACAACACATTTAAGTGTTAAAAACAATTCTAGAATTTAAAGCTCCAATTTGTAGCTTCTAAAACCAATTCTACTAGAGAGCAACAAAAACACAATTAATTCTACACCTCAATAATCAATTTTGACCCTTTTAAGAATGAAACCAAACATACACTCAAATTCCAATATTTGTTCCACAAATTTGAAATGAAAATAGTAGTTCTTAACTATTATTTTGTTAATTAGTTGGGGTGAATACTCGGGTTGGGAGTAATTTTGTGAAGGAAAAATCATAGTGATTTTAGTGTATTTTAGAGTGTTTTATTATATATATATATATGAAAGGAAATATTTAAGATGAGATAAAATAATATAGGAGAGGGATAGAGATGAAGTGATGGTGATTTTCCATCTCCAGAGTAAGTTAATTTCAATTCGTGAATACATGATATCTCCTCATTATGTCTATTTTCCAAACCACGTATTAACGTTTAACTTTTTGAAAAATGTTACTTAGATACTCATACACCCTAAAAGAGAAAGAAGTAGAGAGTGTAATGTGATAGATGTAACATGTTGGTAATATGACATGAGAATAGATAGAAAAAATGAGACGTTAAATGAATGTTGAAAAATTAGAAGTATCTAAATATCATTGTTGTAACATTTAAGCCAAGAATATTTGAAAAATTAGCAACATATATAGATTATTTCATTTGATTGATAAAGATATAAAGTGATGGAGAAATGAGATCAAATTAGGTGACCTAAGGTAGCAAGTTGAGTGATAAAGACACAAACATATAAACCTATACAGAAATGATCATCAAAACCCCACCCTAGCTAGCTGCAAGTTGAGAGATAGTTATAGAGATGAACAGTACGTGGCAACTTGAGAGGGAAATATAGCATCATTCATTAAGCATATATGTATGCAAGTTGCAACAAACAATTGGAATCTTCCCTTCGGATTTAGAATAAATAACATGCATAATAACTTTTCATAACATTACAAAATATTAGTGAACCTGGATGTGCCTTCTGCAAATGGCACAGTACAGTGAATGCGTCAATATTTAGCTAGTCATTTTCAATCATGACCCCCAAAAATAGAGGAAGTGGCAGCAGCTAGTTGCATATTCATGTTGCATATATACAGGGAAATTCGATTAATTTTTAACTTGATAACACTTGAAACAAACTGCCACTGCAGTAATTAATTAAGAATCGATATGCTGTTTTTTACTAAAAAAAAAAAAAGAATTAATCTACTTTAAAGTTAAACTATACATATTGAATGTAAGTGGTCTATAGTTGAAGTTTTTCATGAGTTGATGTGCCCCATTTTCCATACTTGAATATTTTTTGGCATCAATTTCATGTCCACCCATCCAAATTATCAATAAATTCTTGCACCTAGCTATATATAGCTAACTAATATATCTCCATATATAGCTAGACATAACTGCTCTGGATATAATTAATTATTTTGCTGTTAAAAAAGCAACTGCTATGGTTGCTGCTGCTACAACTCTTTCCAGAAAAAACAATTAAATCAAACCAGCCTGCACATGAAGCTACATTAAAATTTCTACTTGTATCTTTTGGCTTAAAAAAAATAATTTCTATTTTTATCAGAAGCTAGTTTCAGTAGTTAGTTATTGTCTTATATATAAGAAAAATTCAAATGTGAATTAGCATTAGGGATACTATCCCACGGAGGTGCAGCACAATTTTACATAGATTTTTTTTTGTTGATAATTATATATAAAAAAATAAAATAAAATAAAAACCATTGCATCTTGGGAGAGTATCTGAATCCTTCAAAAAAAATTAAGGTAAAGTAATTAACTAAGCACATCATTCATCAGGTTCAGTCAAATAAAGCAGCATGACAAATATTAATGACACTCTGAAATATATATGGAAAGAGAGATTTATTAAATAGATAATTAATATTAATATAATAATATTAGCTTCTTGACAAAAAACAAAAAACAAAAAAAGATAACTTATTTTGAGAGAATAATTAAATATCTAGCTTGATCTTACCGATTAATAATATAATTACAGTGCAAGAGATAAATCACTAGCTATCAAGTTGGAAAGATTCATAGAATGCACTTGTGGGAAGCAGATCCCAAATGTTATCCATCATCTCAGGCGTCAAAAGTACATCTTCATCAAAACCCTCAAAACTTTCATTTGATGAGCCAGCTTCACTAGGTTTCCCTTTATCATCAGGATCCACAAGAGAAGGCACCCCCACAACTGTTTGATCACTTTTATCACAATCCATCCTATTCTCACATCCACCCCGGTCAGTACCGCTATCATCGGCGTCAAACTCCTGAAACCTGGAAGGGTTTGGCGGCGATTCAGCGTCCTGACCGGTGAGTTCTTGGACCAGTGCCCTAAATTCAGAGGCACTAGTCTTAACCTTCATAGGGTTTGATATGTACACTACCTTGATAGGTTTGTTGTAGGTGTTGTTGTTGTTGTTTTTCTTCTTGGGTTTGGTCAGCTTTGTTGGTGTTTTTTGTTGTACAGTACTAATCACTGATGAACTGGTGCTACTTGTGCTAATAGAGTCCATAGTTTCTAGCAAAGAATGACAAAAACTTGGTACTGTTGTTTTCGGGTTTGGTTTAAAGATAACAACTGAACGTGTAAATGTAATGAAGGGTGATTGATTTTATTGGACGTGGGTATGCCGTATGTGTCCAAGAAAATGAAAGAAAGGAAAGGAAAATAATTGTGATGGGGCAAATGGAAAGTTAATAAGAAGGGAAGATAAGCGAGGGCTACTGTCTATTGTCTAATGATAGTCCCAGCCGACACTAGGCGCGTGTGCCTTTTTCTTTTCTCATGAATTTGTCTTTTTTTGAGAATTTTCTTTTGACAAAAACTTAGAATAATTTTCATAGTGTTTTTTCCAAGCTTATTAAATATGAGATGTATTTTCGATGCACTCTTTAAAAAAATTAAATGATGATTTTTTATGAAAGTTTTTGTAATCAATGTAGAGAAGATTAAATACAAATGTCTGCTAGGACGAACATCATCCGACATCTTGTGTGGCACCCCCCAGCTGCTTCGGTAATCCAGGTCGTGTTGGTTTCGGTGGTCTTATTCGCAATGGCGTTGGAGGATGGATCCTCAGTGGGCTTAAGTTGGCTTGGGTTTTAGGTTTCTAAATCATTACTTATGAATCTGATTCTAAACCGGATCTTGATCTTAATCTTGATAATGACACGACATATCATCCCCGTGTTATTGTTCTGGGTAGGATATGTATCTTCATGTCACGGGATTGGTCCTTGTTTTTCAATCATACTTTAAAAGAATAAAACAATTGTGTTGATTGGGTGGCGAAACACGGTACTCAATTGGATGTCATCTTAAAGTTGTGGATCTCTCCACCTTTGCAAATTGTGCATGTGCTTTTGACGGATGTAGGGCTGACAATGAACCGAACCAACTCGATTAGAGTTCGTAATTCGATTCGACAATTGATTCGTCGAACTTGGTTCATGAACCAAATAAGCCGAACTTGAGCTGAAAATTAAGTTCGTCGACTAATTGAGTTACGTTGAACTTGAGCTATATGTAGTTCGATTCGTTTGGTTCATGAGATGACTCGATTTTATATATATATATATATATATATATATATATATATATTAGTTTTTAAGGATTTCAAAACTAAAATAGTCTTGCATCGGAACATGAATGAAAAATGGATACGATATAATGAGTAACATATGACACAAGAAAGCAAAAATGGATTTGGTATTTTGATACCGGTGTTAATTACTAAGTGTAATAATAGCTTCATCGAGTCCATTAAAAATTGGTATAAATTCCAATATATTTATGAGTCAAAAATTTAAATTATTTGACTTTTGAGTTACGTGGTTCAAGTAGCTTTACTCATTTCCATACTTAAAGCTATGTGTTTTGAACAAACGAATGGAACCTAATTAGCCGAACCAAACTGTTCGTGAACTTTAAACGAGCCGAACTTGAGCTGAAAAAAAATTGTGTCAAACTCGACCCGAGGTTCGAACCGAACCAATTTTTAACGAGTCGAGTCGAGCTCAGACATGTTCGATTCGACTCGACTCATTTCCAGCCCTAGACAGATGTCTCGGGTGTCTTGAGGCAACGGTCTAACCATGTTTTGCTTGTTTTTATCCTTTCCTTTTCCTTGTGATACAAAAAAAAAATCTAATTAAATTTAAAATGATGATCTCCAATTGATGCTTGGTCTCCAATTTGTGTGTGTAGTTTTATCTAATGATGATGCCTCAAACTTTTGCATTCATTGTAGACATCTTCTAGCCTTATCTTTAACAAACTTTTGTATCGGATTTACTAGAAGACAAGCAAGGGATTTTTGTCTATGATTTATCTATTGGACGGCAAAATCTTTAGCTCTATATATTTATTGAGATTCTAACATATGTTCAATATATTATCGTTAATGAAACTAGTTAATTGTTGAAAAAATAACTTTTTGCCTAAACCAGGAATTCCTAGTGATATTCTCAGTTTTTTAGGGGTGATCTTCTCGATTATTGATATTTAACTTGAAGTTTATCAAGTCATTTTTTGGTCAAATAACATAATGACTAGAATTTACTGTTTAAAATGAATAAGTGGGATGTCTGAGATTTGAACTTCCATAAATAATCATGTATTGTTCAAAAAATAATAATTTGAGTTATCCTCACGAAAACAAGGGTATTAAATCATAATGTTAATTCAGTTTTTTGCATAATGAATATTGAATCATAAAGTTAATTATGTTACTTTAAAAAATTTGCATTTCTACATGTGGTGTGTACTTTGTGGATCCCCAACACATTTTGGATCATTTTACACAATTTGTTTATTCTTCATGTGGTTTTAAACTGCGGCGTTTTTTTGCAACTTATCTAGCTTTTCACTGTTTGGGTGGTTTGGAATGAAAGGAATCACAGACTCTTCTCTAATAAAGCTAAATCGATTATTGAACTAGTGGAAAAATTTAAACTTTGTTTCTTAGGTTGCCTGAAAGCTAATAATGTCTGTTTTCCTTTTGGTTATCATATGTGGTGGCAACAACCCCTTACTTGTTTGGGTATAGGTTGATTGTCGTTTTTTTGTTTCCTCATAATATTATGTTGTAACTTTGATTTGCTCTTCTATGCACACCTTGTGTTAGGGAGTAACTTTTTTCCCTTGTGGTAATATATCACATTTTAACTTGTTAAAAAAAATTACATTTCAAGTGGCATATACTTTTTTTTTTTTTTTTTGTAAATTATAGATCGAATTGTTCACTTAGATACATGAAATTTGACCTGGAGATTAAAAAATTTTATGGTCTTGTTTGATGTCAATTTTGCTGTGCCTTATTAAACAAAACGAAAAATCCAATCCAAAAACAGATGGAAAAATAATCCAAAGGGGAAGGAAACACTTGAGGTGTTATCCACGCGCGAGTAGGGTGAAGGTGGAATAATGTAAGAAACGGATGACGACGCGTGGCAAATAATGAAGGAGCCAGTTAGATATGATGACGCAAGCAGTGGGACCCTACATGATGTCATCAACCGCAAGTTGCTACTTGTTACTCTCTTTCATCCGCATCTACTGTGTTTAAATCTTAAGTTGGTTCAAGCCTCCCATATATCAACATCCTTCAGTTCATAAGTAAAAGTGAACTCATTCACAGTTATTAATAGCTAATTAATAACGTTTGATATATGGAATTTCAATTACAATTCATATGCCCCAATTATTCTTCATGTTTTTTCTTTTGACAAGAATCATCATATAAATGGTTTTCATTCAAGAAGTTAAATAAACGTTGGGTATATACTAACACTCCTTGTTGGTAATCAGCAACTCTATTCAACGAGTTAGTTGCGAAACAGATTCTTTAGAAGTCTTCCGTTTTCTTCAAGATCCAGATCACTCTCATATGCATGTGTACGCCTCTTTGTTGGTGAAGATTTTTGGGTTAAAGGAGCATATTCGTAACATGAAATTTTTGTTTTTGTACCCTACTTTATTGCCAAAAATCCAAAACTACCCTACTTTTTCGAAAAATTGCAAAAATACCCTACTTTTTCTGACTTTCTGGTACCACTCCACTTGGAGTTGCGGGGTACCCTAAAAAGTGACAAAATTTTTGTCCTTATTATACCCATCAATCTCCACTTGCGGGGTACTTCCTATTTTTTTTTCGAAATTTTATGCTACAACGCAATCTCCACTTGCGTTCTATTTTTGGCATTTTTTTTTAAAATTTTTAAATACCCCTCTACTCCAAGTAGAGTGGTATAATAGGACAAAATTTTTTTGCATGCATTTAATCACGTGATGTTGTGGTGCATTCATAAAAAATAATAATAAAAACTTAATTTAAAAAAAAACTAATTAAAATTATATAACACTTAAAATACCATAAAATCTACAATTATTATAAATGCCCTGCGGTCCCACACCCTCGTCTTCGACGATGTCTTCCACGATTTACTTGAGGGTCGTGTTGGTCTTCGTCATTGTTATCTGCAGTTGATTGTACTTGACTACCATAACCCAACGACAACGACACATCGTGTTCCCTTGTTGGCCATCCCAAATCCAGAAATTGTTCATTGGAGTTAATTGAAGCCGGAGAGAAGTGAGATAGTAGGTTTGTTGGTGTTGGTGGGTTGTTGGTGTACATTGGGTATTGTGGGATGTTGTAGGGGGGGTAATTGGTGTTGGACGATCCGGCTTGGTTTGGGTCATTATAGGAGAAGTAGTTGTTGTTGGACGTGCTAGCTTGGTTTGGGTCATTGTAACCAAAGTTTGGCATTGAATTTTGTTGATAAGTTGACTGATAATAAGGGTCATATGCATTCTCGGAGTGGTATATGGTGGTGGTTGGATGATATTTTGTTGGGGGGGGTGTCGAGAAATTCATACATTATAGAACCATGACTGTTTTGTGTTGGATGTGGTTGGGATTGATGATCTTGTAGTTGGGAAAAAATATCATGATCCCAAAAATCATCATGAATTGATGGTTGGTCATTGTGAATTTCAGGTTGATGCTCCGGCTGTTCTTCTTCGTCTGGATCTGAACTAGATGGTTTTGTGTCAATTGAAATCTGTAGTCGTGGGTTGCATGTGGTTGTCAACCACTCAATATACGTATGAGTATGAGTGAGTGATCTTGGCCGCATGCGAGGTAGAGTATAACGACGTCGATTGTCCCAATGTTGGCTCTCTTGTGGAAAGCGAAAACCATTGGATTCGTACCACGTCTTGTACCGTTTGTCCAACACATGGAATTTCCGCATGTCTTTTGGGGCCCCCGGTATTTCTTGTGGCAGACCAAATTGGAGCATGACCCTATCGGTTGGATGCCATTCTACCTTGTCAAAACATATAAGGTAAGTTGTTGCAGTCCAATCCCAATAGTCATCAGGCACATTGTGTGGAACTTTCTTGTATGGTCTCCATTTAAACTGGCACAAACAAAAGAGAATATTTAGTGTACGTTTAACAATTTTGATATATATATATATATATAAACAAATAATTTAAAAATCAAGGGTATATTACATGATGTTCAAGTATGTCATCAAACTGTCTTCTATAAGTTATAGTGTCGTGGCTTGGATTCTCGTAGTATCTTGAACCTACTCCTGTCCATCTAAGAAATGATATTAAAAAATTAGTAACTAATTTACCATATAATAACATTAATAAGAAGTGAGAATATGCGAGGGAATTAATTAAAAAAATGTAGTGACCATGCTTACTTTAATCCTAGCGGCCACTCGAGTGGTTTGTCATTTCTCGGAGCGATATGACTCAACCGACAATATCCCCAAACTTGTACGAGAAAATGACATCCATCAACAGCTTTTATGTTTGGGCGTGACGCCTCACACAAGCCACGATAAAGGTAAGCCAAAACTGCCGACCCCCAACTATATTTTCTTGTTTCATTAAAATCCCTTAACAAATACAACCAAGAGTTGTGCACAAATAATCCAGTTGTATTTGGAAACAAGAACCCTCCAATGAGGTATAGTATGTACCTCCTAGTGTGTTGTATTTTTACCTCCGGAGGCGATTGTTCATTGAAGTCTTGTTTGCTAAAAGAGGACATGAGGCAGCGGCAAGGGTAAATTCTGGTGAGCCATTCTCAGAAAACATCATGAAATATCTCAGGGGTGAGGTGATTAAATCCAACAGTCATCATGTCACTCAGTTTGACCGGGATCGGTATACCTTCTCCGTCCGTGAAACCATCGACCATAGAGAAGGATTACCAAAGGGAGAATACAAGGTGGACCTGCAAAATAAATGGTGTGACTGTGGACGATTCAGAGCGTTACACCTACCATGCTCACATGTCATTGCCGCATGTTCTAGCTTTCGTCATGACTACAAGACTTTTGTCGATAACAAATTCACGAATGAGTGTGTATACGCCGTATACAACATCCACTTCGACGTGGTTCACCACCAGACATATTGGCCTGATTATGAAGGACTGAAGGTGGTTCCCAACAAGTCCATGCGTAGGGCAAACAAAGGTCGTCCACCAATTACTCGCATTAGGACCGAGATGGACGATGTGGAAACTGAGAGAAGATGCGGCGTTTGTAGGATGCCTGGTCATTCCCGCAAAGATTGCATTAATATTAGACATCAGTAGAAATCTAGTCTTTATTTCATATTTATTGTATTTCGTATGTGTTTTATTTTATAAATATTATGATTATTATTATAATTACTTTTTTATTAATGCCTAAATTAACATTATTAATATAAGTTGAAATGGTGTGATAAATTGAAAAATTAAAGGAAGTATTTATAGTAGATGAAATAATACATGTTTTATAATAATTGTAGATTTTATGGTATTTTATTTGTTATATAATTTTAATTAGTTTTTTTTTAAATTAAGTTATTATTATTATTATCATTAAGTTATCATTAACGTGTACCACCATGCATGCAAAAAAATTTTGTCCTATTATACCACTCTACTTGGAGTAGAGGGGTATTTAAAAAATTTTAAAAAAATGCCAAAAATAGAACGCAAGTGGAGATTGCGTTGTAGCATAAAATTTCGAAAAAAAAAAAATAAGAAGTACCCCGCAAGTGGAGATTGAGGGGTATAATAAGGACAAAAATTTTGTCACTTTTTAGGGTACCCCGCAACTCCAAGTGGAGTGGTACCAGAAAGTCAGAAAAAGTAGGGTATTTTTGCAATTTTTCGAAAAAGTAGGGTAGTTTTGGATTTTTGGCAATAAAGTAGGGTAAAAAAAAAAATTTCTCGTAACATTTCTTTCCAACATGTGCTTCGAGAGGGCAATCATTGCGCAGATTTTTTGGACAAGCTCGGGCGCTCTTCAAGATTAGGTGAGACTTTTTGGCATGCTCCCCCATCGGAGTTGAAGTCAGTCTTGAGGCTTGATGCCCCCAGCTGAGCCCTGTTTTTAGGGTTTTTTTTCTCTTTTTTCTTTTTCTTTTGTCACTTTACCAAAAAAAAAAAAATACTAACACTCCTTGTGTTATATTGTTAGTTTTAAATATATTATCTTTTAAACATATGTTAGAATATCGAAAATAAAAATTATGCATCAGAAAATTGTGTCAATTTATTTTTTTAAAAGTTGAGAATTGAAAAATAAATCAATAAATACTTGCAATTTGTTTCAGCGGCGAAGGTAGAGTAAATTGCAAATTTCATGACGGGCTAAATATAATTTTTTTTTTACAATCAAAAATAAAGATTTTTTAAAATACTTATATAATAAATTTAAAATGATTGAAAGCATCAAAGTAAGACGAATACATTTATCGATCAAGGGATAATTTTCTAACTTTTTTATTTTTCTTACTTTTTGATAAATTTATTTGTTGGAGGTAGCTAAAAATATATTATTGATGTAACTTAAGATAAAGGTACTCAAATCATTCAATATAAATAATTTTTTTGGGTAGCTCTGCCCTTAAATTGGTTAATTTTTAACATATGTCATTACAACATACGGTAACTTACCCTTATTTTTTTTGTTGTGTTTTTATTATTATGTTTTTGTTTGGTTTTGACACTTATCTTTTTAGTTTTTTCAAAAAGAAAAAGAAAAAGTGCAGTATTTTAAATATAATTTTCCGCTTTATATAAAGTTATAAACTAGTGAAAAGACGGACACGTGACGCTCTTTTTACTGTGCTAAATTTTGAAATTTATGATCCTTTTTTTTTTTAAAATTTTGATTTTGATTAAAACTAAAAATATAAATGTTCGTTGCTTTCTAGTTATAACAAACTAAATTAAACATGATTATCTATTTCAATAACACCAACAATATAACAAAAAAAATATAATCTAAATTCTTTTTTTTTATGACACCAACAACAATCTTTATTATAGAAAAAGTTGTTTAAGGGTATAATTAGGATAAGAAAAAAGTAAGTATAAGTATACTAATCTAGTTTGTTACACTTTTTAAATGATAAAGGAAAAAAAAAACAGACATATATATATATATATATATATTCATATCGTTTTTGTTGCCTAGTTTGTTACACTTTTTAAATGATAAAGGAAAAAAAAACAGACATATACATATATATATATATATATATATATATATATACACATATCGTGTTTGTTGCATTTTTGTAATATTTAAATTTATTCTTATCTATTTGTTACATGAGTTATTTGTATTGAAAATTGAAAGACATTTTTGGAAAAAGAAAAAGTCAGCCCAAAAATACTGAAAGGGGTTGTTTTCTTTATATATAGTATAGATATCAAACATTTGTTTGTATTTAATTCAAAAAAATATAGTGTGAAATTTGCCTGAATTGTTTTAAAAGAGTGAGTGAATATGTCTATGAAGAGCTGTGCTTTGAATTCAATGAAAAAAATTCATTTTGATTCATGGATGGTTAGTTTGAATTTTTCATATTATTATTCAAAATTGGATCATCTCGTGATGACGCAGGGGTATTTTTAAAAATTTGGTTGGGAGCGAACAATTTTTGATAGAATTCGTGAATGTTACTAGAAACAAATTTAGGACCGTAATTTTGAATATGAATTAAAATCCAATATAGTGTGATTCTAATCCAACACAACAGAGGCCATATTTCGATCAAAGTATTAAAAACATGATTTTTCATATGACATGCATGAGTTTAAATACTTTTAGGCAGGGACGGACTCCAGAAATATTGTTAAATGGGGGCAAAATTATATACTAATTTTTTTCTTCTGAAATCATATACTATAATAATTTGCATTAAAAAAATTTACTAATACATAAGTGATACTACTATCACTAAAAAAACAGAGACTACAAAAATTATGTAATTTTATATCCACTTTCATAATGTTGCATATTAATTTCTTTACAAAAAAAAGTACTCCATCCGTTTCAAAATACACGTCCAAGTCAACCACTTCACATATGTCAATGCACAATTTTGATCGTTAATATATTTAATTATCTAAAGTAAAAAATTATAAAAATTTAATATTTTGAAAATATTTGTCGAGACAAATCAAACAACATCTTACATGCTAATATTTGTATTTATACATTAATTAAAAAATATGATCAAAATAAGTTAAGATAATAGTGCACATTGAAAAAATTGGATATGTATTTTGAAACGGAGGAAGTATTTAGTAATATTTTGTAGGGACAAAACTTATTTTTAATGGTAAAAAAGCAATTACTTAACAAAATTATGTACAAGTAATAGAGCATGTGGGGTCAAGTGCCCCCAATTACATGCACTTGTATCCGTGCCTGCTTTTAGGCGTAGAAAAATAAGATGGGACACAGTTACAATAATACTAAACTAAAAAATTAAAAAAAAATTGTATAAATGATAAAAACTTTTTTTTCTAGTAAAAAGAATTAAGGAAATCACATCAAGGATTAAGGAAATCGTGACATATAAGAATGTCTGATAAAGAAAAAGAAAATGGCATCGCATCGAAGTTGAAAGAAGCATAGTGAGTTTGATGTGCACAAAGATTTGCATATTTATTTGCTCCGCGACCAATATGACATAATCAAGGTTCATATTAGGAGTTTGGAGACTCTGAAGGATATTTGTTAATACATGTTGCATATGAGGAATACTGGTATAACCAGAGTGAATTGTATCCACCACTTCTAAATCTGAACGAATAATCACATGTTGCATGTGCTTTGAACAAGTTGAAGGTCGAAAACAATTGGACACAATTTAGTTGCAAGAGTATTTGAAAAGGTGATTTTACGCATAAAATCAGTTACAAATTTCCCTTTTTTGATCATGAATCAATCCACCATAAATTGAGCTTTCATTGTTGGTAAAATGTGATACATCGACATTTAGTTTGAGACGCTGAAGAGGAGGATGAACCCAGTTATGCTTTTGTTGTTCAATGTCGATTCTACTATATACCTTACAGTATGTTGTTGCAATTCAGTCATAATATCATGAATGTGAATGTTTACCAAATTTAAGAGTTCCTCTCTCATATCTGATCGAAAAGAAATTATGAATATGATTATTTCGGTTCAAAGTGTTCACACCATAACTTTGAAGAAAATAGATCAATCCCAAGCAGGGACGGATGCAGAAACCTATTGAACGGGGAGCGAGATATTTTTTTTAATGAAAAATAGTATATAATATTAAATAGCAATGACATTTTTTACAAGAGCAAAAAATAAAATAGTGAAAAAAAAAGTATGATAGTGGTATATATTATTTCAATACATCTAAAAATTTCACATTTGTGAATTGAGGTTAGACAACACTCACACTTCTCAATACAACAAGACGCGATTTATAAAAGATAAAAATTTAAGTGGCTTACATCTTAAAAAAATCATTAATTATACTTCTTTCTGGGTTGAACCAATGTTTTTTGATTAAAATAAAATGTTATTGTAGACGGAGTTATGTAGGACAAAATATATAGCAATAAATATGGATATTATGGATAAAGAAAAATATTTAGTGCTATCTAGATCTTTTCAAGTGACAAATAATATGATCTACAAACCAACTATAAAATAGGACAGATAATACAAGACAGCAGGAGAAAAGTGTTTTACATATGAGCAATGTTATATCTCTAGAAAAATAACATCAAGAATTCTTCAAGAATAAAGAATAACCAATCACAATGCATTATTTGCCACAATTCAAGGAGGTGTGGCTGAAAAATAGGAAGTGGACAAATAAATCATCCAATTAAAATTTGCCAACTATTTCTTGAAAAATTCTTGAAGCTATTTTTCTTGAGAAGTAGCATTTTCCTTTACATATATCATATATCATGTGCAATTAAACACACACACGAACACACGTCCCACTGTACCTTATTGTAAAGCTCCTCAACTCGTCTCGACACGCGTAGCTTTCGACGGACATTCCAGAACAAAATCATGCATCCTACAAGTTGTTTAATCTTGGCAATGTTAATATGTTTACTCATTGATAACATACATAGGGACACACTTATGTAATGTGTGGGTGGGTGCAATGTGCATTTGAGTGTGCCTTTAGGAAGGGATACCATGGCACATATGGGCAAAACAACTAGAATATGCTGTGTGATCAACTGACGAAGGCGGCAGGCATATGGCTTGTACTGCTCCACTAGCGAATCCAGACACTTGAATTCCTTCATCCTAAAAGAGACATAAGTAACATCTTAAGCAGAAGTATTGGCCTGGTAGCAAACACATAGCTAAACTTAACAAAGCCAATGTTGATTTAAAAGGGCAACCCGGTGCATTGAAGCTCCCGCATATGCAGGGTCCGGGAAGGGGTCCCTCCATTTGGTGTATTGTACGCAGCCTTACCCTGTTTTTACACAAGAGGCTGTTTCCAGGACTTGAACTCGTGACCTTACGGTCACATGACAACAACTTTACCAGTTGCGCCAAGGTTACCCCTCTAAAGCCAATGTTGATTTAGAGCTCAAAAAACCAATAGAAGGTGGCATACCCATGAGTGTTTAACCTCATCTCCAATAACTTATCCATCATATCGAAGGACTTTTGTTTTGTATAATTATAAAGTGCATTGCCCTCTTTGACATTTACCATTGGCTCAAAATAATTCAACAAATCATCATCATGAACCTGAGATGGGAATACAAATGAGAATTTGAGACCAGTAACAATAAAGAACTCAAGTGGTAACAATACAGCCAAACGTCCGATAAATACAGGTAAACGACACAATCTAAGGATTAAGAGAGAGATAAAAACACTTAACTGCACTAAATATTGTTCTAGTCAAAACCTAAATAAATATGATCCAGAAGTCATTTTCTTTTTTACCTAAAACTCTTCAAATTCTTATTTTTATAAAAAAATTAGAAGTTTATGATAAAATTAAGATATAAAAGAATTTTAAGAACTAAGATAAGAAATTCAGTGAAAATTTGAAGGATTTTGTAGAATGTGAAGAGGGGGGAAATTTGAGTGTTTGAGTAGAATTTGATGTTTTGAAAGGTGAGTAGAACAAGGTTTAAAACAAATTAGTGTATACAACTTATGAAATTTTGAATAGATTATGAGAACTTGAGAGACTATCAAATTCTTATTTTTATAAAAAAATTAGAAGTTTATGATAAAATTAAGATATAAAAGAATTTTAAGAACTAAGATAAGAAATTCAGTGAAAATTTGAAGGATTTTGTAGAATGTGAAGAGGGGGGAAATTTGAGTGTTTGAGTAGAATTTGATGTTTTGAAAGGTGAGTAGAACAAGGTTTAAAACAAATTAGTGTATACAACTTATGAAATTTTGAATAGATTATGAGAACTTGAGAGACTAAATCAGCTCAAAGTATTAGTTTTTTTCACAAGAGCACAAAATATTATTAGAAAAACCAATATCACACATTACCTAGTAGAGGAAATTAAAGTGCAATTAACCTAAAATAAAAAAAAGCATAAATGCAGGTGCAGGCGCAGATATCCGGTCACGGTCACCATAATCAAACTAAACAATTTTACATGAAAAACTACACGGCATGAATTTAATAGAAACTCTGCCACACTGAATATACAGCATGTAATTGATTGTTGGACTATCCCAGCTGACCCCTACAACCGGTGTTGATAATGTTATTGTATCTGTAGTAGTTGGGCTCTGGGAAATAATTGACAGCTTAAAAACATTTAGGGGGAGAGGGACAAATATAAGTGTTCATAATTTCTTCTATGGGGTGGCCTGCCTCCGTCCACTCTTTGATTCCCAGCACCCACAAATTCTAATTTTACAGTGAAAGCGAATCGTTGAACATGGAAATAGTTTCTCAAAGTGTGCAGAAACACAAACAACTTGCTTAATTATATGCTTAAGACTATAAGTACTAATTTGAAGCGTGCTTATTGAACGGGCATTTAGTTAAACTGTTTGTCCAAATACTCCCGTAGAGCACTATACTTTAATTTAAACAAATACACTGATCATTTAGCAACCTAAGATTCAGGAGACGAGGAATACAGATTATAGGGTGAACTAATTCTGTAAGATATCATTAATAAATAAACCCATACAAGTAAAAGAAGAGCATTGAAAATAAGAAGCTATCATACCTAGCCAACACCAATTTCTTATTAGGGTTATTTGTACCAGGACCAGTTGGACTCCATCTGATAGTATATACCTCCTATGAAAAAAACCATTATTTAGTTTTCCCAACAAGCTGCATAGTTTAAAAGCAGGTACAAATGCAAAATTTGTCACTGAAAAATATTCCCTAATTGGTACCTTGGAATGCTCCCTAAAATCATGAATATACTTATCTTGCTTCATTCTCCATATCTACAAAAACGAGAAACAATAAACATGCAGAATACAGAACAGTTAATTTCACAAATATTCTGGTAAAAAGACATTTACTGGAAAAAACGTCTTCTATAAAATGATTTTTTGATGGCAAACTATCGAAAAAACATGTTATTATGGAGTATAACCTTTGCAGTGTTATCGTCTGAACACGAGGCCAGTAATGAACCTGTGGGATCCCATTTGATACAATTAACTTCACTATGAAATAACATAAAGGTTGTTATCCGACAGTAAAGACATATAGAAGTACTACATTGAATTTAAATGAAATATCTTAATGTAATGCAGAACCAATAAGCTAGTTAACTGGAATTCAGTAAACCAAAGCATGTAATAAATGCTAATTTGCTACCCCAATGAAGCCCCGCACTGCTGCTGAATTTGAAAAAAAGTCTACACAAGTAGTCGGATACATTAGAAATTTGGGATTCATATAGAAAGCATCATCCTAAGGTTATCCGCCAATTTGAGTAATTAACTCGGCAACACATTTTTTTATTGTATAATCAATGCAGTAGGGGATAGTTTTCCCTCCCAAAAAGGTATAAGCACAGCATCAGTGTTCCAGTGCAAAGCATATTCAAAACAAGGTAGGTGTATAAACCTGGTGCCCTTCAAAAGTTTTTATTGGGTGGTTATCGCCAATCTTGCAAACATGTATCATGGTGTCAGTGGAGCTTGATGCAAACGATACATTGTTGCGCCAATCAACGTCAAGTGTTGGACCTAATAAAAGCCCAAATTTTAAAAATAAAAATAGAAGAAGTTCATAAACATGCTTTTCTCACCAAGAGTTGGTTTTAGAGTTTTTTTTTTTTTTGAAAAATAAAATAAGAATATTATTGTAAAACAAAATTACCTCTATGAAAAGCAAATTGTTGTTTCCATTTCTCTGCTTGAACATCCCATACAATTGCAGTCTAATCTCCTTTCTTATTCCACTTCAAAGAAAGTATGGCTCCCTTGTGTTTGCTTAATGTACTCTTCAGTTCGCCTGGTCAAAGCCCCGAACACACGATCAAAATAATGATTTTGATTGCAAATTCAAATACACACAAAATTGCCAATTTAAATCACATTATTATTAATTATTGAAAACAAAAAAAAGTTGTAAAAGAATAAAACAAACCTGTAACAAAAAAAAAACCTCAGCATCAGAAAACGACAAAAAAAGAATCAGAAAACGACAAAAAGATAAAGAAGGAACATTAGTGTGCCTTTCACGTGCTATATTATGGATTTAAAACGGGTGGGTTGTAGATCTGGGTTGTAGATGACCCGCAAACAAGAAACAGAAGCTGCCGCCTATAATTTCGCATTCCGCAGCGATCGTTATTCATCAGATTCCGCAGATTTCACATTCCGCAGCATTCACATTCATACGATGAGGGGTATGATTCCTTGTCGTGTTATGAAGCATGCCCTCACACAAGGTCGCATCATTATGGGAGTAGATGTCGGCACTCAAAGGACAGGTGTCGTTATCTACAAGATTATCCCTCAACCACAACCCCGCTCATACAGGTACGAAATGGAATAAAATCAAATACGGATACTATGTACCATCACTAGTTTTTGACCCGTGCTTTTGCACGGGACGCCCAAAACGCGTTTTGATACTTACAAAGCGACTACTGCACCGCAACTAAAATCACGACACAATTCGCAACTAAAATACTTTATACCACTACAGTCCAAGTGCACCATTTATCAAAATTAAATATTTTAAAAAAACAACCAACATCTAAAATTCCAACCCATGTGTGGCAAATAACGAATTCAATGTTAGACTTAAACAGGCATGGTTAATTCAAACCTGCAACTGACTACCTACGTCAAGCGCAGTAAAAATAAGCTCGGACTAAGATTATAATCAATATTGTAGCCACAACCCCTACATTGCAACTGCGCCATCTATCAAAATCAAAGATTTTAAAAAAACAACCAACATCTAAAATTTCAACCCATGTGTGGCAAACAACGAATTCAATGTTAAACTTAAAAAGCCATGGTTAATTCAAACCTGCAACTGACTACCTACGTCACGTACAGCGAAAATAAGCTAGGACGAAGATTATAATCAATATTGTAGTCACAATCCCTACCTCGCAACTGCACCATTTATCAAAATCAAAGATTTTAAAAAAACAACCAACATTTAAAATTTCAACCCATGTGTGGCAAATTACGAATTCAATGTTTGACTTAGACACCCATGGTTAATTCAAACCTGCAACTGACTACCTACGTCACGTGCAGCGAAAATAAGCTCGGACGAAGATTATAATCAATATTGTAGCCACAACCCCTACGTTGCAAGTGCACCATTGATGAAAATCAAAGATTTTAAAAAAAATAACCAACATTTAAAGTTTCAACCCACGTGTGGCAAACAACGAATTCAATGTTGGACTTAAATAGCCATGGTTAATTCGAACCTGCAACTGACTATTTAAGTCACGTGCTGCGAAATAAGCTCGGACGAAGA
Organism: Medicago sativa; assembly: GCF_051527215.1. Lineage (NCBI taxonomy): Eukaryota > Viridiplantae > Streptophyta > Magnoliopsida > Fabales > Fabaceae > Medicago > Medicago sativa. Next base: position 86,041,614 of record NC_140755.1, on the reverse strand, counting down.
TTATAATCAATATTGTAGCCACAATCCCTACCTCGCAACTGCACCATTTATCAAAATCAAAAATCTTAAAAAAACAACCAACATTTAAAATTTCAACCCATGTGTGGCAAATTACGAATTCAATGTTTGACTTAGACAACCATGGTTAATTCAAAAATGCAACTGACTACCTACGTCACGTGCAGCGAAAATAAGCTCGAACGAAGCATATAATCAATATTGTAGCCACAACCCCTACGTTGCAAGTGCACCATTGATCAAAATCAAAGATTTAAAAAAAAAAAACAACCAACATTTAAAGTTTCAACCCACGTGTGCCAAAGTACGAATTCAATGTTGGACTTAAACACCCATGGTTAATTCAAACCCGCAACTGACTATCTAGGTCATGTGCTGTGCAAATAAGCTCGGACGAAGATTATAATCAATATTGTAGCCACAATCCCTAAATTGCAAGTGCATCATTGATCAAAATCAAACATTTTAAAAAAACAACCAACATTTAAAATTTCAACCCATGTGTGGCAAATTACGAATTTAATGTTGGACTTAAACACACATGGTTAATTCAAACCTGCAACTAACCATCTAAGTCACATGCAGTAAAAATAAGCTTGGACGAATATTATGAATAAACTGAATCACAAAATATTTAGGAACATTTAGATAAAAATTAGAGACGGGTTACATCTCCATGTAGAGAATCTCAACACAATACATGGATTATAACACACACGAACAAAAACAATTTGCCAGATATTGAACCTGATCTACAATAATTCACATTTTCCCCACCTACACAAGTGTCAAAGTATTATAATTTAAACACACACGAACAACAACAATTTGCTGGACATTGGATCTGATCTATATTAATTCACATTTTCCCCACTCACATAGGTGTTAATATACACAATAAGTGTTGACATAATTCTTACATAACTTAAACTTATAGAACATAACACACAAGTTTTTCTACTCATCTACCCTAAAAATCATCCAGCATAGAGCAACTACCAAGAAACAAATAAAATTTAATTCATGGAACAATATCATTCTAAATAAGAAAATATAACATCATTCTAAATAAGAAAATATAAACGACAATAAAAATATACTAAAACATCACAATTCACCACTACAGAATAAGAGTGGACATTGCAAGAGATTCATATGTTAATTCAGTGGTAATAATACAAAATATAACTTCTTCATACCTTCCTCTAAAAAAAAAACTTATTCATGCCTTGTTCATAACCACCATCATAAACTCTAGTTGTTCACAACATGTACCAAATACACCAAATAATAACTAAACACAAACAAACAGATCTTCCAAACCACAAAAACAATAAGAAGATAACAACTTGGAACAGTGACTACATCCATCTACTTTAGATCTCCATCAAAACAGATTGTAACTATCCATGCAATAACCAGGAACAGCAAAACCATAAACAAAATTATATCCAGAAAACCTGCACTCAAATCTTCTTCAATGGAAATGATTAGCAAAACCCAAAGCAGCACAACCAAGGTGATGAATGAAAGAAATTTCTTTCCCATAGCAACTGTAATAATAAGTTCAATAATGCTTCTGAAAAATGAGCAAACAATAATTTATGCCATACGATTCACTGTTCACAGTCGTACTGAAAAAGGCAAAGCAGAAAGTAGTAGTAGACACGCGTAGGTACTACTATCCATAACACTATTCATAACTGTTGAAAAATTGAGTGAGTAAAAGGCAATAATATCCAATAAATCTCAAAGGATAAAAAATAAAACATGATATAAAATTCTCTCATTATTCAACTAAATCACATTTTTTGTTCCATTAAATTTAAAATTTATTTAAAATATTGGGACAGAGCAAATAGAATAAATTTTGGTAGTAAATAGCGGAAAGAACTAATCTATTCTATAACTGCAACAACAATAATCAAAACCTTTGATAATATCACAAAAATATTATTTTACAAAACATAGATATCTTACTGTGTTTCACGAAAAGATAATAAAATTGATCTACACATATTCGAACAACTTCAATTAAGACTGTATATGATCAAATTGTTCTTCCTTTTAAGATATTCTTCGTACTCAAACTCCGTTTCTAATAACCCTGAATCTATATCTATCACCTCACATAACTTGCATCAATTAGGAGGTATTGTAATATATCATACATTTGCATTCTTATCCATCGAGTATTTTCAATGCTGAACAACAAAATTAAAAGGAGTTGTGGGGGTACATTACAAATTTGTAAAAAACATATTTTAGAGGCATACAGCCCAACAAATAATAAACGATTGAAAAGCAGTACCACTTGGAGTGTTACAAATAAAACGTTTTGAAAGGTTAACAATAAATTTTTTAACAAAAATCACAACCAATAAAAAAGCACAAAACAACTCGGAAAAATCCTTCCTCGCATCCACATTCGATACAATTTATTTCATTCGATACAATATACTTCATATTCTTAAAATATTCTTTATATAGTAATCAATTTTGATTGGAGCCAACCCCAATATAAAAAAAAGGTTTAAATACCCTACTATGTGAATTTAACCTACGCGGGCTCTTAATTTCTCCGTTACCAATAAGAATCATAAATCAAATAAAAAACTTACAATATCCATACACAATGAAAAAAAAATCCCGAGAGTAAGTATAAGATATTTGCAATGATTTTCCAATAATAAAAAGAAAAATAGTTAAGATAGTCATTTACACATAAATAATCATTATTTTCCTTTGGAAAAGGAAGGTTGACAAAAGAAAGATTATTCGTCACCATGTAAACATTAAAAGATAATCCTATTCTGTCAAAATAATTTCTCAAGCTAATACTCCAATGGAAAACACATAAAACAAATTATAAGATGAAGGAACATAAGAGTTTCTTGACACAATTATAATGTCGTAATAGGAAGGGGATAACACTACAACATCATAAACAATTACACAATTAAAACATCACACCAACGTAAAATATAAGAACTTAAAAATATACATAAATTTAGAATGCAACAAAATCATAACATAATGCAACATTGGCCCTTCAATCCTTAAATTCAACCCCTGCAAAAAAAAGATGATACAACTCAACCAATAATACTCGGCATAACATAAACAAACAAATTACAAAGTTGCAATTAAATTAATCGTGTAAAAAAATTAACCTCCCAACCATACACGCACGATCACACAACATTTGGTTTACCCCCCCCCCCCCCCTGCATCAATAAAATTGAACAATTAAGAAAGTATAATAAACCATTGAATGTGAACATAACACACTTTAGTATTTCAATTATCAACACATAAATTTATAACTATGCATATTATATGTCATTTCACTATCCACAGATGATGATTAAGATACGTGAACTAAGAGGCCAGTATAAGCATATTCAATGAATATTAGATAACCTACTAAACAAAGGAAATTAAATTGAACCTTTCAATTTCAACATAAATGCATCGAGGAGGATAATTCACAAGCAAGCATAGATTGTCTCCCACATTCAGCTTTGCCTCCTTGATGAAATGCTTCCAACCATCATACAAATAAACCTTATGATTCTCCCTCTTATTTTTCTTCCTTACAGTACAATGGTAACACGCACTAGTTTCATTGTTAACCAACACGACAGAATTATACTTCCATATAGTAGTGTGTTTTGCAACAGAAACAGGAATATGCTGCAATTGAGAATATAAAATACAAAAATCAACAACGCATCCAATAAACTAAGATGCAAAAACAAAATATCAAAATCGCATTAAAGGCTGACTAACCAAAACATGTCGCGCTGCTTTCACATGCTTAGTAACCTTTTTCTCCCAGCCAGAAGCAGCCAAAAATTCATCAGAAATAATGGTCATGATGATTTTAGTGCTCAAACGAACATCATCAATCGCCAGATGAAAAATAAAATAAGAATATTATTGTAAAACAAAATTACCTCTATGAAAAGCAAATTGTTGTTTCCATTTCTCTGCTTGAACATCCCATACAATTGCAGTCTAATCTCCTTTCTTATTCCACTTCAAAGAAAGTATGGCTCCCTTGTGTTTGCTTAATGTACTCTTCAGTTCGCCTGGTCAAAGCCCCGAACACACGATCAAAATAATGATTTTGATTGCAAATTCAAATACACACAAAATTGCCAATTTAAATCACATTATTATTAATTATTGAAAACAAAAAAAAGTTGTAAAAGAATAAAACAAACCTGTAACAAAAAAAAACCTCAGCATCAGAAAACGACAAAAAAAGAATCAGAAAACGACAAAAAGATAAAGAAGGAACATTAGTCGCATGTGCCTTTCACGTGCTATATTATGGATTTAAAACGGGTGGGTTGTAGATCTGGGTTGTAGATGACCCGCAAACAAGAAACAGAAGCTGCCGTCTGTAATTTCGCATTCCGCAGCGATCGTTATTCATCAGATTCCGCAGAGTTCACATTCCGCAGCATTCACATTCATACGATGAGGGGTATGATTCCTTGTCGTGTTATGAAGCATGCCCTCACACAAGGTGGCATCATTATGGGAGTAGATGTCGGCACTCAAAGAACAGGTGTCGTTATCTACAAGATTATCCCTCAACCACAACCCCGCTCATACAGGTACGAAATGGAATAAAATCAAATAAAGATACTATGTACCATCACTAGTTTTTGACCCGTGCTTTTGCACAGGACGCCCAAAACACGTTTTGATACTTACAAAGCGACTACTACACCGCAACTAAAATCACGACACAATTCCCAACTAAAATACTTTATACCACTACAGTCCAAGTGCACCATTTATCAAAATTAAATATTTTAAAAAAACAATCAACATCTAAAATTTCAACCCATGTGTGGCAAATTACGAATTCAATGTTTGACTTAGACACCCATGGTTAATTCAAACCTGCAACTGACTACCTACGTCACATGTAACAAAAATAAGCTCGGACGAAGATTATAATCAATATTGTAGCCACAACCCCTACGTTGCAAGTGCACCATTGATGAAAATCAAAGATTTAAAAAAAAACAACCAACATTTAAAGTTTCAACCCACGTGTGGCAAACAACGAATTCAATGTTTGACTTAAACAGCCATGGTTAATTCAAACCTGCAACTGACTATCTAAGTCACGTGCTGCGAAAATAAGCTCGGACGAAGATTATAATCAATATTGTAGCCACAATCCCTACCTCGCAACTGCACCATTTATCAAAATCAAAAATCTTAAAAAAACAACCAACATTTAAAATTTCAACCCATGTGTGGCAAATTACGAATTCAATGTTTGACTTAGACAACCATGGTTAATTCAAACTTGCAACTGACTACCTACGTCACGTGCAGCGAAAATAAGCTCGAACGAAGCTTATAATCAATATTGTAGCCACAACCCCTACGTTGCAAGTGCACCATTGATCAAAATCAAAGATTTAAACAAAAAAAAACAACCAACATTTAAAGTTTCAACCCACGTGTGGCAAAGTACGAATTCAATGTTGGACTTAAACACCCATGGTTAATTCAAACCCGCAACTGACTATCTAGGTCACGTGCTGTGCAAATAAGCTCGGACGAAGATTATAATCAATATTGTAGCCACAATCCCTAAATTGCAAGTGCACCATTGATCAAAATCAAACATTTTAAAAAAACAACCAACATTTAAAATTTCAACCCATGTGTGGCAAATTACGAATTTAATGTTGGACTTAAACACACATGGTTAATTCAAACCTGCAACTAACCATCTAAGTCACATGCAGTAAAAATAAGCTTGGACGAATATTATGAATAAACTGAATCACAAAATATTTAGGAACATTTAGATAAAAATTGGAGACGGGTTACATCTCCATGTAGAGAATCTCAACACAATACATGGATTATAACACACACGAACAAAAACAATTTACCAGATATTGAACCTGATCTACAATAATTCACATTTTCCCCACCTACACAAGTGTCAAAGTATTATAATTTAAACACACACGAACAACAACAATTTGCTGGACATTGGACCTGATCTATATTAATTCACATTTTCCCCACTCACATAGGTGTTAATATACACAATAAGTGTTGAAATAATTCTTACATAACTTAAACTTATAGAACATAACACACAAGTTTTTCTACTCATCTACCCTAAAAATCATCTAGCATAGAGCAACTACCAAGAAACAAATAAAATTTAATTCATGGAACAATATCATTGTAAATAAGAAAATATAACATCATTCTAAATAAGAAAATATAAACGACAATACAAATATACTAAAACATCACAATTCACCACTACAGAATAAGAGTGGACATTGCAAGAGATTCATATGTTAATTCAGTGGTAATAATACAAAATATAACTTCTTCATACCTTCCTCTAAAAAAAAAACTTCTTCATGCCTTGTTCATAACCACCATCATAAACTCTAGTTGTTCACAACATGAACCAAATACACCAAATAATAATAACTAAACACAAACAAACAGATCTTCCAAACCACAAAAACAATAAGAAGATAACAACTTGGAACAGTGACTACATCCATCTACTTTAGATCTCCATCAAAACAGATTGTAACTATCCATGCAATAACCAGGAACAGCAAAACCATAAACAAAATTATATCCAGAAAACCTGCACTCAAATCTTCTTCAATGGAAATGATTAGCAAAACCCAAAGCAGCACAACCAAGGTGATGAATGAAAGAAATTTCTTTCCCATAGCAACTGTAATAATAAGTTCAATAATGCTTCTGAAAAATGAGCAAACAATAATTTATACCATACGATTCACTGTTAACAGTCGTACTGAAAAAGGCAAAGCAGAAAGTAGTAGTAGGCACGCGTAGGTACTACTATCCATAACACTATTCATAACTGTTGAAAAATTGAGTGAGTAAAAGGCAATAATATCCAATAAATCTCAAAGGATAAAAAATAAAACATGATATAAAATTCTCTCATTATTCAACTAAATCAAATTTTTTGTTCCATTAAATTTAAAATTTATTTAAAATATTGGGACAGAGCAAATAGAATAAATTTTGGTAGTAAATAGCGGAAAGAACTAATCTATTCTATAACTGCAACAACAATAATCAAAACCTTTGATAATATCACAAAAACATTATTTTACAAAACATAGATATCTTACTGTGTTTCACGAAAAGATAATAAAATTGATCTACACATATTCGAACAACTTCAATTAAGACTGTATATGATCAATTTGTTCTTCCTTTTAAGATATTCTTCGTACTCAAACTCCGTTTCTAATAACCCTGAATCTATATCTATCACCTCACATAACTTGCATCAATTAGGAGATATTGTAATATATCATACATTTGCATTCTTATCCATCGAGTATTTTCAATGTTGAACAACAAAATTAAAAGGAGTTGTGGGGGTACATTACAAATTTGTAAAAAACAGATTTTAGAGGCATACGGCCCAACAAATAATAAACGATTGAAAAGCAGCACCACTTGGAGTGTTACAAATAAAACGTTTTGAAAGGTTAACAATAAATTTTTTAACAAAAATCACAACCAATAAAAAAACACAAAACAACTCGGAAAAATCCTTCCTCGCATCCACATTTGATACAATTTATTTCATTCGATACAATATACTTCATATTCTTAAAATATTCTTTATATAGTAATCAATTTTGATTGGAGCCAACCCCAATATAAAAAAAAGGTTTAAATACCCTACTATGTGAATTTAACCTACGCGAGCTCTTAATTTCTCCGTTACCAATAAGAATCATAAATCAAATAAAAAACTTACAATATCCATACACAATGAAAAAAAAATCCCGAGAGCAAGTATAAGATATTTGCAATGATTTTCCAATAATAAAAAGAAAAATAGTTAAGATAGTCATTTACACATAAATAATCATAGGTTGACAAAAGAAAGATTATTCGTCACCATGTAAACATTAAAAGATAATCCTATTCTGTCAAAATAATAACTTCTCAAGCTAATACTCCAATGGAAAACACATAAAACAAATTATAAGATGAAGGAACATAAGGGTTTCTTGACACAATTATAATGTCGTAATAGGAAGGGGATAACACTACAGCATCATAAACAATTACACAATTAAAACATCACACCAACGTAAAATATAAGAACTTAAAAATATACAGAAATTTAGAATGCAACAAAATCATAACATAATGCAACATTGGCCCTTCAATCCTTAAATTCAACCCCTGCAAAAAAAAAGATGATACAACTCAGCCAATAATACTCGGCATAACATAAACAAACAAATTACAAAGTTGCAATTAAATTAATCGTGTAAAAAAATTAACCTCCCAACCATACACGCACGATCACACAACATTTGGTTTACCCCCCCCCCCCCCCCTGCATCAATAAAATTGAACAATTAAGAAAGTATAATAAACCATTGAATGTGAACATAACACACTTTAGTATTTCAATTATCAACACATAAATTTATAACTATGCATATTATATGTCATTTCACTATCCACAGATGATGATTAAGATACGTGAACTAAGAGGCCAGTATAAGCATATTCAATGAATATTAGATAACCTACTAAACAAAGGAAATTAAATTGAACCTTTCAATTTCAACATAAATGCATCGAGGAGGATAATTCACAAGCAAGCATAGATTGTCTCCCACATTCAGCTTTGCCTCCTTGATGAAATGCTTCCAACCATCATACAAATAAACCTTATGATTCTCCCTCTTATTTTTCTTCCTTACAGTACAATGGTAACACGCACTAGTTTCATTGTTAACCAACACGACAGAATTATACTTCCATATAGTAGTGTGTTTTGCAACAGAAACAGGAATATGCTGCAATTGAGAATATAAAATACAAAAATCAACAACGCATCCAATAAACTAAGATGCAAAAACAAAATATCAAAATCGCATTAAAGGCTGACTAACCAAAACATGTCGGGCTGCTTTCACATGCTTAGTAACCTTTTTCTCCCAGCCAGAAGCAGCCAAAAATTCATCAGAAATAATGGTCATGATGATTTTAGTGCTCAAACGAACATCATCAATCGCCAGATGAAAAATAAAATAAGAATATTATTGTAAAACAAAATTACCTCTATGAAAAGCAAATTGTTGTTTCCATTTCTCTGCTTGAACATTCCATACAATTGCAGTCTAATCTCCTTTCTTATTCCACTTCAAAGAAAGTATGGCTCCCTTGTGTTTGCTTAATGTACTCTTCAGTTCGCCTGGTCAAAGCCCTGAACACACGATCAAAATAATGATTTTGATTGCAAATTCAAATACACACAAAATTGCCAATTTAAATCACATTATTATTAATTATTGAAAACAAAAAAAAGTTGTAAAAGAATAAAACAAACCTGTAACAAAAAAAAAACCTCAGCATCAGAAAACGACAAAAAAAGAATCAGAAAACGACAAAAAGATAAAGAAGGAACATTAGTCGCATGTGCCTTTCACGTGCTATATTATGGATTTAAAACGGGTGGGTTGTAGATCTGGGTTGTAGATGATCCGCAAACAAGAAACAGAAGCTGCCGCCTACAATTTCGCATTCCGCAGCGATCGTTATTCATCAGATTCCACAGATTTCACATTTCGCAGCATTCACATTCATACGATGAGGGGTATGATTCCTTGTCGTGTTATGAAGCATGCCCTCACACAAGGTGGCATCATTATGGGAGTAGATGTCGGCACTCAAAGGACAGGTGTCGTTATCTACAAGATTATCCCTCAACCACAACCCCGCTCATACAGGTACGAAATGGAATAAAATCAAATAAGGATACTATGTACCATCATTTAATACTCTAGTGAATCATAACTTCTTCCTTAAATTTTCACCAATAATGATATTTATCGCGAATTCCAATTTCACGACACATCGCGACCTGTTTTTTCCACTAAGCCGTATTTGTTGACTTCCTTTTTCTATATTGACTCCCCGTGATTTCCGTAAAAGCTGCTTTTTTATTGGTTGGTTACTGTTTCAGGATGCATTCGGGATAACGGTCGTCGCGGTATATAGCACTGCTGAATTTTCACGCTTTGTCCCTCAATTATGTTAAATATTAATTTAGTCCTTCTGTTCAAACATAGCGTTAACGGGCTGACGTGGCCGTTAACCTCTCACATGTCAGGCGCCAGGTAGGTAGAGACTAATTTGACCGATAATAACAAACATTTCAAATGACTAAATTGATTGATTTGCGGAAAATGTTTTGGCTTTCTTACCGAACATTTCAAATGACTAAATTGGAACCCTAATTACACAATCTGCAATCTACACTCTAAAATCACCAAAATTTCCTTCAATAATATGTGGTTCAGTTCTTCCCCAATTCAAAAAACTTCAAACCCTAATCTGAAATTTCGTATTGAATCTGAAAGCCAAAATACTCAAAATTTCTTGTAGCAAAACTATTGAAATTGAAAATGATGGGAGGTGGGAATATGGAAAAACACAGTTATGAAAGTTGAACTTCATCTTCAAGCTCCAAGTCTAATGAAAGGAGGTTGAAGATGATTCAGAAATGTAACATTTCTGTAATAATATTTCCATCAAATAAGTTTCTGAATTGTTTAATCAATAATCAAATTGATCCTTGAAGCATATATGTATAAAGGGGAAGAATAGACTGAAAATGAGAAGGAAGGGAAAGAATAGGTCGTAGGAAAAATGTAAATAACTAGCAAAAAAAAAAAAAATCCTTCTCCCTTTTCACACCAAACCTCCCTTTATACCACCACCATTTTTTCACCATCATCCCATAATAAAAAAAGTAGCAACACACATCCATTTGTTTAACCCATCACAAGTTCATCTCGAAAAATCTCATTACAAAACCAAAACCAAAACCAAAAACAAAGCATACATGAGATATATGTTCTAAAGAGAAAGGAAACCGTAGGAAAACAAGAAAGGAGAAGATAAAGGAGCTGTAACATCAGCCACGTTCAAAACCACCGGTAAATGATCCATGCCGCTACCACCGCATCTTTCTCTGAGTGAAATATGAGGAAGGAGGTATGCGTAATACAGGGGCAAAATTGGAATAACATAAAAAAATAAAACTGAAAAGTGAAAACTGGAATTTTTCCACTATCCATCAAATTAGTCATTGAACACGTGTACAAGACAACACATCATGCAGGTGATAAGTGCCATAAAAGTGTTAAATTCATGTTATATTTTAAAGCACTTTTTGTTACTTGTTCTGCAAGCTATTGTAGGAAAAGCCGAGAAATAAGCGTTAAATGCCTTATTACGCTTTATATATCTTACTCTATCCTTTTGTGCAGGAATTAGCCTCAAGACACTGAGCAAAGACCAAAAATCATGAAAAAGTGCAAATTAGCAAAAGCTGGTTTTGAAGAATTCGCTGTTAGCGTGTTCCACGCTATTAGCGAAATTGGTCCAGAGAGGTACGCTATTAGCGTATCTGGAGCGAAGCAGAAGCTGGGTTTGAAGAAATACGCTATTAGCGTATATTACGCTATTAGCGTAAAAGCTCCAGAGAATCACGCTATTAGCGTGATTTGGGCGAAGCAGGGAAAAAGGAGCAACGTGGCAGAATCTCATTGGCCACCATTTAGGCCGACCTACTTCGCTAATAGCGTATATTTCGCTATTAGCGTAGGTGTAAAAGCTCAGCCTTTTTAATTAGCATTCTTATCTCTCTTTTTAGATATTCCATATATATACTATTCCATTAGATATTATGTTAGATATTTTGTTAGATATTATGTTAGATATTTTATTTAGATATTATGTTAGATATTATGTTAGATATTTTGGGCTTGATATATTATATATACTAGTAGTTCATTAGGAGAACATATAGTCTAGTTAATTAGTTAGTTTTTCATAGTTTTTCTTAAGCTTTTCACTTGTAATATCTAAGAGAGAAATAAGGCAAGAGCATATAGAGTGAGAGTGATTTTGGAAGTTGGATCTTTCTTTCTTTGTTGAGACATCACAAGTGTAATGAATCCTTCCTTTTCAATTCATCCTTGCAAGGCTTCCATGATGATGTGTAGCTAAACATCCTTTGTTGGGATGAGAGGTACTTGATCCTTGATAACATGTAATCTTTTGATCTTGCAATATATGGTTCTAGCATATTTTATATCCAATATTGTTGTTATTCTTGTTCTTAATACTTTCAATGAGATTCAAGATGATTTGGACACGAACTCTTGAATCTAGAGCTAGAATAACAATCTATCTTAGGTTGTCTTACTTGACATCTTTGTTAAATCTTGGATAATCACCATTAATCAAGAACTCAATGCTTTCGGACATTTAGTTAGGCTGGACACGGTCGATTAAGTTATCCGATCGTCTTTGTGATCGTTTAAATGATTTGGTTACGAACGTTTAAAAGATAGGTTATAAATATACATATCGTTTTATGACACGATCGATTATGTTATCTTTTAAATGATATTGACACAATTATTTAAACGATACCTTAGAACTAATGATATCACTTTGGACACGAAGGATATTGTAGAAATGATTGTGATAATGTTGGTTATGAAGCTAGAATTCGTATTGATCATTAGGTTATGTGTGACGCTTGGTTAAGGAACTCTACTCCTAACAAGTTTCAATCCTTATTAATCTCCTCATTTAATTTTGCAATTTAGTTAGTTTAGTTAGAATTAAACCAAACTTTGCACGCTTTTAACTTAGAATGATAATTGATGTTAATCTATCCGTGATGTCGCACTAATCCCTGTGGAGACGATACAAATACTTATCTTGTTTTTGATGCAAAACTACTTCATCAGCAGGGCGACAGATCAGCATGGCTAACAGAGCACTTTGACGGAGGGACCTTTTTGATGGACGTCTGACAAATTCAGGGACTAAGTTGATATTTCGCATAATTGAGGGACGAAGTTGGCCGACGCGTTAAAATTTAAGGATGAATTTGATGGTTCACTCTTTAATAGTCGCTCCGTCCCGGGTTAACCGAGTCATTTGTTCATTTGTCTAAAATGCAATGCAAAGTGGAATATATTGAATTGAGAGTGATGAAAATAGTATTAATTGGAATTATAAAGGGAAAAAAAAGTAATTACAAAAGAATATCATAAACCATATTTGAGTAAGTGCTTGTTTATGATATTCTTTTGTCAATCATACTCAATAATCATTTCCAGTTTTTACTTCTAAGCCATTATCTTCAAATTGAAGCATTCAAATAAGAAACTAACCCAAAAATTATTACAAACCAAGGCACATATTTTATGTACTGTGTTTAATAAATTTTGCACTATCATCTATGTTTGAAATGAAACCTCTCCAAATAACATGGCAGCACACACTAACATCAGAACCAACATGTTTTTTTTAGCCTTATACGAATGGAGGAGTGGGAGAAGCTCAAAAGAACTTCGACCCTTGCCAAAGAAATAGAGAAGCTGGTATTTGTAATTATAATTTTTATTTTTTATTTTTTTTTGTAATATATATAAGGTATTTAAATTTAACAATTTGTGTGCAGGTGGTCCAAAACAACGTTTCATCTATGATCATTGGATTGCCAAAAGGCTACCCGCCATCGAATGTACGTACTCCCTCCGTCCTAAATTATAAGAAAAAAACAAAAATCACACTTATTAAGCAAACTAAAGCATAAGAATTTGTAGCATAGTTTTCTTTGTAGCATAGATATAAAAACAATTTTCATTGGCTATTGGTTATGGAAAAAATAAAAGAGAGAGAAAATTAAATGTAATTTGCATTTAATTTCACGAGAATAAGAAAAAGTTTTTATTGGAAAAGATGATTTTTTTTTAAAAACAACATTAAATAGAATAAAAGTTTGTCTTTTATGCTTATATTTTGGGACAAAGAAAATGAGTTTTTTTTGCTTATATTTCAAGACGGATGAAGTATGTTGTTTTCATTATTAGAACTACACATGCATTAAATCTACATGACTATGGCATGACCATCAACAATGGTGGGTGCTTCACCTATTTAGCACTACATTAAATAGGCACCCCCATTGTGAGGTATAACATATGGGTGCTTATGGAGGAGGGTGGTTATGGAAGCACCCTCTCTCTCTTCAATTTTCATGGGTCTCATTTAATAAATCTTAGTAAAATAGATATATTTTGTTAAAAATGTAATGATATGGAGTTATTTGTGGAGCCTAGTTAATAATTTCTTTTGGGGTGCTGGGTTGGAGAAAATTGGTGTTTATTAAGTATTACCGTAAAATTGATGATATGGATATAGGGGACCCACTTAAGCACCCAATGTGGGGTGCTCTGTTGTAGATGGTATCACTTGAGCACACAAAAAGGATAAAAAATTTGGCTGCGCATTTATGAATATAGGTGAGAGTATGATGCTATCAAACTAACTTATCACCTTGACCACATCAACATGGTTGATGCATTCAATTTTTCATCCAACTAAACCAATCTATATGACCATGCGCGCAAATCGGGCTGATATTAGGGATGCACTATCCCACTTTGAGCAACTAAATACATCAATGGATCCTGATAGTAGTTGTACAATTTTTTTGTTTGTTGCATGGAAGCCATGTATGAACATGCAAAGGTATGAATGGTATAATTCAAGTGGGACATGTAGGGCTTATACTCTTTATATCTAATATCCAATATACTGTGCTTATTATACGGCATGTTATATTTGAAGCATACATGTAGAACCCAAAATTTATTATAATACATACTTTTAATTCATATAATCCTTTAAAATTGTGAAACACATTACATAGAGATTTACATTTTAGCAGGTTCATTCAATGGAAGCATTATATTCTATATTGTCTAATACGCACATGTTTCTATCTTAATTTAGGATATGGCATATGAAATTGTTTCCATTGTCAATGGTCTTCAAAGGACAGGGTTCCTATGTCATTTATGGTACACATACGTAAATGAGGATGGGCAGTTCACAGGTCGATGTAAAAACATTCCTAATCATTTATTTGTTGGCAAGTTCATCAAATTAATATGATCTAAACAATTTAATTTGCAGCTCGCTAAGGAAATTCTAAGGTATGCACATAAAGAGGTCCGAAAATTGAAGGAATCAAGGACATGTGCGCAGCTGAGATTATTGTGACTGTAAGTACTTTAATATTTTTGATGTTATACATTTTATTGATGCGAAGCTAAATGTTGAATGTCACAATCATTTGCAAGAATGAGGTGCTTTTATGTTTATTTTTCATGTTAATAGAGTTAACGAGACTTCTGTATGTGACAGTGATTTCCTTCCTTTTCTTTGATATTTTCCAATTTGTTCGCCTGGGTCTGTTAGAGTTTCATACTCTAATATTTTTTAACAACTGGTTATTAACATAATAAGCTATATTATATGACATTTATACTTGATGTTTGCAATGAGATCATTAAAAATAGTAATATGGAATGCATTACATTGATTACAACCTTCACTATTATAAATGAAATTTCACACATTTCAATAATTAGAAAAGTAGTTTAGTATGCAGCAAAGTTGGTTACTACTGTGGTTAGGTTGCTTAATACAGTTTAAATTTCTTAATATCATGCTAGAAAACCAATAAATGTGTGTTTTTTAGACTATATAGCTTTGCTAATATGCTAAACTTTAAAATGTTTAGTGGAACTTCCTGCAAAATTTCAAAGTTTATCAATTAATCGTAGAACTTAATTGGATATTCATCAATGCATCAAGACATTCAAATTGGAAATTTCAGATTTTATACAAACGTGTTATAGTTGGAAACTTGTAATTAGTGGCAAAAGGATTTCAAGTGAGTGTAGAGAATATTTCACAGTAATATTTCACAAATCTACATGCTTTTGTGAATGTTGCTCCTTGTAATATTTCACAGTAAATTCTACATGCTTTTCTTCACAAATCTTGTATTGAGTTGCCCTCTCAAACTCCTCCTGGAACTTCTTAAACGCAAAATTTGTGAAAATACTTTGAACTTGCTCCTCTATAGGGGATAATGATCGAAGTGAAGATCCCCTATATGTATCCAACATGGTGTGATGTAGTTGTTGTTGCCCAATGTCCATATTGGAGTAAATCATGATTATGGTTGGATATAAGTTCAATAACTTGACATTCTTTTGGAAAAATCTCAAAGGATTTCTTCAATTTGATTGTCATGCCCGCTTTGCATCCACACCTTGAAGATTGTCTATTTCGTTGTTCTTTAGATGGATCATGATATTTTTTTCTGGAAATCCTTCTCGGTGACAGAAAAAATCCCTCCTATGTATCATCCCATTTTTTTTTTTTAAGAAATCGACCTTTCCGGATTGAGAACCCACTCCTTTTGGCATAATTCTCATAAAATCCGAAAGCTTCTTCCTCACTTAGAAAACATTGTCCAATAAAAGGTTCAAAACAATTTTCGATAGTAATTGTTTCCTGTTCGTCGTTGCTCAAATCAATTACTTCATTTTCTGAATTATCACATGTTCATTATTTGGAACATTGTTCAAATCAATTAAATCTGTGACTCCTAACCTACACAAATAAATTCATATTACTACTACATAGCTAAAAAGTAAAATGATAACACTATTATTTATCCACAAAATATTATTATTGAATTCGTATATAAGGAATTAGGGGTGAAATAATTACAGAGCAATAATATGCATTTGTGACATAAAGAATTAGTTGAGAACAATATAAGAAAAAAGTGAAAAAATTGAAATAAAGTAATTATACTACTTACTGTGCTATAGCTGCCACATGAGAACAATTGATTGAGTTCTGAGCACTTGCCATATCCATGAGAAAAAATGTAACGCAGAAGGAGGGAATAGTGGAGGGAAAAAATGTAACAATTGAGGAGGGAATACCGTAAATTAAGGAGGGAATACACATTCAGTGGTATTTAGAATGTGACTATTTAGTTTTTCACAAATTACAATAAATAGAGTGGTTAATAGTGGAGAGAGATGGAGGGAAAATAAAATTATCATTTTTCAAGAAAAGGATAATTAATATGATAGTTTTTGTTGAAAAAAAAGGTACATTTATTGCACCTTATCCTATGCAATGTTGCATAGGTTAGAAAAACCCTTTTACTAATACAAATTTTAAAGAGTGAAACTTGCATTAAAGAAAACTTTTAATAAAAAGTGAATCACATTAATTATTATATTTAAATATGATATGATTGGATATTATGGCACAATCCAAATCATGGTTATAGTTCATGTATTCAAAAGCACAATGAAACCCTCAGCACTAGTAGTTTTTTTTTTTACTATTCATTTACTAAAGCAAAATCATTGCTCTTAACTGTTGTGTGACCCCGAGGTGGGTAGAGATCATTTCCATTTATAACTTTTTTCATTTGTTGTAATTTAGAGAGAGATAGACAAAAAAAATAAGTGGTGGGTCCTATCACTAAGTGGATCCCACCATCATTATTTTTTATGTGTATATCTCTCTCCAAATTGCAACAAATGAAAAAAGTTATAAATGAAGAGTATCACCCCCGAAGCCAGTAAGAAAATAAGCTAGATAAATAGTCCGAATAAATCCATTTAGTTGCTCCCTACAAAATTTTACCCCACACACATTTTTACTCTTGATGTTAAATCAGCATACATTTAGAATAATATTTTGTTGATATGAAGTAAAGTTGTTCCATAAAAAATTAGTTCAAAATTGATTTTAAAACTGAACTTTTATCTTAAACTTTTGACGTTTAAAATTCATATTTACTCGAAAACACTTTCATCTTTCCCGCTATCTTCTATGTGAGGTGGAATGTAGTTCTTACCAATACATGATGAACTGCATTTGTACTATGAACGCACCACTGTTTTCTTATTTTTTTTGACAAGGTTAGTGTTATTCACCACTTGTCACATGATTTTTATTTCATTTACTTTTAGTTTAAACACCCCACGCGATTTCTTATTGGAAAAATGCTTATAGGAACTAAAATTATAATATTTCACTTATGTTTCCCAAATATGAACCACTTCAACACATGGGTTACTGGTCTCGATATATTGTTTTGGAGAAATTATATTTTTGGTTTTTAAGTTATTTTTAAGTTTTTATTTGTCAAAAAAAAGAAGAAGTTATTTTTAAGTTATACTTTTGATTCTTATTTACTATTACCAAAGAGAGTCTTGAACAAAATTTTAACCAAGTTTTGAGAACACTAACCACCACCCCTCAAAAGAGCCGGCCCTGTGCAAGTGCATCAAGGTCCTTGATAGAGGGCCTCAAACTTAGAGGGGTCTCAAAATTTGGAAAAAAAAACCTTATACCTACAAACAAATTCGTCACTAAATGTTATTTTTCTGTAGGTAAACTTTTAGAATACAACAATTTTGATGTCATTTTTTTCAATACTTTTTAAATAAAAATTATCAAGATTACAACAAAGCCTCCAAATTATCGAGGGCCACCCGCCTCTCATCACCATTTCACTCTTCATTTCCAACTCTTCAATTGAAGACAGTTAGATGTCCACTCTTGAAGAAAAAGTATCACCTGTGTTGCAACAGCCTCAAGTATTGACACAATTTTAAAGAACTCATTTAGGTTGCCTAGCCATTAACCACTAACAAATGACCCATACATTGGCACATCATACGCAATTCCTTAGCATTTTGCTTTATAATACTCTATTTTTTTTGTTGATAAATATAATAGTTTAACTTTGAAACAACTTTATAATTTTTTTTATTTACATTCAATGTTCAACCCACTATCAAGCGATTCTCATTATACAACAAGCTCAGAACAAATTCATTTTTTAAACTCACTAAACGATTTGGATCCATTTTTTAAACCCAACTTGTCTTTTGTGTTTTTGTTCCAATTTCAAGGGAAACAAATAGATAAGAAGTGCTCGTAAAGCTATGGAATCTGCTAAAAAAACTCGTACGGTGCATGCGAAAAAAACATTTGTTGAGAGAAGTTAGTTTTTTAATCTATAGATAGTCATATCTCAACTAATTCATTTTAGCCTTCTAGTTAGATGGTGTTATAAAAAAATATTGTTCAAATCAAAGCTTAAGAGTTAAGAACTTTAGTCTCAAAATTTTAAATGAAAAAAATACTATTTTTTTAATCTATTATAAATTTGTTATAGGTATTTGTTCAACTTAACGAGTCAACATGAAAAGTAACTTTTTCTATATAAAATTTACTAACTATTTCTGATTTAAAATCTTAACTAATGTCCTAAGAGCATTTGTTAACAAGATTCTATATTTATAGACCTTATTTTAGACCTTTTGGAAAGAATATAGGGTTAGACTTGAATAGCATAAATATGAAAAAAGAAAAAAGACAAGTTGTTGTTTTTTGATTATTGAAAAAAGGTTTGAGACGAAAAGGACGTTTGCAAGAAATTGGAATGAATGGAATTGGTCTGAACGTCACGCTTCCTCCACTGACTCTCTCTCCTTCTCATAAAATATTACGTAATTATTACACCAAAAAGATCAACTTGATGCTCCTCTTTGAACATGCGGTGTGCTAATAATAGTATTATTATAATACTACTAATAAAATATCATTAATTAGATTATCGTCAACATTTGATAAAAATATAACATTATAAAAAGTTATAGTTTCAACTTTAAATTCTTCACCTATTTATCTTACAGAGTAAAAGTTAACCCAGATGAAATTTCAATCATCTACCATGTTATAAATTTAACTTTTATAACTTTTTGGTGGATAATTAGTAAAAATTTATGTAAACACTTCTTGAGCTTTGACGTTTATCCTAAATTTATTTTTTTTGTCAAGTAGCCTAATAGTTAGAACTCACACACTTAAATTGTAGAGAAGTAGAATGTCCGGAGTTCAAACCCCAGCTTGAAGCTCATATTACTTAAACCTTATCCCGTAAAAAAATCTTTAATTTATTAAAATTCTCAATGAAATTATCAATCACATATTAAATGAAAAAACCATTTCAATTTGATTATTATCTTGTGTATCTAAACTAAGTGACAAACAATATGGGTAACGGATACTTACATATGAGCTTGACTTCAACGCCAATATAATTCATTTAGTAATATCGACATTGTAAGTTGAACTTGACCGACCCATTTTTCAATTGAATATTTTTGTGTTAGAGACAAAATTGCACTGTGTAACATCATTAACAAACAATAAAATAATAAAGTTGTATTTTATTCCTCTTCTATCAAAAAAGTCAATAAGTCTTGTTATTGTTGTTGGTATTTATCTTCAACTTTGTCACTTGCTTAGGGTTTGTTTGCAGTTCCATTTTCTCATCTGTTGTTTCTTCTTTCTGGGTATATTGCTTAAACCTCTCCCAATTTTCATTAAATTCTCATAAAAATCACTTTTTTTTTTTTATTTTTATCAAGTTTTTTAGTGTTCAGCTTTGTTTTTACAACAAGGTGGGCCTTTTATTTTTACTTTCAAAATTTATTTATTTTTTTCTTTCTGTTTTGGTATTTTTGATTTTTAGTTTCAGTTTTGTACTTTGTTTCTAGGCAGTTGTACGGAATTTCTAGTTTTTTCTCTGTTTCTCCGACACCTATTTTGTTGCCAATGTTTTTTCTTATTTCGTTAAAAATGTTAGTTAAGGATGTTTTGTCTTAAATCCTGTTTCATGAACTTGTAGTTAGTTTATAATTAATCAACTTTTGTCTTAATTAATTCATGTTTTTCTTTCTGTGTTTTTTCTTCTTCTCATGTGGGTTTGACTAAAGTTGTATTCTTTGTGTTTCAAGGCCTAGTTGTGGATTTAAGGTTTGTGGAAGAAAGATAAGATAAGAAAATGGTTATTGATGGGCAGTAGAGGTAGAACTGCTGAGGACACTAACAAGGTTGTTAACGGGATGCCGAGCTACGCACCTCCATCTAATAATTCCATGTAAATTTGTCTGAGGACCCTTTTGTTTAATGTTAATCTTACTCTTGATTGGTCTTGCTATTAATTTTAGGGGTAAAGTTTTGTTTAAATTTATTGTAGGTGCCTTTAGATGGTTTATATAGTCAATATAGTATTTTAGTATATGTGTTATGTAACTAGTAGAAATTATGCATGTTATTGGGGAGATATGATGTTGAATTGAAGTTAGGGTCTATTGGTTGCAGAGGAAAGTGTGTGGTGGAAATGATAAAAAGTGTTATATGTTGATTTTATTGTTTATTAATTATTGATAATTCTTAAATTTAGAGGAGATGAACAAAGTTTTAAATTGCGGATACTTACCTTGATATTGGAGAGAATTGCGGTCAAATGCTGTTGATGCTTTTATAGGAAAACATGAAAAAAATTGATGCCGTGGTGGCACAAATCACGGTCGCAGATCTAACTTTAAAACCCTGTAAAAATACTTCCGTTTACTTCATAGAACATAACGCGGCTAACTCGTCGTTCCTCGCTGACGCGAATTGTCAGTTTTTTCAGATTCTTCTAATTCTTGAAAGTTGAGACGATACAAACCTTATATGCTCTTTTCTTTTTGTGGCTTTACCTTTTCATAGAAGATTGCTATTGCTTTTCATGTTCATATGCTTCTTGCCGATTTGTTGTTAGATCTTGAGCATCCATGTTGGACCCTTTTTAGCTTTGAAACATGGATTTCATCATTGGCTGCATGTAGTTATGATTTATTCTTGAATATGCACCCAACATATGTTTAACATTTTGTCATGATTTTGGATTTCAGGGGCATGGAGGGAACTAATATTCATCCTTCTCGAATTTCTGATTTTGGAGCCCTTGAACAATCTCTAGGATTTCGTGTTGAGGATGCCATGAATCTTAGCAGAAGTATGTCGCTCACATTTGGATCTCTAGCAGTTTTACCCCTTTTTTTGTTGTTTTTTTTTGCTTTGCTGTGAACTTTTGTTTTATTAATTTAATATGCTGTCCTGTGTT
Organism: Medicago sativa; assembly: GCF_051527215.1. Taxonomy (NCBI): domain Eukaryota; kingdom Viridiplantae; phylum Streptophyta; class Magnoliopsida; order Fabales; family Fabaceae; genus Medicago; species Medicago sativa. Next base: position 86,019,626 of record NC_140755.1, on the reverse strand, counting down.
CTTAGTGCTTATACTGTCACACTTGCATATCGTTAATCGTTGTGTATTAAAAACAGAAGATATCCAACTTGTTGCATTTGTTTGTAATTTGCTGCCAGAGAAGTCCTTAAAAAAGTAAATAATGATAGAAATACATGCTATTAGAATAGTTGTTCCCCTCTCGATGGAGCCTTATGAATCCACGATTAACCTATTTATTTGTATTTCATCTTTCAGATCCAGTGTTTAATCAAATGAAAGCAAATAGCCAAGCTTTAGGTGCTGATATTCAATTTGGTGCTTTAAGTAAGGTAAAATTGTATTCCAATAAAATCAATAAATTGCAAAAGTGTAAATGAATTTCTGAACCTTACACTCTTCACTTGCAATGTACGGTACAGTCCATTGCAAACTCGGATATAAACCTCTCTGCTGCAATTGCTGGGTCTCAGACATTGCAATTACAAAAAGACGCGCTGCCAAATTTGGCTTCAACATCTGGCGGCCATCGTGAGAATTGGGGAGAGTCCAACATGGCTGAGGGAAGCGCTGATACTTCAACAGATGATACAGAAGACAAGAATCAAATGGTGATTGCTTTACTTTAATCATACGGTTTATTCTGAATCTGGAATTTAATTTATTCAAACAGTCAAAAGCATGTTTTTTTCATACTCCAATAAAATAGCCATCTTCATTTTTGTTTTGCAGCCTGAAAGGGGGGAATCCAGTGAAAGATCAAAAGACAAATCGGATCAAAAGGTTATATAATGTAATTATATTCACATAAACATTAGCATTTGTTACCATATGTTAAATTTTGCTTTTGTTCAGACGTTAAGACGGCTGGCTCAAAATCGTGAAGCTGCCAGGAAAAGCCGACTGAGGAAAAAGGTACAGCCTTTTTCTGTTAAATTGTAAATGAACTTGTAAATTGTTTCTTCTGCATGCAATCTGGTTAGTAATTTTGTAAATTCTTCTTTCCATTCATTCAGGCATATGTGCAACAATTAGAGAGCAGCAGGCTGAAACTAACCCAACTAGAGCAAGAGCTACAGCGAGCACGCCAGCAGGTTTGTTTTGCTATTTTATTCACTATTCGTGATTCAAATTCTGATACTTATCTTTGTTGCTATTTCATTCTGGTTATGTTACTATGTTATTTGATGATTTGATTATTTATCTTTTCTAGGGAATATTTATTTCAAGTACTGGAGAGCAGACCCATTCAATGAGTGGAAATGGTATTTAATCTTCTTTTACCTCCAATTGTGTGACGCAAGCTTGAAATTTGTTAATTGCATCAAAGTCCCTTCTACTTGGAGGAATTTTTCGGTGACTTTTGAGTCTGATAACATTGAATTTAAAGCTGTGGCTATAGCCAATGCAAAATCCATTAACTCTTGGCTTGACAAATGCTCCATGACATTTGCCGTGATATGTTTCTTTTTTCATGAAAGAATCCAACATTTCCTTTAAAAATATCAAACCTCTTAACATATACAGATATTTCAACTTGTTCAATATGCTTGCTAGAACTTATTTTTAGTCGGTAAGTGCAAGCATGTGCTATGATTTTGAACTATAGTTTAACTTTTTATACATTGACAACAAATCACAACCATCATATGTGTGATTAAAGACAAGTCTTTACGCTGACAGTGCATATGAACTAAATCATTTTCAACTATGAGAAAATAGTAGTCTGTAGCACGGATGGACAGACTTTTACTGTAGTTTGTGCTGTGTTTCAGAACCTAAATTGTGTTGACGTTTTTGGTGTGCAGGTGCAATGGCATTTGATGCAGAATACGCACGATGGTTAGAAGAGCATAATAGGCAAACCAATGAACTAAGGGCTGCAATAAATTCTCATGCTGGGGATATTGAACTCCGTACCATTGTCGACAATTTCATGACTCAATTTGAAGATATCTACAGGCTGAAAGGTGTTGCAGCAAAAGCTGATGTTTTCCACATTCTATCAGGAATGTGGAAGACTCCAGCTGAGAGGTGTTTCATGTGGATTGGAGGCTTTCGGTCATCTGAACTTCTTAAGGTGAGAAATTCCTCATTTGTTTATTCTCTATGGTTTGCATATTCATATATCTTGATAACGATTGATTAAGTGTTGGATTTTTAAGGTATATTTCTTTTTAGTCACGTTATTCGTACATCTAAAACTGGATTGACTCTGTTGCAGCTTCTTGTAAGTCATTTGGAGCCTTTAACTGAACAACAGTTGATGGGTATCTACAACTTGCAACAGTCATCTCAACAAGCTGAAGACGCTCTTTCCCAAGGAATGGACGCATTGCAGCAATCACTTTCCGAGACATTGGCTAATGGTTCACCCAACCCATCAGGTGCTTCTGGAAATGTGGCCAATTACATGGGACAAATGGCTATGGCCATGGGAAAGCTTGGTACTCTTGAGGGATTTCTTCGCCAGGTAATTAACTGTCTATTTCTTTATCTCAACTTCCTTCTTTTTGGAGGCGTGTCCGGTGTTCGACATGTGTGAGTGTCAGACACCGACACAGTTTCATTCAATAACATACTTTCCGTTGTTGTATACCGTGTATCCATTCCGTTGTCGTGTTTGTGTCTGTACTTAATTTGCTAAACTTGAAAATATAAACCAATAAAGTGATAAAGAGTATAAAAGAATTAATTGTGTACCTTAGAGGGTGAGATGCATTACAATTGAGCATAGATTTAATTAATGATACACGTGTATGACATATTGATTCATCAGAAGAATAAATAAAAGTAGTTACAACTTATAACACTTACCAATTCACTTTTGTTTTCCTTTTCCTTCATGTTTATAGGCTGATAACCTGAGGCAGCAAACGTTGCAACAAATGCTTCGGATATTAACAACCAGACAATCAGCTCGAGCTCTTCTCGCAATAAGTGATTATTTCTCCCGGCTGCGAGCTCTGAGTTCTCTATGGCTTGCACGGCCAAGGGAGTAAACTGTTTCAAAGCTATATATATGTTCTTTCTGCATGAAGCTGGTGTCTTTTGGCAAATGAATTTCTGTTGTGAAGAAGCCTAGTTGTGGTGCTTGTAAACATTAGATACTGTGATTTTTCTATTCTCCTCCACATACTACTGGTGTGGTACAACATTTTTCATTAAGCTTTTCTATGCTTTGAAAAATAGTCTCAATAATTTGATTATATAGATGTATGATAGATAGAGTTGAAGGGGGAAAATGTAGAAATAGTATTTGTATTTTAGGTTACAGTTGTTCATTGTATTTCAGAAATCAAGCTTATTTGAGGATGGTTTCCTCTCTCTTGGTTTCTTTTCCTGCTTAATGGTTTGTGGTTGCACACTGTTGTATGTATATATTGGTTTTTTCTTGTGCTGTATTGAAAAGACATCACTGACCAGTCAGTTGATATGTCTCTTGACAAATATTTGTATATAATTTATCTACTTGTTCTTGAGATAAAAATTGTAGGCTCTTTTGAAGATGCATTCTGAAAGCATACAAATATATGGGAGAATATTGTAGTGTGAAAACTTACATGCATGTTACCATAATTTGTTTCAGAAATGACATCATTAAATGTGATAGAAATAGTTAGATTTGGTCATATTTAAGATTACTGTGTAACTATTTGAAAAATTTGTTTGCTTCTTATGTGGTTTGACCCTTGAGGGTCATCTCTCAGATTTTTTATGCTACGTGTGAATGAAGAAAAGGTTTCCTATTATTGATTTAAATATTTTTTTTATACCTTTTGTTGTAAAATCAAAAGAAATTAAAATAAGATGGTATTGTATTTAGTGTATATTGTGATATAATAGCTTGCCATATGTTTGAAATTTGAATTTGAATTGCATATGCATCATTCACATAACTTTTTGAAGTGTTTGTGACAATACTTAACCAAGCATTCTTCAATCTCATAGTTTTCCAAAGTTTTGTAATGAGAAAATACAATGCGACTATGTAATAAGGATTTAGTGTGCCGCGAGTGTTATGTTAAGGATTTGATATACCAAGTAGTTTTATTGTCTTTGTATAATTGTTGATTAAGATGAAAAATTCCGTATGCTGAATAGTTTCAACCCTAGGGCGAGGAAAGAGGTAAAACATTTAGAGTTTAAAAGACCAATAATTCTGTGAGAATTTTGGGTCTATGATTGAAAAATTGAACCTCTTAGATTCAAATGACAAATATCTTTGTTTTTTAGTTTTTGACGCCAACTTTTCATTCAAAAAGTTGACTCGACAAACAAAAATACACAATGTAATCGTCATATAGGATGATAATGTCAAGTATAATTGTCACTTTGAAAATAGTCACACGTGGTCAAGTCACCAGTGCCATGTGTCATTTTCATGTTATCTATTGTCATGATAACACCACCACATGTCAATTTAGATGGTGCTTCTTGCTCATGTGAAAAATTTGGCGTTAACACATTAACATAATTTTCAATCACATTAAAGACCTAGCATTATGATCATAGCTCAAATGATGTCTTTGTCAGTAGATGTCAAAATGGCTCCAAGGTCGTGTCTGATAGAGGTTTGGTGGACTATACCTTGGGTTGATAATGGGTTCCACTTTGGTGCCATTAATGGCACCAATGGCACCATCCAATTCCATCTCCACCACACACACACACATCACACACACATCCCCACGCGGACCCACACACATCAACGGCCAGGATCTCTGCTATGGCACCAATGGCACCATTTCTAAGTCACTGAAGTATTTCCCGTTGATAATGCGTATGTTCATTGTAGATGATAACTCAATAGCCAATTGCAGTATGTCATAGTTTGGTGTCTTGGCGAGATACCACTCATATCGTTTTTGGTCAACTTTTTGGGTTCAATTGGCAGGTCCAACATCATGCATGCCGAATTCATAGCCCCTTTTTTCACAGGGTGTCCTTACATAGAAGAGAGTCCGAGTACATGAAGGGAAGACACTATTCCAACTTAACGTCTATCATTAAGCTGATTTACGTGGAGAAACATTTGCACCTCATGTACGTTTAAAAGTGAAATCGAACTAATTAGCCAAATACTTCAACGAGATTGAGACGTTCAATTATCCCACATTTTTTTTATAAAAGAAAATCACGACACTAATTTTCTTGCCAAAATTAATGCCTAATAAATCTGGATAATTTGACAGCGTCCAATTTATCTCTCGCTTAGATAGACCGTCTTGTTTTACCAAACACCAATATATGTTTTTTTTTTTTTACCTTAATATTATCTCATTTTCCTCTTTTGTTAAAAAAAACTTGTGGGTGAACTTTTTTTGACTTAAATAAAAAAGCGCTTATTGTGGAGGGAAAACATTAACTAGTTAAGTAAGCTAAAAAAAAAAAAAGTAGGGTTTTATAGAAGCAAAAACAAAGAAGATAGAGAGGGAAAAGAGAAGAACATAGCAAAATACTAATGTGTTTGTGAAGTGAATACAATGGCACCAGTCCTACTACGTCGTCTTCCTCTCCTTCGCTTCATGGCTTCTCGCACTTTCTTCACTCCCTCTTCCTTCCGTCTTCATTCTTCTTCATCTCTTCCACTTTCCATTCTCTCTAAACCCAGGTAATTTTTCTTTTCAATTTCGTTCTTTTTTCATGATTTAATACAACCCTTATAAAAAATTCCCAGCTTTTTGTTATTGGGTCAATTCTCTTGATTGAAAAATTTGATTTTTTTGGTTTTTGTTTTGTCCGAGGTTGTTGATGATAGAAAGAAAAAGGGGTTGTTTATTTTTGTTTGTTTATGATGATGTTTTTGTTTTTGTTTTTTTTTTTCAGGAAGAGATTTTCTCTGAGGAAATTTTCTGTCCCTAGTTTGGTGTCAAATGGTGTTACTCCAAGAGCTTATATGTCTTCTTTATCAGCAGCTGAAGATATTCATAAGAATGACAGTTCTAAAGCTTATGGTTCTGATCAAATTCAGGTCTTTTTCTTTTACAATATTATCTTTGTTGATAGTGTAGAATAGTTTTATGATAGCGTAAACCGGTTTTACACATACATGTAATCATATTACACTATCTTATGAGATCATATTTAAAGTATACTATGATATAACTAAGTTATATGCGATTAGATACTATGTTATATGATACATGTTATATGTAATCATACTAGTGTCTTATGAGATCATATTTTAAGTAATCCTATGATATCCCTGAGTTATATGTTTATACGGTAAGGCAATGGAATATGATAAGATACACGTTACCGTGTTACTAAATTGTTCTTTTATTTAGTCTTGTAAATTTTGGTTCATATTGTATAGATTCTAGACAATTTGGTGGAACTTGTTTGACTGTAAATTGGATATTGACACGGTGTAAATGTTACTACGCTGATTTCTATGTTCGAGTTTCATATAATTCATAGGTATTTTGTTAGAGTTAATAGATTGCTGGCTTTTTCCATTAATGATTATTGTTACTTGTGTAGGTACTTGAAGGACTGGACCCTGTAAGAAAAAGGCCTGGGATGTATATTGGAAGCACTGGCCCGCGCGGGTTGCATCATTTGGTATTTATAATTTTCTGATTTTCATTTTTGCGTAAGTTCTGATATTTTTGTTTGCAGTCATTGAAGGTGAGTTTATTTTTTCAATATCAGGTTTATGAAATTTTGGATAATGCTGTTGATGAAGCTCAAGCTGGATTTGCTTCCAAGATTGATGTTGTTTTACATGCAGATGATTCCGTCAGCATTGCTGACAATGGTCGCGGGGTATGCTTTGTTGTCTGATGTTTCTTATGGGTCGAATTTGTTGAGTCTGTGACTGTATATCTTGTATGTCCTCATTGTGCTTTTTTTTTTTTGCGTAAGCCTTGATGTAATGTCATTTTGATTTGAAGTATGAACCTCTGCAATCTAGATTTGAACTTTATGTAAAGACAATTCTGAGTTCAAATTTCCCACCTGGTTTCATTGAGTTAAATACGACATTTGACATATTTTTGGCAATCCTAACAATGGTTCTTTTTATGGAATTAAGTATATCGTGAAACACTTCTTTAATTTTTTAGCTATTAAATTAATGCATGTATATTGCTCAGTTTTACAAGCTGAAAACCTATTGTTAAGGAAATTTGGCTGTTGAGTACAATTTTAGCCGACTAAGATTTTGTATGCCACATTTACCATCTTTTGGTTGATTTCGACTCTATAAACTAGTTTCCTTCAAATGACTGCAGATTCCTACCGACATGCATCCAACTACAAAGAAATCTGCTTTAGAGACAGTGTTGACGGTATTTTTTCAGATACTTGAATACCGAGTCTAGAGGATTGTTGTATTTTGAAGGTTTCAGAAGGTTAATACTCACTGGTGCACGGTTGTATACTTTTATGAACTTTGCAGATCTTGCACGCTGGTGGAAAATTTGGTGGCATCAACAGTGGCTACTCTGTTTCAGGAGGTTTACATGGTGTTGGTTTATCTGTTGTTAACGCCTTGTCTGAGGTACATCTTCCTTACCAATTCTCTTTTTGTCTTGAACTTTGCAATGCTTATCTGAAGAGCTTTGAATAAAGAATTTGATGCAAGCATAAAAATGTTACCGCTCACATTTAAGATATCTTGGCACTTGGCATACTCTTATCCATCATATGTTTAGATGATAACAAATAATACCATCACATTTATATTTTGTTTTCAGTCAGAGGTTCTCTTCCTTGTTCTGGTTAGTTATGTATGTTTTATAAATATCCTCTTCGCTGTCCAACTCCACAGGCACTAGAGGTAACAGTATGGCGTGAAGGGCTGGAATACACACAAACATATTCTCGTGGGAAGCCGGTGACAACTCTGAACTGTGTCATGCTTCCTTTCGAAAATAAAGATCGCCAAGGAACACGTATCAAATTTTGGCCTGACAAAGAAGGTTCATATGGTCATTCTTTCCTAGTTTATGGTTTTTCTGTTGCTGCAAATTTTTCGTCTTACATATGCTTCCCATTTTTTTCTCTACTTGACATGCAGTATTCACCACCGCTATTGAATTTGAGTACAACACAATAGCTGGACGCATAAGGGAGTTGGCTTTCCTTAACCCAAAGGTAAAGTAGTTTATTTTAAATAATGTCTATTTTTGACATGTCATATAATATTCACTTTTCTCATCAGCAATGGTCCTCATTGTGTATAATTTATCAAGGTATTTCATTCATGGGTTTTAGTTACTTTGAGTGGATGTTCATCAGTTAGAAATTTCCTTTGTTGTCTAGAAGGATCAATTCTTTTATGTTAGATATTAAAGGTGCGTTTGTTTCAGCTTTAAAAAAAAAAAAAGATTTCGTGTTAAAAAGTCCAGAGTTTTTTTTTCTCTAGAGATTTTTAAAAAATCTTAAGCTAATTCTGTTTGTGTTACTACCCATAAAAATCACCTTTTTCAAATAAATGATTTTTAACTAGTTTATGTGTTACCTTCTTGTTTAAAAAAAAAAGATTGTGGGAAAAGCTAATTCTAATAGCTTTTCATTTTAGAGACAAAAATGATTTTTTTTTAATAATTCTAAACAAATACTTAAAAATGTTAAAAGTAAATTTTTTTTTCTGAAAAAATCTTAAACAAAAGCACCCTAATATTGTTTTTTTTTTAAAATGATTTTTTTTTTTAAAATTCTGAAGCACATCATCAAAATAATAAAAGAGATTTTTGGTTAAAAAAATAATTTTTTTTTCTTCCAAAAAAATCCAAAACAAACGACCCTAAACTGCTCACGAGCCTTCACTTAGTAGCTTGAGCTTTTTGGAGATTAAGGGATGATGTTGTTCTTTTGGAGTGTAGTAGGGATGACATTGCATCTAAAAGAGTGTTTATTACTGGAGCGTTACATACTACTCTGTTGGAACTGTATATTCTATGTTTTATCATTTTTATATATCATTGCCATCATTTGGAATACCTTCAGAAGAAGTGCCGAATTTCTTAATTACCATCGTCAGAATTTTTCCTCAAATCAAAGTCACCATCTTTTGCAATGTTGCTTGCACTTTCTTATAAATACCATTGCTGATTGTTTTTCTGTGCCTTGAAATTTGGAGTCCCTCTAATAGATGAAACAGGCTATAAGATATTATACCGTGCAATTTAGCATAGTGTACTCTTCCTGGTCAATTAGATGAAATACGTTTTGAGATAAAATTGAGAAAGACGAGTTTTTTAAAATTGAACTGAAAGATGCCTTTAATTGATTAAAGGAGTTCACTTTGGACTTTGAATAACAATAGGGTGCATAATAATGCATATTGGCTTGATTTGATCTTTTTGGCACACCACCTTTCGAGTGAGCCTGAGCTGTCCATAGCATTTTGTCCTATAAACATGGATGTGCAGGAGAGCAACTTTTATCTACTTGGCATCTAACACAGATTTTTCTTGACGTATGTAGCTTACGATTGCGCTTCGGAAAGAGGACAATGATCCAGAAAAGGTCCAATCTAATGAGTATTTCTATGCTGGGGGATTGGCTGAATATGTGCAATTTCTTAACACGGATAAGGTATTCTACTTTCTTACCTTTATGCTTGTAGTGCATGAAAATTTTATATCCTTTTTCTTATTCCAGTTGTTGGTTTGCTTAGGATGATAGTTTGTTCTTCGTTTTACTTCTTCAATTTAAATGTCAATTTCTGTTATACTTGTATATAACTCCTGTTTTTTTTTTTTTGAAAGAATATAACTCACATGTTATGATCTATGTCTGTATTTTTTCTCTAAAATATCCATCATACTGCATATAATGTTAACTAAGCAACTCTTAAGTTCTCAACTTTGAACATCTCTCCAGGGCTTTCATGGCACTAGTTTTAGATAAACATGTTTTAATTAAGGTGTTGTTGTGGCATTGGAGCTTGACAAGAGCGAAGATCCCAGCTTGTTTATTTTATGAGTGGACTAGGAATCCGAGGGATTGTTTGAAGCGATAACGGTGGGAGGGGCGGTTTTGGTACTCTGGGGTGTCTGAATCCGCGGCTGATGTTTCTGCCCTCATCTGTTTTTCCAATTCTTTGGCATGGTCTGTTTTGGTTCCTGTCAAGGGCTGGGAGTTTTTTGTACTTTTGGTTGTATTGTGACGTTGGTGTTGTGTTTTCCAATTTTGGTGTGGATGTCCGCATATTTACGGCATCGTTTTGTATTGTTGTTTATGCTTTCCCTGCTCTTCTCGAGTGGGGGAGTGATCTATTAATATATGATGTTTAAAAAAAGAGTGGTATTTGCATTTCTAGGACAGCCAACATATAGTGTTCATTTTATATTTTAAAGGCTATGAAACATAGTTTGCTCAAAGGAAGAAAGGAGTAGTTTTATAAAAAAATGCCAAGTAGTGAGGGGAACCTAAACCAAATAGGCAAAGGATCTGTTGGCTGAGCTGTCTTCTGATGGCTTTCAGTGCTTGTGAAATTGTATCATAATACACGTGTGCATGCTACTCTAAAATAACAAGTTGAATCACAATTGAAACACCCCTGCATGGTCATAACTGATAAGGCCTTGGGCTTGGAGAGCAGGTAGTTAGTTAGAATAGTAATAGAAATAAAATGATTGCGTGGTTAAAGTTTTTAGGAATAGGTAATCAGCTTAAACAGTCGAAAACGATAAAAGTGGTTTCAGGTTTGTAATTTGTTAACATTTGGGAACTTAGCACTAGCTCCTTTGTGATGGAGAGAGATTTCTCTGCTTAGGTTAATTCTATATCTCCCACTTTTTAGTTGATGATATCCTCTAATACTCGCCACTCTCTCTCACTTTCTTTAAACTCAATCTTTGTTTTTAGGCTTTTAACTTTATGACCCATGCAGGATAATCAAATGGTGCGTTTATATTTCACTGTTAGTTGTGTGGGTAGTGTTGTGCCTATATATGCTGCCTGAGCATTTATAAATCTGGCTTGATATCGTATATAATTGAGTTTCCTTCTCTACGCTTGGATGAGTTTTCATTTTGTGTGTAATTGATGTTCTCTATGGTCTTCTAAGAATGACTACAAGTATTGTAGCCTGATTTTATCATCATTGATTATCTGATTAGAAAAATGCTTCAGTGTTAATTTGCTCTTGCCAAAATAGCTAATTATGTATTATTTTTGGATTTTATATTTTGTCAGCCTTTAAAGCAAATTTGACTATCTATAATATTAATGATCTGTTGCAGAAAGCTGTTCATGATGTTCTGAGTTTCAGAAAAGAAATAGATGGAATCACAGTTGATATAGCTTTGCAATGGTAAGTCCTTCATCCACACTCAGTCCTGCACTTCTTACATCTCTGTTACCTGAATTATTTTCATCAAGTATCGGATTTGAGTATCTCGTTTTGGCACTTGATCCTCACTCCTTGTGATGAATTGATTATGACTAAGGATTAACTTGTGAATCAAGAGTTAGCTTTATACATTTTCTAAATATAAAAGTTCCAAATGGACAATCGGATTGTACAATTGTTTGTAATAGGGCTGAGTCATTCACAAATCCTTTTTACTGATATGTGTTATTCTTTTCATTTCTTCTCTACTAGGTGTGAAGATGCATACTCCGATACAATACTAGGATATGCTAATAGTATACGCACTGTCGACGGTGGCACCCATATCGATGGTATGAAAGCTTCTTTAACAAGAACACTAAATAGTCTCGGAAAGAAATCGAAAGTTATCAAGGTATTTCTCAACTGTTGTTTCTCCTTTCATCTATTTGCCCTGTTGCCATGCATTTCCCCTACTAAAATAGAAGACTCCTGGTTTTTACTTTGATACTTTTATTCCATGCACTCTATTTGTGCTACCACTGCAACTACATAATTTCCTGTTATGTGGCTTTGAGGCATTATAGAATTCAATCTACAACTTGCATGTATCCAAGGGTGAGATTTATGCACAATTAAGCGACTCAACAAAGTCTTATAAAAAAAATATGGAAACATGTAAAATGAAGGATGCCAAGACACTTGTGATAAGCCGAATTTGAGAAGTAAAAGATTTGGTGCCTAGATTGATGATAGGGAAGTAGCACCTAAACATGTTTCTCTTCTATTCTTTCATCAAGCAGGTAGTGCAATCCTTTTAGTTCCTTAGCAATTCCAATTGTTCTTCTACGGACATGATTCTGCAAGGCAGAATGAGAAGAGAAACAGTTATTACTTATTACACAATTTTGGTCTTTGGATTGTTCTTCTAAATAGATATCAAGTTATTGGAAGGTTTAGGAACACACATGCTTTACGCCATTAACGTAGAATAAATGCCAAGTCTGTCTTAATAAAGGACAAAATGATACTGCAGGACTGTACTACTATTCTGTCTTAAACAAATGCTATTTGCATTAAAACACAATAGTCAGAAATGGATTCGAAATTTCATTATTGTCTATCATCTGTTCTTTACAGGAAAAGGATATTACTCTAAGTGGAGAGCATGTGAGAGAAGGTTTAACATGTGTTGTCTCAGTCAAGGTCCCAAATCCAGAGTTTGAAGGACAAACAAAGGTATTTCTTTATTTTACTGGAGTGCTTATATTTTTGCAACATTAAGCTGTATTATTGCAGTTTTCATCAACCAATTTCTTTTCTTGCACTTCATATCATCCTAATTTCTTTGTTGCATAAAGACGAGGTTGGGAAATCCAGAGGTGCGGAAAGTGGTTGATCAATCTATTCAAGAATATCTTACCGAGTATTTGGAACTGCATCCAGATGTTCTTGATTCAGTGCTCTCTAAAGCTCTGAATGCTTTCAAGGTAGTCATATAGATCCACATTTCAAATTTACAAGTATGTCTTTTATATCGTATTGATGCTGACAAGAGTATTAGTTTTATTTTCTTGTTTTCTTATATAATTTAACCAAAATATTTCTTTTTTGAAATTTGTCTCATTAGGCAGCTTTGGCTGCAAAAAGAGCAAGGGAATTGGTGAGACAAAAGAGTGTATTGAGATCTTCATCTCTTCCTGGCAAACTCGCGGATTGTTCATCATCAAATCCTGAAGACTGTGGTATATCTCTGTTTTGTGGAAATTATTTTGCTTCATTGAAAGACATTCCTTTGAACTAAAGTTGTGCGACATTTTCTGACTTAGTTCATTGAGATAACAGTTATTCCTATTAATTCCCAGTAGCCTTGTATGATCAAAGGTTTGCTAAAGTACTACGTTTCATTCTGATTTGAAGATGCTACCAAATCCTAATGTCATCTCTTTAGTATAGCTTTCCTCGGTCTCTCTTTACCTTTAACTACCAGACTGTCTCTCATCTGGTCTACATTTATAAAATATACTCTATAGTTACGCTAAATATGTTAACATGTAAAGCTAAGAGATGTGTTCCAGCATAGGTATTCATGTCAAATTAGCTAGCATAACCTTTTATTGTTATTCTCTGTCTTAATCTTTTAATCGTTCATGCCAAATTAGTTGAGGGATCCTTGAGTTAATCTTTTGACTTTTGATGAATATAATTTTGTTTTGAATCGAAAATTCTTTGTTCTTTATCCCCACTTTGCAGAAATTTTTATAGTTGAAGGTGATTCAGCTGGGGGAAGTGCTAAGCAAGGTCGTGATAGGCGCTTCCAGGTAAAGTACACATTATCAGGTGAAAGCCTACAAAGTGTAACCACCTGACATGCATGAGCACACACACAGATTCACATTCATGAGTTTTATACTTGCTTTCCCCCTTCACGCAAGAGAGCTGTGAGCTTCGATTGGTGACAATGATTAGGTCCAACAACCATGTTTTGAAATTCAATTTTTTATTAGAAGAATAGGGGCGGTTTAGACCACTTGGTCATAGAGGCTGGGATGCCAAGTTATGAGCCAAAATTTCTAAAAGATTAAACTGTTTGGTAAAGACACCTGAGTGTTGTTTTACATTTAGTGTAAACAATGCACAACCTTACTATACCTTGTGCTGAAATTAACTTTTTTATTAGACGAAATGGGGGCTGTAAGGACTAAACTCCTAACTAGTAACCACTTGTCAACTAGACTTTGATATCATATCAATGGATAATACACCTAGAAGTTTAAACTCTTCGGATAATAACCAAGCGACCTACTTAACTCTTATTAGCCCATTAACAGAACAAAGGCTCGCTCAGATTGCAAGACAATTTGAACAAAGGTTACGATGCAATGACAGGAAATTTAAAATTATTGTGGGCGAAGTTTTCACATATGGTTTTGGCATTAATTTTTACAGACATTTTCGTTATTGTGTATTCTAATACCCAATTTTCTAATATTTGTCAGATTGGTAGTTCTTTACATCAACCATAAATACAAATTTGTGTGTTGTTTAAGTTTATGTATTTATCGGACCATACTTGTTGCAGGCTATTCTCCCTTTGAGGGGTAAGATTCTGAACATTGAAAGGAGGGATGAAGCAGCAATGTACAAAAATGAAGAGATCCAAAATTTAATCCTTGGTCTTGGTCTCGGAGTGAAGGTTAAAATCATTCCTGTTTAATTAATTTTCTATTAAGGAAGGAGTTAAAGAAAAGAAACAAATAGATTTATGAATTGAATATCTGAAAAGCAAACCACTGTCAAGTATAGACCATTACATACTTGCATACATGAAGGCTCTTTAATAATGCACTTGCAATTTTCTTACCTTGGTGGATTTTTCTTTTGTCCGAAGAAACTAATTGCTAGTGAATACAGCCTTAAAATTTTTGAGACTCCTTAATGGAGGCCTCCAGAAAACCAAGTGAACAATTGATGCAAACATTGAAGGACACTTAGAGACAAAAATAGAAATCTGAAGATGATAAAAAGTTTGAAATGAAAATGATAAAAAGTTTTAAAAAAACCGTAATGAATTTCAAAATTGAATTGGAAAAGGCATCTCTTAGTAGCATGATAACTAAGTAATTAGTAGTACTCAGTTTAAATAGTAATTAAACAAATATATTGAAATTGAAGTAAAAATCCCCGTGCTCGAACTCTATGCTCTTAAGTTCATCTACTATTATTTAACTCAAAATGTGTTCTTTTTGTTCAGGGAGAGGATTTTAAAAAGGATGCACTCCGTTATCACAAGATTATTATTTTGACCGATGCTGATGTAGATGGTGCCCATATTCGAACTCTGCTACTGACATTTTTCTATAGATATCAGGTAAAGTATACAGGAATTCCCTGCAAAACCTGCTCCTTCATGGAAGAAGAAAAACAAGCTGTTTCCTTGAGAATAATAAATCAAAAGGATTAAATTGATTCAGTGGTTTTTACTTGCAGAGAGCTTTGTTTGATGAAGGTTACATATACGTTGGTGTTCCACCACTTTACAAGGTTTGCCTTGAACTTCTGTTACAAGGTGTTTATTAGATTGGATATGATCAAGCTAACTTCCTGGCGTTTTTACTGAAATCGGCAGGTTACAAGGGGAAAACAAGTGCACTATTGTTACGATGAAGCTGATCTTAAAAAACTTAAGAGCTCATTCGCCCCTAATGCATCATACAACATGCAAAGGTTCAAAGGTATGATAGAAAGCTAGGTTGTTTGTTTGTTTCTTATGGTAGAATTATGTTTCTTTCAGTTCATGCACTTCTCTCTATATACTATATAAGACTCATATGATTCCCAATGCTGAATAATTGTTTTTCTCTGACCTATTTGTTTGAAAATGTGTATATCGGTCTGTACATAACAGTATGGTCTTTTATGTTTTATAAATGTAGGGCTGGGAGAGATGATGCCTTTACAACTGTGGGAGACAACCATGGATCCAGAACAGAGGTTATTGAAGAAGTTGACGGTCGAAGATGCTGCCGAAGCAAATATTGTGTTTTCCTCCCTTATGGGTGCTCGGGTAATGTGCACAATTGCCGTCATATTGTGTGAATTTTGTGAATTTTTTTTTCATGCAAGAAATTTTACAAAATCAATTTCATTCAAAATAATGTTTTACACTTATTTAAACACACACTTAGGCTTGTCCTGGAAACCTAGTTGGTATTACAAAAGTTGTGATGATCAGTTTGTACTGTTTTGTGCTATGAGCTTAAAAATGCTTTCCTTGGTTGACCGCGTAGATTCTTAGATAATGTCGCAAGAACACAAACGATCACAAATCAACTTATTAGTCGTTAATGCAGTGCCATAATCTGAATTTTTAATTTAATTTATATCAGGTGGATGTTCGGAAGGAGTTGATACAAAATGCTGCAAACATGATTGATCTTGATCAGCTGGATATTTGATGATGCAACAGGGTGTGGAAAAAATAGGATGTTTTTCTTATTAACCATACATTACATCGTAGTCAAGCACAGGTTTTTCAATATGCTAGCGGAAGATCAAATGTTTCTCTTAATTGAAGCCAGGCGCTCCTGTTGTGTTCCTCGGTGGCATTTTTGCGATTTGAATGCATTATTCACTGGCCAGATGGAGTAGTCATTTGCAGTTGCTGGGAATTTTTTTGAAGTCTTGTTGAAATCTAATTTGATTTCTTCAAATCTGACAAGTGCACATTTTTCTGATTCAACTTTGTGTAATTTTATCATACGCTTTCAGATGTTACCCTTCAAAAGTTACCAGCTCCTGAGCTGTGTTTGATTATGTCATTTTTGAGAGAAAGTTATAGTGTAATCAATCAAAATAACCTGAATAACTTTCAATAACTTAGTAAGGGGATAATGTTGTCTTTCACTCATTATATCATTGTTTTTTTTAAGAAGTATATTATTGTTTTTTAACATATTGTTATTAAATAATGCACTCATAATTATTATGTAGAAAGATTTTTCATTTTGTAGATTGAAGTGGACTACAAACTTCTAAATAATAATTTTAAAAAAGTTTTGTTAACACGTGTCTTTTCAGTACATGTTAAAAACTATATAATAATCGTTGAATAAAATATATAAAATATTTTTTCTTAAGTAACTGCATTTATGTATTTTATATTTTTAATTAATTAAATTATCTGTAAGATACACATTAACAAAGTATTCATTAAAAGAAATACCAAGAGAAATTATGTACTAAAAAAATTACAACAATTGCCAAAATAATTATTTTAATTGTGTTTTTATACTCACGTTGGCATGTTCTGTGGTAGAAATTTTCTTGTGCAAGAATTTTGTTGTTGTTTTGTCAAGTTTAGACAAAAATGGGTATCAGAAAAGAATATGCCATAAAACCGCAGCCGAAGATATATCCAGACAGAATATGCCATGCCATTCTAAACATGAAAAAAGAACAACAATAACTACTTTTTCTTTTTCATTCGAATTGAAGTGAATTTATTGAACATGTCTTTGTTTTGACATGGAAGAGGAAAATGCATTTGCTAGTTCTTCTCAATCATGTTTGAAAGTTGAAGGTTTTCTGTAAGTTCAGTCTCACTGCACTATCTTTCTGCGCCCATGTATTCTTTTTTGAGTCCTCAACTCAGGATTGTCACTTTGTTTGGGAGTTTTTTCATAACAAGGTCACTTTTAAGATGTTTGGTAAGTGTAGTTTAATTACTGAATATCTAAATAATCTCTTTGTAACTTAATTAAAGTGCTTGTTGTGCTTAAACATGTTCATTTGATGGCATAAAGTCCATTCAACACATAAACAAAGCTTATTTTTTTCTGAAGGGGAAAACAAAGTTTCAGTATTTGTTTGGTAATGCATTGGACATTCAATTCTTGCATCCCAATGTCTTGTTAACATATTCATGCTTCGAGTGGCCTGTGTTAGGTGGGTTACCCATCATGATTCCAAACATAACACTAATCATTTGCTTCAAATACGTTGGTAGATAGAAAATTATGACGTCGTTTGATTCATGTAGCCGACCCTACTTAGTGAGATAAGAGTTGGTTATTGTTGTATTGCATGTAGTTTGGTTAATTGCTTGTTTTGATGTTTAGTAGAACCGAGTAAAAAATCACTAACAAGGGGAATTTCCATTTAGTTTGTCTTTCCCAGAATCACCGTAACCTTTTAGATTTTGACTTCACTTTAAAGGTCACGTAGCATTTTAAAATTGTAACTTGGTGTATAATTCATGTTTTGGTATGAAATTCAACGTGAGCAGAGTGCATTTCCAATGTCATACAAAATATAATCAAACATCAAGGCTGACCAGAAAGTGTAATCTCAAACTTGATTAATGCATTGAGATCCAATTAAGTTACTTTTATCATCCTATATACATTGTTTTCTTGTTCATGATCCCTTTCTGGTGCCAAATGATTGAATACTAAGATTCTTTCACCTATATCTGTACACTAGCTTCAATTACAATGATACAAGTTATTCACATGCCTGACTTGAAAGCTTACTTACAAACTACGTTAAATATCGGAGATTCAACCTTCTTTTTTGGTTTCTCATAAGTTTCCTCCACTGGAAGCAATCCTACTCGAGGCACCGTCGGACACTAAATGTCGGCATCTCTCTCAGCAGGATTCAAACCTTGGTTTGCCATCTTGTAAGAGACTAGTCCCCTTCCGCTAGACCCATCCCACGTTGGTTGGCATTCATCCTTCTTCAATGAATGCTTCATTGAAGAATGCCTAAATTTTTTAGGTTATTCAAAAAGGTTTCTCCAATAATGGAACCAACCTTAATAAATACAGCAGGATAACCTATTGGAGCTTCTATCCATGATTCACTTCCTTGTTCGGAAAATACTTTTCCTGTCCAAATATGCAGCCAACTGCTACTCTCTCCCAATGGAAAATAAGCTTTAACTTTCTTCTTTCCTTTGTCAAGAACAGGAACCACTAGAAACTCAGAACCAACCAAGAATTGTTGATAACTCAAGTTATGAACATGTTCATCATTAGGGTAATGGAGAAAGAGGTGGCGGCATACAGGCAATCCTTTCTGTGCTGCTTCCTGTTTACATAAGAATATAGAGAATACCATTTTATAAGCCTGCTGAGTTTGCTTTGTACATGGTTAAAATATTTGTGTAAAGATGATAGAAATCACCTTCACCAGTTGAATTCTGTAAAATTTCCATGCTGTGTATATTTTTGCGGACCGCGCAAAGTGTGACAGAGTTTGATGGTTTGAGTAAAACTGGCTGTTGCATGATGGTTTGTTTCCCTGGTTGCAGGAAAAGCATCAGTGATTCATTGCTATTTCAACACTCATGATTTATATGCACGAGAATGTAATATCAACCATTCATTTATTCATCAATAGTTTATATTACAGCCTCTACACTCAGTGAGTTGCTCACATCCGAATAGTCAATCCTTATATTTATCGAGAGTAATGTAGTATAATGTCAAAGAATGAAAACTTTCATTGATGGACAAGACTATTGATATGATGAGTATAATTGTGCTAAGGACTTCTAAATGATGTTAAAGATAAAGAAGAAAATGTCATATTGCAGGTATTTTTGCTTACTTCATGGGTGCGGAAGACGGTGGTGAAAGAATTAAGCTCCATCCAACGCAAAAGCAATTCTTGACTTCTTCTATATTTAACTATAGGTAAGTTAACTGTACAATATCCTCCAATGTCACTGTGATTAAAGGCATAGCCAGAAATTCCACTGCTAAGTAAACCAACAACAGAACTCTTTATTCCATCATTTGCTTGCCAACTCACCATTTGATCTCCTTCCCAAAATAGCATCCCCCATTTCGCGCTATCTCTAAAACCAGCCCTCATGAAGAAAACCAAACCATCTTCTTTGTCTTCCTTCAACTTGTCCAAGGATTTACTTTTCCATTCTTCCACAATCTCTCTGTTGATTTTGGCCCATAGTTCAGGATATCTGTTATGAGCTGAAATAGGATCTTCACCTGGATATGTGAAGTAGAAAATCATATCAAAACAATCACTAGCTCATACTTGGATGTGTTTAATTTTGATACACCGTCAATGCAAATATTTTTACACTGTCAACAAATCACAACCAATCATATGTGTGAGTGTGTGACTTTAGAAGTAGTTATGATTGAAGTCAAACATCTTTAATGATATGACGATTACGATTGATTGACAGTGTAAAATATCTTTACGGTTATTATAGTATATATGAATTAAACCCATGTTATATCGTTTTGTTCTCTTTATTTTTTTATTATATTTTTTTTTTTATCCATTAGGAGTGAGTTTTCTACATCAAATAACTATGTAGGTATAAGTAGCACATGACAATGATAAACAAATTCAGAATCCTATTGAAGAATAACCTTACTTGCCTATTTAATATGATGCACACATTAAACTGAAAATTTGTACTTTGCAGCCAATATCATGAACTAATTTCTTACATTTTCATCTCTCTTTTTATTTTTTATTTTTCTGTATATTTCTATCAACTGGCATTAGAAAACCCTTTTGAAGCAGGTAGGAGGTTACACTTACAATAACTTTTTGAGCCAAAGAAAGATATGAGAATCAAAACCTGAATATAGAACCGCGTCAACGGGGAGGCCTTCGCCAAAATCAGCCATCCATCCTCTAACTCCATCATCCACCATTTCAAGTAGAATCTGTTTGAACCAAGTTGCAGTTTTTGGGTGAGTTAGATCGAGCATTCCTACATCGAAGGCAGTATTTGGAACCATATATGCATTCCCATTATTGTCTTTCACCAATATGTCCAACTGTTTTGCCTCCTCAAAAAGGTTTCTCTTTTTGTTATTCTTCTCATCAACCTATAGTGTCAGAGGAAACAATGTTAGTGACATTACCGCAATCGTGATCTTCCTAATATGGCACCTGTACCATCATTTTGTTTGACGAGAAAGAAATGAAGTTTTGAGAAAAATGCAAGAGAACTGTTATGAAGTACTTTAACAAATATGTGACAGTGATTACAATATTTATTCATATTTGAAGTGATTAAAGAGAAGCATTACCGGAGCTAGACAGGGATTGCAATACGTCATAAGTTTTATGTTTTGAGTGCTGAGATCTTTGATAAGTTCCTTCCAACCCCAATATCTTTGTTCATCCACTTCCCAATTCCACCAAAGTTGTGAGCCAATCATGGTTTCTCTCTGCCCTACCCAATCCTGCACAGTTTCAATAAGTAAACAACGGAATTTCGCAAACTTCTGAGAAATATGGATTAGAAGTTTTTATTGAAACTTCCGAGAAATAATTTTCGGCCATTTCATTGAGTGTTTTAGTGAGGGATTACCTGTAACCAAAATCCTGAGACAGGAACGTCATAAGTTCTCAATTCATCCCAAACACGGCGTACAGCATCGGTGCCACCCTGCATTCCAACTATAGCCCCAGATATTATCCACTCTGGAAGCACTGGTAGCCTTCCAATGGTTTCTGTGAAATGTTCAATTAGGTCACAAGGTGTGTTCCCATGCAATATCCGCCCTTCAATTGAGTTTCCGTATATCTGCAAGCTCCAGTGTACAGAAAATTGGAAACTACAAAATTTCATTTCATATACTTATATATAAGGATTTAAGTCATATGATTTCTGATACACATAACACATTATAATAGTTCAGCATATTATTCTGTTATGCTGAGTGATATGCAGCTCAGTTTTCTCGATGTATATGATTAATTCTATCTGCCATCAGCACCTAAGTTATTACACCATCAATCAATTATAATCATCAGATCATTAAAAATGTCTCTCTTTAATTAAAACTATATTAAAAATCACATATACGATTGGTTGTGATTGTTTGAAAACGTAAAAGGTCCTACAACGACGGTGTATCAAAATTAAACTGTCATAATATTGTAACAGTACCTGTATCTGTACTCTGTCAAGTTTTGTAAGATCGAAGATGGTATAATCATATCCTTCCAGGTAAAGAGACCTCATTTTTGATGTCATGTAGAACGGAGAAGGAGCATATGTTGTACTCCAATCACCTCCTGCCCTGTCAATACCAATGAAAGGCTATCATTGTGCTGTGTAAACAAAATATATAATAGCTTATGACTTACAACTGAAGTCTAGCGCAAGTGCTTGGTCCGCAATGTGTGTCAGTGTTGTAAACCTCAGGGTACTAAATTTGATTCCTACCGGTAAAAAAAAAATGGAATTACACATATGAAGCAGTTGCATTGCTCTACCTGTAACTGACCAAGTTAGCAGCTAAAGTGATAGGTTGATCACCTCTTCCAATACCTTGTTCTTGAACTAAGATAGGTACCCTTTTCCCCTTGAAATTCATATGAGAAAATTGCTCCCCAAAACCATAAAACCTCTCATTGTCATCACTTTCATATGTCAACCAAACCCTATTGAACTCTTTTGGTTTTGGTATTTCCATCACTCCGCTTTCATCCTCCACTGAAGAAACCAAAACAAATCCTCTCGGTCTCGATAGGTACCAACACCAACCTATCCTCTTTTTTCTACTATTCAACCTCTTCTTGAAACCCTTGTAAATTCCAGAAGCTTCTGGAGACACCACCTTATTACTTGAACTAAAATTGAGTTTCTCAATCTTCACTTGAAAACCAACCTCATGCTTGTTTTTCTGATTGAACAAAACCCAATACCTTGCATAAACAAATGGCCCTTTTGATTCAAACTGAATATTTCCTTGAATTCCATATTTTTGAAACCTTTTCTTCTTCTTACTCATATTGAAAAGCCTTCCTGTGATCAACAAAGTAGGAGGAAACTTTGTCTCTTCTGCAGAACTTTTCTGATCCAAATCTTCAACTTCACATTCCAAATGATCACCAGAATCATTGATAATCCTAATGTCATCAATGGTTTGATGATTACATATCAAATGAACATCTTTATCTTTAACAAGAAAAGATCCTCTACTTTCTTCAATCTCTGTATCAACAACTGCAGCTGAAACAAATGCCTTTCCTGAGATTGTAGACCAAATAGGTCTAGTTTTCTGAGAAAGGTGTGAGATTGAAAAATGCCCTCCATTGATTGTGGACCAAGAAAGCTGAAAATCATTGCCAATTGAAAAAGTTTGATCTTGTGAAGATAAAGCTTTGGAATTGATGAATAGAGAGCCTTGGACATTAGGAATGGTGGTTGGTGCAGAAGGGAAAGGATTGTTGAAACGTTTGTGATGTTTTTTGGTTATTTTAAGGATTGCCATTTTACAAAAAAATAATCAAATAAATATAATATAGGAGAATGTTTGGTTTAAAGTGTGTTTTTTTTTGGAGAGGATGTTTGGTTTGAATTGTTTATGTGTTTTGGAGATTCCTATGATGTTTTTCTTTGCATGTAGAATCTGGAAGAGGTTGGAAAAAAGTCCGTATGGACCAAGCCACCAATATTGATTGGTATGACAGTTGAGTGTTAAGATCAGTTTCCTGCTTGTTTCCATTCCCATTTATGCATTTGCATTTCGTGTTGGTACTTTGGATTGTGTGTTCTCTTCTCTCTAAATAAAATGATACTATCTTCGTCTAAAATAATACGATCAAATACAAACAATTTTTTTTATTCATTGAATAAGTGATGTACTTGGTATATATTATAAATCAGATACATTAATTATTCAATGAATCTGAAAAACAAATCTTTGCTTATATTTAAGAGTGGAGTGAGCACCATTATTTATTGAATTTCTATCCTTTTAATTATTCCGTTAATTACAATTAATAAAAATATTTTAGTAAAGGGTTAATAGGTATTTACTTCCCTGTAATATAGGTCATTTCCGGTTTTCCCCCTGTAATTTTTTTTTTGATTTACCCCCTCTAAAAAAAATTGTTTTGATTTACCCCCTAATATGCTAAACAAAATCCGATTTTATTTTTTTCAAGAAATTTTCGTTTTTGTTTGGCCTATTAGGGGGTAAATCAAAACAATTTTTTTTACAGGGGTAAATCAACAAAAAAAAAATTACAGGGGAAAAACCGAAAATGACCTATATTACAGGGGATAAAGACCTATTAACCCTTTAGTAAATGATATTAATTTTACAATTAAAATCAACACAACTAATCATATTTTAAGAATCACGCAAAACTCAAACGCAACACTTAAATTGAGGTGGAGAGAGTAATTGAGAAATGACAAGAGCACTCTCTTTTTAACCATTACTTGTTTATTGAGTAAAATCTATGTAGATTTATCGATAGGACTCAATGTGATACCCGGATTGATTTCATCAGATTAAAAAAAGAGTATTTCTAACACTTTTCATATTAATTTTAGTTTAGAATAAAATACATTTTTTATTTATCTAAAATGAATTTAATTTTTTTACTTCATATTTGTACCAAAAACAAAAATGTTACATAATATATGCATGTAACCCGATTCTTGAGCAAAAGAATGCGGGAATAACACTCAGTACATGCAATTGAATCTTGCCTTCATCTTGGAACTATTCTAACTATGAATCTTCCCTTATAGTTGAAAAAAGTTCATCGATTTCTTCTCTCAAAAGGCATGTGAATAATGATGTGATCATTCCCATTTTTTCTTTGGTCATTCAAACTGCATCTGGCCTCTTTATAGAGTAGATTCAATATGACGTGATTTGCTTTGAACGTTGCCCTCAAACAAGTCCAAGTTATTTCTTTTTATTTTAGTTTTTTAATAAAGAGATATATTGGACAAATTGACGTTGTACTACTATAGACTCAAATGTTTATACAAAAATTGTCATATTTGCTAGACAAAAATATAATTATCTCATCAATAATTGGTGGTAGAGTGATAGGTTATAGACTCAAAGTTTTGGTCTAGTAGCAAAACAACAAGTTTTGGACCCGAAAGTCGGAGATTCAAACATCGTTAGTGTCTTTGAAGAAAAGATAATGTAAATATTTTTGTAAGCGTTCTTTGAGTTCGGATGTCTTCTCTGTCTTAAATTGTGGCATCATCATCTCACCCTTATCTTATCAAAAAAAGACAATTTTTTTTATTATATTAAGAAAATTAAATGATGTTAACATTTTTTATTAATCTAAGTATTTGATAAAAAATAAGACTAAATGCAATGTTTCTAAATTTAATGGTTGGTGTCTAAGTACTTTCTTCGTCTTAGATTATGTGTCTAATTTAAAATATGTGTTGTACTCATATTATTTGTTATTTTAAACTATCAATAAAAAAAATTCGTTGATATACTCTTATTTATTGTATTTCAAATTGTTTAACTAGTATTATTAAGGATATTTTAGTAAATGAAATTCATTTTATCATAATCTAAGATTAGTTCACTCAATAATTTTCTTGAGAAATGTGCATTACTTTAAAAACGCATAATATGATATGAAGATAATAATAAATATAAAACAACATAAAAACAAATTTAATTAATATTTTAAGATCCCATATTGATGTCAATTACGATAATATGTATAAAACTGGAAGAAAAATGATACAACATACGCCATGAAGTGAAAGACGCTTGAAGTAACATTTGAAATAACACAATTAATTAGTGAGTTAAAAAAAATACTTGATTGTGTTACACCATGTTGGTGATCTCACCCTTATTTAATTTTATAGGGATAAATACAAGAAGTTAAACATATATTTTTATGAATTTCAATTTCAAAATAATTGAGTCTTCATGCAGAGCATAACCATACTTTGATTCATGGTATCTACTCATTAAAACTTCTTTTCTTTTAAGTATTCAGCTCACTTTGATGATATAATTTGAAGGTTTGTTTAGTTCCAATTTTTAAGTTGGGTTCTGGTGATGTGTCATGAGTGGAAACTCGATTCTTTGCTGCATGCTGCCTATGCAGCAGAGAGAAAAAAGGTGAGAGAAGAAGATCCAACTTAGGATGCAAGCACTCGAAAACTCCGATCCTTGTTTGTTAGTAAAAGAATCAGGTTGCTGTAGAGGACCCTCGTTTAGGTGGCACAATTGCTTCCGGCTATCATAAAAACAGTTGAGGGCAACTTGGTGATGATTTGATCAAAGTGAACAACAAAGGTGGTGGCAAGGGAAGAAGGGCTGGGGGGACATGACAGTATTTATAATAAATGGTGACTGGGATAGTGTTGTGTGCCACATCAACACTTAACAATCAATTTATAATTAGCAACAAAAAACGATGACCATGTTTTGAGGAACTAGGTCAGGTTGTAAATTTGCAGCTAACCTGACATTACAATGATCCGTTTGAACACCTTTCTTTAGTTTTACTGACTAGCTGGTATATAATTTACATTATAATTTAGAATGATGCTTGAAAACATATAAAAGGAGGAGTATTTGCACCTTCGACAGATGATCATGGTTAAGCTAGGACAGTTATCCTACTTCAGTACAGTATGTAAAATGTAAATGATTCATTTATGTTCTAGAACCCTTCAGCAAGATTAAATATAAAAAGCAACAATATGCAGTAATACGCACATACTTGTTCTTGAGTTTTAGCAAACATGATTATGAAACTTCCAAATCAAATATGTCAAAACCTACTATTTAACTAACAACATTAGCATAGTCATCCATAGAAACAACCTTATTGCACAAGGATCTTTCAATCTCCTCAATCAAGCAAATCGGAAGCTTGAGTCTTCTTAAATCCATCAACTTGAACCAACAAGTTAGCCAAAGTTTTGTTGGGAAATACATTATCAGCTTTCAACCTGTCCCTAATCCCATAAGCTGGAACATTGGCCCTCCTATATGCCTCTATAAGAATTTGGTACTGCTTTAGTCGAGATATATAACCAGCCTGTTTCATTCTGTAGAAGATCTTTTCCGAATTATGGATGTCACCCCTCTTAGAATACTCCTCCAGAAGAGTGTTATAGGAAGAAAATATTGGCCTCACCGGACTCTGCTGGACTGCTTTCTGCAGAACATTGTCAGCCTTTTCCACTTCCCCTGCTTGGACATAAAGTTTCACTAATGCATTCCAGGTCAACGGGCCTATTCGACATTTTTTATCTGCCATTCGCTTAATAAGATCCTTGCCCTTTGTTAGCATCTTGTTGTTTGCATAAACATTCAGTAGTACTGAGCAGTTCTTGGACGTAAGCTTCCATTTTCTTGCCATAACCTCAAAAACTGCCTCTGCTTCATCAATTTTCTTCAACTTTCCCCAGGCTTCAATTGCAGCTACACAATCCTCAACTGAAGGGCGTGTCTCACAGACCTTCCAAACTCTTCCCACTTCATCGGCCATTCCCAACTTTGCATAGAGAGCAAGCAAAAGTCGACATACCCACCGATTCTCCTTCAAGTTTTCACCTTCCATCTCCTTCAACAACGTTTTAGCTTTATCATCATGCCCGCATGAGATGTAATGCCCAACCAAAACTGCCTTTGTATAGTTGTCCGGTTCAATACCCTCAGCTCTCATTTGATCAACAATTTGATCCATTCCATCAATATCATTGGACTGGCCTTTTACATCTATTAAGATCTTAAAAGTCAGAGGAGAAGGTTTGACATTCTCTTGTTCCATCAGCAATAACACATCAGCTATTTTCTTTTTGTCAGTCCTCTTATACAGAAGGAGCAACTGATTACACGCAAATGGTGTAAGAGGAAACTCTAAATCCTTCATTTTATTAAAAATTTCCTCTGCTTTCTTCAAATTGTTCTGAGTAACACAGTTAGCCAATAAAGTTCGGTATATTATCTCCCCTCTAAAGGATTCTGGAATTTTCTCAATGTAAACTTCTGCCTTATGTAGGCCATGCAATTTGGCAATTAAATCAAGTTGGGAAGCATAATCCCTTTCAACGAATTCAAGATGCTTCTTTGACTCGAGCCACTCTGAGAGCTACAAAACCAACAAAATAATTATAAATAAGATTTCACTGGAAAACATCATATAGTAAAACTGGAAGAAAAAAAAACTAACAGCAGTGATCTTCAATTGCGGTCCACAAGGGCAATTGTGGCCAGAATTAATATGGTATTTAAGATCACCCCAACCAACAAACTGGGTCATGTTAGCAACATTATGAACAAACACGTATTACATACAGTCACACACATGAGATAAATAAAAGTGCCTTATGTGGCCTGCGAACATGAAACTTATCATGTTAGTTTTTCACATCAACACAAGTTACACAACACCAGAACTACTCAGGCTCTTAATAGTGAAATACATTCTCTGTTGGCTCTTTTCCATCCTACGCTATAATTTCAATACAATATCAAAGCAACACCATCAATAGTGACTTGTGTCCAGTGTTCCCGAGATTGCGGATGATGGACCCTGGCAGAAAGCCAAAAATCTACAATTTTAAGGCGCAGTATTCCCATAAAACGCCATGGTGCCGCCATCCTTGTGTTCATGTAAGGTTTATTGTTCATTGTTATATTAGGCAGTGCTTAATTGCAACAAACATCCAGGGGTGTTAGCTCATGCCTTGTGCTAGATGAAAAAAACTAGGAAGCACTTAACTAATATTAGTTTCTTCTTGTATATAAACACAACTACAACCCCTCAAAAACTATTAATTTAAATATGCTATCCTCTTTCTCTTTTCTAGCATATGCGGAATACTTGGAAGTAAAAATACAATTTAAGCACAAAGGATTCATATTTTAAACAAGCACAACATGACATCAAACAATAACATTAGTTTACTACAGATATAATTGAGAGTTCAAAAATGATATTAACAAAAGGTATAATAAGAAACAAACACGAAATACCAATCATCCACAAAAACAAGTAACAAAAATTAGATTTATTAACTAGCAATTTAGCATATAAAACTTAAAATGTTGAAATGTGCAAAACAGAAATAAACATAAACTCAATCAAGTTACCTGCAAAGCTTTCAAATAAATCTTCCGCCTCCGGAGATTAACCATAGTCAGCGAAATCTCCTCTCTGCTCAATTCTTTCCCATCTTCAACCCACTTTTCCAAAGCCGTATAAATAGTAGGCCCGGTACCATTCATAATAGCTTTAAAAAGTTCCGAATCAGCCCTCTTTCTACTCGACCTCTTCCCCGTTGAAACCTCATCCACATCATGCGATAGCGGTAACTCCAGCTCATTATGTGGCCCTGCAATTTCCGATTCATCACTCTCGTCAGAATCTTCACTATCAGAAACTACCCCTTTTTCACTTTCCTCACCCAGTGGCGTCTCCAGCTCTGAAAAACCTTCCTCCAAATCATCATCCTCCTCTTTCGTAGTTTTCGCACCAGCTTCCGAAGAAAACCCTAATCTACCCAAAGTATATTTAAAAAAACCATGACCAGAACCCGAACCCGAACAGTAACATCGATTCATCGATGAAAATCCACACTTAGCACAAACCATTTTGGGAGAATAAAAAAGTCCAGCCTCATCTTCAACACAAGTATTTGGCAATAATTTCACAGATGAAACCCTAACATTAAGACCTTTATTCCTATACAAAAAAAAGGACAATTCAGATTCTAATATGAAGAAATACAAACCCTAATATGAAATTTGCAGTAGATAATTAGTTAAAATGGAAAATGAAAGGAATAGTAGAAATTAACGATCGAAAAAATAAAAAAAGGGGAATAATAGTTTAGGGTTTGTTACCTGAGAGGTAATGAAGCTCGACGAAGAGCCCACATGGTGTTTGCGAAAAGTAAGGTTGAAGAAGAAATGAAATGGAAGCGCTTGAACCCTAGTTAAAACCCTCAAATGATTTCGCCAATATGATTTTGTCTTGAGTCCCTCATTTTCAGAGATTTACCAGAGCCCGTTTGTTATAGCTTTTTAAGAAAAAAAAATCACTTATTTTAAAAAATAATCACTTTTAAGAGTATTGTATCAGTTTGTTACAGATTTTAAAAAAAACCAGAATCTAAAAATAATCTAAAAACAGCTTCAAATGAGAAGCTGTTAGGAGCAGCTTAAAATAAAATAGATTTTTTTTAGAGGAGAGAGAAAATATAATTTAAAAGATTGAACTAATTTTGTAACAAAAAATCCCTTTTATATAGTTGTATCCAAATAAACTAAATTATTTGTTTAAAAAAAGTGATTTTTACTACAGTAAACAAACGCAAACTAGATTCTGATTTTTCATATAATCTTTAAAATATAATCTCTAAATTATTTTATATCAAAATCACTTTTATTTTAATCCGTAACAAACGGACCCTTATGACATAATAATATTTTTTTTTTTAAATTGATCTTTAGTCCTTTCGCACATACCCCTAAAAATAATAATCTAAATGGTTTTGTTACCGAGTCATTCCGGAGCCCTCTTTAAACATTTTAAATTAAATAATTATTCTTTTAAAAATGTCAAAGTTTTCAATTTCAATACACTTTATTACACAAACTTTCATAAAAAGTTATCATTGCTCCGGAGGTACTGATTAACATTTCCCTAATCTAAAATACCCATTTCAGATCCTAAACTCTGAACTTATTGAGTCATAGCTTCCGTTCGATGTAGTGCAGGAGTTACGATTTGATTCCTATATAAAAAACAAATCAAAAGAAACTTGAGTTATATACTCCATCTGGTCACCTGTTGAGTTTGATATAAGAATGTTCGCAAAACCATCAATTCCTTGAGCTCTAAAACCCCCCATTTTCTTATTTGTTATGTAAATCTCAGCCTCAGTTACCACTCTATTTAGCAATATGAAATAACCTTTTAACTCTTTTTTTTTTTTTGGATAAAGCACAAACTCAAATATTGTACCACCATCTTGAAAAGGATTCTTATAAGCGACTTGGTGGTAAAATAAAAGTTGTATACAAAATCTTTAAGAGATTTAACCGTTATTGTAAATTATATGATTTAAATTTTATCTAAGCATCTTTATTTTTTTTAAGAAAACTAAGCATCTTTATTTTAAAAAAATGATTTAAATTTTATCTAGGGTTAATTAAGTTTTTAGTCCCTATAAATATTCACAGTTTTGTTTTTAGTCCCTACAAAATAAAATCACACTTTTTAGTCCCGGTGACATTTTCCTTAAGCATTTTAGGGACTAAAAATGCTGATGGAAAAATTTTATAGGGACTAAAAATTCTGTTGGAAAATTTTATAGGGACTAAAAATGTTGATGGAAAATTTTATAGGGACTAAAAAGTGTGATTTTATTTTGTAGGGACTAAAAACAAAATTTTGAATATTTATAGGGACCATTTGCTTAATTAACCCTTTTATCTATAAACGTGAGACTTTTCAAATAGATCCATTATTCATTTTTTGCAAACAATTTTTGATATGGTGCATCAGTCAAATTTTGAACCAACTCGATCAAATTCCAAATGGTTTGATTTAAGTAATGAGTCATGAATACAAACATGTGAGCCTGACTCAATGAAAGTAAATTATGAATTCGATACTTTTGAGAAAAAAGTTTAAAATTCGTAAGTGTTAAATATAGGGGCTTTCATTTAGATAGCCAAAGTATTAAATTTTGAGGAAATAGGCAATTTCCCCCCGAAATTGTAAGTTTCGTCAATTACCTCCCTGAAATTATTAAAACTTCAATTATCCCCCTGAAATTGCATAACGTTAATCAATTTATCCCCTCCGTCAATTTTTCTGTTAACTGTTTACGGTTATGATCAAATAACCCCCCTGAAATTTTGCACTTATGTGCAAAATGGCCCATAAACTTAAAAATTTATATTTTTTTCCTTACCGAAAATCATACATTCAGTTCTTCAAGTAATATATTGTACCTATTGTCATCAAAATTCTATTCACAAGAACATGAATGAATATATGCCAAAGAAATAATGGTTTTGTCATGTGCAGCCTTTTCATTCATATTTCATATTTATCAACAAGGAGCAAGATAATTTTTTTTACAAAGAAGGTAAAACTAAAAACCAAACATTAAAAAGATATCAAGCGGTTGAAATAAACCAAGACAAGAATGCCGTAGCAGCAAAAAATTGATATCTATCACATAACTTTCTAGGACAATGTGATCTACCGACTTCATGCAGAAGATCTGTGACACAATCTATTTAACATGCTGCAGCTAATAGATATGGCATTTGGTGCATACTCTAACATAACTAACATGCAAAAGACTTGTGTACTTTATGACTGCATACTCTAACATAATTACCAACTTATGTAAAAAAAAGTCTTCTATATATGTATATATTTAAAACACATGAGAGTAACATACCTTCCATAAAGATTTATATGACCAATAGCTGCAAAAACATACATTCCATAAAGATTTATATAATCAATAATTGTTAATTGTTTGCCTTTAATATCTTTTGAGTCAATGATAAAAAAATAATATAAATTTTCAAGTTCAGGGGCATTTTGCACATAAATGTAAAATTTCAGGGGGTATTTGATCATAACCGTAAACAGTTAACAGAAAAATTTGACGGAGGGGGTAAATTGATTAATGTTATGCAATTTCAGGGGGGTAATTGAAGTTTTGTTAATTTCATGAAGGTAATTGACGAAACTTACAATTTCAGGGGGGAAATTGCCTATTTACTCGTTAAATTTTCATGAAATATATTGTCATTTAATTACTAATTTTCAGAATTTGTTAAATTGTTTATGTTTGGAGCTGGAAGTAATGGACAAAACAAAAGAATTGCAGAAACTATTCGCTTCCTCTCCATCCATTTTAAATAAAAAAAAAATTGTTATAAATTGCAGTTTGAAATCAAAAGGTTCTTATTGCTTATTAATGGAGCTAATTTATATATATATATATATATATATATATATATATATATATATATATATATATATATATATAGTATGGAGCCCGTGCCAAGCATGGGTAAATAAATCACTAATAACAAAATAATTTAGTTTTAGAGATTAATCTTCATGTATCATGGTCAAATAATTTTTTTGACCATGCAACTAAATCACGTCAAATAATTTTTTTGTGATATTTTAGGAACAAACTTTTTTTGAAAGAATATTTTTGGAACCAACTTAAAAATATAATGGTCTAATTTGGTCGGGCATGTGTGTAAAAGATTTTTCTATTATCGACGTATTCAAATTAAATATGGTTGTGTTATAGATTCAACAAATTTACTGTCAAGAATGAGATTAAAATGTCCCGTAAGTGTAGCTCAGTTGGTAGCTACCAGGGACAATGTTTGCAGGGGCCGGGGTTCGAACCCCGGATTCCCCACTTCTCCACACTTTAAAAGTGTGTGATCTAGCCACTAGACTATTGAACCAAAAAAAAAAAGAATGAGATTAAAATTCATTGATAAAATTATATATAATTTGATACTATGATGCATAAATATATATTTTTATCCGAATATAAAAAAAATTAATGAAATTAATATAAATGTCATGGTCCTTTGTTGGAGTCATTTTAATTACAATGTGACAAACTCAACTTTGAATTGCATCCTAAGATAGGTCGATTATTTTTCTCATAATTTTTTACTTGTGAAAATTTCAGTCATGTGTCTAGGGTTTTAAATATAAATTATACTTAAAGAATATTTATATTTTTAAATAAAAATGTTAATTATATTAAAAAAAATATTTATAAATATTCATTCCCATGTATAAGGTTTTATTTATATAAGAACAAAATAACATTGCTAATTTATAAATAAAAAGGTGTTAATATTTTATTTCTACCCAAATATCCATTCATAGTAATTAAGTTGATAATGTTACTTCAAATAAAAGGTTCAAGATTATTTTGTAAAGTATTATGTTTAAAAAAAAATTATTTTGTAAAGTATTTTTTGTTGCAAGTCGAGTCTAGTTCAATAGTTGATAGGTGGGGTAGCATGCAATTATTCTAACCTTTCACGCTTTCAAACCTTTCATACTTCTTATGGTTCAATTGACTTAATAGAGGTGTCTTTCGCTACCAATCAGGTACTTACATGGCAGGCTATTCGGGCTCCATAAGTCACTCTCAGGACATTTTGTTTGCGGAGCTCACAGCTCTCTATCAAGGTTTAAGGTTGGCGGTTAGCTTCAATTGTGAAGAATTGGCTTGCTATTTAGATTCCCTTCTTGCTGTTAATCTCATTACAGATGATTTAAATCAGTTTCATGTGTATGCTGTTCTTATCCAAAACATCAAAGCCATCATGAGTTCCCGTAATTTCTACCTTCACCATTCGCTCAGAGAGGGCAATCCGTGTGCGGATTTTTTAGCCAAACTTGGAGCCTCGAATGATGTCAAGTTGTCTCTCCACTCTTCTCTCCCGGAGGGCCTGCTGCCTTTGCTTAGGACGGATGAATTGGGAGTTCTCTTCCTAAGGCGTTAGCCTCTTTTCTTTTTGTCTGCTTTGTTTTCTGTTGTTTTTTTTTCTTTAGCCTTGTAACAAAAAAAAATTGACTTAATAGAGATGATAGATTTTAATAGAGGGAATTGATGAGATATATTTTAATTAAATATGTGTTTGGTTTAAAAGAAGGGAGAAGAGAGAAAGAAAATATGTGAGAGAAACTTAACAAAATACATGTTTGATTCATAAGAGAAAATGAGATTTTTTAAAACTAAATTACATTTTACCCTTGAAGTCTTTAATTTTAATCTGACTACTTCTTCTCCAACATTTCTACCTTGCTCGTTCAATCCCTCCTCTAAATCTCTCTCTCTCTCTCTCTCTCTCTCTCTCTCTCTCTCTCTCTCTCTCTCTCTCTCTCCAACACGATCATGCCTCTCTTCCTTCTCTCGCCTATCCTACTTCTCTCCCTCTCTCCCATCGCACACCGCCACCCTTTCAACTTCGTTTGATCATGTTACCCTTTTTTTATTTTGTTCAAGAATGATTCCAAAACATGGACTTTGATTTCACTCCTATTTCAAATGACAATTGCTACTTGTTATGAAATCCTCCAACTCCAAACTATCAGAACGACAAATTGATCATCCTAGTTTGGCAAGACAATGAACTAAAATATGTTGTGCTCTCTTTAATTGTCTCTGTCTTTTCCAATTTGAGCAAGTTCTAGGACAATTAGAATAGACACCAGGATTTTCTGATAAGATCTAATTTAGCTACCATTGATCAAGAAGGGTTTTTTGAAATCAAGAGATATTGTGATTGTTGGTTTAATAATATAGTTAATATCATTTTTGTTATTAATTAGTTCTTGAATGTGATTTCATCTTATCATTGGATAAGATAGATAATTAAGGAACTTGCAACTCTTGGTTTACCAATCAATAATATTCTATCGATAATCGGTAATAGGAAAAAAACAAAATAGAGGCGTTAGTGTATTATTAAATCATAGATGACACAAAGATATGTTCCTCATTGTCTTTTTCTACAATCCAATTATTCCTTATATCTACCAAACTTGTCAAATTATAGGTATCCTTTTAAGAAAATAGACTTCATGATGGAATATAAAATATTGTGTATTTCTTTCAAATTTAAAATGGTTGATTGTACTCAAATTTAACTTTTAAAATGATTACTATATATAATGATATAGTTTTATGATTTGAACTTTAGGTATAACTAAAAATTATTTTATATCAATTTGTACTCACATAAACGTTACTATGATTGAAGATACATTAACAACAAACAAATTAAAATCTACAAATTCAAGATAAAAATAAAATGAATATAATTGTAGTTTTTAATAATTTTGAGTGTTTTATGATGTGCATCCAAATTATAAGAGAAATAAGATTATTTAGTATTTACCTGCTTCTCATAATTCATATCTTGAAAAGTAATATATGAAATTAAAATAAATAAAGAATGAGAAAATGCAGGTTAAACCATGCATGATTGCAAAATGTTCTTCAAAATTATATGGTCAAGTAAACAATGTATGAATCTATCAAAGCAAGAATTAATCTAATCAATTGACCACACCTTGCATACTACAATGTTCTACAACAAATTGGAGCATAAAAGTAGAACATAACTAATACCATAATAAAGGTATCTAATCTAATAAGAATACAAATAAATGGTGTCTAATATGGACAAAAATGGTTTACCCTTGGACCATTTTCTAAAAGGTCCATATTACATATAGCTAAAATGGTGTAAAATAGTAAGTATCATGTTACAAACCAAAATAATTGTGTATATCAATTGTTAAGAATATACATCAACCTGTCACTAATATAAATAAAAAAAAAGTTATTTTGATTTTGAAAAATAAAAAGCTAAAATTTGAACGTACAAAATTAAAAGAATTTATTACCACAATTTATCATTAAGCAATCATTTAGATAACGGTATGGAAACTATTAATGCGATAGTTGCGCTTTTTTTTTTCTTTCAAAAATTGCTATGAATAAAATGTTGATTAGAGCTATAAATGTTACTCCCTCCTCTCCTTAATTTAATAAGAAAAAGCAAAAATTATCAAAATCAATTTAATCATTAAATGTTGTAATTTTTAGATATTTTTACAAATATACCATTATAAAAAATTGTGAAACATTAAATACATTCACTAATATTAAAAAGACAACCATTAAATGAGGGGTTCCCTAAAAAAAACCATTAAATGAGGGGTGAAAAGTCTTTTAACCAACAGCTACACCTTAAAATTTGTGACATTTTCTTATAAGTAGGACAAACAATTTGTTTGAAAATTTTCTTATATTAAGGACCGGAGGAGTAATAAAATGAATGCGAGAACACATGATAACAATTATTTTTGGCTAGATTATTACTCCCTCCATTTCAAAATGAAAATCGTTTAATATTTTTACACACATATTAAGAAATGCAATGATTAAAAGAAAGAGAAAAATGTAAACGGTAAAATTAGCATTCATTCACACGTTCAAAAATAATAATTAATGAAGATTTGAAATAATATGTTTTTAAAAAAGTATTTGATAGTAATAATGATTTTTTTAAAATCACCATTTATTGGCTTTTCAAAGTCAAATGAGGTATATTTGATTGTAATGCATATTTGACCTTGCGGAATACCATATATTCTTGTTCATCCTTTTCTACTTCTGAGGAATGACCTTATTAAGGGGTTTATAGATCTCACTCTTCTCTACTTCTCTATGATTTTGAACACAAACCTTCTTCTGCTTTTAGTATCCTTTATGTAAAAATTCAAGTTGTGTCATGTAATATGTGTCACTATATCGAAATGAGATGGATATAAATGTTTGATGAAAATTTTACCGAATCATAAATCTTAAACTATGTAGAACTAAAAATTCAATTTATATCCATTGCTAGTGATTATGTATGAACCATTATTTGAAGAGACCTTAGAATTAGAATATTGGGTACATATTACCCTCTTTACTGTATTTCTCAAACTTATTTTTAATACACACGATATGACAAACAGTTAAAATCATATATTAATAGCGCTAATATTCACCTTAAAATTAATGCATATATGATCAACTCCATGATGATTACATCCAAAGAAAAAGAGTGGTTGTCGCGAGAAACATCTCGAACAAATCACAAATGAATAATTAAATCAACAACACTTCAGGATAATTTCATAGCTGAATTTGATTTTGGGAGGCGTGGCTAGTTGATTTAAAAAATTAGTAAAAAATCCGTGTAGAAAAAAAAGGATGGGTCTGTTAAACACCATCAAAATCAAAACTGTGTAAAAAAAACTCCCAGCAATATGTGTATTATATAGCAGAAAAATTATTAGGCTTAAAGTGCATTCAAGGTTGAAAATTATTGTTTGGAGGGGAAAATTGAATTTGAAGATATTGTTGTAACTGTGCTAGTCAATGTCATGATTTCATAACGTTAACGTTAGAGGCAGTATATGGAGCGTGTGCCTTGAATGCAAAGATATAGAAAGAATGTTGAATACTGATTTGAATGCACCGAAAGATGATAGGAATATCATTCAGCGTGATCTTTTTTTAGAAAAGGATGATATTGAACATTTGTGTTAGCCTAGCATTAATTATAATTGAGACATAAACCTGCCACAACTATTTGAGAATAGAAGTGGTTTCATTTGTTTATATTGTAGATGGAAGGAAAGGCATAAAGAAAACAAAAGAGAATTATTCAAATCAGTTGTGATATTTAGACATCCAACAACGATAAACACCATTTAACCGTTTCTCTATTGCTCTCCATCATCTAGCTATTACACCATCACTTCCCTCTCTTACATCTCTTCTATATTTACCGCTCTTTAGATGTAAATTGGCATTTGGACGTCCAAACAAAAAAAATCGATGCAAATATATCTTTAAAACTATTTTCGTTCATAGCAATGTTAAACTACCTAAATAAGCCTCAATTCAATTATTAAAAAAAGCAAAACCCGAATTACATTGGAAAGAACAAAAAGATTACAATACCAAAAGTAAAAACAATTGCAAGAAACAACGGGGTATAACAAAAAACCTAGAATCAAAGATAAGAACAATATGATTTCATACTTCACCAAATCAAAATTAATAGAGCGCTATGATGGTGATGACGACACAAAGAGGAAGACAAACTGTGAGAGGTTGAGAAGACGCACAATTTTTTTTTTAACGTGTTTAGATTAGGTGCTAAATAGTTTAATCATATATGGCTTAATTTTTTTGTTGAAAATCCTAGGAACTAATTTGTTTTGTAGCTGATGAGAGCGTATTTGTATTTTGTAATGTATATTTTGTGATATTTATATCCTGTGATTTATGTTGAGTTGAGCTTTGTTGGGATTTTAAAACAAAGTCTAAATTAGGTAATTAATTGATTGGAATTAAACAGGAAACAAATGAAATGATTCTTTAGTCAAACAAATAAATGAAACGATTATGGTTAAAATTAATTGATTAAAATTACATTGACTTAGAAAAGTAATAAATGTTAATCAGGCCAATAATCGCCACGTGTACTATAATGAAAGAGCTTTGAATTGTTTAGATTGTAGATTGTAGATTTAATAAAAGTTTAGGAACATATGATGAAAATAAATCCCAAAACATGGGAATTTCATGCTCAACAAACACGAGTCGATCTAGGTTTCCTATAAATTGCGCTTTCTTGAGTGTCGTATCAAAGTCAGATGATTCAACTTAAGATTTTAGTAATAAGTTTAAATTATAAAATCAAATATGAACCCTTCTATTAATGAATGTGTAAGCGTATGAATATGAATGCAAGAAAAACAATTCAAATACCATAGTTGTGAAGTATAACATCAATACGTGAAGAAAATCATAAAAAATGAAGTCATGTATGCCTCTTCTCCATATAAAGTTTCCATCTCACTAACAACATATTTAGATTGGAAAAATATTGAGGAATCAATGAATCAACCGTACAAAAAGTTGAGAAATTCCCATCAAATATAATCACCAATCGATATATAATTTTCCCCCTTTCCATTTGAACATGATACATAATATTCTACAAAAGGGTATTTTGTTTCTTCTTTTATGTGCAACAAAAATCATCTAACCATAAAAGAGAAAACCACTTACACACCCTCTACCATGCATCAACTTAATGAATCAGCAGCAAAAGCTCCAGCCTTCATCATTTGCTTAAATTCTTTGAAGTTAACCATTCCATCACCATCCACATCAACTTTCTTGATCATATTTTTGCAGTCTTCTAAAGTTTTTCCATGCTTTAAGCCCAAAGAAGATAACACCGCGCTTAATTCCTCCCCCGATATGAACCCATCTCCATTTTGATCAAACACATTGAATGCCTCTTTCATATCCTCCTCTTCATCTTTTTCATCCATTATTGTTTGGTATAACTCACCAAATTCGTCAATGTCAACATATCCATCTCCATTTACGTCGATTTTTTCAATCATTTGAACCAAATCTTCTTCAGAGATGCAAATTCCAAGATTTTGTAATGAGTCGCTAAGCTCTTTCTTTGTAATACGACCATCCCCATTTTTGTCGAACATTTGAAAAATTCGTGCAAGTTCTCCTTGATCCATTGATCGCTTGTAGAAAAAGTAATCAAACAAAAATCAAGGAGGACAATAACTAGATCAAATATATGAAATTTTTTAAAATGGAAAATTTATTAGGATCAGAAAAGAATATGTAAATAAACTAACGTGATGACATTGAGAGATGGTAGCTAAGGATATGAGATTGTGGGGAGAAAAAACCAGAACCTCAACTACAAGGTTGGCAATGGTCTTTCAAAATCAACAAATTAACCAAAATCTTGAGCCAAAAATGATGTTGGAGGTTGATGACACGTCCTTAATTAATTGCGTAAGTTAAGGGTTATTTTTGGTTTGTCCTTTTATAAGGTTGTCCACAAACGATTTCAATTCTATAATAAGCTGAACCACGAAAATAAAGATAACAACGGAAGTCAAATACTCAATTAAGTGAAAAAATTACTTTTAAAATTTATTTATTCAACCACTTAATTTTGTTTCAATTAGCAGTACATATAATTTGCGAAGCAAATAAAATACAATCAACAGTACATAACTTTTTTTGAAAGGGCCAACAGTGCATATAAAAAAACAGTACATATAGTATGATATTGATAAATTTATATCATAATGTCTATCGATCTATATCCTTTTTCTGAATTTGTCATACTAAAAATTCATATATCTATATTCTTTTGTATTTTAATTTATTTTTAAGACATTTTGTTTGTCTTAATTAACCTCGAGGTATTTAGAAGAAATGAACCGTAATAATCTAGAGTTCAACTAAAAAGATATGTAAAATTTGAGTAATGATCATTTAAATGAAAGATTGAACCTAAATTTTTACAATTAATTTGATCTTAAATGGGGGTTTAACATGTATTCCTCTAGAGTCATGACACTTGATTTATTGTATGGGTGACAACAGGCTTGCTGCTTGTATTCTTCTTGACACTTGGCATGTTGCATGTATTCTCCATAAGCCGTAACACTTGATTTATTGCATGAGTAACACTTGACTTGATGCATGTATTACTCTTGACACTTTGCTTGTTGCATGTATTCATGGATAAAAAAAAAAAACTTGGTTTATTGCATGGGTAACACTTGACTTGTTGTATATATTTCTCTTGACACTTGGCTTGTTGCATGTATTCCTCATGAGTCATGACACTTGGCTTATTGCATGGGTAACACTTGACTTGCTGCATGTATTCCTCTTGACACTTGGCTTGTTGCATGTATTGTTCATGAGTCGTGACACTTGGTTTATTGCATGGGTTGACACTTGGATTGTTGCATGTATTCATGAGACATGACACTTGGTAACACTTGTTGCATGTATTCCTTTTGATATTTGGCTCGTTGCATGTATTCCTCATGCGTCATGACACTTGGTTTATTGCATGTGTAACTTGCTGCATGTATTCCTCTTGACACTTGGCTTGTTGCATGTATTGCATGCTCATGAGTCGTGACATTTGGTTTATTGCATGGGTTGACACTTGGATTGTTGCATGTATTCATGAGTCATGACACTTGATTTATAGTATAGGTAACACTTGTTGCATGTATTTCTTTTGATATTTGGCTTGTTTCATGTATTCCTCATGCGTGTCATGACACTTGATTTATTTCATGTGTAACTTGCTGCATGTATTTCTCTTGACACTTGACTTGTTGCAATTATTCATAAGTCATGACACTTGGTTTATATTACATGGGCGACACTTGGCATGTTGCATGTATTCCTCTTGACACTTGTCTTGTTGCATGTATTCTTCATGAGTTATGGTATATACTTGGTTTATTGCATGAGTGACACTTGGCTTACTTCTTGTATTCCTCTTGACACTTGACTTGTTGCATGAGTAACACTTGACTTTGATGCGTGTATTACTCTTGACACTTGGATTGATGTATGTATTCATGAGTCGTGAAACTTGGTTTATTGCATGGGTAACACTTGGCTTGCTGCATATTACTCATGACACTTGGCTTGTTGCATGTACTACTCATGAGTCGTGACACTTGGTTTATTGCATAGATACCACTTGGCTTGTTGCATGTATTCCTTAAACCTTGACTTGTTGCATGTACTCATGAGTCGTAATACTTGGTTTATTGCATGGGTAATACTTGAATTGTTACATGTATTCTTTTTAACATTTGAAGTGAGATAATTTTTTCCCGTAAAAAAAAAAAAACAAATTAACTTAAATGATAAGATCGAAAACCTCATTTCACTCCGCATAAAATAATGAATTAAACGGGTTGTTTAGTTCAAACACGTTTTTCCACCTTAAAAAAATACTTAAACTCGAAGTTTTCTGAAATGAACTTTTTTTGAAAGGTTCTAAAATGAATTGTGGACTAGTGAAATCCGCCTAGGTCGGCAAGAACCAAACATAAGACAGAGCAATGGGACTGGCAGATGGCAAACGTCTTTGGTGGGGACGGAAATAACAATATGATTTCATCATTTTCTTTGACACAATTGTGATTTTACCATTTCTTAATTCACATATTGATATTAATTACTATAATAATCACACAAAAAATTGGTATTACGATAATAATTCTTTATAGCTCGTTCAAAAAAGTTCTTTATAGTTGTAACAAAATTGTTTCAATAACATAAATGAAGTTATAAGACAAAATATTACGTTAGTCAAACTAGAACAAAATTTAGATGCATTAAACAAGATCTCAACAAGTCATATGAACAAAAATGAGATGGAAAAATAACTCTAGTAAATTAACTAATTTTGTTTTTTGACAGAGAATAGTTCTCTACGACCACAAAGCCGATAAATACTATGTTATGATATAATAATAACAAAAGCAAATATGATATTATTATAAGAAAAGGAGGCATTCATTCACCCTTTCTTGACATTAAGCAATCAAGGAAACTAGCATGAAGAAAATTGCAAATAGTGCTAGCATCTCTCTTTTGAATTTTCCCGAATCCATTTTAGATGGAATTCTCGAACGCCTTTCACCAATAGAACTCATCAAAATGTCTGAAGTATGCATTTTTCTAAGAGATAAATGTAGAAGAGATAATTTTTGGGAAATTCACATGAAGCAAAAGTGGGGAAGAGTCATTGGTGATGTTGCCCTAAAGGAGTGGCAATGGCATGTAACATCAATAACAGCTGAGGAAAGGAGTGTCTTGAATCAACAAATCAATAATATTCAGAATGGATCACTTGGTTCTTTCAGTGGTTCTTGGCCTATGCTATGCCTTGGATCATATTTAGAAGAGTGCACACATCTTAAGAGTTTATTATTGTCAAATAACTTTAAGATGGCTTTGTATTTGTCACTAGAGAGTGGCAAGTTTTGGTTTCCAGCTCAATTATTTAGGGTAAAGACTTCAAGTATGTCTTGTTTGAGTGAATTACTTGTTTTTTTATTCGTATCCATCATCATATTTGAGTGAACGACTTATTTAATCTATGAAACAGTAGAATTTTGATACGAAATTTAATCTCTAAAATTAATGAAATTTAAAAATAGTTATTGAAGTTGAAAGTACTCAATCGCATTAGTCTTTTTAGAAGTCGATTGGAGTTATATCAAAATTCCATCTTTAAAGAGTCATAGTTTTGATTAAGAAATTTTTAATACGAGTTTTCTTCTTTTTTATTTTGTTAATTCATTATTATTATTTTCTTTCAGGGACTATATGTTCATGAGGCCTTGCTTAGCTATGACTCCAAAACTGATAGCTTTCAAGCAAGGTATACATACGGGTAGAATCACACTCTCTAACAAACTACTACTCTAGTATTGTCATACATAGTTTATTTGTTTATACTTTCAACAGGTTAAATTTTGTGATAACATTAATGATTTTATTTATAGATTTGATGGGTTTAGCAATTTGATTACATGGAGGTGATTAAAATGTGTTTCATTTAGGACACGCAGTGGGAATTGGAGGATTGTGGGGAATAATATCAACTGGGATAAGCTAAGACCATCCTTAGTT
The DNA here is from genome assembly GCF_051527215.1 of Medicago sativa. Classification (NCBI taxonomy): domain Eukaryota; kingdom Viridiplantae; phylum Streptophyta; class Magnoliopsida; order Fabales; family Fabaceae; genus Medicago; species Medicago sativa. Next base: position 85,975,974 of record NC_140755.1, on the reverse strand, counting down.
GAAACCTCTTCATGTGTTCGCCACGTGTCTGATTGTTATCAAGATCTAAAGCCCGGGGATCATATTGAAATTCAATGGAGAGGAAACACTCAAACTCCTTATGGTGAGATCAAATACGATAACAATGATTCCGAGAGTCCAACACACCTAAACTTTTGTTAAAAAAAATATTGTCATAATGTATTACGTGTATCGATTAATTCATGGTTTTAATTGCAGACTGGTGGTATGCTGTTATTGGTCACCTAGATTCTTGTAATGAAAATGAGAATTATTGCTCCTGCCAAAATTCTGGTGAGAAATTTTTGTATATGCATCAGATTCACCGTATAATATATAGTTTAATATGTTTATAATTTGTTTTACATATTATTATTGTATAGAGACTTTGGTGGTAGAGTTCAAGCAATACCCTCGTGGGTCAAGCATGAGAAGAACAATGCTACGCAGACATAACAATGGGGAACAAGCAGAAAATTCGATCGGAAACTATGGGGGAATTAGAGAGCTTCACAATGAAGAAGAGATTGAAAAATGGAAGGAGCTCTTAGATCATCAACTATATGTATAAGTGTTCAACATAGAGATAAAAATGCGTCAAAAAAGAAAATACATGTTATAAAGATGAAATGAAATCAGAATGTCCTTGTATGCACTATTGGCTTTAACTTGTTAACTGGTAAAAAACTCGAGCATTCATCTGGATCTTGTAACATTACGATGATTATAGAAAAACAATTATATTGGTAATATTATGAAATGTTTAAAAATATTAAGTGAAAATTATCGGTATTAATGTATTGTTTATATTTAAAAATAAAAATCTTTTATATGCAAAAATGCGTTAAATATTTGTACCACTTGCAGATTTATTTACTTATATATGCGAAAGCAAACTTTAATGTACCAATATGAGAAAATTTTGAAAACTCATGATTATTTTTAAAATATCAACATTAATGTGGCGTTTATATTAAATATATATTTCTATGTTATATTCAAAACAACGTAAATATTTGCACCGCTACCATTGCAGATGTTATGTGCTAATATTTGCGGAAGAATCTTTTATATATCGATATGAGAAAATCCATAAAATTTTGAAAACTCATGACCATTTTCAAAATATCATTAATGTGCTGTTTCTGTTAAATTTGTTTATATGCAAAACAATGTTAAATATTTGCACCACACTTGATGCATATTTTATGTACTTATATATATATACGGAAACAAATTTTATGTACCAATTTGAGAAAGACGATGTGATAAAATTTTGAAAACTCATGATTATTTTCAAGATTAGTGAGAAAGATTTTAAAGACACAGAAATCCGCCTTTGACGTTTGTCATTGTATAAATTCTTAATTTTTCGAATGAGTTTGACATGTTGGAGAAGGATATGTAGACGAAGTTAGAGATGAAAATATTTTGGGACGAATAACCCCGTCTCCAATTTTCGTCGCAAACATAAAACATTTCATTTTTGTCTCAAACTAATATTTTTCGATTTATGATTATGTTTCTATTGGAGACAGACTCGAACCCATCTCTAGGTTGAACATCGTGACAGGGGTTCGAATCCTGACCCCTCCATTTATATGTGTGTGTGTGTGTGTGTGAATTTTGATGGTTATTTGTCATTTCGTCTATCTACAAAAAAGCTAGTGTTGTCGAGTGATAATATCTTTTCTATCATATCTAACTCTCAAATCCAAAATTTGGTTTTGAAGTCTTTTCGTGTCTTTTGAGGATAACTTTTCCAATACTTCCTTAGCAAATAAACAATGGTGGTGTAAATAAAATATTCTCTCTCTAGTGGTGTTTGTTCTGTAGACCTAGTCGTCTAACACACTTCTCCTCCTTCATGATTCAAAGGGAGGAGTGATCGAGGGCCATTTTTTGGTCCGGAATTTGCCCTTCTAAATTTTTTTTCTTTCTGTCTTCGAATTTAATAAGTGGTTTGTTCACAGTGATTTAGTTTTTCTAATAAGTGGTTGTTCACAGTGATTTAGTTTTTCGTTTGTGTATTGTTTATGGCTTCTTCGTCTAAGTGTGAGGTTGTTTTCTTGGTGTGACATTTGATTTCCCATTTTGTTTTGTTGTTCTTTTGGTTCATATTCAAGGATTTTCTTTATTTGGTGTCCATTACAAATGTAGGTAATGATTTTGGCATCTTCAACATAATATATCTTGAAGCATGAGTAATCCAATCACTTCATTTTGTCACATTTGTAAGCATTTTTTCTTTTTTTCTATAAACTTCAATGTCGCGAGTTTGTTCACGGATTCATTCTTTTCTATTTTGGTGACTTTGTGATTTGTATAATTATCGACCAATGTAATTTCTTCAAATTTACTTAAATGAATGAACATCGTTTTATTTAGCGAAAAATAATAATGGTGACGACTTCCTATATTTTGAACTATTTTGATTTTTGGTTCAATTAATTTAGTCGCATTCCATGTTGCAACATATAGTAATTACTTTTTTAATTAAAGAAATTGAATGATATGGATAATTTTATAATTAATAGGCTGTGTTTTATCTTGGTTTTCGGGTGTCAAACATTGATTACGTTTGAACCTTTCTAACCAGTGATATCTCATTTTTTCTTGGGAAGGGAAAAAGTAAGCAAAACCCTTGAGAATCGAGGTCCGGGAGTTGTTTTCGCTACGGGAAGGTGTTAGGCACCCATAACGACTATAGTATCCTATAGGAACCGTCTTTACTTTCTACGCGCGCGCTTTATTTTTAAATGCTATTTGAAAGTGATATTTACACCTAAGAGTTTACTAAATGAAGAATTGGAGGGAGAAGAGTGTGTTTGAATTTTGTTTTATTTGAATTGAAGGAATTTTGATTCCTTGCCTACGTACCCGTTTAAGGGATCAAATCCACCGTAGTTCTCTTCCAAAAATATTTTTGTTTTTGTTGGTTGATTTTAAGTTTGAAAATTGGAGTTTGAAGAATAAGAGAGAGGCCTCAAGGGCATGAGATTGTAAAAAGGTGGGGTTTGATTAGTTATCTTGAGAAAGGAAGTCAAAGTTTGATTAAAGTTCATTAAGATTTTTATTTAAGAAAATAAAGGGAAAATTCAATGGGATTTTGATCCCAAGGTTTCTTTGGAAAATTATTTGAATGATGTTATTCAAGTTTTTTTGGAAAATTGATTTTTCTAAGAGTAAATCCTAAGCATTCATCTAAACATACAATCCTAAACATACATCTAAACATGCATATTCTAACCATACATCTAAAGTGAGGTGTGTGCATGTGTTGGTGCTTGTGTCGGTGTACATCATTAGAGTCCATTGTCCTTTACATTATTGGCCTAGATACATTCTATGGTCTTGCAAGAAATTTAAAATTGCATAAAAATACTACAAAATTCCTAAGATTTACATTCTAAGTCTTGTTATGAATCAAAGTGCAAAGAAATGAAAGGATGAGAAAGAGATGGAAGATGAAATGCTCATGATATATGAAACATGAAATAGAGTGGTTAGTGAAAATAAGGCATAATAGAATAGTAATTATAAGCAAGCAAGATAGCACTAACAAAATGACAAAAACTTAGCAAAACAAGTAGCAAAATATGCCTAAAAGTTCACCACAATAACAAGGCAAACATATGACCCATAATCCTCATATCATGACCACTTTACAAAGTGTTTTAGTTCAGTTTCCAACACAAGAATTATGAGGAAATATCAAGCCAAACCTTGTAGCACATTTTAGGCATATTTTACACTTTATTTTCACAAAAATACTATCATTACTTGCAAAACAAGGCATTGACAAATCCCATTCACAAACAGTAAACACAAAGATGCAAATTAATGACAAGCACATCACAAGGTTACACAACAAACACATGCATCAATTGGACACAAGATCATGCCAAAACGTAGCAAAAACTTGCAAGAATTTAACAAGGAAGACATCCAAAACACAAGCCACATCATATACATCTTTTATCAATTTTAACATGTAAAATGCTCACAAAAATATCAAGAAACACACTAAAGATACTCAAGAATTTTTAGACGTTTTTATAAAAGGTTTTTGAGTCAAGAGAGGTGCAAGAAGCAAGAACAACGTACGAAATAGCAAGAAAACATGAAAGGGAAACAATCTGCGCAGAATTCAAGCCCAGGCCCAAGGGAATATGGATCCTGGACTATCCAAACGTATCAGGGATGTTGGATTGATCCAGGATCCTGAAACCCTAAATCAGACGACTGAGAATGAATCAGGACTGAACCAGGACTGGACCGGTCCGGTCCAGTGGTTTATAAATAAGCAAAGGGACCGGTCCAGTTCATTTCTCCCTTTCCTTTCTCTCACTAAACTAAAACTAGAGAGAGAGAGAGAGAGTCTGCAAGTGACTCTCTCTTCTCCGACGAGGCCTCTTGTCTCTGACGTGGTGGCCAGTGATGGCGCCGCCACGTCGGAGTTCCAATCTACTCCGATCTGAAAACCAAACACATACTCTTCAAGCTCTTTCTCTTCTCTTTATGATTTCGAAACTATTTTTTTTAATGGAGGCTTAGATCGGAGTAGATCTGCAACTGAACCACTCGGTTTTAAGTTTTTCAAACCTCTTCGAAATCTTTTGAAACGAGGCTTTAATCTATGTTATTTTCTCTGCTGATGATGAATTTGAACTCGATTTTGTAAAGTGAACGGTGAATTTTTGCAGATCTAAGTGTTAGGGTTCGGTTTCGAAGTTTTTTGAAAGTTTTTTGGAATGTATTGAAACGAAACCCTAAACCGAACTACTTTACTCACTTATGATGATTATAAACCTCGTTTCAAGAAATAAACGGTGAATCTTTGAAGATTCACATCTTTAGGGTTTCGTTTCAAAGTCCTTCGAATCTTCTTCGAAGTTCTTCTTCAATTCACCGTTTATTTGTGTTTGTGGATCTTCGTTGAGCTTTTGCGATGAAAACGAAGGGGTTTTTTGAGGATTACTTGGTTTTACTTGGAGATTCAAACAAAAAGATCCTTATTGAAGCTTCTGGTAAGTTATAGAACCGAAAATAAATCGGTAATCTTCTTCTTCTTCTTCACTGGTTCAAAATTACTTCAGTCTCTCTTCTTCTCACCTCACAAACCCTCTATGATCGTCCAATTCATTGCATTTGTGATGAATTAGGGCTCAAATTGCAGAGGAAGTGATTCGATGATGATGATTCGACCTTGAATCACTGAGAATCGCAATGAAATTCACCCAATTGATGATGAAGTTGATTTCTGGAATTCTAGGGTTTGAGAATTGTTCTTCGTGTTCTTGGAACTTTTGTTTTTTTGATCGTAACAGAATGGAGAGAGAATATGAAATCTGTTTGTGTGATGTGGCTTCTCGTGATTGATTCTGGGCCTGCATTGATGAATTGGCTCCTTTTATAGGCTGCCATGTGGCCTTGGTGGCCATTGAAATGGTGACATGTGTCCTGGACCTGTAACTAACCCGTCCCTTGCTGAATTTTGGACCTGAGGGCCTTTGTGCAATTTCTGGACATTAAGGGACTAACCTGCAAATTTTAGACAAGGACTAGACTGCAAATTTTGGACAAAATGACTTAATTGTAAATTTAAAAAAAAAGTTTAAAAGGACTGAAAAAGAAAAATGGACCAAAAATACAAACAAAGAGACTCTAGGGACTATAATGCAATTATTAAAAATTGAAGGGCTAAAAAAAGAGAAGTAACAAAAAGGACTAATATGCAATTTTTAGGAATTAAAGGACTAAAGTGCAAAAAAAATAAAAATACAAAATAAAATCGAATTAAAAATTGGCAAAATTGACTAAACGTAAAGTGAAACGATTAAAATTGACAAAACGGACTAAAATGAACCAATGGCTTAAATGAGGTACTTTAAAGTAACCTCTCTCTGCCAAAATTTCGTGTGAAATGACCAAAATGCCCCTGGGGCTAAAACGACAAAAAAAAAGACTCAGATGCAAATTTTAAAGTGGTTTTTGACAGGGAATTAAAGCAAAAATTTATACAAGCAATTTAAAAGACTCAGAGACAAATTTTAGGGGCTAATCAGGGTTTTAACACTTGAAAAGACTAAAATGCCCCTAGGGGCTAAACTGACTCAAAATGACTTCAAATGCAACTTTTGAAATGGATTTTGACATAGAATTGAAATAAGGACTTATTCAGACCAGTTGAAAAGACTCAAACAATTTTTCAAAGACTGAAAGAAACTTTAACATAGGAAATGACTAAAATACCCTTTCATATGAATTTTGCAAGTAATATTGAAATAGGATGTAGAGAAAGATGTAATTGATCAAAGACATATCAAATGACTTGAAATACAAGAAAAGAAGAATTGAGCAAGTATTTTTAGGTCCAAAATTAGGGTATAACAGGCTGATTTGCAAGAATATACTTATATTAAAATAATGGTTAAAGTATTCTCGTGACCTTAGCTCAGTTGGTAAGGACAATGCATAACATATGCAAGGTCTGATGTTCAAACCCCGGCCACCACATAAAAAATAATGGTTAAAGACATTTTTTAATGGTTAAAGACATTTTTTAATATAGGAAAACATATTTCCCTAAAAAGAAATAGGAAAACTAATGGTTAAAGACATTTTTTTAATATAAGAAAACATATTTCCCTAAAAAAAATAGGAATCCATATTTAAACTTTTATATTAGTAAGATTTAATTAGAATGATTGCTAATACTTTTATTTGCCAATGGAGTTTGGTTAAGTTGGTAAGAAGTTGACTCATGCCACAATTGTGTCGGTGTGACCCTCGTTGTCAGCGACTATTTGCTAGAAGTTTATCCGCTCTCTTTTCCTTTTCTCTCTTGTGAGCCGTCACCAAAATCATAGTTTATTCTCCTTCATCCACCAAAGAGGGGTGATTTAGAGTCAATTTTTTTTATACCTAAAATCACTCTTCTAACTCGTTTTTCTCTTTTCCTCTTATTGAAATAAGTGATTTTCACATCTATTTCATTTTTTATTTTGTGATTTCGTTGTCTTAGTGTGACATTGGTTTGTTTGTCGTCTTTGTGTGGCGTTGTTTGTCTTCCTGTTTCATTCAGGTATTTGTTCGATTCAAATTATCAGATTGACTTCGATCCAGTGCAGATCCAATCAATGACTTTGGTGTCGTCCACATTGCAGATCCGAAGACTTGAATATAGTCATATGTGTAGGCTTTTGTACTTTGCCGTTTTATGTTATTAACATGAATGTTGTGAGTTTGTTCGTAGATTCATTCTTTTTATTTTTAGCAAATTTGCATTGTATCAATGTACTCCATCAATTTGTATGAATGAATATCATTTATTTTTGTCAAAAAAAAACTCTCGCGTTTAGCTTTGATGTTCGCTTTGACCCTAAAGACCTTCGTTAACTTAGCTCTTTCTTCATCCTTGGCCACTTTACCTTCAAAACCCTAGATCTCTAAATCTACCATTGGCACTTTCTTCCTCCATCCCACCCTCGTTTATCTTGCGAAATTCATTGAAAAAACTTAAAGATTGTCAAGATATCACAGATCTCAATATTTTTTCCAATTTTTTCTCCACCCTTTCTCTTTTCCCGACCTTTCTCCGCTTCTCTTTCTCTTACCCAATTTTTTCATTTCTCTTAGTCTAGTAGCATTGAACCGTTTGAATAATCACTCTATTTTGTTCATTTTGTTCCAATCAAGACCTTAGAGTCATTTGGAATTGCATCGCAACCTTCTCAAGTGCGCAAAAGGGATAAGTAAGTATGATTCTTCTGCATGCATGACTATATTGTGTTTTTTACCGCTTATTGACATTAAATATTTCTGATTTTTTGTCAGGTTTCATCCGTGTTGTATATTATTTGGACATTGAGATAATCGTAGACTAAGATAAATTTTCTCCAAAAAAAAAGGTAAGGAGACTCTTCTGCAATTTTTTAATTTCTCCGCCTCTATTTCTCGTACCCAATTTTTTCATTTCTCTTAGTCTGGTTGTATACAACCATTTGAATCATCTCTCTATTTTGTTTTATTTTGTTCCAATCAGGACATCGGAATAATTTGAAATTGCATCTCAACCTTCTCAAGTGCGCAAAAGGGATAAGTAAGTATGATTTTTCCGCATGCATGACTATATTGTGTCTTTTACCACTTATTGACACTAAATATTTTTTATTTTTTTGTCAGGTTTCATCCCTGCTGTATATTATCTGGGCATTGAGATAAGCGTAGACTAAGATAAATTTTCTCCCAAAAAAAAAAAAGGTAAGGACCGGCCCCTTTTGCAATTTTTTAATTTCTCCGTCTCTCTTTCTCTTACCCAATTTTTTCATTTCTCTTAGTCTGGTTGCATACAACCATTTGAATCATCTTTCTATTTTGTTCCATTTTGTTCCGATCTTCTCAAGTGCGCAAAAGGGATAAGTAAGTATGATTTTTCCGCATGCATGACTATATTGTGTATTTTACTGCTTATTGACACTAGATATTTCTGATTTTTTGTCAGGTTTCATCCATGTTGTATATTGTCTAGACATTGAGATAAGCATAGACAATGATAAATTTTCTCCTAAAAAAATGGTAAGGAAACTCTTCTACATTTTTTTAATAGGAATTTGTAAATAAATATATGTTTATATTCAAAATTTGTGAAATTTGTTGTTAAAAAAATTGTGAAAGTTGATGGTGATTTGGTTTGTATTAATTAACTGAGCAATGCTATATCTCTAGAAAAATAGCATCAAGAATTCTTCAAGAATAAAAAGCAGCCAATCACAATGCACTATTTGCCACAATTCAAGGAGGTGTGGCTGAAAAATAGGAAGTGAACAAATAAATCATCCAATTAAAACTTGCCAGTTGTGTTTTGAAAAATTCTTGATGTTGTTTTTCTAAAGAAATAGCATTTTCCTAACTAAAAAACTTAAATTACTACTACATATATTAAAGACGGAAAAAAAACTTTTTTTTTTGAAAGAACGACAAAAAAAAACTTGATCTCTCCAGTTTTAAAGTTTTTAACACTTGGTAATGAAGTTAAAAATAAATAGTTTTTGTCAATAATTTGTTCTTTTTCAAATGAGTATTCCTTGTGATTAAATTTTTAGAACTTCATGTTATTGTTATATACTATAGTCTAAGTATTTTTTGTGTCTATACTTCTTTTATTCTTTGATTTAAAATCTGTTTAATCATATAGAACTTTTCTTGCAGGCTACACTGTTAACATTCATTACATTGTTATGATGCCATTGTTAGTTATGATTCTAAAACAGGCACCTTTCAAACAAGGTACGTACAATTCACTCCCTTATAATAATTAACAAGCTCCTATTGCTCTTATTTTTCTTGTTGTGGATTTAATATGAAACATAAATTTAATCAACATGCCACAATATACTTTTGTTGTAATTGTATTTCAAATGCTGTCAATTTTATAGGACTCCATATGGCAGAAGGCGATTGGTTGATAGAGATATTCCCTGGGATATGTTGAGAATGTCACCACCAAAGACTTATTTAGTGGATTATTATGAGCATAACCATCTGAATAATTTGAAACCAGGAGATTATATCGAGATTCAAAAGAGAGGAAGAAGAACATTCCCTATTTTTGGTAACAAAGATCCACTTTATCATATATACTCTTATCCAATTTCATTATAATTAAAAAAAAAAACATATGTAATGGTCTAAAATATAAGCAATTCTTAATAAACCCTAAACCCTATATCTAGTAGCTAATTTATTTATTTTTGAATGAGTTATATATAGATTGGGAGCATGCTGTAGTTTGCCATTTGGAGTCATGTGACGGAGATGTCAATCATTGCTCATGCAAAGATAGTGGTAATGTTCCATAAATAGATATCTAACTATTTTTTATGTCCTTTTTGTTCCTTTCTTGTTTTCTTTGAAATGCAAGGCTATTGAAAATTTACAATTTTTGATGTCAGACATTTTGGTTATGGGGTTTTCCAGATGCAACTTCCACTTGGAGTATTCATTGAGTAAATCAATGAAAAATGCAGAAGCATATAGAGAATTCAACTTTCTCAATGGAATCAGAAAACTTGATGAGGAGGAGATTGAAAAGTGGAACAACGTCATTTTGACTAGAAATAATAGGTTTGCGCCAATTGAATGAGTAGACTACGCTATTTATTTCAATTTCAATTTGGTCTTAAATACATTAATTTCAAAGGAGGATGGGAAAAAACATGTTCAAACAATTGAGCAGAATTGTGCATGATGTGAGACACAACATGGATGTATGACAAATGTTAACTTGTTTAATGTTGTAATTTTATTTCTTGATTTAAAATATTATGGAGGTGTGCTACATAGTCAAGTGCTATTTGACATGATCTTGTTCAATCCAACTATGGGATGGTTGTGGATAAATTAACCAAGGGATTTTTTTTTTGCCCTACTTTTTGCCAAAAAATCCAAAACTACCCCACTTTTTCAAAAAATTGCATAAATGCCCTACTTTTTCAGATTTTCTGGTACCACTCTACTTGGAGTTGCGGGGTACTCTCAAAAGTGACGAAATTTTTGGACTTATTATACCACTCTACTCTAAGTAGAGGGATAGTTTCTATTTTTTTTCCGAAATTTTTATATAGGACTCCATCTTGACTTGCGTGGTATTTTTGGGGTATTTTTTTAAAAAATTTTAAATACCCCACAACTCCAAGTAGAGTGGTATAATAAGGACAAATTTTTAGCTGCATTGATTTCCGTTCTTGCATGCATAATATATAAAAAAATAATTAAAATAACTTATTTTTAATATATTTCCTTAAAAAAAAACTTAATTTTAATATCATTGCTGCATGAGTGTGTATACGCCTACCATGCTCACATGTCATTGCCGCATGTTCTAGCTTTCGTCACGACTACAAGACTTTTGTCGATAAAAAGTTCACGACTGAGTGTGTATACGCCGTATACAACATCCACTTCGACGTGGTTCACCACCAGACATATTGGCCTGATTACGAAGGACTAAAGGTGGTTCCCAACAAGTCCATGCGTAGGGCAAAGAAAGGTCGTCCACAAATTACTCGCATTAGGACTGAGATGGACAATGTGGAAACTGAGAGAAGATGCGGCGTGTGTAGGATGCCTGGTCATTCCCGCAAAGATTGCATTAATATTAGACATCAGTAGTAATCTAGTCTTTATTTCATATTTATTGTATTTGGTATGTTTTTTATTTTATAAATATTATGATTATTAAAATTAAGATTTTTTTTAAGGAAATATATTAAAAATAAGTTATTTTAATTATTTTTTTATATATTATGCATGCAAGAACGGAAATCAATGCAGCTAAAAATTTGTCCTTATTATACCACTCTACTTGGAGTTGTGGGGTATTTAAAATTTTAAAAAAATACCCAAAAAATACCACGTAAGTCAAGATCGAGTCCTATATAAAAATTTCGAAAAAAAAATAGAAACTACCCCTCTACTTGGAGTAGAGTGGTATAATAAGTCCAAAAATTTCGTGACTTTTGAGGGTACCCCGCAACTTCAAGTAGAGTGGTACCAGAAAATCTGAAAAAGGAGGGCATTTATGCAATTTTTTGAAAAAGTGGGGTAGTTTTGGATTTTTTGGCAAAAAGTAGGGCGAAAAAAAAAATTCTAACCAAGGTGGGTGAGATTGAAATTGGAGGATGGTTATACTCTTTGTGGTGGCGATATAGGTCATCACACGTAGCACCATTACAATGTCTTCATATAGGTTATCAATAGGCATATATCTAGACAATTGCAGTTCATACAACATTCTCAAATTTACAAGAAGAAAATCCCCAGCCTTTTCAAGTATATCCTGCAAAAAGAGTGATGGCTATGACAAGATTCATATTCCTCGAGTGATTCAATGCATGACATTCTAATATTTGGGTCAATGTCCCTATAGCGATGCACAAATAATCTAGTATAAATATCTTGCTCATCATCTCCTCCAACAGTGCTATTTTATTCTTTTCAGCACCCAAATGTGACCAATGAAAAACCCTTATATGAAGCAAACGACGATAAACTCTTGGAGGGGTGCATGAAAGTGCAATGATGTAGTCCATGCACTTGTCAAATCAAACTTGGTCAAACATTTGGTTTGTCACGAAGGACTTCCTAAAGCAACCATTTGCTTGATTATTGTTATTTTCAGAGAACATTTTGTACATAATTATGTAATTTGACGGGGTATTTGTTCATCGATGCAATGTTATCCATTGAAAAAAGATTATGAAAAAATTAAGCAATTATCCTCTATGACGTGTCATTATGATCGGTTAACATAATAGTTCTACATAGACAGTCAACGGATACATCATGTTGACTATAATACAAATCTGACAGAGGGGTAAACCGATAAACATTTAGCATTTTCAGGTTTTTTTTTTTGCCTTTTCTCTAATTTAAGGTAGGTATTTGCAAATATTTATGGTTTTTTAGGCTATTTAATTACTCGATCTTAAGGCATAGGTCTCACAAATACTTAATGCTTACTCACAAGGTTATATAATAACTAAGACCATTCACAATTGGGGTGGCTTAGTTTCATAAGTCTTAGTACTTGATAGGGTACCTCATTGTGGAGAAAACAAAAAATAGTACTTTTAAAGAATAGCAGCTCAATAAGTATTATTATTTCTCTTCACGTGTCCCACACTTTTTTAATATTAAAATGTAATGATATATAATTGTAAACGAGACCTATTTAATGATTTTTTAGAGGTGCTCGATTGGATGGATAAAATGCTTATTAAGTATTATCATTAAAAAAATTATAAATAAGAGTTATATGAACATGGAATCCACTCAAGTATAAAAAAATACAGTTGTCCATGGTGTATACTTATATTATAGTCAAATACATCGTGCGATTTTTAAGTTAGATGTTTGTAACAAGTTAGTCTTGTAAATTATTGCAATTTTACGGATTAAAAGGACTAACATGGTACAAAAACTTAAAGACCGACTTATTACAAATATCTAACTTAAAAACTACAAAATGTTATAAGTTCACCTCATTTGGATGTTGTAGAGCACATAATTAATGCAACATAGAAAAGGAGGAAAAAGCTTAGCCCAACGAAACATGACAATGAAAAGGTGATATTGAAGCCAATTCAAATGAAGACATTTGTTATTAACAGATTAATCTTTTAAAAGTATTACACATAGAATCAATTTAGGTCGGTCTGGTGGTTTTGACTTATGACTTTAGAGTAAACTTTTCTTAAGGTCTTAAATTTGATTCTTTCACTGTCAATTTTAATGGGTTTGTCAATGGAGAACTTTGTTCTGCTTTTAATTGACCCATCACAAGAAGACGGTGGGAATGAACTCCTCGAATTATTACGTCCCGATATCGAGTTATAAAAATTACACAAGAAGAGAACAAGATCACAAACTTTGATTATAAAATTATCTACTCGTATACCTATTATAATTAGTTTTTTGTTTTACTAAAACACATTATATGACAAGTTTCTTTTCGATTATTTTGTGGAGTTATAATTAGTTATAGGAAAATGATTAGAACATAAATTAATTCTTCAAATATCTTTGGAAATCAAACGGACTTAATTTGTAGCACTCATCTAGTAATTTGTTTAGTTATAGTTAGTTTGAATACTAAATAACAAAGATACTTTGTTATCGAAAAAAAAAAAGATATTATCTAAAGTTTGATCTATCTATCTATATACTATATATCTATATACTATATATAAAAGTTAATGTCCATTGAATTTACCAATTTGCCCCTAGGAGGGGCATTTTGGTAATTCAATTATTGGAGGGTGGTTTTTTTTTTAGGGTTGGCCTATGAATTTCCATTTTTGCCCTTAACCAATTTTTTTTTAATTATTTTCTAATTTTTATATTTTTAATAACTTTTAATTATTTTCCAATTTTTATATTTTTAACTATTTTTCAATTTTTCCTCCCAAATTCAGTTGCTTCTACATTGCCGTTGTGGGAGATTAAGGTATCGTTTGACCCGACTTTTTTCAAACTTCTCTACATTTTTAAGGAGAAGTTAGGCCGAATACAATAGCAATTAAGTACTTACTAAAAAAATTACTTTTTTTGAACGCATAAAATTGAATGGAATGAGCTTTGACCAGAAGCTGTTGAATGTTACTTTAAAAAACTACTTCTCGACAATTTATTTCACAAGCACCTCTTTTCAACCCACGCTGGGAACCTTTTCTTTATTTTTTAATATTATATTTCAATATGTTTTTTGTAACACCCCGTTTTCCCAACGTAAAAATTTCATAATTAAAAATCAGAGTAATTCAACTTTAAACGGAATGCTACACTTCTTAAAAATTCATAAACTGAATAAATAACAATTTATTCTTCAAAATCATTTAACATAAGTAATTCAAAACTTCGCAGCGGAACTAGTTCATTCATCATAAAAAGTCTTTGGCACGCAGGCCTCATTAGAAAATCTCATAAGTCTTAGTTCAATATTTATTCATAAAAGTTCATAAACAATACGTAAGGAATAGAAGTAAAGTCAAGTCTCATCCCGTTACGTATCAGAGCACCTAGACACACATGTGAGGAGTCCACTCATGACGCCTCTAATCTTGATTACCTGCAAGTTACCCATACGAAGAGCAACATTTCCAAGCAGAGGGGTGAGATTTCTCAAAACAAAAATATTAAACATATAAATCATATAAAGTACATTCAACAACTTAAACATCTTATAACTCATTAATCATATCTAACAACTTAAACTTCCTTAACTAGTATCATTATTCTTCCTATATTAGTCATATACTTCGTATTATATCATCATATAAATATCATCACATATCTACAAATATTAGTCATAAGCATTATCATATATCCTTTTAATCATAGCATCTTAATCATATACATAAACAACATCATATAACATCAAGTACTAATCATAACCATCTCATAACATTATATATCAACCATAAACATAATCACAAACAATCCATCTTAAATATAATCACGAGGAATCATCATACATCATCATTAGTAAACGTATAACATCTTATCATATTCACATATCAGCATATCATAAATCACATAGCATCTTATCATAACAACTTCATATTCAACCATCATAAACAAATCATAATCAACATCATCATCAATCCTAAACAACATCATCGTCAAACATGAACAACATCATCGTCAAACATCATCATCATTAAATCATAATCATCAAATCACAATCAAACCTCACTTAACTCGACAATGCGACTCAACTCGACTATGTAACTCTTAACATCTCAAATCATCTTAGCATCTTGACAACTTAACAACTTGACAACTCGACAACTTCACATCTTAAATCATCTTAAAACTTCTTGATATGCAAATGCATGTGGTACCATTCAACAACATAAATGAGCGTAATTAGGCTCTTCAACATGTGAGCATAAAGCTGCCGGGCTTAAAGCCCCCAACGTAGTTTGAGCACAAAGGCTGCCGGGCCTAAAGCCCCCAACTTTAATGAGCACAAGGCTGCCGGGCCTAAAGCCCCCAACTTTAATGAGCACAAGGCTGCCGGGCTTAAAGCCCCCAACGTAGTTTGAGCACAAAGGCTGCCGGGCCTAAAGCCCCCAACTTTAATGAGCACAAGGCTGCCGGGCCTAAAGCCCCCAACTTTAATGAGTATGCAATGGACTCAACTTCCTACAACTTAGACAACTTCATGAACATCTATGACATCCTAACATCTTGATATCTTGACAACATAACATCTTAATAACTTGATGACTTCATAACGACTTGACGACTTAACAACTCTTATCATCTTAACGTCTTAACATCTTAACATCTTGACAACATATGGATCACATAAATAATTCATGTCATATCATAATATAACAATATCAAATGATAATAAACAACATCTTAAAACATCATATTCATCAATCATAAACAACTTCATATAACATCGTATTTAAACATCAACAATAATTCACTATGTATCTTTGTAAAAACATAATAAATTAACCACAACATATTTTCATGTCAAACCAAAACTATTGGAAAGATATCACAAATATCAACAACTTTCATGTTTACAACAAAGATCAATTCAAAACAGAAACATATGAACAAAATGCAAAAACATGAAACAGAGAATGCTGTCACCGTACAATTTCGCTAAGACCTCCCTGTAGTATTTTAATCATAACTCAAAGACCAAACATCATTTTCACGTCAAACCAAAGCCACTAGAAAGCTAACAAAATTATCTAAAACTTTCATGTTTACTCCTAAGACCAATTCTGTACCGACCAATACCAGTTTTTATTTTAAATTCGGAAAAGTTGTGCTGAAAGTCCATAAAAATTCACTGTGACCTACGTGCAGTAATTTGACCATAACTCAAGTTCTATATATTGTTTTGACGTGAGACCAACGGCATTAGAAAGCTAACATCCATACCTACAACTTTCGTGTTTACACCTAAGACCAATTCGGCACCGATCAATTCCATTTTTAATATCAAAATACGGGCTGAATGCAGATTTTCTCCAAGTTTCACCTAATCTCATGGTTCTAACCTCAAAACTACTTCCAATAATCATCCTATGGATTATCTAAGGTCTGTACATAATTTCTACATCAATTCAATAAGTTTTCATCTTCTAATCATCAAATCTCTCTCAAAACCCTAATTCTCAAATTCTCACAAACTCTCCCCAACTTGTTAGATGTAATCTAATGATTTAACAACTTAATATTAATGTAAGATAGTCTCACCCTCACCTTAGATTAATTCTTGAATCAGCAGCAGCGTTCTTCTTTCCTAAGGTCTTCTCCTCTTCTCTTGACTTCTCTCTTCTCTTCTCTTCTTTCCAAAAAGCGGTTTAAGGTAAACTCTTTCTAACATAAGCTTCTCTATTTATAATACTAAAATATTTTTCCCAAATCTATTTAGGCCCAACAACTTATTCTTCTTTCTATTCTAACCCCCAATTCCACTCACACTAATAATCCTCATAATCTTATTTATTTCTAAATTAAATATATCTCTCACAAATAACAAATATATTTCTACACCAAATAACAAATATATTTCTAACAAATAACAAATATATTTCTACACCAAATAACAAATATATCTCTAACAAATAACAAATATATTTATACACCAAATAACAAATATATCTCTAACAAATAACAAATATATTTATACACCAAATAACAAATATATCTCTAACAAATAACAAATATATATTATTCTAGTAAATACCAACATATAACATAACAAAATATCACTCATCAAAATAAATCGACTAAATCATAAAAAGACATCTAATCTCAAAACTACCTCCAAATCTACTTACTCTAATAATTCTCATATTCTAATAAATAATAGAATAATGTCACATAATAAAATACTAACACCTCATATAAATAAATAAACCACATAAATAGACTCTAACTTAATAAAAATAATTAAATAAAAAGGAGGGCGTTACAACTCTCCCCAACTTAAAAGAATTTCGTCCTCGAAATTCAAGCACAATAGAAAATAAATTTAGTCATTACTTCTTCAAACAAAACACAAAACCACATCAAGTTAGTCAGTTAAACATGATCACATAAAAACAAAACTACTAACTAGAAAACATGACAACACGACACAACGACTCATCTACTTGGCCGGACGGACCGACCTGCTCTGATACCAATTGTAACACCCCGTTTTCCCAACGTAAAAATTTCATAATTAAAAATCAGAGTAATTCAACTTTAAACGGAATGCTACACTTCTTAAAAATTCATAAACTGAATAAATAACAATTTATTCTTCAAAATCATTTAACATAAGTAATTCAAAACTTCGCAGCGGAACTAGTTCATTCATCATAAAAAGTCTTTGGCACGCAGGCCTCATTAGAAAATCTCATAAGTCTTAGTTCAATATTTATTCATAAAAGTTCATAAACAATACGTAAGGAATAGAAGTAAAGTCAAGTCTCATCCCGTTACGTATCAGAGCACCTAGACACACATGTGAGGAGTCCACTCATGACGCCTCTAATCTTGATTACCTGCAAGTTACCCATACGAAGAGCAACATTTCCAAGCAGAGGGGTGAGATTTCTCAAAACAAAAATATTAAACATATAAATCATATAAAGTACATTCAACAACTTAAACATCTTATAACTCATTAATCATATCTAACAACTTAAACTTCCTTAACTAGTATCATTATTCTTCCTATATTAGTCATATACTTCGTATTATATCATCATATAAATATCATCACATATCTACAAATATTAGTCATAAGCATTATCATATATCCTTTTAATCATAGCATCTTAATCATATACATAAACAACATCATATAACATCAAGTACTAACATAACCATCTCATAACATTATATATCAACCATAAACATAATCACAAACAATCCATCTTAAATATAATCACGAGGAATCATCATACATCATCATTAGTAAACGTATAACATCTTATCATATTCACATATCAGCATATCATAAATCACATAGCATCTTATCATAACAACTTCATATTCAACCATCATAAACAAATCATAATCAACATCATCATCAATCCTAAACAACATCATCGCCAAACATGAACAACATCATCGTCAAACATCATCATCATTAAATCATAATCATCAAATCACAATCAAACCTCACTTAACTCGACAATGCGACTCAACTCGACTATGTAACTCTTAACATCTCAAATCATCTTAGCATCTTGACAACTTAACAACTTGACAACTCGACAACTTCACATCTTAAATCATCTTAAAACTTCTTGATATGCAAATGCATGTGGTACCATTCAACAACATAAATGAGCGTAATTAGGCTCTTCAACATGTGAGCATAAAGCTGCCGGGCTTAAAGCCCCCAACGTAGTTTGAGCACAAAGGCTGCCGGGCCTAAAGCCCCCAACTTTAATGAGCACAAGGCTGCCGGGCCTAAAGCCCCCAACTTTAATGAGCACAAGGCTGCCGGGCTTAAAGCCCCCAACGTAGTTTGAGCACAAAGGCTGCCGGGCCTAAAGCCCCCAACTTTAATGAGCACAAGGCTGCCGGGCCTAAAGCCCCCAACTTTAATGAGTATGCAATGGACTCAACTTCCTACAACTTAGACAACTTCATGAACATCTATGACATCCTAACATCTTGATATCTTGACAACATAACATCTTAATAACTTGATGACTTCATAACGACTTGACGACTTAACAACTCTTATCATCTTAACGTCTTAACATCTTAACATCTTGACAACATATGGATCACATAAATAATTCATGTCATATCATAATATAACAATATCAAATGATAATAAACAACATCTTAAAACATCATATTCATCAATCATAAACAACTTCATATAACATCGTATTTAAACATCAACAATAATTCACTATGTATCTTTGTAAAAACATAATAAATTAACCACAACATATTTTCATGTCAAACCAAAACTATTGGAAAGATATCACAAATATCAACAACTTTCATGTTTACAACAAAGATCAATTCAAAACAGAAACATATGAACAAAATGCAAAAACATGAAACAGAGAATGCTGTCACCGTACAATTTCGCTAAGACCTCCCTGTAGTATTTTAATCATAACTCAAAGACCAAACATCATTTTCACGTCAAACCAAAGCCACTAGAAAGCTAACAAAATTATCTAAAACTTTCATGTTTACTCCTAAGACCAATTCTGTACCGACCAATACCAGTTTTTATTTTAAATTCGGAAAAGTTGTGCTGAAAGTCCATAAAAATTCACTGTGACCTACGTGCAGTAATTTGACCATAACTCAAGTTCTATATATTGTTTTGACGTGAGACCAACGGCATTAGAAAGCTAACATCCATACCTACAACTTTCGTGTTTACACCTAAGACCAATTCGGCACCGATCAATTCCATTTTTAATATCAAAATACGGGCTGAATGCAGATTTTCTCCAAGTTTCACCTAATCTCATGGTTCTAACCTCAAAACTACTTCCAATAATCATCCTATGGATTATCTAAGGTCTGTACATAATTTCTACATCAATTCAATAAGTTTTCATCTTCTAATCATCAAATCTCTCTCAAAACCCTAATTCTCAAATTCTCACAAACTCTCCCCAACTTGTTAGATGTAATCTAATGATTTAACAACTTAATATTAATGTAAGATAGTCTCACCCTCACCTTAGATTAATTCTTGAATCAGCAGCAGCGTTCTTCTTTCCTAAGGTCTTCTCCTCTTCTCTTGACTTCTCTCTTCTCTTCTCTTCTTTCCAAAAAGCGGTTTAAGGTAAACTCTTTCTAACATAAGCTTCTCTATTTATAATACTAAAATATTTTTCCCAAATCTATTTAGGCCCAACAACTTATTCTTCTTTCTATTCTAACCCCCAATTCCACTCACACTAATAATCCTCATAATCTTATTTATTTCTAAATTAAATATATCTCTCACAAATAACAAATATATTTCTACACCAAATAACAAATATATTTCTAACAAATAACAAATATATTTCTACACCAAATAACAAATATATCTCTAACAAATAACAAATATATTTATACACCAAATAACAAATATATCTCTAACAAATAACAAATATATTTATACACCAAATAACAAATATATCTCTAACAAATAACAAATATATTTATACACCAAATAACAAATATATCTCTAACAAATAACAAATATATATTATTCTAGTAAATACCAACATATAACATAACAAAATATCACTCATCAAAATAAATCGACTAAATCATAAAAAGACATCTAATCTCAAAACTACCTCCAAATCTACTTACTCTAATAATTCTCATATTCTAATAAATAATAGAATAATGTCACATAATAAAATACTAACACCTCATATAAATAAATAAACCACATAAATAGACTCTAACTTAATAAAAATAATTAAATAAAAAGGAGGGCGTTACAATTTTTATTGTAACAGCCCGGTGGGCCCCTCGCAAGGCACTGCACCCACCGCACTGCACTGTTACTCACAAGCTTAATCACTAGCCCCCTCACCATACTAGTGTTTTTGCCTCCCGTGGGAATCGAACCTAGTACCTGGGGATAAGTACTACTTCAATGCATTCCCACTACCAATTGAGCTAGTAGCTCAATTGGTAGTGGGAATGCATTGAAGTAGTACTTATCCCCAGGTACTAGGTTCGATTCCCACGGGAGGCAAAAACACTAGTATGGTGAGGGGGCTAGTGATTAAGCTTGTGAGTAACAGTGCAGTGCGGTGGGTGCAGTGCCTTGCGAGGGGCCCACCGGGCTGTTACATTTTTTTTTCCATTTAACTTTATTTTTTTTAACCGTTCCATTAATTTTTTAAGGAGATTCCATTTAATTTTATTACCTTTTTTTCAAAGGAATTTTATTATCTTTTTATCACTTATATATTTAATTTCAATATCGTTTAATCATCACAATCTCACAAATATTTTTATTCACGCTGTCATTTAATGATCCCAAATATTTTTATCTCCTTTCTTCATCCTCACGATTATATACACACATTAACGTTTAGAGTAATATTTTATGTTCGTCTGTCTGTTTTTTTGTTACGCTAATGCATATAATTTTTTTAGTGTTGCTTGGTTGAGTGCTACCTCACCAATATTTTTTAACTATTTTCCAATTTTTATATTTTTAAAAACTTTTAACTATTTTACAATTTTTTATTTTTAACTATTTAAAACTAAGTTGATGGTTCATGGTTTTTAAGGTTTATATTTTGACATATTACAATGATTCACAATTATCCGTCATTTTACCATCTATCCTTTCAATGTAATCTTCCAGACTGAATATTGCTCAGCTGATATTACTTTTTTGACATCAAAGAGATTTTTTATTTTTTAACGGTCAAATTATTAATAACCAAGTTCCTACACAAGACGCTAAAGAGTTTAATGTGTTTCTTTCGTTCATTTTGTGTCATGTAAATCTTGGTGTTAATCCCTTTTTGGTAACTCTATGACAGTGCGCTCACTTTTATAATTTTAACTAATATGTAATTTATGATGTTTTCCTGCTCTTGATAAAGCTTTCATAAATATTTTGATAAAGATTTATAATTTTTGTACAATATTTATTAATTTGTTCATTTTTCCTTCGGAACAATTTTTTTACAAAATACGTCACTGAACCCCATGCCTTAGACCATGCATCACAAATATTTGGATTATGCGACCTTCATTCTCAAATTTACGAAGAATGGTAATATTCCGTAATTTGAACATCTCTCCTTTAAAACAAGTTTTTTAAAAGTGTGTATAATTCACATGAAAGGACTCCATATTAAATTGCAATTAATATCTGCCTTTAATGTAGATCATGTGAAATGATTTATATACGTTGAAACTGAAAGGAAAAATGATATAAATCAAGTAAAGAGGCATTCAACTATCTGTCTGATTCAGAAGTTTGTTCACCTGAAAGGACTCGATACTAAATTGCAGTTAATATCTACCTTTGCTGTAGATCATGTGAAAGGATTTATATACGTGGTACTAAATTGCAGTTAATATATGTCTTTGCTAGGGGTGGCAAAAATACCCATGCCCACGGGTACCCGTGGGTAAAATCCATCACGGGTATGGAGCGGGTAGCTAAACTGGTATCCACGGGTATAATAAACGGGTATTTGACTACCCATTATTATATGGACACAAACACGGATTGGATTGTATCCATACCCACGGGTACCCATATCCGATAATAAATTAAGCAAATTACTAATATATCTTTATATATCATATCTTATTACTTAAAGTTGGTACCTTATTGAAGAAAATTTTACCGCCCACCTAAAAATCCTTAATAATAACCTATTTTTATTTTAATTTTTTTTAATTCATCTTATTAAGTTCACCGTTTCCACTTCATTCACATCCTAAAACATATAGATTATATAAGAATCATGAATTTTCTATGAATTATGTATGATTTATGAAATTTTGAGTGGATTATGTATGGATGTTTAAAAGTTGAAGTTTTTTGGTAATTAAAAAAAGTTATTATTTGTACCAAAAAATAAATAAATTCAAAACTCCATGGGTACCCATGGATACCCATGGATACCTCAATACCCACGGGTACCCGTATAGTGGGTACCCACGAGGATACGGGGCGGGCACGGGTATCATATTTATCCAACGGGGTGGGGACAAGTATCATATTATCCGTACCCATGGGTATCCATTGGCATCCCTTAGCCTTTGCTGTAGATCATGTGAAAATATTTATATACGTTGAAGCTAAAACACAAAATGATATAAATTAGGTAGAGAGGCTTTCAGCTATCGTCTGATGCAGAAGTTTGTTCACTTGAAAGAACTGGATACTAAATTGCAGTTAATATATGCCTTTGTTGTAGATCATGTGAAAGGATTTATATATGTTCTGAAAGTCAAAATGATATAAATCAGGTAGCTTTGGTAATAGGGTTTTCATTGGTTTATAGATAGATATCAATTATTACTGGAAAAGTGTTTCTACCGCTGACTAAATATATTTTCATTTGTTACTCGTGATCAAGCCATTTTGAAGATTTAATTTTGTAATCCGTAATGCAAGAGTACTCTAAATATTGTATTATGGTTTATAATTATCTGTCATTTCGCAATCTATCCTTCCAATATAATATTTTATCAAATACTTTACTGAACCCCGTGCGAAGCACGGGTTTGTAACTAGTTAACTAGGTAAAAATTGATGTTCCTGATCCAATATTTGCAACCTGAAAGTATTAGATAGAATGAAAATCAACTTAAAAAATACATAACTTCGAAATGTGAAAAATAATAATGCAATATATTAAACAAATAAGAAATTGTACCTGATTTCATATATCTTGAAGTGTACTAACTTCTTGTGCAGTAAATAATTGGCCAAGTAATTAGCCAAGGAAATTGATTTTACTATAGATTTTTTTTTTCGATGGAAGTTACAACTTTTGAAGTGGGAAGAAAAGATTCAATAGACCATTAGATTGTGAGGGGCGGCTATCTTCTTAGACATACTAAATACACAACTATTGTTGGTTTATGTAGAAGCTAAGATGTCCACCACACAAATTAAGGTTAAACATGTTTAAGATGTGTTTGGTATACACAATCTGAACAATCCCAGACTTGTGAATGGTGGAGTTACACCAAAGGTTTGGACGGTTTGTGGTGCGTTAAATGAGTTTTAAATGTCAAACATGTTTCCTTTGATCAAATTTACATTATTGAGAAATTTTATGGTTATAAATAGTCTTGCATCCTTCAATATTTTAATTCATCCTTCACTTGTCATCAATTCTAAAAAAAAAAACTTTTTTCTTTTAGTCTTGAGCGGCTTATGATATCATGATCACTGTTGCCCATTCATGCAATTCCTGCAATTGCTTTGCAATTTATGTGAGGATTGTATAATGGTCAACACTCAACATAGTCATTTGATATCAATTACATATCCATTTTATGGTATTCATCCGGTTTCGGATTATATATGCCGAAATGTAATTCAGATTATATTTTCCGAGCAAAGGATAAGTTTGAAAAAAACTGGTGCATGAGAAACGCATATGGTAAGAAAAGTAATAGTTGTTTTTTAAGGAAAAAGTAATAGTTGTTTGATATATGGGTGTCTTGGCATGCTTTTGGGCATGAAAATTGCTTTTTTGACAAAGAATACTTCCAATTGACACAAGTAAATGACCTTAATGCCTCTGGCGGTAGTTAACTACCACTGGGAAACACGCCGGTAGTTAACTGTCGCTGAGTGCAGCCGGTTGTTAACTACCGCTGAGTTCTGTATGTTAAGAACGCAAACAACTTCCAGTTTCTGGTTCAAGTTCAAAACCAACACAAAACCAACTTGACCCCAACTTCAATTGCACGGATTTGAGGCAAATTTCTTCAAGTAATTAACAAGTAAGTACCTTTCTTCCTATTTACATGTAATGTAGGCTGTTTAGGTTGTTAGTTTTCATAATTTTAGCAAAATGTTTAGGGTTTAGGTTAGGTATGAAAATTGGAAATTATGATAGAATTAGATGTTGTTTAGGCTTGGTTATGCTGACATTGTTGTTTAGAGTAGGTTTATGTTCAATGTAGTTCAATTTGATGTTGAATTAACACTAATTGTGCTAGTATTTTAAAATGCACTTAAGGTGTTTGATGAAATGCCTAAGTGAAATAATCTTGTTTTTTTGTGATTTTTTTCCAAATATGTTAAATTTAATAATGTATATATGTTATGCTGGATTTTGAATATGTGAATATGTGAAATTTGTTATGTTATGTTATGTTGGATTTTGAATATGTTATGTATATATGTTATGTTGGATTTAGAATATGTTATGTTAAAATGCACTTAAGGTGTTGGATTTTTTGGCAACTTATTTATGTTATTTAAAATTTGTTTTGTATAGATATGGCTAGGGATACGGATGAGCAGCAGCGGGTTATTAGAGAGGATAAGATGCGGAGAGGTAAAGAGACGAGTACCGCTAGTGCTCGGAGAGAAAAGAGGGCTGAAGACCCGTATGTCCCTAAGACTCGGAGGCGCAGGGACCCGAGGATACATGGAGAGGGCTCACAGGCACATGTGGATGACTCCTCCCATGTGGTTGATCCGACACCAGCGCATGATTATGCTGGGTATGCGGATGAGGGTTTTGTTGCATATGATCGGATGGAGGAGGAGAGAATGTTTTATCAGCCGCCGCAGGACGAGGCAGAGGATGAGGGGGTGCCTATTCCTGAGGATGTTATGGAGGATTTTCTAAAGGCAGATAATCCTGTTCCTGAGGGTGAGCCTGAGGCGGCGACTCAGCCACAACGTCGTCGTGGTCAGTTGATACCACTGTATCCTACTGGAGAGCCTCCCTTTCCTGGAGGACCTGAGACCACGTCACTATTGTCCGACTACGCGAGACACGTGGCGAACCCTCTTTGGGTGAACCATAATAATGTAAGTGTTTAAATTGTTTAAAATTCTTTAAATGTTTTAAAGTGATTATTTAAAATATTATGTAGCGTAAGTGTTTTATTTATTTAAAATAATGTAGAGTAAGTGTTTTATTTATTTAAAATAATGTAGCGTAAGTGTTTTATTTATTTAAAATAATGTAGCGTAAGTGTTTTATTTATTTAAAATAATGTAGCGTAAGTGTTTTATTTATTTAGAATAATGTAGCGTAAGTGATCTAATTTATTAAATATAATGTAGCGTAAGTGTTTGAATTTATTAAAATAGTGACAATGTCTTATTTAATTTGAATTTCAGATGTGGCAGGATGAAGTGGGTTATAAGAGCATAAACGCAGGGAAAAGGTTGAAAGATCTTGATAAGCCGGAGCCGGATTTGAGGTGGTTTTGGGAGCATGTGGAGGGGTTTGGCCTCTATGGTTTGATACACGTTGGGTATTCGACTGTGACCCATGCGATGATACGTGCTCTATGCGAGAGGTGGCACACGGAGACCAGTAGTTTTCATCTACCTGTGGGGGAGATGACGATCACTCTGGACGATGTGCATAATCTTCTGCACATTCCTATTTACGGCCGCATGCTGGAGCACGACGAGGCGATGGATAGGGACCGTTCGATTGATATGATGACCAGGTTGTTGGGCATGTCAGATGCTGATGCCAGAGCTCAGGTTAGGGAAGAATCTGCTGGTCATATCAGTTATCCCGCACTGAAGCGGGTTTATGAGCAGCACCTGACTGAGGCTAGACAACTTGAGCATCCACAGTCGAGGGAGGAGATGCAGGAGAGAGCCAGGAGGAGGGCGTGCTGTGTGAGGAGTTTCCTTCTATATCTCGTCGGTTGTGCGCTGTTCACTAACAAAACGAACAGACACATCGACTTGATATATCTAGATTGCATGGCGGACTTGGGGGCGATTGGGAAGTGGTCATGGGGAGGGATGACCTTAGCCTACCTCTACGATTATCTGGATGATTCTGTTATCTTGAATAACAGAACGATGGTTGACTCTACGACTCTTTTTATGGTAATATTTATCTTAATTTCTTTATGAATTTATTTTATAAATTTTATTATCATGTTAGACTATTTTATAATGTTTTAGATTTATTGAATATTTAACTCGAATAATTATTTTTGTGTGAATTATTTATTTTGTTGCAGGGATGGATTTTGGAGCATTTGTCAGGTCCTTACCCAAGGAGGTGTAACCCGGAGTGGAACCTGCGGACACCATGTGCTGGGAGATGGCTCACTAGCAAAGGGCATAAGAGTGTGCACCATTACCGCTCACGCATGGATCGCTTGGAGGTGGATGACGTCAGGTTTTCTACCTATGGTGATCACAGAGACGTGCACCCATTTAATATCTTGTGCACTTACTCGGGATGGCTGATGTGCGGGAAGGAGAGGGTGTACCGTCATTTGCCTGAGCGGGTGAAGTGGCAGTTCTCCTTTGTGCAGGACGTTCCTAGACATCCGTCAGATGTCCCTCTGGTGCCTACACAGATGCTGACCACTGTGTTGATGGACGCTGCGGCATGGTTAGTACCTGCTTGGGGAGATGGGTGTGAGACACCATGGCAGCATGTTTCTGGCTACATGGCTTGGTATGCCAGAGTCTCTCACCCTCGCATTCTCCCACCTGATGAGGGATCCCCTCCCAGGCCGGCGAACGTGGAGCAACTTATTGAGGAGGAGCATGCCAGGGAGTTGCCTGACACACTGACGATCGTCTGGGATGTAGCGCACATAGCCCGAGATATTGTGGACAGGCATGGCGAGATGACCAAATAGGAGATTGTCCAGGAGGTCATGCGGATAGCTAGTGCTACTGAGCCTGCACTTACTTATCAGATTTCCAGACGGCGCAGGGGGCAACAAAGGCAGGGTAGGCAGGGCTGATTAATAGTAGGATTTTTTTTATGTATTTTTTGACTATGATGATCATGATGTATTATTATGACATGTTCCATACATTTTCCTATTTCTATGACATATACGTACGTTCGTTTTATATTATTTCTTGCGTTTTAATTTTACCATGTTTCTGTTAAATATTGGATGAATATGTTTAGGTATTATTAGATGAAAATTTTAGGAGAATTTTCAATTGGTTATTTGATAAAAATCTTTGATGAAAATGAAAATGAAAGGTAAAATTGGATAGGAAAGACACTGGAAGATGGAAATGAGTTTCTGGAAAATGATAAGCACGTAGCGGCAGTCAACAACCGCTACCTTCAGCTTCAGCGGTTGTTAACAACCGCTGAGTCTCAGCGGTTGTTAACTGCCGGCGTATCATGGAGCGGTTGTTAACTGCCGCTGGGGGTATTAACGTCATTTACTTGTGTCAATAGAAAGTATTCTATGTCAGAAAAGCAATTTTCTTTGGGCATAGTAGAAGAATGGATTTGTGGGCGTGTTTCTTATGTAATGGGTAATTTGTTTTTCTAGGTTTGGTTGATACCAGCGATGGTATTAGTTGTTATTTTACGGGTTTAAGAACAACTTAGAAATTAAAAGGTCATTTAGTTATTTTTTAAAATTTATTTGCTGGCTTATTTGTTCTTAATTTTTTGGGTTTATATGAACATATATTGAAGACGGTGAAGTTCAAGAAGAGGAAGATAGAAGAAGATGAAGAAAAGAGGAAAACAAACTGGGTGTTGATGATTTAGTATAAACTACGATTGACATCTATGATCGAACAGTTTACTTTTTGAATAAAAAGTTTGAATGATTAAGATTAAAAAATGTAACAAGGTCTATAGTAGATTAAACTACAACACTTGTTTACCTTAGTCATTTAATGTTAATGTGATATAGGAGAGGACAAAAGCTGTAATAGCAGAAAATTTAAGGGACAAATTTGAGACGTTTTTCCGGTTATGAGACCACATTGAAAAAAATAATTAAGTCAAGGAACATGGTGATTAATTAAGCTTAAATTTCAGATAATAATATATAAAAAAAAAAATTTAGAAAAGAAAATGTTATCCACGATATATTGGTATATACCCAAATATCGTGCTTACACCAGAAGCATTTGCATATACTTTGATGTTAATATCATACTACTTACTCGGATACGGATAACAATGAAGATATAAAAATGACACAAATATCATATTTACCCAAATATCGTGCTTACACCAGAAGCATTTGCATATACTTTGATGTTAATATCATACTACTTACTCGGATACGGATAACAATGAAGATATAAAAATGACACAAATATCATATTTATTCGACAAATGGACATAAATATCATATTATCTACTTATATATCATGATTCATTAACATCCTTATATATTATCAAACAAAAGAAAATAAAAATTGCTCTTTTCCCATTCAATTTTGCTCATTCCCACCTCAAACTCCCTAAAATAACCAAAACGTGAGTTAACACACGTTAAATATATCCAACGTAAATTAACTCACGCTCATATTGGATATTAGCATGAGTTAACGCATGCCGAACCCCAACGTGAATTAACTTACGTTGCATTTCTCAAATATATAACTTCATTATTGTAGCAGTAGCAGCAACACAAATATGAAATTACATTACTCTCCTGATAGTTCTACAACACTAAAGTAACTTTGAAATAGTTAATAACAGTTGACAATTATTTAGCATGCAAGTTGAGAAAAACATTTCTAAATTTCGAAAGTTTTTACCAATGAACTAAGTGAGAGAGATCTGAAAAATTGAAGTATCGGTGCTGATTTATTTTTGGATTAAATTTTTTTTTTGAAAGATGGATTAAATATGTTTTTGGTCCCTATAAATATGTCAACTTTTCGTTTTAGTCCCTCTTAAATTTTCCTTCAACTTTTAGTCCTTATAAAATTTTCAGTCACTACTTTTTGGTCCCTATTTTTAATTTAATTTTTGTATTTTTTAATGGAATTGTGCAGAAATGGGTAAAATATTCTAAAAAAAATTCCTAGAAATAATTAGATTTTTTTAACAAAACACAAATTAAATATGAATTTTTAACCGTAAAAAATATAAAAATTCATATTAAATTCATGTTTTGTTAAAAAATTCTAAATTTTTTTTGGAGTGATTCTTATAATATTCTGAATTTTTCTGAAAAATTTTATTAAATAATATGAATTATACATATGAGTTTACTTTAAAAGAGGGACCAAAAGTGAAGATTGAAAATTTTATAGGGACTAAAAGTTGATGAAAATTTTAAGAGGGACTAAAACGAAAAGTTGACATATTTATAGGGACCAAAAACATATTTAACCCTTTATTTTTTTATTTATTTTAAAAAAAATACAGGAGCTGATTTCTACTTAGTAGCTGATACGCTTTCCATTTCTTTTCTTTTGATGTTTTAGGTGATTGCACAAGTATTAAGGAATCATTAAAATATATGAAGAGTTGTAAGGTTTAGACTAAAATGTCTTTATTTATGTTTTTTGGCTACTGTACATTTACTCCTTGATTTTTTTTTTCTTAAAATTCCAATCTCCTTAATATTGACACTCACCACACAAATTGAAACTTCAATTACATTTATTATTGAAACTTCCAATTAAATGGTGTGTTTTTCAACAAGAGTAAAATTAGATAAAAAAATATTAAAAATCCTAAAACATCAAATATTTTGAAATAAAGTTGAAGTCCTAAAAAATCAAAAGAAAAGAAATGGAGGGAGTATTACTTAAATAATAGTGTTTAACCTCATTCATTTTTTACTGTGTGTGAAAAAATTAACCAAACTGGCTCTTAATATATAATCAATCAATGCAAAGACAATTCCCCCCTACAAATGCAACCCAACATGAATTAACTCATGCTTATGCTAAATATCAGCGTGAGTCGTGAGTTAAAGCACTTCGAATTCTAACGTGAGTTAATTCACGTTGAGTATAGCGAACGTGAGTTAACTCATATTAAAGTTATATTAGAAAGTTGGAAGTGGGAATGAGCAAAATTGAATGGAAAAGAGTAGTTTTCAAAGAAAATAGAGATAAGAGTTGGGCCACAAAGTAAAAGCCCAATAGACTATTGAAAACACTAGTAATCAGCCGCAGCTCAGTACAGATGCATGCCTGCCTTCATATTTTTGCCCTTGACTTTTTTCCTTTCTTCTCCTGCTTCTTCTATGGAAACTTCGGCAACATGAATTGATTTCCTTCCTTTTTATTTCTCCCTATCTCTGTTTTTCTTCTCTGTTCGATTCGAATCGTGTAAAATGGGAGCAGAACAAAACAAAATATAACAAATACGGTCAGACCGGCTAATCTGTGTGAATCGCCGGTTTTTGCCGGTTTCCCGGTTTTATGTGCCAGCGGTTTAGAGGGTCAATCGGACCGGCCATGAGTCCGGTTTTGATTACCATGGTTTTGAGTGTGTGGGCTTATCAGATTACAAACCGGGGCAATCCGACCCGAACCCATCCACTCGTATCAGAGTTACCTCCAGGAAAAAAAAAAAAAAACGAAAGAAAAAGAAACGACTTATAACAGAATGTGCTTTAGGCGGGAATAAATAAAACTCTTCATTTCCTAGTTTTTCAACTACAAGCTGTTCTTAAGCTTCCGCAAGAACTTGAAAATGGTGACCCTTTCCTACTACAAGCAAGAATTCCTGAAACTGAAGGTATTCTTGTGAAAGTTGACATTTGATAATCCTATTAACATCTGGTTCTTCCCTATATTCACATTTTGTATTAATGTGCATATTTGATTTCTTTTTCATTTTTAGGTTTTTCGAAATTTGATTTTATAATGTAATTTTGTTATGAATTTGTAGATCGGATTAATTTCTAATTTGTTTTATGTTCGAAATTTGTTTTAATTTTGCTATGAATTTCTTATCAGGTTTCTTGAGATTTGATTAGAAATATTCTTATGAACTTCCAATTAGGTTTCTTGAAATTTCATTGCATTCAAATTTGTATTAATGTTGTTTGATTTCTTATTTAGTTTAGGTTAATTTTCCTATGAACTTCCAATTAGGCTTCCAATTAGGCTGTAGCGTTCCTTTGTTAATTCAATTGGGTAAATTTCAGTCTCAGAAAGTTGAAGATGCAATGCTTCTGGCCTACCTCGAAGAAAGACAGAGTCGTTTGGATCAAGGTGAAAAGAAGGAAGTTGCTAAGAAAAAACACAAGGTAATTTCCACATTAGATGAATTGAAGGTGGCCAATTAGATTAACCTTTGTATTACATTATCTATAGTAATGATTTATAAAAGTTAGGTTAACTTTTGTATTACATTATTTATAGCTTTAGCATATGTTACAGTTTTTATTTGAGTGTTTGACACTTGATGATCTCAGTGACTAGTGATTTCTATATTTGTATTGTAATTTTCATTATTTGTTTTATGGCACTTGCCTCACATGATTGAGGATTTTATTAAATTTGCTATTTCTTAGATTAATAACTGCATTTCGCATTACTTTTAGTATATCAAGCATTATGTCACATGTTTACCAGGTCCCTCTTGTTTGTCGAAGAATGGCTCCTCTCGCTTTGAGGAGAATGACTGGAATGGGTAGAATGATGGCTTCTATGGGTAGGATGATGTCTTCTCTCCGCTCACGGAGAGCGGCTTCCTTAAGGAAGAATTTTTTGAAGCAAGTGGTTTATGATAATGCTCTTCTCGAGCAGATATTTGCTGTTGTGCCTCGTGATGATATAATTGTTCCAAGAGATGATGCTAGTGAGGGTGAAATTGAGAGTGCCAAGGTCTGGAACGAAATGTGTTGGAAGCAGAAGCGACTAGATGATTATGAACAATATGTTCAGGATTCCGAAAGGAAGTTGCCACTCAAATTTCAATACACTTCAAAGGAAGAAAGTAATGGTTTATTTTTCATTTTTTTTTTGGTAATTTGTCGTTCACCTTTTCGTTGTAATTCCATACCTTTTTTTATTTAATTTTTTGTCAATGTTTACTGTAGAGCTTCTTTTGGGCATACATTTGCATAAGGAGCACTTGATTCCGTGGGCCAAGGAAGAACTCATTAGCATTAGAGATCGCTGGAACTCCTTGCCATAATTCATGTAAGGTGTTTTATCATTTAGTTTCTTTATTGTATTGTTTACTTTTTATTCTGCCCTCTTGTTGTATGTTTTTGCTTTGCTATTAGTATACCTGCAACTCACAAAATTTTATTTATTTTTTTCTTTCTAATAAGTTGTCTATAAATATAGTTTTTAGAACTTAAATTTAAATTGTATGATAATTAAAGGAAAAGAGTCGTTTCATGTGTGCAAAATTGTGTGAAATTCTGAATTCCTTTATTTGTAGAAGAGAACTTAAATTTAAATTGTATGATAATTAAAGGAAAAGAGTCGTTTCATGTGTGCAAAATTGTGTGAAATTCTGAATTCCTTTATTTGTAGAAGAGACTGTGTGGTTGTTTGTGAAACGTTAGTTTAATTGAACGGTGCAGATCTACGTGACTGTAGTGACTAAAAATAGTGACCGCAGCAAATCCATATCTTTAATTTTGTTGATCCATTGTGTAACTGCATAATAAATACGTAGTGTTAACCCATGAATTTTCCATCAGTTTGTCTTCAAAAATTGTTTGCTAGTCAGAAATATCACATCTAACAAATGGTTGTGCACTAATAAAGTTTACATTTCATGTTTTCCTGTTCCATCACAATTCACAGCTGTTAATCTGTTAATCTATGCACAGTTTATGTACGGTGTTTAGTGCTTGAATATTTTGACATTTGTTTACCTTTCAAATTTGAGTTTTGGAATAATTTTGTTCATTATGGAATGGTCTTTAGACCCAGACTTTCGTTCTTTTGATTCCGATAAACACTCTGATTTCAAGCGTGGTATCTCTGTAAAGGACAAACTGTTGGCAAGTTGTTTTGTTGCATGCTTAATTCACCTTTGTTTTACTTAATAATTTACGGTATTACCTAAGGGCTGATGCTAATAGTTTATGGTATTAATTTCTGTTAAATATATATATATATACATACATATATATATACACACACACACATATATATATATATATGTATATATATGTATGTATGTATGTGTGTCTGTGTGTGTGTGTGTGGTGTCCGAATAACATCAACTGTGTTTCTACTTTAATCACAAAACAATTTGTAAAGTTAGAGAAACAAGTAATGTATTGAACTTATGTTGGATACCAATTTAAAATGAGAAAATTAACATCAAAATCTATTCAATAGACGCAATTCAATTAACATTTTTTATTTTTTTTTTAAATATTTTGAATGCAGATTTGGGCCTCTTGAACGGTCGTGAGTCTTTCTTGGTGATTGCTTGAAAGGTGAAAGATAAGCTCTTGAGGGTTTTGCATGGATAGGCCTAATGCAGTATCATCATCTCTTTTACCAATTGGTGTACTTTCTTTGAACAGTTCAACTAGAGTAGGCATTGCTTTAGAATTTGCTCCAATTTGCACTCTACAATCATCTATCATAGATGAGCTATAGATAGATATTTCTGCTGCAACATTTTTTCTTGCTTCCATAGTCTTTTCTGATTCAAGTATTTTAAATATGTTGTCAACTGCTTTGGCTACCATGTTAAAATCTTGTTATAGATCCATAGCTTGAAAAATGCAGTCAACATATTCCTGGTTCTTGAATCTTTTATTTTAAAAGTGTTACAGGAAATGGAATAACCAGTGTTACAGGAAATGAAATATCCTCTACTATTGATTCATCTATTGTCCAATCTGGTTGTGGCGAGTAACCAAATTTCATATGCTAATTTGAATTTGGATATCTGTTGAACTGTTGCCAATTATCCAACCCGATATAGCATCCTAATTCTTGCGTCTCTTGCTGCTAATTTTCTTATCGGTGGTTGGCTCATTCACAGGGGCATTATTTCCATAGAATTTTGAATTAGTCTTTGTCCAATGTCCACTTCTAGGACATGTGTAGTGCTTAGGCTATCCACTCTGCAATTTAAATTCGATCATAAGCGTGCCCTGATGATACAATCACGGGATCCCTTGTTAGTCGTTAGTTATAGTGGTTAATAAGGTAATGCCTCATTATATCCACCACCACCTACACATAGCCTTAAGAAAGTTATGGTTAGAAACTTCTCATTCATTTGTTTTTAGTCATCACATTCTAGAAAGTAAATGGCTGAAGCTAAGGCATCAATGGTTGGTTGCTTAAGTGGATCATCTCTAGCTATAGTAACAGGTGACAGTAACCTCCAATACTAAGAAATCATTTGACTAGGCATAATGGTTGGCACTAAGTTCTTGGATTCTTTCTTTTCCTCCGTTGATTGACCGGCGACCATAGCATTACTTTCCAGTTATTACAATTCTTATCCTCAAACGCAGACGTACATAGCAAAGTTTCATTTATGCATAATGGAGCCGACTCGCAAGAGGCATCAGCTGCAGAAAGTCCTTCATAATTAGGTGTGAAGTTCTTTTTGACCGCCTTTGAGAGTCCAGGAAAGCATATGTAGCTGGTCTAGGAACTTCACAATACAGGTGCGAACAAAAGATTCTAACCATAGAAAACTTCTCCAAACATGAGACATGGAAAATATGATGAAACATAGATCCCTTTGGCCGCTGCAATTTTTAAGCTACTAAACCAAGCGTAAGGTTCTGGATTAAGGAGTCGACTACTTATTACACTTATTACATGGACATGCTGATGATAAAGTTGTTACCTACAAATGAACAACTAACCATTGGAGGAATATCAATTTAACAATGCTAGGAATACCAATATAATCGATAATAATTTTGGATAAGTTACATTTCAGAAGTGTTAGGAACACTTTCTTTCTAGAGAAATACTTATATAGACACAACACCAAATCAAAATTATTTAGATACACACTCATTAAAATATCTATCATTTAATTATTTCAAAAATATACATTATTTGATTATTTTCTCTTTCATACTTTTTCCCATTATGTTTGTGACCAAGCAAACGTTTCTCCTCTTTGTAACACTTTCTCTAACACTCATTCTCTTATTGAGTAAAATCCAATGCGGGTGCCAAACTTTAGAAATGGATCCACGCAAAGTCGCGAGACTCACATGAGTTTCACCCAATAAGAGAGTGAGTGTAAGAGAAGTGCTAAAAAGAAAGTGTTCCTAACATTTCTGGTTACATTTATGTCATTGCATGTCATTCCTCATGATTGTTACCTTATACATTTATTAGTATATTTTCTTCCCTTGCCTAAGTGTGAGAAATTGTTTTCTCTCTTTTGTTAAAACTGAATCTTTTTAATCGTCACTAGTGTTGATATTGTGTTATGGACTATGGAGGAATCCTATCCCTTCAGAAAACATTTTCGTTTGCTGCTGCGAGGATGTTGTTATTGAGGCATCCAATTCCTTCATAAAACTCTTCAAACCTCGATACTTAACGGTAACTCACAATTACTTCTAAACCAACGCTATAGCTGATCCGTAGACCGACTAGTAGCCAGGATTATGATATAACTCTCGAGTAAAATGATAATTTAGTCTTAAGATGGAGTGGCAGGAGAACTCTTGATTAATTGACCAATCATATGTAAAGGGCCGTCCCTATAAAACTGAAGGCTCGACTCTCATAGTAAAAATAAGCTTCTAATAATAAAAAAACACAATTTTTTAAAAGATTAATCTTCTATTTAAATTAAAAATAACATTTGTATAAATGATCATTAGCCACCGAAATCAAAATTAGCAATTATTTTTACCAAGGACATGATTTTTTACTTAGAAATTAAAACATGAAACATGTTTATTTTTCTTTTTTGAATAGATGGAGATATTGAGCAATAATTTTTTTCTTGAGGTCTATTCGTTTATGGTCCAGCTCGGTTGAACTTTTTGCACTCCCTCTCTCTATGCATAAGAACATTTTTTTTCTTCCGAAGAAGGCCTATGTAGAGGAACGAACTAAAGTAAGATTTTGCTCATTTCACCTCACAAGTTGCTCTTTTAACACCCAAAAAAATATCATAATACACGAACAGCAGTTAATTACTGTTGAAAATCTTTATTAAATTGATTAACGGCAAGGAGTCAAATAATTTGCATCTTTATTGCTGTCTAGCTGGGATTTACATATAATCTTCCCATCAATGTCAAAAATATCCTTTATTAATTGTGATTTAAAAATCAATTATATTTTTTAAATCAATATATATTTAAAAATTAGAATTCTAGGAGGTGACAAAACATGTAAATCCAAGCCATTAAAATATTTTCAAGTACAACCAAAGGTTGAGATTCATTTAAAAAAAAAATCAACTCTCCTACGATCGAAGACCTAATGACGTTGTACACCGTAGACTAAGAAAAAAAAGAAAAGAAAGATATAAAACCCCTATTTTAGGGTAGTGATCTTTCAGTAATAAAAGAGAAAATACAGCCCGACAATAACTACATGTCTAACCCTACACTGACTGCATATAAAAATAAAGTCACCCAAAAGGATGGTTAATATTTTAATTCATAAATAATGTAAATTATATAATGTTTGTAAGAATGGATTTATTATTATTAATAATGATAGTAAAAATGCATTATAAATAGATAAATAACACTACAAAATTATAAGCTGACATTGTTCATTTACTTTATCATTAAGCATCTCGCGAATAACATTATGTCCAAACCAACAACAACTATCCGAGTCATTAGTAGAGTCATCAGTCCATCTTCCAGCACCTATATAGAATTTGTCACAAGAAGTGAAAATCACTTTCTTAAGTGAATTCGCACTCTTCAATAGGTGACTAGCTAACTCGATAACATTCATGGAGCAAACACAACCATGAAACTCCACATATTTCAAATCATTATGAGAAAACCCCGCATATTCTCCTTTTTCCCTCTGAAATCCAGCCATATGTGAATATTTCGGATGTAGATCTCTAATCTAAATATTGAAAAATAACAATCATAACATTACATATACGATAATTTTAAAATTCCACTAGGCATATAAAACTAATCCAGGAATCACTATTTTTGTTGAAATAAGAGGTTGTTCATTAATTATTATGATTAAGGTTATATTTGACAATGTGGAACTGCTAACTTGTGATATACTATTACTTAAATAGAGTTGTTTGATAGTATTTCCTCCATTCCTTTTTAAATGTACTTTTAAGTGTAATTTTTTTGTTCTATTTGACTATCATTTTTATAGTTTTAGTTCAATTGTGGATCATAGTTTTTGGACCATAGTTTTAGTTCAATTGTGGTGTTTTTTATTGTCTTTTCATGGTTAAAGTGTGGGTAATGAGTGTGGGTATGTGCACTTAGGTGCCCGTAGAGTATGGGGAAGGGCAATAAAGTTGTTGCCCATGACGGTACAGACATATTTTACAAACGTGGGTATGAGAATGTGTAATATAGTACCCTGCCCATTGGGTACCCCATCCCTAAGTTCCATTCAAGTTTAAATTTGTAAAATTGATTTTCATATAATTATTTAGAATTATTCATAAAAAGTTAAACTATACTAGCATTTTCTTAAAAAAGAAGTGAACAGCAAAAAAAAAAAAAAATAATGCATTGAAAAACTCACCGTTAGAGAAAGTTTTTCGAGATGTTGAGAAGTCATTGCAATATCTAAAATCCAAAAGTAGTTCATATTAGGATCATTTGCTCCCTCAATAAATAACTCCAATTCTCTAAGATTTTGAAATTGAACCAACACCTTCTTTAACTCCTGTATCTGTTTACAACAGTAATATAATATATAAAGTTTAAAACAATAATATTTAAAGTGAATTAAAAGCAACTGGTAATCAAATCAATTAAAAGAAACCTAGGCAATGTTGCAATGCACTATATACCGCTATCTCAATTTTGGGACTGGTTACATTTGAGATTAGCAACCTATATACAAACAATAAACATCAACTACAACAAACATGGATTTAGACTAACTCACCTGTGAAGGGCTGATGATCATAGATAAATTCTCAATATGTGGTAATGTTTCAATTGGACCAAAGGGGTGTGGTGTTTTATCCCTGACAGACGCATTCCAGAAAACCTTCAATAACTTTGGAGCCGTAACATAAATTATCGTCGTGGAGTGTCCACTATACTCAAAGGATGAGAGATTCAATGCATCAATAGCTACCGTATAAGGCGAACAATCCCTCCAACCACAATCAATTATGTTCAAATGAAGCAACTTTGAACTGGTAATGTCTATTGAACTTATAAGACAACAGTTCTTAAAGGTGGCATCCTCGAGTTGGAGACATTCAGAAAACAAATGATGCCAGAAGTGCCAAGATAGATTTTCAATGATTCCATCCAACACAATTGTTTTTACATTTTTCAGTCCAGAAATCCCAATAGGTTTAAAAAATTGAGCACCTCTATAGCTAAAATTGGATAACATATGAGACTTAATGCTAATTGGGTGTACTCGAAAACCATCATTACAAGAATACTCAAAGGATGAGAGGTTTGATGCAATGATAGCTATAAACCTTTCAATGAAAACCCTACAGTTAATAATGTTCAAACGAAGCAATGTTGGACTTTTTATTATCACGCTAGAAGTCATGAACTGACAATCATCAAGGGTGAAGTCTACAAGATGGCTGCAAGTGGAACACAGACTCTGAATCAGTTTCTGCTTCACATCAACTAGATGCAACACAAGAGTTCTCAAGTTATTGAATCCAGATAAGTTCATAGGTGCTACTAGGAAGCAGTTTTGTAGGTGCAGATATGTCAAAGAATCATTATGATCACATAAGAGAGTAAGGGAAAATTTGTATGGAAAAATAAAATCATTAGTATCATTCGTTTCATATGAGAAGAGCAGTTCAATACGTTTGACACCCTTAGCAATTCCTTTGGAAATCAATCTATCAATGACATCACTATGTTCATTACCTAAAGGAAAATTTACTCGGATTGAATGGATCATGTCACCTTGATAATGGAGCATAAATTGATCCAATCTTGTGGCAAATTGAGATTGAAAGTGAAATCTTTGAAAGTGTGGAAGGCTTTTTGGTAAGTCTTGAATTGTGTTATAGTCAAACATGGTATGGAGATCAAAGTTGAGGTCCATCCTTGATCCCCATTCATGAATCCATCGTTTGGACAATGCACTTGTTTTCACCAAATCCTTCAAAGCTAACTTGGAAAATACATAAGATATAACACAATCAGGCAACTCACTCTTAAGCTTTTTTCTACACCTCTTCATTGCTGCTGCATATAGAGAATTCGAATTAACAACATAGTCACTCAATCAAACGAAACTATATTAAATATTGCCATGATGCACATAATTAACTATCGTTAAACATGTAAACAAAAAAACTTGAATAAATTCATGATATTCAAACTATAACTTGAAATCTACACAGAAGGAAACAATAAGTACCGGCAGTTGGTGAGTCGAAGAGAGATTCTGGAGAAAAGCTTATTGTGCTGTAATTTACGACGGCTTGCTTCTTGCGATGAAAATATTAGGATTTCTTCTTAAGCTTTATATTTATTTATTTATAGTCTTCAGAATTATTGTTATGTTTTTTATTTGTTTTGTTTTTGCCGAGATTTAATTCTAAATCGTGCGTTTGATTTTCACCACCCAATTTGCTATTTAGACCCCCATACTGGAAGTTACATTCTCACTCTATGGGAAGTTATCTTCCACACGTTACCTATTCCGTCCCCGTGAGCATAGCTCAGTTGGTAGGACATTGCATAATTTATGCAGGGGTCGGGGTTTGAACCCCGGACACCCCACTTCTCCATATTTAATTGTGTGAGCTCTAGCCACTAGGCTACTAGACCAAAAAAAAAAAAAAATCATATAGGTCCCATAATACTACCACTAGCAATTGATCTTCAAAAAACACTATTCTTTCTTTCGCAGTTGATCTTCATCTAACCTACGTCAAAGATGTCACATTTTTTGTCATATTTCTTCTCAAACCCAACAAGTAACTCGCAATTTCTCTGATGATAATAATGCTCATTTTTTAGTTTTCTACAAAGAGAAATAAACATTAAAATAAGATAATTGACTAGTTAAATTTGTGTTTACTATTTATGAGAATGTGAGTGATTTTTTCCTCTTAACATTGTAATTTTTTCAGAGAATAACCAACGATTTGTCCCTACAAAAAATTTCTGCAGGTAGCTTTTGTCTTTGTTATTTTTTCAAAATTGTTTAATTTAACTCAAACTTTTAAATGTTTGAATATTTTTTCCCCCAAGTGATTTTAAAATATTATAAATGTTTCTTTACAAAAATTTAGAATTTTTTAATATTCGATGAATTAAATATGACTTTTTAAACTCACTTGCGTTTAGCGATGTCGACTTGCGACATTGAAGTGTGCTCCTCTCAAAGTCTTGGAATTGCATCCCCTTCTTCAAAATTGTCTCCTTCTCTCTCCTGCCCTTAATATTAGCCATCAGATGAATCTAACGGTGGACATAAAAACAAACTAAAACATCAACATAAATAAACAAACTAAAACATTGTAACAAAAAAAAAAACGAATACATCACACTCTGAAACAACTGAGCGGGGTTTT
Source organism: Medicago sativa (assembly GCF_051527215.1). Taxonomy (NCBI): domain Eukaryota; kingdom Viridiplantae; phylum Streptophyta; class Magnoliopsida; order Fabales; family Fabaceae; genus Medicago; species Medicago sativa. Next base: position 85,934,347 of record NC_140755.1, on the reverse strand, counting down.
ACTACTCCGGAAGCTTCTTCATCTTCCCTTCTAAAGGTCTGCTCTCTCAATCAAAGAAAACTGCAACCACCGTATTTTCATTTATATGTTTGCACACCTCTTCGCTCTCTTGTATTATTAAATATTGAGTCAGGATCCGTTGATACTATGTGTCAACGGATTCGTTGACACCTCTCAACCATGTATTTTATTTAATCAAAGGCCAGTATGTTTCTATTGTGTGTATTCTTCCTCTCAATAGCATACAATTATTTGTATTTTGGGCATCTTTTTTTTTTTAGACAAGGTTTGTGCATCTCTTCTCTCAACCGCAATTACTATTATTTTTTTAAACATTGCAAGACCTAATTCCCCGAATAGGTATGCTGATTTTCCAATCGATCTGTGTTAGAACACCAAAGCCATGGATTACTCTTGAAATATATGCACCGAGAATTGACATTCATATGGTGTTCAATTGAATTCAAAAAGTTTTCCATGTTACCAAAACCATAAAATTAATTATTATATAGATCCATTGTTTTGCATTCAGATATGCAAATTCATTCATGGTTGAACACCAAACCGAGATTGATACCTGAGATCCCTTGATTTGATACTGAATGAACGAAAAGGGAAGAGAGATGCAAACATGAAACAATATTAACGGATGTGGTGGCAGATGGTAACAATCTTTCAAGAAGAAATGAAAGTATCACTGAGTATCACGATGTGAATGTGATGATGTTCTTAATTTCATGATGATTTTGTTTGTGTTTGAAATCAATCTTTTTCAGCATTGAATATTATAATTAAAGAGCTTGATTGCCTTACCATAAAAGAAATAAAGAGCCAGATTCATATGTAGAACAAGAATTATATATTTCATGAGGTCTTAAATGAGTAATTATGAGTATTTGATTAAAAATAGATGGATAGTTATGATTTGGTGTCAACGAATTCGTTGACAGCTGGTGTCAACGGATCGTGCGTTTGATGGTCAGGATAGGGAGACAGGATATGATACATTAATCATATCCTGCTTAAATCTCATGTTTGATGCACCAAAATGATAGGATAAAATAAATCATTTTCCTATCCTATCCTGACTTTCCTTTGTAATTTCTATCCTGAGTATAAGCTGGGTTAGAAATTATCATGATGAGATTAGAAGATCATTCCTTATTTATTATCTTGATATTCTGCCATTTTTAAAATATTGTCATTTTTAAAATAATGATAGCATGTATTTTCTATTATAATTAATAACATGCCATTTTTATAATATTTAATTAATTATGAGAGCAATTTTTTATTTAATTATAATAATATCCTGTTTGTTATCATGTGTGCATCAAACACATGATATGATTAATATTTAGCATGTCCTTATCATATCCTATCTCTATCCAGCTTTATATCATATCCTATCCTGCCGATATCCTATCCTGACCATCAAACGGACTCTTAAATATTTGCATTCAACTAAAACCCTTCACCACTATCTAATTCCATTTGTTTTAATATATACAAGTTTTAAAAAATGCATTAATACTTTATTAAAAAAAAGGAAAATACATTAATATATTGCGAGACAGACTATAATACAGTTTTAGTGGACAAGGAAGGCTTAATTTATGAGGATTTGTGGAAATTAATCCAAAATTTAGTTGAACAAATCTGGTACAAGGTTGAACATGTAAGAATTTTCACTACATGTAGTTGCTAATTGTTACAGTCATGTTATAAGGACGGTGACAACTAGGGTACCCATGAAAGAATTGTTGGTAATTTGCCTAAATCAATACTGATTAGCCACGTAAGCACATATCCACGAACCATCTTGATTCCATCAATAAATTGCTCATTTTCATTGGTTGGTATGTAAATTACCCACCATTCTTCAAAGGTAATTTAGAAAAAACCAAAACTAGTGGCGAGACTTCTTACCCAATTGGTGGCAACAATCTTACCTGACTTGAGAGAAGAAATTATTCCAACAATTTAACCATTAGAGTGAGCTCCCTATTACATAGTCTCACTCTACTCTTTATTGCAGTTCAAACTGTTACATAGTTTTAGATCTCATCCAAAAAATTAGTTTGATGATGCAGAAACAAATTTATAAATTCAACTGCTGAAAACATGTACAATTTGAGCCTCAAATACAATTTTATTACGCACCTCCAAGTCTAGTATAGATTCTGGATAAAATTTCCACTATGCAATCTTTAAAGTAGCTCTAAAACCATGTTAAATGAGTTTGTATTTCATCTCAAAAGTTATCTCAAAGAATGAGAGTGTCCAAACACATTTATAAACTCAATTGTTCTAGAAGTAAACAATTTGAAACTTTAAGACAACTTTAATACAAATTTCAACACATTAATGTTGTAAAACAAAGTCAACAAGTAAATATAATAAACTAATGAGTTAAATATATTTTTTGTCCCTTCAAAATACTCAACATCTAATGTGATCTATTTGGCAAGACATTTTTTGAGCTTAAAGTTGATAGTTTGTAACTTATAAGTTTAAATAATCAAAATAAATTTAGTTGGTGATAGTTTTTTCTCGCAAGTTTATAGTTTTTTTACTAACTTATTGTGTTTTTTGATAAGCTCTTTCAATTAGCTTATATCTTATACATTGTGTTTTTATCTCAATTTTACTATTTGTTGTTTTTTTTTTTGAGCAATACTATTTGTTGTTTTAAATAAATAAAAATGTGAAAAGAATATACAACTCGAGGAACTGCACGGTGAACGTCATAGAGAGATAAAAAAAATGTGAAAAGAATATACAAGGTCGGTCTTATAATCAAATTAACTTTTATATTTGGGTTATGCTAATAAGGAAACCAAAAGTAGCATGTTTGCATTGAATTCAACAACATTTTGATTTTTAAAAATTTAAATTCATCACTTTTCACAATTTTTCAATACAATATTTCTATTTTTATCCTCTTATCCAATACTCAATGACACTTTTTAGCATTTTCCTTTATATTGTTGTTTCAAACTTTATCAAATCAATAACACATCATCATCAAATCAAATCAAATAAATGAAGGAGGTGCAGCCAAAAAAAAAGAGATGATTCCGATTTTGGTGCTATCATTAGAGAGTGCATAAGCACTTCCTCTTCTTTCTTCACAAACTCGCATATTGAGTTTAACAGGAGACAAATCAAGAAAGTTGTTCATTGTCTTTTTAGGTTGGTCACTTCTTTACGTAGGTTTCTTTTATTCATCGAAGTTTCGACATGTTTTCAAACTATTATTACTAATGAAATGAGATAAAAAATTTCGTAAAAAATCAAATTTACTTAAATGATAAGATCAGAAACCCCATTTCACTGCGCATAAAATAATGGCTTAAACGGGTTGTTTAGTTGAATTCAAAAACGTTTTGCCACCCTAAAAAAATACGCCTGTTTGAAATAGTTTTTGTTTTCAGTTTTTGAAATATACAAGTCCTCTTCTCACAATAGTTATCTTTTTACATGTTTTAGTTTTTTAGCCCCAAAACTAAAAAATTCAAAACAGTTTCCAAAACTGTAATTTTAAAAATAGTTTAGCAAACAAGTTTTTAATATTCGAAGTTTTCTAAAATGAACTTTTTTTGAAACGTTCTAAAATGAACTGTGTACTAGTGAAATCCGCCTAGGTCGGCAAGAACCAAACAAGACAGAGCAAATGGGACTGGCAGATGGCAAACGTCTTTGTTGTGGACGGAAATAACAATATGATTTCGTCATTTTCTTTGACACAATTGTGGTTTTATCATTTCTTAACACATTGTTATTAATTACTATAATATTCACACAAAGAATTGGTATTACGATAATAATTCTTTATATATAGCTCTTTTAAAAAATTCTTTATGGTTGTAAAAAAATTGTTTCAGTAACATAATTGAAGTTATAAAACAAATATTACCTTAGTCGGAATAGAACATAATTTAGACTAATTAAACAAGATCTCAACAAGTCTTATGAACAAAAACTAGGTGGAAAAATAACTCTAGTAAATTAACTAATTTTGTTTTTTGACAGAGAATAGTTTTCAACGACCACGAAGCCGATAAATACCATGTTATGATATAATAATAACAATCACATTAGTCTTTGTAAGTCAATTAATTTATTCTTTAGAGTTATATCAAAATTCCATCTTTAAAGAGTCATAGGTTTGATTAAGAAATTCTTAATACGAGTTTTCTTCTTTTTTATATTGTTAATTCCTTTTTTTTCTTTTCTTTTCAGGGACTATATGTTCACGAGGCCTTGCTTAGCTATGACTCCAGAACTGATACCTTTCAAGCAAGGTATACATACGGGTAGAGTGACACTCTCAAACAAACTACTACTCTAGTATAGTCTTTAATTATTATTTTTACTTTCAGCAAGTTAAATTTTGTGATGATATTAATGATTTTATTTATAGATTTGACGAGCTTATTCATTTGATTATAGACTAAGATGTGTATCATTTAGGAAACGCAGTGGGAATTGGAGAATTGTGGGGAATAATATCCACTGGGATAAGCTTAGACAATCCCTAGTTGAAACCTCTTCATGTGTTCGCCACGTGTCGGATTGTTATCAAGATTTAAAGCCCGGGGATCATATTGAAATTCAATGGAGAGGAAACACTCAAATTCCTTATGGTGGGATCATACTCCCTCCGTCCCAAAATATAAGCAAAAATTGGTCAACGAAAGTTAATGTATTTGGTACAAATTTTTAACCAAATATACTAACTTTTGTAGACCATTTTATGTTTATATTTTGGGACGGAGGGAGTATACTATAACAATGATTATGGAAGTCCAACTCACATAAACTTTTTGTGAAAAAAAAAACCTATCACAATGTAATGTGTATTGATTAATACATGGTTTCAATTGCAGACTGGTGGTATGCTGTTATTGGTCACCTAGATTCTTGTAATGAAAATGAGAATTATTGCTGCTGTCAAAACTCTGGTGAGAAATTTTTGTATATGCATCAGATTCATTGTATAATATATAGTTTAATATGTTTATAATTTGTTTTAAATATTATTATTGTATAGAGACTTTGGTGGTAGAGTTCAAGCAATACCCTCGTGGGTCAAGCATGAGAAGAACAATGCTACGCAGACATAACAATGGGGAACAAGCAGAAAATTCGATCGGAAACTATGGGGGAATTAGAAAGCTTCACAATGAAGAAGAGATTGAAAAATGGAAGGAGCTCTTAGATCATCAACTATATGTATAAGTGTTCAACATAAAGATAAAAATGCGTAAAAAAAAAAAGTACATATATAAAGATGAAATGAAATCAGAACGTCCTTGTATGCACTATTGGCTTTAACTTGTTAAATAGTAAAAGACTCGAGCATTCGTACGGATCGTTGAACATTACAATCATTATAGAAAAACAATTATATTGGTAATATTATAAAATGTTTAAAAATATCAAGTGAAAATTATCGGTATTAATGTAATGTTTTTATTTAAAAAAATTCTTTTATATGCAAAAATGCGTTAAATATTTGTACAACGTCCGTTGTAGATTTATTTACTTATATCTGTGAAAGCAAATTTTAATGTGCCGATATAAGAAAGTCGATATGATAAAATTTTGAAAACTCATGATTATTTTTAAAATATCAACATTAATGTAGTGTTTATATTAAATATATATTTTTGTGTTATATTCAAAACAATGTAAAATCTTTGCATCGCGACCGTTGCAGATGTTATGTGCCAATATCTGCGGAAGAATGATTTTATATACCGATATGAGAAAATCGATATGATAAAATTTTGAAAACTCGTGACTATTTTCAAAATATCAACAATAATGTTCCGTAACCATTGCCCTGGGGGCAATGGTTAGCCAGACCCTTTTTTTGGGAAATGCTAAACATTGCCCTTGGGGCATATTGGTTAAGAGGACAATAATAGAAATATTGTGTTAGGAAGTGGTAAAAAGTGATGGATTTAACTTTTTAAAAGTTTAAAAATTGTAGTTTCCAATGTAAAACTACTATTTTTTGTTTCCTTAACCATTGCCCTGAGGGCAATGATTAGCAAGACCCAATTTTTTTTATATGCAAAACAATGTTTAATATTTGCACCACACTCGATGCAGATTTTATGTACCAATTTGAGAAAGTTGATGTGATAAAATTTTGAAAACTCGTGACTATTTTTAAATATCAACATTAATGCAGTATTTCTATTAACTATTTTATTTTAGGGTTAAATATTTTTTTTGGTCTCTATAAATATACCAACTTTTTGTTTTAGTCCTTCTAAAAAAAAAAAAAACTCTCGTTTAGCTTTGATGTTTGCTCTGACCCTAAAGAGCTTCGTTGACTTAACTCGCCTAAACTTTTGTTCACAAAAAAAAAAACTAATACATGTATTTAGTTACGATTATAAATAAAAGAGGGCGAGATATCAAAATCTACTCATTTATCGTATTTCTCATCTGCGATGAGTCATCGTTGAGCACTTTACCTTCAAAACCCTAGATCTCTAAAATCTACCATCGACTCTTTCTTCCTCCATCCCACCCTCAATTATCTTGCAAAATTCATCGAAAAAATTCAAAGATTGTCAAGATATCACAGATCTCAACATTTTTTTTCCAATTCTTTCTCTACCCTTTCTCTTTTCCCGACCTTTCTCCGCTTCTCTTTCTCTTACCCAATTTTTTCATTTCTCTTAATCCTGTAGCATTCAACCGTTTGAATCATCACTCTATGTTGTTCATTTTGTTCCAATCAAGACCTTAGAGTCATTTGGAATTGCATATCAACCTTCTTAAGTGTGCAAAAAAGGATAAGTAAGTATGATTTTTTCGCATGCATGACTATATTGTGTCTTTTACTGCTTATTGACACTAAATATTTCTAATTTTTTTGTCAGGTTTCATTTCTCCCCAAAAAAAAGTAAGGAGTCTCTTCTGCAATTTTTTAATTTTTTCACCTCTCTTTCTCTTACCCAATTTTTTCATTTCTCTCAGTCCTGTTGCATATAAGCGTTTGAATCATCTCTCTATTTTGTTTCAGTTTGTTCCAATCAAGACCTTAGAGAAATTTGGAATTGCATCGCAACCTTTTCAAGTGCGCAAAAGGGATAAGTAAGTATGATTTCTTCGCATGCATGACTATATTGTGTCTTTTACGGCTTATTGACACTAAATATTTCTGATTTTTTGTCAGGTTTCATCCCTACTGTATATTATCTGGACATTGAGATAAACGTAGACTAAGATAAATTTTCTCCACAAAAAAAAGTAAGGAGACTCTTATGCAATTTTTTAATTTCTCCGCCTCTCTTTCTCGTATCCAATTTTTTCATTTCTCATAGTTTGGTTGTATACAACCATTTGAATCATCTCTCTATTTTGTTTCATTTTGTTCCAATCAAGACCTCAGAGTAGTTTGGAATTGCATCTCAACCTTCTCAAGTGCGCAAAAGGGATAAGTAAGTATGATTTTTCCGCATGCATGACTATATTGTGTCTTTTACCGCTTAATGACACTAAATATTTTTTATTTTTGTTGTCAGGTTTCATCCTTGTTGTATATTATCTGGACATTGAGACGAGCGTAGACTAAGATAAATTTTCTCCAAAAAAAAAAAAGGTAAGGACACTCTTCTGCAATTTTTTAATTTCTCCGCTTCTCTTTCTCTTACCCAATTTTTTCATTTCTCTTAGTCTGGTTGCATACAACCATTTGAATCATCTTTCTATTTTGTTTCATTTTGTTCCAATCAAGAGCTCAGAGTAATTTGGAATTGTATCTCAACCTTCTCAAGTGCGCAAAAGGGATAAGTAAGTATGATTTTTCCGCATGCATGACTATATTGTGCCTTTTACCGCTTATTGACACTAAATATTTCTGATTTTTTGTCAGGTTTCATCCATGTTGTATATTGTCAGGACATTGAGATAAGCGTAGACAAAGATAAATTTTCTCCCAAAAAAAATGGTAAGGAAACTCTTCTACAATTTTTTAATAGGAATTTGTAAATAAATATATGTTTATATTCAAAATTTGTGAAATTTGTTGTTAAAAAAATTGTGAAAGTTGATGGTGATTTGATTTGTATTAACTAAAAAACTTAAATTACTAATACATATATTAAAGACGGTTTTTTTTTAAAGAACGAAAAAAAAAACTTGATCTCTCCAGTTTTGAAGTTTTTAACACTTGGTAATGAAGTTAAAAACAAATATTTTTTGTCAATAATTTGTTCTTTTTTCAAATGAATATTCCTTGTGAATAAATTTTTAGAACTTTATGTTACTTGTTATGCTACGATAACCCTCTTCGGTTAGTTTGGTGGTGCTGGTTTAGGATTTTAGAGTGTGGTTATCTCAAGATTTCATGTTCGATTTCCCATTGCAAATTTTGGTGGGTTAGTCCATGTAAAATTTTGTTGACTTTAAATCAGGCCTTCATAATTAAACGGTAAGATTAAACCCTTCAAATTAGATGTTTATCGGGTAAGATATTGAATTTTCAAAATAAAATTGTTAAGCCATGACATCACCCGGCACAAAAATAAGGTGAAGTTACGTACCCAGAACTACATCTAATCCAAAGCAAAAAACCCATAGCCCAATTGTTTTTTTGCAGGGTTCATAACCCAATTATTGATGATCCTATAAATACTTAATTCTAGTTGCACACACTAGCCATTGTAGAATTAGCACAGAGTACTAAGTATCCTAACATATAAAATTGGATGTAATAGAAATTAATTTTCATTTTGCATTAACTAAATTGAATGGTGGTATTGGATGGATTGGCTAAAAAGAAAAGGTGATGCCTGAGTTTAAAAATATGCATCAATAATTATGAATTTCATTTCAAGAACTATGATTTATAGTTATAAACTATTAGATTTTGAACTAATTGAATTTTTTTAGTGTTTCATGTTCTTAATTACTTAAACATTGATAACTACCAGACATACGTTTCTTTTTGTCAAATATACATCCGAAAGATAACTCCCGGATATGAATTTAGGGGGTCTTAGAGATATTAAGGGGTTTAAAGAGAAATGTTCATATATGTCACTGTGTTCTAGCTTATGGATTTTTTAACATTCTCAATTACTTAGAGAACTTTTTGCTGGTTTCTTTTTCCCCGTATAAGTTTTGAGATCTTATGTAAATTTTGCTTTTATTTCAAACTATTGATTGTTGTTGTTTATTCATAAAAATTATTTATATTGATACAAAACTCTTTTGTTGTGTGTTAGGTTTTTTCACAAATCATAAATTCATTGGCAAACCACTCAGTAGTACCAAGATTGAAGAATCAAGGGGATTGCAAAGTTTCTCTTTTAGATTTACCTGATGAACTTGTGGATTGCATCCTCAAGTGTCTTTCACCACAAGATTTGTTTAGGGTAGCACAAGTGTGTACTCGTTTGAGGAATATTAGTAGAAGGGATCATCTGTGGGAGAAACATGTGGAACGAAAATGGAGCAGGTTGCTAGGTAATGATGCTTACCATGAATGGGAGTATCATACAACAAAATATAAGGAACTATTAGTGGATCAGAATTTGAGTGGATCATTAGGTATTATTAGTGGTGGTTCTTCATTTGAACGTGTTCATTCTTATTTGAGAAGCAATAGATCCATGACTGATTTGATTAAAAATCATTAAAAAATGGCTCTATATATTTTTCTTGAGACTGGCCGTTTCTGGTTTCCTGCTCAAGTTTATAAGGTATGATCAACAATAACTACTATTATGTAATTTTATTGTTATATACTATAGTCTAAGTATTTTTTGTGTCTATACTTCTTTTATTCTTTGATTTAAAATCAGTTTAATCATATAGAACTTTTCATGCAGGCTACACTGTTAACATTATACTGTTATGATGCCATTGTTAGTTATGATTCTAAAACAAACACCTTTCAATCAAGGTACAATTCACTCCCTTATAATAAATTTAATATGAAACATAAATTTAATCAACATGCCACAATATACTTTTGTTGTAATTGTATTTCAAATGCTATCAATTTTATAGGACTCCATATGGCAAAAGGCGATTGATTGAGAGAGATATTCCCTGGGATATGTTGAGAATGCCACCACCAAAGACTTATTTAGTGGATTATTATGAGCATAACCATCTGAATAATTTGAAACCAGGAGATTATATCGAGATTCAAAAGAGAGGAAGAAGAACATTCCCTATTTTTGGTAACAAAGATCCACTTTATCATATATACTCTTATCCAATTTCATTGTGTATAAAAAATGGTAATCATATAGCTAATTTATTTATTTATTTTTGAATGAGTTATATATAGATTGGGCGCATGCTGTAGTTTGCCATTTGGAGTCATGTGACCAGGATGTTAATCATTGCTCATGCATAGATAGTGGTAATGTTTCATAAATAGATATCCAACTATTTTTTATGTCATTTTTGTTCCTTTCTTGTTTTCTTTGAAATGCAAGGCTATTGAAAATTTACAATTTTTGTTGTCAGACATTTTGATTATGGGGTTTTCCAGATGCAACTTCTACGTGGAGTATTCAATGAGTAAATCAATGAAACATAGAGAAGCATATAGAGAATTCAACTTTCTCAATGGAATCAGAAAACTTGATGAGGAGGAGATTGAAAAGTGGAACAAAGTCATTTTGACTAGAAATAATAGGTTTGCGCCTATTGAATGAGTTGACTATGCTATTTATTACAATTTCAATTTGGTCTTAAATACATTAATTTCTTTCAAAGGAGGATGGGAAAAAACATGTTCAAACAATTGAGCAGAACTGTGCATGATGTGAGACAAATGTAACTTGTTTAATAGTAATGTTGTAATTTTATTTCTTGATTTAAAATATTATGGATGTGTGCTACATAGTCAAATGCTAGTATTTGACATGATCTTATTCAATCCAACTATGGGATGGTTGTGGATAAATTAACCAAGGTGGGTGAGATTGAAATTGGATGGTTATACTCTTTGTAGTGGCGAGGGTTGGTACGTCATCATCCATCTCAGAGATTTTTCAGTGCTATTATTGAAGTTGTTCTTACTCCAGCATTTTTATCATTCAATGTTCACCCACGATATTTCAAGTATATATCCTGCAAAAAGAGTGATGGGTATGACAAGATCCATTAGGGTCAATGTCCTTATAGTGATGCACAAATAACCTAGTAAATATCTTGCTCATCATCTCCTCCAACAGTGTTATTTTCTTCGATCTTTTCATGTTTACCAAGCATATTAGTGATAGTTATATATGATGTGAGCAATGAAAGACCCATGAATGAAGCAACTTGACGATAAACTCTTGGAAGGGTGCATGAAAGTGCAATGATGTAGTCCATGCACAGATGCACTTGTCAAATAAAACCTGGTCAAACAACTGTTTGTCACAAATGACTTCCTAAAGGACAAATTTGTTTAATTTGATCGGGGCATTTTGTACATAAGTGTGAAATTTGAGGGGATATTTGCTTATAGGTGCAATGTTACCATTGAAAAAATTCAGATATTTTTTTCAATAAAAATGGAAAAAGTTAAAGCAATTACCCATATGACATGCCATTATATTTTAGATCATGTGGTAGTGTCACATAGACGGTTAACTACCATACCATGTTGACTAACGGAGGAGCAAACCAATAAACATTTAACAATTTTAAGAATTTTTTTGCCTTTTGTCTAATTTGAGGGAGGTATTTCCAAGAATTTACAATTTTGGTTTTTTTTTTTTTTGTGTGTGGGGCTATTTACTCAATCTTAAGGCATAGGTCTCAACTATACTTAATGCTATTCACAAGGTTATATAGTAACTAAGACCGCTAACAATTGGTGTGACTTAGTTTCATAAGTCTTATCTCATTAAGGAGAAAACAAAAAAATAGTACTTTTAGAGAATAGGAGCTCAAATAAGCTTTATCTCTCTTCACAAGTCCTACACTTTTTTAATATTAAAACATTAAAATGTAATGATATATAATTATAAATGAGACTTATTTAATAATTTTGTAGAGATGTTGAATTGGAGGGATAAAATATTTATTAAGTATTATCATAAAAAAAAAAAAAATAAGAGTTATGTGTACACGTGAGATCCATTTAAGTATAAAAACATATAGTTCTCCATCGTGAATGCTTCAAGGGTATTATATTTTAAGTCAAATTCATATGTGATCTTTTAAGTTAGATGTTTGTAACAAGTTAGTCTTGTAAGTTATTACAATTTTACTGATTAAAAAAAATATTCCACGTAAAGACTACAAAATGTTTTTGATTGCCAATTCAATTGAAAGATATTTGGTATAAGCGGATTAATCTTTTAAAAATATTATACTTAGAATCCATTTAGAGTGTGTTCTTTTTAAGGTCTCAAGTACGACTCTTCTGCTCTCAATTTTGATGGATTAGTCAGTACTTTAATTGACCCCTCACAAATGGACGGTGAGAATTATTTGGTTCGGATACCAAGTTATAAAAAACTTACAAGGAGAAGAGAACAAGACCACAAACTTTGATTATTAAAATTAGTTTTATGTTTTTACTGAAACACATTATATGACAAGTTTCTTTTCAATTATTTTTTAGGTATAATTTGTTGGAAATATTAATAGAATAAAGAATAGATTTCGAATAGTTAGGAAAGATAGAAGAGAGTTGTTGTGCCGTGACATAAATCACTGCCCTGAAAGCAAATTTCCGGTGGACCTCTGGTGCAACCCAATATCCGGTTTTGCTCCCCAAGGTTTACACAACTACGTGTCAGAACTCGTGCACTCGAGGCCAACACGTTGGAGCTTCACAAACAATGCCCAAAATTACAAAAGAACAATAAAAAGAAGGAAGCTTAATAGAAAGGATGATGAACTTGATTTTTGACCACACTCCCTTTTTGCCATAGTTTCACGTCTTTTATATATGTTGCAAGTGGCTTCATGCTTCATGAATTTCTACATTACCGTTGCGATATCCTCACAGAAAAATCAATGATATTAATGGCCATGAAAGCCAAAGAACAACGGTTGGAAAACTCTATAACGGTAAGCATTACACCAATTGAGTAAATGGCTCTTGATTGTCATTATATTCTACAATTCCCCACTAATGGCAATCAAAGAGAAGGAATTGAAAACTTGACAAAGAAAAGAGATTGATATCTTGGGCAAGGAAAGGTTTTTCATGCTTAAGTGTTAATGTCACGAGGATTGAATTAATACGTAGTAAAGTGAGACAACATCTTCTATCTATAAAGTGAATTACTCTTGAACTTAATAGACTAAAGATGAGACCCCCCACAACACGCACTTTTACCTTTAAAATTGTGATAGCTCCGCGATAAATAGTTTCACAATATTTAAGACCTTTATCACCTTGGGTCTCTCATGAGTGCTCGAGAAAGATTGCCCAAGTCTTTCATAGAAGGTGGTCTAGGCCTTCACACTCAAGTAGGTAAATTCATCAAGTGCGTCTCAAAAGCACCACCATAAAAGGCTATGAATTTATTAAGAACATAAAAAAAATGTTCAACCTCAAATTTAACAAGCGGTGAGTCCATCAAGTCCGTCTCATACGGACCACCCAAAAAATTAGGGCTATGAACTCATTTAAGAGCTAAAAGCTCAACCTCACATTAAGCACTACCACACGCCATAGGGATGAAAAATGTAGTGCATATAGGAGTATTCATATGGCTTCGTTTGACCACAAATTGGGTATCCACCATATTTTCCTCCACTCAAGGCTTTAAATTCATCCCCCTCGACGTATCCAAGACAACTTTCCTGGGTAATCCTTTCACATAAGGATCTTAATTTTTTTTCTTTCTTATATCACTTCTCATATAGTGAGATAACATTATTTTCAATTCCTTTCACAAAAGGATTTGTGTCGTCTCTCATAGACACTATAGCTTGTGATCACAAAATATTTAGAAGGTGTGGATCTCCGCAACAAAAGAATCTCATTCACACCGAGTCTTTCAACGATTATGCTCCTTGACCTGCAAATTCAAGAGCTGGGAATATTGATTCCATTAGTAAATTTGACTATGCATAGTGTGCTTATTTATTTCCAAGAGATATCACATCATCATGAAATAAATAAGTGCTTCACAAGGGAACTCACCTCATCCTTATTGGAGATCCAATTTACAATATAAAATTCTTCTAAAATAGACAATCATAAAAAATGTAATATCCAAATTAATTTTTAGATATTTTTAGAAAACATGATTGTCCATTTAAATAATCACAATTGAAATCATGAGTCTATATACTCAATCTATTCAATTTATCACATGCAATGTCACATTTAATATAATTTATAAAATACACACACAATCAATTATCTCACACTCAAATTGAGAGGTTATCTTTTGAAATTCCACTTACTATCTATGAGATTACAATATCTTAAGGCAAATGCATCCAATTCAAACCATATTTATTCTGAAATGCACTTCTCTACAATTGCCTTATTTCTTAACAATAAAATAGAATTTATTAATTCTATTGCAATCCTCATAAATCGTAAAATTTCTTAAGCATATACTTTTATTCATTAATTTTAGAAATATATTCTACTTTTACTAAAAGAATAGTATTATACCATCTATGCCATTTTTTCTCTAATACTATTACTTCCCTTTGGTCCAACAATTTCAATACTTTGAACTCAATTGAAAATAACAAGATTAGAAGCAAAACTAACATCATTTACCAAATCAAGGAAAATACTCATAACCCCCACATTTTAAATAATTTATGCATGGAGAATAACTTTTCTACCTTTTTCTTTTGCTTTCACCCACATATAAGAGAAAGTTAAATATGAATGATATATGACCAAATAAGTCATCAACAATACATCACCTTCAAAAAAATTCTAGCATATATATCATATACAACAAAATTTATTTCTTCACAAGTTTATTAAAACATGCATACTCCAAAGATAATAGGATATTTATGGATAGATAGAAATATATGCATAATCACACACATAAATTTATTTTAATTTTTAGCTATCATATAGTCTAAAAAAAAAAAAAATCATAAAAGTTCTTAACTTTAGAAATGAAGCAACTGCCAAAAATAATCATATTTAGGCCACGAAATATCGTTAGAAAATTCCATAAATTGTAAGAGAATTTTCCTAACATATAGTTATAAAATTTATGCATCCACTTATTATATAAATTCCACAAAGGTTTTTTCGTAGATGTATAAATATAACCATAACACCAAGAAGCATGAAGGTCTCAAACCTATGAGTCCATTATTAAGAATTTAAGGTACCAAACTTTCATAGATGCATCTCAAATTATAGTCAAACTATCACCATATAGAAATTTCAATTTATATTTTCTTGCAATTTATCACCAAGCCAAAACATATTTGTATAATTTCCGGCAATCATGGACATGGCAATTCTTTTATCATTTGATTCAAAAATATATCTACATACATGTCCTTGAGTTTAAAACACTTACTTGGACTTCAAGCTCATCTGTTTACCTCAAATTAGATGACGATTCATTTGAACTCTCACCCACAACGTTCTTTACCATCCACTTGATGAAGGCATTGAGTGATCCTTTCCATGTAACTCGGACCAACCATATACAAAGAAAAACCACAAAGTTAATATTTCCGAATATAATTAACTAAATCAATAAAAATTTGCTTTCAGATTGTTGGAAATATTAATAGAATAAAGAATAGATTTCGAATAGTTAGGAAAGATAGAAGAGAGTTGTTGTGCCGTGACATAAATCACTGCCCTGAAAGCAAATTTCCGGTGGACCTCTGGTGCAACCCAATATCCGGTTTTGCTCCCCAAGGTTTACACAACTACGTGTCAGAACTCGTGCACTCGAGGCCAACATGTTGGAGCTTCACAAACAATGCCCAAAATTACAAAAGAACAATAAAAAGAAGGAAGCTTAATAGAAAGGATGATGAACTTGATTTTTGACCACACTCCCTTTTTGCCATAGTTTCACGTCTTTTATATATGTTGCAAGTGGCTTCATGCTTCATGAATTTCTACATTACCGTTGCCATATCCTCACAGAAAAATCAATGATATTAATGGCCATGAAAGCCAAAGAACAACGGTTGGAAAACTCTATAACGGTAAGCATTACACCAATTGAGTAAATGGCTCTTGATTGTCATTATATTCTACATATTAGCATATGATTAGGACAGAACTTAAAATTGAAGCACTCATCCGGTATTTTTTTTATTTCTTTTTAAGTTTTAATTAATTTGAATACTAAATAACAAAGATACTTTGTTATCGAAAAAAAAAAGATACTATATATCTAAAGTTTGATTAACTAGGTAAAAATTGATGTTCTTGATCCAATATTTGCAACCTGAAAGTATTAGATAGAATGAGAAAATCAACTTCAAAAATACATAACTTCGAAACGAGAAAAATAATAATGCAATATATTAAACAAAATAAGAAATTGTACCTGATTTCCCATTTCTTGAAGTGTACTAACTTCTTGTGCAGTAAATAATTAGCCAAGGAAATATGTTGATTTCACTAGATGTTATTTTTTTCGATGGAAGTTACAACTTTTGAAGTGGGAAGAAAAGATTCAATAGACCATTAAATTGTGAGGGCTGCTATCTTAGACATACTACATACACAACTATTGTTGGAATGTAGAAGCTAAGATGACCACCACACAACTTAACCCATATTCTTTGAATCTTTTCTCCCCCTTCAGAAATTATAACTCCCTTGTAGAACCCAATGAAGCATCTGCAATGGAGTGAGGGAGCAAAAGAAATACATTTGGTGGAGAAAGATGGAAGAAAAGCAAGAGAGAAAAGGAGAGAGATCGATGTATAACATGACAAAGAAACAAAGTTTGTTAAACCTATTTATTTTGAAAAGATTCTTTATGAAACCATTTTTCAATGCAAAGCTTAATTACAATGCCTAAAATGTTGATAATGAGTTCCATTGATTTGGAAAGTTGGTGCAAAATCACTCTCACTCATATTATTACTAGTAACATTTTCATAAATGTAGGTAGATAGATAAATAAATGTTGATAACTGATGTAGATGTAGAAGTTTTTTTTTTTTTTTTCCTTCCAATTTTTGTCGTTTTCTAATTCTAGTATACATTATTACTAAGATAAAACATTGGTTAACCTCACTTTTGAGCTAAGCTTGCTCCACCATCCATGTTTTGCATAAGGTTAATGACTATAGTGTATAATATGGTTTTGTATTAACCTAACCCTTGGGTTTGGGCAATACACTTATGTTGTAGGTTGGACTATTCGGCCCAACCTAAGGTTAATAGGCTATTGGACTATTCGGGTTGTAGGTTGGGCTAAAAAGGTATGTTAAATATGAGCTTTAAGGTATCCCTTTGAAACCCTAATTCGACTATTCCCTTTTCCCATTCTTTTTATGCCTTATGTTGTTGATTGAGGAAGAAAAAAATCAGTGGCCGCCAAGATATCCAAAAATTTAACAAATTTTTCAAATCTTAATTTCACTATCCTATCTCAACCTCTATCTTCCTCTCACATACTCTTCTATTTTTTTTAATATCAAAATCGACAACCATTCAAATCGTCTTCCCTAAATAAAATTAACATAAAAAAAAAAAAGCCATTCAAATTGTCTCTATATTTTCCTCCATTTGATCTATTTGTGGATCTGAGAAATTTCTTCCCTTTGTCGGAAAAATAAAAGTGATTTTGAGAGTTATATTTGTTAAAAAAAATGTAGAGTTTTTTTTTGAGAGAAAAAAAATGAAAAAAAAAATGTAGAGTTATGTCCCTATCTTCTTGATATCAAATGCGATAGGTATAAATGATTCTTTTTCCTTTTAGATTTCACATAATACTTATCTTGTTCCTTTTACGGCTGATTGACATTGATTGTGACAATTTCTGTATGTATAGGAGATCAACCCAACTGCAGGTTACAAGGATAGATTAAGATTCGAGTTGAAACAAAGTTTTTTTAATTAAAAAAGAAGGTATGAATGTCTCCTCTACTTTTCTACATATGAGCTTTTTATAAAAATTCAAGAATATTGGGTCCTCTCGAATGTGATAGTTTAATTTAGTTAGCATATGCATGCCTTTAATTTTTTTTGACTTGTAGATGAGTTTATAGTCGTAACTAATTTTATTTTTCTGGGAAAATGTACTCTTAGTCATTAATCGGATTTCTATTACACAACTAAATGACACATGATAGGGTAGTAGAGGAATGCATTGGTGACATAAGGTAGAACAACTAAACATGCTAACATAAGGTAGAACAACCATTACCCACTTTCTTAGGCATGCCTTTGGAGAACCTATCACCAGGAACAAACATAGCAAACCTTAGATGAGAAATATCTTCCCACTAGGTTGAGGAGCCCGAAGGTCTCCCTCCTAGATAGCCAAGAAAGGATCCCCTATCGTACATAGCCCAAATAGTATCTCTCCAAAAAGTCTCACTGTTAGAAACAATCTTATTACACCTCTTATAAAAAAAAGTCAAATTAACAAGATGGAGATTCCGCAACCTGCGACCCCTCTCTTGTAGGATCTTACTACCCCCTTTGGAATCTCCCTAAAAGAATCTCCTCTTAAGTTTAACAGTATGGCCCTGCACCCTAACATGTGCCTTCTTAAAAGGGAGATAAATAATTAGGATTGAGTTCAAGACCAAATTGATCATAACAACTATACCACCTAGGCTAAGAAACCTATTAAACCATGACCATTACTAAAGGTGAGACACAAAGAGGCCTGAGTCACCAATATGAAACCTCAAAAAAAAAAAAAATCAAATAGTCCACCTTCTTGATAGACATAATCATCCCCTCTGCCACCAAGAGAAAGAAGAATGGAGAAAGGGCATCAAGTTGTTTGAGACCTCTTTGAATGTTGATCTCTTGAGTAGGGCTACCGTTAACAAAGACCAATATTTTTTTTCGAAGAAGACGCAAGTGCGCATCCAATCACAACATTTTGCGTCAAAGCCGAACCTCCTCAACATGTAGTCCACGAAGTCCCAATTCACAAAGTCGTAGGCCTTGTCAAAATTCATTTTATAAATCACGAGCCTTTCAACTTCCTAGCCAGATGAACAATTTCATTGACCACCACACCATCCACAAGCTGACAATCTTTGATGAAAATAGACTGATTTGTGGAAGTGATTTTGTCCATCACAGAAGTTAGCCTTTACATGAAAACCTTCTCCACCAACTTATAGAGGAACCTCCGGATAGAAATAGGGTGGAACTCCTCTAGACTCCACAGGGACTTTACATTTGATATAAGAGTCACAAAGTAATAAGAGAAATTATGGGGAATTGTGGCATTAGCATTGAACTGCTGAAATATAATATCTTTATAACTGTGTATATGAATTAAATTCGGTATTACTCAGTGATCATAATATCACTTAGTTTACAATTCCTTGCTGAGCAAGTTACAGCTGTTAGGGTTCTTATCATATATTGCATGCTTATGATAGGTTACCATGCACTTACAGTTTTATATATATACCAGTTGTAATGATCAATTCATCAATAACAAATCATTTTACTCTCATTTCTCTTCTTTCCTAATATGGTATCATGCGCCTCTTCTCCATAGGAGAAAGGTTGTTACGATCCAATAACGGTTTTGTAACCGTTTTTTCTCCGCTGCATTTTCTTCTCCGATCATCATTTTGATCGTTGATTCTTGTTCTTTCCGGTGTTGATTCTTGTTTTCCACCGTGATTTTTGCTTCTTGTGGTTGTTTCAACCTTGTTACGCCGTTGATTTTCACAGTTGCACCAATTTCTTGCTTCTCTTCATCTTCTTCATTGAAGCTTCTTCATACTCTGTTTTTCTGCAACTTAATTTCTTCTCTGAATTTCCATGGCGCCTCGTAATTCATCTCCTGATACTGAATCTGTTTACTTCGTTCAACCTAGTGAGAATCCTAATTCTCTTTCTATTACTCCTAAGCTCACTGGTTCTAATTACATTGCATGGAGCCGCACTGTTGAGCGCTCTTTAGGAACGAAAAACAAATTAGGTTTCATCAATGGTTCAATTCCAATTCCTGATGAAGATGATTTGAACCGTTCAGCTTGGGAACGTTGTAATCATCTGGTTCAATCTTGTCTCATCAATTCGGTGTCAGAATCTATTGCACCAACTATTGTGTTTTGTGACACTGCTCTTGAGGTATGGCTTGATCTGAAAGAAAGATTTTCCAAAATTGATCGTATTCGTATTGCAAATTTGCGTTCATCAATTAACAACTTGAAGCAAGGTTCTAAGAGTGTTTTAGAGTATTTCACTGAAATGAAATCTCTTTGGGAAGAGTTATCTTCACACAGACCAATCCCTAACTGTGTTTGTGTTCATCCCTGTCGTTGTGTTGCTTCAAGAACTGCTAAGTATCATAGAAATGAAGATCAAATAATGCAGTTTTTAACTGGTTTGAATGATCAGTTTTCTGTGGTGAGAACTCAAGTTCTTCTTCTTGATCCTCTTCCTTCTTTGAACAAGGTTTACTCTTTGGTTGTTCAAGAAGAGAGTAATCATGCTTCTCTCACTTCATTAAGTGTTTCTGAAGATTCCTCTGTTCAAATTAATGCTTCTGAATCAAGGAAACCTCAAGGGCGTGGTAAAGGTTCCTATGGTAATAAACCAACTAGGTTTTGTACTTTCTGCAACCGTACAAATCATACTGTGGATTTTTGTTACATGAAGCATGGTTACCCCAATGTTAACAATAGATCCATGCCTCGTGCCAATGCAAATGCTGCTTGTCAAGAAGATGTGGAAACTGGTACTTCATCTTCTCCTAGTTCAGGTGCTTCTGCAAGTTCTTCATCTGCTGGTTTCTCTCAAGAGCAGCTTGCTCAGCTTGTATCCATGCTACAACAATCAAATTTAGTTGTTTCAGCATCTCCTCCTTCACAAGCTACTTCAAATCATGTCACTTCCACCAGCATTGCAACACCTGATGCTTCTGCAGGTATATCTGCTTCTGTTTCTTCTTCCACAAGTAAACCTTCCTTTTGGCTCATTGACTCAGGTGCAAATGAGCATATTTGTTGTGATCTTTCATATTTCAGTTCCTTTTATAGAATCAAACCTATGTATGTCTCTTTACCTAATGGTAATTTGGTATTAGCTTATCATGCTAGTACTGTCTCTTTCAATTCCAAGTTTACCTTGCATCATGTTCTTTATTCACCTCATTTTAAACTCAATCTCATTTCTGTAGCCAAAGTATGTGAATCATTGTCTTGTTTCTTTCAATTTCATCTTGACAAATGTATCATGCAGGACACACAGTCTTTCAAGATGATTGGTTTGGCTAAACAAGTGGATGGCTTGTACAAGTTTTACCCTACATGCAAGGCTTCAAATATTGAGTCACCTTCTGTTTCTAGTGCTTCTTGCAATGTTATTTTACCTTTCAGTTGTAATAAAAATGATCATTTTGTACCCAATGATGCCTTATGGCACTTTAGACTTGGTCATTTGTCTAATCAAAGACTTTCCAAAATGTCTCTTTTGTATCCTGATATTGCTTTCAATAATAAAGATACTTGTGATCTTTGTCACTTTGCCAAGCATAAGCATTTACCTTTTATCTCTAGTTCTTCATATGCTTCTACCAATTTTGAGCTTATACATATGGACATTTGGGGTCCTTTATCTGTCACTTCTGTGCATGGACATAGGTACTTTCTTACCATTTTAGATGACCATAGCAGATTCCTTTGGGTTATTCTTCTTAAAACCAAATCTGAAGTATCTAGTCATGTCCAGAACTTCATTCTCATGATCAAAAATCATTTTCATACAACCCCCAAGTTCATAAGATCTGATAATGGTCCTGAATTCAATTTACCTTCATTTTATGCATCTCATGGTATTATTCATCAAAAATCTTGTGTTGAAACCCCACAACAAAATGGTAGGGTTGAAAGAAAACATCAACATATTTTAAATATTGGAAGAGCCTTATTGTATCAATCCAAACTTCCACCCTCTTTTTGGTCTTATGCTATTCATCATGCAGTTTTCCTTATTAATAGAGTTCCTACACCTATATTACAAAATCACTCACCTTATTTCATGCTTCATCATAAACTTCCTAACATTTCTTTGTTTAAAGTTTTTGGATGCCTTTGTTATGCTTCCACCTTACAATCTCATAGAACAAAGTTACAGCCTAGAGCTAGAAAATCCATTTTCTTGGGTTACAAGACAGGTTATAAAGGTTTCACATTATATGATCTCCATTCCAGAGAAATTTTTGTTTCTAGGCATGTGACTTTCCATGAAAATCATATCCCTTATCCTCATTCACCCTCCTCTACTTCACCTGATTGGGAGTATTTCTCTCATCATTCTCCTTCTCCTTCTATTGATACTTCTCCTTCACAACCTCCCATTTTTGATGACATTGTTTCTCCACCTACTACTACTTCTTCTTCACAGCCCTCTCCCATTGTTGAATCTGTCCCTTCCTCTTCAACTGTTGTTCCCTTTGTTCCCAGACATTCTACCAGAAATATTACTACTCCTTCTTATTTGCAAGATTATGTTTGCAATAACATTCATGCATCCACATATCCCATTTCACATTATGTTTCTCATCACATGTTATCTAACACTCATTCTTCTTTTGTTATGTCCCTTCACTCTCAATCTGAGCCCACATCATATGCTGAGGCAAGTAAATTTGATAGTTGGAAGAATGCTATGCAAACTGAACTTCAAGCTCTTGAGAAAACTGGTACTTGGAAGCTTGTGGATTTACCTCCCAATGTCAAGCCTATTGGTTGCAGATGGATATATAAAATCAAGTTTCATGCTGATGGTTCAATTGAGAGATACAAAGCTAGGCTTGTGGCCAAAGGATACAATCAGATTGAAGGCTTGGATTACTTTGACACATATTCTCCAGTTGCCAAGCTTACAACTGTGAGATTGGTCATTGCTTTATCTTCAATTCATAACTGGCACATTCATCAGCTTGATGTTAATAATGCCTTTCTTCATGGTGAACTTCAAGAAGATGTATACATGATAGTTCCACCTGGCATTAAGACTGATAAACCAAACCAAGTGTGTAAATTGCAGAAGTCCTTGTATGGTTTGAAACAGGCCAGTAGGAAGTGGTATGAAAGATTAACTTCCACTCTCATGCAACATGATTACATTCAGGCAGCCTCTGATCATTCCTTGTTTGTGAAGAAAACATCATCCTCATTTACTATTCTTTTAGTTTATGTGGATGACATCATCCTTGCAGGCAATTCTCTTCAGGAATTCACTCACATCAAATGTGTTTTGGATTCATTGTTTAAAATCAAGGATTTGGGCCAGTTAAAATACTTCTTAGGCATTGAAGTTGCACATTCCAAATCAGGTATTTCTCTATGTCAGAGAAAATATTGCTTGGACTTACTTGATGATTCAGGTACTATAGGTTCCAAACCTGTATCCACTCCTTCAGATTCATCAGTTAAGCTTCATCATGATTCTGGCCCTCTCTATGATGATATTCATGCATATAGGAGATTAGTAGGTAGACTGCTATATCTTAACACTACCAGGCCAGACATTACTTTCATCACCCAGCAACTGAGTCAGTTTCTCTCTAAACCAACTCAAGTTCATCACCATGCAGCTCTCAGAGTCTTAAAGTACCTCAAGGGTTGTCCAGGCAATGGTTTGTTCTTTCCCAGAAACACTTCTCTTGCCCTCCAAGGATTTTCAGATGCAGATTGGGTTGGCTGTCTTGACACTAGAAAATCAATTTCTGGTCAGTGTTTCTTTTTAGGAAGCTCTCTCATTTCATGGAGGACAAAGAAGCAGATCACTGTATCCAGATCTTCTTCTGAGGCTGAATATAGAGCTCTTGCATCTGCTACTTGTGAGCTTCAGTGGATTCTGTATCTTCTCAGAGATTTGCATGTCTCTTGTACCAAGCTTCCGGTGCTTTATTGTGACAATCAGAGTGCCATTCACATTGCCTCTAACCCTGTGTTTCATGAGCGCACAAAACATTTAGAAATTGATTGCCATTTGATCAGAGAGAAGCTGCATTCTGGCATACTTAAGCTGCTACCAGTTTCTTCACAAGACCAAGTAGCTGATTTCTTTACAAAAGCTTTACTTCCAAAGACATTTCATGCCTTATTATCCAAGTTGGGCTTGATTAACATCTATCAACCTCCAACTTGTGGGGGGATATTACTCAGTGATCATAATATCACTTAGTTTACAATTCCTTGATGAGCAAGTTACAGCTGTTAGGGTTCTTATCATATATTGCATGCTTATGATAGGTTACCATGCACTTACAGTTTTATATATATACCAGTTGTAATGATCAATTCATCAATAACAAATCATTTTACTCTCATTTCTCTTCTTTCCTAATATTCGGAATATAAATAGTGTGCAATCAAAAGTAGCAAAGGTAGTTTGGATATCAGTAATTCATATTGATGTCCTTGCACCCCTAATTTTGCTTAAAAGAACCTCGCAAGGTAGCGGGAATTTTAAGAAAAATTATAATCCACTCTGACCAATTTGTGTCCTAATCATTTTTTTAAGAAGCTATGCCGGTCCATCGAAATTGGCATCATGCATATTCGATCGTCGGATCTTAAGAGGAGCACATTCTAAGGTCACGGGCCAACACCACCAGATCAAACCAAGTGGATTACAATTTTGCTTAAAATAACAAACCATAAAAGAATCTGCATTTGCGTCTTCATCGTATTATACTTTGTTATTTTATGGTTTAAGAAATTGTAAATATTAATTGTTCATGTCTCCTTTAAATTTTTGTTATTCTCCCTCATTCTTGTGGTGAAAGGCATGCATTAAACATACATGCCTCTATCTAATTATAAAGAAAAACATATGCATAGTCTAAAGAAGAACAACGTAGAAACAACACTAAGTGTAGATGACGATTCTTTCTTTCCCTATTTTGACTTTGTGTGATGTGAAAGCAGTGAAATCCTTTCAACCTCTTGGATTCTTTAGATTCTACAAAACACAATGTCATATAAGAAGAACTCAGTACCAAAACTAGAAAATCAAGAAGATAAAAAGCTCCCTCTCTTGGATTTGCCCAATGCGATTTTGGATTGCATTCTCGAGCGCCTCTCACCACGAGATTTATGCATGGTAGCACAAGTATGTACTCTTTTGAGAATAAGGAGTAGACAAGATTATTTATGGGAGAAATTTGTCGAGCAGAAATGGAGTAGGGTTGTTGGCGACGTTGCTCACCAAGAATGGCAATATCATAAAACAAAGATGACAAACGCAGGAAATTTATTCTTGCAACTCAATCTGAGTGGATCATGTGGAACTTTTAGCGCCTGGCCGCTTCTTGGAAATTTTTCATACTTGGAAAACTATCAGCCAGTGATTAATTTGATTAAAAATTGTTCAAAAAAGGCTTTGTTTATCTGTCTTGAGACAGGCCGCTTCTGGTTTCCTGCTCAACTTTATACGGTAAGACTAATTAATTCTTAATTTCCCAACTTTAGGGTTTATATAATTTCTATCCCTTACTTTTACCATTAGTTTTGATCATTTGTAACTTTGATTCCAGAGCTATAGGTCTCTGATTTCTTGTTATGATGCCATAGTCAGCTATGACTCTATAACAGATACTTTTCGAGCAAGGTACAGACTACTACTTTTTTTTTTTGTGGTGGCCGGGTTCAAACCCCGGACCTTGCATATATTATGCATTGTCCATATCAACTGAGTTAAGCTCACGAGGACGTACATACTACTAGTTCAATAAAGTAGATATGGAACTGATTTACTAACGTAAATAAAGTGTTTTTGACTTTACAGGTCTCCAATGACCGGGTGGCTTAAACTATCTTGAGACATTTGCAATCGGTTATAAAAAATTCACATGTCTAAGTGATTTAAAACCTGGAGACTATATTGAGATACAAACAAGAATGAATAAAACACAACCTTATGGTAAGTAATTGTTGGAACATGTGTGGAAATTGAGTAAAAAAGACTAAACACAAATTCCCATGTTAGGTAGAACTAGTGTTGTGTGAATTGAAAAAAGTGGAAGTCCCAACATTAGTAGTGTTTATATAGTGGGGGTGTACCTCTGATTAATGGGGGTACATAAGCACTAGAGAAAAAATATATATTGATATATATTTTATTATTTGGAAATGATAAATTAAATAATTAATTTAATCATTATTAGAAAGTGCTTTCTTAGTCCCCAAGTTTTGCTAAAATATTTTGGTACATAATATGATATATTTTTGTACTAAATTTAATATATTTTAGTACTCAATTAAGATATTTTTGTACTAGATCTAATATGTGAATTACTTAATCGCAAAGTAATATGTTACTTGTTCCCAAAGTTTCTCATATTACTTGTTCCCAAAGTTTCTCACTTATTAGTTGTGAATTTTCCCTATAAATAGAGAACTCACATAGTGCATTCCACACACCGAAAAGAATTTCATTGAGTTGTCGGGAATTCTTTTCTTCTCTTCTCCCTCCGACTTGTGTTAACAAGTTTCTTCTGCTTCTACTCCTTTCTGTCCCTTTCGGTTTCAAATAGAGCGGTTACGTACCGTATCGAGTGGCTTCGATCAATCGATTGAACCATATTTTAAGAGTGTTCTTAAGACCATAGTCCCTTTTTCGGTTTAATGTCCCTTCGGAATTAAGAGTGGTCTTAAGTTCATAGTCCCTTTCGATAATATAAGTCCCTTCGGAATAAAGAGTACTATTAAGATCATAGTCCCTTTCGTAATAATAATATCCCGTCGGAATTATGAATGATCTTAACAGTATATAAATCATTTAAATATTTTTCTATTTGAGGAGAAATGGTGGTATCACAATATTTGAGTGGTCGTAGTACCATATTGAAAGTTTGGAGAACTTAAAGGTTAGAATGGTGGAAACACCATATTTGAGTGGTCTTAGCACCATAATAGAATGGTAATAATACCATATTAAAGTGGTTTCAGTATTAAAGAGTGGTCTTAGTACCATATTTGACGGTGTAATTCTCGAACGATTTTCTACAGTGCAGTAGTTAATCGAACAGTTGTAGCTGGGCTTGTTTTATCCTGGAGGCGGCGTGGTTGATAGTCTACCTTGCACAATTTTGGGTAGTGCCACGAAACGTCTTAAAGAGAGCGACCTGGTCGTGACTCAACCTAGTAACAACTTCGGTAGATAATAGAATTTGGAAATCCAAATACAACAGTTTGGAAATCCAAAAACAACAGTAATAAACTTTCAATGAGCCTTTCATTTATATTATGAAGATTTACCTTCGAAATTTGTATCACTCTATCTTGATTATTTTTGTCTACAAATTTACAATGAGTAACACATATTTATTATTTCTTCTAGATAATTGATATAGTTTTATTTTGGTGAGTTATATAGGGTGGTCGTTTGCTGTAGTTGACCATATGGAATCATGTGACAAGGATGTGAATCATTGTCGTTGTCAATATAAATTCACTTAATAAATATTTATTTTTGTTTTTTTTTCTTCATAAATTTGGAGGTGAAAATATGGTACAATGTTTATAGATATTTATATTGTTTGACAGACACATTGGTGGTGGAATTCATGAACTTACCTCAAAGTACGATGATGTTGAGAAGAGCAAGGCTGAACAAAAACAATTATAAGGAACAATATAGCTCTGAAGTTTACTTCTTTGGTGGAATAAGAAAACTCAATAACAAGGAAGATATTGAAAAGTGGAAGGCCTATTTTAATCTTGTTTGATAGATGAATAAAATTCATCATAGCTACACCATGCATTTGTAGGATTTTATATTTCCAAATTAAAATGGAATATGGACTAATATGTGTATTTTGGATTAGCAACTTACTTTTTATCAATATATTTTGGAGGTGAGCTCTCTTAATTATTTGGGGATATATTTTCTTTGGAATTCATAATATGTATAATAATGTTGCATCTTTCACTCTTTGCTTAGCTAAATAAAAAAGCATATTTATCACTAATTTGTTTTTAGGATTCTAGAATGTATAATTCGTGTCTAATCATAGAGAATAATCTCCTTAAAGATCAACCGTACATGTAAGAGTTGTCACTTCAGGCATGGAGTGAGAATGAAACATAGTCCACATGATGAAAGAATCCAAATTACTTATCACTCCGATCACACCAATTATCACTAACCTTATTATTGAGATTATTTTAAGAGAACATATAATAAATTATGTAAGAATTGAACTATAATTATGCTCTTTTTTTGGACTAAGACCTCCTAATTGTGATTTGTGAAATTGTGAGGCTGATGTTATAAAGTTTGATGAGTGTGAAAGGGTGTTTGTACTTTTGAAATAACTTTTATTTCTAGCCGTCCGAATTAATTAAAAATGATCATTAATTGGTTAATAAAAATGTCTCTTTTCCTATCTTTCTATTAAAAAAAAGCTTTCCAAATGCCGTATATGATGGGTTGCTCAGTTTCCTTAACTTTATTGTTGGCATACCATTACTTGTTCTTAACTTAAGCAACTATTTACTAAATAAACAATAAGAAACAAACAAACGTAACGGTATGTTCAAGGTAGATCCCATTTCCATGCCTTTCCACCGGTTTTGAAAATTGTTTATTTCATTTTTTGTTGAATATTTATTTTAATAGACACAAAAAATGTCTATTACTTAATCATGAAGGATCCAAACAAATTTCATTTATATATATATATATATATATGGGTTTTGCTAGAAGCCACTCATGAAGATGTCTTTTAGCAACCCACACATCAACGTGTGATTTCCACTTTTTAGTTATAACTTTGCTAAAAGACACCTTCATAAAAATTAGTTGGTGTCTTTTCGCAAATGCTCATAGAGTAACTTGCTAAAAGACACATTCATAAAATGTGTCTTCTAGCAAAACCATATATATATATATATATATATATATATATATATATATATATATATATATATATATATATATATATATGGGTTATGATAGAAGACACATTTTGTGAAGGTGTCTTTTATCAAGTTACTCTATGAGCATTTGCGAAAAGACACCAACTTACTTTGATGAAGGTGTCTTTTAGCAAAGTTATAACTAAAAAGTGAAAATCACACCTTAAGGTGTGACTTGATAAAAGACACCACCAAAGGGTGGCTTGTAACAAAACCCTATATATATAGATATATATATATATATATATATATATATATATATATATATATATATATATATATATATATATATATATATATATTGTTTTGCTAATGTTCCTATTAGTGAAAACAAATGTTTTTCAAAGCATATATATATATATATATATATATATATATATATATATATATATATATATATATATGTATGCTTTGTGTAGCTACTAGCTAGTTACCTTTTTTCCCTCTAGTAATTTTGGCTGTGTGGTGAAAGCTGCAAGATTATTTCAAACTCTATTTCTTTTAAGGTTTGAATTAACCATAATGACACAAGAGAAGAATTCGATACAAAAATTAGAGAAACAAGGGGATTGTAAGGTTTCTCTCTTGGATTTGCCTGGGTGGACTTTAGATTGCATTCTTGAGAACCTTTCACCATTAGATTTATGCAAGGTAGCACAAGTGTGTTCTTGTTTGAGGAATAGAAGCAAAAAAGATTATTTATGGGAGAAACAAGTCAATCAAAGATGGGGTAAGTTGCTTGGTGATATAGCTTACCATGAGTGGCAATGGCATACAACAAAAATGGTTAATGAAGAAATTTTATTGTTACATCAAAATCAGAGTGGATCATGTGGTACTTTTAGTGGTGTTTGGCCATCTTTACGCCTTCATTCTTATTTGGAAAATTTTAGAGACATGATTAGTTTGATTAGAAATTGTCCAAAAATGAGCTTGTTTATCGCCCTTGAGACGGGTCAATTCTGGTTTCCTGCTCAAGCTTATAAGGTAAGATCAATCAAATTTTAATACCTATTATTTAATTTTGCTATGGTATATAGGAGTCCTAATATACATAATGCATTAACATTATACGTTTAACAATTTGTAAGGGGATATAAGGTTGGTTTGGTCTGGTGGATGACATGGATGAGTCAATAATAGAAATGCTAAGAAAATTGATAGTTTGATTCTCACTTTTTTTGTGGTGACCATGGTTCGAACTTCAAATTTTACATATATTATGCATTGTCTCTACCAAATGAGTTAAGCTCGCGGCGACATTTGATTCCCACTTTTAACATGATGCTAACAATTACTAACTTCGGATGTGTAGAAAAAAAAACATTTGACAATAATTTTTATGCATAACGTTGTTTGCAGAAAGCATTAAGTTGTTATGATGCCCTTATTAGCTATGACTCAAGAAGTGACACCTTCAAAGCAAGGTACAATTTACTCAATCATTATAAATAATTAATGTGCTTATTCTCTAATTATGCTTTGATAACACGAATTGTTGTACTTCTATATTATATATATAATATATGTGATCTCTATTGTACAGGAGTCCAGGTAATGGTTGGAGAATTAGAGGAGATGTTGAGTGGGATATGTTGAGAATACCACCACATCAGACTTTTTTATGTGACTATTATAAACCTAATTATATCAATAATTTGAAACCGGGAGATTATGTTGAGGTTCAGAAGAGACGGCGCAAAGAATATCCTTATGGTAACAAACAAATTCTTAATGTATCTTATCTTATAATTAAAATATAAAGGTGTACCTTTTAATTTTATAATTGTATATAATTAATTTTTCTGTGAATGAGCTATATAGATTGGTGGTTTGCTATAATTGGTCATTTGGAGTCATGTGATGAAGATATGAATCATTGCCATTGCCAATATAGTGGTAAGATTCACCATATAAATGCTTAACTTTGTTACTCTTCAAACAAATTTTTGTGGTTTAAAAAAGAAATGTTGACAGAAACATTAGTGGTAGAGCTCATCCTATACGCCCTCGGGAGTCGATGGAGAAGATCGATATTGAACAGAAATTTGTACGAAGAACAAGGTTCAAGGATTTGTTGGTTTGGTGGAATTAGAAAGCTTAATGAGGAAGAGATTGAAAAGTGGAACAACATCTTGTTATCTAGACAAGATCCTCCACAGTATTGGATGTAATCAATATGAATTCTACACTTTGAAAATGAATCTTGTATAAAAGGGTGAAACTCGTTTAAGTTCCACGAATAAATGAATGAGTTTTAGAGTGAGTGTTGAAACGTAGGTGTTAGGTGTTTCTAGCACTCCTCTTATAAATTTGGTCTTTTGATTTATTTTGTGATTTTACTTTGATTACATAACTATTTTATGTTGTTTTGATCTCTTAACTTTACTTTTTATTAGTTATATTAATCATTCCCGTTAGTGTTCAGAAGAAACAAACATTAAGTACAACATTTGTCAAAAAAAAAATATTAAGTACAGCCTATGTGTCAATTAGGGTTGGTAAATAGGATTTATGATCCATCAATATGAAAATGTTGTCCAACTTTGGGTTTTCTCAAAAAACTAACATCTCATTCTTCATCTAAAAGTTAGGTAGTTTATCTCCATTATAGTACATGTTGTTTTTGGATTTCCAAACTGTTAAATTTGGATTTCCAAATTCTGTTATCTACCGAAGTTGTTACTAGGTTGAGTCACGATCAGATCGCTCTCTTTAAGACGTTTCGTGGCACTACCCAAAGTTGTGCAAGGTAGACTATCAACCATGCCGCCTCCAGGATAAAACAAGCCCAGCTACAACTGTTCGATTAATTACTGCACTGTAGAAAATCGTTCGAGAATTACACCCTCAAATATGGTTCTAAGACCACTCTTTAATATTGAAACCACTCAAATTAATATGGTATTATTACCATTCTATTATGGTGCTGAGACCACTCAAATATGGTGTTACCACCATTCTAACTTTAACTTCTCCAAAACATCAATATGGCACTACGACCACTCAAATATGGTGATACCACCATTTCTCATTAAATAGAAAATTATTGAAATAATTTATATACTGTTAAGATCATTCTTAATTCCGACGGGACATTAGTATTATGAAAAGGGACTATGATCTTAATAGTACTCTATATTCCGAATGGACATATATTATCGAAGGGACTGTGAACTTAAGACCACTCTTAATTCCGAAGGGACATTAAACCGAAAAAGGGACTGTGGTCTTAAGAACATTCTTAAAATATGGTTCAATCGATTGATCGAAGCCACTCGATACGGTACGTAACCGCTCTATTTGAAACCGAAAGGGACAGAAAGGAGTAGAAGCAGAAGAAACTTGTTAACACAAGTCGGAGGGAGAAGAGAAGAAAAGAATTCCCGACAACTCAATGAAATTCTTTTCGGTGTGAAGAATGAGTGGGGCGAACTTCTCCTTTTATAGGGAGAGTTTGTAACAAAAAACGAGTGACTTGGGGATTAAGTCTGCTTAATCCTTAAGCAAACGCGTTTTGTTTCTTAATTGGATATATCCGGAAGTTTCTGGATACGCGTTATGGATCGGGTCGGATCGTAACAAATTTATTTGTTACGCGTAGCGCTTACGGATAATGATTAAATTAATTAATTAATTAATTTAACATTTTTTTCATTCCACGGCCAAAGCCCAAGCCCGGCCCAACCCGACCGGGTCGGTCAAACGGACGGAAGGCGGCGTCGCGCACGATATATATATTTTGTAAGAGTTCACCCGTTCACAAAATTGGGTACCCCAAGGGCACACCCTTGGAGGTCACTTTGCCCATATATAAACACTTACTAGTTGGGGTGACCCTCCAATGTGGGACATTTTTAAGTCACACCCACACACTAGTTCTTTCATAGTGTTTTTCTTTCCAATTTTCTTCACTAGAATTAACTAGTGTTCCAACAATCCCCCACTTGACTTCAAAATGGTTTCGTAAACTTTTCAATACGATTTG
The DNA here is from genome assembly GCF_051527215.1 of Medicago sativa. Taxonomy (NCBI): domain Eukaryota; kingdom Viridiplantae; phylum Streptophyta; class Magnoliopsida; order Fabales; family Fabaceae; genus Medicago; species Medicago sativa. The sequence continues at coordinate 85,901,319 of NC_140755.1, read as the reverse complement.
TTAATTTACAAAGGTGTCGCCAACAACTTGAACCTTTGTATAGTAGAAGGTATTCTGATTTAACAAGAGTTGCTTACAGCATTGAACTCTATCTCATACATAGAATCCACACACAAACCTTTTCATAGGTGTATTCTAAAAGCCCGTGCGTTTTAAGGTCATGCACATGTATCCCGGTTTTAACAAATGCTCTAGGAATTCTGCCTCAAAATTCCATAGGACAGGCCTAAGTTCCACATTCGTATAGGTGAGTCTATCAAGGGTACTCCTGTAACTGTGTACCCCACTCAACATAGAGTATAGATCTCATTAAGAGTTACTATTACCTCATCCTTCTTTCGCTGCAGGATCATGCTTTCTATATTCTTTCTCTCCTAGCATGTTCTACCACTTCATGATTTGTTTTTACCCATTGAACCTAAGTCTTGGGATCTCCAGTCATATAGGTCGGGTTACCATCATTCAGTGGGCTATAGACATTAGTCCCATCCTACTGGATGTTTCTCGGACTTTCTCTCTATTAATTCCTTTCGTCAAAGGATCAGCTAAGTTTTCATTCGTACGTACAAAATCAACTCTAACCGCTCCATTAGAGATACACTCTTTAATCGTGCTATGTTTTCGCCTTATCTGTCGTCTCTTACCATTGTAATAACGATTCTTAATCTTTGCAATAGCCGCGGTACTATCGCAATGAATTAACACAGCCGGTAACGGTTTCTCCCATAAGGGGATTTCTGCTAGCAAGGATCTTAGCCAACTTGCTTCTTCACTAGTTTTCTCTAGTGTTCTCATCTCAGATTCATTCCATAGTGGACTGAGTCAATATCATTTGTTTTAACAAACAACTCCTGTAGTGATGCTCAATGTGCAAACACTGGTCGCTAAATATTCATCTGAAAGATGTTCTATTTTATATCTTGTACCATTTAAGTACAATAGGTTACTCCTAGTGAAGTAATCTTAGATTCATAGTCTTCTTAAGGCACCTCATGACTCTTTTTATAGCATGGCAATGCTTCTCATCCATCTACTAGTAAACTTGCACAAGAGTTTCACGACATCGACAATGTCGGATCTAATACATTCAGTGGCATACCTAAGTGCTGCCAATGATGCTCGTATATTCTGTTTTTCTAACTCCATCTCAAGTGTTCTTACACTAGGATCATAATATATGATTGCAAGTTTACGGTGAAATAATTACATTTCCTTAAGATCTTCTCAACTTTGTGAGATTTATCAAAAAAATTATCTTTTCTGATCTACTAATCTTGAAACCAAGAATTACTTCAATTTTTTTTTGTCTAGGTCTTTCTTATCAATGTTGTTGATAAACAATGATTTCACATAATTCATAACATGAATCTTTAAATCAAATATGAGCAAGTCGTCTTCATAGAGACATATGATCATGCAAATATTATTTGTCACTTTCATTCACTTTATACTCATTCGATAACATTAGAATGTCAAATTTTTCATGCCATTCCTCAGGAGTTTACTTTAGACCATACAAATAATTGTCTAACTTACAGACCATGTTTTCTTGTCCATGAATCGCAAAACTTTCAGGTTGTTTCATATAGATTTCTTCTTCTAGTTCAACATAAAAAGAGGCAACTTTCACATCCATTTGGAGTACTATCGAGTTATGAACGGCGGCTAGGGACTAGTATTCTTATGGATATGATTTTCGTGACTGGTGAATGAATGTCGAAGAAGTCTATATTTTTTCTTTGTCTAAAACCTTTGGCTACAAGGAAAGTCTTGTATTCATCAACCGTACCATCAGGTTTTAGTTCCTTTTTCCAAAATCCAAATACAACCGATTGGTTTTGCAACTATGAGACAAGTCAACCAAGTGTCATGTTTTGTTAGACTCTAGAAAATTCATTTCATCGTTTATTGCTTTTTGCCATAATTCAGCATCCAATGAGGATATAACTTCTTTAAGGCTTAATGAATCTTCTTCCAATGTATAAACCAAGTTCATACTCTTTAGCAATTTAGCTTTCTTACCTCCTTGAGGTTCTATAACATCTCGTATGATGTTTTCATAACTATTTCTAATTACATGAATGTGATTAGATATAGTGCCCCCACTAGTTCTTAATTTTTAGAAGAGAATTTATTTTTTCCCCCACTAATGTTGTGCTCCCATTAGAGCCCCCACTAGTGCCCCCACTATTCTTTAGTTAAAGGGGTAATTATTTACATAGAATTCGACATCTTTTAAATTCTATGATCATTTTAACATTTAGGTCATAAAACCTATATGTTTCGTTATTTATCGCATACCCGATGAATACATATTCATAGGCTCTACTAGTGAGTTCAACTCTCTTGGGGTCCAGGATCTAAATATAGTCCAGACAATCCCAAGTTCAAAAATAAGACAAGTTGGATTGTCTTTTCTTCAAAAATTTCTTAATTAGAATTTTTGTTCTTAGACTTGGGTACTCTATAAATTTCAATTTTCGTTATAAAAAATTGAACATTCAAGCATATCAATTTTATTTTTCCAAAGTTCACAGTCATCAATAAATATGATAAAAATATCATTTTATCATTTCTAATTTATGTGTCATCAATTTAACACATATCATAATTTATTATGTTTAGAGATTCAAATTCTCTAAATTCTGATTTATATGAATTTTTTGGTTCATATATCTTGACTGCAACAAATAAAATTGTCTAATTATATAACGTTGGAATTAAGTCCAAGTTACTCAAAAATTAAACTCTTGTTCATGATCAATTTTGATATGTCAAATATTAAAATTACCCAACTTATATAGAAAGGGAATTTAATTTTGAACATATCATCAAAGGCACAACCTTTTCCCACAAGAATGCATGATACACAAGTCTCTCTTTAAGTCTGAGTCAACTCAGTCTTATTCAATAAAATCTGAAATGCAGATTCTTTCTAATATTTAGAGCATCCAACATGTCTATACATCCAGTATGCCATTTTACGGCAATTCTTGTTATTGTTTTAAAATAACATGTAAGGGACATTAAGTTTTATATAAAATAAAACTTTATCATTTTCAATTCTTTGTTACTATTTTGTAACAAAAATACGCGACGCTCGCATTATGAGCTCCAAACGTTTTTCTCATGTTTTGTAACAATCAAAACTTGTTTGGTTCTGTAACTAATAATTTGTTTTGTAACAAATTATTGTTTTTATCAAATAAATTTTTGGTGTTGTTGATTGAAACAACAATCACTTCATCGTTTCAGTCAAAAAGTGTAAATCTATAACTTGATTTATCCTTAATGTATTTAGGGACAACTTAACCTCAATAAGTAACTTCTTCAGTAGACATAGCAGATCGAAACGTCTTAAAATTGTTGTTTTTGGATTTCCAAACTGTTAAATTTGGATTTCCAAATTTTGTTATCTATCGAAGTTGTTACTAGGTTGAGTCACGACCAGGTCGCTCTCTTTAAGACGTTTCGTGGCACTACCCAAAGTTGTGCAAGGTAGACTATCAACCACGCCGCCTCCAGGATAAAACAAGCCCAGCTACAACTGTTCGATTAACTACTGCACTGTAGAAAATTGTTCAAGAATTACACCCTCAAATATGGTTCTAAGACCACTCTTTAATATTGAAACCACTCAAATTAATATGGTATTATTACCATTCTATTATCGTGCTGAGACCACTCAAATATGGTGTTACCACCATTCTAACTTTAACTTCTCCAAAACAACAATATGGCACTACGACCACTCAAATATGGTGATACCACCATTTCTCATTAAATAGAAAATTATTGAAATAATTTATATACTGTTAAGATCATTCTTAATTCCGACGGGACATTAGTATTATGAAAAGGGACTATGATCTTAATAGTACTCTATATTCCGAATGGACATATATTATCGAAGGGACTATGAACTTTAGACCACTCTTAATTCCGAAGGGACATTAAACCGAAAAAGGGACTATGGTCTTAAGAACATTCTTAAAATATGGTTCAATCGATTGATCGAAGCCACTCGATACGGTATGTACCCGATCTATTTGAAACCGAAAGGGACAGAAAGGAGTAGAAGCAGAAGAAACTTGTTAACACAAGTCGGAGGGAGAAGAGAAGAAAAGAATTCCCGACAACTCAATGAAATTCTTTTCAGTGTGAAGAATGAGTGGGGCGAACTTCTCCTTTTATAGGGAGAGTTTGTAACAAAAAACGAGTGACTTGGGGATTAAGTCTGTTTAATCCTTAAGCAAACGCGTTTTGTTTCTTAATTGGATATATCCGGAAGTTTCTGGATACGCGTTATGGATCGGGTCGGATCGTAACAAATTTATTTGTTACGCGTAGCGCTTACGGATAATGATTAAATTAATTAATTAATTAATTTAACATTTTTTTCATTCCACGGCCCAAGCCCAAGCCCGGCCCGACCCGACCCGGTCGGGTCGGTCGAACAGACGGACGGCGGCGTCGTCACTTGCGATATATATATTTTGTAAGCGTTCACCCGTTCACAAAATTGGGTACCCCAAGGGCACACCCTTGGAGGTCACTTTGCCCATTTATAAACACTTACTAGTTTGGGTGACCCTCCAATGTGGGACATTTTTAAGTCACACCCACACACTAGTTCTTTCATAGTGTTTTTCTTTCCAATTTTCTTCACTAGAATTAACTAGTGTTCCAACAGTACCGAAAACTAACATGATGAGAAAGTCGCGGTGTCTTTATAAATAAAAATGTCTATTAAATGGAGAGGATCCTAACTTTCTTTGTATTGGAATTTTCAAAATGAGTTTAATCCGAATTTTTACCATTCAATCCTCTTTTAATAACTTTTCTTATATATAATTGTCCACTTGAAAGTCGGTCTAATCCTACGTGAAAAAAATTATATGTACTACTGTCGATTCAAGGATTAGTTTCTATTAATGTTGATTTTTAATTTTGATAAAAAATCTATTAGAAACAACAAATAAATGTTTAGTGTGAGGTTTCTCCAAGTTAAAAAAGTTTAGTACTTCAGTACATACAGAGACATTCAAATGATAGATCACTTTGACGATCAAAACTCGTATCAACTAAACTAGTCGAGATACCCGTGCTACAGCACGGGTCGCGCGGCTTCGCCGCGCTGTATGGCCGCGGCTCTGCGGCGTGTCGCGTATCGGCTGCGTTTGACATAATGATTTTTTTTTGTCCATGGTGAAAATATGTAAAGTATTTAAAGCATAATAACGTATATATTGATCGGTAGTAATGAAAAATTGTAAAATAATTAAATTTTAATATGAACAAATATATATTAAATTTTAGCATTGAAGATATTAAAAAAGCTAATAAATAAAAATAATCATAGTTTTTATTTACTAATATGTTTGAGTGTGAAAAATATTAGAAAGATGAGAGAGAAACTTAGGCAGACGCGGTGTTTAAATAGAGATATTAAAAAAATACTAATTAAAACCGATCACTCGTTGTAGTTACTAAAATGGGTCCCGTGTTACAATTGTACACTCCAATGATTTTTTTAGTGATACATTTTCAAAAAAAAAAACAACGGAAAAAATTGAAGTATGATTAATCATAATATATTATAATATTGTACTTGTTAATAGTATTGACGATATTAAAAAAGCTAATAAATGAAAATACATTTCATAAATAAATATATACTAACATATTCTCGTAAAAAAACATATAGTGAGATATATTTTTGTTAATATATACTCATTTGTATTAAATAAATATATAATAACATATTCCCGTAAAAAAAATATAGTGTGATATATTTTTGTTAATATATACTCATTTGTATTTTATCAATATATAGTTCCCATTAAATTTCATAAATAAGAATATATTAATATATTCCCATAAAACAAACATATACTCATATATATTTTTATTAATATATGGTTCATACACCCACATATATTTTATTAATATATTAATAAAACTTAGACAATCGCGGTGTTTAATTAGAGATATTTAAAAAATACTAATTAAAACTGATCACTTGTTGTAGTTACTAAAATGGGTCCCGTGTTACAATTGTACAATCCAACAGGTTTTTTAGTGATACATTTAAAAAAAACAACGGCAAAAATTGAAGTATGATTAATCATAGTATATTATAATATTTTTCGACACTTAGTATTGATGATATGAAAAAAGATAATAAATAAAAATAATCATAGATTTTATTTACTAATATGTTTGAGTGTGAAAAATATTAATATGCGTCCCGTGAAAAAACATAATTAACGTATTATATAATAGTGTTATCGTAAAATACAAAATCATATTCTGCTATAACAACAACACTTGTTAGTTTTCTCTAAAAAAAAACTTGTTAGTAAAACCGAATTGAAAATTAGTAGAGAAAATGGAGTTGTAAATAAAGAGAGAAAATGAAAAAATGAAGAAAGTTGGTAAGAAAAAGATAAGAGAGGAGAGTGAGATTGAGAGAGAAAAGTTTATTATTAAAAAATAAAGGTGAGAGAAAAGTTTGTTATTAAATAAATAAAGATGAGAGAGAGAAAAAATTATTATTATAAATAAAGAAAGATGAAAGAGAAAAATTTATTATTAAGTAAAGAAAGGTGGGAAAGTGGGATGAGAGAGAAAAATTTATTAGTACTCCCTCCGTTTCAAAATACATGTCCAAGTCAACCACTTCACATATGCCAATGCACAATTTTGACCATTAATATATTTAATTATCTAAAGTAAAAAATTATAAAAATTCAATATTTTGAAAATATTTGTCGAGACGAATCAAACAACATCTTACATGCTAATATTTGTATTTATACATTAGTTAAAAAATATGGTCAATGCAAGTGAAGTGAATAGTGCACATTGCAAAAATTGGACATGTATTTTGAAACGGAGGGAGTATTAAATAAAGAAAGGTGAGAAAGTTAGTTTGGTAGTATTTGACAAAAATAACCCTAAATGAAAAGTTTGAGGTATGGGTAGTTAAATAATTTTGATAGTATTTGACAAAAATAACCGTAAAGAAAAAGTTTGAGATATGGATAGTTAAGTAATTTTGGTAGTATTGAGTTTTTATATAATGAGAGTGGATGGCAGATGTTTGTGTCAAATAACCTATTGTCAACAACGTCATTTACAATGTAAGAGGGTCAAAAGAAAACAAATCCATGAAGATTTGAATATTATTAGACAATGTAAAAATGGGTTCTCTTAACTCAACTAGTAAAAATATTAAAATTGTTAGATCAACCATCATGACGGTGGTATTATACTTATGTGTGTGGATTTTAATAATTATTTGTCATTTTGTCTATTTATTTATAAAAAAAAATAAATAAAAAAAATTTGCAAGGTATTGTTTTAAAAGGTAAATTATAGGCGAACACAATGGTACCCACGTAGTTTAGTTGAGTATATATCTATTCTATATATAAAAGTTGTCCCAAGCCAATTTTGAAGCCCTAATTTTTCCTAAACCCTAATGACTAAAATTCCTGTTTTAACCCTAACCTAAATCTTAATTACGAAACCTAATTTAAACCTAAACCTAACAATTTTTCCTCTCTTTCTCTCACGCGTTTCTTCTTCTTCCTTTTATCATCGTCACCACCGCCAACCCTCTCCCCCCATTCCTTATGCAATCACGTATTACCGCACGGTCAGTTCTCTCCCTCTCTCCTTCTCTCTGCGACACTGCTGCTGTGACCATGGCCTTTTCGATTTCTTTTTCTTTCTGCTTCAATCATTTAAGCGAGTTACTCGCTTGCACGCATCAATTTGTTGAACGCACAAATTGATGGATCCAAGACGGCGACCGAAGGGTGATTGTTTACGTTATGAATTTGTTCTGTTGAAGTTCGATTTGATTCTGATGATTTTTGTTTTGTGATTTTTAGGTCTGAATTCAGAGAGAGGTTTACGATAGAGAATCCAAGCAACAGATCCGTTGTTGTGGTGAGTTTTGTGAAGCGATATAGTTTTACCGTGAATTTGAATTAGGTTGGGAAAGCTGATGGAAAGAAATGGAATGGATATAAAGGTTGAATTAGGTTAGGATGTTGTGATAATTTCACCTCTGTTCCACTGAAGAAAGTTAATACAAATCTTAATCCGTGTTTTGATTTTAAATCATTTTTGTGATTTATGTGTATTTTAAGATCCGGGTCATTTTGAAGATGTGATACAACATGTATTTGTTTATGGTATATTAAGAGGATGTAGTTGGTTCTGGAATACAAAAAGGAGGTAACAAAATCCTAAATTTTGTTGCACTTTTTCCATTCAAATTTGTATGTCTATTGTTTTGATTTAATTGTTGTGTCGTTCATGTTGTCTATTCATTCCATTGTTCAAAGAACTAGCTACAATCATAAGCAAAAAAGGTACGAAAATTGTATTTTTTGGTTGTTTCATTGGTATCACTTCAATATCTTTTTATAAATATTATTTCATCTCACCAACTTCGCAATTTGATAGAAGTGATTTAACGTGGTTTCAATTTTACTATTTCCTTCTCACACAATTTATGCTAGCATATTTTTTTTCTTCTGTTTCTTTAGGAGCTGTAACTTCTCTTATAGTTAGTGTGACTAGGTTTGAGTTCATATGTTGAAGATGATGATGGAGAGTGAGGCTTTGATGAGAAGGTGATGCTTTTACAGGTTTCTTTCCCCTTCAGGTTTTTCACTTATAGTTCTTTCCTTTTTGTGTCCTGCTTTTTGAAACATTGTATTTGCATCAGGCTTGCCTTGATTTAAAGCTATATATGTTTTGTTGTTCTCCACTTCTTTGTGTGTGTCGCTGATATTTGTTGTAGTATCTTGCTTGACAATATGTAATTACCTCTTAATTATTTAACATATGATTTTGGTTTTTGAAAGGAACATATGAATCTGCTATTATTTTTCATTCTGTGTTGCTAATCATTTGGAAAGAACATATGAAGTGTGTTACATATTTTTGCAAGTGGGCATACTTATGGAATCACATTGTAGCTTACTTTATATCAAGGTACTTTGCTATGTTCTTCTCTATTGACTTCAACCAAGGAACGAGTATTTTCTCATTTCTCTATAGTTTCTTTTTTTTTTTTGAGGAATCATTTCTATAAAGGTGTTTGCTCATTATCTGTATCATTTTATGAAGGCAGAGTGACGTATGAGAACGATCAGAATCTTAAGGCGACTAAGCTTGGTTTGTGGCTTCTAGGGACAAAGGAAAATGAGGAAGAAACAACATTATCTATTAGAGTCTGCTCTACATGTGTAATGTTTTCATATTATTTCAAGTTGCAAGTAATTTAAATTGAGTTTTAAGGTAGTTTTCTTTGACTGCTATAAGGAGCTTATTTCATAAGGTTATACTTAGATGTGTATATTTTTTATCCAAGCTTATTTTGGGTTTCTGTGGTGACTTTATCAAAATCACGGTGCGCCACCGTGATTTAGAAAAAATTATAGGGTGCAGCTTTTACAATAACCATTATTCTATCCTTTGTGTGCATTTAAAAAATTAACTAATGATTTGCCTAAAGTTTCTAATTTGTTTTACTGGTCTGATTACAGTCCCTCTCTCTGATAATTTTCTACAACTATCGAAGATTTGGTTGAATCAGCTGAGGTTAATTATTTTGTTCATGATTTTCGCAAGATTACTCTTCATTCTACTGTTTTATGCCAAAATTAATTTATTTTGTGTGTGTAACAATGTTGCTTCATAGATGCTTCAGTTCAGTGTTGGCAAGAACCTGTGAGTTTAAGACTGGTATAGGATGGTCTATCAGGCATACGGTAAATGTGCATCGAGAGTTATTACTATTATTGTGAAGATTTTATGTGAAAAATGACAAGGTCTGCAATTCTGAGGCAAGTTAAATAATCTCTAATTTTAACTTAAAAGTGTATTGTCGATAAGTTTATACTTTTTTTTTTCTACAATCAATGATTTAGGATACTACTGAAGGATGTTTTCTTTTTAAGCTTGAATCTCATGGATTTCATATTCGCTCTAGAGTAAACCATGTGAATCTGTGGATGCCTATTTTATCTTTCGATGAACAGCAGCGACATCCAATTTGAGTTTTCTATATCAACTCATATTTTGTATGTTTAAAAAAGATAGATATTCACCCAAATAAATAATGAAAATCCATTTCATCTTAATTTTATATATGATAGTAATTGCTATCATGATTCTCAATCTTTTTGTATGATGGACAACCAATTAAGTTAACAATCCTTAATCAACACATGGTTGACATTTACTTGTCGTGCATCGAAAAAAATTATGGTAAGCTAGAAGTTTGATCATGTCAATGTATATGGTTGTTGAATATATGGTATGGTAGACTATTATCCATTTTTACCCTCAATTGCAGGGGTAATAGTTGCTGAATAAATTATGGTTGTTGAACTTTGGTATGTTAGTAAAATGAGTATGTGGTAAAATAGCTATCAATGAATGTGGTCAGAGATTACGCGCTTTCTGAATGGCAGTTTATCAGAGTTTAAAAAATATACATGAAAAGGACATTGAAAAAAGTTTAGTTTCATTAGTTTATACCAGATGTTATGAACAAAAACTCTTCAAAACAAATTCATGGAAACCCTTCAATCACATTAAGTCCTTATCTGTTGTATCATTAAATTTAATGATTGGATGAGTGAGGGTCATTCATGTTCTGATGTGAATGATGCAGAAATGGATACATGAGGATGCGCAAATCATGTATATTGTAGGTGCCATAGTGTCATGGTTAAACCAGATGTCCATAAAAATGGCTGATATACCTGAGCCTTTTTTTTGTCACATTTTTTTTGGAAATTAGGTTAAGGTTTTACCATCTACAAGCAAGCTCTTATATAGCAAGGTTATCAATCTGAGTGTGTTTATAAGGATACCTGTCAATTAAATCCATTCATTATGATTTCAATTGGATGTGAGCTATAGGCTATCAGAAGGATATTTGCACAATTTGTTAAAATGACACAATGGACTTGCTTGCACGTTTTACCACATATTATGTAATTAGTGCACTCTATTCTATGTTGTCATAGTTTTTTATTTATTTAAGCAATCACGATTTCTCTTGCACATGTTTATGTTATCAATGAGATAAGTACTCATCATTTCTCTAAATACATGTGAAGGTGTTGGCATGGTTTGATTTCCCTTGAAGGGCGGCTGCATTCCCCCATACATAAGCCACTACCATTTTGGATAATCATGATTATCACTTCCTGTGATTGTTTTGTAAAACTTCAGGTAAAGTTCCTAAATCTTTAGTCTTAAAACTTTTATGTTAACTATAGTGTTTTTATATAAAATTCATCATATATTGATTTCAACCTCTGAAGTATCATGAACTCGATTCGAGATGTGACTATTTTTAGTAGTGAAATTGAGTAGTTGTGATGTGATGAAGTGTAGTATTGATCAAGTGATGTTGATGGAGTTTTGTGCAAAAATGAAGAAATTAATAGGGAATACTTCTATGATATGGCTGAGTTCAAGCAAAGGGGTCGACTTCATCTGAAATTATTGTTATTTTTATGAAATTGCATTGCAGGTTTGTGAAGATGAACCTTTATCAATTATATTAAAGGTGCAAGCACAAATGAAGATAGTTTTTTTGGTACCTGTGTTGAAGCTAGGCTCCCATAAAGGATAAGTATACAAGACTCTCAAAGTGGGTTGGAAAAGTGGGCAAATGTTTAAGTCTTCCATATAATTAGTGTACATAATGAAATTTTCTGTTATGTTGCTTTGATAGTGGATTGTACTAAAAATGAGGGGTGAACATCATGATGTGCTCTTACTTATTGCATGTAGGTGGGCAGTGGCTCTGTTGCTGTCATGACAGTGCAACACCTGTTTCACCTGTTTTTTTTCTGGTTCGGCACCTGTTTCTGCTGCTGTTTTTGACTGATCTCTCCGCTTCAGGTGCTTGGGGGGTTCCGGTTTTTAGTGTTGCGATTTCCGCAGGTTGTGGCATAGTTATGGGTCTGAATTCCGGTGGTTATTATTGGATTTCAGTGTCATATCTTACGCTATTTCGCTTCGTTTCGTTAGTGGGGTTGTTATGAATTTGTGCGGGATTATAGTTTTGGTTGTTTGGGTGGATGTTACGCATATATGCGACCTCTTTGTTTTTATTTTCCACCGTCTCTTAGCGTCTTGCGAGTGTTTTGGTTATCCATAAAATTTTGCTGATTCAAAAAAAACTTATTGCCACTTAAGATCCTTTTCACATTGATATTTTTTTGGCTATACTTAGTGTTTGATTATATTAGTGCACATTTGAAGCTTCAATTTTTTTTAGTTTTTTTTTTATACTTAGTAATATCTTTTGTAATTTTTTTGTTGATCCTTATTCCCTTAAAGTAAAGCATTTTTTCACTGATGTTAACAGTATGAATGCATGATTCAATGATATTGAAATCACTATAAAAAATATGATATTGAAACCATTGTCCATTTGAAAAAGCTATTGAATGAATGATTATTTATTATTTTTTGCTAATATGAATGAATGATTAAATGACATAGCAAATCATTTATGTGATTGCTACTATTTTTAAGCGTCTTTCTAACAATTGCTTCAATGATCCATAAAATGAAAAATTGAGTTAAAAATAATTGTGTATTTTGTCAAGTAATAATTATACCATCTTTTCTTCCAAAAAATTACACCACTTTTCTTTCTATTTATTTTTGTAACAAAAAAAAAATTAGAAGCAACTATACATTTTACACATGTTTTACAAACATTTCATGTGTGCATCACAAAGACCTGTGCATCAATCGTGATCTTTCAAGTTTCAAAGACGACAGTTTCTTTTAGTTGTCTCATTTTTCGTGACAATTAACGAGAGCCAAGGGCAATTACTGTGACATGTTGGATTATATTTCTCAACGCCAGTATTTTCACATTGACAATTATATGTTGTTGTCTCGAGAGTTACATCCAGAGGAGGGCGATAACCAATGAAGATGGTGAAGATATTGATGTGACGTCTAATGTTGTGTACGAAAAAGTATTTCGAAATGTGTAATATTCCATAATATATGCTATGTTGTCATTAAAAACCGTTTATTTCTTTGGTGTAACATGTTTGGTTGGCAATACAATATTTATCGATATTGTAGCTTTTGTTTGGCGATAAATTTCATTTATGTAGTTTAATTATTTAAATTTCATTCCACTATATCTCGGTCTATTATATATCAAATTATTCTAACTCATAAGACCCGTGCGGCGCACGGGTCTGCGTTCTAGTTGTAGTATAAACTACCCAATCAAAAGTTGGAATTAAGGGGAATTCACGATAAGGCATTGTAAAAGGTGGAATTCAATAAAAGGTGGATGGATGAAATACAGGATCGGGATGATTTGCGAGAGTGCAATTGACGTTAAATAGCAATTTTCTTATTCAAATATCACTCCTCCTAAATTAAAGACTGACTAAAAAAATCTGAAAATCAGGATAGAAGATCAATAACGCAGCATCATCATCAAATCAAATAAATGAAGGAGGCGCAGCCACAAAAACGGTTAATCCAGAAACTAATTAGCTAAGCCACCATCGACTTAAACTTTCAATCAATGTAACACTCGTGCAAAGACTAAGGTTAACATCATTTAATTTTTTATGACAACAACTTTGACAAAACAGTTTGTGTTGTAAATGCGTTCAACTAACTCAACTGAATTGGTTGCAATACTTAGAAAATGGAACTTCACTTTATTGGTATCGTGGTTGATTTCTTGTTGTCCGCGTCTTCTATTGTTGAGGTACAGCGTAGTCCACAGAACCTTCAAATTTTGATTTCCTATTCCACACCAAGTCGTAGTCTCTCTCGACACTGTTGTAATGGAAAAAAGACAATACTCTATCCCGAATTATTATAGTCGTCTGCTCAAAATATTCAGAAATTAATGCAAGACTATTTTGGAACTTTTGGAACAATGACATTAAATGTGCATTAAATAATTAAATTTAACTTACTACTACTTCCGTTTTTAAATAAAGTATAAAACAAATTTGACTTTTTAGGTTCATTCAATTAATAATGTATGTGGTTAATATTAAGGTATGTGTTAACCAGTGTCCTCAGACCAGTTGTTAAGAAAACAGATATAAAAATATGATATTGGAACTTATGCAGTCAACTTTTCAAAAGTCTAAAAAATATTATTATAAGTATGCACCAAACAAACATTTTTTTCCGAGGATTGTTTGCCACGTGCAAATGACACTTGTTAAAGATTCAAAAGAAGAAATAGTTTATAACTTTTATGTAAAAAAAAGTTTCTTTTTCAAGTATCAATGTATTGAATACACAAATTTCAAGATTTTTTTTTTTTTTTACTTATAAACAAATACCCTAAGAACACTTCTAAACATTTTCAATATTTTTATAAATCTCACTAAATTTATTGTATTTTACTTAAGGGTCTTGTTAACGAGTGCCCCCGGGGCACTCTTTAAGCATACTAAATTAGGAAATTATTCTTTGAAAAAGTTAAATAGTTTAATTTCCGATGCATTGAATACATAATTTTTAATAAAAAGTTATTTAAGACCCTTAAAGAGTGTCCCGGTGGCACTCGTTAACATTTCCCTTTACTTAAATATGATGAGACTCGTATAAATTTGAATCAATAGAAAATTCATATCAACTTCTAACTAATGATATAGTGTAGTATATGAAAAGGAAAGTGGTACGGCATAATGCCATTTTTTCTTGTGCTGTACTTTGTTCAACATTAGTGAAAATGATAGCTAGTTTCATTTTGGTAAATTAAAGAAATAGTTTATGATGTCAACAATGAATTGATTCAAGTGGTAAAGAATTTGAGCCCCTTAATCATGTGATCAAAATTATGATTTCAACTTATGTGTATAGAAAGAATCCAGTTGGACGGGAATAACCTACTTTGTATGTCTCATAAGTTCTTCGAGGGAGATTAATTATTGCTAAGCGGCATTGGATACTTCGTTTCGATATCATGTTAAAAAAAAGGGTATAATAATTTACTAATAATTGTGTTTAAAATAGTGTGTGTCTCTATGTGTATGACAAGGATATGATAACTCAGTTTCTACGATACTTTTTAAGAAATTTAAATGCTAATTTTCTATTTATGAAAATTAAAATACTTAACTTTTTAATGAATAATTTTATACTCCGAAGTGTCGTTAGCAAAACCTTATCGTAAACAAATGGAAAGCGATTTAGGCATAGAATTGTTAACGAAGTGAAAAACAAAGCTAAGTTCCATTGGAAATATCATCACATGTACAATAACAAAGCAAGGGAACAAGAGGCCCTCAAGTCATTTTCGCGGACATAGCAATAAATATGAGTTGATTTCAAGTGGAGTATGTATATTGATAAATTCAAGGACGGATACCAATAAATATTGGTTTATTTTTGTTACATGAGATAAGAAAGAAAAAAATTATGTCCTAATAAAAGACACTCTCATAGCAGTAAGGTTGAGGATAGACATGGTAATGGTTGATGAACCATCACAGGAAACTCTGAATGATTAGCACCTTGTTTTGCAAGTACAACCGCGCAAGAGTTTCCTTCCCGAAAAATATGATGAATAGAAATATCCTTATCCAAATATATCCAAATGCGTTCCAAGAGGTTCGCATAGTGCTGAAGCTTCGACACTTCATTTAACACTAAATGCACTACATGAAGAGAGTCAGAAAAACAAACCAGTTTCTCATAACAAGCCTCCCAGCAATGCTTAATCCCAATCACATGGGCATGAATTCCTGCATGCAAAATATTGGACAACTCCACACTACCATAGAAGGCAAATTGCAATTTTCCCTCAAAATTCCTAACCAATCTGCCATATCTTGCTTTACCTAAGTTAGTTAAAGCGCTGCATCTACATTAAGAACCATTGTATAATTATCACCATGCTGCCAGCATACTTCATGAGTGGGCCTAACTAGTGCGGTTGAAATAGTATTGTCGAATGTCTGCTGCGAAACTTGCAATTGCGCATAAATAGCTGAAACTGTAGTCGAGACTATTGATTGGATACCATCAAACGCCAACTTGTTGCGAGTGCACCATAGGTTCCACACTATGACAAGGGCGACACTACCTATCTTATTTAATAACATTTGTATGATATCTCTCATATTACTCAAGAGATTATTAGCGCACAATGAAGACACGTTGGGAAATTCACATCCAGACCAAACTGCAATAACTCATGGACAAAGGACGAGGCAATGAAGTATAGATTCATCTTTCCCGTTACAACATGGACATGTAGCAGAAATATTTAACCCTCTATAGTGTAGGACATATTTAGTTGGAATAGAGTTATGACAAACCTGTCAGATAAAAAATTGCACACTAGCTGAAAGTGGTAACTTACAAATCCAATTCTATTTCTCCATTAAGAAAATACCATCCCTCTGAGATAAGAGCCAGTGATGCACACTTTTTGATGTGTATTCTCCATTTAAATTATCTTTCTAAACCCAAGTGTCAGAGGTAATTATAAGTCATTTATGAGTGATTTCAAGTGGAGTCCTATATTGATACTCCATCCTTCTCAAATTAGAAGTCAATTTAAAAAGAAAAAAATGTCCTAAATTATAGGTCATTTTATAATCAATGAAATATTAATGTTATTTTTTATATTATATTCTTAATTTATTTATTACTCTTTTTTTTCAATTCTTTAATTTATCTTTCTCATATAATTTATTAAGAACAATTTTGTAGAACTAACTCATAATATTTTTTTACATATAAATTTTTTTTACTCATGTAAAAAAAAGAAGTTACGAAACAATAAATTGAAGACACAAGTTTGGTTGTTGAGTAGGGACTGATTGTGAATCCCATAATAATATCCCTTGTCTGCTGCATCATTTGGATGGAAGCTGCAAGAGTTTGGTAAGTTAGGCAAAGTATACAGGTGAACTAATTAATGTGACAAATCACATTGTCACACACCTGTTCAATAATTCTTTTATTAAATCCTTCAAAACACATCATTCATTTTCAGGTAACAGTCCCTTTCTTTTCTTCTTTACACAACTACACCATAAAAGATACACGTAAGAGGGTGGCATTTAGCCTGCACAAGGGAAAGATTTGTGCACATACACAGGCTGCTTTTTTTTTTGGACAGGTGGCGGTTTGGGGGGTGGGGTTACCTGCTGAAAATAAATCATTAATAAAAGGGAAACATATTATAATAGAAAATATTCGTTTTATTTTTTTTGCTGGAAACACCCCCAAAACTGAAAATGCAGAGTAGCAATTCAAACTTACTAACCATCAACCCCCATTTTGAATCTCACGTGAGTCTTCTTTCTCTCTTCCTTCACTTGAATCTCACAAAGAATCATTTTCATCTACCACCATTTTCTTCATATTTTCAGAAATTGATACTCACTATCAACCTACCCATTAACTTAAATTTCATCTTCTTGAACAAGATTGTTAAATTTTATTTCACTTTCCATTAAAGTTTGGAGATTGCAACTTAGTTTGGTTTCTAGATCTGAATTCATTAAATCTCATTGTTGATTTCTGAAAACTTTTAACTTGAAGGTTTGTATAAGAATTTGTTAAACATATTTAATTTTTTATTATTTTTTTGGTTACAATTTAATTGCTCATATTTTCAGCAAAAAAATTGAGGTTGCTTAACAGGAAGTTGTTGCTCTAAAGAGACAAGAAGAACTCATCCGTGAAGAAGAGGCATCATGGCAAGCTGAAGGTGATCAGAAAACAAAACGTGGAGTCAATGAGAGGGAAAAGAAGGCAAAGAAAAAGCAGGTTGTGTTACAGATTGAAATTGCATCATTAAGGAATTTTTATATATCTAAATATTGATTTCACATATGCTAATGCATTATCTTGCTCTCTTGTTAAATATTGTTTTTTTATTGACTATTTGTCACAGACTGAAATGCAATTGTCTGACAATTATATGAGATCTGTCGAGATTCCCAGCTGATTAGAGTTATGGCTAAATTATTCGTATAAGGCTAGAACACCTTCACCTCTTAAACTAGTTTTTGGAGTTGAGGTAGACCTAAGTCCAATTCCAAGATGGTACTAACTCTACCCTAGTTTTGTTTTTGGGCCAAGCATATTTGTCTGTGCTTCAGATACCAGTCCTGAGTGTAAGTTGTGCTAAGATCTCTGTTTTTGGGTCACCAAATTTAATTCTTTATTATGATGTAAGGTTGTTGAATACTAGTCGTAGTTTTCATTATTGCAATGCATTTTGAATAAGGTGGTCACCATTGAAATTGTTGTTCTTGAGTGTTCTCCATGTTTGTTTTTCGATTTGCTGTTCTTCAGTAACGCACGATCGTGCTCAATTATGACACGGTCGTGTTCGTTTGCACTGGAAGATTCGACTCGAAGCTTGAAACTTATTGACGCATTGTCGTGCGCTAGTTACTGACATTGAATGTGCATTTTTTTTCTACTACTATACCCATCAGGAAGGTCTATGATCGAAAATGTTACCAGCTTAGACATCAATTTGCAAAAGACCAAGGCACTCAAGTGATCGACAAGACCAGGGTTGTGAAGGATCTTCAATCGCGAATAAGAGTGGCTATTTATTCTGTTGATTCAATATCTAAAAGATGTATGAAGATATCAGGCAAAAAATATTTTAAAAGTGAAGATTTATGGCTAGTCTTCAAATGTGTTGTGTACATGCAAGTTTAACCAAGGTTCTTGATCGACTGGCCAAATTTTTCGAAGCATCGTTGAAGATATATGAAGATATTAGGCAAAAAAAGTGAAGTGGCTCGAAATGCATATTACAGAACTATCAGAGCTGAATAATGTTAATTTTGAACTACAGGCTTTGGGCTGCTATATGCTTTGGAGATTTCAAACGTATATGAAAAACACCCTAAAAAAAACTATGAACATATATGGTCCTTGACTCCTTGTACTTGTTCGAAAAAAGAAATTTGTAAGATGGAGCATCTGTAAATGATGGTCAGTTCATGTTAAAAAGGCTTAAGATTTTTTCATACTTCGTAAAAAAAAAAACTATAATTACTTCATTGATGTTTGTTTTGGGACAGCAAAACACTTGGTTTGACATAGCAAAGATTAATTGATAAAATCTTAATTATTTTATGCATCGAGGTAAGAAACATAATAGAAGAAATCAATAAACTTTGACTGTACGTAGTTTTCATAATTGGATGAATTATTGCAGATGAAAACTATGAATATCATCATTAGATTATGGCAGCAAGAATTTATAGGTATTTTAGAAGTTCATGAAATACAAGGGTTTTTACTCATTCACAACTTTAACAAAGGTGTAGCTTATGATTGAGTAACACTCCAATAATCCAGCACTGATATCACTTCCATTTTCAAAAAGGGACAAGAGTATTAAAAAAATGAAATTATTAGTGTTTTACATATTCCACCAAATGTCTGACTGAAACACATCATATTTCAATCCATAGTAATAGCCGCAGATTATGAGCTGTGTGTGCGGTTTCTTTGGTCAGATGCAACCACTATTACTCCAATTTCAACAATGAACTTAAATGAATTTTGATATTAATTCCTGCAAATACATATTCATCTTCTTTGGGGCCCTTATTTTATGGAATCCCACAGATTGTGTGTACTGAGAGTAAGCTCCTGATTGCTTGGCAATAGGTGCCCTTGTTAGTTGTTACATGATCCGGAAGATCAAATACATCAACAAGTTCCTTTGCAATATTCATCACTTGGAAACTTAGATATTCTGACAGTTTGTGGATTGCCTGTGAAATGGAAAAACATCATTATTCAACAGTAATTTAGATTATAGCGTTAAAGAGAGTAAGGTCTACATCCTAAATCTCAGATTCAACTATGTGCTTCTGGCGTTGTTTTCCCTTGTTTTATAATAATTTTATTTCAAAGAAATTTTTTATGTACCTTGGCTTTGTCAGGAGCCACATAATCAACATTGCAGTACGTTCCAATGTCATTCCATATTCGATCAAGAGCATAAAGATCGCAGACAACCTTCAGAGTAGCTTGAGCGCTTGGATCAGGACAACTGGTGCAGAAATATGCCGTGTTAGCAGTAGTACGTCTAAAGTAATTCTGCTAGATTGTTATCCTCATTCACTTTGGATTCAGTACTAGCAGAAAAATAGATTACTATTTGAGTTTTGATACACAGGGTTGAAGTCATTGTGATATAGATCTACATAGAAAAATCATTTTATCCTATCATCAATGCTTATGAATAAAATTCATAAAACTCACCATTCTACGATCAATCATACAACACCCATCAGCACATAGTACGTTGGAAATGCATCAAACTCCTCTGACAAACATAAACTCGGATTAATTATTTGTTTCACAAATAAACTGCATTAAATCCATAAATAAAAATTGTACATCCAATTGATCTGATGTGCATAAAAATTGGGAGCTAATTGTCCTTTGTTTTAAATTTTAAATTAATATTATAACAACTATAGTTATCCGTCCCTATTAGATAAGTAATTTGGCATCTTTAACTTAAAATGGTCATTTACAAGTATTTTGAGGTTATGAGGGAACTTATAAACCAATATTGACTTCTTTGGATCAACTTGGAATTACAAAAAAATTATTTCAATCATTATAACTTGGTTTAGCTTAGAGTAACATCATGCAACATTATAACTTACTACTGCTGCTTCCTAGGGTTCTGGTTTTGTTCCCAAAGCATACTCAAATTTGTCTAATGCTTCCTCGTATTTAGCATTCCTACAACATTTAAACCAGGAAAAGAGTGCAGGGTAAGAATAACAGGAAGATAGCATTACAATTTTGTAGTTTTAATATCATAATGACACTTACTTGAATTTCTCTGACTTTGTTACTAAACTACACCAGATTTAAATCCCCAATTCGCTCCACTCTGGTGGAATCTAGATGGTGCTGCTGTATCTGAATCATCATTGTATGTGCTTCCATTTACTGTCACCGACTTTCCACCACAATTTATACGAAGAGCATTTGAGGCTGGCATGAGCAACATAAAGTGAGAAATTGTTCAAATATTAGCAGTACTACAATTCACCCACTCCCATGGAATTGGAACTCAAGGATGGCCTTCATTCTTTGGGATAATTTCATCAGACAAGGAGGAAAATGCATTTACAATTCACCCCAGCTACTAACTTTAAAATCACAACAAAAAAAATTGTTTATTTAGCTTATTATTAAAAAAAAAACATAATAAAATTGAAGAGAAAAAAAACAGAAAATCAGGACCATCCTTAACAAAAAAATAAAAATTAAGGAAGCTCAGAAGTATCTTAACATATGTGACATGTTTGAGATGATTTACCTATTCACGGTCTTCTCCAACAGCTTTACCAATTTAGGCTACGAAAGTTCCACACTCCGTTCAAGTTCGTCCGATTCACGTTCCTGCAAAACCCATAACACAAGATCGATAAAAAAAAAAAAACGCTAACAAAAACACAAAATCAATCAACACCCATTACCCAAAAAATAAAACAGCATACAAGTTCATCGGTGAAAGAATCAACCATCATCGACGGGATTGAGAGAAGGGTTCGATTGTGGATGCGATTGGGGGAATGAATCGGATCTGATTTTGTGTTTTGAGATTAAGAGTTCGATTGTTTGTGAGATTGAGAGATGGGTTTGATTTAGGAGTTTGAAGGGCTTGATTGGGTCTGTGAGGTGGTTATAGAAAGAGAAATGAGAGAAAGTTTCAGATTTGGGAGAAATGACGGAGAAGGATCGAAGGAACGACAAAGAAGGACAGCGAAGGATCGACAGAGAAAGTTTCAGATTTGGAAAATCTTTTTTTGATAAAAAAAATATGGAAAATCTTGTCTCTTTGAATTTGTAATTTCTTGAAAATTAGATAAGGTGAAATGTTGGAGCCATGGTGAAATCAAATTTTGGAGCCATGTTGAGAGATGAAATCAAGAGGAGGGAAAAACTATGAGGGAAATTTTGTTTTTGACAAAAATTAGGAGGGAAATTAAATTTGATTATTTTGGGAGAAGTGGGAAAGTGAAAAAATTCCGCCAAACAAAAAGTGGTTAAAGTGAAATTGAGATTTTTCTTTTTTTTAGCAAAAACTCAAATCATTTCTCTGTAGTTTTATTGATGGTCAATTTAGTCTTTGACAAAAAACAAAACTTAAATTGATCTTTAATGTATTATATCGAAGATAAATTAATCTCTAAATCATTGTATTAGAAAGCTAGAGCCCATTTATTATAATTTTTTTTAAAAAAGAAGTTATCACTTTTAAGAATATTACACTTGTTTGCCACTGCTTTTTAAAAAAATTGGATTTAAAAAATAACTAAAAACAACTTCAACGGGAAGTTGTTAAGAGTACTTCTCAAAAAATAAATTGAACTTATTTTGCAATAAAAAATTGTTTTATGTAGTTGTATCCAAAAAAAAACTAATATAGATTGGACTGATTTTTACTGCGGTAATCAAATGCAAAATAGACTATAATTTTTCAGCTAAACTACTTCTAAGATTTAAGAACGACTGATGAAACTCACAGCTCTTACCCTAACTGCAGGAATCTTGGAGTCAAAGTACTTGGATGAACGTTTAATGACTAATCAAACTATTTATCGACTAACCAAGCTTACAACTCTCACCCTAATGACAACTCTAACCGTAATGACAAGATTCTTTGACCTAAACTACTACAAAGACTTCTTAACGAATAATCAAACTCAAAATTCTCACCCTAACTGAAAGAATCTTGGAGTCAAAGTACTTGGATGAACGTTCAATGACTAATCAAACTATTTATCAACTAACCAAGCTTACAACTCTAACCCTAATGACAAGATTCTTTGACCTAAACTTTTACAAAGACTTCTTAACGACTAATCAAACTCGAAATTCTTACACTAACTGAAAGAATCTTAGAGTCAAAGTACTTAGATGAATGTTCAATGACTAATCAAACTATTTATCGACTAACCAAGCTCACAACTCTAACCATAATGACAAGTTTCTTAGACCTAAGCTACTACAAAGACTTCAAAACGATTCATCAAACTCACAACTCTTACCCTAATTGAAAGAATCTTGCAGTGAAAGTACTTGGATGAACGTTCGCTGACTAATCAAACTCATTTTATCGACTAATCAACCTTACAACTCTCACCCTAATGGCTAGTTTCTTAGACCTAAACTATTACAAAGAGTTCAAAACGATTGATCAAACCCACAACTCTTACCCTAAATGAAAGAATCTTGGAGTGAAGGTATTTGGATCAACGTTCAATGACTAATCAAACTCTTTACTGACTAATCATGCTTGTAACTCTCACCCTAATGACAAGATTATTCGACATAAACTACTTCCAAGATGTCAGAACGACTGATCAAACTCACAACTCTTACCCTAACTGAAAGAATCTTATAGTAAAAGTAGTTGGATGAATGTTCAACGACTAATCAAACTCTTTAATCGACTAACCAAGCTTACTACCCTAACACTAATGACAATATTCTTTGACCTAACCTAATTCAAAGATTTCAAAACGACTAATCGAACTCACAACCCTTACCCTAACTTAAAGAAAATTGAGTAATATGATTCCACCAAAAAAATAATTAAAATGAAATTAAGTTTTTTTATTTAATATTCAATTCATTACATTTATTCAAAATTGATAAATTAATTGTACCAAAAAAAAAAATTAAAAAAATGAAAAATTTGAAAAGGAAGAGCAAATAAAGTCCAACCTTAATGAAGCTAAAAACTATAACCCTAATGACAAGATTCTTCGACCTATACTACTTCCAAGATTTCAAAACGACTGATCAAACTCACAACTCTTACCCTAACTGAAAGAATCTTGGAGTGAAAGTACTTGGATGAACGTTCAACGACTAATCAAACTCTTTATCAACTAATCAAGCTTAAAACTCTCGCCTTAATGACAACTCTAACCCTAATGACTAGATTCTTTGACCTAAACTACTTCCAAGATTTCAAAACAACTGATCAAACTCACAACTCTTATCCTAATTGAAAAAATCTTAGAGTGAAAATACTTGATGAACGTTCGATGACTAATCCAACCGTTAATCGACTAATCAAGTTTACATCTATCACCCTAATGACAAGATTCTTTGACATAAACAAATACAAAGACATGAGAACGACTGATTAAACTCAAAATTCTTACCCTAACTAAAAGAATCTTGGAGTTAAAGTACTTGGATGAACGTTCAACGACTAATCAAACTCTTTATCAACTAATCATACTCTTTATCGACTAATCAAGCTTACAAATCTCATCCTAATTACAAGATTCTTCGACCTAAACTACTTCCTGGATGTCGTAACGACTAATCAAACTCATAACTCTTACCCTAACTGAAAGAATCTTATAGTCAAAGTACTTTGATGAATGTTTAAAGACTAGTCAAATATTTCACCGACTAATCAAGCTTACAACTCTCAACCTAATGACAAGATTCTTCAACTTAAACTACTTCCAAGATGTCATAACGAATGATCAAACTCACACTCTTGCCCTAACCGAAAAAACGTTGTAGTCAAAGTACTTAGATCAATGTTCAATGACTAATCAATTTTTTCACCGACTAATAAAGCTTACAACTCTCAACCTAATGACAAGATTCATCGACCTAAACTACTTCCAATTGTCATAAAGACTGATCAAACTCACAACTCTTACCCTAAATGCAAGAATCTTGGAGTCAAAGTACTTGGGTGAACGTTCAATAGGTAACCAAACTATTTAACGACTAATCAAGCTTGTAACTCTAACCCTAACGACAATAGTTTTTGACCTAAACTGCTTGGAAGACTGTTAATAGTTAGATCAAGAGGTCACAACGACTAATCAAACCCACACATCTTACCCCGACAACAAGAATCTTATATAGAAAGTACTTGGATAAATGTTAATTTATTAATCAAGATATTCACTACGTGGATTGTATTTAATTATTTTTATCGTTATTATTATAAATCTAATTTATAAATTCAATATAGATTACAAATTACAACTGTTTTTTAAACACATTGAAATCAAAATAACATAATATTACATTAATTAAATAAACTCAAGAATAAAAATACCGAAATTTTTTCTTAAAAATACATAAACTCTAACTTGCTCACGTACACACTTTGGTCACCAAAATAAGCAAAACTTGACATTTTATATTTATTCAATAATTAATCTATGTGGTCTTTAATATACATCACACACACTGTTTATTAAATAAACCTAACATGTTATATTTTGCTTACAACAGTGACTAAACTGTCTATTTATTACCCAACTATTACACCCAATTTATTCTTATGTTTATTCTTATTCTAAATTTTTGGAAAACAAAAAAAACCCAATTATTTTATAAACATGATTTCGATTTAATGAAATAATTAAATATGATTTTGGAAAATAAAAAAAAATCCAATTATTCATATTCTAAGCGGTTCAATTTACTTCAACAACTTCTAGTAAATTTTTATTCATTTTCGATTTAATGAATAAATAAGATTTATTGTATATTTAATTAATAAATATGATTTATTGTATATATAATTGATAAATATGATTTTATTGTATATTTTGTTTATGATTTAAGGAAAAGTGATAAATTCCTTCTACCACCCTTTGAGCCACGTTTTGTGCCTTCTACCACCCTTTGGGCCACATTTTGTGTTATAAGCCCAACACAATATCTGCCAAAAAAAAACCATTAAAATATTCGGATTTATTAACTTGCTGGGACCCGCGTGTACTGTTCCAACAAAGCATCAGCAGGTCACCCATACCTTTATCTCTCCAGATCTCAACCGTTGACATTAAAATAATAATATATGAACGGTCCAGATTTAATTTGGACCCACCATTTGCACAAGTTTGTGTTGTGCACAACTCTTTTGCTTGTGCATTGTAAATCCCACCCGTAAGAGAAGTTATGGTAAAGTAGAGACTTTAAATCAATTCCAAGGGACCCCTTGGTAATTCACACACCAATGTTTTTTTTTCATTAAAATTGTTTTCCTAAGCCTTTCCATTTTTTTTATGTGTGTTTTAATGCATTTGTTCCATTATTGACATTTGTTGCGTATCTCTATCCACGTGGATTATGTTTCCTTGCATGGACAAGATTTCAGCTTCTTACTCATAAAAAACATGTTACTATTAAATAAATAAATAAAGCATGATGTATCAAAAAAAAAATGATGATATGGTTCTATTTTTTATTTTTTTAGGATGATATGGATCTTGTTTTTGATCTAGGGATGATATGGATCTTGTTAAAGGGTGGACTAGTACTCACCAAATTGATTTATAATCTTTCTTAAAAAAAATTGTAATTAATGCATATAAAGATATTAACCGATATTCACCTGATGATGTTGCTTTGATACCTTGAGTGTGCTGGTTTGAGACCTTAGTTTAAGATCAAAGTCTTCGATTTTCTTTGATGACAATTTCGGTGAGCTGATTTGACTTCTCTATGCTGCCCCCACAAGACAAATTTTGGAAAAGTGAATATTTTAAATAAATAAAAAAGAGAAATGACTATTTATTAAAAAATTGTATTAATGAATACTTTTCAACTATTTTCCAATAAGGTTTGAACTCTGATTGAAATTACAAAATCTCTGCCCATATCATCTTGTCCAATTGAGGGAACATGTGGCAATCTCCAAAATTAAACAAATGATTTTATTTGTTTTTAAATTTTTATCTACCATGTCTCTTTTAGATGTCATAATCAATATAAAAATCCAACCAAATATATAATGCTTTGCATCCTCCTCCCTTCTCATTCTAATATCCTTCCATCATCAACCACACAACAGCTGCCTTCCACTAACCATACACACATTTCTTCTCTTGGTTGTTTTGTGTTAAATCACTATATGCTGATGCTTAAAACTTTTTTTAAGGATCATACTTTGATGATGTTTGTTTTGTAAGCTTGTCGGTTGTGTAGTCTACATAAGTCCTTCTCAAGACAAAAACCATTGGTTTTGCCAAACCACTAGTCTCATCTTCCATTGGTGGATCTTGTTTTCATCTTTTCTTCTATTTTTTCCTAATATCAAATAACACCCTTTTGATATATAATCCTCTCCAATCACAATGTTTTACATCCTTATATCTTTTGTCTCCTTTGTTATGATCCTTTCAAAATCCTTTATAAATAAACCACTCTCATCAAATGGGACAAAACTTGTGTCAAATGGTTTTTGTGGAAAGCTTTTAAGTTTCCTAGCTTCTAGGCTCAAAACAAGAACTAGTTTTCTGGCTTTTAGTTTTTCTCAATTTTCTCTTGACATGCAATTACAAAACAAGAGTTTGGCATCAAAATTTGAGCATGGAGAAAAAGATGAAGAGAAAGCTTCTCTCTTGGATTTGCATGATTTACCATTGGATTGTATTCTTGAAAAACTTTCACCTAGTGAATTACGCAATGTGGCACAAGTGTGCAAATCTCTTAGGGAAAGATGTAGAAGTGATTATTTATGGGAGAAACATATGAAGATGAAATGGGGCAAAGTTTTAGGTGATTCTGCTTATAGACAATGGAAATGTTATGTAGCTTCCAAAAGCATAGAGAAGAATTCAAATCAACACAAAAATCAGAAAACAATACTTGCTTTCCTTCATGGTTTTCTTCCTTTCTTTTGGATTAAATCAAAATCAGAAAAACACATAAAGTCAAGGCCAGATGACTCAATTGCTGCTCTTTATCTTTCTCTTGAGAATGGAAATTTTTGGTTCCCTGCCCAAGTTTATAACCGTGAGGTAAATACTGGTTGCATGCAGATTTTGGTAGTAATTATTTTCATAATTGATCCCTGATTTAAAAATTAGTATTAATTAATATTTTGTCTTGTAATTAAGGGATTTTGTTAAGTATAATTGTTTGACATTTTAAGTACATTTTCAGAATGGTCATGCTGGATTCATGCTCTCATGTTATGATGCTGAACTTTGCTATGACTCTAGAACAGATGCCTTTCAAGCAAGGTATGTGCAAAAGTTGACTCATTCAATATTGTTGAGTTTAGGTGCCAAACAACTTGTCTTTTTACCTGTCCTATTGTACTTTTGGTTTAATTCTGAAGTTATAATAACCTATGAAATACTAAAGGATACCAGACACGACACCGAAACTAACACGTAGACACTAATAATAATTTAAGAAAATGAAAATAATTGAATATAACCACATGTGTTAGTGTCATGTGCCAGTGTCAGACACCAGAATGATTTTGGTCTGAAGTGTCGTGCTACATAGTTTATAACTAAACTTTCAATAGTTTAACATTTTATAGGAATTTTTTTTTTTTCAAACTCTAAACATGAAGTTCATTCATGTTTTTTCTGACAGGTACTCACCTCATGGGAGATGGACAACTGAGGAAAACATAAAATGGGAAAGGCTAAGAGTGCCACCTATTGACTCTTCTTCACATGTTCTTCATATCTCTGACTGCTTAGATGACTTAAGGCCTGGAGATCATGTTGAAATTCAGTGGAGAAGAAACAAGGAGTTCCCTTATGGTATGTCTCATCCTAGTTGTTGTGCAATATCTAAAAACTCATGATTGCTACATGTAACCTCTTCTAAATAGTCGCATAAATGCTTATGTCAGTAGATAAATAAAGGTCGGTCTTGACAGACCTAGAATATTAACTATTATCAATGTTTGTGATAGATTGGACTGATATATATATTATATAACTCATTCTTAAACTTTTTGTCAAGAACAAATATTAATATCAATTTTGTCATGATATGCTTGATTATCATCATGCACTAATTTTTAAAAATGTTTTGTTATAGGTTGGTGGTATAGTGTCATTGGTCATTTGGAAACATGTCAAGGTGATGGGAACCATTGCCAATGTCACAATAAAGGTAAGAATATCCACTAGCATACATTTTAATTATTTTGTTTTTCGCCCCTTAAATTATGTTGTCACTTTATTGTATCTATGATGATTAAATCAATAATGTTGGTGACAGATCCAGTGATTTTGGAGTTCACACAATACACAGCTGGCTCAAGATGGAGACAAACAATGATAAACAGAAAAAATCATAGAGAACAAGGAAATGAAATAGAAGGTTTTTATGGGGGAATCAGAAAGTTGCATAGCAAGGAGGAGATTACAAAGTGGAAGAAACTTTGGCCAACAAAAAATGTTGAATAGCATGATTAAATAACTTTAGAACTTTGTAAATAAACTTGTCTACATTCCAAAAATGTGAATGTAAAGGCATGAAGGAATAGTTTTTGTCAAAGAATGATGTCACTCATTCCTAACTATAGGTCTAAATTGAAAAATTTACATTTGGATGAATTTTTCAGTTTTTATGTAAAGTGTACCATTGTATAAGCAATAGGGTATATGTTACTGTATTTTCTTTTTGTCTACTAGCTTTTGCTAGTTTTTTCTTATGCAAGATTTCTTTTAGAGAAAAAGTTTCTTGTTAATTTGCATACAAGACAATTCTAAGTGGTGAGGGAAATTGGCTATTCAGTTCACACTTGTGCTTATAAATTAAAATCATCATCACCTTTTAATCTAATATATAGGGCCAAGATATTACTGTCTTGTTAGGCTGAACAAACAAAACAATGCTTTGAAAACTTCACCAGAAAAAAAACAATGCATGAAAATATGAATTTGCATCCTCTTATATTAGAATTTAACATAAGAGATTATGTTAAAGATCTCACTATTAAAATTGATTGAATCTCACACAAATGAAAGTGAATTTTAATACTAAGGTCACCAAAATAAATTCCTTATGTTGAATTATATATAATATGAGATGGTCCAAATCTTGAAACACTGAAATATGACTATGGACCTAAGATGACCAATTTGAATGCTAGAACTCGATCTAGTCAAATCTCCATTGTTGAATATAAATCCCAATGAATGGGAGAATAATACTCATGGTCGTTGTTAGATATAATTAAACAGTTGAGATTAGACTAGACCACCTATAGGCTATAGAGAACCTGAGTTTCAAGTTTTTGTTAACTATGAACGCTAATCATTGTGCCAATAATGTGCCTCAAAATTTGTCTCTTATTGAACATACAATAATCAATCTTTAAAAATGATTCCACTTGATTCACGAATAGATAAATTTGATACGACCTTCTGAACTCTTTATGGATTCATACATATGAACTTCATAATGTTTTCTGGGTTCTTCATATGAACTTCAGAATGTTTCTTCTAGGTTCCTGCCTTTTTGACAGTTGTTCTCTATATTGAACATTCTGATGTTCAACATTTTGAACCTTATGAAGGTTGTCATTTATTTGTTTTGACAATCAAGATGATTCTTTCTTTGAAGTCTAAAAGAATATTCTTTCTTTGCATTTAGTTCATCATTGCTTGTAACAGATGACTTTAAATATTCTTGTTGATCCATGAAGTAATCCTTGATTATTTTTGGAAATGTTCTGGTTCATGTTCATGAATATTCTGAAGTCTGTTCATACGAACATTCTGAACTTCTTATCTTTAGAAGCTTTGGAAGTGTGACACTTTGAGTAGGTTCTGAGAATCTTCATAACTTCTATGCATATTTCCTTTTATCTTGTTTTCCCATGGTGGATCTTCAAATCATAAAATACAAAACTCAATGTGACTTTTGCCACATAACTTCAAGCACATTCTTCTGTAGCTTGTGATGCAAGTTCTTCCATCATGATTCTTGAGCTATGAATCTTCATGGAGATTATTGTTGTTTCAACTCATGATATATTCATTCTTTCATTTATTGAGTAGATATAATGCACTTAATGATGTGAATAGCTTCTAGTTTATCCACTTATGTGATCCATGTTCTTTTAACAAAAACTCAAGGGCAACCATCAGTAGATCACTGTTCATAAAACTTATCATTCAGTCCACAAGGTTTGTTATTATTAAAATATTCATCAAAAAAAAATTTACTTCAACATATTTTCCCTTAAAACATTTCCTTTTTATGACAACAATTTCTTTTCTTCCGAAAATACAAAAATGGATTTTGGAGTGGAAATTGCGACAATTTTTTTTCACATTGCATTCACATCACAAGTACCGACTCAATCACATAGAGGTTTATGCATTTGGATTGTTCATTTCCCTTCAATTTCCATGTAAGGTAATTTTTTTATGACTTTACTTATTGAGTTTATATTAGTTATTGGAATAGTTTATGTTGAAAATAATTATTGTTTAGTCATAAACCTAGCTAGGAGAGCTATAAATCACAAAAGGCGTGGTGAAAAGCAAACACAAAAGGAAGCCCAGTTAGAATAAATAAACATGACAAGAAATTCTGGCGACTATAAATAAATCTATAACTCCCCATATCATCACAGTCACAGTATTGTATTTTCATCCAAACCAAGCCAAGCCAAGCCGTCGTTCATCATCATTACAAACAGAAACAGGTACGATAAGCTGCTTTTCTTTATCAAGTATCTCTATCTCTCTTCTACTCTCCAACCGATACTTAATTAAGGAATTATGTTGTAGCATTATTCATGAGATTTTCGTTTATTTTTTTTTTAAATTTAGGGTTTGATTTCGATTTGTAATTAGGGATTTATGATGTGGTTGGGTAATTCAGTGCGGGTTTATAAGTGTCGTCTGGATTCGATTAATTTTTTTTTTTTTGAATCGGAAGAAATTCTGCCTTCTGCTCCTTTTATGAGTGGGAGGCCCATCCCGTCATGTGCTGGTACCAGTAGATCTGTTGGGGCTTCTGGCCCTCGGCCGCCCATATGATGTTGTCCCTCTCTTTGGTCTGTCTCTTGCTGGGGAGTTGGTTTTTGTGCTCTTGAGGTTGCCCCTCTCTTGTACTCTCCGGCTCTTATTACAAGAAACAATTGATTTTTTAAGTTATAGTTTTTTATAATAAGAACCGGGGAGTATTTACTATATATTATATATTTTAATAACTGTGTTCGTTATTGCTTGCAGTGGCAATGAAGAGGTGTAAAAAGCTTAAGAGTGAGTTGCCTGCAACGAAGCTCGAGAGTGAGTTGCCTGATTGTATTATATCTTATATCTTTTCCAAGTTAGCTTTGAAGGATTTGGTGAAAACTAGTGCATTGTCCAAACGATGGATTCATGAATGGGGATCAAGGATGGACCTCAACTTTGATCTCCATACCATGTTTGACTATAACACAATTCAAGACTTACCAAAAAGCCTTCCACTTTTTCAAAGGTTTCACTTTCAATCTGAATTTGCCACCAGATTGGATCAATTTATGCTCCATTATAAAGGTCCCATCATCCGTTCAATCCGAGTCAAATTTCCATTAGTAAAATCTCAACACGGAGATGCCATTAATAAGGCCATTAATAGATTGATCTCCAAAGGAATTGCTAAGGGTGTCAAACGAATTGAACTTCTCTTGTCATCTGATTCTGTTTTGCCATACATATTTCCCCCATACATATTTCCCCCTACTCTCTTATCTGGCAATGATTCTCTCACGTATCTGCACCTACAAAACTGCAGCATTGCAAAACTTCTTGGATTCAATAATTTGAGAACTCTTGTGTTGCATCTAATTTATGTGACACCGAAACTGCTTCAGAGTCTGTGCTCCAATTGCAACCATCTTGTAGACTTGACCTTTGATGATTGTCAATTCTCTTCTGACCTTATAATAAACAGTTCAACATTGCTTCGTTTGAACATTGTTAACTGTAAGGTTTACCTTCCACATTGTCTAACTATCATTGCATCAAATCTCTCATCCTTCGAATATTCTTATAATGATGATTATCTAGTACACCCAATCAACATTCAAGCTCATATGTTATCCAAGTTTAGCTTTAGAGGTCGTGAATTTTTTAAACCTGTTGAGTTTTCTGGATTGAAAAACGTAACAACAATTGTATTGGATGGACTAGATGAAAATCTATCCACGTACATCTTGCCTTATTTGTTTTCCGAATGGCTCCAACTTGAAGACGTCACCTTTAAGAACTGCCCGCACATGAGTTCAATAGAAATTACCAGTCCAAAGTTGCGTCATTTGAAAATAATTGACTGTGGTTGGGCGGATCACTCTCCTTCTGAGATAGCTATTGATGCATTCAATCTCTCATCCTTTGAATATAGTGCTCACATCCCGAGGATAATTTCTATTACGGCTCCTAAGTTATTGAAGGTTTTCTGGAATGCAGCTCCGGGAAGGAAAACACCACACCTCCTTGATCCGATTGCAAGATTATCACATATTGAGAATTTAGCTATGATCATACTCACTTCACAGGTGAGTCACCCAAAACCCATGTTTATTGTTTGTATATAGGTTGCCAATCTCGGAATAGTGCATTGCAGCACTGCCTATGTTTCTTTTAATTAATTTGATCAGTAGTTGCTTTTAATTCACTTTAAATATTACTATTGTACACAGATAGAGGAATTAACAAAGGTCTTGGTTCGATTTCAAAATCTTAGACAATTGGAGTTACTTATTGAGGGAGGGTATGATCCTAGTAAGGACTATTTTTGGATTTTAGATATTGCAATGGCTTCTCAGCATCTCCAAAAACTTTCTCTAACAGTAAGTTATTCAAACTCTATTTTTTTGGTTGTTCATTTTTTTTTAACATGAATGGAACTAGAAGTTTATTTTCTTAATTTAATAGTTACAATGTGTTTGTCTGCATGTATCAAGAAATTTATAAATTAGAAGCTTATTTTATATTTTCTGCAATTTTGCATGTATGAAGAAATTTTTAAACTTTCCCTCAAAAAAAAAAAAAAAAAAGAAATTTTTAAACTAAAAACTAATTTTATATTAGAAAATAATAGACAATTTTGCAGATAGATTCACATCAAATGATTTATAATGATCTTGATTGATAACTTAATAAATGATTATTGTAATCTTTTTATTTACTTTCTTAAATTAATTGTTAAATTTATACGTGTATATTTCAGTAAGTGTATATCTCAGTAAGCATAATTCAGTTTGAGACAATGTATTGTAATTTCTTGGTAAGCATAATCTAGTCATTAGGCTACTTGACCATTTTTTTTTTTTTTTTGTGTATACTAAAATAGAAATATAAAATTTAACTCAATTAGTAACTCCTGTATCGTTCATTGCAAAGAAGTAAAATAGATTTGTACTTTCACTTTTTGAATTATAAAGTGAATTGTACAAGTCTTGAATGTGTATTTGAATTGTATAAGTCTTGAATGTGTATTGTGTAACATAGGTGGGAATATATTACAACTTATTGAAATCTGTATGATTAATTTCAACACAATTATTCTTTTGAAAAAAATAAATTAAGACTCTGATGGTAAAAATAGTGGATAACTGATAAGCTAACGGTTAATTTATGATGGCTGACGACTAGTAGCTTATAGCTAAAAACCGGTGGTTGATGACTCATAACTGATTGAAGTGTTTTGTTAAATGTAAAATGAAAGGACATTCTGAATTCATAATAAAGTTAGTTTAATATTTAAATATTTACAATTTATTAAATTAATCTATACTATATATAAAGAAAATAAGGGATTTTGGACTGACTTTTTTGTTATTCCAGTTATACCCTTAAACAAATATTTCTATAATAATGTTATATTGTTGTTGTAATTAAAAAAGATAAGAATTTCGGTTACATTTGTTATATTATTGTTGTCGTTGAAAACGATAAAAATGGTTTGTTGAGTTTGTTACATTTGAAAGTCACAAATATAGCAAGATTGTAACATTGTTATATAATGCCTAATGAAATTGTAAAATTTTCATATATGTAATATTATGATCGTTATTTTTCAATTTTCAGATTAGAAATCAACATCTGGAACATTCACGTACGGTTGGATTTAAGAGGCAAAAAAGAGAATATACGGGGTTTTCTCATAACGATTTGAAATATGTGGAATTTTGTGGTTGTGTAGGCTCTATAGATGTTATTGAGTTAGCTAGTCACTTATTGAGGAGTGCAAATTCACTTAGAAAAATGACTTTCAGTTCTCGTGACGACAAAGCGTATATTGGAGCTGGTAGATGGACCAGAGACGCAAATGATCGTCGTAAAGACACTCTTTTCTGTGGTCATGGTGGTTGTTGTTGGTTTGGAGAGAATGTTATTTATGAGATGCTTAAAGATGAAGTAAATGAACAATGCCAACTTATAATTTTGTAGTGTTATTTTATCTATTTGTTTTTGGTAATAAATCCATTTATAAAAACTTTGTATAATTTACTTTATTTATGAATTACAATATTAACTATCCATTTGGGCGTTTTTATTTTTATTCGTTGTAGTATTAGACATGTAGTTATTGTAGGGCTATATATTCTCTCGTCATTGAAAGATACGCGGTTCCAAGCTAATATCGGATAAAATATGGATTTTGGTTATAGTTTTCCTTGTGATGGTCTGGGACGAGGTGGTACTTGTGATATTTCGGCTTGGGACACAATTTATTTGGCCGTCTTTAGGATGTTAAATACCAAAATAGTGATTTTATATCCCTTTTCTAAGATATGTTTTAAAAGCGTGGCTTGCTACACTAACTTGGAGCAGACACAACGTTAGAATGCTCTTATGTCTACAAGCGTTTTTGTAGATTTACACCTCCGTTTACAAGTTTTCTTAAGGTTGCATTTAGCATGCACAAGTTGCTTTGCATACAGTCTTGTAGTGAGATGATAATGCACGAAGGTGGTGCAAGCAATAAGGAAATTTGAGCATAGTTTTAAAATTCGGCTTGACTCAGACGGTTGAATCGGGAACCAGTGGGTAGGCCAGTTCGAGCAGGCCATTGTATCAGTTGTGTAATCCGCTTGCCTAGAACCAGTCAAAACTGGTGACTCGGCCGAGTTTTGGGTTGGATCAGTTCATTTTATTTTAATTATTTTTAAGCAAAGCGATGTGGTTTTGGCCTTCGTCGTTAAAAAATAAAAAATAAAGAAATTAGAATTAGAAAGGTCAGATAATTCAGAAAGGGGTAGAAAGAAACTCCCTTCATGACTCCCTTTGCTTGGCTTTCAGCCACATAGAGAAGAGAAGTTGAAAAGTCCAAACCCTGACCACCATCCTCCACCCTCCATGCCGTCGCCGTCGCCGCCCTCTACTCTCCACGCCGTCGCTCATCCACGTCATCTCCATCCCTACAACGGTAACGTGAAATTCCCTTTTTTCCTGATTCTTCTTCTTTCCTTCTTAGCTATTACTAATTGATTTCTTGTTTAGTTCTTATTTTGATTTATTTATTTTCATTATTTAATCTGTTGTTGGTTCACACTTTCATGTTTGTATGATCATATGATCAATCATATACTTGTATATGTTGTTGTAACAATCAGCTTAAATAATCGATAATTTGAAAGGGTTATCATGTATATGTTGTTGTAACAATCAGATTAAATAATCTGCTTTCATGTTTGTATAATCATATGATCGATCATAAAAATTATTTATATTGATACAAAACTCTTTGTTGTGTGTTAGGTTTTTTCACAAATCATAAATTCATTGGCAAACCACTCAGTAGTACCAACATTGAAGAATCAAGGGGATTGCAAAGTTTCTCTTTTAGATTTACCTGATGAACTTGTGGATTGCATCCTCAAGTGTCTTTCACCACAAGATTTGTTTAGGGTAGCACAAGTGTGTACTCGTTTGAGGAATATTAGTAGAAAGGATCATCTGTGGGAGAAACATGTGGAACGAAAATGGAGCAGGTTGCTAGGTAATGATGCTTACCATGAATGGGAGTATCATACAACAAAATATAAGGAACTATTAGTGGATCAGAATTTGAGTGGATCATTAGGTACTATTAGTGGTGGTTCTTCATTTGAACGTGTTCATTCTTATTTGAGAAGCAATAGATCCATGACTGATTTGATTAAAAATCATTTAAAAATGGCTCTATATATTTTTCTTGAGACCGGCCGCTTCTGGTTTCCTGCTCAAGTTTATAAGGTATGATCAACAATAACTACTATTATGTAATTTTATTGTTATATACTATAGTCTAAGTATTTTTTGTGTCTATACTTCTTTTATTCTTTGATTTAAAATCAGTTTAATCATATAGAACTTTTCATGCAGGCTACACTGTTAACATTATACTGTTATGATGCCATTGTTAGTTATGATTCTAAAACAAACACCTTTCAATCAAGGTACAATTCACTCCCTTATAATAAATTTAATATGAAACATAAATTTAATCAACATGCCACAATATACTTTTGTTGTAATTGTATTTCAAATGCTATCAATTTTATAGGACTCCATATGGCAAAAGGCGATTGATTGAGAGAGATATTCCCTGGGATATGTTGAGAATGCCACCACCAAAGACTTATTTAGTGGATTATTATGAGCATAACCATCTGAATAATTTGAAACCAGGAGATTATATCGAGATTCAAAAGAGAGGAAGAAGAACATTCCCTATTTTTGGTAACAAAGATCCACTTTATCATATATACTCTTATCCAATTTCATTGTGTATAAAAAATGGTAATCATATAGCTAATTTATTTATTTATTTTTGAATGAGTTATATATAGATTGGGCGCATGCTGTAGTTTGCCATTTGGAGTCATGTGACCAGGATGTTAATCATTGCTCATGCATAGATAGTGGTAATGTTTCATAAATAGATATCCAACTATTTTTTATGTCATTTTTGTTCCTTTCTTGTTTTCTTTGAAATGCAAGGCTATTGAAAATTTACAATTTTTGTTGTCAGACATTTTGATTATGGGGTTTTCCAGATGCAACTTCTACGTGGAGTATTCAATGAGTAAATCAATGAAACATAGAGAAGCATATAGAGAATTCAACTTTCTCAATGGAATCAGAAAACTTGATGAGGAGGAGATTGAAAAGTGGAACAAAGTCATTTTGACTAGAAATAATAGGTTTGCGCCTATTGAATGAGTTGACTATGCTATTTATTACAATTTCAATTTGGTCTTAAATACATTAATTTCTTTCAAAGGAGGATGGGAAAAAACATGTTCAAACAATTGAGCAGAACTGTGCATGATGTGAGACAAATGTAACTTGTTTAATAGTAATGTTGTAATTTTATTTCTTGATTTAAAATATTATGGATGTGTGCTACATAGTCAAATGCTAGTATTTGACATGATCTTATTCAATCCAACTATGGGATGGTTGTGGATAAATTAACCAAGGTGGGTGAGATTGAAATTGGATGGTTATACTCTTTGTAGTGGCGAGGGTTGGTACGTCATCATCCATCTCAGAGATTTTTCAGTGCTATTATTGAAGTTGTTCTTACTCCAGCATTTTTATCATTCAATGTTCACCCACGATATTTCAAGTATATATCCTGCAAAAAGAGTGATGGGTATGACAAGATCCATTAGGGTCAATGTCCTTATAGTGATGCACAAATAACCTAGTAAATATCTTGCTCATCATCTCCTCCAACAGTGTTATTTTCTTCGATCTTTTCATGTTTACCAAGCATATTAGTGATAGTTATATATGATGTGAGCAATGAAAGACCCATGAATGAAGCAACTTGACGATAAACTCTTGGAAGGGTGCATGAAAGTGCAATGATGTAGTCCATGCACAGATGCACTTGTCAAATAAAACCTGGTCAAACAACTGTTTGTCACAAATGACTTCCTAAAGGACAAATTTGTTTGATCGGGGCATTTTGTACATAAGTGTGAAATTTGAGGGGATATTTGCTTATAGGTGCAATGTTACCATTAAAAAATTCAGATATTTTTTTCATAAAAATGGAAAAAGTTAAAGCAATTACCCACATGACATGCCATTATCTTTTAGATCATGTGGTAGTGTCACATAGACGGTTAACTACCATACCATGTTGACTAACAGAGGGGAAAATCAATAAGCATTTAACAATTTTAAATTTTTTTTTTGCCTTTTGTCTAATTTGAGAGAGGTATTTCCAAGAATTTACAATTTTGGTTTTTTTTTTTTTTTTTTTGTGTGGGGCTATTTACTCAATCTTAAGGCATAGGTCTCAACTATACTTAATGCTATTCACAAGGTTATATAGTAATTAAGACCGCTAACAATTGGTGTGACTTAGTTTCATAAGTCTTATCTCATTAAGGAGAAAATAAAAAAGGATTTTGTTAACAAGTGCTCCTGGGGCATTCTTTAAGCATGCTAAATAAAGTAATTATTCTTTTAAAATTTAAAAGTTTTCAATTTCCAATGCATTGATTACACAAACTTTTATAAAAAATTACTATTTAAGGTCCTTAACCAGTACCCCGGGGCACTGGTTAACATTTCCCAACAAAAAAAAAGTACTTTTAGAGAATAGGAGCTCAAATAAGCTTTATCTCTCTTCACAAGTCCTACACTTTTTTAATATTAAAACATTAAAATGTAATGATATATAATTATAAATGAGACTTATTTAATAATTTTGTAGAGATATTGAATTGGAGGGATAAAATATTTATTAAGTATTATCATAAAAAAAAAATTAATAATAAGAGTTATGTGTACACGTGAGATCCATTTAAGTATAAAAACATATAGTTCTCCATCGTGAATGCTTCAAGGGTATTATATTTTAAGTCAAATTCATATGTGATCTTTTAAGTTAGATGTTTGTAACAAGTTAGTCTTGTAAGTTATTACAATTTTACTGATTGAAAAAATATTCCACGTAAAGACTACAAAATGTTTTTTATTGCCAATTCAATTGAAAGATATTTGGTATAAGCGGATTAATCTTTTAAAAATATTATACTTAGAATCCATTTAGAGTGTGTTCTTTTTAAGGTCTCAAGTACGACTCTTCTGCTCTCAATTTTGATGGATTAGTCAGTACTTTAATTGACCCCTCACAAATGGACGGTGAAAATTATTTGGTTCGGATACCAAGTTATAAAAAAATTACAAGGAGAAGAGAACAAGACCACAAACTTTGATTATTAAAATTAGTTTTATGTTTTTACTAAAACACATTATATGACAAGTTTCTTTTCAATTATTTTTTAGGTATAATTAGTATATGATTAGGACAGAACTTAAAATTGAAGCACTCATCCGGTATTTTTTTATTTCTTTTTAAGTTTTAGTTAATTTGAATACTAAATAACAAAGATACTTTGTTATCGAAAAAAAAAAAAAAAAGATACTATATATCTAAAGTTTGATTAACTAGGTAAAAATTGATGTTCTTGATCCAATATTTGCAACCTGAAAGTATTAGATAGAATGAGAAAATCAACTTCAAAAATACATAACTTCGAAACGAGAAAAATAATAATGCAATATATTAAACAAAATAAGAAATTGTACCTGATTTCCTATTTCTTGAAGTGTACTAACTTCTTGTGCAGTAAATAATTAGCCAAGGAAATATATTGATTTCACTAGATGTTATTTTTTTCGATGGAAGTTACAACTTTTGAAGTGGGAAGAAAAGATTCAATAGACCATTAGATTGTGAGGGTTGCTATCTTAGACATACTACATACACAACTATTGTTGGATAATGTAGAAGCTAAGATGACCACCACACAACTTAACCCATTATTTGAATCTTTTCTCCCCCTTCAGAAATTATAACTCCCTTGTAGAACCCAATGAAGCATCTGCAATGGAGTGAGGGAGCAAAAGAAATACATTTGGTGGAGAAAGATGGAAGAAAAGCAAGAGAGAAAAGGAGAGAGATGTATAACATGACAAAGAAACAAAGTTTGATAAACCTATTTATTTTGAAAAGATTCTTTATGAAACCATTTTTCTATGCAAAGCTTAATTACAATGCCTAAAATGTTGATAATGAGTTCAATTGATTTGGAAAGTTGGTGTAAAATCACTGTCACTCATATTATTACTAGTAACATTTTCATAAATTTAGGTAGATAGATAGATAGATAAATGTTGATAACTGATGTAGATGTAGAAGTTTTTTTTTTTTTTTACTTTTCATTTTTTGTCATTTTCTAATTTCTAGTATACATTATTACTAAGATAAAACATTGGTTAACCTCACTTTTAGGTAAGCTTGCTCCACCATCCATGTTTTGCATAAGGTTAATGACTATAGTGTATAATATGGTTTTGTATTAACCTAACCCTTTTGGGTTTGGTCAATACACTTGTTGTAGGTTGGACTATTCGGCCCAACCTAAGGTTAATAGGCTATTGGACTATTCGGGTTGTAGGTTGGGATAAAAAAGTATGTTAAATATGAGCTTTAAGGTATCCCTTTGAAACCCTAATTTGACTATTTCCTTTCCCCCTTCTTTTTATGCATACTCTTATAACTTATGTTGTTGATTGAGGAAAAAAACTCAGTGGCCGCCAAGATATCCAAAAATTTAACAAATTTTTCAAATCTTAATTTCACTATCATATCTCAACCTCTATCTTCCTCTCAACCTCTCACATACTCTTTTTTTTTTTTTTTAATATCAAAATCGACAACCGTTCAAATCGTCTTCCCTAAATAAATAAACCATTCAAATCGTCTCTATGTTTCCCTCCATTTGATCTATTTGGGGATCTGAGAAATTTCTTCCCTTTATCGGTAAAATAAAAGTGATTTTGAGATTTATATTTGTTGAAAAAATGTTGAGTTATGTCCTCTTGATATCAAATACAATAGGTATAAATGATTCTTTTTCCTTTTAGATTTCACATAACACTTATCTTGTTCCTTTTAAGGCTGACTGACATTAATTGTGACAATTTTTGTATGTATAGGAGATCAACCCAACTGCATGTTATAAGGATAGATTAAGATTCGAGTTGAAACAAAGTTTTTTTAATTAAAAAAAAAAAGGTATGAATGCCTCCTCTACTTTTCTACATATGAGCTTTTTATAAAAATTCAAGAATATTGGGTCCTCTCGAATGTGATATTTTAATTTAGTTAGCATATGCATGCCTTTAATTTTCTTTGACTTGTAGATAAGTTTATAGTCGTAACTAATTTTTCTTTTCTGGGAAAATGTACTCTTAGTCATTAATCGGATTTCTATTACACAACTAAATGACACATGATAGGGTAGTAGAGGAATGCATTGGTGACATTAGGTAGAACAAGAAAACATGCTAACATAAGGTAGAATAACCATTACCCACTTTCTTAGGCATGCCTTTGGAGAACCTATCACCAGGAACAAACATAGCAAACCTTAGATGAGAAATATCTTCCCACTAGGTTGAGGAGCCCGAAGGTCTCCCTCCTAGATAGCCAAGAAAGGATCCCCTATCGTACATAGCCCAAATAGTATCTCTCCAAAAAGTCTCACTATTAGAAGCAATCTTATTACACCTCTTATAAAAAAAAGTCAAATTAACAAGATGGAGATTCCGCAACCTGTGACCCCTCTCTCTTTTAGGATCTTACTACCCCCTTTGGAATCTCCCTTAACAGTATGGCCCTGCACCCCAACATGCGCCTTCTTAAAAGGGAGATAAATAATTAGGATTGAGTTCAAGACCAAATTGATCATAACAACTATACCACCTAGGCTAAGAAACCTATTAAACCATGACCATTACTAAAGGTGAGACACAGAGAGGCCTGAGTCACCAATATGAAACCTCAAAAAAAAAAATATATCAAATAGTCCACCTTCTTGATAGACATAATCATCCCCTCTGCCACCAAGAGAAAGAAGAATGGAGAAAGGGCATCAAGTTGTTTGAGACCTCTTTGAATGTTGATCTCTTGAGTAGGGCTACCGTTAACAAAGACCAATATTTTTTTTCGAAGAAGACGCAAGTGCGCATCCAATCACAACATTTTGCGTCAAAGCCGAACCTCCTCAACATGTAGTCCACGAAGTCCCAATTCACAAAGTCGTAGGCCTTGTCAAAATTCATTTTATAAATCACGAGCCTTTCGACTTCCTAGCCAGATGAACAATTTCATTGACCACCACCCCATCCACAAGCTGACAATCTTTGATGAAAATAGACTGATTTGTGGAAGTGATTTTGTCCATCACAGAAGTTAGCCTTTACATGAAAACCTTCTCCACCAACTTATAGAGGAACCTCCGGATAGAAATAGGGTGGAACTCCTCTAGACTCCACA
This sequence comes from Medicago sativa, assembly GCF_051527215.1. Lineage (NCBI taxonomy): Eukaryota > Viridiplantae > Streptophyta > Magnoliopsida > Fabales > Fabaceae > Medicago > Medicago sativa. The sequence goes on along the minus strand of NC_140755.1, from coordinate 85,858,149 downwards.
GGGACTTTACATTTGATATAAGAGTCACAAAGTAATAAGAGAAATTATGGGGAATTGTGGCATTAGCATTGAACTGCTGAAATATAATATCTTTATAACTGTGTATATGAATTAAATTCGGAATATAACTAGTGTGCAATCAAAAGTAGCAAAGGTAGTTTGGATATCAGTAATTCATATTCATGTCTTTGCACTCCTAATTTTGCTTAAAAGAACCTTGCAAGGTAGCGGGAATTTTAAGAAAAATTATAGTCCACTCTGACCAATTTGTGTCCTAATCACTTTTTTAAGAAGCTAAGTCGGTCCACTGAAATTGGCATCAGGCATAAATCGATCATGGGATCTTGAGAGGAGCACACTTTAAGGTCACAAGCCAACACTGCTAGAACAAACCAAGTGGATTACAATTTTGCATTTGTGTCTTAATCGTATTATACTTTGTTATTTTATGGTTTAAGAAATTGTAAATATTAATTGTTCAAATCTCCTTTAAATTTTTGTTATTCTCCCTCATTCTTGTGGTGAAAGGCATGCATTAAACATACATGCCTTTATCTAATTATAAAGAAAAACATATGCAGTCTAAAGAAGAACAATGTAGAAACAACACTAAGTGTAGATGACGATTCTTTCTTTCCCTATTTTGACTTTGTGTGATGTGAAAGCAGTGAAATCCTTTCAACCTCTTGGATTCTTTAGATTCTACAAAACACAATGTCATATAAGAAGAACTCAGTACCCAAACTAGAAAATCAAGAAGACAAAAAGCTCCCTCTCTTGGATTTGCCCAATGCGATTTTGGATTGCATTCTCGAGCGCCTCTCACCACGAGATTTATGCATGGTAGCACAAGTATGTACTGTTTTGAGAATAAGGAGTAGACAAGATTATTTATGGGAGAAATTTGTCAAGCAGAAATGGAGTAGGGTTGTTGGCGACGTTGCTCACCAAGAGTGGCAATATCATAAAACAAAGATGACAAACGCAGGAAATTTATTCTTGCAACTCAATCTGAGTGGATCATGTGGAACTTTTAGCGTCTGGCCGTTTCTTGGAAATTTCTCATACTTGGAAAGCTATCAGCCAGTGATTAATTTGATTAAAAATTGTTCAAAAAAGGCTTTGTTTATCTGTCTTGAGACAGGCCGTTTCTGGTTTCCTGCTCAACTTTATACAGTAAGACTAATTAATTCTTAATTTCCCAACTTTAGGGTTTATATAATTTCTATCCCTTACTTTTACCTTTAGTTTTGATCATTTGTAACTTTGATTCCAGAGCTATAGGTCTCTGATTTTCTCTAGAGCAGATACTTTTCGAGCAAGGTACAAACTATACTACTTCTGTTTTTTTGTGGTGGCCGGGTTCAAACCCCGGGCCTTGCATATATTATGCAGTGTCTATATCAACTGAGTTAAGCTCAGGAGGACGTACATACTACTACTTCAATAAAGTAGATATGGAACTGATTTACTAACGTAAATAACGTGTTTTTGACTTTACAGGTCTCCAATGACCGGGTGGCTTAAACTAACTCAAGGAATATCATGTGGAATAGAGTGAGAATGCCACCACTTGAGACATTTGCAATCGGTTATAAAAAGTTCACATGTCTCGATGATTTAAAACCTGGAGACTATATTGAGATACAAACAAGAATGAATAAAACACAACCTTATGGTAAGTAATAAACTTTCAATGAGCCTTTCATTTATATTATGAATATTTACCTTCAAAATCTGTATCACTCTATCTTGATTGTTTTTGTCTACAAATTTACAATGAGTAACACATATTTATTATTTCTTCTAGACAATTGATATAGTTTTATTTTGGTGAGTTATATAGGGTGGTCGTTTGCTGTAGTTGACCATATGGAATCATGTGACAAGGATGTGAATCATTGTCATTGTCAATATAATGGTGAGATTCACTTAATATATAAATGTTTATTTTTGTTGTTTTTTTCTTCATAAATTTGGAGGTGAAAATATGGTACAATGTTTATAGATATTTATATTGTTTGACAGACACATTGGTGGTGGAATTCATGAACTTACCTCAAAATACGATGATGTTGAGAAGAGTGAGGCTGAACAAAAACAATTATAAGGAACAATATAGCTCTGAAGTTTATTATTGAGATTATTTTAAGAGAACATATAATAAATTATGTAAGAATTGAACTATAATTATGCTCTTTTTTTGGGCTAAGACCTCTTAATTGTGATTTGTGAAATTGTGAGGCTGATGTTATAAAGTTGGCTAAACGGCACTTTTCGCCCCTTAAGTTTCAAAATGTTGCTATTTTGGCCCCCTATTAAATAAAATGGCAATTTTGGCCCCTTTCGCCCCAAAATTCCTAAGAAAACGCCACGTGTCCCAAAACAGGGGCCATAATCGCAACTTTTTGAGAAGATAAGGGGTCAAAAGATCATATTTCCCTTATGTTAGGGGGTCAAAAGAGCATATTTCCCTAAACATGAGGGGTCACTTTTGCTATTTTTTTTTAATAGGGGACCAAAATCGCAACATTTTAAAACTTAGGGGGCGAAAAGTGCAGTTTAGCCTATAAAGTTTGATGAGTATATGAAAGGGTGTTTGTTAATATGGTAAGATTACACTTTTGAAATAACTTTTGAAATAACTTTTATTTCTAGCCGTATATCAATAATTGGTTAATAAAAATGTTCTTTTCCTATCTTTCTATTAAAAAACAGCTTTCCAAATGCCGTATATGATGGGTTGCTCAGTTTCCTTAGCTTTATTGTTGGCATACCATTCCTTGTTCTTAACTTAAGCAACTATTTACTAAATAAACAATAAGAAACAAACAAACGTAACGGTATGTTCAAGGTAGATCCCATTTCCATGCCTTTCCACCGGTTTTGAAAATTGTTTATTTCATTTTTTGTTGAATATTTATTTTAATAGACACAAAAAATGTCTATTACTTAATCATGAAGGATCCAAACAAATTTCATTTATATATATATATGTGTGTGTGCGCGCGCGCGCGCGCTTTGAAAAACATTTGTTTTCACTAATAGGAACATTCTTTGTGTAGCTACTAGCTAGTTACCTTTTTTCCCTCTAGTAATTTTGGCTGTGTGGTGAAAGCTGCAAGATTATTTCAAACTCTATTTAATTTCTTTTAAGGTTTCAATTAACCATAATGACACAAGAGAAGAATTCGATACAAAAATTAGAGAAACAAGAGGATTGTAAGGTTTCTCTCTTGGATTTGCCTGGGTGGACTTTAGATTGCATTCTTGAGCACCTTTCACCATTAGATTTATGCAAGGTAGCACAAGTGTGTTCTTGTTTGAGGAATAGAAGCAAAAATGATTATTTATGGGAGAAACAAGTCAATCAAAGATGGGGTAAGTTGCTTGGTGATATAGCTTACCATGAGTGGCAATGGCATACAACAAAAATGGTTAATGAAGAAATTTTATTGTTACATCAAAATCAGAGTGGATCATGTGGTACTTTTAGTGGTGTTTGGCCATCTTTACGCCTTCATTCTTATTTGGAAAATTTTAGAGACATGATTAGTATGCTTAGAAATTGTCCAAAAATGACTTTGTTTATCGCCCTTGAGACTGGTCAATTCTGGTTTCCTGCTCAAGTTTATAAGGTAAGATCAATCAAATTTTAATACCTATTATTTAATTTTGCTATGGTATATAGGAGTCCTAATATACATATTGCATTAACATTATACGTTTAACAATTTGTAAGGGGATATAAGGTTGGTTTGGTCTGGTGGATGACATGGATGAGTCAATAATAGAAATGCTAAGAAAATTGATGGTTTGATTCTCACTTTTTTTGTGGTGATCAGGGTTCGAATTTCAAATTTTACATATATTATGCATTGTCCCTACCAACTGAGTTAAGCTCGTGAGGACATTTGATTCCCACTTTTAACACGATGCTAACAATTACTAACAATACTATTAACTTCGGATGTCTAGAAGAAGGAAAAAAAAAATTGACAATAATTTTTATGCATAACGTTGTTTGCAGAAAGCATTAAGTTGTTATGATGCCCTTATTAGCTATGACTCAAGAAGTGACACCTTCAAAGCAAGGTACAATTTACTCAATCATTATCTTTATTTATTAATTTTATTACGTCTGCAACAAATTAACCTAATTTTTTCCCGCTCATTTGCTTTATTAGGTCTGCAATTATTTAACCTAACAAATTCGATCTAAAAAAATGCATTGCACACCAATTTCATTCATATCCTCTTGCCATTTTTTTTGTTGAACAAAATATTTTCTACCATATCAATGATCTTACGGGTTAAAGATTATTTATTGGTCTCTATTATAGTCGAGAAAACCCGTGCGACGCACGGGTCAAAAGTCTAGTAAATAATTAATGTGCTTATTCTCTAATTATGCTTTGATAACACATACAATAACTACGTATTGTTGTACTTCTATATTATATATATATATATATATATATATATATATATATATATATATATATATGTGTGTGATCTCTATTGTACAGGAGTCCAAGTAATGGTTGGAAAATTAGACGAGATGTTGAGTGGGATATGTTGAGAATACCACCACCTCAGACTTTTTTATGTGACTATTATAAACCTAATTATATCAATAATTTGAAACCCGGAGATTATGTTGAGATTCAGAAGAGAAGGCGCAAAGAATATCCTTATGGTAACTAACAAATTTTTAATGTATCTTATCTTATAATTCAAATATAAAGGTGTACCTTTTAATTTTATAATTGTATATAATTAATCTTTCTGTGAATGAGCTATATAGATTGGTGGTTTGCTATAATTGGTCATTTGGAGTCATGTGATGAAGATATGAATCATTGTCATTGCCAATATAGTGGTAAGATTCACCATATAAATGCTTAACTTTGTTAATCTTCAAACAAATTTTTTTGGTTTAAAAAAATATAAAAATTGTTGACAGAAACATTAGTAGTGGAGCTCATCCTATACGCCCTCGGGAGTCGATGGAGAAGATCGATGTTGAACAGAAATTTGTACGAAGAACAAGGTTCAAGGATTTGTTGGTTTGGTGGAATTAGAAAACTTAACGAGGAAGAGATTGAAAAGTGGAACAACATCTTGTTATCTAGGCAAGATCCTCCACAGTATTGGATGTAATCAATATGAATCCTCCACTTTGAAAATGAATATTGTATAAAGGGGTGAAACTCAAATAGATTCCACGAATAAATGAATGAATTTTAGAGTGAGTGTTTAAACGTAGATGTTTCTAGCACCCCTCTTACAAATTTGGTTTCTTAATTTATTTTGTGATTTTACTTTGATTCCATAACTATTTTATATGTTGATTTGATCTCTTTACTTTTTATTGGTTATATTAGTCATTCCCGTTAGTGTTTAGAAGAAACAAACATTAAGTACAGCTTATGTTTCCCTAAAAAAATATTAAGTACAGCCTATGTGTCAATTAGGGTTGGTAAATAGGATTTATGATCCATCAATATAAAAATGTTGTCTAACTTTGAGTTTTCTCACAAAACAACATTTCATTCTTCTTCTAAAAGTTACGTAGTTTATCTCTATTACGTAGTTTATCTCTATTATAGTATTGAAAACTAACATGAGATGAGAAAGTGACAGTGTCTGTTAAATGGAGAAGACCCTAACTCAATTTAGGGATGAGATTCTTTGTATTTGAATTCTCAAAATAAGTTTAATCCAAAAAAAATAAGTTTACATCAAAAAAAAAAATAAGTTTAATCCAAATTTTTACCATTCAATCCTCTTTTAGTAACTTTTCTTATATATAATTGTCCACTTGGAAGTCGGTCTAATCCTACGTGAAAAAAATTATATGACCTACTGCGGACTCAAGGATTAGTTTCTATTAATGTTGATTTTTAATTTTGATAAAAATCTATTAGAAACAGCAAATAGATGTTTAGTGTGAGCTGTGAGGTTTCTCCAAGTTAAAAAGTTTAGTACTTCATTACATACAGAGACATTCAGATGATAGATCACTTTGACGATCAAAACTCATATCAACTAAATGGTAGATTTTTGTGTCAAATATAATCTATTGTCAACAACGTCATTTACAATGTAAGAGGGAAAAAAGAAAACAAATATTCATGAAGATTTGAATATAAAACAATGTAAAAATGGGTTCGCTTAGCTCAATCGGTAAAAATATCAAAATTGTTAGACGGAACATCGTGATTGAAGAACAATACTTGTATGTGTGAGTTTTAATGTTTATTTGTCATTTTGTCTATCTATCCAAAAAAAATTACAAGGTATTTTTGAAAGGTAAATTATAGGTGAACACAATGGTACCCATGGAATTTAGTTGGATATGTATTGTTCATCTAATCATTCAATGTCATGTGATATTTTTATATTAATTTATTTTAAAATAAATTTAAATGTTAAATAAATTTTACCTAGTACATAGTAACATTATTCAAACAAACTCAAAAGTAACTAAAAATTTACCAAAATAATATTTGATGATAACAATATAAGTATTTTTTGCCATAAGTGTAATGAATCGATTTGGTTCAATTTTTGAAAGAAATGAAATTTTTCAAACCAATAAAAATTAATCGGTTCGATTTGGTTTAATTCACTTTTAACAATACTTTCTCACAAAATTCAAATCAATGAATGAATATCATGTTGATTCGGTTCATTTGAATTGATAGTTTTAAAAGTGTGAGAAACTTATTTTTAAAATATAGAATTAACTTCTTTTTTTTCAAACGTTATAGATATGTTATACAATTCAACAAGTACATGGACTACATTCTCTCAACAAAAAAAAAGTACATGGACTACAATGGAACAAACATTATTATAAGTAATAGAAAATGCACTTCTTAAATAAAGTTTTAAAAAAATACATTAATAAATTTTAGTGGAAAAGGGGTGCTTAATTTATGAGGATTTGTGGAAATTAATCCAAAATTTAGTTGAACAAATTTGGTACAAGGTTGAACATGTAAGGTTGAACATGTAAGAATTTTCACTACATGTAGTTGCTAATTGTTATAGTCGTGTTAAAGGAATTGTGCTCATATCTCATTGCAACTGGTGGCGAGACCACACAACCGGTGGCAACAATTTAACCGGTAGAGTGAGCTCCCTAGTCTCACTCTACTCTTTATTGTAGCTCAAAGTGTTACATAGTTTTAAATCTCATCCAAAATGCTAGTTCAACGATGCATAAACAAATTTATACATTCAACTGTTTGAAACTTGAGCAATGTGAGCCTCAAATACAATTTTATTACGCACCTCCAAGCCTAGTATAGATTATGGATTAAATTTCCACTTTGCAATCTTTAATGCAGCTATAATACCATGTTAAATAAATTTAAATTTCATCTCAAAAACTAACTCAAAGAATGAGAGTGTCCAAATACATTTATAAACTCAATTGTTCTAGAAGTAAACAATTTAAAACTTTAAGACAACAACTTTAATATAATAAACTAATGGTTTTGGCAAAAATATCTTATACATAGGAACGAAGGTAGTATAAACTACCCGATCATAAATTGGAATTAAGGGGAATTCACAGTAAGGCATTGCAAAAGGTGGAATTCAATGAAAAAAATGGATGGGTGGAATGCACGGTCGGGATGATTTGCGAGAGTGCAATTCGCATTAAATAGCAATTTTCTTATTCAAAGGTCACTCTTCCTAAATTAAAGACCGATTAGAAAAACTGAAAAGCAGGATAGAAGATCAATAACGACATCATCAAATCAAATCAAATAAATGAAGGAGGCGCAGCCACAAAAATGGTTAATCCAGAATCTTAGTTAAGCTACCATCGACTTATAAACTTTCAATCAATGTAACACTCGTGCAAAGACTATGGTTAACATCATTTCATTTTTTATGACAACAACTTTGACAAATCATTTTGTGTTGTAAATGCGTTCAACTAACTCAACTGAATTGATTGCAGTACTTAGAAAATAGTAGAACATCACTTTATTGGTATTGTGGTTGATTTCTTGTTGTCCACGTCTTCTATTGTTGAAGTACAGCGTAGTCCACAGAACCTTCAAATTTTGATTTCCTATTCCACACAAGTCGTAGTCTCTCTCGACACTATTGTAATGGAAAAAAGACAATACTCTATCCCGAATTATTATAGTCGTCTACTCAAAATATTCAGAAATTAATGCAAGACTATTTTGGAACTTTTAGAACAATGACATTAAATAATTAAATTTAACTTATTACTACTTCCGTTTTTAAATATAAACAAATTTGACTTTTTAGGTTCATTCAATTAATAATGTATGTGCTTAATATTAAGGTATGTGCTAACAAGTGTCCACAGAACAGTGGCTAAGAAAACAGATATAGAAATATGATATTGGAACTTATGAAGTCAACTTTTCAAAAGTCTAAAAAATATTATTATAAGTATGCACCAAACAAACATTTTTTTTAGAGGATTGTTTGCCACATGCAAATGGCACTTGTTAAAGATTCAAAAGAAGAAATAGTTTATAACTTTTATGTAAAAAAAGTTTCTTTTTGAAGTTTTAACTAGTATGGATACCCGTGCCAAGCACGGGCTAGAATTCAACCATACTTAAGTGAAAAAATGTTGTATGTATCAAGTGTAAGTTACATTTCAACATTGAATAAAAGAGTAGAGGTTGGACAACATATAAGTTGGAAGACTCATATACTTAATACCTTAAATATTCGGTGAAAATGTAATATCATTCTCACTTGGATGATTGCTCTAGCTCCAATGGATCGATCCACACCACCGTGAGTTCCCCCATAAATTCCAACGATCGTAACAAAACTCGGTTCGACTTTGTAGCGGGAGCGCAAGTGGGAGAGTTGTTATTGTGTCAAATGTGAGTAAAAGTTCAACATTGAATTCAAGAGTAGATATTGAGCAACATAATATTTCTAATATCTTAAGATTTAGGGTGAAGATGTGATGTCAATATCACTTATGTGGTTTCTTTTAGTCTAAAGTGATGATTAAACTAAATGTATGATCCCCGGTAGTAAGAAAATTATGAACTATTTGTTTTTTTAAAGTTTTTAGATGTCATGTATTTCTTTCAAATAATTCTTAATTCATTCTTTCAAACATTAATTTTAAATGAAACATGAATTCAATTTGTATGAATAAAAGCTCTCGCCAATTTGAGATTTTGAATGAGTCGCTTATATACATTACTCATTTATCTTTTAATAATAATACTTCATAAGAATGTAATTTCTTCAACTATGAGTTCCACAAATAACTATATTGTTATATTCCAACAACACTTATTTATTTTAAAATAATTTATTTAATTAGATCTGTATAAAAGTGAAGAGAGTCGTTTCATAAACATTATTCTCTATTAGGCCCACCACTGTTTATAATGGTGTTAGCCCTATGGCTTTAAAGCTAAAGGGGTCCTAGTAATCTTAAGTTAAGTCGGGAGGTTAGTAAAGTTTGACCATTAACTGTTCCACCTAGAATCAAACTCATGTTCTCCATAATAATTCGTCGTTGATGGAGCTAATTGACCACATGAACAAAATTTCTTGTTTTATTTATTTATTTTTTTAATTTAACATCGTGGTGATTTTGTTTGAATCTACAACAATTACTAATCAACATTTATTTATCCTCTAAAAAAATTAACATTTATTTATTCAATATTGGTATTAGCATTTTCTTTCTATTTTCATAAACTCCTAAAACATACAACACTCATGACATTCATATTTAAAAATAGTTTTTATAATATATCGTTTCCATTTTTTTTTTTGAGAGAATATCCTTTCCATTTATATAAATTAGAGCAATCAAAAAAATATACTCATGAGATATTTTGTATTTTTTCTCTCAAGTACTCCAGCGGTTAAATTCACACAATGAGGGGTATAAGTTTGAACATTGACACATGCATATCAATATCAAATGGAGCTTCCAACCGAGTTGCAATTATAGGACTGTAAAATTTATTTGAGCATTAATATGAATTATGAAATTTATTTGAAATATTTTTACTAAAAAAGCATTGATTGTAATGTGATTGAACTCAAGTGGTTAGTGAGTTCCAAATTAATCAGGAAACCCGAGTTTGATTTTTCAGTAGAACAATCTTTAGATCAAACTCCGGTATACAAAGAGGTCCTTTACAACAAAAATATTTTTTTTCACAAAGAAAAAAATTCCTATTTTGAGAGGTAAAAAATTAATTACTTCACAAATGTTTATAATTTGAATTTAATTTCAATTGAATACCGATATTAATCATATTTATGTGGTTAAAGGTCACTGCATGAAATATATTAACAATATAAATATAAATTTCATATTAATAAAAAATGGGAATACAATCTTGGTTTAATTTCAAAGTAACTTTTTAAAAATTAGTAACAAATTTGCTTAAATTTTTTTTTTTTGTAGCAATTCTCATGGTCCAAGACAAAAAATTGTAAATTATAATTAGTGATGATGGTGCTATGAATAAGAAACTTCTATAATAAGTTGAAAAAATTTAATGTATATAGTATAATATTTAAGGCTTTAGTAAAAAAATTAAGACTTTTTTTTACAAAAGTTTAAGGCATTGTTGTATACTTAGAAATATTTTATCACAAATTAATTTTAGCATATGTGGTCATATCAATGAACAAAGTTCATTTGATTAAATGTCATAATATTTTCAAATGAAATTCAAGATGATAAAAACAACAATTGGGACAAAGACTATCACTGAAATGAATAGAAAAGACCCTGTTGGCTCTTTTTTTAGATTCGATTTATGTCCCTAATTTTTTATCGAGTTAGATTTACGTCCCCTACTTTTTTTTCTCCATAAATTTTATTTTTATCTTAAAAAAACTTGTTAGTGTAGATCCTTAAAATGTCAATTATTTTCTATTTTTAATTTGCAAAATGTCTTTTTTTTAGGGAATTAGCAAAATGTCTTGAATACTATTTAAAATGAAAGACATAAGATTTTATTGATTATCATAGTTTAAAAGTTATATATCTAATTAAGAAAAAAGATATCCTATAAAACAAATGCTTTTTTAATGTCAAATGTTAGTAATTAGTTAGATTTTTTTTCTTTCCCGAAACAAAATTAATTGTTTTCTTCTTCATCCAATTTTGTACCAAAAACCTATAACATCATGGAAAAACACATTCACACCAAACCAATAAATACATTGAATTAGACAATTGATATAACATTAAATTCTTGCATGGTTTTGCATCTTTTGTAGAAAAATAAAAGAAAAAAATGTCATGTAAACATGCTTTGTTATGATTGAAAGTTGAGTGGAAAAACATACAATTTGATTGTTATAAGAATTATATTTGTTGGAAAAAAAAATTATATTTAGCTTATTGTTAAAAAATACATGTATGATTGAAACCTTTCATGATTTTGTTAAATCTAATTGGTCAAAAATTAAGACAAAGGGTGGATAAATCCATTTGATTGGCTGAGAAATCAAACAATGATAATAATTTGATGGTTGTCATTGAAACATGTTTTTTTTTGAGGGGGCAAAGTGTCATTGAAAGTTATTAATAAGAAATCAAAAATTCATTTAGTTTTGTCATTATAAGACTTTTACAACTTTCCACTTATAAATAAGGTAATTAATAAAAATATTAATGCAGTTTTAAAGCATATGTGATTATTAATTTTAATAATAGAATGAATGATGGATACAAAAATATGACGTTGAATTAAACATAATATTTTTTCACTTAAAAAACATAATAATTTAATAATCTTTAATTAGGATATTAATTTTAAAAATAGTATATACTCATTTAAATATTTAATTAGGATGAAGGAAATAAAATATAAATGATTGTATGGTTTACTATTTTTTTGAAAATGCACTTAAAATTTTAGGGTAGCACCTTGCTCCCTTTTAGTTAAAGAAAAAGGAACTTTTTGACTAAAAAAACAAAAATCAAAGGTGCCATAAAATCGATTTTCTATTACGTATTTCTTATCTTTTTCACTCCAAAGTTATCGATTCAATCAATTTTTTGAAAATAGGATGCATTTCTTCTTGTCTATTTACTGGTTTCCATCTCAAGCATAAAGTAGCAAGAAAAAAATCAAAAATCAAAATAACATATAAAAGAGCAAGATATTAAAAGTAAAATAACAACATAAGAAAAATTAAACAAAAAAGAATAGATAGATAGAAAAAGTTGTGAGTATTGAGGGATTAAAATAAAACAAAAGGGGGATAAAAGTGATTATATTTGAACGTGGTAAAAGAAATCCTTCGTATATATTCTAATTTATATGTGATGCATTTCTTCTTTTCTCTTGATTGGCTTCCATGTCCAAAATAAAGATCCGAACAAAAACAAAGAACATATAAACACCAAAAGAAAATTGAAAAGAGAATATGAATAAGAAACATCAACCTAAGAAATCACATAAAAAGGAACATAACAATAAGAAATGTTAAATAAACAATAAAACAATAAAAAATAAAACAAAAAGATAATGAGGTTGAAAGCTCAAAGCAGTGATTTTTTATGGGAGGAAGAGGTAGATGAAAATAATAAAAAAAAATCAAATTGTCTATATATAGGGAAAAAATCACATCATGATCAATTTTGATTGGTTGGTGAAAAATAAGTGAGTCATGATTCAATTTTAATTGGCTAATAGAAAATGAATGAGTCAAGATCCATTTTGATTGGTTGATGGAAAAGCATTAAATGAAATGGAGAGTATGAAGATGCCACGTGTACTTTTCCTCAAAGATGTAAGCTTTTGTATTATATAAAGATATATTGAATACACAAATTTCAAGAATTTTTTTTTTATTTTAACTTATAAACAAGTATCCTAAGAACACTTCTAAACATTTTCAATATTTTTATAAATCTCACTAAATTTATTGTATTTTACTTAAATATGATGAGACTCGTATAAATTTGAATCAATAGAAAATTCATATCAACTTCTAACTAATGATATAGTGTAGTATATTAAAAGGAAAGTGGTACGGCATGATGCCTTTTTTTTCTTGTGCTGCACTTTGTTCAACATTAGTGAAAATGATCGCTAGATTCATTTTGGTAAATTAAAGAAGTAGTTTATGATGTCAACAATGACTTGATTCAAGTGGTAAAGAATTTGTGCCCCTTAATCATGTGATCAAAATTTTGATTTCTGACTCATGTCTATAGAAAGAATCCATTTGGACGGGAATAACCTACTTTGTATGTCTCATAAGTTTTTCGAGGGAGATTAATTATTGCTAAGCGGCATTGGATACTTCGTTTCGATATCATGTTAAAAAAAAGTGTATAATAATTTACTAATAATTGTGTTTAAAATAGTGTGTGTCTCTATGTGTAAGACAAGGATATGATAACTCAGTTTCTATGATACTTTTTAAGAAATTTAAATGCTAATTTTCTATTTATGAAAATTAAAATATTTAACTTTTGGAAAATGTTAACGAATGCTCCCGGGGCATGATTAAGGAAGCTAAAAGAAAAAAGTGAAAGTCAAAAAAGACACTTTTTAATCTTTTAATGCATTGATTACACAACTTTCAAGGCAAATATTACTATATTTGCTTCCTTAACCAGTGCCCCGGGGGAACTGATTAACAAGACCCTGAACTTTTTAATGAATAATTTTATACTCAGAAGTGTCGTTAGCAAAACCTTATCGTAAACAAATGGAAAGCGATTTAGGCATAGAATTGTTAACGAAGTGAAAAACAAAGCTAAGTGCCATTGGAAATATCATCACATATGTGCAATAACAAAGAAAGGGAACAAGAGGCCTTCAAGTCATTTTCGCGGACATAGCAATAAATATGAGTTGATTTCAAGTGGAGTATGTATATTGATAAATTCAGGGTATGTTTGGAACCACAGATTGTCTGTGGAAAGAAAGGGTGGAGGACTGAAAGTTTATTGAAACAAGAGCTTCCATCGTTTGGAACACATGTGATGAGGCAAGGAAAGATCATTTTTGGTGGGGACCACACCCAGAAATGTTTCTGCACAAAATTGGACAGAAAGTGATGGAAAGACATCATTTTAATGAAATGTCAAATATAACCTTAGTTTTAAATATCCCTATATAAATAAATACTTAAATATTATATCTATTATGTAGGGATATTTATATCAATTTACTAACAATATAACTATCTTTCCTTTCACTTTCTTCATACTATCACTCAAACCAAACAACTAAATAATCATCTCACTTTCCACTCACTTTCTATTCACTTTCATTCCTTCAACAATCTTTCCTTTTACTATCTTTCCTTTCACTTTTTTTGATCATCCAAACAGACCCAAGGACGGATACCAATAAATATTGGTTTATTTTTGTTACATGAGATAAGAAAGAAAAAAAAATTATGTCCTAATAAAAGACACTTTCATAGCATCAGCTAGTAAGGTTGAGGATAGACATGGTAATGGTTGATGAACCATCACAAGAAACTCTGAATGATTAGCACCTAGTTTTGCAAGTACAACCGCGCAAGAGTTTCCTTCCCGAAAAATATGATGAATAGAAATATCCTTATCCAAATATATCCAAATGCGTTCCAAGAGGTTCGCGTACAGTGCTGAAGCTTCGACACTTCCTTTGACACTAAATGCACTACATGAAGAGAGTCAGAAAAACAAACCAGTTTCTCATAACAAGCCTCCCAGCAAAGCTTAATCCCAATCACATGGGCATGAATTTCTGCATGCAAAATATTGGACAACTCCACACTACCATAAAAGGCAAATTGCAATTTTCCCTCAAAATTCCTAACCAATCCGCCATATCTTGCTTTACCTAAGTTAGTTAAAGCGCTATTAAGAACCATTGTATAATTATCACCATGCTGCCAGCATACTTCATGACTGGGCCTAACTAGTGCGGTTGAAATAGTATTGTCGAATGTCTGCTGCGAAACTTGCAATTGCGCATAAACAACTGAAATTGTAGTCGAGACTATTGATTGGATACCATCAAACGTCAACTTGTTGCGAGTGCACCATAGGTTCCACACTATGACAAGGGCAACACTACCTATCTTACTTAATAACATTTGTATGATATCTCTCATATTACTCAAGAGATTATTAGCGCACAATGAAGACACGTTGGGAAATTCACATCCAGACCAAACTGCAATAACTCATGGACAAAGGACGAGGCAATGAAGTATAGATTCATCTTCCCGTTACAACATGGACATGTAGCAGAAATATTCAACCCTCGATAGTGTAGGACATATTTAGTTGGAATAGAGTTATGACAAACCTGCCAGATAAAAAATTGCACACTAGCTGAAAGTGGTAACTTACAAATCCAATTCTATTTCTCCAGTGAGAAAATATCATCCCTCCGAGATAAAGAGCCAGTGATACACACTTTTTGATGTGTATTCTCCATTTAAATTAGGGTTAAATATGTTTTTGGTCCCTATAAATATGTCAACTTTTCGTTTTAGTCCCTCTAAAATTTTCCTTCAACTTTTAGTCCCTATAAAAATTTTCAATATTTACTTTTGGTCCCTCTTTTAAAGTAAACTCATATGTAGAATTCATATTTTTTAATAAAATTTATCAAAAAAATTCAAAAAATTACAAGAATCACTCCAAAAAAAAAAAGAATTTTTTAACAAAACATGAATTTAATATGAATTTTTATAGTTTTTACTGTTAAAAATTCATATTTAATTTGTGTTTTGTTAAAAAATTCTAATTTTTTTAAGGAAATTTTTTAAAAATATTTTACACATTTCTGCACAATTTCATTAAAATGCATAAATTAAGTTAGAAATAGGGACCAAAAGTATTGATTGAAAATTTTATAGAGACTAAAAATTGAAGGAAAATTTTAGAGGGACTAAAACGAAAAGTTGACATATTTATAGGGATCAAAAACATATTTAACCCTTTAAATTATCTTTCTAAACCCAAGTGTCAGCAAATGAGGTAATTATAAGTCATTTATGAGTGATTTCAAGTGGAGTCCTATATTGATACTCCATCATTCTCAAATTATAAGTCAATTTAAAAAGAAAAAAATGTCCTAAATTATAGGTCGTTTTATAATTAATGAAATATTAATGTTATTTTTTATATTATATTCTTAATTTATTTATTAATCTTTTTTTTTCAATTCTTTAATTTATCTTTCTCATATAATTTATTAAGAACATTTTGTAGAACTAACTCATAATATTTTTTTACATATAATTTTTTTTTACTCATGTAAAAATAAGAAGTTACGAAACAATAAATTGAAGACACAAGTTTGGTTGTTGAGTAGGGACTGATTGTGAATCCCATAATAATATCCCTTGTCTGCTGCATCATTTGGATGGAAGCTGCAAGAGTTTGGTAAGTTAGGCAAGGTAAACAGGTGAACTAATTAATGTGACAAATCACATTGTCACACACCAGCCTGTTCAATAATTCTTTTATTAAATCCTTCAAAACACATCATTCATTTTCAGGTAACAGTCCCTTTCTTTTCTTCTTTACACAACTACACCATAAAAGATACACGTAAGAGAAGTTATGGTAAAGTAGAGACTTTAAATCAATTCCAAGGGACCCCTTGGTAATTCACACACCAATGTTTGTTTTCATTAAGAGAAATGATATTTTGACAACCACTTTTTAACAACTTTTTAACAACTTTCTCTCTCATACTCACATGATGTTGTTATCCTCTCTCTTCCTTTTTCTCTCTCTATTGTTTTTGACCAATAAGAAGTGAGAAAAACAAGGTTGTCAACAAAGTTGTCATCAAATGGATGTCAAAATATCATTACTCTTTCATTAAAATTGTTTTCCTAAGCCTTTCCAATTTTTTTTTTATGAGTGTATTAATGCATTTGTTCCATTATTGACATTTGTTGCGTATCTCTATCCACGTGGATTATGTTTCCTTGCATGGACAAGATTTCAGCTTCTTACTCATAAAAAACATGTTACTATTAAATAAATAAAGCACGATGTATGAAAAAAAATGATGATATGGTTCTATTTATTTTTTTAGGATGATATGGATCTTGTTTTTGATCTAAGGATGATATGGATCTTGTTAAAGGGTGGACTAGTACTCACCAAATTGATTTATAATCTTTCTAAAAAAAATATTTGTAATTAATGCATATAAAGATAGTAACTTATATTCATCTGATGATGTTGCTTTGATACCTTGGAGTGTGCTGGTTTGAGACCTTAGTTTAAGATCAAAGTCTTCGATTCTCTTGGATGACAATTTTAGTGAGTTGATTTGACTTCTCTTCAGTGCCCCCCAGACAAACTTTGGAAAAGTGAATATTTTAAATAAATAAAAAAGAGAAATGACTATTTATTAAAAAAATTGTATTAATGAATACTTTTCAACTATTTCCAATAAGGTTTGAACTCTGATTGAAATTACAAAATCTTTGCCCATATCATATCATCTTGTACAATTGAGGGAACATGTGGCAATCTCCAAAATTAAACAAATGATTTTATTTGTTTTTGAATTTTTATCTACCATGTCTCTTTTAGATGTCATAATCAATATAATAATCCAACCAAATATATAATGCTTTGCATCCTCCTCCCTTCTCATTCTAATATCCTTCCATCATCAACCACATAACAGCTGCCTTCCACTGACCATACACACACATTTCTTCTCTTGGTTGTTTTGTGTTAAATCACTATATGTTGATGCTTAAAACATATTTTAAGGATCATACTTTGATGATGTTTGTTTTGTAAGCTTGTCGGTTGTGTAGTCTACATAAGTCCTTCTCAAGACAAAAACCATTGGTTTTGCCAAACCACTAGTCTCATCTTCCATTGGTGGATCTTGTTTTCATCTTTTCTTCTATTTTTTCCTAATATCAAATAACACCCTTTTGATATATAATCCTCTCCAATCACAATGTTTTACATCCTTATATCTTTTGTCTCCTTTGTTATGATCCTTTCAAAATCCTTTATAAATAAACCACTCTCATCAATTGGGACAAAACTTGTGTCAAATGGTTTTTGTGGAAAGCTTTTAAGTTTCCTAGCTTCTAGGCTCAAAACAAGAACTAGTTTTCTAGCTTTTAGCTTTTTTCAATTTTCTCTTGACATGCAATTACAAAACAAGAGTTTGGCATCAAAATTTGAGCATGGAGAAAAAGAGGAAGAGAAAGCTTCTCTCTTGGATTTGCATGATTTACCATTGGATTGTATTCTTGAAAAACTTTCACCTAGTGAATTATGCAATGTGGCACAAGTGTGCAAATCTCTTAGGGAAAGATGTAGAAGTGATTATTTATGGGAGAAACATATGAAGATGAAATGGGGCAAAGTTTTAGGTGATTCTGCTTATAGACAATGGAAATGTTATGTAGCTTCCAAAAGCATAGAGAAGAATTCAAATCAACACAAAAATCAGAAAACAATACTTGCTTTCCTTCATGGTTTTCTTCCTTTCTTTTGGATTAAATCAAAATCAGAAAAACACATAAAGTCAAGGCCAGATGACTCAATTGCTGCTCTTTATCTTTCTCTTGAGAATGGAAATTTTTGGTTCCCTGCCCAAGTTTATAACCGTGAGGTAAATACTGGTTGCATGCAGATTTTGGTAGTAATTATTTTCATAATTGATCCCTGATTTAAAAATTAGTATTAATTAATATTTTGTCTTGTAATTAAGGGATTTTGTTAAGTATAATTGTTTGACATTTTAAGTACATTTTCAGAATGGTCATGCTGGATTCATGCTCTCATGTTATGATGCTGAACTTTGCTATGACTCTAGAACAGATACCTTTCAAGCAAGGTATGTGCAACAGTTGACTCATTCAATATTGTTGAGTTTAGGTGCCAACCAACTTGTCTTTTTACCTGTACTATTGTCCTTTTGGTTTAATACTGCAGTTATAATAACCTATGAAATACTAAAGGATACCGTGCACAACACTAAAACTAACACATAAACACTAATGATAATTTAAGAAAATGAAAATAATTGAATGTAACTACATGTGTTGGTAACATGTGTTGGTGTCTGACACCGGAATGCTTTCGATTTGAAGTGTCGTGCTACATAGGACTAACCTTTGAACAGTTTAACATTGTATAGGATTTTTTTTTTTCAATTTTTTTTAAAGCTGGATAAGGTCATTAAACTCTAAACATGAAGTTCATGTTTTCTCTGACAGGTACTCTCCTCATGGAAGATGGACAACTGAGGAAAACATAAAATGGGAAAGGCTAAGAGTGCCACCTATTGACTCTTCTTCACATGTTCTTCATATCTCTGACTGCTTAGATGACTTAAAGCCTGGAGATCATGTTGAAATTCAGTGGAGAAGAAACAATGAGTTCCCTTATGGTATGTCTCATCATAGTTGTTGTGCAATATCTAAAAACTCATGTTTGCTACATGTAACCTCTTCTAAATAGTCGCGTAAATGCTTATGTAGTCGATAAATAAAGGTCGGTCTTGACAGACCTAGAATATTAACTATTATCAATGTTTGTGATAGATTGGACTAATTTATATATTATATAACTCATTCTTAAACTTTTTGTCAAGAACAAATATTAATATCAATTTTGTCATGATATGCTTGATTATCATCATGCACTAATTTTTAAAAATGTTTTGTTATAGGTTGGTGGTATAGTGTCATTGGTCATTTGGAAACATGTCAAAGTGATGGGAACCATTGCCAATGTCACAATAAAGGTAAGAATATCCACTAGCATACATTTTAATTATTTTGTTTTTCGCCCCTTAAATTATGTTGTCACTTTATTGTATCTATGATGATTAAATCAATAATGTTGGTGACAGATCCAGTGATTTTGGAGTTCACACAATACACAGCTGGCTCAAGATGGAGACAAACAATGATAAAGAGAAAAAATCATAGAGAACAAGGAAATGAAATAGAAGGTTTTTATGGTGGAATCAGAAAGTTGCATAGCAAGGAGGAGATTACAAAGTGGAAGAAACTTTGGCCAACAAAAAATGTTGAATAGCATGATTAAATAACTTTAGAACTTTGTAAATAAACTTGTCTACATTCTTAAAATGTGAATGTAAAGGCATAAAGGATTAGTTTTTGTCAAAGAATGATGTCACTCATTCCTAACTATGTCCATGCAAGAATGCCTCCCTAACTATAATTGGAAAATTTACTTTGGATGAATTTTTCAGTTTTTATGTAACGTGTACCACTATATAAGCAATAGGGTATATGTTACTGTATTTTCTTTTTGTCTACTAGCTTTTGCTAGTTTTTTCTTATGCAAGATTTCTTTTAGAGAAAAAGTTTCTTGTTAATTTGCATACAAGACAATGCTAAGTGGTGAGGGAAATTGGCTATTCAGTTCACACTCGTGCTTATAAATTAAAGTCATCATCACCTTTTAATCTAATATATAGGGCCAAGATATTTCTGTATTGTTGGGCTGAACAAACAAAACAATGCTTTGAAAACTTCACCAGAATGCTTGAAAATATGAATTTGCATCCTCTTATATTAGAATTTAACATAAGAGATTATGTTAAAGATCTCACTATTAAAATTTATTGAATCTCACACAAATGAAAGTGAATTTTAATACTAAGATCACCAAAATAAATTCCTTATGTTGAATTATAATATGAGATGGTCCAAATCTTGAAACACTGAAATATGACTATGAAAACACAAGTCACGTAGGTCTAAGACGATCAATTTGAATGCTAGAACCCGATCTAGTCAAATCTCCGTTGTTAGATATAATTATACAGTTGAGATTAGACTAGACCACCTATAGACTATAGAGAACCAAGTTTTTGTTAACTATGAACGCTAATCGTTGTTCCAATAACGTGCCTCAAAATTTATCTCTTATTGAACATACAATAATCAATCTTTAAAAATGATTCCACTTGATTCACGAATAGATAAATTTGATACAACCTTCTGAACTCTTTCTGGGTTCATACATATGAATTTCAAAATGTTTTCTGGGTTCTTCATATGAACTTCAGAATGTTTCTTCTAGGTTCCTGCCTTTTTGACAGTTGTTCTTTATGCTGAACATTCTGATGTTTTTCAACATTTTGAACCTTTTGAAGCTTGTCATTTATTTGTTTTGACAATCAAGATGATTATTTCTTTGAAGTCAAAGAGAATATTTCTTTGCATTTAGTTCATCATTGCTTGTAATAGATGACTTTAAATATTATTGTTGATCCATGAATTAATCCTTGATTATTTCTGGAAATTGATTTAAGTAGTTTTGCATCAAACAAGATAAGTATTTTTGTATCGTCTCCACAGGGAATAGTGCGTTATCAATGACAGTTTAACATCGACTATCATTCAAAGTATTAAGAGTACTTGTTTGTTTGAATTGAAATGTAACTAACTAAACTAATTGCAAAAAGTAAAAGTTGAGATAAATAAGGATTGAAACTTGTTAGGAGTAGCGTTCCTTGACCAAGCGTCACACGTAACCTAATGATCCATACGAATTCTAGCTTTGTAAACAATATTATCACAATCAATTCTAAACTATCCTTCGTGTCCAAAGTGATATAATTATTTTTAAGTTATCGTTTAAACATTCGTGTCCAAATCCCTTAAACGATAACAAAGTCGATCGGATAACTTAATCGACCGTGTCCAGCCTGATTAAGCATCCGAAAGCATTAAACTCTTGATTATGGTGATTATCACAAGATTAACAAAGATGTCAAGTAAGTTAACCTAAGATATATTGCTACTCTAGCTCTAGATTCAAGAGTTTGTGTCCAAATCATCTTGAATCTTATTGAAAGCATTAACACAAGAATAACAACAATATTGAATATAAATTGCTAGAATCATATATTGCAAGATAAAAAGGTTACATGTTTAGCAAAGATCAAGTACCTCTCATCCCAACAAAGGGTATTTAGCTACTCATCATCATGGAAGCCATGCAAGGATGGATTGAAAAGGAAGGATTCATT
Organism: Medicago sativa; assembly: GCF_051527215.1. Taxonomy (NCBI): domain Eukaryota; kingdom Viridiplantae; phylum Streptophyta; class Magnoliopsida; order Fabales; family Fabaceae; genus Medicago; species Medicago sativa. Next base: position 85,836,121 of record NC_140755.1, on the reverse strand, counting down.
ACACTTGTGATGTCTCAACAAAGTATTAAGATCCAACTTCCAAAACCAATCTCACTCAATGAAGAACTACCTTACTTCTCTCTATGAAAATATCTAAACTAAAACCTAAGAGAAGCTAAGAAAATATCAAGCTAAGATATGATAAGATCCTCTCCAAAGAGTAGCAAGTGGCTATATAAAGACTTCTGCCCTGCCTGAACTCGCAGATGCGAGCTACATCACTCGCAGATGCGAGTTGCTTGCCTGGACCAATGATGCGCTGCCACGTCATAACTGAGGGGATCAAACCGCCCTAACTCGCAGTTGCAAGTAAGGGAGCTCGCAGTTGCGAGTTGCTCGCATTGGCACTCGCAGATGCGAGTTTGGGTGCGAGCTGCTTGCTTCTGGATCAGCTTCTGCCCAAATAGTGTTTTTCCATGGTTTTGGTCTTTAAGCTCTGTCTTGAGGCTTATTTCTGCACAAATGGATAGAGTAATGATAAGTAAAGCGTAATAAGGCATTTAACGCTTATTTCTCGGCTTTTCCTTCAATAACTTGTAAAACAAGTAACAAAAAGTGTATGAAATATAACATGAATTTAACACTTTTATGACATTCATCACTCTCCCCAACTTAACTCTTTGTTTGTCCTCAAACAAAAGATTGAAAATCAAACAAGTAAATGACAAGACACAAGTACACAAGGCTTTGAAAACATCTTCAGATGAATGATTTAAAAGTGAATGCGCGGGCAAGTCTAAGTTTCCAACTAATCTAAAATTCTACTACTAACATGAGATGAGTCCTAAGTACAAAGTTCATGTCAAAAATTTCAAAACAATAATATATTTATTTACGAACCACACCTAACACACTTCTATGAAAGTAGATAAACAATTGAAATCAAATGAATGAGGGTTATGAACACACATCCGGCAATCAAGTTAACATTCCAATCAAGTTATGTGTCCATCCAAATATCGTTTCAAAAGGCATAAAAACATGGATCAAAAGGTCTTTGAGGGTTATAACTTGGCTTGGCTACAAAAGAAATGTCATATGTGGGGCAATTGAAATCAAAAAGCCTATCAAAGAGGAACATTCCTTGTATCAACCATTAAAATTCACAATCTTTCCTACCAATCATTACAAACCCTTGGTGCTTAAACATAACAAACTTTGATCTTGACAACTTATTTTCTTTTTGGATTTTTCTTTCTTTTTCTCTTTTTCTTTTTCTTTTCATGTACACATTGTTTTTCTTTTCTTTTTGTATTTACAACAACATGTTGTCTTGATCAAAGATAAAATCACACCATAGTACTTGACATAAGATTTACATCTACCTTCTCTCCCCAACTTGAATCAACGAATACCCTATTTGAATGTTCCTCTACTCTAAAGCAAAAGGGACAAATAAACAATGAAATTTTAGGGTTCAACGATTAAAAACATATCAGAGTCCTAAAGTGCGTCAAGAATGAACTGAATTTTGAAAAATTTAAAGGCAACTTCATCAAGCATTGTGCTTATGAATTGACAGTTCATAATTGATGACTCCGATTCATTTGGCTCAAGTGGGTTAGCAAATACTCGCTCTTCTCACAAGGTAGGCTATTTGTGGTCAAGTAAGTTTCACTCATAAACAAAAATGTGCCTTGATCACTTCCATGCCTTCACAAAATTTAAAACAATTATTGGATTTAACATAACACAAACGAGTTAAACAATGAAAGCCGGTCTCCTTGCATATGTACAAACATTTGAGGTTTCCTCACTTTAGGCTAGTACTACGTGGTTCACAAACAAATAAATTATTGTAAAGAACTAAATGAAATGAAATTTGCGCAAAGTACTCATTCCATATTCGAGTAAACACCTAGAAAAACTGGAAAATTGTACCTTGGCTTTGCGCTTTAATCACAACTATGAATTGTTATCAATCATCTGAGATTTGAAATTAAGCAAGAGTGATACGCAAGAAACTTCCACAATTTTTAAATTAAAACCAAATAAAGTACTTGAAAAATGCTTAACACATTATTATACTACAAAATAAAATTAAACCATACTAATATAAATACGAACATAATAATACTAATTAAAACGAAATAAAAGTTACCATACATCAATATCCAAAATACTTAACAAAGTGCTGATAACATAAAATAAAATATGAGTTCATGTGCTAAAATAAAAACCAACAGAATATTGTTCACAAAGAAACAAAAGAGAAAAGAAATAACAGCTAAGGAAGACAGCAAGAAATGAATGAAAGCTTGATAAAATCACTCTTTGAAGAACTAGCTTTCAATTCTTTTCCTCTTCCTCAAGACTGCATGTCATCATCATCTGACCCATGAGGGGTTGAAGTAGCACTTGGCACATTTGCCGGATCATCATCATCACCTAAACCACCAATATCCTCCATGTTCGCATCATCCTGACCTCTAAAGTCTTCACCCCCTCCAAAAGGTTTTGGCGTGTCCTCAGGCCAATTTGCATACTCTTGAAAAGCTGGAGGTGCCATGAATTGTGCCATAATCTCTGGAGGGTATCCAGATTGCTGCTGCATAATGTATTGAGATTGCTGAAAGTACAAGTTCTCCCGATGAATGGCCGACATCATATTATAATTGAGCACATTATTCTCATGTTGCCATTGAACATAGCTAGCAAAATCAAAACCAGCTGCTGGTGGAAATGGAAAAGGTCCATCTTGAGGCTCGGATTGTGAGGGAGGTGCCCTTGAAGATGAGGCTTGCTTACCCTTACCCTTATCTTTCTTTGATTCACCCATGATGTAACGGGTAATGAAGACATCATCAATAGGATTTTTGATGATTTCATGATAATCAGAGGGCATCCGCATGTGAGTGTCTTTAATCAAACCCATGATCAAACCAGGAAAAGATAGGCGAGTTTTTGGCTCACCATGGCCTTGAAGCACAACCTTTTTTAGCTCCCAAGCAATAGTTCGGGCAATGTCCACCTTAATGCCCTTGAGAATGTAGTAAATCAAGGGACAAACATCTATGGTGCAATCAGCCATATGGCTGTTGGGCTTGACATTGTGGAGGATGAATCGAAAAATAAGTTTGGCCGGTGGTTTCATCCATTTATATTGGGCAATGTGCTCTCTACCAGCATCACTTTTGTCATAAGTTTTCCCCTCTAACATTACAAACTTTTTAATCTCATCATAGGTGTCCTCAAGGAGAAAGTGACCTAGGTTTTGCTTCTTGTGAAAATCATCAATCCCATCCTCAGCCTCAACATCTAGGTCAAAAGGATTTCCTAGGAATGTGTTTATGGCATCACGATCAAACTTGATTTGCCTACCCCTCACAAAGGTTTCAAAAGTGAATGGATCAGTTTGGGGGTTTTGAGGAAGGGCATTGGCATAGAATTCTCTCACCAATTCAGCATTGATTTTTACTATGGGATTGAGAAGTCTGGTCCACCCTTGGTCAAGGAAAAGTTTGTGAAAGTGGCCATATGGTCCCTCGGGTTTGATTTTAACGACCCTCTCCAACCACATGGTTTGTTTGAGCAAGGCATTGTACCTATTCTGGTGGTACCTAGACCTAAATTTCTCCTGGTCATAGGACTGGTTTTGGGTTGGAGGTTGAGGTACGGATGACTCGCCTTGCTTTCTTTTACCGGTGTTAATTCTTTTGGGTGCCATGCCTGCAAAACAACCAGAAAAATACCACACCACAATGGAATATACAATTAAAATCAGTATGGAACAAAATAACACAACTGCAGGTTGAATCACAGAAACATGCAGCAAGTTTTGCTGCAACTCGCAGTTGCGAGCAGATGCACTCGCAGTTGCGAGTTCTGGTTATCACTCGCAGATGCGAGCTGATTTACTCGCAGATGCGAGTTGCCCAGAAATTGGCACAACTCAATCCTTTCAAAATTTGTTTCAGTTTCATGATGTCCTAACCCTAAGTACAGCATTTTTGACCCTAGTATTGACAAAGAGAAGAGTTAAATCATGTTCTAAGCTTGAAATTCGAATTTGATCCACAAACCCTAATTTTATTTGAACTTTTTACAAAAGGGGGTGAATCAAAAATTGTGGATGCAAGTGCAAGGAAAGTGAATATTTGCATGATTCTTGCTCTTCTCAAACAAATGGGTATCATATTTACAGAGTAAGAATCAACAGAATTCTTCTAACCTAGGGTTTGAAACATGCAAAAATGATAGCATTGAAGAAACAAACAAACCTGATTGATTAGCAATACAAGTGCAGAAATGAAAATGCAATGCAACTTGACTTGGATTGACTTGAATGAATTTTTGAAGCTTGGGTTTGTTGTTACACGTGAGTTCAACAAAGGAAGGGAGAAAATTTTTTTGTGATTTGTTTTGATGGGAGAGAAAGCAAAACCGAAAAATGGGATGATAATGGGTGGTTAAGGGAAGTAAATGAGAGTTGGTGGCCTTGGGTTTCGTAACTGCCCAAAACTGCAGCTACTCGCAGGTGCGAGCAGCTTTACTCGCAGATGCGAGTGTTTTGGTGGTCAACATGGTCAAAACCCATTCAACTCGCAGTTGCGAGCTATTTTACTCGCAGTTGCGAGTACTTTTGGTTCAAACTTTTGCTCTCTGTTTGGATTCTGTTTTTGGATGTTTGGATGCATGCACATGACTCTAATATCTAATTATGCATTAAAACACTAAATGGACTTACAAAATTGGGTTGCCTCCCAACAAGCGCTTGTTTAATGTCGTTAGCTCGACGCCTTTTTCGTTAGGGCGGCCAAAATGAAACGGAAAGCACATCATCTTTCGCACTCCTTCGCTTTGGGAGAAATTCCATGAACTTTAAGAACAAATGATTTGGAGTCCATGACCTCCCTAGCTTTGGTTTATTGAACAAGGTGCAAATTTCATCAATTACCCGATCGATTTCTACCTTGTTCACTTTATTCCCTCTTGCTTCCATTAAATCTTCCTTGATTAGTAACCGTTCCTTTTTCTCAACCACCATGACTTCTTCAATATCAACATTTGTAACTTCCTCAATTTGAACAACAACTTCTTCAACAATCTCTCCGACTCTTTCAAACATGTTTTGATTATTTTCTTGTTCTCCAAGAGTGGATTGATTGTTGGCTTGGTTATCCATGATTTGTGCTTGAATCAACCCAATTTGAAGTGATAAAGTCTTCAATCTTTGGTTGGTATCTTGCATGTTTATCATGGATTGTTGCATGAAGATGTTCAAAGTATTTTCTATCACCTTGTATCTCTCATCTTCATAAGAATGTTGCTGATACTGAGGATAGGATTCATACTCGGGTGGAGTATAGAAGTTGAAGTAACCATGATCTGCCATGATTTTGGCTAGGTGGTGATCCTAAAACGGAAACAACTAACAAGAAACTTTTCTTTGTTTATCAACAAGGGGTTAGTACAAACAACTATCAAATAAAGAAAACTATTTACGCTTGGTTATATACAAATACTTAAAGCGATAAATCAATAGTACTATCTATGATAACTAAACACCATTCCCCGGCAACGGCGCCATTTTGATTTAAGTAGTTTTGCATCAAACAAGATAAGTATTTTTGTATCGTCTCCACAGGGAATAGTGCGTTATCAATGACAGTTTAACATCGACTATCATTCAAAGTATTAAGAGTACTTGTTTGTTTGAATTGAAATGTAACTAACTAAACTAATTGCAAAAAGTAAAAGTTGAGATAAATAAGGATTGAAACTTGTTAGGAGTAGCGTTCCTTAACCAAGCGTCACACGTAACCTAATGATCCATACGAATTCTAGCTTTGTAAACAATATTATCACAATCAATTCTAAACTATCCTTCGTGTCCAAAGTGATATAATTATTTTTAAGTTATCGTTTAAACATTCGTGTCCAAATCCCTTAAACGATAACAAAGTCGATCGGATAACTTAATCGACCGTGTCCAGCCTGATTAAGCATCCGAAAGCATTAAACTCTTGATTATGGTGATTATCACAAGATTAACAAAGATGTCAAGTAAGTTAACCTAAGATATATTGCTACTCTAGCTCTAGATTCAAGAGTTTGTGTCCAAATCATCTTGAATCTTATTGAAAGCATTAACACAAGAATAACAACAATATTGAATATAAATTGCTAGAATCATATATTGCAAGATAAAAAGGTTACATGTTTAGTAAAGATCAAGTACCTCTCATCCCAACAAAGGGTATTTAGCTACTCATCATCATGGAAGCCATGCAAGGATGGATTGAAAAGGAAGGACTCATTACACTTGTGATGTCTCAACAAAGTATTAAGATCCAACTTCCAAAACCAATCTCACTCAATGAAGAACTACCTTACTTCTCTCTATGAAAATATCTAAACTAAAACCTAAGAGAAGCTAAGAAAATATCAAGCTAAGATATGATAAGATCCTCTCCAAAGAGTAGCAAGTGGCTATATAAAGACTTCTGCCCTGCCTGAACTCGCAGATGCGAGCTACATCACTCGCAGATGCGAGTTGCTTGCCTGGACCAATGATGCGCTGCCACGTCATAACGGAGGGGATCAAACCGCCCTAACTCGCAGTTGCGAGTAAGGGAGCTCGCAGTTGCGAGTTGCTCGCATTGGCACTCGCAGATGCGAGTTTGGGTGCGAGCTGCTTGCTTCTGGATCAGCTTCTGCCCAAATAGTGTTTTTCCATGGTTTTGGTCTTTAAGCTCTGTCTTGAGGCTTATTTCTGCACAAATGGATAGAGTAATGATAAGTAAAGCGTAATAAGGCATTTAACGCTTATTTCTCGGCTTTTCCTTCAATAACTTGTAAAACAAGTAACAAAAAGTGTATGAAATATAACATGAATTTAACACTTTTATGACATTCATCAGAAATGTTATGGGTTAATGTTCATGAACATTCTGAAGTCTGTTCATACGAACATTCTGAGCTTCTTTTCTTTAGAAGCGTGACACTTTGAGGAGGTTGTGAGAATCTTCATAACTTCTATGCATATTTCCTTTTATCTTGTTTTCCCATGATGGATCTTCAAATCATAAAATACAAAACTCAATGTGACTTTTGCCACATAACTTCAAGCACATTATTTTGTAGCTTGTGATGTAAGTTCTTCCATCATGATCCAAGTTCTTCCTATTGGTTTAGTAATTCATTTAGTTAGAATTAGTCTTATCTTTTAATAGTTTTGTTTAGAAACTTGCGTGTTAAGTAACTAGCTTTTGTTACTTGCATGACAAGCTAAGAGTTTGTTACAGTTTGTTACTCTAGTTTGTTACATCACTTGATGTATATATAGCTTCCTAGCCTTTGTAAATATTAATTTTCATTCAATAGATAAAAGTTTTACAAGTTTTATCTCTCTCTCTCTCTTTCTTCCATAACAAGAAACCCTAGAAACCCTAACCCTAATCCTCTTCAATTTCATAGCAGATTCTGCTGTTTTCATTCTCCCTTACACCATTGTTTTATCAAATTGGTATAGCAGAGCCTGGTTCGTTCGTTGTTGTTAGAGAATTCGTGAAGAATGGCAAATCATAACGGCAACATTCATGCGCATCTACCAATCTTTGAAGGCAAGAATTTTGATCAATGGAGCGTAAAGATGAAAGTGATTTTCAAATATCAAGATGTTCTGGAAATTGTAAATGAAGGTGTGACACCACTTGCAGCGAATGCAACTGATGTACAACAAACAACACATAGAGATTTGAAGAAGAAAGATGGGAAAGCTATGTTCTTGATGCATCAGAGTGTAACTGATGAGATCTTTGAGATGATCATACATTATGGAAGCGCGAAAGAGACATGGGATGCACTAGAGAAACTGTATGCTGGTGATGGCAAGTTAAAGAAGGTGAGGCTTCAAGCTTTGAGGAGACAGTATGAATTGACAATGGAAGAAGAAGAATCTGTGAGTCAATACTTTGATAAGGTGATCAATCTCACAAATCAGATGACAAGGAATGGTGAAACTTTCGCTGATGTGATGAAGGTGGAGAAGGTTCTCAGAACACTAACATCAAGATTTGATCACATTGTAGTGGCTCTAGAGGAATCTAAAGATCTAGATTCTATGAAGATAGAGGAACTACATGCTAGTCTTGAAGCACATGAGTTGAGGCTGATTGATAGGAACAAAGAAAGAGGGAAGAGTGCATCATCTAATCAAGCTTTACAAGCCCAGTATGAGAAGAGAGGAAAGTCCAAGAAAGGGAAGAAACCCTGGAACAATCAAGCTCATAAGGATGGTGAAGGTTCTAGTAAGAATCAAGAAAAGGATGATGCAAAGTCTGATCAGAAGAAGAAGAAGAAGAAGAAAGATAAGAAAGAGATTCAATGCTATAATTGTCAGAAGTGGGGACATTATGCATCTGAATGCAGATCAAAGAGAGTTCCAAGGAACAAGGATGAAGCTCAGTTTCCTCAGAATGAGGATTCAGATTCTGATGAAGTACTCTTGATGGCAACAGTCAAGGAGGAAGAAGAAAGAAGTAATGAATGGTATCTGGACACTGGGTGTTCAAATCACATGACAGGCAGAAAATATTGGTTCACTGAATTAGATGATTCAGTAAACAGAAAGATAAGATTTGCAGACAATAGCATAGTTTGTGCAGCTGGTATTGGGAAAGTACTGATTCATAGAAAGGATGGCAAGAGAGCTTGCATCACTGATGTGTTGTATGTACCAAACATGAGAAGCAATCTCATAAGTATTGGTCAGCTACTGGAGAAAGGTTACTCTATGAAGATGGAGGCACAAACCATGAAGGTGCTTGATAGCAAGAACATGTTGATTTTGAAAGCTCCTCTATCAAAACAAAGGACTTTCAAAATTAACATCAGTGTTATCGAAGATAAGTGTCTGCTGTCAGAAATCAAAAGTGAAAATTGGCTATGGCATCAAAGGTATGGGCATATCAATTTCAGGGACTTGAATATGCTTAGTAAGAAGAAGTTGATGCTGGGTTTGCCAAAGATAAAGCTGCCTGATGAAGTTTGTGAGAAATGTTGCACTGGAAAGCAAGCCAGAAACTCTTACAAATCAGAAGTGTCATTCAATGCAATCAGAAAACTTGAGGTAATTCATTCTGATGTATGTGGACCTTTTGAAGTGAATTCAGTAGGAGGAAATAGGTACTTTGTGACATTCATAGATGAATTTACCAGAAAGTTGTGGATTTACTTGTTAGTTAAGAAAAGTGATGTGCTCAGTGTGTTTAAGAAGTTTAGACTGCTTGTTCAAAATGAAAATGGTGAAGTAATAAGCAGATTAAGAACAGATGGATGAGGTGAGTATACATCCACTGAGTTCAATGATTTTTGCTCATCAAATGGCATAAATCATGAAGTTACTGCACCCTATACACCTCAACACAATGGAATCTCAGAGAGGAAGAATAGGACACTGGTAAACATGATAATAAGCATGCTGAAGCAAAAGCAGATGCCTCATTATCTGTGGGGAGAAGCAGCTGCTACAACAGCATATCTCATCAACAGAAGCCCATAAAGAAGCTGCAAGATAAGACACCAGAAGAAGCCTGGTGTGGAGTAAAACCAAGTGTTCAACAACTGAGAGTGTTTGGTTCATTGTGTTTCAGACATGTACCTGATCAACTGAGAAAAAAACTTGATGACAAGTCTCAAGCAATGATTATGGTTGGATATCACTCAACTGGTGCCTACAAACTTTATGATCCAAGCAGTAAGAAAGTTGTATTCAGCAAGGATGTAAAGTTTGATGAAGCAAAGGGCTGGAACTGGAAAGACAAGGCATCAAATAATTTTGACAGTCAGTATCATCTGTCTGATTCAGAAACAGAAGATACTGGGACTGAAGAACCAGAAGAGATAGCTGGTGATACAGATGAAAGAGGTGCAGGTGTTGTCAATAGACCAACAAGTAATACTCAACCACCAGCCATGTTGAGAGATTATGAGAGGTTTCCAGATCAAGCAATCACAGATGAGGGTGATATGATACAGTCAGCAATGCTTGCTGAATCTGAACCAGTATCATTTGAGGAAGCTCTTAAGCAGAGTCATTGGAAGAAAGCAATGATTGAAGAACTAGACTCCATAGAAAAGAATGAAACTTGGAGATTGGTTCAATTACCTACTGGTAAGAAGTGTATTGATGTTAAGTGGGTTTTCAAGACAAAACTGAAGCCAGATGGTCAGATTGCAAGGTACAAGGCCAGGCTAGTTGCAAGAGGATTCCTGCAGAAGTATGGTCAAGATTATTATGAAGTATATGCTCCAGTGGCAAGGATGGAAACAATCAGATTGATTGTTGCTATAGCAGTGAAGAACAACTGGTCAATGTACCAGTTGGATGTGAAATCTGCCTTTCTAAATGGTGAGCTTGAAGAAGAAGTATATGTGAGTCAACCACCAGGATTTGAGATAAAGGGAAAGAAGGAGTATGTATATAAGCTTGACAAAGCCCTGTATAGTTTAAAGCAAGCTCCAAGAGCTTGGAATAAGAAGATAGACAGTTTTCTTGTTCAACAAGGCTTCCTGAAATGTGTGACTGAACATGGAATTTACTGCATGAATACCACTAATAAGCTCATTGTATGCTTATATGTGGATGATATGATTGTTACTGGAAACAATGAAGAGGAAATGAAGGTTTTTAAGAAGAATATGATGAAGGAATTTGAGATGTCTGATCTGGGCAATCTCACATATTTTCTAGGAATTGAGTTTGAAATGAATTCACAGGGAATTCTGATACATCAAAGAAAATATGCACAAGATGTTTTGAAGAGGTTCAATATGCTGAATTGTAAACCAGTTTCAACTCCAGTTGACACAGGAGTGAAACTGTCTCTGGAAAATGATGAGAAAGAGGTGAATCCCACTTTGTTCAAGCAGATTGTGGGCTCATTGATGTATCTGTACCACACAAGACCTGACATTGCATATGGTGTAGGTTTGATCAGTAGGTATATGGTGAAACCTACCACTTCACACTTAGTTGCAGCCAAGAGGATTCTGAGATATGTGAAGGGCACTAGCAGCTATGGTATTCAGTACTCTAAGAATCAGAGTGGTGAACTAGTTGGCTATTCAGACTCTGATTGGAGTGGAGACAAAGATGACAGGAAGAGCACAACTGCATATGTGTTCATGATTGGAAATGCAGCTTTCTCATGGAGCTCTAAAAAGGAACCAGTGGTTGCACTATCTTCCTGTGAAGCAGAGTACATTGCAGCCTCCATGACAGCATGTCAAGCTCAGTGGATCAACATGCTACTGATGGAACTGCAACTGGTGAAGGATGAGAGGATGGAGCTCAGAATTGATAGCAAGTCTGCTATAGATTTGGCAAAACATCCAGTGGCACATGGCAGAAGCAAACATATTGAAACCAAATTCCATTTCCTAAGGGATCAGGTGAACAATGGAAAGCTGGAGGTGAAGCACTGCAGGACAGAAGAGCAGATTGCAGACCTGCTCACAAAGCCTCTGAAGCAAAGCAGTTTTGATTACTTGAAGAAGAAGCTAGGAATGGATGAAGCATCTAACTAAAAGAATTAAGGAGGTGTATTGGTTTATTAATTCATTTAGTTAGAATTAGTCTTATCTTTTAATAGTTTTGTTTAGAAACTTGCGTGTTAAGTAACTAGCTTTTGTTACTTGCATGACAAGCTAAGAGTTTGTTACAGTTTGTTACTCTAGTTTGTTACATCACTTGATGTATATATAGCTTCCTAGCCTTTGTAAATATTAATTTTCATTCAATAGATAAAAGTTTTACAACTTTTATCTCTCTCTCTCTCTCTCTCTTTCTTCCATAACAAGAAACCCTAGAAACCCTAACCCTAATCCTCTTCAATTTCATAGCAGATTCTGCTGTTTTCATTCTCCCTTACACCATTGTTCTATCACTTCCATCATGATTCTTGAGCTATAAATCTTCATGGGGAGATTTGATATTGTTGTTTCAATTGATGATATACTCATTATTTCATTTCTTAAGTAGATATAATGCACCTAATGATGTGAATAGCTTCTAGCTTATCCACTTATATGATTCTTGTTCTTTTAACAAAAACTCAAGGGCAACCATCAGTATAAAACTTATCATTTATTCCACGAGGTTTGTTATTATTAAAATATTCATCAGAAAGATTTTTACTTCAACATATTTTCCCTTAAAACATTTCCTTTTTATGACAACAATTTCTTTTCTTCCGAAAATACAAAAATGGATTTTGGAGTGGAAATTGGGACAATTTTTTTTCACATCGCATTCACATCACAAGCACCGACTCAATCACGTAGAGTTCTATGCATTTGGATTGTTCATTTCCCTTCAATTTCCCCGTGAGGTAATAATTTTTTTTCCAGATCTTCATTTCCCTTCAATGCCACCAAATTCTCTTTTTCTCTTCGCGTGCTAACATCATTGAATTGTTTGGGTCGAATCCTAAGGGTGAAGGGTTATCGGGTTGAACTGATTCATCAAGTAGGGAACAACATAATGAATCTCAGAAAACATCTTTTTCATAATTGCTCATTGGTTGGCATTTTGTGATGAATCAAACGCCGAATTAAAATGATTTTGATGGAAGAATTGATGAAGTCCATATTAGATAGTGCTAGAGCTAGTATACAAGAGACCAAAAATATTTTTGAATTGCCTTTTTAAGATGAGAGTTTCACCTTTATCGTATCAACAATATGCCTAAGGTAAATTGCTTTAGACTTGCCTTGAAGATAGGAACACCAAGGTAATTAAAAGCAAAGCCAAAAATGACAGAGATTTCTTGATTTTTACTTGCTGAAAAAGTATTTCTTGAATTTTACTTGCTGAAAAAGTATCAAAGTAAAATATACATTTTTGAGGATCAACATGTTGGCCAGCTGTGACACCATAGAGCTTGAACAAAGACATAACATTTTCTAAATTCTTTTTAGTATCTTGACGGAAAATCATAATAACATCAACACAAAGAGAATAGAGAGAGTAGGAGTTTGGCCCCTATCCATTACTTTGTTTGCTTGGTTTTCAAAATTTATTTTCAGTGAAATCCTGAATTTTAATTTCTTATAACCAATGCATGTCATAATAGGTAACATTTGTCAATAACCAAGCAATTGTATTCAAGTGATTAGTGAATTTCATCAAAGTACAAATTATTTGGAAGAACTCGAGTTCAATTTTTGATGAGAACAATTCTTAGCCAGACTTTACTTATTGAGTTTATATTAGTTATTGAAATAGTTTATGTTGAATAATTATTGTTTAGTCATATATAGAAAATACTCAAATTGCAAAATATGAAGATAAACCTAGGATAGGAGAGCTATATATCACAAAAGGCGTGGTGAAAAGCAAACACAAAAGGAGGCCCAGTTAGAATAAATAAACATGACAAGAAATTCTGGCGACTTATAAATAAATCTATAAATAACTCCCCATCGATCATCACGGTCACAGTATTGTATTTTCATCCAAAACAAGCCTAGCCAAGCCGTCGTTCATCATCACAAACAGAAACAGGTACGATAAGCTGCTTAATCATGTTGTAGCATTATTGTAAATTTCATGCGATTTTCATAGTTTTTTATTTTATTTTAAATTTAGGGTTTTGGTTTCGATTTGTAATTAGGGATTTATGAGTGTCGTCTGGTTTTTTTTTTTTTTGATTTTGAATCGGAAGTGGTTCTGGGTATAAACTCTGGTAGCCTTCTGCTCCTTTTATGGATGGGAGGCCCATCCTTTTATGGATGTTGTCCCTCTCTTTGGTCTCTTGCTGGGGAGTTGGTTTTGAGGGTTGAGGTGCCTTTCGGGTTGGTTTTTGTGCTCTTGAGGTTGTCACTCTTGTACTCTCCGGCTCTTATTACAAGAAACAATTGATTTTTTAAGTTACTTGATGTATCTAGTCCATTTTATAGTTTTTTATAATAAGGACCGGAGGGAATATTTGCTATATATTATATATTTTAATAACTGTGTTCGTTATTGCTTGCAGTGGCAATGAAGAGGTGTAAAAAGCTTGAGAGTGAGTTGCCTGCAACGAAGCTCGAGAGTGAGTTGCCTGATTGTATTATATCTTATATCTTTTCCAAGTTAGCTTTGAAGGATTTGGTGAAAACAAGTGCATTGTCCAAACGATGGGTTCACGAATGGGAATTAAGGACGGACCTCAACTTTGATCTTCATACCATGTTTGACTATAACACAATTCAAGACTTACCAAACACCCTTCCACTCTTTCAAAGATTTCACTTTCAATCTCAATTTGCCAAAAGTTTGGATCAATTTATGCTCCATTATAAAGGTCCCATCATCCGTTCAATCCGAGTCAAATTTCCATTAGTAATTTCTCAACACGGAGATGCCATTAATAGATTGATCTCCGAAGGAATTGCTAAGGGTGTCAAACGAATTGAACTTCTCTTGTCATCTAATTCTGTTTCGCCATACATAACTCCCCCTTCTCTTTCGCCATACATATTTCCCCCTACTCTCTTATCTGGCAATGATTCTCTGACGTATCTGCACCTACAAAACTGCCGCATTGTAGAACTTCATGGATTCAATAATTTGAGAACTCTTGTGTTGCATCTAATTTATGTGACAACGAAACTGCTTCAGAGGCTGTGCTCCAATTGCACCCATCTTGTAGACTTGACCCTTCATGGTTGTCGATTCCCTCCTAACTTAAAAATAAACCATTCAACATTGCTTCGTTTGAACATTGTTAACTGTGAGGATTACCGTTATCTTACTATCATTGCATCAAATCTCTCATCCTTCGAATATTCTTGTAATGGTGATTTTCTAGTACACCCAGTCAACATTCAAGCTCATATGTTATCCAATTTTAGCTTTAGAGGTAGTAAATTTTTTGTACCTGTTGAGTTTTCTGGATTGAAAAACGTAACAACAATTGTGTTGGATGGACTAATTGAAAATCTATCCATGGACATCTTGCCTTATTTGTTTTCCGAATGTCTCCAACTTGAAGACGTCACCTTTAAGAACTGCAAGCACATGAGTTCAATAGAAATTACCAGTCCAAAGTTGCGTCATTTGAAATTAATTGACTGTGGTTGGGGGAATGACTCTCCTTCTGAGATAGCTATTGATGCATTGAATCTCTCATCCTTTGAATATAGTGCAAACTACACCACGAGGATAATTTCTATTACGGCTCCCAAGTTATTGAAGGTTTTCTGGGATGCAGCTCAGGGAAGGAAAAGACCACACCTCGTTGATCTGTTTGCAAGGTTACCACATATTGAGAATTTAGCTATGATCATACTCACTTCACAGGTGAGTCACCCAAAACCCGTGTTTGCATTGTAGCACTGCCTAGGTTTCTTTTAATTAATTTGATCAGTAGTTGCTTTTAATTCACTTTAAATACTACTATTGTACACAGGTAAAGGAATTAACGAACGTCTTGGTTCGATTTCAAAATCTTAGACAATTGGAGTTACTTATTGAGGGACTATATGATCCTAGTAAGGACTATTTTTGGATTTTAGATATTGCAATGGCTTCTCAACATCTCCAAAAACTTTCTCTGATAGTAAGTTATTCAAACTCTATTATTTTGGTTGTTCACTTTTTTTTAACATGAATGGAACTAGAAGTTTATTTTCTTAATTTAACAGTTACAATGTGTTTGTCTGCATGTATCAAGAAATTTATAAATTAGAAGCTTATTTGATATTTTCTGCAATTTTGCATATATCAAGAAATTTTTAAACTAAAAACTAATTTTATATTAGAAAATAATAGACAATTTTGCAGATAGATTCACATCAGATGATTTATAGTGATCTTGATTGATAACTTAATAAATGATTATTGTAATCTTTTTATTTACTTTCTTAAATTAATTGTTAAATTTATACGTGTATATCTCAGTAAGTGTATATCTCAGTAAGCATAATTCCGTTTGAAGAGACAATGTATTGTAATTTCTTGGTAAGCATAATCTAGTCATTAGGCTACTTGACCATTTTTTTTTTTTTTTGTGTATACTAAAATAGGAATATAAAATTTAACTCAGTTAGTAACTCCTGTATCGTTAATTGCAAAGAAGTAAAATAGATTTGTACTTTCACTTTTTGAATTATAAAGTGAATTGTATAAGTCTTGAATGTGTATTGTGTAACATAGGTGGGAATATATTACAACTTATTGAAATCTGTATGATTAATTTCAACACAATTATTCTTTCGAAAAAAATAAATTAAGACTCTGATGGTAAAAATAGTGGATAGATAAGCTAGCGGTTAACTTATGATGGCTGACGACTTTTAGCTTATAGCTAAAAACTGGTGGTTGATGACTTATAGCTGATAAGCTAATTTAATATTTGAATATTTAGAATTTGTTAAATTAATCTAACTATATATAAAGAAAATAGGGGATTTTGGGCTGACTTTTTTTGTTATTCCAGTTATACCCTTAAACAAATATTTCTATAATAATGTTATATTGTTGTTGTAATTAAAAAAGATAAGAATTTTGGTTACATTTGTTATATTATTGTTGTCGTTGAAAAAGATAAATATGGTTTTTTTTTTTTTGAAAGAAGATAAATAAGGTTTGTTGAGTTTGAAAGTCACAAATATATAGCAAAATTGTAACATTGTTATATAATGCCTAATGAAATTGTAAATTTTCATATATGTAATATTATGATCGTTATTTTTCAATTTTCAGGTTAGAAATCTACATTCCGAATATTCACGTACGGTTGGATTTAAGAGGCAAAAAAGAGAATATATGGGGTTTTCTCATAACGATTTGAAATATGTGGAATTTCGTGGATGTGTTGGCTCTATAGATGTTATTGAGTTAGCTAGTCACTTATTGAGGAATGCAAATTCACTTAGAAAAATGACTTTCAATTCTCGTGACGATAAAGCGGACATTGGAGCTGGTAGATGGACCATAGACGCTAATGATCGTCGTAAAGACACTTTTTTCTGTGGTAATGATGGTTGTCGTTGGTTTGGAGAGAATGTTATTCACGAGATGCTTAAAGATGAAGTAAATGAACAATGCCAGCTTATAATTTTGTAATGTTATTTTATCTATTTATTTTTGGTATTAAATCCATTTATAAAAACTTTGTATAATTTACTTTATTTATGAATTACAATATTAACTATTCTTTTATTTGTTGTAGTATTAGACATGTAGTTGTTGTTGGGCTATATATTCTCTCTTGTTATTGAAAAGATAGTTCCAAAGCTAATGCCTGATAAAATGGGATTTTGGTTATAGTTTTCCTTGCGATAATCTGGTCGAGGTGGTACTTGTGATATATCTGTTTGGGACACCATTTATTTGGAGTATGTTAAATACTAAATAGTGATTTTATATCCATATGTTTTAAAAGCGTGGTTTGCTTTTTTGAATAATTATAGTTTGATTATTTAATTTAACCATATTCGAAGGATGCATATTATATTTAGCATTTTGGTGCTAAATACAAAACAGATTTTTTATTAAAATAAAATGATGAATTTAAAAAACATATGAAATATGATTTTATCGCAATCTCTTCATTAGCCGGAATTAAAAAGTGCAAATGAGAAATTATTTTTCCTTTAACCACTTATATATATAAATTTTTTCCATTCAATCAAGTCAATTATAGTTAATGGTGTAAATTTATTTTTTTGAATCCTTTTTCTTAATGAATTGTTTTAATCTTATGTGCAATAAATTTCAAATTTTATTGTATAAATTCATTTGGTTTTTTTCCTAAGAATAAATTGTTTGAAAAAAATTATTTTCTTAATAAATTTATAATGAAAAACGACCGGAAAAAATTAGTTATTTTTAATGATGGATTTTGTTAAGGGCATGTTTGCCCAAATGTCTTTTATTTTTACACGTGTAAAAAATGATAGAAAAGAGTAAAATACAAAAGAGTGAATGAAAAGAAATAATAGATTAAAGCAATAACCAATTTTTACGACGTTCCTCATCCAAGTTCATAGTGGTAACTATTGGAATTTATAATTTATCAAAAAAATAATTAAAGATTACAAAATTTAAGCAATTATCATGAAAAAGTTCAGTTATTTGATAGATTGTAGATACATAAATGTAATAGAGATCATAATTTATAATCATTTGTATTTATAACATACTTATAATATTGATATCATGACATCTGTGATTAGGAGAATCGTATTTATTACATGTAGAATTAAGAAGAATGATTTCTACCATTCATGTAGTTGGTTGGTTGTTTCTATTATGCAGGTTGATATACATGACTTCAAAAGTCATATTCAATACATGATAATGAAGAAAAATCAATTGTATATGATTTATCTAATATTTATTTTTTAATTTAAACTTAATTATATATTACTTTTGTTTTCATGATTTCTTTAATTAGAGTTTATTATAGTTAGATATCTAATTTGAACAATATTTGATATGTTTTACTTGCTTGCCATTGAATTCAATTAGATTACTGGTCTCTTTTCCTTCAAATTATGAGGGATAAGATCAAATCTTAAATTTCTATTGAAAGCAAATATTGATCATATGAAACAATTAAAAAGTTAAAGTATTCCAATGATTGTTTTATACGAAAAATCGGTAGACACTTGTCTTCACCTTTTTAAACTAAAATACAGTTTTTATGTGAGATACAATCTTCCATATTCAATTGAAAATATTTGAATAAAAATCAATTGAACTTTTACTTCATGTTCTATATTATTAATATTTACATAAAAACTCTAAGTTTAGACTATTTAAATATATTTTAGTTTTAATTTTTTTAATATATTATACTTAATTCATAAATAGAACAATATATTATACTTAATTCATAAATAGAAGTCTCATTTATCCTTTTCTCCAAATTCACAATTAAATATTATCATATCCAAATCCAGTAACAAAATGAAAAAAGAAAAATAGAAAAGTAGACCAATAAACATTATATCAATAAAAAAAAAGTAGGGGTAGAATATTCGGTGAATGTAAGAGTTATAATATACTTACTAAACAATTGTAACTAATCAAACAATTTATTTATTAAAAAATTTCATTAATACAATGAGTGAGTAAATTATCATAGTTAGGGAATATGAAAAAAATAGTAGTTTAAAGGTTGGTGTGACAAAAGCATTATAAAAACATAATAAAGACATTAGTATTTAATAAAAATGTAACTAATGAATAAATGTTAAAGGTTAAAGACATTAGTTTATTAATAAAAATGAATAAAGGTTCTTTCACAAAAAAAATGAATAAAGGTTAAAATCGTTAGTTTATTAATAAAAATAGTAGTTCAAAACCCACTTGAGTTAGCCTGGTGGTATTGACTTGAGATATGAGAGTGTGCTCCTCATCAAGGTCTTAGGTTGTTCTTAGGTTCGATTCTCTCTGATGCCAATTTGGGTGGGTTAAATTAGTTTCTTCGAAGAAAAAAAACAGTAGTTCAAAGGTTGGTGAACAACCATTTTTCATAAATTTCTTCTTGAGCAACAACGATGTAACAAATTAAAAATAGAAGTATCTTTTATCTTCTTTTCTTTTTCACATACAAAATGTCCACATACACATTAAGGAATAAAAGAAAACATGAAAGAAAGTAAGAAAAATACACTAACAAACACCATATAAATAATTAAAAAGTATAGTTTAAATATTTGACCAATCCAAGAGTAACCTGACTCTCTATCATATCATAGAAACCAGTTAATAATCAAGAGATAGAAAGTAAAAGTGAGTAAAAAACCAATAATACAAAATTGAAGATGCTCTATCCAATGATTGCTTGAAAATGGTGATGAACAAAACCCAAAATTTGGTGCAAAAAAATCACATATTTATATACACAATCTTTTTCAATGTAGGACAAATAGTCTCATTAGTAGAAACTAAATATATTGAGATCATATTGGTGGTTGTATATGTAATGAGTGGCTGAATGTTCATAGTTAAGAAATATGAGTTATGTTATACAAAAAAAAAGTAGTTCAAAGGTTAATAATGTGATAAAAATGATTACATCGAAGTTTATGATTCATAATAAACACAATAAATGTGTGATACTTTTTTAGATGTGCCACATCATAACAATTCTAGCATATGGATAGCTCACGCTTAGTCTACAAAGATACTAGGTATATAACTCGTGCGTTGCACGGGTTTAATTAAAATATGTACTTGAAAAATTTGCACAGATAAAAAAATAATATCAGTGATAAGCATAATCACAA
Organism: Medicago sativa; assembly: GCF_051527215.1. Classification (NCBI taxonomy): domain Eukaryota; kingdom Viridiplantae; phylum Streptophyta; class Magnoliopsida; order Fabales; family Fabaceae; genus Medicago; species Medicago sativa. The sequence continues at coordinate 85,815,892 of NC_140755.1, read as the reverse complement.
AGTTATATGATTGATATTGTTTTAAAATATGTTGATATTCTTATGTTTAATATTAATTTATATTAAATATAAGTGGGTTTTTAAAAACTATATGAGAATTCAAATTTGCTTAAATATTTTAAGGATTATTAATATAGTTCTTGATGTGTCTTTCATAAGTTTGAAGAGATATATCATCATAATTCATATGTTATCCTAATAATGTAATCACATAAAAACTTTTTTTTATAGATCACAATTGTGCGCACGTTGTTTTGATTTTTATCTGGGTATCACTTATTCGTTTCAATCATATATACAGGCATTCATGTTTCCAGTCAATATTTCTCATAAAAAAGCGTTGAAATAAGTTATTAGAGTGTGATTCATATTTGGTGGTTGTCTCTTTTTCTCTCATATTTTTAAAAATGCAATTCATGTGTTGATATAACGACTTCTTGTGGATTTTTTTCTCAAACTTTTACTTAGCGGAATTATATCTCGACTTTTATTGGTCCCATTTTTTATTAGTATATTGTTTGTTAAAGTGAGTATATAGGATAATATACAATTAAAAAAACTTGTACCTCATCAATTTAATAATTTAAGATTGGCGTTTATATAGTATTGAGTGAGAGAGTGGTAAATAGATATGGAATATGAAGAAAGAAAAAGGCAGTTGAAAGATCAATGAAGAAAACAAATGTTTGACTTAGATTTTTTATTATAACAATCATTGAAATATTTTTATTGATTCGGCAGCTTTATTAATATATAAATAAGTTCCAAATTGCTGCTTCCACCCAGGGCCGAACCCTGGGGGGTGCAAGCAGCGCTATAGCACCGGGCCTCCCCAGGGTATGGGCCTCAAAAAATAATAATTATAGTCCAGTACCCCCCACTAAAAAAAAATACTCTCTCTGATACATACCAACATGCGTTCCATTCCTCTCACCATTGGTGTTTCGTTTTTCTTCTTCCTTCATGGTTCAAACGCGACTGCCGACTACTCAAACGTTTCCTCCGACTGCATCTCTCAACCAATTCGATTTCTGACCATACCATCATCATCGACCATCCTATTGACGTTTTCCCTTTTCCAAAACAACACTGACACTGTTACTCTGTTAGGTAAATAACCTCTCTTTCGTTGATTTCTTAAAAAAATACATCTTTATTTTATTACGGACCTCATTTCACTTCCAGAGCCGAGCCTCCAAATTTGTAGGAACGGCCCTGCTTCCACCACATTGGTTTCACGCAGATTTCACATCTAAGGGGTTCTTCATCTTCTCCGATTCAATGGCTCCACCTAAAGGTGATGGTGCAAAGAAGACCGATCCAAAGGCACATGCCTTGAAAGCTGCGAAAGCAGTGAAGTCAGGCACTGCCATCAAGAAGGCGGCAAAGAAGATCAGGACAACTGTTACATTCTGTTAGAAATTTTTGGTCTTCCATTGATTTATAAACTTAAACATTGGTTGAATGGTATCTTGATGGGTCTTGGAATATCTATATTGTGATCAATAGATATTAGACATCACATGGTAGGTGTACTTGAATAATGTAGCCTATAGTTAAATGAATCCATGATGGGTGGAACCATTCAACTCTTTATGAAAGGGTATGGTTTGATACCTTGTGACTTTTCATTAAAGAATTGGTAGAACCATTGTAACCCTACATGAAAGGGTAGGTCCCCTCTCCACTTTCTCTATAAATATGTCTTGGGGCATATGCAAAAAATAATCGATGTTATTACATACTTACCCATCAAAGTTTGAGAAAGAAGGAGAGGAAGATCCTATCCAACATAATTGGAATTCAAGATCATCAAAGAGCATACATACGCGTTGACAATCAATGGCTTCAAGAGGTAAGTTCTAAACCCTCTTATTTAATTTTAATGGTGTCCTAATTCATGCAACTATGACTGAAATTTATTGTTCATGATATGTAAATTATATTTCATGATCTGTGATAAATTATTAACATGTGGTATCAGAGCCTTAGTTGCATGTTTAGGATCCATATAAAGGCTTGAATATAAAAACCATGTCTTTGAATCCAATATATTGAGTAGGGTTCATGTTCATGCCTTAATGTATGAATATTTGCGTTCAAATTTATTTAGTATGTTGAAACGTATATCTTGTAAGTAGTAGCATAATTTTCATTTCTTCTGGACACGTTTTTCATATAATAGATTCATTTCATTGAAAAACCATTTCTAGATTATGTTTTCGGTAGGACTATGTCTTTTCAAAATTGAAAGCCACCCATATATTTTGAACATGACAGAACCATAAACCATGTGAATTCTTTAGGAATTAATGAGGAGCCATGGTTAATAATTTGACATATTTGAATGTAGAACCGTAAATATAGACCCTTTTTGAATGTGTAGGTTTTCTTATACCAAAATCATACACTGTTCCCATTCCAAATCCTTTTCTAAATAATTCCAATTCATAAGAATATGAGAAGCAATTTCTTTATGGAAAATTGAATTGAAATTTGGTGAAAAGTCGTGACTGTTCGCGAAAGGTCGTGACTGTTCGCGAAGGGTTGCAGTGAACCCGTTTCTAAAACAATTTTGGTTTCATGAGTTTGAATCCATTGTTCTCCTTCCTGTTTGTTTTAGGGCCTAAATATCATACATATTTAATCCTTAAATTATATACTATAAAATTGGTTCATAATTGTTATTAGTTTTTACATGTTTTATCAATATAAGAATGATTCCTGTTATGAACTTATTCAAGAGTCACTGTCCATACATACTACAATAGCATAGGTCACTTTCCATGTGTAGTGCTTGAAATAAAAATGGTTAATATAAGTGATTAATTTTTGAGCAAATGTTATCCAATTTGGAATTCTATTAGTTGAAATGAGTGTATACCGCCACAGCGGCTCACTCATGAATATTGATAAAATTTCATGTGATTTTTGGATTGTTTGTTTCTTGAATGATTTACAATTTAATTTACCCACAGGAAATTAAATTGGATTTAATTCTTAAAACATGATTTGTTGGGAATGTGTAACGGTTAAAAATTCTTTCTGCCCACAGGTGTCTGAATTTTGTCACTGTTGTTTGTATAATATATGCTCCACCCACAGGGGGGTTTATATTGTATGTGCTTAGATTCCCAGTTATTGATTATTTGCTCATGATATTAATCATTTTTATTTTTACTTTTCAGCCCCCATTTCCTTTTCCTTAAATAGTTCTGCAAACCAAATAGAGATTCTAACGGGGAATAACTATAAGAAATGGAAGGCTGATATTGAGTTAGCATTGAATTTATTGGACATTGACATTGCAATTCGAGAGGATAAACCTTCTGCCTTGACTGCAACTAGCACACTTGAACAAAAGACATATCATAAGGAATGGACAAGGGCTAATAACAAGGCCTTGATGCTTATTAAGAGATCCATTGATGATACATTAGTTAAAGCCATTCCAAATTCTGATGATGCTAAAACCTTTATGGCTTCTGTTGGTGAAAGATATGCCATTTCCGGAAAGGCTGAGGCAGGGCAATTGATGGATTCCTTTATTAACATGAGGTATGATGGTAGTAGTGGTGTTAGGCAGCACATCATGCAAATGATGACCATAGCCAACAAACTTAGTGACCTTAAATGTCCATTAGCCGATAAGTTTATCATACACCATGCTATAAGTTCTCTACCAAGCAAGTTTGATGTTTTGAAAACCTCATATAATATTCAAAGTGAAGAGTGAGATATCAATACCCTCATATCTGTTTGTGTGCAAGAGGAAGAAAGAATGAATCATTTGAGTAGTGGAAGTGTGAATTTGCTTTCGCAACCTAACCATAAGAGTGGAAAGAATGGTTATTTTAAGAATAAGGGAAAGAAACCATTTTTTAAACAAGGAAACAATAAGAAGGGTGGACCATCCAACATGGCATCTAGTTCAAAACCTAACTTTAAGAAAAAGGGGCTGAAATGTTGGTTTTGCAATGGTATAGGACACAAGAAGTCAAACTGTCATGCCTTTAAGAATTCAATCCAAAGTGAAAACCAAGGTAAGCTTTATGCTTTAGTTTGTTTTGAGTCTAACATGGTAAATATTCCTTTAAACTCATGGTGGTTAGATTCGGGGGCATCAATTCATGTTTCTAATTCTTTACAGGGGTTCAAGACAAAGAGAAAACCAAGTGAAGTTGAAGTGAACCTGTTTGTAGGAAATGGAAATAGAGTTAATGTGCAATTTATAGGATTAGTGATGAAGTAATTTTGCATCAAACAAGATAAGTATTTTTGTATCGTCTCCACAGGGAATAGTGTGTTATCAATGAAAGTTTAACATCAATTATCATTCAAAGTATTAAGAGTACTTGTTTGTTTGAATTGAAATGTATCTAGCTAAACTAATTGCAAAAAGTAAAAGTTGAGATAAATAAGGATTGAAACTTGTTAGGAGTAGCGTTCCTTAACCAAGCGTCACACGTAACCTAATGATCCATACGAATTCTAGCTTTGTAAACAACATTATCACAATCAATTCTAAACTACCCTTCGTGTCCAAAGTGATATAATTATTTCTAAGTTATCGTTTAAACATTCGTGTCCAAATCCCTTAAACGATAACAAAGTCGATCGAATAACCTAATCGACCGTGTCCAGCCTGATTAAATATCCGAAAGCATTTCACTCTTGATTATGGTGATTATCACAAGATTAACAAAGATGTCAAGTATGTTAACCTAAGATATATTGCTACTCTAGCTCTAGAAAGCTCGAATTGGTCCTCAAGTGCACGAAGCGAAGAAATAAAAATTGCTGAACTGGGAGCTGCACGCTTAAGCGTCCAACTTCCAGTAGCCTCTGGAAGTTGCTCGCTTGGAGCATTCTTTTTGCACGCTGGTGAGCACACTTAAGCGTCCTCTACACGCTTAAGTGTCCTACACAAGAAGCTCAAAAACCAGTTACTGGTTCCAACCCGTTTTCATCCAAAATTTCCATTTTGATTCTCCCAAATCCCAAAACTTAGTCCAAAACGTGTTTACATGTCATATACACTATAGGACACTCAAACATACACAAGTTTTGAGATTACAACATCAATTCATAAAAATTTCATCAATTCACCATTTTCTCCAAACTTTCAACAACAACAACAAACTCATCACCGATTCACCAATTCAATGACACCCATTGCATCAATACAACAACAATATATGCCAAGACAACAACAACAATATTTGAACATGATTTCATCCATAATTCAACAACAACAACTTCATTCATCATCAATTTTGCACAAAAATAACTCGTGTTCATATCTACCCATTTTGACATACAAATTCAACAACAACAACACAATTAACATTCAATTCATGCATATAATCATATCATCAAAATTAAGCACGAATTTCTACATCTAAAATCAAATTAACCACTTAATCAAAGAATTAGGGATTAACTACAACTATTGATTATGCTTGAATTCTAACCCCCTTACCTTAATTCTTCACAATCACCAACTAGGGCTTCACTTTAGCTCCCAAGCTTGATTCTCTAGCCTCTTCTAGCTCTCTCTAGCTCCTTCTCTTCAAACCCTTTTTCTCCTCTTGTTCTATCTCTCTCTACCTCTTCTCAATTGTGAAAATGAAATGAAATGTTGGTAAACCCTATTTCTCTCAAAGAATAGTGTTTATATAGGTTCTACTCAATTGGGCTCTACTCATAATGTCTTAATGGGCCTAACACATTTCTATTCTAATCCAAAAATGTTACTACTCACTTAACGGTAAAATATAACACTAACGGTCACTTACCGGTTATAAATAAATTACTACACTCTCTAGTAACTTAGCAAAATAACAACTCTCACTAAGCACTAAAAATAATCCTCATCAAAACTACTAATTTACCCCCACTCATAAAATGACCAAAATACCCTTAAGTCCAAAATGACTAAAATACCCTTCTAACATCGAATTCTACAATTCCCGACCAAAATACACACAGAGGCAAATAATCACATGTGAGCACATATAAATACACATAAAATAATTAAAATAAATCTAATCAAAAAATCGGGCTGTTACAACTCTCCCCCACTAAAAAGAATTTTCGCCCTCGAAAATTACCTGAAGGAAACAACTCCGGGTACGAAACCTTCATCTTACTCTCTGATTCCCATGTGGCACTCTCACCAGTTGGTCCAACCCAAATCACTTTAACCAAAACAATCTCCTTGACACGCAAACGCTTCACTTCACGATCCTCAATCATAACTGCCAAGTCTCAACGGTCAAATTATCTCTTACCTCCAAATCATCCACTTGAATCACATGAGACGCATTATACACATACTTCCGCAACTGAGACACATGAAACACGTCATGAAGATTCGACAAAGATGGTGGTAACGCAATCCGATACGTTACAACTCCAACCTTCTCAATGATCTCAAACGGTCCAACAAAACGAGGAGTCAACTTCCGACATTTCAAAGCACGACCAACACTGGTTACATGATTCACTCTCAAAAACACATGATCACCAACCTGAAACTCAATGTCCTTCCTCCTCTTATCATGCTAACTTTTTTGCCTACTCTGAGACGTTTTCATCTTCCCTTGAATCATCATAACCTTTTCCATAGTTTCTTGCACAACTTCCGGTCCTAACAAAGCACTTTCACCTGACTCATACCAACATAACGGAGTTCTGTAACACCCCGTTTTTCCCAACATAAAAATTTCATTTAAATCAGAGTATTTTAAATCATAACGGAATGTCACATACTTCTTGAAAATCATAAGATGGATAATAAGAATTATCTCTCAATATTTAACATCAAAAATCTAAAATCATGCAGCGGAAACTAGTTCAACATACTAAAAGTCTTGGCACGCAGGCCTCATCCGAAATCTCATAAATTTAGTTCGACATTTATTCATAAAAATTCCATAAGGACACGTAAGGAACAGAAGTAAAAGCAAGCCCCCATCCTGTTACGTATCAGAGCACCTAGACAAAATGTGAGGAGTCCACTCACGTACGCCTCTAGTCTTTATTACCTGCAAGTTACCCATACGAAGGGCAACATTTTCAAGCAGAAGGGGTGAGATTTCACAGTCAATAAATTAAGCATATAATTCATTAAAATGCATTTAGCAAAATAAAACATTATTAACATATCAAACATTTATCACTTAACATATTATCATTTCATAATCAAATACCATCATCAAATATCATCATCATTAAATATCATGTTCAACTTAACACTTGACTCGACAACACGGCTCAACTTGACAATGCAACTCTTATCAACTTAACAACTCAACAACTTAAACCATCGTGAAACTTCTTGATATGCAAATGCATGTGGTGCCAATCAACAACATAAATGAGCATAATTAGACTCTTCAACGTGTGAGCATAAAGCTGCCGGGCCTAAAGCCCCCAACTTTAATGAGCACAAGGCTGCCGGGCCTAAAGCCCCCAACTTTAATGAGTATGCAATGGACTCAATCTTCCTACAACTTAGACAACAACGTGAACATCTTATACAACTCCATAATCATGGACAACTTCTTAAATTCTTGCAACTTAGACGACTCATGCAACTTCAAGACATTAACAATCAACAGTAGCAAACAACAACAATTACAGCATGTAACAGTGCTTAAATAACATATCATCATTAAAGGGAATGAATCATATCAACTTATCATCATAAAGCATCATAAATAATACTTATACATCATCACTACTAATCTCAGTCACCTAAACAGACTTCTGGAACTTCTGAAAGTATCCTAAACAACCCTCATTCTTACTTCTAAGATCAACTCATGACTACACATGCGAAAGGATCGCATCAGAACAATTTTGGGCAACTAACAACCTAACTCGCAGTGGCGAGTAACTTTGCTCGCAACGGCGAGCAAAGCGTGCATTCTGGACTCCTAAGGCCTTGCTCGCAATGGCGAGCCACTTTGCTCGCAATGGCGAGCTTACAGGTTACTCGCAGTTGCGAGTTGCGTTGCTCGCAGTGGCGAGCGGGGGTTCCTAGCTCGCAATTGCGAGTGCTCCTGCTCGCAGCTGCGAGCGATGAATGTCAGTACAATCCGGAAACCTAAAAATTACAACTTTTCACCTATCTTCATGATTCTTTCATCCAAATAGCATCTAATTATCACCCTAGGCAATATCTAAGGTCTGTACACTAATTTTGCATCAATCTAACATCTTTTCATGGTTCAATCATCAAAATCGGTCTTAAACCTAATTCCCAATTCTCACCAAAACTTAACCTAATCATGCAAAAATCATTTTTCAGAATCATACCCTTAATAGTATTGAAAGTTAGTCCCACCCTTACCTGGTAATTGCAGAAATCGCAGCCCTCTCTCTCTTGTTCTCCTCTTCTGACTTTTCTCCCTTTTTCTCCAAAAACGTACGTACTGTGTTACTAACTTATGTCTGTCTATTTATCTTTTAATATTACTTTTCTCACTACTAATTTACTCATCTCACAACACAGCCCCACTTTTAATATTTTTATTTTATTTCTCATATCTTATTTTATTTAATAATAAAATAAGTCACACCAACATAGCAGCTTCACAAAATCATATACCTCACATAATTTATTTATAAATCATATAAACCACTCAACTTCATGAATCGTAAAATTCACACATATCAATCATGTAAACCACTTAAATCATAAATCATATAAGAATATAAATATATTCTAACTTCATTGAATTAATTAAATAATTAAGATGGGCGTTACAAGTTCTACACCTTCTACCATACAAAGCCTCAAACGGTGTCATTCCGATGCTAGAATGAAAATTGTTCTTGTAAGTAAACTCAATCAACGGTAAACATTCGACCCAACTGACACCTTGCTCCAACACACAAGCTCTCAACAAATCTTCCAAACTCTGAATAGTCCTCTCCGTCTGACCATCAGTCTGGGGATGATAAGCAGAACTCAACCTCAACTTAATTCCCAAAGTAACTTGCAAACTCTCCCAAAACTTAGAAGTAAACCTCGGATCTCGATCCGACACAATACTAGAAGGAATACCATGCAATCTAACAATTTGCTCAATGTAGATCTCAGCCAACTTCGCCACAGACATACCAGTCTTGATAGGAACAAAATGTGCTGACTTCGTCAACCGATCAACAATCACCCAAATCGAATCAAAACCCTTAACAGTCTTCGGCAACACTCTAACAAAGTCCATAGAGATATTATCCCACTTCCATTCTGGCACAAACAACGGTTGCATCAAACCCAACTGTTTTTGATGTTCAATCTTAGACTTCTGACAAACCAAACAAGCATACACAAATTCCGCGATCTCCTTCTTCATTCCAGGCCACCAAAACAACCTCTTCAAATCCTGATACATCTTAGTCGCTCCTGGATGAATACTTAAACTACTTCTATGACCTTCTTCCAAAATCCTTCTCTTAAGCTCAAGAACACTCGACACACAAACACAATCACAAAACATCAAAACACCGTTCTCACCCAATCTGAAGTCTCCACCCTTGCCTTGGTTAACCAACACGACTCGATCTACATGTTCTAAATCTTCCTTCTGTCCATTCTTGATCTCTTCCAAAATATTACTCGTCAGCTTCAACATTCCCAACCTCACACCATCTGGCGTCAACTCACTAACCAAACTCAAATCTCGAAACTGCTCAATCAACTCCAACTCTTTCACCATCAAAGCAGACATATGCAACGACTTCCTACTCAAAGCATCAGCAACAACATTTGCCTTTCCATGATGATAGCTCAACTGGAAATCAAAATCCTTAAGATACTTCAACCATCTTCTTTGCCTCATATTCAACTCCTTCTGGTCAAACAAGTACTTCAAACTCTTGTCATCACGGAACACTTCAAACTTAGAACCATACAAATAATGCCTCCAAATCTTCGACACATACACAACTGCCGCCAATTCCAAATCATGAGTCGGATATGCACTTTCAACTGCCTCGATGCATAAGCCACAACCTGACGATTCTGCATAAGCACACCACCAAGACACATCTTAGAAGTATCACAATACACAACAAACGACTCCTTCAGATTTGGCAAAATCAACACTAAAGCTGAATTCAACCTCTTCTTCAACTCTTGGAAACTCATCTCACACTTAGTATGAAGGTGAGAAAAACACAAGAAGGGGGGTTGAATTGTGTTTTGAAAAATTCTTCGTTTCTCCTGAAACTGAACACACTAATCATAAGCTAAGTGAAACAGCTTCTGAAGTGATAATCAGAATCTGAACACAGCGGAATAAAACAGAGAGAGAGAGAGAGAGAAGAAGAAGAAGAAGAAGAAAGACACAAAGCAATTATACTAGTTCCTTCCACAAACTGAAAGTAGTCCAGTCCCCCTTGCACTTCCAAGGAGATTTCACTAAGAGTAATATCTGATTACAATTTCTCAAGCACACCTGCAAGAGACTTCCTTTGCTCAAGCACACTTTGCAAGAGTCTTCATATGCTCAAAAACACAATCAAGAGACTTCCCTGCTCAAGCACAACTGCAAGAGACTTCTAACTAAACAAAATTACACAGAAAATTGTTTAAGGTTGAACACTTGATATACAATCAGAGGTGCTCACAATATAAATCAGATACAGACTCAATAACTTAAGAATTTCTAAGATGAAACTTTGAGACACAGAAATTCTAAGTGAATGCAGAACAATTTCAGCAGAGGTTTGACACTTGTAAAAATGTTGTGAGTCTTTCGTTCAGCATTACCAAATCTCTAAGTCTTCACTCCTTTATATAGAGGTGTGAAAGAGACGTTGTGAAATTGACAGCACATCAAAGAGTCGTTGTTGAAGCTTGATCTTTCACCAATGATCTTTTGCCTGATTTGGTTGTTGTCCTATGAAGAACCAATTTGAAATCCATTCCCAATGTGAAGGAACATCTTTGCAGGCATAGCTGTTATTCTGGAGCTGTTTTCTTGTCCTGTAGCTTAGACACAAAACAGAGTAGTGGAGAAGGTGGTTGTACAGTTCGTACAAAGTACAATGTCAACGCTTTTTGAAGATAAGGTTCCAATGCCTTCAAATCTTCACCAAAATGACCGTTGCAACCATCCACTAGTCTTCTGCAGTGTTTTCGAATCCAATAGACAGCTTTTGAAGTGTTGATCTTTGAATCTTCAGCTTGTGGTGATAATCAGCTTCTGATGAGCTTCAGCTTCTGATGAAGTCGCTTCTGAACTATCTGCTTCTGATGACTATTCGCTTCTGAAGGCTATCCGCTTCTGTTGACCTTCAACTTCTGATGACCTTCAGCTTCTGATGACCTTCAGCTTCTGATGACGTCATCATTCTTCAGTAGCACTTATGACTTCAGATGCACTTCTTTTCAGATGCTTTCAAGCTTCCTTTTCTTTAGTCCATAGCTCTCTTTTTGTTCTTCAGAACCTTTATATGATGTACATTTTTAACTATGGTCCTATACACGTGAACAAATATTAGCTAGTCCAATTTACAATTTTTAATACCTTGTTATCATCAAAACTCTTTAAGGTTCATTGTTAAACACATTTTGTTCCAACAATCTCCCCCTTTTTGATGATGACAAACAATAGTATTTAAAATTGATCAATTGTTGTTAATCTAATTAACAAGTTGACTTTGGGGTTTTGATGTTTGTAAGCTCAGAATCTGAGGTTTGTAAGCTCAAACTCCCCCTGAGTCTGATAGTCTTTAAGGTGAGGTTTGTAAGCTCCCCCTAAGTTCTATCCAGGTTAATTAAATTCATTTAGCGCGCAATAATAATATCAGAGCTTTAAATGAAATGAATTATAGATGAGAAGAATGGTTCAATTAATTTTTTATTTGAAATTTGATACTCCCATTTTTAGGTAAAACAAAAGGATAGAAGTTTTTCAAAATATTCAAATATTATTAATGGGGCTCAGAGCCTTTAAATACTATCACATATACTCCCCCTTTTGTCATTAGCAAAAAGCAAAAAAGCAATAAAGACAAAAAGATTTGAGAAAAACTCAAACGGTAAGAGAGTATAAAAAAAATCAGAACCTATAATCTTATCAACAATATAATCATAGCATAAATAAATCAGTAAAACAAATCAATGAATATGTATATGAACAAAAATATCTAGGCATTCATGAATCAGAACCAACTAAGCATTCAGAAGCAGTAAGAAGTGTAAAACAAGAAATGTTCAGAAGCAAGAACTAAAGTAGCTAAAACAAACAACAAACAAAAGATAAACACTAGGATGTGCAACTAAGGGTTGGTTTGTTGTTGTTTCATCATCTTCTCCAATTGTTATGCTTGCTTCTTCACCAGTTCTTCAAGAGCTTGTTGCCTCTGAAGAAGTTCCAGTTCCCTTGCTTTAGCTTCCTGCTGTTGTTGTGCCATCTTCTGTCTGAGCAGCTTGAACATCCTTGCCTCTCTTGTCAAGTAGTCAACTTCTGAGAAGAATGGCTTATTTGCCAGAAGCAGACTGGGACCTCTAGCTCTAAGGCTTTGCTTCAGATCCTTCAGAAATCTTCTGACAGTAGCTTCCTTGATTCTGATGCATTTGTTCCTTACAGCCTCTATCATCTCAGTAGCTCTCTTCTGAACTGATGCCCATTCTTCCTCATATGCATTTGTCAGATCAATTGTCCTTCTTTGATCAACCAGATGATGTATATCAGATAGGATCTTGAGTAGCTCATCATCAATATAATCAGATTCCAGGATGTCCAGGGGTGGTTGTTCAAGGGTTTCCAGGTCTAAGGGTTGGTCAGAATCACTAAGGGAAAGGTCTTGTACAGGATTGGATTCTGGAATGGTGATTTGTTCAGATTGAGTTGAGGATGATGGTTGGTCAGGAGCAATGTGTGAGGTTGAGATTGAGGCTTGGAGATTGACTTGATGTTTGTCAATATCCATTGGAGTAGGTTTGGGTAAGGTTTGATCTGGTTGTTGGTTTAGTTGAGGGTCAGTTTCAGTATTGGCTGGTGTTTGTTGTGGTGAAGTTTGTGTTTGAATGTCGGGATGGGGGTCAATGTCAGCTCTGGGTGATTGTTGTTGTTGAGGTGATAAGGGTTTGTGTGTTTCTGGTGGTTGTTGATGGGGGTTTTCTAAAACAACTTTTTCAGAAGCATCTGCTTCTGAAGTTGTTTCAGAGGCTTTCTCTGAGTTAGTCTTGTCTTTGGGTAACTCACTTGAGTAGTGGAGAATAAGATTTTCTAAGACAGAAGTGTCTTCTTCTTGCTCAGGTGCTGGTGGTTGAGATGAAGAGGTTGAGATGGGGGTAGAGGTGACTGGAATCTGACATACCTTGACTGAAGTGCCAGCTTCTGAAGTGGTAGCATCTGGCGCTTGAAGAACAGCTTCTGAAGTTCCAACTTTCTTCGAAGCTTTATCAGCCACTTCCTTGACTTCTATAAATTTCTCCTTGAAGAATTCATCACATTTTTCAAGGCCTGAGGCTTTAAGCCTTTCATCCCTCTCCAGACTGTACTGAGCTTCCTTTCTTTTCAGTTCAGCTAACATCTAAACAGCTTGCTCATCAGCCTCCTTCTTCATATCAGAAGTTACTTCCACCATTGGAGTGAAGATCGGTGCAGCAACCTTTTTCTTTTTCCTCTTTGGCTCTTCCTTTTCTCCTGCTTCCTTGCTAGAGCTTGCTCCAGCTTTTCCTTGCTGACATCAGTTTCTTCTCTATTCCTCTTTTTCGTAGGAATAGATGCAACATCAATTTTCTTCTTCTCCTTTCTATATTCTATCTCATCAGCAACATATTCGTTAGCCATTTTGGCCTTGGCAGGAGTCATTTCAACCATAGAAGATTTCATCTGTAAAGGTGCCTTCTTTTTCTTCAGTTTGGGTTCAGCCTCTTCTTTCTCTAGCTCATCCAGAGCTTCACCCACTTTTTATTGAGAGAAAACAGTTTCAGGTTTCCCTCTCTTTCTCTTAGCAACCTTCTGTTGCTTGCCCTTTTTAGTAGCAGTTTCTGATGCCGTAGCACCCTTGACTTTCTTTCCTTTAACAGGAGCAGCTTCCTTCTGAGGGCTTGCATCTTCCTCCATGACATACTCAGCTACTGATTTAGCTAAGATTTTAGGATTACTTTCCTTAAAGATGGAAGGAAAGTCCCTGATAATCTCAGCTTCTTCTGTGGTCATCTCTATCCACTTCTCATCTTCGGGGGTTTTCTTGATAAACTTCATAGAAAATAAGCTCTTGCTACTGATAGTCCCTTCAGCAGTAGAAACTTCGAAGCATTTATCAGAAGCATCCCTTGTCTTTTTCAAGAATTTCAGCACTCTTCCCTGATGAAAGATCTCAGACAACAATCTTCCATAAGGCACTTGTTTCCTTCCTTTGACAGTGCCTTCATTAATATCCCAGCAGAGATGATCCATGACATATCTTGGGAAATTTATCTTATCAAACATAGCCATGAAGTAAACTGTTAGCTTCTGTTGGTTGTTGGGTTGATCAGACCCTCCTGCTCTTTGAAAGAAGCAATCAGTGCAGAATTTCACCAACATCCTGTTGTGAATTTCCATTTCTGAAGGCTTGGCATCTGAGTTTCCATCCAAAAGCACGTTGTAGTAGCTTTGCAGCAGGATATCATCCTTCTTCACTATTTCTTGGAATCTGCCTTCAGCATCCACTCTGCATGCTTTAGCTATAACATCCTCAGTGATGGTTATAGGAATGCCCATCACTTCAGACCTTATTTCTAAGCTACTGAAGGAAGTAGGATTCTTTTCCACCATCATCATTCCCTTCTTCGACCCAACTTGTTTACCTACGATCTTCGCAGGCTTTCCATTGAAGACCTCAGCCCTTAACCAGAAGTCTTTGACCAAGTTCACATAAGTTGGCCCATTCAGCATCTTGAAGTACTCAGATAGCTTCTGAGTATCTACCAAACCTTTCATGTCCACATCGTACTTTTTGAGTGAAGCGAAGTCCACTGGTGATTCTATCTGGACGATCAGAGAGTCGTGAGGAATAGTCATAGTCTTTTCTTTGTAAACTGACCCAGATCCTGATGCTCCTTGCATGCTTGAAGTAGATTCTGAAACTTTTGAGCTTGATGATGCCATAGTGAAGATTGAAGAAGATGATGATTTTAGGGTTCTAGGGTTGAGAGAATGCGCTTACTTCATAAGTACAGGTTTGAAAGCAAATGTGTTTGTTGTGAGTGAGTAGTGTCTGAATTGACAAAGTGTTAAGAGTAAAAACGATTGCAATTCAAAAGAGACAAATAAACATAACATTAATGACAAATTGGGGGCGCGTGAAAGTACTTTTCAAAGCTATTAAATCATCATTACCCTTTTTAGTTATACACCAATACAGACAGGCCACGTCAGAAACTTTCAGAGTAACTACCAAGTTAGTGGGCCAGAAGTTACTATAGAAAGTAACTCCCAACGTTTCCACTAACTCTACTATTCAGAAGCATAAAATCCAGCTTCTGGACTTCAAATGCTGACGTCATCATCAGAAGCGAATTTTCCTCAGAACCTCAATAAAGAGCTTCTGATGGACTGCTGCTTCTGAACTAACTTCAGAAACTAAAATCCTATTCAGGAGCAAGCAAATGTTTAATCAGACACAAAGTGCATGTTCAAATTTTTCTTTATAAAATCAAACCTTTCAACAGTTAAAGGCTTAATAAATATATCAGCCCATTGATTCTCAGTATCAATGAATTGTATATCTAAAATTCCTTTTTGAACATAATCTCTGATAAAATGGTGTTTGATTTCAATATGCTTAGCTCTTGAATGCAAAATTGGATTTTTAGACAAACAAATAGCAGTAGTATTATCACAATAAATGGGAATATTGTTAGCAATTATCTGATAGCCTTCCAACTGATGTTTCATCCAAAGTAGTTGTGTACAACAACTTGCATCTGAAATGTATTCTGCTTCTGCTGTAGACATAGCAATAGTTGTTTGTCTTTTGCTAGCCCAGGATATAAGATTATCACCCAGAAATTGACAATTGCCACTGGTTGACTTTCTTTCAATCCTATCACCAGCATAATCAGCATCACAGAATCCAATTAGCTTATAATCTGAGGATTTCCTATAAAGGAGTCCAAGATTAGTTGTTCCTTTCAAATACCTGAATATTCTCTTGACATCAGTCATATGAGATTCTCTAGGATCTGATTGGAATCTTGCACACAAGCATACACTGAATAAAATATCTGGCCTAGATGCAGCGAGGTATAACAAAGAACCAATCATACCTCTGTACAGCTTCTGATCTACTTTAGCTCCTTCATCTTCTTTGCTTAAGGTGCACGTAGGGTGCATTGGAGTGTTCATCACTTTACAATCTTCAAGCTTAAACTTCTTCAGAAGCTCCTTTGTATATTTTGATTGATGAACATAGACCTCATCTTTGCATTGATTAATTTGAATGCCAAGGAAGAACTTCAGCTCTCCCATCATGCTCATTTCAAATTCATCCTGCATTAACTTAGAAAATTCCTTGCAAAGAGATGCATTAGTAGAACCAAATATTATATCATCAACATATATCTGCACAACAAGAATATCTTTCCCAAGGGTCCTTCTGAAGAGTGTTGTATCAACCTGTCCTCTTTTAAAAATCATTTTTGATTAAGAAATTACTTAGTCTATCATACCAAGCTCTGGGAGCTTGTTTCAAGCCGTATAGTGATTTCTTCAGTTTAAAAACATGGTCATGATATTTAATATCCTCAAATCCATGAGGTTGCTTGACACACACTTCTTCTTCTATGACACCATTAAGAAATGCACTCTTGGCATCCATTTGATATAATATTATGCCATGATTAACTGCATAGGAAAGAAGTAACCTGATTGCTTCCAATCTTGCAACTAGAGCAAATGTTTCAGTGTAATCAATGCCTTCTTGTTGACTATACCCTTGTGCAACAAGTCTTGCTTTGTTTCTTGTTACTTCTCCTTGCTCATTCAACTTATTTCTGAATACCCATTTTCTTCCAATAATGTTCTTGTGCTGAGGTTTGGGTACCAGATCCCACACATCATTTCTATGAAATTGATTCAACTCTTCTTGCATAGCTAAGATCCATCTATCATCTGAAAGTGCTTCATCAACTGTTGTAGGTTCAATCATTGAGATCAGTCCAATCATTAACTCTTCTTGTCTGAAGTATGATCTTGTTCTTCTTGGACTATCTTTGTTTCCAATGATTAATTCCTCAGGATGTGAAGACTTGTGCTTGAATGTGTTTCTGGGAGGATCTGCTTGATGTGAGCAATCTTGTGCTTCATCAGAAGCAGCTTCATCTTGCGCTTCTGATGTGGGTTCAGCTTCTGGACTATCTTCAGATTCAGCTATCTGATCAGGTTCTGGAGTAACTTAGGAACCTGTATCTCTGCAAAAATTTCACCTTGCTTTGAAGTTTTATCTTCAAGCTCTTTGTCATCAAATTTAACGTGCATAGATTCTTCAACACATAGTGTCTCTGAATTATACACTCTGTATGCCTTTGACCTTTCAGATTAACCTAAGAAGATTCCTCTTTGGGCCTTGACATCAAATTTCTTTAGGTAGAGCTTGTTATTTAGAATGTAACATGTACATCCAAATTGATGAAAGTAAGAGATATTGGGTTTTCTTCCTTTAAAGAGTTCATATGCTGTTTTCTCCAAAATAGGTCTAATATAGATCCTGTTCTGGACATAACATGTTGTATTCACTGCTTCTGCCCAAAAATGTTTTGCCAAATTGTTTTCATGGATCATGGTTCTGACCATTTCTTGTAAAGTTCTATTCTTTCTCTCTACAACCCCATTTTGTTATGGAGTTCTAGGAGAAGAGAATTCATGGATAATTCCATGTTTTTCACAAAAAGCTTCAAATGGCTCGTTTTCAAATTCTCCACCATGATCACTTCTGATTTTCAAAATCGTTGACTCTTTTTCAGTTTGAATTAGTGTGCAGAAGTTACTGAATACATCATATACATGATCCTTACTCTTCAGGAATTTCACCCAAGTCAATCTGCTATAATCATCAACAATGGCTAATCCATATTTACTTCCATATAAGGAGGCAATACTTACTGGTCCAAATAAATCAATATGGAGTAGTTCTAAGGGTCTGGAGGTTGAAACAATGTCTTTGGTTTTAAAAGATGATTTCACAATTTCCCTCTCTGACATGCACCACAGAGTGCATCTGAATGATAGTCAATGTCTAGTAGGCCTTTGACAAGTTGTAACTTACTAAGCTTAGAGATTAATCTCCAGTTAGCATGTCCCAACCTTTTGTGCCACATCCATTTCTTATCATTCACTGATAGAAGGCAAATCACCTTCTGATCAGCCAGTTCAGAAAAATTGATTTTGTAGACATTGTCAACTCTCTTTCCCTTGAACACAATGGATTTGTCTTCCTTGTTGATTACAGTACAGTTGGTTTTCTCAAAAAGCACATCATAACCATTATCACAAAATTGACTAATGATCAAAAGGTTATGTTCAAGATCATTTACCAACCATACATTATTAATTGAGGTAGAGGAATTACCAATAGTTCATGTACCTATGATCTTGCCAGATTGGTTGCCTCCAAATTTCACACTTCCTCCTTCCTTCATTGTTAGGCTGAGGAAGCTGGACTTTTCTCCTGTCATGTGTCTTGAGCAACCGCTGTCTAGGTACCATGATCTTTGCTTTGGCACTGCTCTTAGACATACCTGCATCATTGACATTTTCAGATTTGGGTATCCATTGTTCTATGGGTCCTGAATGGTTAGTACTTGAGGCTTTACTCTTCACTTCCTGTACCTTGTGATGTGAGTTGAATTGCTTCTGATTAACCATCACCTTAGGTTTTGCTACTTTAGAAGCAGTAACTGTCTTCTTCTGAAACTTGGACTTCAGTACCTCAGATTTTGGTTTCACCAGACTCTGAGGAACAGGTTCTGATCTTTTCAGGATCCTGATATTTGAAGTCTTAGAATCAGATTTGATCATAGCCTTTGGCTTAGAGTTCTTTGGCTTTGAGATGATCTTAGCCTTAGAGCTAAAAGCTTCAGGTTCTGATTGAACAACAGTTTCCAACTCATCACCTTCAGGTACAAAGGTTTTCAATCCTTCCTTGATGCATTCACAACATGCTTTGAGACTGATTTCATTTGGTTTCCCTCCTAAAAAACCAATCCCTTTGCCATTGTTTCTGTAAATGCTATAGATCATAGAAGCCACTCTACTTCTGTCAATGGCAGATATGATAAAATCTTCAAGAGCAATTTCATGGTTGCTTAAAGGTTTTTCATTACACTTTTCATGTAGCTTCTGACATAAGAACCTGAGCTGATCTTCATAAGTTTTACACATGAAGTCAAAGTCCCTAAGTCCTTGTTCAGAAGCTTTCAGATCCAATAGATTTGATTTTTGCTGTTTTACTAAATCAGCATATTTTTCTTTTAAATCCTTCAACTCATTGGTTCTTACTTCAAAATGTGTAAGAAGTTCTTTAAGTGACTCAACAAGTTCATCTATGGGAATCTTAGAATATACCTCATTTTCATCTTCAGAATCTGATTCTGATCTAGCTTCTGAAGTTGCTGTGGCAACTAACCCAACTGCTACCTTTGCATCTTCATCAACTTCCTCTTTATCAGATCTAGATTCACTTCCTAAATCATCCCAGGTTGCCATTAAACTCTGCTTGATTTGCTTCTTGAATTTTCTTGGTTTGAATGTTGACTTCTTTGACTTGTCCTTAGATTTCTCCTTTTGAAGATCAGGGCATTCAGCAATGAAGTGTCCAGGCTTCTTACAATTAAAGCATCCCTTCTGATCTTCTTTCCTTGAGCTTCTGGAGTTGCTCCTTCTGGTTAGAAACTTTCTGTTCTTCTTGGCCAGATACTGAAGTCTGTTTGAGAGCATGACCATTTCAGCAGCATCTGATTCAGAATCTGAACTTGATTGTTCTTCCTCTTCAGATTCAACCACTTTGAAAGCTTTTGATGACTTGCCTTTGGATGGAAGAGCTATTGATTTACTCTTCTTAGTAGACTCATGTTCATTAAGACTTAACTCATGAACTTTGAGAGAACTAACAAGATCTTCGACACTTAAAGTGTTTAAATCTTTAGCTTCCTCAATGGCAGTCACCTTTGGTCTCCATCTTGCAGGCAAGCTTCTGAGTATCTTGTTCACATGGTCAGAAGCAAGATAGCTCTTCTTTAGAATTTGTAGCCCAGAGACTAAGGTTTGAAACCTTGAGTACATCTCCTCAATAGTTTCATCATCCTCCATCTTGAATAACTCGTACTGATGTACAAGCATGAGAGCTTTAGCTTCTTTGACCTTCTTGCTGCCTTCGTAGTTTAAACAGAGAGAAGAAAACATAGCTTTAGCAGTGAATTTGTCACTCATCTTCATGTACTCTGTTTTGGGTATGGCAGTGACAAGGGCTCCTCTGATAATATGATGCTTCTTGTAGAGTTTCTTCAACTCAGGAGTATGTTTCTTTCTATCCACAGCAGCTCCTTCTTCATCAAGAACTAAGTCACCAACACCATCTTCTAGTATATCCCATAGTTCTTCATCTAAGCTCATGATATAACTATAGAAGTTGGTTTTCCACCAAGAAAATTCTTCAGCATCTCCGTTGAACTTTGGAATCTTTCCAACACTGGATTTCTTACCATCACTATAATCATGTGAGACATTATTATAGCTAGTATGACCAGATCCAGTAGGAGTAGGACCAGACATGTTTTTCTCAGATCTTTGACTGTTGCATGGTTAAGTGTTAAACAACAGACCAAGGCTCTAGATACCAATTAAAGGTGGGAAAAACACAAGAAAAAGGGGTTGAATTGTGTTTTGAAAAATTCTTCGTTTCTCCTGAAACTGAATACACTAATCAGAAGCTAAGTGAAACAACTTCTGAAGTGATAATTAGAATCTGAACGCAGCAGAATAAAACACAGAGAGAGAGAGAGAGAAGAAGAAAGACACAAAGCAATTATATTGGTTCCTTCCACAAACCGGAAGTAGTCCAGTCCCCCTTGCACTTCCAAGGAGGTTTCACTAAGAGTAATATCTGATTAAAATTGCTCAAGCACACCTGCAAGAGACTTCCTTTGCTCAAGCACACTTTGCAAGAGTCTTCCTATGCTCAAGAACACAATTAAGAGACTTCCCTGCTCAAGCACAACTGCAAGAGACTTCTAACTAAATAAAATTACACAGAAAATTGTTTAAGGTTGAACACTTGATATACAATCAGAGGTGCTCACAATACAAATCAGATACAGACTCAATAACTTAAGAATTTCTAAGATGAAACTTTGAGACACAGAAATTCTAAGTGAATGCAGAACAATTTCAGCAGAGGTTTGGCACTTGTAAAAATGTTGTGAGTCTTTCGTTCAGCATTACCAAATCTCTAAGTCTTCACTCCTTTATATAGAGGTGTGAAAGAGACGTTGTGAAATTGCCAGCACATCAAAGAGTCGTTGTTGAAGCTTGATCTTTCACCAATGATCTTTTTCCTGATTTTGTTGTTGTCCTATGAAGAACCAATTTGAAATCCATTCCGATTATGAAGGAACATCTTTGCAGGCATAGCTGTTATTCTGGAGCTGTTTTCTTGTCATGTAGCGTAGACACAAAACAGAGTAGTGGAGAAGGTGGTTGTACAGTTCGTACAAAGTACAATGTCAACGCTTTTTAAAGATAAGGTTCCAATGCCTTCAAATCTTCACCAAAATGACCGTTGCAACCATCCACTAGTCTTCTGCAGTGTTTTCGAATCCAATAGACAGCTTTTGAAGTGTTGATCTTTGAATCTTCAGCTTGTGGTGATAATCAGCTTCTGATGAGCTTCAGCTTCTGATGAAGTCGCTTCTGAACTATCTACTTCTGATGACTATTCGCTTCTGAAGGCTATCCACTTCTGTTGACCTTCAACTTCTGATGACCTTCAGCTTCTGATGACCTTCAGCTTCTGATGATCTTCAGCTTCTGATGACGTCATCATTCTTCAGTAGCACTTATGACTTCAGATGCACTTCTTTTCAGATGCTTTCAAGCTTCCTTTTCTTTAGTCCATAGCTCTCTTTTTGTTCTTCAGAACCTTTATATGATGTACATTTTTAACTATGGTCCTGTACACTTGAACAAATATTAGCTAGTCCAATTTACAATTTTTAATACCTTGTTATCATCAAAACTCTTTAAGGTTCATTGTTAAACACATTTTGTTCCAACATAGTATCCCAAACATAAGTTTGTCCTTTCTGAGTCAACTGCGTCAATGGCAACGCCAACTTAGAGAATCCCTCAATGAACCTCCGATAATAACCTGCTAATCCAAGAAAGCTTCTAACTTCAAAAACAGACTTAGGTGATTCCCACTGCAACACCGCATCAACCTTCGACGGATCCACGACAATTCCACCTTTAGAAATCACATGACCAAGGAAACTCACTTCTCGCAACCAAAACTCACACTTCGATAACTTAGCAAACAACTTCTTCTCCTTCAAGACTCCCAACATAATCTTCAAATGCTCAGCATGCTCCTCTTCAGACTTCGAATACACCAAAATATCATCTATAAACACCACCACAAAACAGTCCAGAAAAGGATGAAATATCATATTCATATATTCCATAAAGACACCTGGCGCATTAGACACTCCAAATGGCATCACAGAATACTCATAGTGTCCATACCTCGTTCGGAACGTAGTTTTGGATATATCTTTCGCCTTCACTCTAATCTGATGATATCCTGATCTCAAATCAATCTTGCTGAACACTTCCGCACCAACCAACTGATCCATCAAATCATCAATCCTCGGAAGCGGATATCGATTCTTAATCGTCACCTTGTTCAACTGTCGATAATCCACACACAACCTCAGACTTCCATTCTTCTTCTTAACCAATAACACAGGAGCTCCCTACGTCGAAACACTTGGCCTGATAAACTGTTTCTCAAGCAACTCTTTCAACTGCTTCTTCAACTCACCCAACTCTGATGCAGACATCCGATACGGCGCAATCGAAATAGGACTCGTTCCTGAAACCAAATCAATTACAAACTCAACTTCCCTCTCCGGCGGTAACTCAGTAATGTCATCCGGAAAAACTTATGGAAACTCTTGCACTACCGACAAATCACCAATTCCTTTCTCACTACTTTCCTTCAATGAAGCAAACATCATAAACACACTAGCTTCACCTTCCAAAGACTTCTTAACTTGCTCCGCGGTCAAGAACCTCCCACCTTCCTCAACTACCGGCTTAGAAAACGTTATACTCTAGGTCAAACAATTAATGTTAACACCAAAAGTCAACATCTGATCCATACCAAAAATCATGTCCATGTGCTTCAACGGCAAACACACAAGATCCAACTCAAAATCAACATTACCAAAACTAACAGGACACTTAGCACACACTAAAGAAGTAGCCACTGAACCACTAGCTGGGGTATCAATAACCATCCCTCGAGACAACGGAGTTACAACCAAACCCAAACGTTCAACACAACTAACCGCGATAAAAGAATGAGTAGCACCAGTATCAATAATTGCAATCAAAGGAGTACTATTGATAAAGCACATACCTCGGATGAGATTATCCGGATGCTCCACCTCTTTCGCATTTAGTGCAAACACCTTCTCCGTCGCCTTTTTCGGCTTGGTACACTTAGTACTGATATGCCCCTTCTCACCATAATTGTAGCAAGTGATCTTCTTCTTGCACTCAAATGCCTTGTGACCTGCTTCCCCACACTTGTAGCAACTCTCTCCCTTCTTGCAATCATTGGAATAATGACCCAAAGTTCCACACTTGTAGCATCTCACCTCAGAAACATTCGGCTTAGAGCCTCCACCATATTCTTTCTTCTTTCCTTTGTCCTTGTTATACGGCTTCCCAAATCCATGACCCTTTCCTTTCTTCTCATTTTGAGCCTTGTAGTGATTATCCTTAGCTCTTTCGGCATCATCAAACATACGACACTTATGCACCAAAGTATCAAAGTCTCGGATCTCCTGAATACACAAATACTGGTAAATGTCGGGCCTCAATCCACTCTTAACTTCACACACTTAGAAACCATAGAATCCTCAGTATTTATGTACGGACAAAACCTCGAAAGCTCCTCAAACTTAGCCGCATACTCATCCACCAAACGGTTCTCTTGCTTCAAGTTCAAGAACTCCACTTCCTTCTTGGTGCTCAAATTCTCAGGAAAGTAATTCCTCAAAAACTCAGTCTTGAACCTAGTCCAAGTCACAGCCTCTCCACCAGCCTCAAGCCTTCCCTTAGCATTGATCCACCAATACTCAACCTCCTCAGCAAGCATATGAGTAGCCATACTGACCTTCTGGTCCTCACTAGTCACCATAGCACGAAAGATCCTCTCCATGACTTGCATCCATGTCTGAGCTACATCCAGGTCATACCTACCCTTGAACGTCTGCGAACTGTTTCGCAAGAAACGATCAAGCCTCCGTTCCTCCGCTTATCCAGGATCACGATGACCAACCGCCGCCTGCTTGTTAGCCTGAGCCAACACCTGAGCCATCGAAGTCAAAGCCTGCGCAATCGCTGCATCATCTCTACCACTGAAAGGGCCAAACCGCAAGTGCACGGCCTATCGAAGTAATAGTAGTAAGTAGAGTTATCGTTCCGCTAGGGAGTTGTTCAACTTAATTGAATTTTAGTGAATGATTAGAGGATAGAAAGTTAATAAAAGAGAGTTTGATTGCTGAAGGTAAAAACAATAATAATAAAGGGCCTTAGGATCATTGGTTCATCATAATGACTAATCCTTCACTAGACAAAACCTAAACATCTAATTTCATGATTTACACACTAATTTCTAAAGACCGGTTTCCCTTAGCCCCTCACCTTTCCGATGAAAGTCCAGTGAGAGTTTACTTCTAGTAACCAAACCTATTTCACTGACATGATCACTAGAAGATGCATAGAGGATTGAAACTACTCTTTGTCTCAATAATTGCAAAGACTATTTCACTGTTTTGCAATTATTGTCTAGATTCACTTGTTCCAACATCAAGACTCCGCTCTCGCTTTATGAATTGATGTTTGGGATGATGGATTAACGATTATCAAACCCTCCGCTTTCGCTTCCACAGTTTGATAATTGTTAATCCACGTTAAGACGGTGAATCTAGATTAGAAATTAGGGTTACATAGAAATTAGGGTTTAGACATGTTTTGTTTAGGATTGAGTCATTAGACTCCCCAATAATCCCAAGACGAAGAAGTCTACTCACTCATGTTCATCGTAGACATGGGGGAAGAAGAGAGAAAATAACAGTAAAGTAAATTGCGAAGAAAGTAAAAAGGAAAATAAAGACTTTTATTAAAATAGCAATTGAAATAAACAAAGTAAAGGATAATTGTTTATGGTGGAGAGCTACTCTATTTATAGCTTTACATCTGACTTAGAAACTAAGCAACTAAAAGGATAAAACGGTAAAGCTGCAACAGGGTAACTTGGTGATAGACGTTTGGCAAGTGTACCAAATACTATCGAAGTAGTAAAAATATCGATCCCACGAGGACTGTGTTAATCTCAATTCAGCAACAAGGTTAATATTTAGGATGTGTAAAAGTTATTTTGTTTGCCACTAGGCAGTAGATTTGATTTGCGTAAAAAGTAAATAAACATAAAATAAAGATTTGGTTAGAAAATAAGAGAGAAAGATGAGATCAGATCCGTCGAATCCTCTAAGTTCCCCTAATTGGTCTGCTGCACCTATTTGTTATGAATCCTTTTCTAATTTACGATGATTAACAAAATAGCCCTAATCAATCCCTTGAGTTAGGACCCTCTTCTTAAACTACAGCCCCTAATTCCTTAGGTGGTCTAATAATTCTTGAAGGTTTTACCGAACGTTAACCTATTATCACTAACAAACGATTATCTATTCCTAGACTAACCCTGTTTATTAGAACAATTCAATTAGGTCTAAGTCGAAAGCCATGGTCAGTGGTCATTCGTTCTCACAAAATCAGGTTATATATGATCAAGATATAAAAAGCATTAAGAACAATTGAATTGAATAAACTAGAATTGAATTCATAAACAAAATAGAGTTTCACAGCAACATGTGTCAATTAGGGTTACAAAGATTCATCTCGGATCTAATCTCTAAGAGATTTAGCTACTCATAATTGAGTTTACAAATAGCATAATCAATAATGAAATCAAAACATACATGAATTGGTAAAAGGATGATGAAATCGCCCTCCTAGCCGTCTCCGATGTCTCAAAATCGCACTTTGCTCTCCAAAATCGTAACCCTTGTTCTTCAGATTGAGTGCAGTATTTATAGAAGTCATGGGCCTGACCCGTCAAAATCGCGCCGCGCCTTGTATTATGGCGTGCCGCGATTTCCTCTTTACAGGAAGTGTGTATTTTTGCTTCAAAAATCGCAGCACGGCTTGAAATTGGCGTGGCGCGATTTCCTTCGAACAGACTTCAAATTTTAAGCTTTTTGCACTCCAGAACAGTATAAATTGCATGAGAACTCTATCAAAATGTCACAATAAGTCCCTAATATTACGTAATGACAGGATGTCATCACAACCCCAAACTTAAACCATTCCTTGTCCTCAAGGAATTTGCTTGCAATAGTGACAAACGACAGTAAAATAACAGTTACCTGACAAAACGATAGTACCCAAAAGTTCATTCTCCTTCTAGCTAAAGATGAGCTAGTTTGACTTGTTCGCATCCACCAATTCACAACTCCTCGCATCAAATTGAAACAGGGTTCTACCAGTCGACATGCAGGTCTACATATTACCATACGCTTGAAAAGTTTCTAAATATCAATCAAAGTCAACATCATTACACACTTTTGAGGTCTTTAGGGTTATAACGGGGCTTAGGTGAGAGGTGGGATATATTTGGATAAGTAGGCTACACAAAATTTGAGTTAGGCATTCCTACGGAAGTTATAGCACAAAATTTCAATCCATCATCATTCACCTTGTGGAATAACAATCAATGCAAAGGTACTAGAGAATATTTTTAACATTTAGGGACACTCGAGTTTGAAGTTACTCGGATTTTCAATGTTTTGTCCCTTTTTCATCATTCAATTTTTTTTTTTATACACCATTTTTATGTGTATATTTTGCATGACAATTTCATAATTCTTTCATTTTTGTTCTCTAATTCTCTAGTACCCCCACCCCAAACTTAGTTGGTTGCAAATTCCAATAGCAACCCCAAACTTAATCTTTAGCAACATTCTACAATGCCTTAACTCAGAAATTCATTAAGGGACAAGTCCTAAAAGTCTCTAGGCTTGTAATGTAGTTTGTCACCGAACAAAAAGTTCTAATCCTACCGGCTCACAATTGGTTAAGAAAGGATAAATTTAACAAATTAAAACAGGGTAGGCTTCAAAAAAAGGCTCACGGGACCAAGCACTTTTGCCTCAGTGTGTAATTGACAGAGACCAATCAATAATAGAGAAACAATGCAAGTTCTAGAAATGTAGTCGCATGGAAAACTAATCTAAATATAAGTAAATTGAAAAACAAGATTTGGCAATGAACCTTATGGCTGAGATTTCTGGGAGTATGTGACTACCTAGCAACGCCGTACACTTCGCCTTTGAATCAAGTCACCCCTCCTTTAGAACTTTTGGAATACCGTTTCATCAAACAACTGTTACTAAACTGGAATAGGTCACATGAAACAAAACAAATTCATTAATAATAAACAAGTGCATGAGCAATTACAATAGGGAAATAAGTTCAATGGACTTTGACATTAAAAAGAAAATAAAGAAAATACATCAAAAGAAAAATGACTGAAAATAAAATACAAAGCAGAAAATGCTAATCCATCAGTAGATCAGCCCATGTTCACATCATCATGGTAACATCTCAGCATAGGTAAGCATCCGGGACTTTTTCCAAGTAGACCCAAGCCTACACATCGTGGTAATGATGTCATCAAATGTATCCTCTGTCATACCAAATCTCTCCCTCCTCAGTTTCTCAACCTAACACTCCTCCGGTGGTTGAACATTCAGCCATTCATTAAGCGCTTCAGGGCTGAAATCAATGGTCTTGCCCCAAACAAAAGATTGAAAGGGTGTATCGGAAACCCGTGCATTTGCAAAGAATTCAACGATCACGGTTTTGTTGTTCGCTTCTTCGATCACCTCATTCAACTTCGTCCACCCTCTCCTTCGTAATTCAGCCTCAAAGAACGGATACTTAACAAGCCTTGTGAAGTCAAACTTTCTCTCCCCCACAACTTCAAAACTTTTCATGGATTGGTGGAACTCTTGGGCTTGGTCATTGATGAAATGAATGGCGTTTTTGGGTGGTTCGGATGCGGCACGAGGGCGTTTGGATTTGCTTGTGGATGGTTTTGGGTTGGTGGTTTTCTTTGAGCGGGTGTTTCTTTGGTTGGAGGCCATTTGTGGTTTAGGAAGATGGTGAAAGGAAAATTTTGTGAAGTTTGGGAAGGTTTGGAAGGAATGTGGTTTGATGATGGTTAGGATTGGTGAATTTGTGATAGGAATGTGGTTTGATGATGGTTAGGAAGTGAATAAGGAGATGAATATGAGAAAAATTTGTGAATGGGAAGTTTAGGGAAGTTTTGGTAGAGAAAGGTAGGAAGAATGGAATGGGAAAAATGGTGGAAAAGCTGGGTTTTTATAGACTGGTAGGCAAAATCGCGGCACGCCATATAACAAGGCGCGGCGCGATTTTGATCAAACAGGGAGCATGCTTTGCTTCCTCAGGCCAAAAATTTTGTTTTCTTGAAAAATGCCTGAGTTCATTGAATTTTTGAAAAACTTTTGAGGAAAGAATCATGCAAGACATCAGTACCTTGCATGATTTTCTTTGCAGGAGGTATACTTGAACAATTTTTTAAAACTTTCCTGCCTCGTATTAAAAAGAAAAGAAAAATATTTTTGTATTTTTGTATTTGAAAGCAATAAAATCATACCTGAAAAATAAATAGTGGGTTGCCTCCCACCCAGCGCTTTCTTTTACGTCATTGAGCTTGACGCTTCAACCACTGTTAGGGTGGCAAATATGTCAGAAAGAATATATCATCCTTCTTCTTCCTCTTGTTTGGTAGGAATTCCATGAATTTGTAGCAAAGAAGTAGATGCTCCCATGCTCTCACAGTTATACCTTTGGAATTTAAGCTCTCCCACCTTAGAGAAGGACGTGCATCCATCTGCACACGAGTGATTTCCTCAACCTCCGTTGGTTCAGACTTCGATAAAATGTCAACACTCCTTACTTTGGGATTTTCTTCCACAACAACCTTGTGACATTCAGTCTCCATCTGAACTAGCTTCCTCTGAGACTCATGTGCTTTCTCAACAAGATCACCACACTGAACATCAAACTTCTCAAATGAAACTTGATTTGACACCAAGAAATCATCTAAAATATTCTGAAGTTGAGTATTGTAATCGATGTTGATCACCTCTTTCTTCCCTTCACCATCACTACCTGGTTGATTTGCCTCATGATGATCACAACTCGAGATTTTGTTGTCCAAAATTTTGATCTTAAAAGATAGCATATATTTTTCATACTGCAACTTAGCAATCTCTTCTGTGTCATAGAGGAGTACCCTGTCTATCATAGCTGCAAAACTTGGATAAACTTTTCAGTAGCACAGTACAATGAGAAGAAAACAAAGAGCATAATATTTATTTTTATTTTTTTTAAAATATATATATACAAAAATATAAAAGACAGAAATCCTAAATAAAAACAAAATTGCCAAATTGAAATGACTTAACAGTCCCCGGCAACGGCGCCAAAAACTTGATAGACGTTTGGCAAGTGTACCAAATACTATCGAAGTAGTAAAAATATCGATCCCACGAGGACTGTGTTAATCTCAATTCAGCAACAAGGTTAATATTTAGGATGTGTAAAAGTTATTTTGTTTGCCACTAGGCAGTAGATTTGATTTGCGTAAAAAGTAAATAAACATAAAATAAAGATTTGGTTAGAAAATAAGAGAGAAAGATGAGATCAGATCCGTCGAATCCTCTAAGTTCCCCTAATTGGTCTGCTGCACCTATTTGTTATGAATCCTTTTCTAATTTACGATGATTAACAAAATAGCCCTAATCAATCCCTTGAGTTAGGACCCTCTTCTTAAACTACAGCCCCTAATTCCTTAGGTGGTCTAATAATTCTTGAAGGTTTTACCGAACGTTAACCTATTATCACTAACAAACGATTATCTATTCCTAGACTAACCCTGTTTATTAGAACAATTCAATTAGGTCTAAGTCGAAAGCCATGGTCAGTGGTCATTCGTTCTCACAAAATCAGGTTATATATGATCAAGATATAAAAAGCATTAAGAACAATTGAATTGAATAAACTAGAATTGAATTCATAAACAAAATAGAGTTTCACAGCAACATGTGTCAATTAGGGTTACAAAGATTCATCTCGGATCTAATCTCTAAGAGATTTAGCTACTCATAATTGAGTTTACAAATAGCATAATCAATAATGAAATCAAAACATACATGAATTGGTAAAAGGATGATGAAATCGCCCTCCTAGCCGTCT
The DNA here is from genome assembly GCF_051527215.1 of Medicago sativa. Classification (NCBI taxonomy): domain Eukaryota; kingdom Viridiplantae; phylum Streptophyta; class Magnoliopsida; order Fabales; family Fabaceae; genus Medicago; species Medicago sativa. Next base: position 85,785,245 of record NC_140755.1, on the reverse strand, counting down.
CCGATGTCTCAAAATCGCACTTTGCTCTCCAAAATCGTAACCCTTGTTCTTCAGATTGAGTGCAGTATTTATAGAAGTCATGGGCCTGACCCGTCAAAATCGCGCCGCGCCTTGTATTATGGCGTGCCGCGATTTCCTCTTTACAGGAAGTGTGTATTTTTGCTTCAAAAATCGCAGCACGGCTTGAAATTGGCGTGGCGCGATTTCCTTCGAACAGACTTCAAATTTTAAGCTTTTTGCACTCCAGAACAGTATAAATTGCATGAGAACTCTATCAAAATGTCACAATAAGTCCCTAATATTACGTAATGACAGGATGTCATCACTTGGGCTTGAAGAAAAGCAGCAAAACAGGTCCTGGAGACGGGCACGGCCGTGCCACATGTTGGCACGGGCCGTGCCAAGCTTCTGACTTTGGGGGAACATATTTTTGTCCCGTATCTTCGTATTCTTGCGCTGTATTTGCTCCAGTCCTCTTTCTTTTGCTCCAAGGCACCTTCCACCATATATTTATTCCTAAAATAAAATAAAACACAATTTGAAGTAAAATATTCTAAACTAAAATAAAATGCAATAAAATAAAATAAAATCTAAAATAAAACTAAACTAAATAAGGCAATAAATAAGACTATCTATGACTCGTCAAACTCCCCCACACTTGAATCCTTGCTTGTCCTCAAGCAAAAGGCAGCAAACATAGCAGCAACAAAAGATTTGATTATGGCAATATTAAGAACAAATGTCTCAAAAGAAAGGCTTTGCTTCAAGTACACTAATTACAACTTCAAACACTTCTCATGAACCTATTCTACCCAACATCAAGTCTCAAGTGAGTGTGTGTGTGTGCAGTCCAACCCTTTTCTTGCTCATGTATAAGACAGATATTATGAGGAACAGGTTCTATCCCTAGTGCTAAAGTAACCGAGAAAAGTCCTTTCTTCATTTCATATAAGAGTGATGAGAAATTAAGTTAAAATTAGATTAGATTAACAATTAAGCACAAGGGGCTGCAGATGCTTAGGGGCTATCTATCCTCGTAGGAAGTCTTCTCGGATGTAATTGTCCTTTCCCCCTAGATTCAAAATCACCCTAAGCAGCGCTGCAAAATTATTATTTGTTTCGTCTCCGCGTAGGAAGTCTTTTTGGATGTAATTGTCCTTTCCCCCTAGCATTGATGAATTTGTTTCATTTAAGTTCAAATTAAGGAGTCACCACCACAATTAGGAAGTTAGGATGTAATTGTCCTTTCCCCCACATGTTGGTGCCATTCTCCCGCCCCATTTAACATTAACAAATTAAGAAGAATATAACAATTAAGAATCAATTTGATTAATTTTCCCACACAAACTTATACTACTTTTACTCTTAAGACTTTAAAGGGTCTAGGTTAACACTAAAGATAAAACGTGCTCCTTAAAATACCTATTCATACATTTACTCAAGGATTGCAACCAGGTGCTTTTCTCATTGGAGAATTTTCACATTAAAACAAGATATGGGTATAGCAAGAACATAAGAAACACAAGAAACTACTTTTATGTACAAGAAGCAACCTAAGGAAGAGACAAAACAAAAAAATTTCATGCCATATTTACATTAAAAACAAGCTACTTAGTTATGCCTCTTGCTATAAAAACAAAACAAAAGAATAAAGTTCAAGGGAGTTTGGGAACACTACGACTCTAGACACTTTATTAGGCCCCCCCACACTTAGGGGAAGCATTGTCCTCAATGATTCAAAGAAAAAGAAATTAATATAGAAGAAGTAGAAGAAGAAGAGAGAAGGAGTAGAAGAAGAGTAGTAGAGAGAGAAGGGAAGAGAGGAAGAAGAGAAGAGAGGAAGAGGAAAGCTCACATTTGTTTATTGAGGTCCGTAAGGAGGACCTTGAAGTTGGAGGTGTTGCATCATCCGACGGAGCATCTCATTATTTTCATTATTGACACGGTTGTCCCTTTGAACTTCATTGCGAAGGCCGGATATCTCAACACCTTGCCTTTGTTGCTCGGTGCTCATCCTCTCGATCTCATTATGAATCCATGTCCATCTTTGATTTTCATTAAGCTCACCGGCTGCATGGCCATGGTGCCCCTCTTGGTGCAAGTTAGCACCTTCTCCCTCATCATGGTGCAAGTTAGCACCTTCTCCCTCTTCATCATCTTGCTCACCAAGAACCTGCACATCATTAACATACAACCAATTTTCTTCCACCTCGGTGGTAGTCCGAGATGGGTTAGGCAATAAAAACACGATTGGCATATTTAGCTTAAGTTGGTAATGGAGCGGTGGACGATGTTTGATGAAATTCATAGCAATAAGGGTTTCTATGTTAAGCCTATTGTTTCCCTCAATTGGTTTGATCCCCTCATTTTCACCTACTCCAAAACACCTAGCTATATATGTAATGATGCCACCCACCACTATGTCTCCTCTACCGGCCGGTCTAGTACCGACAAAGTCTAGGTAATCAATCAAATAAAAACAAGTATTGACGGGGTGGTCGTGGAGCATTGCCCATAGCATGAACAATTCATCGGTTCTAGTGTTTCCTAGCTCGGTTCTACCCCAAATAGTGCAAGCCATTACCCTTTGGAGGTACCTAAGTACGGGGTTGTGGATGTTGCTAGCTTTGTTGGCTCTAGGAACATAGTTGGAAACGCCGGTGATACGTGTCCAAAAGGCAGCTGGGTCATAGTTATCCGGTTTTAGGCTAGGATCCCAATGATCATGAATATATCCTTCATTTGCAAAACCTAAGGCCTCAAAAAAGTGCTGAAGTGACATGTCATAATCAATATTCATCAACCGGAAAACAACTCTATGGTTAGGGTTATCAAAATTCAACTTATCTTTAGTGAAAACAATTGAGCTTAAAAATTCATAAGTGAAGTTTTCATAACCCCGCATAGGTTTCAGCAAATCAGTCCAACCTAACTTTCCTATCATCCTAGAAACATCATCAAATAGCTCTAGCACATCTAAAGTATTGGGATCAGGATAACGAGAAGGATGCAAGTGTTTAGAGATTAGAATTTTATATTTGTCCCGTTGCTTGTTGTTTTTGAAGTTTATTCCATGATTCTTCACTTGTGCTTGCTTCTTTGGGGGAGGTCCTCCTTGAGAGCTTGCTGGTTCTTTACCACTTCTTCTTGAAGCCATTGACCCTTGTTGGAATTGGTTTTGAAGGTTTAGGGTTTGGGAGGATTTGTGGTGGAAAGGATTGGTTTAGGGTTGGGGTTGATGTTTAAGGAAGGTTTGTTGGTTTGGATGTGGAGATTGGTTAAGGTCTTGGGTTAGGTTTTGAAAGATTAGGGTTTTGGTGAATTATGGGTTTGAATGGATGAAGGATGTTTTTGATTGGTGGTCTTTTTTTTGGATGAAGTTTGTGGTTGATTGGTGAAAGAATTGAGTGATTTGGTTAAGAATTGAGGGAGATATGAGGGTTTGAAGGTTTGAAGGTTATGGAGGTTTAGAGAGAAGTTTGAGAGATGAAAGAGGGTTGTTGTTTGTGAATGAGGAAGAAGAAAGTAAAAAAATTGTGTTTATAGGCAACAAGAACACGGGCACGGCCGTGCCACCCTTGGCACGGGCCGTGCCATCTTCCTGACTTCAAGCTTCAATTTTTCTCTTAAAAACTTGGCACGACCGTGCCATACCTAGCACGGGCCGTGCCACCTTTCTGGTTCTGGGGCTTCAAAATTTTTCCATTTTTTTCGAATCAACTTGGACAATTACCTACAAAACATCTTAAAACAAAGAAAAACAAAACAAAAGCAGTAAAATGCGTGGGTTGCCTCCCACGAAGCGCTCTTTTAATGTCATTAGCTTGACGGTTAGAAAGAGTCCTTAGAATGGATCAAAGATATCATATTGTGTAGATGACGCTATAAAACGTTCTTTCACAACATGATCGTTAAGCATGCAACAAGAGTAAAAAGCGGGACCCTTCATAACATTTTCCAACTTGTATCCTACCATTTGATCACTCACTTGAAAGACTATCCTACCAAGTTTAACATCAATGAGAGCTCCCGCGGTTGCGAGGAAAGGTCTACCTAGGATTATAGGGACGTCATCGTCCTCTTCAATGTCAACGACTACAAAATCAGTGGGGATGTATATCCCCTTTATCTTAACAGGTATGTCCTCGACAAATCCTACAAGTTTCATGGTAGAACGGTCAGCTAACTTTAATTCCATTTCAGTAGGTTTCAACTCTCCTATCCCTATCCTTTTAAGAAGAGACAAAGGCAGCAAACTAACACTAGCTCCTAAGTCACATAAGGCTTTGTTTATGGTTTCATTCCCAATTTCACACGGTATGGCAAAGCTACCTGGATCTTTAAGCTTAGGGGGTGCTTCTTGGATGATTGCACTAGTTTCCTTAGCCAAGGCTATTGTCTCATTATGCTCTATAGCCCTTTTCTTTGAAAAAATTTCCTTTAAAAACTTGGCATATAGAGGCATCCTAGACAAAGCTTCAGCAAAGGGAAGTTTAATGCAAATCTTCCTAAGTATGTTAACAAATTTTTCAAACTTACCCTCTAGTTTAAGCTTATCAGGATTTAAGGGGGATGGAGTTTTGTTTTTTTCAAGTGGTTTTGCTTCTTCTATCACAACTTTATCACCTAAGGGCTTGACATTTCCTTTCCCAATGTTTTTAACCTTAGCAAAAGTTTCGCCTAACTTACTACCCCCAAAAGATATGACATTAACTTGGGCTTTGGGATTGGTTTCGGTTTGACCAGGAAAGACTCCCGGTGTTTGGGAAGAGGTAGCCACTTGTTGGGCTATTTGGGCGATTTGCGTTTCAAGCATTTTAGAGTGAGTAGAAATAGAATCAACCTTGGTATTGAGCTTGGAAAGAGAATCATTCAGAAATCCAGTTTGGTTTTTAAGTTCTTGAAGTTGTTTGTTTTGGTTGGCAATAGAATTTTCCAACAAAATTTCCAAATTGTATTTCTGAGTGAATCTTTGGTTGTTTGCATAACCGGGTGGTGCTACTTGTCCATAGGGATTTTGGTTTTTATAAAAATTTTGATTTTGTCTCATCCCTTGGTTGTATTGAGCATAATTCATTTGCTCAACACCGTTAATAGCACTACCTAGTTGGCAATCAACACCAGCATGACCAGTTATACCACATATTTCACAAGAAGGAGTAGAAGCAGAATTGATAGCACTAACATTGAGTTTTTCAAGTTTTTCAGTTAGTGTATCAATTTTAGAAGCAAGGTGGTCATAGTTAGAGACTTCGTGTATACCTGCCTCCTTTTTGGAGGGTGAAGAACTAGTGATGGCTCTCTCGTCGGTCCACTTGTAGTGATTTTGAGCCATGTCTTCGATCAAGGCATACGCCTCCGTGTAATTCTTGTTCATAAGTGCTCCACCTGCAGCTGCATCAACAGACATCTTAGTGGTATAAGACAAGCCATTATAAAAAGTGTGGACTATAAGCCACTTCTCTAGGCCATGGTGGGGACAAAGTCTTAGCATTTCTTTGAAACGCTCCCACGCCTCATAGAGAGATTCCCCATCTTTTTGGTTGAACCGCGTGATTTGGTCACTAAGTTTAGCGGTTTTAGATGGTGGAAAGAAACGGGCAAGGAATGCTTGCCTCATCTGATCCCATGAAGTAATGGAACCGACTTCGAGGGAATGGAACCAAGCGCTAGCTTTATCCCTTAAGGAAAAGGGAAAGAGATGAAGTCTTACGGCTTCTTGGTTCTCCTTCATGGTTCCACTAATTCGTAGGAAAACAGAGATGTGAAGATTGGGATCCTCAGTGGGGGATCCCGAGAATTGGTTTTGCTGCACCAAGTTAAGTAGGGCAGGCTTAATTTCAAAATTGTCATCCTCAACCGTTGGGTACACAATAACAGCTTGTGGCTCAGCCGTAGACGGCGTTGCATACTCTTTGAGAGTGTGATTGGCCATGGCGGTGTTATTTTGTGCCGCTCTCTTCCTTCTATGTAAGAACCTTTCGATCTCGGGTATGAATACCGCTCGATTTCTAGTTCTTCGCATAAAAGGTTGAGAACCCAAGAAGTTAATGATAACAGAAAAATAAAAAGTTAAAAATAAAAAGAAAAGAGAAAAAAGAGAGAATTCTAATCACTAAGAAAAAGCTAATTAAATTAGTTAACTCCCCGGCAACGGCGCCAAAAACTTGATAGGGCCAAACCGCAAGTGCACGGCCTATCGAAGTAATAGTAGTAAGTAGAGTTATCGTTCCGCTAGGGAGTTGTTCAACTTAATTGACTTTTAGTGAATGATTAGAGGAGAGAAAGTTAATAAAAGAGAGTTTGATTGCTGAAGGTAAAAACAATAATAATAAAGGGCCTTAGGATCATTGGTTCATCATAATGACTAATCCTTCACTAGACAAAACCTAAACATCTAATTTCATGATTTACACACTAATTTCTAAAGACCGGTTTCCCTTAGCCCCTCACCTTTCCGATGAAAGTCCAGTGAGAGTTTACTTCTAGTAACCAAGCCTATTTCACTAACATGATCACTAGAAGATGCATAGAGGATTGAAACTACTCTTTGTCTCAATAATTGCAAAGACTATTTCACTGTTTTGCAATTATTGTCTAGATTCACTTGTTCCAACATCAAGACTCCGCTCTCGCTTTATGAATTGATGTTTGGGATGATGGATTAACGATTATCAAACCCTCCGCTTTCGCTTCCACAGTTTGATAATTGTTAATCCACGTTAAGACGGCGAATCTAGATTAGAAATTAGGGTTACATAAAAATTAGGGTTTAGACATGTTTTGTTTAGGATTGAGTCATTAGACTCCCCAATAATCCCAAGACAAAGAAGTCTACTCACTCATGTTCATCGTAGACATAGGGGAAGAAGAGAGAAAATAACAGTAAAGTAAATTGCGAAGAAAGTAAAAAGGAAAATAAAGACTTTTATTAAAATAGCAATTGAAATAAATAAAGTAAAGGATAATTGTTTATGGTGGAGAGCTACTCTATTTATAGCTTTACATCTGACTTAGAAACTAAGCAACTAAAAGGATAAAACGGTAAAGCTGCAACAGGGTAACTTGGGCTTGAAGAAAAGCAGCAAAACAGGTCCTGGAGACGGGCACGGCCGTGCCACATGTTGGCACGGGCCGTGCCAAGCTTCTGACTTTGGGGGAACATATTTTTGTCCCGTATCTTCGTATTCTTGCGTTGTATTTGCTCCAGTCCTCTTTCTTTTGCTCCAAGGCACCTTCCACCATATATTTATTCCTAAAATAAAATAAAACACAATTTGAAGTAAAATATTCTAAACTAAAATAAAATGCAATAAAATAAAATAAAATCTAAAATAAAACTAAACTAAATAAGGCAATAAATAAGACTATCTATGACTCGTCAAACTCCCCCACACTTGAATCCTTGCTTGTCCTCAAGCAAAAGGCAGCAAACATAGCATCAACAAAAGATTTGATTATGGCAATATTAAGAACAAATGTCTCAAAAGAAAGGCTTTGCTTCAAGTACACTAATTACAACTTCAAACACTTCTCATGAACCTATTCTACCCAACATCAAGTCTCAAGTGAGTGTGTGTGTGCAGTCCAACCCTTTTCTTGCTCATGTATAAGACAGATATTATGAGGAACAGGTTCTATCCCTAGTGCTAAAGTAACCGAGAAAAGTCCTTTCTTCATTTCATATAAGAGTGATGAGAAATTAAGTTAAAATTAGATTAGATTAACAATTAAGCACAAGGGGCTGCAGATGCTTAGGGGCTATCTATCCTCGTAGGAAGTCTTCTCGGATGTAATTGTCCTTTCCCCCTAGATTCAAAATCACCCTAAGCAGCGCTGCAAAATTATTATTTGTTTCGTCTCCGCGTAGGAAGTCTTTTTGGATGTAATTGTCCTTTCCCCCTAGCATTGATGAATTTGTTTCATTTAAGTTCAAATTAAGGAGTCACCACCACAATTAGGAAGTTAGGATGTAATTGTCCTTTCCCCCACATGTTGGTGCCATTCTCCCGCCCCATTTAACATTAACAAATTAAGAAGAATATAACAATTAAGAATCATTTGATTAATTTTCCCACACAAACTTATACTACTTTTACTCTTAAGACTTTAAAGGGTCTAGGTTAACACTAAAGATAGAACGTGCTCCTTAAAATACCTATTCATACATTTACTCAAGGATTGCAACCGGGTGCTTTTCTCATTGGAGAATTTTCACATTAAAACAAGATATGGGTATAGCAAGAACATAAGAAACACAAGAAACTACTTTTATGTACAAGAAGCAACCTAAGGAAGAGACAAAACAAAAAAATTTCATGCCATATTTACATTAAAAACAAGCTACTTAGTTATGCCTCTTGCTATAAAAACAAAACAAAAGAATAAAGTTCAAGGGAGTTTGGGAACACTACGACTCTAGACACTTTATTAGGCCCCCCCACACTTAGGGGAAGCATTGTCCTCAATGATTCAAAGAAAAAGAAATTAATATAGAAGAAGTAGAAGAAGAAGAGAGAAGGAGTAGAAGAAGAGTAGTAGAGAGAGAGAAGGGAAGAGAGGAAGAAGAGAAGAGGGGAAGAGGAAAGCTCACATTTGTTTATTGAGGTCCGTAAGGAGGACCTTGAAGTTGGAGGTGTTGCATCATCCGACGGAGCATCTCATTATTTTCATTATTGACACGGTTGCCCCTTTGAACTTCATTGCGAAGGCCGGATATCTCAACACCTTGCCTTTGTTGCTCGGTGCTCATCCTCTCGATCTCATTATGAATCCATGTCCATCTTTGATTTTCATTAAGCTCACCGGCTGCATGGCAATGGTGCCCCTCTTGGTGCAAGTTAGCACCTTCTCCCTCTTCATCATCTTGCTCACCAAGAACCTGCACATCATTAACATACAACCAATTTTCTTCCACCTCGGTGGTAGTCCGAGATGGGTTAGGCAATAAAAACACGATTGGCATATTTAGCTTAAGTTGGTAATGGAGCGGTGGACGATGTTTGATGAAATTCATAGCAATAAGGGTTTCTATGTTAAGCCTATTGTTTCCCTCAATTGGTTTGATCCCCTCATTTTCACCTACTCCAAAACACCTAGCTATATATGTAATGATGCCACCCACCACTATGTCTCCTCTACCGGCCGGTCTAGTACCGACAAAGTCTAGGTAATCAATCAAATAAAAACAAGTATTGACGGGGTGGTCGTGGAGCATTGCCCATAGCATGAACAATTCATCGGTTCTAGTGTTTCCTAGCTCGGTTCTACCCCAAATAGTGCAAGCCATTACCCTTTAGAGGTACCTAAGTACGGGGTTGTGGATGTTGCTAGCTTTGTTGGCTCTAGGAACATAGTTGGAAACGCCGGTGATACGTGTCCAAAAGGCAGATGGGTCATAGTTATCCGGTTTTAGGCTAGGATCCCAATGATCATGAATATATCCTTCATTTGCAAAACCTAAGGCCTCACAAAAGTGCTGAAGTGACATGTCATAATCAATATTCATCAACCGGAAAACAACTCTATGGTTAGGGTTATCAAAATTCAACTTATCTTTAGTGAAAACAATTGAGCTTAAAAATTCATAAGTGAAGTTTTCATAACCCCGCATAGGTTTCAGCAAATCAGTCCAACCTAACTTTCCTATCATCCTAGAAACATCATCAAATAGCTCTAGCACATCTAAAGTATTGGGATCAGGATAACGAGAAGGATGCAAGTGTTTAGAGATTAGAATTTTATATTTGTCCCGTTGCTTGTTGTTTTTGAAGTTTATTCCATGATTCTTCACTTGTGCTTGCTTCTTTGGGGGAGGTCCTCCTTGAGAGCTTGCTGGTTCTTTACCACTTCTTCTTGAAGCCATTGACCCTTGTTGGAATTGGTTTTGAAGGTTTAGGGTTTGGGAGGATTTGTGGTGGAAAGGATTGGTTTAGGGTTGGGGTTGATGTTTAAGGAAGGTTTGTTGGTTTGGATGTGGAGATTGGTTAAGGTTTTGGGTTAGGTTTTGAAAGATTAGGGTTTTGCTGAATTATGGGTTTGAATGGATGAAGGATGTTTTTGATTGGTGGTCTTTTTTTTGGATGAAGTTTGTGGTTGATTGGTGAAAGAATTGAGTGATTTGGTTAAGAATTTAGGGAGATATGAGGGTTTGAAGGTTTGAAGGTTATGGAGGTTTAGAGAGAAGTTTGAGAGATGAAAGAGGGTTGTTGTTTGTGAATGAGGAAGAAGAAAGAAAAAAAATTGTGTTTATAGGCAACAAGAACACGGGCACGGCCGTGCCACCCTTGGCACGGGCCGTGCCATCTTCCTGACTTCAAGCTTCAATTTTTCTCTTAAAAACTTGGCACGACCGTGCCATACCTAGCACGGGCCGTGCCACCTTTCTGGTCCTGGGGCTTCAAAATTTTTCCATTTTTTTCGAATCAACTTGGACAATTACCTACAAAACATCTTAAAACAAAGAAAAACAAAACAAAAGCAGTAAAATGCGTGGGTTGCCTCCCACGAAGCGCTCTTTTAATGTCATTAGCTTGACGGTTAGAAAGAGTCCTTAGAATGGATCAAAGATATCATATTGTGTAGATGACGCTATAAAACGTTCTTTCACAACATGATCGTTAAGCATGCAACAAGAGTAAAAAGCGGGACCCTTCATAACATTTTCCAACTCGTATCCTACCATTTGATCACTCACTTGAAAGACTATCCTACCAAGTTTAACATCAATGAGAGCTCCCGCGGTTGCGAGGAAAGGTCTACCTAGGATTATAGGGACGTCATCGTCCTCTTCAATGTCAACGACTACAAAATCAGTGGGGATGTATATCCCCTTTATCTTAACAGGTATGTCCTCGACAAATCCTACAAGTTTCATGGTAGAACGGTCAGCTAACTTTAATTCCATTTCAGTAGGTTTCAACTCTCCTATCCCTATCCTTTTAAGAAGAGACAAAGGCAGCAACCTAACACTAGCTCCTAAGTCACATAAGGCTTTGTTTATGGTTTCATTCCCAATTTCACACGGTATGGCAAAGCTACCTGGATCTTTAAGCTTAGGGGGTGCTTCTTGGATGATTGCACTAGTTTCCTTAGCCAAGGCTATTGTCTCATTATGCTCTATAGCCCTTTTCTTTGAAAAAATTTCCTTTAAAAACTTGGCATATAGAGGCATCCTAGACAAAGCTTCAGCAAAGGGAAGTTTAATGCAAATCTTCCTAAGTATGTTAACAAATTTTTCAAACTTACCCTCTAGTTTAAGCTTATCAGGATTTAAGGGGGATGGAGTTTTGTTTTCTTCAAGTGGTTTTGCTTCTTCTATCACAACTTTATCACCTAAGGGCTTGACATTTCCTTTCCCAATGTTTTTAACCTTAGCAAAAGTTTCGCCTAACTTACTACCCCCAAAAGATATGACATTTACTTGGGCTTTGGGATTGGTTTCGGTTTGACCAGAAAAGACTCCCGGTGTTTGGGAAGAGGTAGCCACTTGTTGGGCTATTTGGGCGATTTGCGTTTCAAGCATTTTAGAGTGAGTAGAAATAGAATCAACCTTGGTATTGAGCTTGGAAAGAGAATCATTCAGAAATCCAGTTTGGTTTTTAAGTTCTTGAAGTTGTTTGTTTTGGTTGGCAATAGAATTTTCCAACAAAATTTCCAAATTGGATTTCTGAGTGAATCTTTGGTTGTTTGCATAACCGGGTGGTGCTACTTGTCCATAGGGATTTTGGTTTTTATAAAAATTTTGATTTTGTCTCATCCCTTGGTTGTATTGAGCATAATTCATTTGCTCAACACCGTTAATAGCACTACCTAGTTGGCAATCAACACCAGCATGACCAGTTATACCACATATTTCACAAGAAGGAGTAGAAGCAGAATTGATAGCACTAACATTGAGTTTTTCAAGTTTTTCAGTTAGTGTATCAATTTTAGAAGCAAGGTGGTCATAGTTAGAGACTTCGTGTATACCTGCCTCCTTTTTGGAGGGTGAAGAACTAGTGATGGCTCTCTCGTCGGTCCACTTGTAGTGATTTTGAGCCATGTCTTTGATCAAGGCATACGCCTCCGTGTAATTCTTGTTCATAAGTGCTCCACCTGCAGCTGCATCAACAGACATCTTAGTGGTATAAGACAAGCCATTATAAAAAGTGTGGACTATAAGCCACTTCTCTAGGCCATGGTGGGGACAAAGTCTTAGCATTTCTTTGAAACGCTCCCACGCCTCATAGAGAGATTCCCCATCTTTTTGGTTGAACCGCGTGATTTGGTCACTAAGTTTAGCGGTTTTAGATGGTGGAAAGAAACGGGCAAGGAATGCTTGCCTCATCTGATCCCATGAAGTAATGGAACCGACTTCGAGGGAATGGAACCAAGCGCTAGCTTTATCCCTTAAGGAAAAGGTAAAGAGATGAAGTCTTACGGCTTCTTGGTTCTCCTTCATGGTTCCACTAATTCGTAGGAAAACAGAGATGTGAAGATTGGGATCCTCAGTGGGGGATCCCGAGAATTGGTTTTGCTGCACCAAGTTAAGTAGGGCAGGCTTAATTTCAAAATTGTCATCCTCAACCGTTGGGTACACAATAACAGCTTGTGGCTCAGCCGTAGACGGCGTTGCATACTCTTTGAGAGTGTGATTGGCCATGGCGGTGTTATTTTGTGCCGCTCTCTTCCTTCTATGTAAGAACCTTTCGATCTCGGGTATGAATACCGCTCGATTTCTAGTTCTTCGCATAAAAGGTTGAGAACCCAAGAAGTTAATGATAACAGAAAAATAAAAAGTTAAAAATAAAAAGAAAAGAGAAAAAAGAGAGAATTCTAATCACTAAGAAAAAGCTAATTAAATTAGTTAACTCCCCGGCAACGGCGCCAAAAACTTGATAGGGCCAAACCGCAAGTGCACGGCCTATCGAAGTAATAGTAGTAAGTAGAGTTATCGTTCCGCTAGGGAGTTGTTCAACTTAATTGACTTTTAGTGAATTATTAGAGGAGAGAAAGTTAATAAAAGAGAGTTTGATTGCTGAAGGTAAAAACAATAATAATAAAGGGCCTTAGGATCATTGGTTCATCATAATGACTAATCCTTCACTAGACAAAACCTAAACATCTAATTTCATGATTTACACACTAATTTCTAAAGACCGGTTTCCCTTAGCCCCTCACCTTTCCGATGAAAGTCCAGTGAGAGTTTACTTCTAGTAACCAAGCCTATTTCACTGACATGATCACTAGAAGATGCATAGAGGATTGAAACTACTCTTTGTCTCAATAATTGCAAAGACTATTTCACTGTTTTGCAATTATTGTCTAGATTCACTTGTTCCAACATCAAGACTCCGCTCTCGCTTTATGAATTGATGTTTGGGATGATGGATTAACGATTATCAAACCCTCCGCTTTCGCTTCCATAGTTTGATAATTGTTAATCCACGTTAAGACGGTGAATCTAGATTAGAAATTAGTGTTACATAGAAATTAGGGTTTAGACATGTTTTGTTTAGGATTGAGTCATTAGACTCCCCAATAATCCCAAGACAAAGAAGTCTACTCACTCATGTTCATCGTAGACATAGGGGAAGAAGAGAGAAAATAACAGTAAAGTAAATTGCGAAGAAAGTAAAAAGGAAAATAAAGACTTTTATTAAAATAGCAATTGAAATAAACAAAGTAAAGGATAATTGTTTATGGTGGAGAGCTACTCTATTTATAGCTTTACATCTGACTTAGAAACTAAGCAACTAAAAGGATAAAACGGTAAAGCTGCAACAGGGTAACTTGGGCTTGAAGAAAAGCAGCAAAACAGGTCCTGGAGACGGGCACGGCCGTGCCACATGTTGGCACGGGCCGTGCCAAGCTTCTGACTTTGGGGGAACATATTTTTGTCCCGTATCTTCGTATTCTTGCGCTGTATTTGCTCCAGTCCTCTTTCTTTTGCTCCAAGGCACCTTCCACCATATATTTATTCCTAAAATAAAATAAAACACAATTTGAAGTAAAATATTCTAAACTAAAATAAAATGCAATAAAATAAAATAAAATCTAAAATAAAACTAAACTAAATAAGGCAATAAATAAGACTATCTATGACTCATCAACCACCAGCCATCTCAAGACTACACAAAGCCAAACCAACCAACAGATAAGAACAACAACACAACAAAACAAGTACCGAAGGTAATCCACTACCATTCGCGTACAAACAGGAAAAATCACGGATACTAGTAGTTAGTCTGGACAAGACTGACCACGGCTCTGATACCAACTTGTAACACCCTATTTCTATTAAAGCAATAAAACATGCGAATATAACAAATATTCAAGAAATAGACGCTACGTCTCGACTAAACAACAATATCCAACATCATTCATATATAAATTTCAACAGTCGCAGCGGAACACAAATCATACACCTCAATAAAGAGTACACCTCAATAAAGTAATCCAACAAAATAACAAAGGGACACCGACACATCCTAATCAGAGCCTTAAACTATGACTTTCGACCGATAGCGGAGTAAGCTTCCGCTATCCAAGCACTCACCAAGCAACTACTCCTGCACAGCGTCTACCCATCCATACAGACAGGTAGGCGGTCAAAACCACTAGAGGTTAGTATTACATCAATCATAATCAATATGAATAACTTAACATAAATGAACCAATTCAATTCTCATTTAATCATCAAGAACATTAACCCCCACAAGTACAATCATTTAATAACTCCAATCATTGCAAGCATGTAATTAACAAGCACACTTATCATCAACATTCATCATTCACAAACAACCATCAAGACTCATGCAATATGATATGCGCCTAACTCGACTCATATATGCATGTGGTACCAAATCTCCTCAAGGTCGTCACCCATGATGCAACAAAAACATCATAATCACCTCAATTGGATATAAAATCCGCCACCATCAGTCATGAATGCATGAACATATGACTCAAATACAAATGCATGTGTTCACACAAACAAATCACCTCGTCATCACCAACAATTAGTATATATGCAATCGACAACAATTCACCACCACTTGACATATATACAATCACCGACAACATCCACAATCAATCAACACATAGTTGTCTCACATATATACATCATCAAACATCTTCACATAAATTATATCAACTATCCACAAGGATACATAAAACAAACGGCTCTTAAAAACCATTTTCAACAAGTTCGTCTCTCAAAATCACAACATTATAAATAATTGAGCAATTGAACCAAAACCAAGTAAACAAGTTCCAACGCCTCAACTAAGCATACCCCTAAGTCACATATGAATGCAGTAGGGCATGCAATTAAGTCTGACCGGCCAATTGCGACGAAATCATAAAAATCACAAAGTTCGCCTCTCTTTTTCACTTTTCACAAAAATTTCCATTTTCAAAGCAGAACTATTTAAAACTTGATGAAACCAATCACAACCATTTTTAGAAATCATATAAACATTATACAACTCTAATCCTACTTCAATTTCCAGAGAAAAACGAGTTTTCGAAAAAATCGACGTTTGAACCGTTTTTCAAAAGTTAAGTGAAAATTCACAAAACAAAGTCCAGTTCGATTCAAACCATGTCCCAGTAGGATTAAGTGCATAAACAGAGGTTAAACAAGTCAAAAGAAACATTTTAGAAAGCTCGGATTGGTCCTCAAGTGCACGAAGCGAAGAAATAAAAATGGCTGAACTGGGAGCTGCACGCTTAAATCCCAGAAATTCGAGAAGGATGAATATTAGTTCCCTCCATGCCCCTGAAATCCAAAATCACGACGACATGTTAAAACATATGCTGGATGCATATCCAAGAAAAAATCATAACCACATGCAGCCAATGATGAAATCCATGTTTCAAAGCTAAGAAGGGTCCTACATGGATGCTCAAGATCCAACAACAAATCGGCAAGAAGCATATGAAAACCAAAAGCAATAGCAATCTTCTATGAAAAGGTAAAGCCATAAAAAGAAAAGAGCATACAAGGTTTGTATCGTCTCAACTTTCAAGAATTAGAAGACTCTGAAAAAACTGACAATCCGCGTCAGCGAGGAACGACAAGTTAGCCGTGTTATGTTCTATGAAGTAAACGGAAGTATTTTTACAGGGTTAAGCAATATATACCCAGAAAGAAGAAACAAGAGATGGGAAAATGGAACTGCAAACAAACCCTAAGCAAGTGACAAAGTTGAAGATAAATACCAACAACAATAACAAGACTTATTGACTTTTTTTGATCGAAAACGAATAAAATACAACTTTATTATTTTATTGTTTGTTAATGATGTTTTTTTTTTTTTTGGTAGAAGTTTGTTAATGATGTTACACAGTGCAATTTTGTCTCTAACACATGAAATATTCAATTCAAAAATGGGTCGGTCTAATCAAACTTACAATATCGATATTACTAAACAGATCACATTGATGTTAAACGCAAGTGAAGATGTAACTGTCCGTTTCAAATATAGTAACTATCACTTAGGGTGTGTTTGGTTTGAAAGAGAAGTTGTGAAGAGAGAAATAGGTGAGAGAGAGTAAGAGAAGAGAGAAATATGATAGATTTGATGTGTTGCTTGGTATAAGAGAGAAGGAATAGAGAAGTGTGTTTCATTTTTGAAATGACAAGGTTATCCTCATACATAAAAAAACATTCAATTTTTAGTTATTAATTTATAAATTTCAATTCTTTTAAAAAATCATAAAATTCAATGAATAAAATATTTAATTTTGTTTACGAAAGTTAGTTGCTATAAAAAATTAAAAAAAAAAAAAAAAAGGTTCAACACTTGAATGATTCAAAAAAATAATAATAATAAAGTTCGTCCGTCTCGTGGTACATGTAAATTGTACATATACCCAGCTCCTATCATAAAAGAACGTTAGCTCTACCACTGTAGGTATTAAATAAAAAGGGTAATTATGGAAAAATGGGAAAAAATGTTTGTCTCTCGTGTTTCTTCGCATGTCCGTGAAGAAAAGAAAAATTGGCAAGGGCCCACAGTATAAATCAATCTCTCTCTTCAAACTCTCTACTGCACCAAACAAGAAAGTTTAACCCTTCTTCTCTCCTATCTCTATCGCACCATCTTCTCTCTTGGGTATCTCTCTTCAAACAAACACACCATTAGTTTAGTTTAAATGAAAAATGGGAAAAAAAATGTTTGTCTCTCGTGTTTCTTCGCATGTCCGTGAAGAAAAGAAAAATTGGCAAGGGCCCACAGTATATATCAATCTCTCTCTTCAAACTCTCTACTGCACCAAACAAGAAAGTTCAACCCTTCTTCTCTCCTATCTCTATCGCACCATCTTCTCTCTTGGGTATCTCTCTTCAAACAAACACACCATCAGTTTAGTTTAAATAACAATTAACTAGAAATGATCTTTTTTATTATTTAATATGCTATTTAAGATTTTATTCCTACTAGTCCTTGCACCCGTGCTGCCGCACGGGTCATAAAAATTGCATATGTGTAAATCCTAAAAGCAAATTTTAATAGTAAGTATCAAACCTTGAAACATAAAGTTTATAAGTGAATTAACACAATTGGGACACAACAAAATTCAATCTATATAAGTATCAAACCTTGACATGATAGTGTCGTACACATGTCTTTGCTATTGAGTCATGGTATCCATCAATCTATTGTGCTCATTTTCTAAGACATGACGATCATATCTCATCTCATCATACAGCAGCCTATTGCAGGATTGAAGGATTAAAGACACATCTGGCTGAGTGCATAGACTTACCATGACATTGCAACAAATGTTCAATTTCGGCAAGTGTATAACTCCGCAACTGTGAATCATCCAAAACCAAATCTGCCATTTAGAAACAACACAAAATTATAAGAAATATGAATAAGCATAAATTCAGAACTGTATACATTAAATATTTGCAATGAGCATAAACTTAATACTACTGTTTTGGTAAAGGAACTAATTACCAATCTGCATCCTTATAGTATATGTACTCTAAAAGTTGGCCACCAAAATTAATTTGAAAATCAATTGATTTTATACATCCATACCATCCTTGTAGTATCTGTTAATATTGTAAACTATACTGTACATAACAATCATGAATACGGTATTATGGCTGAAGTTCAGTTTAAATAAATAGTTTCATGCATATCATTTCGGTCCAAACACAACTGCTACAATCAAAATTCATTCACAGCCATTTAAATTCGTATTAATGATTAACATATATAGTTATAGTGCTGGTATCATTGTGGAATTGTAGCATACGTTACAAATATTTATACTGATTCTTTTCATTGAGTTCCTAGCAAGCAGATATAAACTAACAATATAAACATGTTACTGATGCAAAATATCGATTCTGCTACTTTGACTGATAACCAAGTTAAAATGTGTTTCTAAATAGCGGTGTTGTTACATTTTAGAATATCACTTTAAAAATCTGGTCCTAAATAGCAGAAATTTACCTTGAAGAATAACACAGATAAAATATAAATCCTCATATAGCTGAATTTTAGTTTAAATTCAAAGCTCAATGCATATAATTTCGTTCCATAACAACTGTTGCAATCAGATGTGGTCCTGGCACTATTAGATGGGCACTAAAATCACAGCCATTTCAATTAGTATCAATGCTTATCAGATATAGTTATAGCACTGATAGCATTGTGGAATTGTATAGGATGGCCTATACGACTTGTTATTACAAATTTTTCAGGAGCAACCAGTGAAATCCGAGTTATCAACTGCATATTCAAGCACATACTTTAAATAACAAACAGTATAGCAATCTGGTCGGTTATAGAATATAAACAGATAGGAATATGCTCACTGTTGCTAATATTAGACAATGGACGACCACCTCCATTTGTCTTACGCTTCTTGTTGGGCAACATCACCTCTCCTGTTCTGATAAAACCACCTCAAGCCTTATAACAACTGAAAAGCTGGTTGGTGTGTCTTAGCATAAGGACATCAGACATGCATAACATAAAATTACTGTTTAGTTCATTATGTTTCCCAATGCGCGTGTAAGAATAAATTTCCTTGAGCACTAAGTTGCACTTTTTAAAATGGAGAGGTGATGTTTGTAGTTAAAATAACAGCAAGTTTCACTGCTAAAATAAAGACTATCACTGCTAAAATAACAGCAAGTTTCAAGAAAGGGATTGATGTTTGTAGTTACTTATTCTTTGTTTGCTATGAAATTCAAGAGTACCAACCAAATGACTAACAAATAGTAGTCTATTTACTATCAAATTCTAATGGAAGAAACAATCAAAAGATCGTCACTAAACATAACACTACCACTTCTCATATCAAATAAAGACTATCACTGCTAAAATAACAGCAAGTTACGTTTCAAGAAAGGGATAGATGTTTGTAGTTACTTATTCTTTGTTTGCTATGAAATTCGAGAGTACCAACCAAATGACTAACAAATAGTAGTCTATTTACTATCAAATTCTAATAGAAGAAACAATCAAAAGATCGTCACTAAACATAACACTACCACTTCTCATATCCAACTCTTTAGTATACACCAAAACAACGCCATTAACAAAATCATACACATATAAAATGCTCACTTACATTTGAGATAACAAATTACATATGATACGTGCGCAGCTTCACCATACTTTTTCACATAGACACTTCATGCTCATCTTCAATATTCATTGGCACTGTATATGAGAAAAGGGAAAAATCAAAATCACAACAATAAATAACATTTAGAATATTTTTTGATTAAAAAATTTACTTAATTATAACCAAATTGGTTAGCAACCAAACAACTCAGCTCCTTTGCAAAAGTAAACACCATACACTAACACTAACTACAAATAAAACTTTATAGGCTGCACAATTAGGACAAAGGAAATTTATTTAATGCCAAACAAAAAAGATCAGTTTAAAAAATGCACAGCCAAGCCACAGCTAAAAAAAAACATCAGGGCAATAAACAAAAGTGCCCACTAAAAGGCCAAAACAGCAGGAAAAAAAATACAGTAACAAAATATTTAAGAAAGCTAGATACAAAAAGAGTTAAAATCCCTTTAGCACAAAAAGTCAGTGCAAACTTTAACACAAAAAGAAACTGAGGTATATCTCTCTGTAAGATCAGCAAATACATGTATAAATTTACTTAGAGCAACTCCAGCTTCCACACCAAACATGTTGTCACGCAAATCAAGCTTCTGCAAGTGCGTGCAAGCTCCAAACTGTAAAAAGCCAGGATCAACTTATGATCATGATTCTTAAATTTAAATCCCTTTAGCACAAACAGAATTAAAATCAAGAGCTTACTAATTTAGAAAGAAAAAAAATGTAGATCAAACTCTGAAAGATGCCACCTATGAAAATGTTGTAACCACAATAAACAAACTAATTGGGGTTAGTTTGCATAAAATCAAACAGATTGGGATGCTTATGATATATAGAAACAACCGATAAAAATGGGATGCTTGAACCTGTGATTGTTTCATTCATTGGTTTCCGTGTACACAAAACATATTAGTCTACTCCTATGATACCCTATAAAAGAGAAAGAGAGAGATAATAAGAATAAAATTGAGAAAAGAGAGACAAAAAATTGAGAAAGGAGAGCATCTCCAGATAAATGGAATCGTAAGAAGAGTTGAGATGAGAGAGAGACCAAAAGGTAAAGCATGGGAAACATATGGATTAAGTGAATTAGTAAAGATAGGAAACTCAATGTTAGGAGGTTAGGTCATATTCATGGAAACTTACTGTAATTCATCAAATTAACACAAATGAGTGCTTACCGTTTGAATCAGAGGAAGAAGAAAGTGTTGGGTCAGAATCAGAGACAGCTGCGACGGATTATGGTGGTGATACGGCGGAGCTCCGTTAGGGTTATGGCATCAGGAGTCGGTGATGGCATCAGGAGCGTGAGTGTGAGAGAAAAGGGAGAGAGATGAAGAATCACGTTGTTATGGTGGAAAGCCATGTATGTGCAATGGTGGAAAGACAAATCCTGATATGTTGTTTATGAAAGAGAGCAAAACTCCTCAAATGGTAGAAACCAGCCTTTGTAACGGCAATGAATTCATTGCAGAATGCAGAAAACCAAAAGACTGTGTGCATTTCAATCATAATTATCCACCAAAAGACTGTAACTGAAAAATCAGAATTAAATGGATTAGGGTTAAGGATTTCACACTTAGGATCTAGGGTTACGGCAACAGGACATATGTATTAGTGGAAGCGAAATTATAAATTAAGATTATGAAAACCCTAAACCTAATTTATATCTCACAATTACCTTTGTTTCCTCCTGCCTTTTTTTGTCCTCCTGCCTTTTTTGAGGGTTTTGAAAAATATTTATTATTTATGAAAAAAATTCTCTCCAAAGATTCGAACCTATGACATATATTCATTATATATCACAATTACCTTTGTGTCCTCCTGCCTTTTTGTGTCCTCCTGCCTTTTTTGAGGGTTTTGAAAAATATTTATATTATTTATTATTTATGAAAAAAATTCTCTCCAAAGATTCGAACCATGACATATTGGTTACTTCAAAGC
Organism: Medicago sativa; assembly: GCF_051527215.1. Lineage (NCBI taxonomy): Eukaryota > Viridiplantae > Streptophyta > Magnoliopsida > Fabales > Fabaceae > Medicago > Medicago sativa. The sequence goes on along the minus strand of NC_140755.1, from coordinate 85,763,708 downwards.
ATTTTGACCACCAAGCCACTTACGGTATTTGTGATATCATTTGGCTTCCACTACATGATATCCAACATTAAACTCCCTTTTCTAAAAACCAATTAATTCTTTTTCCTTTCTTTCCAAACGGTTTTGAACCCTTTTTTCTCCTTCGCAATCTAAACCCAAAAGTTTGTGATTTTCAACCATTTTTTCCCTTCACACAGTAACTTTTTCCAAAAATTTGTTCATTGTTTAAACATGTCAAACCATCTCTTTTACTTTATCTGTGTCATCTCTTTTTTTTCAACTTCAATACACCATTTTTTTTTCATTGTTCCATCTCCCTCTCTCTCACTTCTCTGTTCACTATCACCATTCATTATCCACACCATCAGTGCAGTAACCAAACAATCATCACTAACCAACCGTCACTATCGTCACCGTTAACAAACCATCGTCGCGTTCATCTTTCATCACGTCATTACCATCACCGCCATGACAATGACTCCGTCGCCGGCAGTCCCCTCGATCCTCTCTAGCGATCTCATCCTTGATGTACTTTCGTTTCTTCTTATAAGATCTTTTCTTTGATTCAGGTATGTAAGTAAGTGTTGGAAAACCCTAATTTCCGACCTCACCTTTGTGAAATTGCATCACCAGAAATCACAATCACAAACACGAAATTCACCCTTCCCACTGCAGGTTGAAGAATTCAGGTGGTGGTTGCAGTTATGAAAACAGACCAATGCCTCTTCTGCTGCTATCATCTATATTTAAGTTTTTTTTTTAGCTTTTATTTGTTACAACTATTGTTTTGTCGGTGATTCTTTATCTTTTATGGTATTAGATGATTTGCTGTGAAATTGAGAGTAATTGAATCATTGAGGAATTAAATAACTTCGAATTATGTTGTCCGTAGGAAAGAAACTAATAGAAGGTATGTATGTTCTCGCTAATTTATTTCTCTAATCATGGTTGTGTGATATCCGGTGTTCATTCTTTTGCAAATAAATTTCCTGTAGTTACAGTACACATAATGTTTTCTGCTAAACTTTGTCACTTAATGCTGAACAGGACGCTATTTGACATCTTAGTATAGTAAATTGCTGACTGATCTCTATTATGTTATCATTCCGAGCAACCTTCTATGAACAACGTACCTTATTATAATCTCATTGCTTATGACATTATTACCATCAATCATAACTTCATATCTGTTACGTATAACTAATATTCTAATTTTTTAAGAAGCAAGAACTGATGCAATTATTCACTGCAAGATAATCTAAGAAACCATGTTATCTTATCCATCAGTGCATCTAATATCTTAAATTGCGGTGACTGTTAAACCGAGATTGCAGTTACAAGGCACAAAATGCATTCAAATAAACTTTGCCTTTTTTCTCCTGGAAAGGAAATTTTTCGACATCTACCCATAGTCAATTCATAACTGATCTTGTAACATCCTAATATTATATATAAATTATATATGTTCTTCGTAGTGATTTTCTATATTTATTTACTCAAAAATTATTTTTTATGTGTAAAGAATTTATGAAAATTGTATCTCTCTATTTTAAGCTAGTTAATTAGAACCTCTAATTTATATTTTTTTTGTTGATTTATCTCATTCTGCATTTATCAATATGATAATCTTCTACTAATGCATCTTTATGTCCTTGTCATAGAAGTTACATTAAATTGTTGATTATTAAGCCTATAATTTTATGTAAAGCCAAAATATGCTAGTGTAGATTATTACCTAAAGGTTTAATTAATATATAATGGTTAAAGAGGAAGAAAATGGAATATTGGGATAAGATAATGAGGTATATATAATGATTTAGAAAGCACGTGGTAAGCAAGTGGCTATTAAGAATGAGATAATTATGCAAAGACAATATCCTCAAAATCAGGAGTTGGGACGTGACAAGAGAGAGGAAAGTTGGGTGTGATACATTAGCTTTTAATTTATTTTATTAAATTAGATAGAAATGGTAAACTAGTCCTGCCTATTATATTCTTATATTCTTGCAAGAGAGACGCAACACTTGGGACCCTTACACCACTTCCTTCCTCATTATCCGGACTTGCTCCAACTGAATTGATTTTCTCCTTTGCCTTAGTGTGTGGGACATGTTCTTTTATTGTGGCATAAATATAGTAGTTATTATAGATTTAAGATTGCCAAAAACGATCCATGCTGACTTTAAGCTCTTGAGTACATGAAAGGCTTTTAATGGATATGATGATACGTTCTCAGAACTTCATCTGTGAGCTGCTCCTTTATAAGCATAATTCACATTAGTCCTCCAATTTCAATTGGCCAAAATCAGAAACAAACCCTGGATAACCACGTTCCTGGCCATTCATTTCATTATTCTATGATGATTAATGATTATAGTGGGGCTTTATAATATGGGGCTTTATTAGACCCACAAATAAATAGATTTTATAGTGGGCTTGGCCCCAAATAATTTTTTTCAATTAGAGGGCTTTAATTTAGTGGTGGGGGCTTTTTTAAGTGAGCTTTGAAATTGGGGGCTCTATTGACACCTCTAGATTAATCTCGGATTGGATTAAGTTGTGTTTCACACAATTGCATAACGATATACAAAGTCCATCAATCAATTTATATTCTGGTGAGTCGTTCTTGCACACATATGTTTCTAATTTATCCCTTGTCTCACTTCATGAAATTCCAATTTAAGCCATTTTCGTTTTCTTTAAACCTGTCACCGTGGAATCGCGACTGCACCTTCGTTCACCGTCCGATTGGGCTAATTTTTGGACAGCGTGTTCAAGACATGTGGTTCTTCGTTTTCAACGGTCCGATCGTCAAAATAATGCCTGGAGTGAGAGAAAACGTGTCTGCATCTTAGCTGTGAGTTTGAGGTGGTTTAGAGTTTTGGCTAGGAAGAAAAGCCCTCGAGGTAAGGGCTTTTTCCCCATACGTCCATACTAAGTGCTAGGCTGTGTTATTAAGTAGAGATAGCAATTCTTGTCTTTTAAAAAAGAAAAATAATTAAATGGTATTTTCATGGTAAAATTAATCCTTTTTAAAAATGATTATTATTAATTGTGAGTGACTATTCTTAATTATGTTTTAAATGAAAGTTCTGTATGATAATGTGGTGTGAATTGATATATTTTATTTTATTATGTTTATATGTTTTTGTGATGCTGAGAAAGACATGTTAGATTTTGATTAATTAAGGAAAATGAAAAGAGAGAGATGAAAATGTGAGTTTTATTAAAAAGATTATTTTTGATTATGTTCTTGGTGATGTGAGATATATAATTATTTATGTGTGGTGCCTTTGTGGCGGGTAAATATCATATTGCATTGGTGTGCCTAAGTGGCGGGATTTAGTCTCATTTTCATGATCATGCATGGTATATGCATCTTTGTGGTGCCTGTGTGGCGGAAATTGCAATTAAATTTCTTTGTGATGCCTGTGTAGCGGGAATTGCAATTATATTTATATCCGAATCATATAGTTATAAGAGCATGCATCTTACGCATAATTGCATTGAGTCAGTTGTATAGTTGTGATTGATAATTGACTTAAAACTATTTTATTGCAAATAAGATGTGTGTGAACTTTAATTAAAGCATATGACTTGAATGTATTTTTCTTAATTCTTTTGATTGAGAAGTTTCGATATTGTCTATTCTATGACATTGTTTCTTGTGCTTTGAGTATGAACCAATTTGGATAAGGAAATTGACCCTTACATTAATATAATGTTGTAGGTACCAAAGATGATATATGAAGTTTGATGTGTGATGAAAGCGTACGCGGGGACAAAATTGGGTTTTTATTTGAATTGTAATTTTAGAAGATAATTTTGAAAGTACATTTATTTTAAGAATTTTAGTTAAATTATGTCAAGAATTTTGTATATCTTCTTGTGAAGAATTTATTAGTGATCATAATAAATAAATAGTAGTGATTTTCTAAAAAATTGAGAATGATTTAGGCGTAATGTCTTGGACCAAAATCCAGGGCGTTACAGATCTCAAATTAGTTATTATTCAAATCATAATTCTATGTTTCCCTATGTAGCGGCGAGTATCCAAAATGATTAAGATATTCGTTTCGAACAACTATTCGAAAACTAATCTTTGTGGACAAAATATCATATATTTAATGTCAGTTTCAACAAATGAAACACCTGTATTTGTTAGTATATGGTGGAGATGGTTCTCATATTTTAGATTGCGGCGAATTTTTGAATCATTCAAATCATCCTAAATACAATGTTGTTTACAAGGAAATTTTTCGTAATGTATCAGCATGATTTGTTCCCTTTTTTTTAAGTTGTATTATTATTTTTAACATTGTATTTGCACAAATAGATTATGAATTAACAGTATAATTAAATATTTTGTTTGCCATCAATATGATCCGTGCGGTAGCACGGGTGCAAGGTCTAGTTTAAATAAGTTGAAGAATTTTTTTACGAAACATAGTTGTTTAAGTGAGTTGAGCTTCAAGAATTAATATAAGTATCAAAGCTTAAAAAGTGTTTACATAAATTTTTACAAATCATCCACCAAAATTGTCATCTTAAAAAAAAAGTTAAATTTATAACATTGTAAGTGATTGAAATTTCATCGATTCGGTCAACTTCTACTCTGTAAGATAAATGAATGAAAAATTTAAGGCTTTGTTTGGGAGTTTGGAGGGAAGGGGAAGGGAGAGTTTTGGAAAAAAGGAAGGAGTAAGTGGAAGAAATAGAAGATATTGGGAGGAGAGGGCTTTAGAGGTTAATTTTTTACTCATAATAAAAAATTCCCCTCATTTGGGAGAACTCAAAAATTGCATTGGGGGAGGGTTTTGGGAGGTTATGGAGGGTTTATATAAATTTTTCAAATTCAATCTATGTTGTTATAATATTCTTAAAATTAAAAGTATATTAATCATAAGTATTAGTTTATCATTCTCTAAAAAACTGTTTTTTCAAAAAATGTGAATTTTTTGTCCTTTTTTCTATATATTTCCAACCCCCCAAAGCCCTCCCCTCCCTTTCCTTCCCCTCCAAACTCCCAAACAAAGCCTAAGATTCAAAAACTAATTTTTCTATATTGTAATATTTTAGCTAAGTGAATTATGGTGAGGATAATCTAATTAATGATATTTTATTAGTAATATTAGACCATCCACAACAGAACACCGTAAATTGGGTGCTTAAATTTAATTCATATGTCAACATCACTCATTATACTGTAATACTTAATAAGCACCAATTTTCTCCAACCCAGTACCTTAAAAAAATTACTAAATAGGTCCCACAAATAATTTTATAGCATTACATTTCAACAAAATATATTTATTTTATTAAGATTTATTAAATGGAACATATGAAAAATGAAGAGAGAGGGTGCTTCCATAGTCACCCTTCTCCATAACCACTCTTGTATTACTAGACCATCGACCCGTGCTCCGCACGGGTCTTATCCACTTTAATAGAAATCAATAAGTTATATTTTATATTTTCATTGATATTAAATAAGTCAGGAAAAAGCGTATTACCATTGAAATGAGTTGCAGACAATATTAATTATCATAAATTATAAAATATTTCTGTAGACTTTCATTTGATGGCTCTCCAATCTATTTACGCATATAAGTGTTTTATTAGTACACACATCACTGATTTGGAAATATTATTAAAAACATTTTATAAGAACGATTGAGTACTATGATCTATATGTGGCAGTAAGCAAAGATACAAAGTAAAAGGATTGTCCAACAGTTGCTATTAGTTGGATGATCAAAGCATACAAAGTAGGCATGTAGTGAGGATTAAAAGCTAGCATGAATTTCTTTCTTTTTATTCGAAGAGAAAAATATCTTTCGTGAAGACTTTCAACAGAATATCTTTCATGAAGGCTTTCAATAGATATCTTTCAGTTTTGAGGAAAATAGATATGAAGCTAGCATGATAATCTATTTATTTTTTATTTTTTTAAAAAGAAGATATATCGACATTAATTCCTGTAAGTGTTGGTCCTTAAGCCAGATCATCGGCTATTCAAGTGAGGAAAACATCAAAGCAATGTTATCGGTTATCGAGGTCCTTATTTGTATATATAAGTTCATTTATATACTACCTTTTCGCATGTAGAGTTTCTTACACAATGAGTAGTGATTAATAATACAATTTTGCTTAGAGAAGATATATAACCTGATACAAACTTGGTTCTATGAATTTTATCTCCTTTGATGCCTAAACAATTTCTTTACGCGATACTTGGCTGATCCACGTTTGGTCATTCGGTCCCTTGAGTCAAGTGGTAAATATTATGTAGCAACTTACACAAATTGCAGACGTGGTCTGCAATTAACTCAACTCTAGATTAAACATATTGCTTATGTCATGCTAAAGAGAAGCAATAATTGAAAAAGTATGACAACTTATTCCATTAGCAAATAGGGACTCCTCAACAACATTGTTGAATTTTAGTTTCCTTCAAAACCATCCATGATAAAGCATTTGTCTGTCATGGCACAACAACTACCATCAGATGATACAAAATGCAGAATAAGCAAGTCATTAGGGGCAAAAATATGGGGAGGCACACACATTTAGTATCATGAAAGATAAATCAACTTTCCCATTCAAATTTCAAAGCATCACACACATTTCTTATTGTCATTGCTAGCATTACAAAGAATATTTGTATTCTAAATTGGTAGCAGAATAAAGCAAGAGTGAGGGAAATGGATACAACCACCAAGACCATATAACAAAACCAAATACCAAAACAATTCCTTCCCTATTTGTTGTATGAATCATTGTATATACCGCAAATGATGTAAGTATGAAATGCAAGAATTCTATTATAACAATTATAGCCCTCTTATATTTGTTTCATGTTGTACACCATACATATTGAGTTTGATTTTCTCCTTTCATTTGGAATGGACATTAGCCTTGCCAATATTTCTTTCATCCCTTAATTACAGTAGTTATTATATTTTAAATTTGACAAACTCCAACTATGAAACCTCTTCTCTAAACATATACTGATCATATATTGATATACTGCTAACATCATGAGAAAACATACAAAAAAACATCATCTCATATTAGAAATTTTATACAACAGAAACTCACAACCCAAAACAAAATTGAGTAAAGCTTTAGGTGTGACTGCCAAACTGCCTTGCGCTGAGCATTGTCATCAGTGGGCCGTGATAGGAAAAAACTCAAGTTCAAATTTGAATTGTTGAGTTGCTCCTTGCTGAGCAATTGCCGAAGCAGATGAGAGAGGTAGAGGGGATCAGTAAGAAAGAGAAAGGGACATGAATCATCTAATTGGAAACAAAGCAGAAATATAAGCCAACAGATAAACTGAGAAATCAGAATGGCACAATAAGTAATAAAACACCTTCTGTTTTATCTTCTGTGCAGCTGCAGGATCCTTCTCATGAATCATCTAATTGGAAACAAAAATTATATCCCTTAAATGACAACGACTTTCTTTGACCTTGCTAGCAAGGAACATGCACGTTGTTGCAATGATCTGTAAAAATGTTCAACAATTGGATTATTAATTCAAATAAACCAATCTTTGAGTTTATGTTGCTTTTATATCTATCATTTTCCTGATATAAAGCTCGAACGAAACTACAATCTCTCGACATTAAAATCTCAAATAATAAAGCACTAATATGTTGACGATTCTGACACTTGATTAACAGAAAACTTCAAGAAGAAAAATGCTTAATTTTCTATGATTTTTGTCCTATACTCATTTTTGTATGTTGAAAATGTATCAATGATTTCAATCAAATTTTCATAATATACGATATGCTAATCAAAATATGCTAATCTTCACAAAAAGGTAACGAAAATGAACACAGTAAAGAGCCCATTACATATACCATGTATCTGCAAAAGAAAATCAAAGAAATTAATGTGCACGCCTAAATCTTGATAATTAACAATAAAAATATGATACAGAGACAAACAAAATTGAAAATGTGAACAGAAATCAGAAATAATATCCTTCAAAATCATGCTGAAACTAACTACACATACCTTGATAGGTTTAAGATTCCCTCTATGAGTAGACTGTAGAACCCCAATTACTATCAAAACACAAAAGCCTTAAACTACTATCCCTTCTGATTGAGTCTGTAGCGACCACATAACACAACATCCAGAAGGATAGAACAATGTAGGGGAAGTTTTGTTGAATGAATGAGAAAAAAAACGAAAAGAAAATGTGAGGGAGCCATAAAATTGATTGGAGTGGTGAAGAGAGGAAAAAATTGAGGGATGTGGGAAGAAAAAATCAACGAAAAAAGGTTGTGATTAGAAGAGAAAAAGTGCATCAGTGAGAAAGAGAAGAATAAGAGAGAAGGCTGGTTGGGAAGAATAAGATGAAGGGGAAAATATATAGAGTAATTAATTGGTGGAAAAGAGGGGCCCAACATTAAATGACAGATACAAATGGAGAGAATTTGCAATTTGAAATCAGCATTTATGACTGTTAGTTGGCAATTCAAATTTTGCACATGAAAAGTCACAATAAATTGGAGGAACCCGCCATCTCAGACTCTGCATTTAAGGGAGCCGCATAGCTTGTTGTGAAAGCTTGGTAAGGCACCTAAGGAGGGAAAACACCAAAGCTATTATGATTTGAAATTCAAATTTCAAATCATGAAACAGCATTTAATGAGTAACCATCAGCTTGTCAGCTTGCAAAGCACGATTTCATTAAGTATTTGGGAGGGAAATTAGCATAGAATTAGGGCTAAGCCAATTGCTTGACCTAATTGGCTTTTAGAGTAAGTATGATACTCTACGATGGGGGTGCCTATTTAATACAGTGTTAATTAACTGACCGCATATTGAAAGAGGAGCATCAAGTTGATCTTTTTAGTGTAATAATTACGTAATATTTTATGAGAGGGAGAGAGTCCATAATATTTTACGTGCATCAAGTTGATCTTTTTAGTGTAATAATTACGTAATACATGGTTAAAATTTGCATATCTTAAGAGTGTTATAGACCTCAAGCTATTGATTTTGTATTACTGACATGATGATTTTCTAGAGCTAAAATCATAGGGTTGCCATGAGATACCCAACATTGATACACTTGTCTGAAGAGATCATAACCATCAGTATCCTACCAAATCTCATTGCTTGCAATTATAGTTTTCATAAAATCAATCGAACTCCATGTGCTTCGGCAGTATTTGCACATCTTAGCAGCCATCATGAACCATAGATATATGGAAATTTTTAGAAGTGAAGGACAAACTCAATAGGTTTGAAGTACATGTTATAATGATGACCACTACAACAAAGCATGTTGCTTTCACATTAAGTTTTCCCCAAACTCAAGACAGACATGGATTTCATTTTTTATACAATGAACATCAGCCACAGACCCGTTTGAATATATTACACTTCTGAATCTTGTGGACTACAACATCACATGAATTAAAACAACATGAAATATATTATAATTGAAACTTCATTCCAAGATCACATCGGTAATAATATTAACTACCAAACATTTTGGAACACTTCTTTGTAAACTACGTTAAATGTAAAGCACATAAGACAACTAATAGGAGCATATCTCATAATTCGTTCATACTTAAACATCAAGTCACTGAAAAAGTATAGTGACCATAGTGTCACTATAACACTGTTCCGTAGCAGAATTTAAACGACTATTTTCCGCGATCTACGATCTCAGTTCAGCTCCTTAGGCATGCCTTTGACTACAGAAAGGGACATAAGAACTGAAGACAAACCTTTTCAACATGCACTCGCCGTAGTGTTGGCATTGCAGAGCTCCTATCACGAAACATGGAATTCCGAGCAAAAGCATGAGCAGATGCAGCTGTGGTGGCTTCTGGAAGAAAACGAATAAACCATTCAAGAAGATCCGGGTGGTTTTGGTAGAGTGCAGCAACCTGGAGAAGTGCAATTACGATTAAAATGTGTATCACAGCAATATGTCAAGTACTGGAGGAAATAAAAAAATGAAAAAACCAACATCACAAATTTTCCTGACTATAACAGAACATACCTCTTTGTAGACAAGGGTGTTAGACTTACTTTCCTTTCTGTATGTATTCAATATGTCCAGAAATGACTATGAACATCGCCCTGAAACCAAGTCTGCATAAAAAGGAACCATTAAGCTCAAAACTGAAACCGTTAATTCTACATTGCAAACAAATCTGCATGAAGAGAATCCAATAAAACTACACAAGTCATAAAACATAAAAGCCAAGTCATGTTGGTCCATCCCGTGGACTCCTACTCCTCCTCCGCGGTGTCGGCATCTGCTCCAGCATGCTCCACTCAGACTGTATGCCCTGTATGATCCTAAGAACCTCTGGATTACCAAACACATCTGGATGCCCAAGTGCACTGTCCACTCTAGCCCTGATGTTGCTGATGATCTGGTATGGGTCCGGAAGATGTCTGGCCCACTGCTGCTCAACAAGAACCTCCTCGTAAGCAGGGACAGGACGAGGAGAAGCATTAGCTTCGTAGTCATGAATGGCCGCAGGGGGGTTCACAATAGGATGTGATACTCTAACGAACCATTTCATGTACCCCTAGTATGAAACCACGGCTGGTTATCTGGAACCGGATGACCCCTCTGCTGATGGCTGAGGACATGTAGAGCAAACTTAGTGAAGGCCTGGGCTACGTCATCCGCCGCAATATCCTCTATGTCTGTAGGAGGCCTGGGAATTCTATGGACATACCTGTACTGCCTAAGAACCCGCTCTGGCAAGTGACGGACCATCCTGTCTCTGCCGGCCATGATCCATCCTGAGTACCAGCATATATCCTGAAAGGGCGTGAGGTCTCGTCGTCTATCGTACGGCATCCAGGTGACATGAGAAAGGTCCATCGAATCGATGGCAGCTCTGTAGTAATGAGGATCAGTAAAGCCCCTGGGAGGTTTCCATTGACTCACAAGTGGGGAAACAGTAGGGTCGTAGGCATCATTATCAATCCTCGGAATGATGTTCGAAAAGTGCGCCAAAGTCCATCCCTTCAAACACAAAGAAACAAATATTTATATCACCGCAAGAATTATACAAACAACTAAACATTTACGATCCAATAAGTAAAAAAGAAGAAAAACAATTATTACCACAAGCAATGTCATGTAACCGCCAATGGAGGCCACAGATGAGTCGGAGGTAAGAGATAGCTGCTCATATAGGAAAGCAAGTCCCATCCCACCCCATGACCAGTTGTCCAACTCGTCCATATCTTGCAGAGCAAGCAGCCAATTTAGATTAATGTTTTTGCTGTTCTTGGCGGAAAAAATGGTTCAGCCAAGCAAGAGCAACAGAAACGCCTTAACGCAGGCTAATCTAACTACAGCTCGCTCGTTCTCCACCTCAACTGTGTCAACCTCAAGAAGCTGATTATGTAACGCCCACTTTTTCATAATTAATATTTAAGTGATTTATGGCTTTTATTAGAATATTATGTGGATTATTAAAAATATATATATACATATATATATATATATATATATATATATATATATATATATATATATATATATATATATATATAGGGGGCATATCTAGTGAGAATAGGTTTTATATGTGAGAATGATGAGAATAACTAATAGCCATTGGATTAAAATCAATGGCCAAGATTAAAGAGGTACATCAAAACACTCTCATGTGCATCTCCCTCTCTTATCTAATTGTTCTACGTTACCAATCCAGCTATTCATCTTCTTTTAAGCTATCAATCTACCAACACATCTATGGTGTCACCAGAATTGACCTTGCTAACTGCCTTCACTACCAATTTTCTATCGGTTTTGAATATATAGACAAAAAACAATGCTGTTTTATTTTAAAATATAGAAAATTAGCTCAAAGAAAGTGGATTCCATTCTTAAGGATTCTGAAGAAGAAAAAAGAAACAGGGGAAACCGATCTGGTCCCGTTAATTTGATCGCATCGTCCACTGTTGCCATTCTGTCATCATCGCCAGAGAATGTGATAGAGACGAGGCAGAGAGTGAAGGATGACGGTCGGAAAGAGAGAGATAGGAGATCTGGTCGTCGTCCGCAGATCGCCGTTGCCAATCGCTATTGATAGAGGGCGCGGAAGAGAAGAAGAAGATGGCTTCTTATTTTCTTCAACTTGTTTTTTTTTTATTTTCTAAATTAAACAAATTTGGGGATTCTAACGGTGATTTAACAGAAGAAAGAGACACCGCAGATGTTGGTACTTGGTAGATTAGGTTGAAGAAGATGAACAGGTGACTTGTTTAAGCATAACAATTAGATAAGAGAGGAAGATGCACATGAGAGTGTTTTGATGTACCTCTTTAATCTTGGCCATTGATTTTAATCCAATGGATATTAGTTATTCTCATCATTCTCACATATAAAACCTATTCTCACTAGATATGCCCCCTATATATATATATATATATAGAGGATATAATAATAATAATATAAGTATTTTCTTAAATGGGGGAGAAATATTGTATTTAGTATAAATAATTAATTATTAGGGGAAAGAGTAAGTGGTGGTGAGAAGAGCAATTAGGGAAAGAATAAAAGTCTATAGTTGGGAGAGAAAATTAGAACGCGTACAACAGAGAAAAGAGGAAAGAAAGAGGAGAAGTCAGAGAGAACCCTAAGGAACGAAGAACGCGGCTGTTGGATTTCAGAATCATAATCTAAGGTAAGGGTGGGACTAACTCTCATTATTAACAAGTTTTGATTCATAGAAGTGATCAATTGTTGTAGGTTTAAGGGAATGAGATTTAGGTCAAAAATCATTAAAAGTGGAAGAATTAAGTGAATTTTGATGTAAATTGAGGTAGACAGATGTTAGTTAGTCATAAAACACGTTTAGATGTTGATTGGTGATGAATTAGAGGGCTGGGGAGTGAAAATTCGAGTGCTGAGATGAGAGGAGGAGCTGCGACAGAACCCTGTTCTGTCATCGCTCGCCGTTGCGAGCGATTTAGCTCGCCGTTGCGAGCAAACCCCAACTCGCAATTGCGAGTAAACCAGCTCGCTGTTGCGAGCTTCCCCTTCCAGCTCGCCGTTGCGAGTAAAATAGCTCGCCGTTGCGAGTTTGTGCTGTTCAGACCTGATGTTGTGCGAAATTGTGTCTTTTCGCCCGTTTCTTTGATGAATTAGTTTATGATGTTTATATTAGTGATGATGCTGCTATTTAATGATGTTTGATGATGATGTTTGATTATGATTCGATGATGATGGTTGCTTATGTTTTGATTATGTTTTGACGATGAAGTTTGTTTATGATGTTTTGATGATGATGTTTGATTTTGATTTGATGATGATGTTTTGATGATGATGTCTGTTTATGATTGACGATGATAATAATATGATATTAAATGATTATTAATGTTGATGTTTATGATGTCTTAAGTTGTTAAATATATGATGATACCTGGTTATGATTTAAAGATGATCTTGCTTATGAATTAAGAATGATATTTGTTTACTAATGATGATATTGATGATAATAATTAATTAATTATTAATGGATATGATGCTAAGTGATAAATGTTGTTGCTGTCCCATTAATTATAATGATGTAAATGAAGTGAATTATGATGAATATGTTACCTTTGAATAACTATGAAGTTGTTGATTGTTTAACCTTGTTAAATGATGATAAAATGATGCTATTAATGTTAGATATATGTTGTTGGTTATTTTTATGAATTGTTATTTGTTTTTAATGACTGTGAAATCTCACCCCTTCTGCGAATATGTTGCATCGACCGTGGGTAATGTGCAGGTGATAAAGACTAGTTGTGTTCGTGAGTAAACTCCTCACATCGTGTCGTTTAGGATGCTCTGATACGTAACGGGATGAGGGTTGTCTAATGCTTGTTTTTCCTTGTTACGTATTTTATTTAATAAATGTTGAACATTCTTTTTGAAGACTATTTGAGATGTTAAGTTGTGGCCTTTCAATGCCAAAGATTTTATGTGACGTTGCGAACTAAATTTCCGCTGTTTTGATTGTTGAATTTTATAAAGACAGGTTGATTAAATAAATGGTATTTCCTAATTATTATATTTGTTGAAAATGATGTATTGATGTATGTGATGCTCCGTTATGATGATAAACTCTGATGATTTTTATGAAATTTTTAAGTTGGGAAAAACGGGGTGTTACAGATTACACCTATTCAAGAACTCCTCATATCGCCTCTTCAGTACACCAAAACTGATGTGAGAACCACCCTGTTTTATCAGTTCCTTAGCGGATTCCTCCTCTGTAAACAGTAGGTCCGTCTGCATCATCTCTAACCCATCCTCACGGGTTAACTCTCTATCAGGTAGGAGTCTCCCAGTGATGGGAATGCCTAGGAGACACGCCACATCATCTAGTGTGATGGTCATCTCTCCAACCGGTAGATGGAAGCTGTTGGTCTCCGCATGCCATCTCTCTGTCATGGCACAAACGAACCCGTGAGATATGTTCTCGTACCCACTAGTCAGGAGGGGAGTCAGACCAAACATATTCACTTCATCCCAGAACCACCGATTTTGTTCCCCCGGAATAGGCAATGCCAAATTTTTAATGCTCAGCTTCTTCTCGTGGGAGATACCTTTCACCCTATGTTTTCTTCGAAACTGAAATACAAAAACAAAACACAACAAACAATAAGTCGTTAAATAAATAATAATTAAAACAAACATAAAATATATGCTAACATAAATGTTAATTCTAACATTAAATAAGTAAAATAATAATTAGAATAAGTTGTATAAATAGTAAAAAAAGTAAAATAAACACTCAGAAAGAATAGCATAGACATTTAACAACAACATTAATTATTTTAATTGAATTTCAAAACAAAAAATAAGTAAAATAAACATTAAATTATACTTACATCGGCATCAACCCATATCCTACATGCCACATGTCCACCAAAGTTAGGTAAAAGCGAGAGTTCAGAAGGCCCCCCTGCATAGCCGTCCGGACCGGCCTCGTACACCACCCTCGGCACCCCCTGAAAACGAGGCTCGGGCTGCTCATGCTGCTGAGGCTGCTCAGGCTCATCATTCTGCTGAGGCTCCTCAATAACAGGCGGCTCCTCAACAGCAGGCTCCTCAATAACAAACTGGTACTGGTGAGGCTGAGGCTCCTGAAACTGATACGCATCATGTGGCTGCTGATAGACCTCATAATGCGGCTGATACTGCGTCGGGTCCATAGTCTGGGATGGACCCGTCTGCGACGTTGACCCCTCTGCAACGTCATCTCCATCTCTAGCAAGTCTCGTGCCCCCACCTCTCCCTCGATCAGCCATAGGAGGCGTACTGCTTGCTTCTCCCTCCGTGCACTACTAGTAGAATTCTGCACTCTCCCTAACCTAAGTCTGTCATTCGTCACCTCAGGCGGCCTCTGAGACGTATTCCTCCGAGACATATCTGCACAACATTTAAAGAAGCAAAAAATCAATGACACATTTTCACACGGACATTGTGTCATTTCTAACAATTGAACAACAACACTAATATTTCGACAGTGTCATTTCAATCCGTAAACTACCACATTGCAGTCAAACATGTTATAATCAAAATTAACAAATCATGTGTTAACTAATTTGTTAAGTCACAATCCAAAACAACAAAATAATTACCATTGAGACATTTTACCAAACACATGGCGTGCAATTTTCAAACAACTACCTTAAACTAACAATTTCTAGACCCTAAACTACCACATTCTACTCTAAACAACTTCTAAACAACAATTCCTAAGTTAATTCGTCACTAACAATCATCAAAACTAACATGCAAACCAAATTTATAAAAACCTAAAAATGTCATATTTCTTAAAAAAAAAACTAAAATTTCTACAAGTTAAATGCAATTAAGTAGGGTAATCATCACTTACTTGATAATGTGGGAGAAATTGGCTTTGAATGGTGCAAGAATGATGAAAATCGGATATGGGGGGAAAATTTCCGAAGTTGAGAAGTTGGAGAAATGAGGGAAATGTGTTTCTGTGTTGCTGATAAATGACTTAACTAACGCCGCACAAGTTATCTTCCGCAACACATGTTAAGTCACGCATAAAATATAACATGCGCAAGTTAAGGTGCGCAGCGTGACTTAACTTGCGCATGGGTAAAAATGGAAGGCCTGCAGGGTGCGAGTGATTTGTGCTGGGTGGAGAGCAAAATTCTCAAACAACTCAATGGAGTTGGGTCTTCCCATGGTATGGGCCTCATAAAATTTATAGCCCGGTAAACATTTAATAAATATATATAGCATGAATTATATTTTAGATTTGTTGAAGCGGTCTAGTGGTATATTTGCTAACCGGTAATGGTAATGCTTGGGGTCTTGTGTTCAACACCCATGTTTTATGATTTTCTTCTCCTTTTTGCTTCTTTAATTAATATTTTTAGTACGAGAGGACTTTGATTTAGACATTGTTTTTTATGGACTTGAGGTTCATCTGTCCTCTATTTAATTTAGCCAAATAAAAACATAATATAATTTTTTTCTTCTTATTTTGTTAGAACACTTCTTGTAATTTTTGGCTCATACTTATTGTATAAGATAGTTAAACTCTAACAACAAATATTATAATTTTTTTATTTGAAAGAAAAACATTATTATTCTCTAAAAAAACATTATAAACCTTTTATTTTTGGATTTGTAAAAACTAAGGAAAAATATAACCTGGAAGATTGATAAAGATACTCGCTTAAATTATATTTTTATATTATTAATTAGAATATTGATCTTTTATGTGTAGTTACAATAAACACTTTTTTTTAATCTTTACAGATCTTATTTTCAATTTAAATAAATAATTGTTCTTTTAAAAAAAGTTATGTTTTTATTTTATTAGGGGCCTATATTTAAATGAGAGCTGAGCCTCCAATTACCCAGGGACGGCCTTGTATGTGTTAGAACAACAACTAGTAATAGAAGATTAAATCAGAGAAAGAAAGTAAAAGACAATGAACACGCAATATTTGTTAACACAATCCGGTTAATAGTGTCTTCCTTTGCGATTATAGAGCAGTTATAGTACTACTACGATTCAACTTACAATATTCCTCATGTCTTCTTTAGTGTCTTGTATATAAAGTATGGCTTCAAACCAATTACAACACAAGAAACCATCAAATCTGCATAAACAATAAATCGATACCAAACCAGAAAATTTGGACAAAAACCATAAACAATTAAAACAATAATGCAGTAATTAAAAACAAATACAAGAGAAGAAGATCAGCATCAATAATTTATATGGTTCAACCTTAAAGAATCACTCCAAGGAATAGAGAGAACAACAAAAAATCCACTATGCGGAGAAACGAGATCCAAGTCAATACAATACTTCCATTGAATAGTTGGATTACTAACATAGTGATTAGTGATATCTTATACTAACAAATTGTAACATTAGAGACTTCCTCCCAAATGTTGCAACATTTGTTTATAACGACTGAAATCTAAGTGTTACATCACTTCTACTCGTACTTGATTTGTAAGACACTTCAAAACTGCTAAGTTCGAACATAAGATCATTATTAAATTAGAAGTGACTCTGTCTACTTTATCCTAATGCTCTTAGATAAATTCATTTGATGTGAAGTACATGAAGAAACTCTTAGATAAATTCATTTGATGTGAAGTACATGAAGAAACATTTGAATAGCAAAAGTATTTCTTGTTTTGAAGACCAAAAACAGAGGTGCCAAAAGGACAAACCCCATGCGTTATGCTTTCAGCTTCACAGTTGAGCTTAATACTCTTGGTCGTTGTTAGATATAATTACACAGTTGAGCTTAGACTAGACCACCTATAGGCTATAAAGATTAGAGAACCTGAAGTTTATGTTAACTATGAACACTAATCACTGTGCCAATAATGTGTCTCAAAATTTATCTATTGTTTAACATAGAATAGTCAATCTTTAAATGTTAGACACAATATCCCCTTAAATGATTCCACTTGATTCAAGAATAGAGAAATTTGATTTGTTTCAGTATGAAATTATGATTAAATCAATAATTTGATCAGGTAAGGAACGTTAAAATTGTAAATAAAAGTTTAAATAAATGGTAAAATTGAAATAAAAAACTACACAAAAAATTGTTTCAAGAGTGTTCAGAGGAGACGGTTTGAGTCTCTTCCGGCTTAATTAGAGATTTTAGATTCGAATTCGTTCTTGAGAATGTAACAACCTACTGTATTCTTAATGAGAACTTTATCGCTCATTATAGTTCTACACGACACAAAGATTAGCCTCTTCACAAATTAAACCAAAAAGTTTAAAAAAAAATTATATTATATCTTTATTTAGCCTATTTACGTATATATTGAATTATTTGTTTACTCGTGATTTAAAAAAAATGAAATGTTTTTTGAAATGTTTTTTTTTTGTGGTGATCGGGGTTTGAACCTCGAACCTTACATATTTTATGCATTGTCTCTACCAACTGATCTAAGTTCACGTGGACAAATAAAATTTTGTTTAGGAGATCTTTTGGTTTGTTTTTTGTTAACTTTTAAAAAAATAGACGTGGGAGTATATCTTATCATGTTGTTACGAGGTGTACACTAAGCTACGATAGAAGAAAATAATGTAATTATATTTGTTATATGGAGTTATATATATTGCAACGTCCGTGTAAACTGAGTTATGTTCATAAATATTGTTCGTGTCATATATTATCATCATATTTTATGATGAGTTTAATGGCTGTTGGTTGACGAATCAAAACAATTTTACACACAACCAATCAAAACGTTTATTATGTGTGTGTAAAGTTGTTTTGGTCCGTCAATCCACGACCATTAAACACTTTATTTTTATTTTTGAGGGAACCATCAAACACTTTTATTATAAACCAACTTTATATAGTATACCTAAAAAAATGTGATCTTTCAATCCACCACCATTAAACACTTTTATTATTAACCAACTTTATATAATATGCCTAAAAAAATACTATATCTTTTTCTTTCTCTCTTTTTTTAGAATAATCTTTTTCTTTCTCTGTTATGACCACCCAACGAGTTATTAATTGATTGAAATTTAAAATTGAATAGAATTTAAAATTTTAAATCCAAATACACTCTAAATTAATTTAGTCCTTATTGTTTGTTCCACCTCATATGGTATGGTAGTTAGAACTTGAAATCCAGAGCGTACGCGTAGTCCGTGGAAGATTCCAAGTAAGCAATCACTGTCTACGTGTCTGTTTTCTATTTATAATTTCCATTCAGATATTTACACATCAATTAATGAAGTCAAAGTAATTTTTTTTGGTTACAAAAGTCAAAGTAATTTTCGAGAGAGGTTAATATATATATATATATATATATATATATATATATATATATATATATATATATATATATACACACACAAATATATTTTTCTTCTTTTATCTTTTAACTAATATTTGTTTTGATATTTACTTTTCTTATTCATTCTCGTCTTTTTTTTTTCTTTCAGGGGTTATTCATTTTCGTCTTTTGTTTTTTTCTGGTGTCTTTCATCTTTTATTTAACACTATTATACAGTATTGGGTACTGCTTTTTTATCAGAGCAACAACAATGTCACCAATATACGGTAGAAACTCTTTCAATTAATACTCGGTAAATTAATAAACTCTCTAAAATAATAAGTTTGTCCGTCCCGACTTGGGCCAATGTAAAAAATTGAAAAACTCGATAAAATAATAAGATAATAATTTTTCAGGAAATCCCTTTATAATTTTCGATACCAAGAAAATCATAAATTAATAATTCATAGAAACTGAAAAAAATATATTAAGGATACATTGAACACATTTGTTCCTCTTGTTTACATTTACTGTACTTCAAAAGTCATTATTGATTTCCAATGCATATGAATACAGTAGTTACTAATTTACGTTGAATCTCAAGGTTCGCTGCAACGTAATTCTAAGAGGCATAGACTAATTTGCCTTTTTGTTTGGTATGTACAGTATAATTACTTTAAAACTCTTTAAATTAATAATTATTAATTTATCGATAAATTAATAACTCTCTAAATTAATAAATTTATCTGGTCCTGACATTATTAATTTATAGAGTTTTAACTGTAATTATAGGATCTTGTTAATATGTGCCCCGGGACACTCTTTAAGGATGCTAAATTTAGTAATTATTTTTTTAAAAATCAACCTTTACAATTTTCAATGCATTAAATACAGGACTTTTCATAAAATGTTCATTTAAAATGCATAAAGAATGTCTCGGGAACACTCGTTAACATTTTTCATAAAGATATCGTTGATTACTAGCTCTTTATGATTCAAATATACATCAATTCGCAGGCTATACAATTATCACTATATTTAAATAGGTTTGAAGTTGAATTCAAAAAATATATTTTGTGTTAAAAAAACCAACAATTACCATTTTTTTCATACTAACTATTGTTTGTTTGTATTTTTATTTGGTTAATGTTTTTAATTTTTATTTGTGAGTTGCGATTTCAAATCTTAACAAATTGTGTTCATATTTTTCATCGATACTAATATAATGTTTTTTTTTTTGAGGGAACGATACTAATAATATGTTATTATGTTTATAATTTAAAAATCTTATTTAAGCCGTAACTCAAAATCTTATCTTAAAGGTGCAAACATAATAATTTCGCAAAATTAAGGAGAGGATTTAAAAAAAATAATTATCAGTTTAATATTTTACCTTTCGTAAAATTATCCAAGTTTATTATTTTAGTAAAGATTTTTTTTTTTGCAAATCAATTATTTTTCGCGTTCAATTGTAGAGACTAATCTTTCAAGTTTTGTGAGACTCAAATAAACAACAAACTCTTCTTAAGAGTTTTAATATTATTTTTTTGAAGGAAAGAGTTTTAATATTATTGTATGCCTAGGAATGAACTCGAATTCAATAGATTCGTGTCTTTACATTCAAGCCCTCTTGTTGAATTAGAATGGATCCGTGTCTTTACATTCAAACCCTCTTGAGTTTATTTTACAAAAATTTAAACAAATATCAAATGTACTCAAATCATTGCTAAGTTGATAGTTGCAAGAACAATATTATATAAGGGTCATAATTTGAACCCAAACTCCTCACTTTTACGATTAAAATAAGGAAAATTTTATGGTGAAGTCATGAGAATGACTTTTTTGGTGAAGTTATCACTACAACATCAAAAATGTAATGAGTAACACCCCACTATTTGTACAATGGCATCAAAAGTTCAGTCATCATAATATCTTCAATTCATCAGATTAACAAGACTACACTTAATCCAATTTTATCCTACCTTGTTATAAGCGTAACACCCCACAAAGTTAATATCATCAACTTTGTTTGCATGTTAAAGATTCCAACGATAAAATAGTATCTGTAAGTCCAAGATGTTGCAAGCATTACTAGATGAATTATTATTGATCATTAATCAGTAATCAACAATTTAAAAATGAATCAAACATTAAAATCAAAATTAACCTTTTCAAAAAAGTCAGTTTCTTCCCTTAAAATAAATATTAGAAAGAAGGTAAATAGAAAACGAGTTAAAAAAAATTAAAACACAAATTAAAAAAGATAAACGACGAAGTGAAGAAAAATATAACTAAGCCTTCTTATAAGGAAAAAAAACCCAAAAATTAGAAAGAAACCGAACAAATTTTCATTCAAACGAAAAGAAGAAGAAAACAAACTCAAACTCCGAAGAAGAAAAAGTCGTAGCTTTCCTCTTCTTCTTCACTGCGAAGATGAACGGAGGCCCATCTGGTTTCAGTACGTTCATTCATCTCCCTTCTTCAATTTTCACACACCCTTTCATTTTTCCCTTTTTTGTTGTTTTCAATTTTTGTTACAAAGTGTTTTTTGGTTTTCGATTTGCGTTTAAACTCAAATTCAAATGCTTTATTATGATTGTGTTTCACAGCAAATGCTCCTGTTACAAGGGC
The DNA here is from genome assembly GCF_051527215.1 of Medicago sativa. Lineage (NCBI taxonomy): Eukaryota > Viridiplantae > Streptophyta > Magnoliopsida > Fabales > Fabaceae > Medicago > Medicago sativa. The sequence goes on along the minus strand of NC_140755.1, from coordinate 85,741,759 downwards.
TTTCATCATCGCTTCAGCGCTTTTCACAATCTTCTTTGGGATCCAAGGTCGTTTCAACACTCTGGGCTTGTCTTATCAGGTACCGATTTGATTTTTCCTTTTTCATTTTAATGCTTTTGTTCTGTTTTTGTATGTGATCATGTTAATTGTGTTGTTTTTAAGCTGTTTCTGTTACTTGATTTTGTGTTTCACATTTGTTTATCTTAGAATTAATAAATGAACGTGTTTTTATTTTCATTTTAAATTTACCCCCTTTGTTTAGTTAATAATTTTGATTTATTGTAAATTGTGTTACATGATATACCAATTTTTAACTAAGTTATACGATTACTTTTAGGTATGTAGCTTCGACACCTCTAATCGTAGGCGTGTCACGATGTTTGACATGTGTTTGACACCGACATATGTGATTACATTGAATCATGTCATTGTCTCGAATCCGGTGTCCGTGTCTTTGTCTGTGTTTATGGTTCATAAGTTAGGTGAAATTTTAGTTAGCGCGAATTTGAGCCGTTGATTTACTTAACTTTTTCTCTTGGAGTTGTAACAAGGGATAATGTTATCAGTGAACAAATCTGATGGGAGCAGTATAAATGCTATGATTTTATGGTTCTTGTTTTTAATTTACATTCTGGTTCAGGATAGAACACTGTGGCATAATTTGATCCATGTTGCCAACCACACTTAGTGAGATAAGGCTTGGTTTTGTTGTTGTTGTTGTTGTTGTTGTTTTTTAATTTGCATTCTAGAGTCTATATTATAACTTGTAAGCACTGGAAACACCGGAACTCTGACATTTTTCACACAAATCTGAACATATTATGCATTTACTATGTAGTTTTGAGTTGTGTTGTTCTTGCTCTGGCAGGATATCTTTGGAAAGCTTCGCATATGGAAGTTGATCATGTCTGTATTTTCCTTCACATCAACACCCGAGTTGATGTTTGGATTGTATCTGCTATATTACTTCAGGGTATTTGAGAGACAAATTGGTTCCAATAAACACTCGGTAAGAAACTTGTTAGTTTATATTTAGGATTTAATTGCTATCTGTACATATATAATTTCAGAAAACCAAGTTCTTGCTGATGTAATGTACCTTTTATATATCTAATTGCTATTCTAATTGTACCTTTTATGGGGTTTTGAAATATGTGACGCACTCTTTTCGCAGGTGTTTATTGTGTTCTCCATGTTATCCTCACTACTATTTGAAGTAGTTGCTGTAGCCCTTTTGAAAGGTATTCTTCTCAATTTGGTCTTTCGAATGTCTTTCACCTCTTAAACTTTGATCAATCTCTTAATATGCATTTTATTGTGATACATTTTACTCCATATATTTGAATGTGCATGTCACTTTTGTTTTGCTCGTGTGCCGAGTTTTCTTGACTATTTTTGTATCAATTTATGATCTTTTGTTTATGTCTTCTTCTTTTTTCGCATTTCGTGAGCCTTTTCAAATGTCAGTTAAGTGTGGATCACACGGGATGATAAATGGTTATCAGTTTTAGAGGAACCTCCCTTTAAATGAAATATTAATGCTGACACATCTTTGAACTTCCGTGAGGATAAAGAGGGTAAAGTCTTGGTCACAGAACAAGATGTCAATGAAAGGTTGGAGAGTCACTTTCCCAAGTTGTTTTTTGCCCTTTAATAGCCTATTCACTAGAAAGGAGGTCTAAAAGTACACCCTTTATCTTAGGATTCAGGAGGCTGGGGTAAGTAAAGCATTGAAGAGAATATGTAATTGTTAAGTAGTTGGACTTGGACTAGGTAATATACCTATTGGGAATTGAGATATAGATTGGTCTAGAAGAGAATGGTATAAGAGGACTCATAAAGCTGTTTAATGAAATTGAGGTCTAAGATAATGTATGACGAGTGAGAGTGAGGGATAAATACTTTAATTCATATTTTTATGGAAGAAGGTAATTGAGTAGAGCTTAAGAAAAAATACACTAAAAATATTAATTTGATTTTAGACCAAGGAGGTTGACCACAGAAGTAATTTACTTGTTATGAAAATTTAAAGAGATATTGGAGAAATGAAAATGACTTGACCAACATGGGTCAAACCCTGTTCTTATTGATTTGTAAGAAGCATACAGAAAGGTGTTGTTGGCGATCAACGGGCCCAGGGGCTGTTGTTAAGAGTGTACTACAGAAAGAAGGTGAAGGGAATCGAAAACTGTAATACTTAAAATACTGAATGGGGAGCAGAAGTTAGGGTAGGAATTGTTTTGTCAAAACTGTAATAACAGTATGAAGAGAAATTCCATTGGAGGGTAAATAGCCTTCACATTCTTTCCTTATTTTTTCTCTTTTCTGTTCTATGTCTCTGCTCTTTTCCCATTGATCAATAAGAGTCTATCAGTGCCAACAGAGGTATTATGGAAGGCTCAAAACAATAAAGGGGTTTGTATTGATTATAAAAAAGCAATCAAATATATGTAAAATAGGATCGTGACTTAGGTTGAGAATACAAGAGGGGGCCACTTCCTCGGTATAGGATTTCTGTTTAATAACGGAGACGTTGTATGAAACTGAACGCTAGCCAGTACAAAGCTAACAACCAAATATGCTCAATGTTGCAAAGGTGCAAATGTTACAATGGACAAGTGCACTGCAACAATAGGATCAAGTGGGAAAGTACTAATGGTTATTTATTGTTGTATTTTAGTAGTTCCTTGACATGGGGCTGCAATCTGTTTTACCAAAGGTCAAGATTTTGTTTTTCGCTGCTCCAATTCATCTCTTCTAAATTGAATTCAGACGCATTGTGCAGTGGATACATTTGTTATGTATTCTTTAAGCCCAAAGGGTCTTTCACATGAAATGGTTGGAGATAAAATAATTTCTAGGCATACTCCTAACTAACATCTTTAGACCACGACATTTCCATTTATCTCAAGAGCTGAGAATATTCAGCTGGCTCTGAAGTCAGAAGCGAGTGAAAATTGACCATATTGTAATACCAAATGAGTGTTATTAAAGAGCAGCTATAGTGCTTATAGCCTAGCTGAATTTGAACAAACCATTACTGTTCCGTGATACTGTAATTCGATACGCTATTTAGTACAAAATATTGTCGAATAGCAGTTATTATAGCGGTGCTATTAACATTGATGACTAGCGGAATTTAAACAAACCACTATTTTCTGCGATCGACAACACTGCACCAAATCGTCTTCATTTAGAAAGTCATCCAAGGTTGGAAAGGTTGTGTGTTTAGTGATGATCCAAGCATTATAAACTTATGCTTCAAATCCAGACACCCTGGTCTCAGCATTCAATGTTCAACTGTGAGCTTGTTTTTGTATTCAAATCCACAAAACAATCATTGGTTATGAGGAAATCATCCTATCAACAAGTTTGAATGGTATATGAATGACCTGCCTTCTTCTTTACAGTGCAAATGGCCAACACATATTACGCAAGAATTTGATGGCATGGTTTACTCTGTATCCTGTAGATACTGATTTTTTTAATTTGATGAAGCAGTTTATTGCTCAATATTTTATTATGCAGTCAGTTGTGTGTTGCTTTGTGCACCTTGATATTTAAGGTTCTGTTCATTTATTATGTTTTTATTCTTACTTCAAAAGTTGTATGTTCACTCTTTGCAGATCCTTCAACAACCCTAGTCACTCCTGGACCTTATGGCCTTATATTTGCTTCATTTGTACCCTTTTTCTCTGACATTCCCGTTTCAACACGGTTCCGGATTTGTGGTTTCCACTTCTCAGATAAGTCATTCATATATCTAGCTGGTCTTCAGGTTAGTACAGCTTAGTTATGGGTGCTTATATAACTTAGCCATGTCCAGAACCATTCAACTCATGAAAACTAATTTTATTTTATTGTAGCTTCTACTGTCAAAATGGAAAAGGTCCATGTTACCAGGGATGTGTGGCATCCTTGCCGGTTCCTTATACCGTTTGAATGTCTTCTATATCCGCAAAGCAAAGGTAATTTTATGCATGATGTTTCATTATCTTAGTTTTTAGGAACTATGTTTTTATGGACACAAGCTTTCCCAAAGGAATGCGCCTATATAGATATAGTCAGAATTTGTTGTTAAGTGTAAATCAAAATTAATCTTACACCAATTAATGTCAAATTATATGATGAATATTTGATTAACATCGATGTTGAGTTGGAAGCTTCCATCATTAATATCAAACTTCTAAAATTTCATGTTATTCAAGATTGTTTTGTATTCCATTCATTCATTGATATACTTCAAAAATAAGATTAACATGAAATATTTCTGACACAAATCCATGCCAACTATATGATGCATATTTAAACATTGTTTCTTGGTAAAACCAAATTTGAAATCTTTCAAATATCAGTGTAGATGCTAAATTTCTGAGTGCATTAGTTGATAGGCTTCAAGACCCACGTGACAATTCACTCATGCAAAGCATTTTGTAACTTGACAAATCCATCATGATTCTTCATGAACATTTATAGGATTTAAGACTAGGTGCTTCCTTCCCATTTAGCTGCAAACTAAATGCAAGCTACACTTTTCTCTACACTTTATACGTATTATTACTTTCAACAACTATGCAGTATATACTATATACATTATTATACATAAAGTGATGAACTGTAAGTTTTTGTGTGCTAATATGAACCTACATTACAGTTCCCGGAGTTCATTTCATCATTCTTTTCACGAATTTCCTTGCCATCTATGGGGACTCCACGCACAACAACAACGAGGAATGTTATGGGGAATGTACCATCCTACCCAGCTCGCCAAATGGAGGCAAGTTTTACTTCACGTCTATACTATAACTCTTTTTATGGTTTGATTTGCACAAACTTTTTTGACTCACTGAGCATGGATTCTTTGTGCAGAGAAACTATCCGGCTCCAACGCATTCTGCAGTAGAACCATCAGAGGACTCAATCACAACCCTTGTTTCAATGGGATTTGACAGGAATTCTGCCAGACAAGCCCTAGTGCAGGCCAGAAACGACGTGAATGTGGCAACAAACATCCTACTGGAGGCTCAGTCCCACTAATTCCTTCCATAAACAAAATATGGATTGTTTGGAATTTTGATGATGGAAGGCCACTCCTCAACAAGTCTTGATGTGAGGATTGGGGCATTCATGTGATCATCCTTGAGTATTTCAACTCCTATTGAGGATCATTTTTCTCACCTTAACTTTAATTTTTAGATATATCCATTTTAGTGCTGGTGTTAATAGATCAATGAGAATTAGGAAGCCTGTACAAATTACTTTAAACATATGGAAAACATGCAGTTTATTTAAAAGCACGCAGCCATTAACTATGTTACTCTGATGAGTAGTGCTTACGGTCTACTATTGAATTTTCTTGTATTATCACCGAACCCATTCACACACAATAAATAAATCTAAAATAACAAATATTTACCAAAGGTAAAGGTAGTCTCGTTTTTTATTTTAAAAAAATAATCTCATTTGATGAGGTTTAATTCGGTTTTTCCTAAGATGTTGATGTGAAAAAATCAAGATAAAGCCTTATGCGTAAGAGCCCTATTAAACTTTGGCAATAATTTATGCTTCTTTTTTTTTTCTTCATCTTTTACAGTTCATGGCATAATAGAACTGTATATGTTTAAAAAAGAAAACGAATTTCTTGTCAGTATTTAAATCTTGATGAAGGTGTCTAGTCTAACAATATTGACATTGTCAGTTTTGTTTTACACATTTTTTGAAATAAAGAACTGCTTATTTATGTCATGGCACTAAATTTATCATATTTACAATAAAAATAGTAGCAAGGTTTATGCATCATTTTTTTATCTGGATCGTCACTAAAGTGTGAATTGATCATGAAACTAAACTACATTTTATCCATTAAAGGTTGCTCCTCGATCTCCAGATCATCACGATATTTAATATAATTCATTCAACCATAACAGGTCAACCGTCAATATATTTTTGGGCTAATAGGTTGAGCCAAATTAAGAACAAAACGGTAATTTGTTGATCTAACTCAACTTTTTATGAGTTGTAGGGCAAATGAACCAACACATGAATCAATTTTTATTTAAAGGGTCATGATAAGTTACGCCAACATAAAGGCACAAGTTAAGGAACTAGAAAAGGAAATAAGAAATAAATTTTGTATTGAATATACAAATGTTTAAAGTTTTACAACATTAAATACAAAATTTCAAAAAAAAAAATTCTATCTTTAACTTTTTCATATGAGCATAAGCATTGCTATTTATCTATAGAGTTTTTTTTATCAAGAATTGATCAAGAAAATGTCTCAGCTAATTAAATTTGTTATTGGCCCTAAATCAAGGGAGGTAATGATGTGTAATTAAGGTAAGGTGTTAACAAATACACTGTCTAGAAATTTTCTTGATAAATTTTGTCGCTGTATCAAGCAATTCCCTATTAACATATAGCTTAAGGGCACAAGTTAGCATTTTCCTTATTTAAAAAATCACTTAACATTCATAATTAGTATGTGTATCATCTTTATATAATTTTTTTTTGAAAGAATCTTTATATGATTTTTTTTAAAGAATCATCTTTATATACCATTGATAACTCCAAATACCTCAAAAAAATAAAAAATAAAGGTAACTCCAAGATTAACTATCATTGATAACTAACTTTGGTTCCTAAAAAAATAAAAAAACACTAACTTCGGTTGATTTTTTTTGGGGAAATCTACCCTTAATCAACAGCTCAACTATTTTTCAAATTTAAATTTACACCTTAATTTAAGGGGCTAAAAAACTAAATACAAATTTTATGCAATCTTTTTCTAAACAAATTTTTTCTACATATAATCATTTCTAGATTCAAATTTAAATTTATAAAATAAAACACGAATATCTTAACTGAAATTTTGATAAGTTTGGATATTTTGAATATTATAAAATTGAAATGAACAAATTAAATTAACATCGATATAATAAAATAGAACTAGACGAATAGACGAACACGATAATACACGTCTCTTCAGTAGTAATAACAATATTTCTTTTTAAAGAATAACAATAACTAATAATTAGTTTTATATACAGTATTTATATGAAATACTCCATTCATTAACAAATTTCACATTTTTTTTCGGATGAAACTTTAACATATTTTACTCTTTTTTACTACTCTATAGTGTGTGATAGAGAGCATAAACCTTTAATATATTTATATTTATTTAATTTAATTTAATTCAACTTAAAAAAAATGACGTAACTCAGCTTAAAATTAAGGTTATCTAATGGTCGAAATATAGATATTTAATCACAACTTCGAACTCACAATTCCTACTTTTTGACAGGGTGTGTTGATTTCATCCTAAACTCTTCAGAAACAAAAAATAAATAAAATCCTATTCTACTAGAGTCTGATATTTGTTCAAAGGCAATTTGACGATCATTGTCACCGCCATGACAAAGCACACTTGACTACTGCCAGTCTGCCATATAATAGATAGGATAATATCTCATCAAACTCCTCTATCTGATTATTATACAACTCTATTAGGATATCTTTTCCTAGCCACCAAACAAACCTTACACACAAGTAACTAGAATACTATTCAAGTCAACAGTTGCAAGATCTATCACAAATATTACTAGTTTTCTTCATGTTGGGAGATAGAGAAAATGCTTTCCATTAACTATAAGCTAAATATGTGGACATCAGCAACTACTACCTACAGAGACAACTTGATATCCACGATTTAACGACTAATAATGACCTAACAAGAACATTCAGGTTCTGACCCAATTGCTTTTGAATCAAAATCAACGTATATTCAAGGAATTGTAGAAGTATCTATCAATACATAAATAAATAAGATAAGTGTCGATTTCAACTTGGAGATCCTAAAAATCATTTTGGAAGAAGCAAAAAATATGATCAAGACTACAATCCTCTCAACCATAACTGCATTTGTTTAGCCTCGAAATCTTGAGCAGGTATGATGAACAAGACTTCATTCCATAACTTCATTTGCAGTTGAGCAGCTAGGAAAATTTGAGCAGAATGCAAGTCCAAGAACAATGGAGAAAAGGTGGCTTCCCTTATCGAGACATGAGTATATGTATAAAGTGGTGCAACAAGACTTACATGGGGCTTATATCTACCCGACTTTTGTGTAGTTGAAAAGCTGGTGTTATCCAGCTTCCACAGCTGCATTGTATGCCTGCCCAATTGAAGTATCCCAAACGGGCATCACAATGAGCACAGGACAGTTTTCCCTCCAACGCGCCTTCCTCAACTGAGTGACAAGAAATATATCAGTAAAAAGATATTGCCATTTTTATGCATATTTATGCGCACGGTTCATATCACCAAAGAACCTTGTATATAGAGGAATCCACTCAAACATAGAAAACATTCATTAATGCTCCAAGAAAATTTTGGTAATATGCAATTCAAATTCAAAATATTATAAAAGACGGCTCTCATTGTCTTATACTAAATAATGAGAGCATCTTGGACAAATGAACAATGTAAAGTCAAATTCAATTCTTGTTGGAAAAATAGACACATTTTGATATTGTAGTTGAGTGTTCTCTTACCATCTTTCATCCACCGTAGAGGCTCAATAAATATGGACGAACACTCAGATTCATTAGACTTGTTAAAAGGATTGCCACTTTTCCGCTTGTGCCAGCCAAAGGATGTCTCACCCTCCCCAGGAATATGATCTACGACATGTTCTTGCAATGCAACAATACGACGGCACTTCTTGCAGCGATATGTAGGACTACGATTATTTTCTACTTTAGTAGCTTCTCCCACCTCTGAAGAAGTTTCAACAGGCATGCCAGGATCTGCACCAAGCTTAGAACTGTCTATCCTCGACCCTGAGAAATGATTCTCACCTGAAAAAAGGAGAGATATTTCGTTCCTCAGATGACATAAATTACTAGCTGACGTTCATTTCAATGCCCATAGTACACAATCATCACATTGGCACAGACTATGCAAAATACCAGAACAGCTACTAGTAGGAACAATTAACTTCTAAGTTTGATATACAACAACCATGGTAAGGACTTTTATTCATAAATACAAAGGCATGCCGGAATCTATTGCTACAAATTAGACACTACCAAAGGATTCAAATAATTATCATAGATTTCCAATAACCTCAGCCTTCTCCCATCCCTCAACCACCACAAGGAGGGCATTAAACAAAACTGGGAAAGAAACAACATAAAAATTGAAAAGTGACTGTATGTTATTATTAAGATAGCCTGATTTAATTTGATACTCCCAGCATCTCATACTAAATGTCCACTTTAGAATATTCGGCTGTCTTGAGTTATTTATCATTTTAAAATATCAAGTATTTATTACTTCTTTTCAATATTACCACTATTTATTTGTATCTCAACCAAATCTACGTTAATTCGTTTTAAAATTAACTACATTGGCTACTATTAATACATTTTAGTCAAGGAAGATTATTTTATCTGGAGAACTAGTACAATTAATCATTTTTTAAGGTTTTCTTTGGGAGTTAGGAGGGAAACGAAGGGGAAGGCTTTGGAGGGAATGGGAGGAATGAAAAGTTAGCGGAATCTCTCACTTTTTTGGGGAGTATTTTTTAAGGAATTGAGATAAAAAATACTTAAAAGTACTTTTTGTGTTTTAACAGTGTTATGAAGAGAAGTAATGAATTTGAAAACTGATTCAAAATCCTCCAAAGCTATTCCCTAATGCATTTTCTTAGTTTCCCAATATCGGAGGGTTTTAGTCCAATGAAAGAAAGAAAAAAAACTTATGAAAGGTGGCGAGACTAGTCACCCTTCTCCTTCCCTTTTCCCATTCTTCAATCCTCAAAACTCCCCCCTCCATTTCCCACCAAACTCCCAAACATAGCCCTAGCTATGCAAGACAGAGGAAGTATATTAAAACACAGTACACCAAAGCACAAATTTATCTTTTGAATAAATATTAAATAACCCCACCTATTTTTCACTAACACTAAAACTCCTGCGTACAAATCAGTGTTTTCAATCACGAATCGCGAAGAATAGTGGTTTGTTCTAATTCTGCTATGCTGCAGTGCTATAGTGCTATAGTGCCGTAGTGCCGTTAAAGCTAGCTCTTAAACAACACTGTGCTAAATTAGCGTATTGAGGAATAATGACGATTTGTTTAAATTCCGCTATGCTAGCCACTATTTGACAACATTAGTACAGATTTGGGAAGAGAAAAAACTCCAACATCTAACATGATTCCTACTTTCAAAAAACTTTTAAAAGGAATGGTGTCTCTTGACTTATTAATGAAAAGAAAAAACACATTGTCTGAAAAGGCGAATAAACAGTGACAAAGTTAACATAAAAAAACATAGGAAGAGAAAAGGTGAGTTTATTTTCAATCTAGTGATGACAAATGACATAAAAGTAAAAGGTGTGTGTGAATCATACACCACCAAAACAATACAAGTTGTCACTAAGTGCCACCTATATGATAATATGAGCATGAGGTCCCACAACATGAAGGAAGTCGTGAAGCTGAAGCCATACCTAGTATTTTTAGACGAAAGCGCTTGTATACAGGGCTAGATTGATCAACCTTGAAACCCATCTCCTCAAACATTTTCAACTATAGGCAATAAAAATAAAATAAACAATATCATAATCCTCATTGTCAAACATAAACATTTTCAGCATACAGAGTGACCTTCATAATACACACCTGCTCTAGAAAGCCATCATTGGGGCAAACAAATTCACAGCTCTGCTTTAACGATGCAAGGGCATCTGCGGTAAATGAAAACACACCGAAAAAAGAAGAAAAAAACAACACATAAGTTCAAGATGCATATATCTTCAAATTCATTCTACTAAATATTATAAACAAAAAAGTTCTTCGGCCCATTTTGAAAAGATACTCGTATGAACAACAATCCTAAGCACTATCATAACTTTAATTCATGCTTAAGTAAACTAAAAATCATAGTGAAAAAAATAAGAAGAAAGGCACTTGCATGTACCAAACGCGAAGTCCCTGAAGACTTTAAACAAAGTATTGTATTGATTTCATTTCACACCTTCTAGTGACAAATTTTCGCTTTTCATCAAATAGGCCGTAATAACCGCTGCACTGCAAACAAAAACACAAGTAAAATCCTGTAAGACTAACACTCCTTTCAGATAAACAACTTATTTTGCAGCTTATATCATAAGGACTTATATATACCCACTTATGAATTAGCTATTTCTATAAGACAATATAAAATAAAATAAAACTATTTTTGTATAATCAATAAGCTGTTTTCAAGGTACCCTGGAGAGCTTATGGAAATAAGCTGAAAACAGCTTATGAATATGGACTTGTTTGGATTGACTTTTCTGAGCTTATCTACTAACATAGGTTTAGTAAAACTGTTTGGGAGAACTTATAAACAGATTATGACACTTTCAATAAGCTTTTTTCAACTTATTTTCATAAGTTTTCCAATATAGCTTACGAAAACAGCTTATAGCATATTCAAAAACAAATTCAATTTTATTTAATGTTTCGCTCTAGTAATAGCTTATGCAAGCTTATACATAAGCCCTTATAGTGATAAGGGCTTTTCATGATAAGCAAATAAGCTGTATATCCAAACAAGGCCATATGTCATAAGCATGCTTATGTCACTGCGTAGGCTCAAATGAAACAATCTAAAGAGAACGCTAAACACAAAATTGATACAAAGTAATTTCAATTTAATCAACAAAATTAAAGTGTAAGAGTGACAGTGAAGAATAGAACCTTCTAGAAACACCAGCGAAACAATGAACCAAAACAGAACCTTCTTTCCTACTCCTCTCAATAAAATCAACACAAACTTCGAGGTAATCCAACAAATTCTCACTCTCAGTATCCTTCAGCGGCACAGCCATCCTAACAAGCTTAAAATCTTCCCCGGCGTATTCCAACGAGTACAGAAGCTTATCCGGGGAGAGAGCGGACTTGGCGGCCGTAGGGAGGTCGGAGACATGAACTTTGGAGATCTCCTTGACAGGGACGGAGAAGGAAGAACGCCATTCGGAGAAGAAGGAGATGGAAGCGGAGCTGAGAACGGAGAGGATGTGGGTGATGTTGTGGGGGACGGTGGTGGTGGTGGTGGTGGTTTGGAGAATTTCGGCAGCGTCGATGATGTTGCTGATGAAGAGGTTTTCACGGATGAGGTAAGGCATCGGAATCGGAATGGAGGATCGGGTTATTCTTCTTCTTTCTTCTTCTCTTTGGGGTGAGGCTTAGAGTTAGACCCCACGTATATATATTTCTAAGGTTTAAAAATTAATAAATGTATTTGAATGAGGAAAAAAAAAAAAAAAAGTAAATCACCAATTTCTCCTTGAGAATATTTTTTATTTATTTTATTAAGGTGGTGATATCCTAAATAATATAATAAATACTATCATTATGGTTTTTCAAGGTTTAACCTATATGGGTAATTCATCAACAATGATGAATATCAGCCATATAAACAAATTTGCAAGTGATGTAAAAATTAGTTTGTGGATACCACTTGTAAATTAGGTGTAGAATAATATTGTATAGAAAAGAGTAATTGTGAGTTGTTTTACAAAATAATAAGCATCAATTATTCTTTGATATTGTAAAATGACAAATAAAATTTATTAGAATAACATATAAAGTGAAACGAATGGAATATGTAAACTCAATCGTCTAATTTGCAATAGAAATTATTTGAATTAATCATTTAACGGATTATGTGTTCACCACTAACTATCAAATCAGCCTCTTTGTATCATAAATTAAAAAAAAAAATATATATATATATATATATATATATTAAATCAACCTTTTATCCCCCAAATGTAGCTTATATGCTAAAAGGCCGAGGTATGACCAATAATTTGACAAGTATAGTAACAAAAAGGGGGCAGCCTTTGATACTGAAGACCCACAAAAAAATGCATAATTCCTAATTCTTAACAAAAGTTTAAAAGGAATAATAATAATCAAACAATGAAACAATGAAAGTGACGATTTTTGAAAAAGATGCTACAGAACTTGATTCTAGACAACAATTCTGGTACAAATGCTTAGTTGAAAGTAACACATGGGATGGGTTCCATTTGTTATTTGTATGCTCCACAACATCAAACAATGAAACAACGGTTGGTAATAAACAACTTTTTGTCAGCCAATCCAATCTCCAAATATCAGCAATCAGGTGTGGTCTTGTATGCATGCATGTTGGGTCTAGCATGTCTTGTCTTTGACGAGAGTTTCACACTTCCACATCAGACTATTTATGATTTGAAGATGTGTTTATTTGTAAAAGATGTATCTCATTTTGTAAGATCATTTTGTGTGATTGAGTTAGACAAAATTCAAATTTATTAAATTATCAGAGTATACGACTCTATATATTTAAGGCCACTCATATCATTGTCCGTATGTTTAGTCCTAGATGTGAGAGTACCGTTGAAAGTCTTATATTTTGAGATAAGTCATGAAAATAAGTTTATAAACGAGAAATTTTTTTCAATTTGTTGTCCATATTTAAAGTTTGCTGAAGATATAGCTAATAACTCTCAACAATGATTTTTTTTTTCTTCAAGTTACGCCGGGATGTGTGGTTTCCTTAACTCTATTATTGAGTGTCAAGTACTCATAGTTGGGTTTTCGGGAATTACTAAAGTAATGAAATGCAGAAAGATAAAGAGAAAAATGTTAGTAAATATGATAGTTTGATTGATTGTGTGTTAGAAATGAATTTTAGTTTTACAATGGATATTAATTGACACAAGTGACTCACCATGCATCCTATTGGCCATGCATTTTTGCCTAAAAAGTCTAGCTCCTCTGAATGTTGTTGTTTGGCTTAACTCGCGGGTAGTGTACTTATTTGTTAGTACTTTGTTAATTGTTAGGTCTACATGGTGTCCCATGTTTGGCTTTACTTCCACTTACTTTGCGGCATTTCCAGGTAGCTGCTCCACATGCCCTTTACTCTCTTATTACTCCCTAAATACTAGTCGCTATGTTTTCAAATTCCATGTTAAATGTCCTAAATTTCATCAAATTACTTCGAACACAACCCATTTGAATTATTATGAACTGGTGGTATAAATGAGCAATGTAAGTATAGAGTGGTACAAGATAGATTCTATAAAAAGAAGTGTATAACAACATTAGAAAGAAAGAAAAGAAAGAAAAAAAAGATGCAGTTAGTTTAAGAATACAGAAACAAAACAAAATTTAAAATCAAGAAACATTTCAAGTAGATTAGCGCATCAGCAAAATCTCGACCCTTTGCAAACATAATAAAGTTCTCCAAACTCGACATCTTGATTTTTATGTTACAAAGCTTGAAAACAAAATGATTGTTATCTTACTATCAATTCATGCTTTCTCATTGAAAGTCTCGAAAGTTAATTGTTTTTTCTTTCGTGTTTATTATGATGAATTTTTTATGTTTTTGGTTCTAAAAAATTTATATTAAATTCATTTTTTGTTAAAAAAAATAAATTTTGAAAAATATTATAATAATTTTCTGCCAATTTCTGAAAAATTTTATTAAAAAATATGAAGGTCAGACATGGGTTGATTAAAAAGTAAGGACTAATTTCATAGGTGAAAATTTTTGGAGAGACCAAGAGCCAAAGAATATTTCAAAGGGACTAAAATCAAATGTTATTTAGGAGAACTATTTACTTATTTAACCCTAAATTTAAAAATAAAATATGACATGGAGTGTCAGCCAATAAAACAATGTAACGAATGAAGAGTAGGTTGAAGGGAAAATGAGATGGACGGACCATTAATCTCATATTGTAATGGTCTTTCACTTGTACGTGTTTAAATGAAATCCTAAAAATACTCCACGCTCCACCATACGTGTTCGTGCGTGTTTGTTGTGCACGATTTTTCACTTGGTTAAGTTGAAAGAGATCCGTGTCATCTCATCTAAGCACTCTTAAATAATCAATTATGCTTTAGACTTGGCTAGAGCAATAATGGTGTATATACGTAAATATTTTCTCAATATTTCAATAATTTTAATTACCTCTCCTAAAAAAAAATTAATCACCGACTTTAAACATATCAAATCATTTGCTGGAATTATTAAAATAACCTTGTGGTTGAAAATTGAAATCACGAAATAATAGCTATAGATGAAACGATAATTGAAACACTTGCTGCTATAAATAACTCATAAGACTATTCTACTAAGGAAAATGTTATTTATCTAGAAAAATAGCATCAAGAATTTTTCAAGACACATGTGGCAAATTTTAATTGCATAATTTATTTGTCCACTTCCTATTTTTCAGCCACACCTCATTGAATTGTGGCAAATAGTGCATTGTGATTGGTTGCTTTTTAATCTTGAAGAATTCTTGATGTTTTTTTTCTAGAGATATAGCATTGCTCTTCTACTAAAGACGGATATAGAGTACAATATGTGCATGTTCTCTAAAGATTGGGAACTATTACACACTTGCCCTATATATTATCTGCTGTCCCTCAAATAAATAAAAGTTTACATGTTGAACACTTGGGGCACGGAGATAATTCCATTACCATTCGATGCTTTGTGTTTGTATCTGTGAAGTTGGGAATCTGAATGGTCATGACGCTAAGTACTCTTGAATTCTTCATAATATATTTTGCAAAATGAAGGCCACATTTCATGCCTCTGAAGTTTCTGAGTGAGCATATTCTTAGATGAGATGAAAGGCATTTCAAAATAATTTTTGGTTCCTCCCAATCTTCATCACATAATTTGTGGAATGTAAAAACCTGAAAACGGTACACAGTTGAATTAATTAAATTTGTATGTGTACACTCCTTCCGGTCACATTTATAAACAAAAAAAAAAAAACTTTTTGAATACATTGAATAGTTAATGAATCTAATCTATAAATATGACCGGATACATTAATTATTCAATGTATCTAAAAAGTTATTTTTGTTTAAATAAAAAAAAACAATGGTTAACATAACAAACCTCATCAATGATAAGACTTTGAAGTTTGGGACAATATTGAAGCAACTTGATCATACCATTAAACATCCATGCCCTTGGAAAATGTTGACAATTGATGATAAGCTCCATGTATGTTAAACTGTGAAACATGGCAATGCGTTCAAATGTATAGGGAAGCTTCTCCATGAGCTGCAAAGACAAAATATTATAAATTGATCATAAATTCTTTATGAAAGTACTTATTCAAGAGAGACATATATATTGATATTCATACCACAGTTGCACGCAGACGCTCTACGTTTTGAAGCCAATCAAACTCAATATGAATGACGTCACAGATATTTGCTCTGATCAAATTGGACAAACTTATAACTAGTCCCTCTGAATAAGGCAAATCTACTCGTAAATTATTTGCTCCCAAATCTTGTAGAATGGGACATCCTGATAAAAGCTTCAAAATATATTCATAATATGTGAAAGTGACAACGTCCAAGTAAAGGGCTTTGAGCGATGGAAGATTAACGCATGGAACTTCATTTAAGGTTACCCATTTCAATTTAAGGACTGACAATGTTTTGCTACTAAAAACGAAAGATGGCAACATCATTGAGGAGAAAAGTGAGTGAGAGAAGTCGATGTTGAGGTTCTCAACTCCTCTTTGAATTGCTATATCAACAAATTTGTAGATATCCTCGTAGATATCCTTGCAATCGTAGTAGTTCCAACATTCAAGATGGAATGAGAGGATGGGTAGAGTGATATCTCGCATGGCCATGAGTGAGTATACAAAATTGCAAAAGGTCAATGAGTCTTGAAATGGTTCGTCATCCAAGTTGAGGAAGAGTTGTGAGAGCCAAAGTGGTCTCCACCTCTTTGAAAGGATACTTGTGGTGGCGGCATCTTTAATCGAAACAAAGGAAAGAATATAATAAAGAAGTGAATCAGGTAGCGCACTTATTTTGTCTTCTCCTGGAATTGAACAAGGAGAATCACATCAAAACGAAATTTTATGTAAATTTTATCATGGTAATTGAGAAGGTAACCATTCAAAAGATAAATTAAAAGAGTTTAAGGGAGTTTCACTAACAAGAACTCATGATATTGTGACTTAATGTAAGTCTCATTTATAACCACAATTTAAAATTAACAATGAAATTCTCATTGAACGAGTGCACCCTTTTTAAAATTAAAAACTAGGAATAAGAAAATTATAGAGAGTTGGAATAAGAAAACTTAACGGTACCAGAATTCAAGTTTTCCTTGGCTTGAACCAAGACTTTCTCACGTTTACCACATGATGGGTGGTAAGGATTTGGGCATCCCCTAAAAAACACAGAAAAAACAATGAATTTTCAAAATAGTATAAATGCCAATTGTAGTCCATACAAACAGTTTATAAAATTATAGACTTTCTAGGTCAGTAAATTAGGGTTTAAAGAGTCTTTAATTCCAAATACTACATTGTAGTTAAAAAAAGAACTTCATAAACATAAATACAATCTCTTAAAAAAGCATTAACACATCAACAAAAATTTACAAATCTAATGTTGGCAATAGCAGTCAGTATCAATTCTCACATGCGATCACACAGCTCAAAGTCGTCTCCATTAAAGCAAACGATACAGTCTTCATAACACTCCCTTTGTCGATCCGAAGGAAAAGGAAATTTTCTCTTCCTTTTCGTGGAAGAAGAGACACTCCCACTGTACTTAAAATTCATCCCAAAAAAAGAGTCCATCTCCATCCCACTCCGACGCATCCTTTTTCCAACGCCAGTAGGGGCACTCTCAAATATGGAGGTTAGGGTTAGCAGACCTTGTTATGCTTTAAGTTTTGGAAAAAAATTATCATTTAATATTTAATTTTAATACTATATTTTTAATTCAAATCGAGTTAGATTTAGTTTAAATTAGGGCAATATTTGATTTTTGTATTAAGCTAAGCTCACTAGTTTTTTTTTGAATAAATTAGGGCAATATTTGATGATAAAATAAAGAAAATTATTATTTAATTTACTTTAAAATAGGCTTACATCGTCCTTGCAGAGATACTGCATAATATATACAAGGTTCGGGGTTCAAACCCCGGTCACCACCAATAAGGCTTCCATTCTTGTAATAATAATAATAATAATAATAATAATAATGGTACTAAGATACAGTAACACAAAACAAAACAAAACAAAAGAAGGTTATCTTTATAAATAAACAAAATCTCTTTGAGAATCGCATTGAAGAAAAAGATTCAAATAGATTTGATACTAATGTGAGCATTGATTGTAAAAAAATACGTGTGAGAGTATAAAAAGGTTAATTTTATAAATAAACAAAATCTCTTTGAGAATCACATTGAAGAAAAAGATTCAGATAAATTTGATACTAATTTTAAGAAAATAGCACTAATACGAATAGGTTTGACTACAAGGTAACATGTAATGCCGCATAGGTACAATTCACAACAAAAACAAAAGCTATACACTTCGGATTAAGACAGGCTGCCTTTGAGTTTTGGTGACTTTAGGTTTGCCGTTGCAACGCAACCGTGGGAATTCAATGGTATGTGCCTTCTTCACTCGAATATTTTTTAGTTTTGAATTGGAATATAAATTAATCAAATTAAATTAATAATTCTCTTTGCAATGAAGGAGTATGGCTATGCTCATCAGAATCTACAAAGCATAAAGGATGCATTAGCATTTGTAAAGGGTGTAGAAGTTGAGTTTGAAGACAAGGGGGATAAGTATGATGAGTTTCTAAATGTGATGAACGGTTTCAAGACTCTAAGAATTGATGCAGAAGGTGCCAAAGCAAGACTAGAGGAGCTGTTTAAAGAGCATAGGCATTTAATTGTGAGATTCAACTCCTTAACACTAAAGGGATCTCAAATCACTAAGCTTGGTTATGAGACTGAAGAGGAAGAAGACATGGAAATACTTGACAAACTTGAGAAACTAGAGTCAGCACTTCAACTTATTTTAGAAGTTTTGGTGATCAAGAAGAAGCAAGCATAGACTTGTTAGTTAGGATTCATGTAAGATTATTCTTTTTCTTTTTGGTTTTACACACTATATGATGTGAATGTTTTAGTTTTTTAGTGTTTTTTTTTTTTTTTTTTTGGGTTGAAATGCCTTTTAGTTTAGAAATCGCCTGTCCCTTATGTTTGCTCACTTTTATGGTTAATTCATAAAATATATCTTCATAAATTACACTGTCGGTGTATACAAATTAAATCCTTAATTATATTAGGACAAGAAGAAACTGGTTGGCATGAAAAGTCTAAGGAAACGTGTTCAGAGTGGGGGATTGCAATACCTCTTTCATGGTCTAAAGTTTTGAA
The DNA here is from genome assembly GCF_051527215.1 of Medicago sativa. Taxonomy (NCBI): domain Eukaryota; kingdom Viridiplantae; phylum Streptophyta; class Magnoliopsida; order Fabales; family Fabaceae; genus Medicago; species Medicago sativa. The sequence continues at coordinate 85,722,474 of NC_140755.1, read as the reverse complement.
GGGAGAAAACATATAGTTTTTCTCAGCTACATACAGTTAACACAGACCTCAAAATCGTTAATGTTGCGGCTGCAGTAAAAACCTCCCACTGCAATTTTTCATGAACTAAATTCAAGAATAAACATTCAAATGTAATACATAAATAAATAAAAAGTTGCATTGGCAAGTCAACTATGAAGGAGTTCACATTGAAAAGAGTTTATTCATAAGTTCCATGGGTACACAGGAGATAAACCCAAAAACACAACTAATTTTATAAAAGTTCCACTAGTCCTAGGTACAAATTGTGCTCTACTTTAATCTGTACAAGCCTCTAACTCCAGTACCATCGATCTCAAACTTAAAGAGAGCAATAAAACAAGGGTGGAGGAAAGTGTTTTTCGGTTTGTAAAACACTCGAAGGGACATTTAACAAGAGATGTTGCATATAGCAACATCACATGGCAACTCCCAACAAGCTATATATAGACTTTTGGCTTAGCAAAAGCCATGTTTGGAAACATAATGAGGCGATTTGATGTTGTAGTTTTGCTCATGAGTAATGCATTCAAATCTCATCAAAAGATCTTATGATCAAGAAGGGCGAGTTAAAAAATAGCAACCAGGTGTATTTTCTCTCAGGCCTTGTGAAATGTGCGAGAAGAAACTCCATGCAGGAGTCTGACAAACCCTAAGAAACTAAGCTTTCCATCTGAGTGTCTTATCCAATCTTGGAGTACCACGTGAATAGGTACTGAGGGGCTAAGCCCAAGTTCCTGAAATCAAAATACAAAAGATTAGTAAAAATTTATAATGCAGTGGAAGCATATTGGTGATTGCGAATCTAATTTAAAGGTTACAAGGCATAAGAGGAAAGCAAAGGAGAATTCAACATGTTATTCTAAACTAGGATTTGATAACCACTTGCATAATCTCATATACATACTCCACTAAATGAGTATGTCCGTAAAACATGGTTATCAAATAAAGATTCAAATCATGAATCAGAAGATATCAAATCAAGATTCAAATCATGAATCAGAAGACGTTTGTTACGAATCATGAATCAAACTTTATTATGAATCGGAAGATACATTGTCAATAAAAATGTCATTTTTAAGTTAAAAAACTAGTGACAGAACAAAATTATAGTCTGATAAATCATGTGAACCTCAATAGTTCAAAATTCAAGCCATATCAAATGGCAGAAGAGTGGTTGGGTATACAAAGTTTACATAGAAAAAGTGGCTGACTACAGTAAATTTAGATAGTGAATCATTAGAATAAGTTGAGATTCATCATAGTAAATCGAACTTCATCCATAATGAATAGGAACTCTAAATGAGATTCATGTAAATCGATATACATTAGAGATTCATATCGATTTAGTATCCAATTATAAGATACGACTCGCATGTAGATACTGATGAGTCATGCATTTAAATCTCATCAAAAGATCTAATGTAAAATGCTCAAGTAATAGTGTGTGTACTTTGGTTTAGTTTAAAAGAACGCCGTTGTGCACTTTACAAAAAAAAAAACAAAAAAACTTATTTTAGAAGGAAAATTTCTTAGTGATTTATATGACTTTGGGAACAATTAACTCAATTTGCAGGGAATTAGTTCTAATTCTCCGGGGGGAAAAAAAAATAAAAAAAGTAAAATCACAATCTAAAGTATATTAGTCAAAATGGTATTACGCAAGAAGCATACCGAGGCACTAAAATTTAAAGGTAGGTACGCCCTTGTGCACTTTACAAAAAAAAAACAAAAAAACTTATTTTAGAAGGAAAATTTCTTAGTGATTTATATGACTTTGGGAACAATTAACTCAATTTGCAGGGAATTAGTTCTAATTCTCCGGGGGAAAAAAAAATCAAAAAAGTAAAATCACAATCTAAAGTATATTAGTCAAAATGGTATTACGCAAGAAGCATACCGAGGCAAGCTCTTCGATCATAATTGGTCTATTTCCATCCTTTTCAAACAGCTCGTAAGCACGCCTTGCATGTTGCTCCCAAGTGTCCATTCCCTCCAGTTGATGGACACTTATAGCAGCAGCGCAAAATTCCTCAAAATCTAATTTTCGATACTGTATTGAACTAACCTGCAACATGTGAAAGTAACAATTCAGTTTCCAAGGAAGCAAACAACTTTAGTAGAAGCTTGAAATGAAAAGTTAAAATCCCTCATAGACTTACCATGTTCACATAATCTAAGACACGTGAATCCTTCGAGGCATCAGTAGCGCTCCTTAAAACAGCCTGCAAATTAAAATGTTAACGGCTTGAAAGTTATTTGGCAAAAAAATACATAAACTTTCGACATGTACTGACCGTCTTGAAGTTCTGCATAGAGATTAGCCCACTTTTGTTTGGCCCTAATAGAGTAAATTGTTCTCTGAGATATGCTAGCTGCACTAATGTCAATGTCTTTGCAAGAGCCTGTCAAAAATGACAAAACTTTAATACATTATATATTATCACACAAAATGACAGGCAAGTACAAAAACTCATACTTGCACTCAACTTGTCAACTAATAATGTAATTAATAAGGAGATATAAAGATGGCTTGGTTGGGATGGGGGAGTTAAGGAGTGAGTGATAAGGAGGTTAAGGGTTTGATCCCCACCCTTAGGATTAAAATTAACAATACTAACATTTTCCGTGTCAAAAAATGAAATGTAATTAATAAATGTGCATTATCATGTGCATACTACAAGATTGAACAGATGGGATCTCTAAGAATCTTAATTTTTCCGTTTGGAAGGGCGTGTTAAAACCTACTAAAGTTTCTTCCAAATTTAGCAATCAAATTTCTTTCTTCTCATTTCCTCCTCTTCAGCGACAGAACCAGGAAAAATTGTAATAAGCATAATCAACAACAAGAGCTAAATAAACAAATCACTTCAAAACATAGTTGCATAAACAATGACAGTACATACCCCTAATGCTGATTTGCGTAGAGAAGACGAGCATATGTAAGTTTTGATGAGCTTGTGGATTATCATATCAAATGGTATCTTTATATCCTCTAAGTGATTCACCAGCCACGGATGACCTACCCATAAAACCAAGCTATAAGCGAGAAAGTTCATAGTATTACAACACGAGAATTTTAATATCACAACAATCAATGTGAAGCGGAACACATACTGAGAGCCTGAGATGCGGTTAGTCTTTTACGGTAATCTTTATTCAACAGCCTTTTTACAAAATCTTTTGCATCAGCCGATAAAGAAGGCCAGGGAGCTTCATCGAAACTTGGATCTGCCTTAAGGACAGCCCGAAATATGCCAGATTCTGTCCTAGCCCAAAAAGGACGGCTTCCACATAACAGAATATAAGCAATTACACCGATGCTCCACATATCTGCTTCTGTCCCATAAGATCTATGCAAAACTTCAGGTGCAACGTAATAAGCACTTCCAACAATATCATTCAATCTCTCATCTGCAAAAACTGCTAATTGTTACCACTTGTTGTTTAACTTTATATTAAAAATTGGAGAAAATTAATATAGTGTAGGCAATAGGCCAGACCTGGCTTTACATAATCAGAGAGTCCAAAGTCAATGGCCTTCAGTGTAGAATTTTCATCCTCGGAACTAAAAAGAAAATTCTGTAGCAGAAAACAAACCTTGATTAAGAGCAAAACAATATAACATGACCAGATGAAAGAGAGTAAATAATTCTAGTTTAAAAAAAAAAAAAACTGAGCTGCAATATCATTTTTTTGTGAAATAACTTTTGTCATTCAGAATAGTTCATTAATTTATCAAGAATGACAGCATAACATTAAACTCAAATTGCATGCATACACCCAGTAACTCGTTGAAAATACTAAACATGAAGTGATAATACCAAATATTGAAGACCCAAACTTAATGAAATTGCCATTAGGAGCATCACCAAAGCGTAATAACAAGATTCCGAACAAGTTAGGAGCTCATGCTGATCAAATCATCTAAATTTATTAGGTATGTAAAAAATATAGGAAAATAACGATGTCATTATTTCTAATTAAACTCAAAGGCAAAAAATATCTGAACACTTTTCCCAGCTAAGCATTGATTAGCTTAATGAACTACTAGTAGCATTGACCCATATTGCAAGACGTGTCTTTAAAAGAAACGGCGCAGAAACAATAAAAGACAACAGAGTGTGGTTTTGTGCGAGTGATGGGAGACCGAGGGACACGTTGTAATCAAATGAAAGGAATGTGAATTTGCCACGTGTGCCATGAAAATTTAGTTTTCTTAATATGAATAGCTGAACTAACTAGTAGCTCTGACCCATTTGCAACACGAGTCTTCAAAGAAGCGGTGTGAAAACAGTACAAGAGAAATGAGGGTGGTTTTGTGCGAGTGATGAGACAGCAACACGTTGTAATCAAATGGAAAGAAAATGAGCATGCCACGTGTACCATGAAATTTTAGTTTTATTGATATGAAAAGATTACCTCTGGCTTGAGATCGCGGTGTACAACACCCTGTAGATGACAGTAAGCTACCACACTTAATATCTGTATCAAAACAACTCTGGCATCCTCTTCCGGGTACTTTCCACCCCTATAGATCACAATCAAAGATCAGCTGATCAGAATGTCTCCAATGACGGCAATGGGAAAATAATGAAGGCAGAAAATCTACTTTTAGTTTCTTCCAACTTTACGGCACAGAAAAATAAAAGTTGGAGTAATTTTTTACCTGGAAAGAATCTTATCTAGCAATTCGCCTCCTTTGCATAATCTGTATAGCATAAGATATAATGAAACGTTAGCTCCAAATTCAATGACTTGATTAACAACTTTCATTTTCCTGCTTAATTAATACAATATCTCCAAAAAATAAATATTACAATATCTATTTCTTTGGACGTATACTCAAGATATAAGGAAAGTCATTGGTTAGCTTAAAAAATAATGCTCATTTAACATGGGATTATATTACTAAGTGCATGTTTGGTTGTACATCGCGTCAATATTTACCGCGATGCTATGTACTTTGAACATGACTTTACTGAAGGAACAAATCGAAGCTTAGGTCAATCTCAGTGTGGCACCGTGACTTTATAAGTTTTCAAACACACACTGACCTTTCAGTGGCATTTAAGAATTATAAGGGTAACTAGTGAGGTCGCGATATAAGGGTAACTAGAACTTACTCCATAACTACATAAACATTTTCTTCGTCTTCATAGGCTTCGTAGAATTGTACTAAATTCTTATGCCCAGTTAGAGCTCGCAATATCTTCACTTCTCTTCTTACATCCTCGATAGCAATTGCTGTTGTCATCTGCCAACATTGCCCAAATATATAAGAACAAAGAGCACATAGCTTATTTAATAATTAACAGCCATAGATGAACATTGATCATTACAATAAATTTTCACGACACTGAAATGAAAACAAATCCAATGAAGGTACCTCATGTAATCTATCAAAAAATACCACAACCACATATCTATCCAGAGTTTCAGGATTTTTCCAAGTAAAGCTTAAAAAGCTGGATTCTCCACATAGAATACAAGGCATAAAATTCTCATAAACATATTAACCCTAATAATTAACAACTCTATTAAAAGAGACATAAATTAAAATTAACCACAGAAAAAACCATTCCAACAAAAATTTACAAAACTGTTTTCTTCCAAAAAAACTCAACCCATATAAGTGATATAGATTATGAACCAAAAATCTAAAAATTGCTTCTTCTAACACTTCCACAACATGATTTCACAAGAACACCTAGATCACAAAACCCAATTTGAAACAAAATATATTAAAAAAAATGTGTTAAAAACAAAACAAAAATTGAAAGAATGAAGCAAACAAAAAAAGATGAAATTAGACCTTAGATTTAGGAATGACTTTAACAGCAACATCAAGACCCTTAAAGCTTCCTTTTTTACCCTTAGCAGAGCAAGTATAACCAAAATGGCCACGACCCACTTCTTGTCCAAGCTCAAAATTCGTCACAAAATGCTTAGAAAATCCAAAACTCTTATCCAACCCAACTTCACACTCACTCCCTTCAGGTATAGTAGCTTCATTAGGCTTCACAGAGCCATGTCTTCTAGCTAGCAGTGCTCGAATGTGCTTCGCCGGTGACGGCGGAGGAAAGGGTCGCTTGAAGATCCGAAGAGGGGTTCGAAGAGGGGTTGAATTTGCAGGTGAGTTTTTGAAGAAACTTGGTAATGGACTTGGACTGAAAAATGGAAACTTTGATGATGATTTAGTTGGTGCATGAGGATGTGAGCTTGATGGTGGTGGTGGAAGTTGAAGAATTTCTTCATTTGTTGGATTTTCTCTTTCTCTTTCTCTATGTGAAGTTTCAATGGGTTTTCCATGACAGAGTCCCATGAAGCACCCAATGAGAAAAAGTTCAGATTTTTAAGATCAATTCAAGGTTTGAAAGATGAATTAGATTAAGTGCTCAAAAGGGTTACTAGGGTTATGAATTTTCAAGAGAAAAGATCAAAACTTGCATCAAAATGAGAAATCTGAGAAGGGTTTTGAATTGTGTTTATGGAAAATATATAAGAAAGAAAATGAACTTTTGTAGCTAAGAAAGAAAAATTGAATTTGTAGCTAGAATAGGGAAGGAATATTAAGAAGGTGAAATAAAAATGAAAACTTTGGTTAAAAAAAAATGAAATTAAATAAAAAATTGTAAGAGGAATGAGAAGGAGTGAGAAGAGAGAAAAAGGATGGGAAAGTGAGGCAAAGATGCTTAGCAGAGTCTGCAAGAGAAAAGGAAAAGAAACCAATCTCTCTTTCCTTTATTCTGCTTTTTGTTAAGAGTGTCTTTTTTTTTTTGTTTAATTTTAATAATGTTTTATATATTAGGTTGTTTTGTGTACAGAAAAACACTTTATTGGAGAGGGTAGTGTTGGTTTCTTCTCTAACAATAATAGTGAGTGGGGTTGGTTTTGGATCCTTCCAGCCTGTCCTTATTGTGATCCCAAAAAAAAATTCAATTAAAAGGGTATTCAACATTATTCAATATTCATTTCATATGATATGAGAGAAAAGGAATGTAGTATGCAGTTAAGAAATTCAGACTGTGTATTTTTATTTTCTAAGTCTTCTTGAAGTTTGACCCTCTTTTCTTAACCGCACAAAGATTGTCTTTTTCTGCTTTGTATTTTGTGTTTTTTTAGTTTTTTTCATGGGGTCTATTTTGCAACCAATGAGTGAAATGAGATCTGAGAAGTGAAAACATTTTTGTTGAGGGAATGGAGATTAAAGCTGAAAGCACTGTGACAACAATTAGGTGATCTGTCTTTGATTGTGTTTTTTTTTTCTCATTGATGTGTCAGAGACAGATTGTATCCTATTGAGTCTTGATAAAAATTTTAATTGTTGGAGTATTTCTTATTTTGAACATTAAAAATATGTAAGAAGCAACAAATGGAATGTTCTAAGCACAGAAGGAGAAATGCCAGAAACTAATGAGTAGTAATTATGGAGCATGACAACCAACACATAGTTTTTTTTGTTTATAACAAAATAACAGAATAATTAATGAGGTTGAGTCTAGCAAAAAAAAAGTTGTATTTGAAGTTAATTTTGAAGTTGTTTATAGTTTGTTATTTGTCACACGTTGATCAGGTTTTTGGGTTGTTGAGTGAAGAAATATGTTTGTATATCCTCATCTTTTGAGTTAGTTTTTGGGATGAGATCTAAGTCATTTAACAAGGTATCAGAGTCGGGTTAAGGAATGCCGTGTGGAAATTGGACACATGCTTATGCTAGGTGTGGGGGTGGTGTTAAAGTTGATTTTGAAGTTGTTTGTAATTTGTTATTTGTCCCATATTGCTCACGTTCCCCCAGCTCTTAAGTGTATAAATATGTTTGAGTTCATTCATCTTTTCCATCCAATTTATCTATTTCAAAAAAGAGATGTCAGAAATTAGACCCAGACTCGCGCTAGGTGTGAGTGCGAGTGTGAGTGTTAAACTTGATTTTAAATTTGTTTGTAGTTTGTTATTTGTACCACATTGTTCATGTTCATGAGTTATATGTTTGAGTACCCTCGTCATTTCCATCCAATTTATCTATTTCAAAAAAGAGATGTGAGTCGCAATGAACACTTTTAAGTACCACGTCTACACCAAGACATTTATAAAACGACATTTTCGTTTTTTTAAATTATAAACACCGCTTTAATAAGATTTTAATGCTTGTTTTACACACACCTTAGAGCATAATTATCAACTGATACATCGGGGTTGTTTCACAAATTCCAATAATTTTTGTCTGTGTGGCTTGGATAATTGATATCGTATGAGAATGAGAGTGTCTTAATTCTCCATGGTATCTCTGCAAGGCAACAATGTTTTTCACCGTGGTTGCTTACTTTTGCCGACTTTTGTTTTTTTTTAATTAATATAGTTTGTGCTTTTTCTATTGCAATGGTGTACTATTGTGAGATTAGGAGGACTCAATTTAGAGTTTTGGAGTGATATGGATATTTATAAAATGTAGTTGGGTGGTTTAAATAATTGAAAATATGAAGTAATACAATGTATTAAGTGAGATTCATTTATACAACTCATATGAGTGACATGAATGTGGAATTGTGGATGCTCTTAGATTCCCAAAATAGAGAGACAAGTTGCAATAGACACTAGTAAGATTTTAATGTCTGCTTTACATGTCGAGGACTTAGAAGAGAGAGGAGTATGAATTGGCACACTTGAGTACCATGTCTATATTGAGATAAATACACTTGCTTGATCACAATCATAACTATCTTGTAAAGAAAATGTGAAAATTGAAACATTGACCAATTTCATATGCGTGTGCAAAGCAAACATTAAGGGTGTGTTTGGTTTAGGAGAGAAGTTGTGAAGAGAGAAATAGGTAAGAGAGAGTTTGAAAAGAGAGAAAAATGTGAGAAATAGAGTAGATTAATGAATTGTTTGGTATAAGAGAAAGAGAGAAGTGTTGCTTCTTTGTAAAAGTACTATAATACCCCTCTGTTAAATACTACCATTTCTATCCAAATTAATTAATTTCTTTTGTTTAAATTCAGTCAATTAATTAATTTACCTACTTCTTTTAAATGGAACATATATTTTTTTTTCTTCATAAATTTAAGTATTTTTTTTACCAATAAAAAGTGTAGTGTTTCGTAAATGTTTTATGAAATGTTTAAATAGGAGCGTACAGTTGCAAAATAGCGAAATTGCTTAAATGTTTTGTCAAATATGTGCTCATTGTTGCCTATCATTTTTTTATGTTACACTATTGCCCGTAATTAATTACTTTCGAAATAATAAATATGTGAAATATATTGCACTATACTTACATATTGTTTTTTATATAAAGCCAGTATTATGCGACTGCTAGTTGAAAGGGTAATAATGGAATATCATGGAAAAACAACTCTCTCTCTCAGCCTTTCTGCACATATCAGCGAAGACTGTAAAGTGGCATGGGGCCCACCACATATTAGTCTGTCGTCTCTATTTCATCGCACTGCCAAACTAAAGAAATTGCCAATTTCCCACATAACTCTCTCGCACGTGTTTGTCTTCAAACAAACACACTGTAAAATCGTAATAGTAGTGACCATTCTTTAAAAAAGTTAAAGTGTCTTTCGAGAGATTTTGATTAAGATAGACCATAAGTGCTTGTATAGACACAACACCAAATTAAAATTATTTAAACACACTCGTTAAAATATCAATCGTTTAATAATATTAATATTGGTCGTTTAAAAAAAAATACTCCTACATTCCGATGATTGGTCTTTTTGAAAAAGTCAACATATTTGTTTCGTAAATTAGTACTACTTGTAAAGAATAAGTATATTTTTGTCATTAAAAAGATTAATCATAATCATAATGCGTTTAAAATTAAGTATTGCTACCATAGGTCCATACTTATGCGTAGCATTGACTTCCCTCACATGTGACAGCAATAATTAAGGGACATATTATAAGCAGTCTACAATTACATGCATGCAATATACATATAGTCATAACAATAATTAAATTACATATTGTATGTTGCCCTATCTCTTAAAAATAAGCTTACCAAATTAACCTTTTTAGGAATATATTTTAGTTGAGATCATGATATTGTTTTCATTAAGTATTTTATAAAATGCAATTTGGTTTGAAATGGATGTTACTCTAACATAAAGTTGGTGCAACTTTGTAAGTTCTAAGTTCCCAAGTAGAGACTACAAAAGAATCAGGTGACAACAAGCTAGAGAAAGAAGAAAACATGCAATCTTAGAAACTTCAAAGATTCACACCATGTAATGTGACATATTCACTAGTCACATAAAAAATAATGATGGTGGGATCCACTTAGTGATAGGATCCACCACGTATTTTTTTGTGTCTATCTCTCTCCAAATTGCAACAAATGGAAAAAATTATAAATGGAGAGTGTCTTTACCCCATTACATGCATGTTGATCCTAAATTAATGTCACTATGGACTAATTTACTTATGAAATTTATGTTGTCTTGGAGATAAATTTGTCACTAATTACAATTGTACACTCACAATTTACGGACAAATTAGTTTTAGTTAATAAATCTAAACCACGTGCACGTACATTTTAAACTACCACGAAGAATGAAGTTTTATCTCGTCAAAAATCTTTAAATAACGCTCTTTCCAAATAATTCAAATACATCCAAATTATTTGAAAACAAGAACAAATATCCATCTTAAAGATATGGATGCCAACAAACTGAGCAGCGAACATACTAGTATTTTAGAGAAACATATTAGATCGATTTTACTGATCTCATGCTAGAAGTCCAAATTATGGTTCATGATTGAAACAAAAATAAAAAAAATCAAGCATCAAATGTACCTTTGTTTTATTTTATATTTTATGAAGAAAAAAAGTGCACTTTATTTTTTAGTGGTACAAGTAACTAGTTATGTGAATGACCCCAAAGCTTCAATGACGTTTAAATTCTATGTTCGCCATTTCTTGCTACAGCAAACACAAAATTATCAACATCTTCCAAAAGCAGAGGGGAATAGTATATATTCCATGAGCACAAAGCTTTTACTCATATCTTTTCTTTTTTGTCCATTTTAAAATAACAAATCTTTTAATCATTTTTTTTTATAAAGGCAAACTAGCTCCATTTCAAATTCATAAGAGCATCAATTAATACATGTGAAAAATCATGTTGAATTTAGTCTCTAAACACACGTTTAGAGTATCTATAATGCAAGAATTCAATTTGGACTCTTGATGCCTTTATGAGCTCAAAGACAATCACATGCTCTCCCCTCCCCAAGTATAAATATAGTTTTACGCCAAAAAAAAAATTACTAGAGTAGTTAATATGTTTGTTTTATATACTTATCTACCAAAAATAGCATATATGTAATACATTCATAAGTTTTGAAGTATATGCATAAAATCAAAATAGTTTAGTTTCGATACACCGTCAACGTAAAATATTAATACACCGATGATAAAAAATCATAATAATTTATATGTGTAATTTTACATGTAGTCATGATTAAAATCAAACAAATATTAATCAAACGGTTATCATGATTGACAATATTAAAAAATTAAAAATATAAATTAAATTAAAATAAAAATGTTCATTATACTTAGTGCTGCTTAATAAACTTAATTACAAAATTTTAAAGGCTCTGATTAAAAAATATTTTATATTATTTTGTCAATGGTGCTGTACCACTGTATAAAATAAAGTTGTTTTTCTTCAAATAATAACCAATTCATTGATAGCTAGCATTCTATATATAAAATAAAGTAAAAAAGAATGCTATATACCCATTGTCAGATAAATGCCTGATCACTTATTAAATTTTAAAGAAATGATATTTGAACAACCATTTTTAGTAACTTTTGTGATAACTTTCTCTTTTATATTCACATTATCTTTTTACTTTATCTCTCTATTGATTTGATTTTTGTGTCAATATCTCATTTCCTTTGTAAAATTTTGATTGTCACAAAAGTTGTCACTATGGATGTTGAAATAATACAACTCTAAATTTTATTCTATGCATAAAGTATGGATGTTTTTGATGAGGCAATCAAGGTGTTTTACTATTATATCTAAACCTTCAAAACCCGACAGAATGTATAACCCAAAAATTTAATAATTTAGGCTGCTCCAATTCCAATATAGTCAGCTTGACCACGTTCTTTTCTCAAAAAGAAAAATTTCTTCAACTCCAATTACACTCATATTATAATTTGTTTAACATTTTTAAGTACTACTCCCTCCGGTTCTAAATATAAGCAAATTTAATTTTTTAAGTTCATTCAATTAATGATGTATGTGGTTCATATTATGGACCACATACATCATTAATTGAATGAATCTAAAAAGTCAAATTTGCTTATATTTAGGACCGGAGGGAGTATATATAAAAAGTTTTATATTAATAAGCTGCTGAACACTTAAGTAGAGAATTTATATACCTACAATTCAAACTGACATGATAAAGGGTATTTCCCACATTTGTAATATACTAGTATCAAAGTTGGTTTTGAAATAAAATTTAAAATGTTTTTTAAAAATATAAAAGGGAATGTTTAATAATAAGTTATTAACCATATTTTGGATGTAATATGCAGGTGTTAAAAAAATATAATTTATGGAAATGGCAGAATTTATGAAATATGTGAAGTTAATCTCACAATCATTCTCGTCTGAATCACAATCTTATATTGCATAATTGACCGATTGAGGGAGTCATCATTGCTGTATTTTTTGAGTGGATTGCTCCACCAAATATAGTGCTTTGGTTCTTTGGGAAGGAAAGGACGATGGAAAAAAAAGAAAAAAAAGAAATGCTTTTTGTTGTGTTTCTCTTTTTATATTATTTCTCAATTAATCAATGTTTGACTACTTTTCTTAATTTGGGGACATGCTAGTGAAGGTGGTAAAAGACACATCACCACGTCATGTTCAATTATATAGTATACATAAACCAAGCCTAATCCAAAACATTAAATTGTGGCCTTCATTAATTTTATTGTGTGTTGAGGCCTTTACCTGAATTTAAAAGCAAAATATTCTGTGAACCATGTATGAGAATATATATTACCTTTAGCAAACACTTTTCCGGCCATTATAAAGATGGTATATATGCTCAAAACATTAGGGAAAGGTGAAATACTCCAATTAAGACCCTTTATGTTAGTGGAATATTTTTAATCAAGCATGAATAAAAGAAATTCGTATTCTTTGATGCCTTCTACTTTGTTCTATATCCACCTCTTTAATTTTTCCCCCCCTTCTTTCCCTTCATGGCAATAGAATAAAGCTGATTTGCAGAATTGGACGAACACGAGAATAAAGTTTAGTATAGTGTTTGATTAATCATCTTCTTCTTTATTTTTGTTGTTTGGTGATGATCACCATATGATTTGTTAGATAAATCTCATTCCCTTGTTTAATTACTTAACTTCGTTGTTTTTCTTTACATTCCAACTTCGAAGTGAAGTTTGTTAGGAGATAAGCGAATATGGTTGCTCATACTTTAGCTAGGGTACATGTTCTTGGACTAGTTACCGTATTTTTGTTGTTTGGTGATGATCACCATATGATTTGTTAGATAAATCTCATTCCCTTGTTTAATTACTTAACTTCGTTGTTTTTCTTTACATTCCAACTTCGAGGTGAAGTTTGTTAGGAGATAAGTGAATATGGTTGCTCATACTTTAGCTAAGGCGACATGTTTTTGGACTAGTTACCGTATTTTTTATTCTTATCCTTCTTGTATTGAACATTAGTTGATTAATGATAATTGTTAACTTTGTTTTGGTAAAAAAAAAAAAAACTTCATTGTTTTTCTTCTCCTTTTGTCAAAAAGGAAAAAGAATTACCACGGGAGCATCTCTAATCACGAACCAATTAGAGACATTCATTAACTTACTTTTGACAAGCCGTGTTAGGTTAAATTACTTTTACGAGTTTTTTGTCCATCAACTTTAAACGAGGTGTATACATGATATCTCACTAAAATAAAATCGTACATCTAAAGAGTTTCTTAGGGTATATGCTCTTATTTTCTTATAGTCGAGCAATTAAGTAAAAAAAAAGTAATCAACCATTGATTAATAAACCACTTCATCGATTGCTCATTTTATAACATTAAGGACTTTCAATTGAAGATGTTCTAAATGGTGAAACAATTGACATGGTGACATGAAAAAACATGACATACCTACTACTTGTTTGAGAATGAAAATCAGGATGAAGATAATGTTAATGAATTAGATCATTACAAAACAAAACAAAATTAAGAATCCAATGGCATTTGACGCTAATCACGACATATGTCTAGCTACTTACTTGTGATATGATGGTCACTATCTATCTAAGTTGGCAAGCAAAAAGGTGCACAGTAGGAGTATGTCAAACTTTTCAATTTGAAGTTGTTGGTGGTGGGTGCTGAGAATGCCTCGGGGGATGTTATTAATTAGGGTGCATATCATGTTTAATTATTAACTAATAAACTAGTAGTAAATTAATTAATTAACATAAACTTTGTCCTATTCCAAAATCTAAGCTAGCTGGCTAGCAAGCTTTTAAATTTGGGCTGTGAAAAGTTGTATACTTTCATACCATTCATTTTCAAGACAATTTTTTTTTGGTTGTTATCTTATGGCCGTGGGTATGGAATGCCTTGAAGAGTTGGAGTGTTACTTAAGTGGAGTATATTATAATGGTAATTGGGCAACTTACTTTACGGAGTGTTGTAGCATCATTGTACATAGTATATTGATTTCGATGTTGAAACTCGAAGCTTCAAACTTACTTTGATTATTAGCTTTTGGTACTCAAATACCATCAAGAGTTTTTCAATGACAAATGATTTTGGTAGGTTTGGCCCACTTTATCTTCATCATGATATGGTTAGCCCACCATATGACTGTTCTTCGTTAAAACATGTGTGATTTCAATTCTCATCGTCGATGTAAAAAATTTCTGTGGATAAAAGTGTAAGTATCATTGTCATCAATCTAAGAGTTTTGAAGTCCGCGATTTTATGATTCTCTAAGACTTAACTCATATAAACTTTTTTTAATTAAAAAAAATAGGTACTCGTGTTTTTTTTTTTTTTTTGAAGAATAGGTACTCATGTTGTGTACCAATAAGACAGGAAAGTGAATTCTGGGGTAGATCGCATATCTTAACACATTCATAACATCGGTGGTCATCAATCTTGGTTTGTGATAGTCCATAAAAGTGCAAATTTTTATTTTCATGTTATCAATCAAAATATCACCATTGAACATGAATTGTCTAGTCTTGAATCTCTTGATCAAACTGTCACTAATATTCGACTATATGAACGCGGATTCTCGGACTACAAGAGAGTCACGTTGAAAAAATAGAGGAAAAGAGAAGAAAGTGACGTCCATTATTTTATTCTTCTTGTGGATAGGCGAAATAACAATAATTATTGGAAACTCGCACACATAAGTGGATGAGACAAAGTTTGAACCCTGATTACGACATTCGATCTAACAATTTTGACATTTTTATCAGTCAAGTTGGGATTTGTAAACACATATAGTGTTACATCGTAATCATCAGAAAATACACGTAAAAAAATCAATGGATGGAATCTCTGACAATTTCTTGTGCAAAAGATCATGCTTTGCAGTTTGCAGAACTTTGTTAGGGATTAGAGAATCTGTGAAATTATTCCCTTCCCAAAGTGTAACTTTGATGTTCTTTTTTGTTTATTTTATTTTATTTTATGTTTATTCGGTTTTCTTTACTTGTCTTGTTCTACATAAATTGCTAGGACTATTTAATATTAATAATGTGGACCAATTGAGTTAAAAAATGGACCCGGGAACTGAATAGGATGACCCAACCTAAAACTAACAATTAGACCCATATACGATTTTTAGCTTTGCTTCATTGCTTAAATTTACGTTATACTTTTGTTTCTATACAAAAAGAGTGGTTCAACTATTGAAAAAACAAAACAGATCAGACAAAGTAATGGTTAAAACTTAGCTGTTGCTGACTAAGAAAATCACCACAGTGCATACTTTTGTGTGAAAAATAAAATCAAGAAAATTGATAGTAAGACTCCTTAAAAAAAAGAAAACGATGGTATGTCCAAAATTGATTACTAATGTGTGAAAACCAATTGGCATAAAAAATTGCAAGGAAGGTTGGAAAAGTTGCTTGTTTGATATCACAATTAGATCATCAAAATCACTGATCAACCGTAATTTGACAAATATACATGTTATCAAACAAGCATTAAATTTATGGAATGTTAAAATAAAATGAGACTTAAAATAAGGTGAGAATCGGAGGTATGACAAAGGGCAACCAATGAGCAGGGTACTATAATGCTCTTTCCACTACCAGAAAACCGGTGATTAGCCACGGTTATTTAGCCACGGCACAGTGGGCATGGCTAACCTTTCATTTTGCCACAGTTAAAATTTCCATTTGCCACTGGTGTTACCGTGGCTAAGTGAACATTCCTAATTCTGATTTTCCCCCTCAATGAAAACTCGTTCCGCGCCCATATTTTCACTCTCCCTCCTTCATTAATTTTTTTAGTTCTAATTTATTAATTTATTCATTTCTTTCCCCCAAAAACATGAAACTAAAACAAAATATTTCACTTCCCCCAAATGAAACCCTAAACAAAGTTGAAGTTGCCATCTCTCTCTCTCTCTCTCTCTCTCTCTCTCACACACACCAACGATTCACAACCATCTCTCACACACCATGAAATAGCCGATCTCTCTCTCTCTCTCTCTCTCTGGCCGTTATCTTCTTTCCCCAAATCCATCAAATCTCTGTTGTTGAATCACCATGACCCCTGTTCTTGTTCTTACCGGTGAGTTCTGTTGATTTAGGTTTTTTTCCTCACATATTTAGGGATTTCTATGTTTAAGGTTTTGTGAATTCTGAAATTGTTTTTGACTTAAGGATTTCTATGTTTCAGGTTTTTGAAGATTAAGCTTGTTTTCTTAGTTACTCATTCGTAAAGGTTTGTAGATCTGGTTTTTTTTTGTTGATTTGAACCCTTTTTACTTTAATTTATTATTTATTTATAAAAAAATTTGATTGATACTGAATACTAACGTATGGATTTGTTGGTGATTTGAACTTAGATTTAAACTTATTATTATTCTTCAGTGAGAAATTATGATTTGAACTTAGGTCTGATCTTTGGTGATATTTTGAAATTAGATTTGAAACCCTCAAATTGATGATTTTGTACATGTTGACGTTATTTGTGAAATAAAGAATCAGCTATTGCTTGCACTCGAATTGCGATGTCTTTTAGATTTTTGTTCTCTATACCTGATTGTTGTTGTTGTTTTTTTATATAGGAGAGAACATATTTCACCCACTGTTGGTTGTGAATGATTAGGGAAAGGTATAAGATATATATAGAGGGAACATTTTCGTGTTTTGGTTTGTAGTTAAGGGCACTTCCGCTGCAGTCTGTTCTGTTTTTGAGAGTGATAGGTGCAAGTGTTTATTCATTTAGAGTGTTGTTGATGCATATTGGTCTGCCGGGTAAAATCACACCCTTAATGTACTCGGTAATAACATTCAAACCTGGGTGTGTTTGTAAGGTTGCCCCTCAAGTAAACCTGCTCATTATGACAGATGGATTGTTTTCACGTATCTGAATTCTTAATGAGATTGGTGCTCATCACATATCTGAATTCTTCTGCTGTTATCAATGCACTAATTTGAGGTTATCAATGAGATTGGTGCTCATCACATATCTGAATTCTTCTGCTGCTATTGGCATGGTATAATTTCGCATCAAGGATGGCTATTTGCTGCCATAGTTAAAGAGATGATTTTGCAAAATGTTCACAACCAATGAGAAATTTAATCTGAATTTGTTGTGGTAACGTAAATCTTTTAAAATAAACCCCATGTGCAAGGAACCCATCCTTCTCAATGTGATAATATTTTTGGTTATAAAAAAAATATAGTAAATTAAGTCATGACTATTTTGATACCGTCTAATGGCCTATACGTTATCATAAGATCTTCTTCAAATCAATTAACATGTCTATTTTGTATTATTGGTATTATGGTTATTTATGCCTTATATGGATTTGCCTTACTGATAGTTCTAGGACGGTAGACAGTCTAAGGTGTAATTGGTGCATGCCAATGTAATGTTTTATGGATTACTTTATATTTAGGCAATTATCAGTATGCCAAGTGTGCCTCATTTGTGTAGAAGCTGCCATATGCACTCATAATGTTGGATAAATACTTTGGTTTAAGCAGGCCCTGTTTTTATTTCAGTTCTTCCTTTGTTTGATGTACAATCAACCTATTGGGAACTCTTCTTAGTTATCTTATTATGTTATCATAGTAAAGTTTAAGTATGTTATATTATATATGATAATTAATAGTTAACTTTTTTGTATTGATTTTATTAGGAGCTACGATTAAAACGACCGGTATGTCGCAGTGAGGTTATTTTGTCAACATTAATAAATAAGCACGGAAAATTTGTGAGTGACGAAGGAAAAGTTATTGTTGTAAGTAAATTGATTGCATTTCTCTTTCATTTATCTTGTGTGTGAGGGCTTCAGTTTCAGCTATAGTTGAATTTGAATGAGTCATTGTTTTCTTTTCAATGTGACACAATATTTAATTTAAGAGTAATACTGAAATTGCATTATTTAATTATCAGTGCTTATGAAATTGCATCTAGTTGGGTCGCGAGATATAACATCACTCTTAATGTATATAGCCTGCTGTTTGGATATTTCATGGTTGTTAATTACCTGTTTTTAATAGGATAAGATATCAGAGAATTTGCTCAAAGATCAAGAGCGTGTTGCTACTTTAGGTGTTCCCTCAAAGATTAATGCTTATCCAGATGATGTTGTCGGAAAAGTGTTTGGAGCTGAGCATTCAGGTCGAGTGCGTGGATTAGGTGTTGGTGTTTGCCCCTCTAAGGTTTTTGGAACACGCAAGCATTTCTCTGAATTTGTTAATGTTGGTAGCTCTAGCCAAAATATTGAGGATTTGAAGAAGCAAGTACACACTTTAGGGGAAAAGTTAACTGGATATGAAGAGACTAAGGAGCAGCTTACACAAGCTCAAAGTCACTTGGCATTTCTCACCAACTTTTTGCAAGAAAAATTTGGCGATGAATTACCAAGTTTCAACCAAGGTATTTCTTCATAATAATCATATTCTGTGTTTCTGGTTTACATTGTAATTAGCATAATACAATTGTTGATCTTTAATTAACCAATGCTTTCTTTCATTTTTCCTTTACTTGACAGGTACCAGTTCTAGTAATTAAACCAATAAGGAACATGTTTTTTGGACTGCTAAATGAAGAACCCTGTTTGTATTTTTAGCTTCAGTAGTGAAAGTGTTAGTATATTAGTCTTGCTATAATATGTTAAAAATGTAATTTTGATTCCACTACATTTTATATGACTGTAACTTGTATTTTGATCCCTACATATTGCTTTAAGAAATTGGATCTTGACCTTGTTAGTTTAATGTCTACTTATATCCCAAGCAGTAGTATTGTTACTATTGTCTTTATATACTGTACTGCATTTTGGTTAGTATGCTGAAGCTGAAAAAATAGCAATTATTTTTTTTTTTAAAAAAAAAAACACTACTTAGCCACGGTTAGGCCTGTGGTAAACTGTATGTAAAACAGACCTTCTCCATTTCTTTTATCCGGACTCAAATCCTCGTGAGCAACAACTTTAATACCCTACCTCCATACTCTATTGGCACCCAAGTGTTCATATCTATACCCATTATCCACATTTTAAATATGAAAAGACAATAAAAAAAATATCACAATCGAAATAAAACTATGATGCAAAAATTTATTGCAGTGTCCAAGATGTCAATGGGTACCCAATGGGCAGGTTACTATCTCCTTCCCATACCCGCGTTTGTAAAACATATTCGTACCCGAGCCTGTAACCTCGTGGACAACAACTTTGGAGCTATTCCCCATACCTTATGGGCACATAAGTGTCCATACCTGCACCAATTACCTGCATTTTAACTATGAAAAAACAATAAAAAATATCACAATTAAAATAAAAATATGATTCAAATATTTTCAAACAAAACTCATAAAATAGTATATATTGTAGCATTTAGCCAAACAAAACACATCTCTTAAAAAATGTACACGAGCAGGAGAGAGTGGTTATTGAATTAAGCAATTTTTAAGTGTAGGTTTAGACTTAAATAACTAAATAAATTAACTAATTGTACACCAAAAATAAATAAATTGTTTATCATATTTTATAAATATGTATATGCAGGTTGCAGAGCCGGGCAAGATAGTGACCTTACTTGTGCCCATACCATTTAAATTTACGGATAATTACCCGAACCTAAACGGGATACCTATCGAGCCTAAGTCCAATTGCCATCGTTAGACTTCAAAAAGGAAAAAAAAAAACAACTAAAAATAAATTACATGTATGCTTTTCTTGAGACTAATTTTCAAATAGTCGAAATCAAATTTATTGATCACATGCGATGTGTTTTTGAAATTAAATTCTAGGAGGAAAAATAAATAAATAAATAAAGATAAAACTACAAAATTTTGTTATCTAAAAGTATTTAAATTTAAAATCAAATTTATCTAAGTTTTATTAAAAAAAGTGAGTTTAAAATTAAAGATTTTGGAAGAGGGGACGTATAAGAAAATATATAGGGTGTAAAAAGTAACCTACTTTCAATAATTGAGAGCCAATTAATCAAAGGCCCAATCATTCATGACATCGTTCTCTATCTGCGACGCATTTGCATTTCGCACATGCATCATCTTTCTTCTCTTCTTCGCCGGAAAATTTGCACCGCCACGAAGTCGTAGATCAGCTCCGTCGTCACGTTCCGGCCATCCACCATCTTCTTTAGTGAGTTCTATACTTTTCTTGTTTTCTCTATGCAATTAACAACTCATATTGAATCATGTTTAGTTGTTGCATTCCAAGTGTTTGACAAATTGTATTATGATCATGCAGATTTTGCTTGCTTTCTGATTTCTATTGTTTTCTAAATTATTTGGCTAATTGGACTATTAATATTTTAGGTTAATTTCTCTTCATTCTTCTACAATTTTCATACTCGACTACTTACTTGTATCTGGATTCAAATCTTATGCCAATACTTGCAAGCACGTCGTGTTAATCGCAAAGGTATGTGTTATTACAAGAAAAATGTGGTGTATTTAGATTGAGGAAATATTTTTATTGAAATCGTAAATATTTTCAACTTATCAAACATGAGCACAGAGACCAGTGATTCAGGCACCAGCCTTTGAATTGACAAAAAAATAACTAGCACTGCATTGAATTAAAATCTTTAACATATTTTGTTTATTACTTTATCTCTGCAAAATGAAAATATTCCATGATGAACATTCTCAGCCTGTATAGTGCATAAAAAGGGAGATTTTATTTTGAGGGTCAGAAAAGTAAGGATACGTTAAAATAAGGTCATTCTTTAACCTCAATCAAAGTTTTCACAATTAAACTTTTGGAGTCTCAATCTTTCTGCAGACATAGTTTTAAGATTAATTTAAGTCTAGTAACAGATTGTTTTCGGTCAATCAGACAAATTACAAGGATACAAAAAAAAGGGGATACAAAAACAAGGATGCTTCTTTACTGCTAAAGAGTTAAATTTTTCACTTGCTCAGTCAACCAGCTTCTGCAATCTGCTGCTTCTGGTAGAAAAATTACTAGCTTAATCAAATTTGGGTATTCACTAGGCAGGCCTTGCCACAGACATCCCTATTAACAACAAAATAATGAAAGTCAAGAATGGATAGCAACGTACATTTTTAACCAATATTACAGAAAAATCTAATCTCAGTTAGGATCAATCATACAATAAACTTTTTTATTCTTGGTTGTTTTAGGAATAAATAATTGCTTTAGAAGTTCTAAGGACAAGCCTTATTGCAATGGCAAAGTTGTTGGTTTATGAAATGGTGTTCCTGAATTCAAATAATAGAAATGAGGTCTATGATCATGGGGTAAGGCTGTGCACATTTGTGTTTTCCATAATGATGGAACTCATGTTATTTGACTCCCCCATTTTAATAATTGACTTAAGTGTTTTAGGGGTAGCAACGTGTGTAAGGAGTTGTTTAGTTGTGATCTATTTTGAGTTTTTGGGTGCATTTGGTTATAAGCATAATGCAAGAAATAGCGGTGTGAGAATCTTTCTTGTCATATTCTTTAGGACAAGTATTAGAGATACAAAAAACCAATTTTGTGCCTTCATGTAGTTTAAGAATTGGTTCTTGGCAACACATCAACCGTCTCAATGACCAGTTATTAACATAAGGTAAGTGGGCCTATTTGTCCAAACTTTGAGCACAAAATGATATTTTTATTTTATTTTTTTGACGTCGAGCACATACGGATCTTACATGAAGGTGCATATTGGAGATATGAAAACTAAACATGTGCTTTACCTAACAACTTAATGCATGTTTAGATTACAGTTAGCACTTCCCAAACCAAACCCTAATTTAAGGCACATAGTACTATGTCTAGTTGTTCTGTTCCATGTTTGACAAATTGCCCAACTTAAATTTTTTACACATCCTGTTTTTCAAAGAGAGTCAATGTGTGGGGGATTTGGTTCTTTCAATGAGAGTAATATGAAATTTGAATTTGAGCTGAATGCAATTCTTCTATCATACCCCTTTTGGGTTCAATTTAAGTCTTTGCTGCAACATTGGATTTTCAAGCTCGACTCAACACTGGTTTCTCTTTCGAATATTTTAAGGCTTTCATCAAACCACTTCGCGCGCGCGCGCGTGTGTATATATATATATATATATATATAATGTAACTGAAAGTATTGGTACTTATATTATTCTTTAATGATGGTTTGAGATCTAGAGACTAGGGCCTGGTTTTGTGAATTTATGGGATATCATTCCAGAACTGATAGAATCTTGAACCACAGGTAAAAACATGTATAAAATTTCATTTTTCAAAAATAAAAACATTAACTTTTTTTTTTTCAAAAAAAAAAAAAAATGAAAATGTTGGGACCTGTGGGTCAGCATTTGCTCGCAGGGCATTTTGGACTTTGGTGCTTATATGATTGCGGACTCCTTAGCCTTGGGGTTTTTCGGTCTCCTAAAATATGGGTTAGGGTCAAGTTTTGTGGGCTTGCATAAATTGACAGCTCTACCTGTGTAGAAGATACATACTGTGGCAAATATTTTCAGTTACATATTGAGGTGTTGATGTGTTGAGAATATTTTTATTTAATTCCTATATGATTTGATAGCTGTGTTTATAAATGTTTAATCTAATACCGTAACTTGCTTTGCGTATCAATTTCCGTGTTGGGATTTCTTATTCAGAATCAACAATTGACGTGCATCTTTCTTTGTTTGTAGTTGCTAACAAACATTGCTTCAGATTCATGAAATGCTGACAATTATGAAACTGGAATTTTGATTGAAGCTGGGTTTCTGGATTTGTAATTTTATCATCACCAATGGGGTATAGATGTATTCAATGTGGTTTTCCCATCAATACACTTTATTTTCAGTATTCTCTGGGTAACATTCGCTTGATGAAATGTGTAAGTCTTGTCCTTCTTTTCATTTTGTCTTGAATCTCTCCCTCTACATAGTGAATTGATTTTCAGACCCTTTTGTAATGGTAGGAGAATTGCAAGGCTGTGGCAGATGAATACATAGAATGTGAAATCATGGTGCTTAGCTGTTCTTCATCTCACTGCTTTAATTAAAAGTTGATTTTTTTTTGTTTTGAAATTCTGATTTTCCTATTCCCTTTTGCAGATTATTGTAATAGATATAATACTTCACAAACCGAAGGCCTATAGACATCTTCTTTACAATGTAATCAATCAAGAAGCCATGAAGCTGTGTTGCACGGGTGCGGGTACGGTACCCGGTATGGGTGCGGGTACGGGATACGGCATTTCTCAAAAAACAAAGGTACGGGTACGTTAGGATAAATTTTTTTTAATTTAAAATAACATAGCATGAGGAAATTATATCTCTCAACCGGCGGAAATTATATTGCTTTTTCATTAGCAATTCTGTTGAGTTCTTTCATCTCAGCAAGATATTCATTTGTCACTTTTGGACAAATAGCTACCCCTTTTTCTTTTCTCCAAGCAAATGACATCTTATTCTAAATTAAGAACCCTTGTATGATATATTGCAATAGTTGCAGTTCCAGGTTGCACTATTTCCTTTTCCTTCATGCCTTTCTTGCACAATTGTCACATAAGCCTTGAGAGGAAAACCATTGTATGTACTGCCAGTTCCACTTGTATATTTATCTGTTAAAGGTGTAGCACTATTGTGTGTGCTACATCCTACTCCCCTAGTATTAGTACTTTGTGAAAAGCCTCATTTTCTCAAGAAAAAAACCGTTATGCGTACCCTGAGAGTACCACCGCCGCACCGTAACCGTACCAAGGTTTAAAAACAAAAATTGGTACATCATGGGTGCATACAGTACGAGTACCATACGAGTACCAGTACCCGCGGAGTACCCGGTACGGGTACGTTTTGCAAATTGGAGTACCCATGCTTCAGAGTGATGAAGTTTCAGGTATACGAGTTTCTTCATGAGTAGCCGTGCATGCGAAAATTGTTTTCATGTATATTTAGTGAATGCGAAAATTGTTTTTACTGCCTTGGAAGTGTCAATCTTCCTCTTGATTTTATATAGTTTAAGAGGCAATACTTAGGTCATATTTGTATGCAATATGGTACTAAATGCACCTTCTCACACCCTGCACATTGAAGGTGCTGGAGACTGCAACGAAGGCAGTCCATAGTTGGATAATTAGATTATCCAATAAGTTAAATAGTGTTGGGAATTCTGCTTTCATTGCAGTCCACCCCTAGCCGCCTAATTGAGGCATTTGGCATGTGTAGTGTTTACAAAGCTAGTGCAGCCATCATCTTACAAGCTGATTTTGTAAGGTTGAGTTTGACCCAATATAAATCTAATCAATAGTTTTTCAATATATAAAACAAACAGATATGTTGCAGTAGGTCCTTTCACTTTAGCCTTATCCATGTGCACAAGGCACTTGTTCTGCCTTATAGTCAAGTAGAACTTTCATGAATAATATGCACGTCTTTTTGTGAGAGTCCATTTTCTAAACAAGTATTCAGAGAAAATTATCTGAGTAGCACATTACTTGCTAAATATTTATTTTAACATTATGGATGGTATAAATAGTGTTAAGAATTACGAGATTCAATTTATCTACTGAGCATTTTATAGTGGTCTCGTCATGCACCTTTTCCAATACTAACAAGTGACTCGTACATTTTGAAAATTTTGCAGGGACTACTCTGGAAATTGGCTGTCATTTTTCTTCTTTTTGATGCATGTATCCATTCTCATCATCTTATAGGATTTTATTATTTTAATGCCTTAGGATTCAGAGCATAAATTTTAGTTTTTGTTTTTCAAAAGCATATATGCGGGCCTTACAGTTTGGTGAAGACAGGTATTTGATCTTGGAAAGCAGCAAGGGTAAACTGGGTTCATCAATGAGCTACTCATCACTAGTGTCGATGTGCTGCAAGGTTCAGATAACTGAATACTAAATAACCTTTTCCTCAAATTACTCAGTTCAGAATTTTTGGTAACTTGATCAATGTTTTATGGTTTTCATTGGCAGATGCTGATCGATGTCTGCTTTGGGAACTTTATGTTTCTTTTAACCTTCTTCTTTATGGTCAAGACGTTTCTTCATATATCAATCAGTGTCTCCAGGTATATACTTCTGATGTATATGTCATACCATACTTGTAATAAAGAAAGGAATAATTGGTTAGCATACTTCCCATTTAATTCTCCAGAAAAAACGAACAAAGTGTTGGTTATTTTAGCATTTTGAAAAAGATTGAGTAACAAAATTGTCCATTAGGAAACTCATTAATATATTAAAATTGTTGATGAAGAGCTTTATATTTTGTTTTAATTTTATTTATGTACAAAACATGATACAATGTTTTGCTCATCCTTGTGTTACCAAGAACTAAATCGAATAATAAGAGCAGAAGGTTCAACAAATAAGATTTGTCCCATCCTTTCCTTCAAAAAAAAAAAAAGATTTGTCCCATCCTTAGACATGAAGTTACACGTATTCGATAAAAATAAAAAATTCATATCAGGTTCCATATAATAGAGCATAAAATAAAACAATGAAAAACAAAAATATACTCCAGGGTAGGTTAGGCTTCTGCCAGCCTGTACTGTGCCTCCTGGCGCTGACAGTTACAAATTGTCGTAGAGTTAGTTTCTGTGATTGTAGGTTAACTCTAATGTGAGTGAAGAATAAGTTTCATATAAATCATTGTAATCTGAACTTTTCAGTTCAGTTTCTTCATTCAATCGATGTAACAGGATTGAGTTTACAATTCTCTGTTTTTCTCATTTCTATTAGGTTCGTTTAATCTTTATGCCTAAATATATTATTCATGTGTGCAGGTGCAATGACATTTTGCTTGGTCTCTTGATTTCATGTTACTCCAAGATTTTTCTTATTGCCATGACGGTAATGTCTGTAATGCAGAACTCTGAGTTGGTTCATACACTTACATTTATTCTTAGCTTTAAAAAGTTGGTTCCGTCAGTTTTATTGTTTACTACTTCATGTGCCTGTCTATGATGTGTTGTTAAACGGACAATATCTCTCTAACGTTCAAGTATATTTCCTGTAGGTCTGGGAATTTCCATCTTCTGTGATCTTCATTATTGAATTATTTTGCTTATCATCTAATGCAGTAGCATTAAAAGGTTAGTAATTGTTACTGACCCTAGTCGATACTTCACGATAAGTTGGCATTAGCAGTTTTTTTTATTTATAGATACTATTTATTATTTATATTTATAGTATCGTGATTCCTGTATGTTGCCCTTAAATTTTTCTCTGTTCCACCCCCAACTTTCGTACAAGTCATTTTTCTAATGAGTTTCTTTCATATATATGGTATTTTGTTATTTTTGTGTTAGTTTGAATAGCTATAATAGTAATTAAATTAACATAAACGGTGATATGTGCTTCAGTGCTTGTCCCATATGAGAAATGATTTGTTGAAGGGAATAAAACTGAAATGAAAGTATTATTTGTGTGTTTCATCAGACTTGGAATGAGTACACTTTTTACATTGACAATCCAACTATTATTCCATTTGATAGATTGCCTTTAGGAGTATAGATACAGTTTTATTATGCAAACAAATTGATTTCCTTCCCATCCGAATGTATGTTTCCATAACCAAAACCATATTTACTTTTTTTCTTGGATCTTTCAAAGAAGTGTTTGCATTTGCTTGTGCATTTTGACATTCTGGCGGAAATTTTTCTCTCAGATGGATTGTGGTGATTTAGTTCTTATAACCATGCTTACAGTTGAATACTGATTAACATTTCATATCAACTAGTGATGACGGAGTCAAGTATGAGTCGATGTGTATGGACCTGCTTCAGTGCATATGCTATCAAGTTGTTTTTCATTCAGGCACCTGAGCTCATATTGTTGGGGAAACTAATGCAAGGCTGGAGTCAAATGCCCTTCTCACTGTCTTTAAAGTCAGTTTTTATTTGTTTCTTTTAGTAACAATATTGTACGGCCAATGGCTATTGTGTTTGTGAACTGTATGTCTAAATCCTTCACTTTCTTTTTCCTTAAATTTGATTTGAACGATGAATTTTATTAGTTTGTTCCTTGTTTATGATGCGGATGCTTGCATGAGGATGGTTTACAGGGAACCATCATGGATTTATAACTTAGCCAGAGCAATGCTACCTACACAAATATTAGTGGAATTGTACATATGTGGTAACACTGAGAATTTGTTATTTTTACCCCTTGAGCTTATATGAATTCATATGTAGACTGAAGAGTCAATCATATGACAAGAGTTGAGTAAATAGTGTTATTATTCGACCAACTAAAATGAACATGGTAAAGAGAAAAATATGAACCACCACCACTTCCAGAGAACTTTCATACAGTCTTGATAAAGAAATAACTGTTAACAACTTCAAGACAAAATCCCAAATTAAAAGGTTTGTTATTACCATATATGAAGGACACAAGTATAACAAATGCTCAATGTTAGCAACATAAAGATTTTAATTGAAAACTTAAAGGTTGAGCAGTATTTTACTGTCTAAAATCAAATGTTACAGAGACAAACACGATTTCTTTATAGGAACCATGAGCAAATATCTAAGAAGTATCTCCACGGCGAAAGTGAGTCAAATGACAAGAGACTAAAAGTGTGTTTGTGGAAAGAGCTTCAGTACGCACTTACACCATAATAAGAGCTTATATATTGAAAGTGAGTACATATATAATAGGCTTTTTTTATTACTTCATTTGAGCACATTTACAAGAGTGTATCCAAAACACACTCTAAGAATACGCAATCTGTTATATGGATTACCACGATTTTTACACATCAAAGAAAAAAATCAGTTTAATTGAGGAAATAAAAAACCTAGGCAACGTCAAAACATTGCAAATCCATTACTTCAACTACAACCTTCTTGGAACTTGAAACAAGAACTACTTAGTAACCTTCGTCACTATATATAAATAAGTCCCTTTTGCTAAAATTACGAGAATTAAGAAAGTGAATATTTGTATTAAAGTTGTTTGTAATCAATATGGAGCATGTATGTAAAGAAATAATTAATGTAGTTGAAAACAGTAAACAAGTCTTATAAAAAGGGACAAAAAAATTTCTCAAAAAGTCTTATAATTAGTCTATATCATAATACTTGTTCGATAAGAAAAGATATTAACAAGCTCTTAGCCTAAGAGAAAGTCTTGCATGGTCACAAGTTTTTGGGCACACCACTTAGGCACACACATAAAAATATATTTTATTTCATTATTTAAAAAATAAATATTATTTAATTATTTTCTTTTCTACCTTTTCTCAATTGTGTATGTGTGTCTAAATTTAGCGTGTGCATTTTTGCCTAGCCTAATTGTTAAGTACATAATGAGTCACTCACTCGGTAACGATAAACACATCCATCGAAACTCACTCCGACGAAGATGAAGAGCAGCACAACCACATCCATCAAAACTTGACAAAACAACGATCTCCTCCTTCAACCACCGCCTCAACATTCATCACCGTTGATGGCTGATAGTTGAGAAATTTGGGATTGAAAGTTGGTGCTGGGTTTGTCTGCTACCTCTCATTTTTAATTATTTTAAATTTGTTCTTTCCATCGTTGGATTAATCCAACGTTGTACATAGGCGCGAATCCGAGATTGTCCATGCACTGCTGTGAACTGTGTGATAGTGTTTCCAACGCTGAGCCCCGTCGCCCTTGCCGCCACTAAGCTTCTCCGATCACCGTTGAGGTATGGCTGTCAACAATTTTTTCCAAATCCAATCCCCTAAACTGATTGTATTATGTTCATTTGCGACACCATGTAAATAGCGAAAAAGGGTTTATCAATATTCTAATATGCATAATCTAGGTAACCCTTTTCGTTTTGGATTGGATTTCTTCTACTTTTGAACTCAATATTTCCCTATTTCGCTTTGTACACTAAACATGTTTGATTAAATGCCTTAATGTGAGAGTCATTCATTATTGTTCCTTCTTTGTTTTTCACTCTGCAAATCTTCATAATTCATTTTAGATCAAAAGTGTTTTCTTTGGTTAGTTAGGTTCAGAAGAATTTAAGGGTGAGGATATATATTCATAGGTTTCGGTGATTTTTTTTATGTTGTTACTAGTTGTTTGTTGGAACATACTGGGTTGTTTGTGGTGAATCTTGTTTGTGTAATCAGTTGCATTGCAATGTCTGAGGGAACACCGGTTGGGGGCAGGGCAGGTGGTTTTATGAGGCAAAGACACCGCCAGGGTTATGCTAGTAGTGGAATATGATGCATGCTCATTGATATTGTTCCTTTATTTTTCACTCTGCAAATCATCATAATTGATTTTAGTGCTTCTACAATAATATGTTGTTGAATTTAGTTACTTTCCCGTAATTTCCTATGCATAAATAATAACCTCACTTTGAACCTCGTTTTCTTTTTAATTTCACATTGTGTTTAAATCATTACAATTTTTCTTTTCATGATCTTATTATTTCACGGACACTAAAAATTCAGTATTTATCGCGCGCCGTTCTATGATTGAGTTGTGTTGTTTCTTTTCTAACCCTTTATGTGTGTGAATTATTCATTACTGAATGCCAACACTATGGTCCCTTTTTAAGTGCTGATGTTTCTGTATATTTCATTTACTGTTGAATTATATATGATAAAATAATTCATTTACTGTTGCAGCTTCTTCGCTTGGTTAATTAACTGCTGCATCTTTTGGGCAAGAAATCATGAATAACATTGCTGGGAGACCACTTAATGGAGATTTAGAAGATGATGATGAAGATGAAGCTAATGATGACGGCCTTGAAGCATGGGAGAGAGCTTATACAGAAGATAGATCATGGGAGTCTTTGCAGGAAGATGAATCTGGACTTCTTCGTCCCATAGATACGACAGCCATTCATCATGCCCAGTATCGTAGACGCCTCCGCGCCCTTGCTTCCAATGCAGCTACTGCGCGAATTCAAAAGGGTTTGATACGATACTTATACATTGTTGTGGACCTGTCCAAGGTATTGGTTTTATTAATTTATAGTTTCTGTGTTTGTTTCTAAGTCATTTGTGATAGACCATTGTATTGATTACTTGAAAATTGGGGTTCAATTAGAGGTTGGGTATGTTGGAACACTTCACAAATTACCAATGTCTTATCTATATTTCCTTTTACAAATGCTTTTTGAATTTTATCGTTTTCCTTTAGAAGTACATCTATACTTGTTCAATAAGTTAGCACTTAACAGCTAATCATAGTCGCACTAATTTTCATGTGGAGCAGTTCTTATGATCCTACAATTACAAGTATCTTATTCAATATTAGTATTATCACTTAATAACATATATGTCTTTCGAATTTCTTGCCTTGTAACATAACTAGTTTCTAACATCATGTGAAGGCAGCTTCAGAGAGGGACTTTCGACCAAGTAGAATGGCTGTTATTGCAAAGCAGGTTGAGTTATTTATCAGGGAGTTCTTTGATCAGAATCCACTTAGTCATGTTGGTTTGGTGACTACCAAAGATGGGGTAGCTAATTGCTTGACAGATCTTGGTGGCAGTCCTGAATCACATATCAAAGCTTTGATGGGTAAACTAGAATGCTCAGGTGATGCCTCCCTACAAAATGCACTAGAACTTGTTCATAGCAATCTAAATCAAATCCCATCATATGGTCATCGAGAAGTTCTGATTTTATATTCGGCCCTCAGTACATGTGATCCTGGTGATCTCATGGAAACTATCCAAAAATGCAAAAAGAGTAAAATAAGATGCTCGGTCATTGGTCTTGCTGCTGAAATGTTTATATGCAAGCATCTTTGCCAAGAAACTGGAGGAACGTATTCAGTTGCACTAGATGAGGTTAGTTTGTTGATTAATCACTAAGAATATTTCTGATCGCCTTAGAATGTGTCAGCATTTTTCAAATGTTAGTGTATTCTTATCCATGTATACATCTCGTGCAGTCCCACTTTAAAGAGTTAATTCTTGAGCATTCTCCACCACCTCCAGCAATAGCAGAGTATGCTACGGCTAATTTGATTAAGATGGGTTTCCCGCAGAGAGCAGCTGAGGGTTCCGTTGCAATTTGTACATGTCATGAAGAGGCCAAAACTGGAGGGGGATACACTTGTCCAAGATGCAAAGTTCGTGTCTGTGAGCTTCCTACTGAATGCCGCGTCTGTGGATTGACCCTTATTTCTTCGCCCCATTTGGCAAGGTCATATCATCATCTCTTCCCTATAGTGCCATTTGCTGAGATCTCTCCATCATCTCAAAATGATCCAAGCCATAGTTTTCCCAATACTTGTTTTGGTTGTCAACAAAGTCTCCTTAGTCAGGGTAAGCATCTGCTGAACAGTTTTTCATTGAGCATCTTCATAAACTCATGTATTTACAATTTTTGCAATATTAAATTTTATTGTGTTGCCTAATATGCTATGTCAAATGTAGACTCATGATACTGCTTAAAGGGTGAGTAATATAAAAATAACAAATAGGTCTATAATTTCATAAATTCTTCCCAGGGATTTATTCTTGAAGATTTTATTGAAATACATAAATTGTGGAAGTAGTTTCATGTGTCTTTTTGTGCTTCCAGATTTTTTTATTCATTAGATTTTATGCTATCATGACCTAACCATTGTAAAAGGGATTAGCAACACTCCTTATTCCCTGTTAACCACCTTGTGAGTTGTAGCTCTAGTTTTTTTGAATTGCAATCCACAATCCAACTGCTTGGCCTGCAATGTGCCCATGCTAAAGTGTCTCAATGCTAGTATCTTACAAGGACATCAAAGTTGAACAGCTATGATACCGTGAGCCTGTAATAGTCAATAATTTTTGCGAGGCATAAAAGTCTTAGGTTTTATGTCATCATGTTGATGCATCTTAGTATGAAAGCTATGTTTGATGGTAAAGTTACACAGTTGTACCCCAAATATGGATGAGAAAAAAGTCATGGTTTGTTAAAGTAACAGGTGGATGACAGTGGTTTCTAATTACAATGTGTATGCATTAATCATGTTAATCACAATTGCCAAATAATTGAGTACTGTGTCTGTGAGTGTCTGTCAAATTTTGTCGACAACTTTTATGTGATTATATTCCCAACTATACTATATAGTATATGCTTTATGTAATTAGTATTTTGCTACTCTATCCCGCTGCTGAGAATATACAGTAGTACCGATGATATATAATTTGTATTTTTTTTCGTTGTATTAAGAATAGTATTGCACTATTGCATATAGAATATTTGAACATGTTCTTGCTAATTTTCCCAAACACTGCTTTTACAGGTTTTGGAGCAGGAAACAAGGCTGAACTTTCCGTCTCTTGCCCAAAATGCAAACAACAATTCTGCCTTGATTGTGACATGTACATTCATGAGAGCTTACATAATTGCCCAGGCTGTGAGAGCTTCAGGCATTCTAAGTCAGTTACTACTGCCCAATGATTTTCAGCCCTATGCTCTCGACATTAAATTGCTATCTAAGTGGTGTTCTTCACTGCCTCCCTGTTATTGTGATGTTGCATCCATCTACCGGACTCATGAACAAGTTCCGGTCCATGAAACGGGACTGACCAACACCATCTGATCACCTGATCAAAATGCAAGCCCTTAAGCAGTAAATGCTTTGCGGGCTGGAAAACATTAGTGATATTATTTATATGAGGGTGAGATTCTTTTCTTTTATCATTTTATACCATAACAAATTATTTTCTTTTTCCTTCTTTTGTTCTTTCCTGGAAATTAAAACACATGTAAGAATATGTTATGTTTCACTCGACGTTACAGTCCAGCATGTCTCCCTTGCAATTTTTTTAATCAATGGGCTGACACTAACCGTTGTTGCCAGCAAAGTATTTTTATAATCAAAACTTTTCATTGCTAATTTTGTGTGCAATATTTTCCCGCGTTCTGCTTTTACAATCAATGCTATAGATTTCCAACGTCAGGTGAATCAATGCTATAGATTTCCAACGTCAGGTGACATGTTTCATATCATACATACCCTTATGGTGGCATTTAGGGTGGGTAGGTGAAAGAGTTTCCTATCATAGGAAAGTTGATTTTGACCATTAGATTAAATATGAATACTAAACTTAGGTGGCATTTAGGGTGGGTAGGGGAAAGATTCTCCCACCATGGGAAAGTTGTATTTTTACCATTAGATTAAAGAGGTGTACTAATCTTATGATGGTCTATCTACACTTTATATTTTTTACTCTCACATTTCTTCATCATCTATATCTGGAATTTTACACAGTTTCATACTTTCATTGTTTATCTTCCCAAAGGCCTATGCTAAAACAAAAAATAAATAAAACAATTGATTAGTTTCATCATACATCAACCAATTTTAGATTCAAAAACCTTCTCTCCCACCCATTTTTCTTCAATTTCAGATTTGAGACAAAAACTACAGATCTGATCAACAAAACACTTTTCTCTTACTATGGAAAGAAATATATATTTCTCTTACTGGACTTGAAGAAGATTGGGATAGAGGTAATGAGAGGAATTGTAGAACAACATTTTTTATACAATTAACTTTGCTTTTGAAGATGAGCTGTTATGATTTTATGGGTTTTAGTTTTGGAGATGTTGTTGTTATGGATGTACTACCGTAAGGGTGTGGTTTCTATTATTTTCTTTTTGCTGAATTTTATCTATCGTTTTATTTTCTTTTCAAAAGGGTAATGGATCCAATATTTCAATGAAAATGTTTGATTCTTTTTCTTTTAATGACAAGTGAAATTAAAATACAATGAAGATTGTTTAATGGTAAAGGTTGAAGATTGAAATTAAACATGGTGGTGGTTTTGTTCTTGAGGTAGGAGAGAGAGGAGATAAAGAGAGAAACTGAGAGAGATTTGATACTGACTGACCATAGTAAATTTGTGTTCTTGATTAAATCTAATGGTTAAATACAACTTTCCCATGGTGGGAGAATCTTTCCCCTACCCACCCTAAGGGTGCGTTTGATGATCAGGATAGGGAGACAGGATATGATACAGGATCTTGATATTCTTCCATTTTTAAAATATTGTCATTTTTAAAATAAATGATAACATGTATTTTCTATTATAATTAATAACATGCCATTTTTACAATATTTAATTAATTATGAGAGCAATTTTTTCATTTAATTACAATGATATCTTGTTTGTTATCATGTGCACATCAAACACATGATAGGATTAATGTTTATCATGTCCTTATCATATTCTATCTCTATCCAGCTTTATATCATATCCTGCCGCTTTCCTATTCTGACCATCAAACGGACCCTAAATGCCACCCTAAACTTATTATGGTTTACACACACTATATTTTTCCTCAATCTGTCTCCAACCTCACTCACTCACCTCACCATCATTATCTCTCCTCCTTACCCACACTCCATGAACCATCAACACTAGTGTCTCACCCACCATGAAACTACAACCCATTTTCTTCTTCACCATGTTTTAAAAAAAAAAAATGCCCAGAAAATTATAATTAAAGATTTAAACAAATTATTCACGTGTTACAATTAACAAACACGCTTTCTATGGAACCAATTATTTAAAAACAATTTGATGAGTTGCAATTTAAAAAAATTAAAAAAACAATCTTCATAGCTTCAATCAAAGGAACCCAACTCCACTGTTTACGTTTGTTTTGGTACCATGACAATTTTCAGAGACAACTACAAATTGCAATGGGTCCTGAATCTTATGAGGTTCCATTCATATGGGTATCAAAAATTTCTTATGCTTGTAACTTCACCCATTTCAACTCAATAACTTTAAAACAATTTTTCCAGAATAATTGCTGGTTTATAAAACTCAGATCTGAAATTTGTTGGGTTTTTTTAGATATAAAAAAAATGTTGAATGTGGTGGTTTTTTAATTGTTTCAATCCAACACCGTCACCACTGCCGGAACCGGTACTGGCGCCGAAGAACTTGAAGGTTGAAAAACAACCGTTGGAGGATGGACGATGAAGCAATGGGTGATGTTGGTGCCAAAGGGAGAGATCGAAAACCATGGAGAGAAAGCACAAGGGAGACGATTGTAACTGAGAGAGGGAAGGGACCTAGCTGGAGGAAGATTGTATAAAAAAATACAGTGTTGAGAGAGTATGATAAGAGTGTATATTTGATTTGATCTAATGGTCAAAATCAACTTTCCTATGATAGGAAACTCTTTCCCCTATCCACCCTAAATGCCGCCACCCTCCTTGTGGTGGAATGTTTGATATACAAAGAAAGTTATACGTTGTTATTTGATAACTTTCTGACCATCCCTATATGATTGTGAAAATACGGGCGCATAGACCTGAGTCATTCAATTACTCCCTCCTTCTCACAATAATTGTCTCTTTATCATTTTTTTTCTTTTTCTTAAAATAATTGTCACTTTAGAATACCAATGCATCATTTATTATTTTTTTCCATTATTATACCCTTATTTATTGAATCTCATCCAACTTAACGACTCAACTAACTACAATTAATAAGGGTGTTTTAGTAAATGATACTAATTTTACCATCAAAATCAACACAACTAATCATTTTCTTAATAACCGTGCATAAACCTTAAACAACTATTATTTAGAGACGGAGGGAGTACTATATTAACCATTTAAGAATTTTCGAAGGAGAAGTTGCATAATGTTTATCTTCTAAGTTGATTATGAGTGACTGACGTGCAACTTTGTTTCCTGTTTCTCTGGTTGTTTTTGGGCATCAGTTAATAAAAGTTAATTTGGAAAAAATGAAAAATTTGTCCATGTATTATGTATATGTTCAACAAGAAATTATGTTTGACTTATTCGAGCTTATCTACTTATGTAAACACTTGTGAGACTGGTCAAGAGAACTTATGAACACAACTTACACGTTCATAAGTTGTTTTCTACTTATTTTCATAAGCTCTCCAAGATAGCTTATATGAAAATAATTTTATTTTATCATTAGTTATAGAAATAGCTTATACATAAATGTTTGCCCTGATAAGTGTTTATGTTATAAGCTGTAAATTAATTTGTTTATCCAAACAATGCCTAGATCAATCTTTTTGCCTGTTTGGAACCCGAGAGTATAAGAATTAGTAGTTCAGTTGATAAGAGCACCAAATACGCGTAAGATGTGTGTTGGATACCTGCTACTACCAGCAATAATTTGCAGGAGATTCGTTTAGTATTCACTGGATCGGGTTGTAGCCATGCTCTTAACCTAGTAACTTAATCATTAAGACATTTTTTCATGCAACATAATTTAGGTGACATTTATGATAATGAACTTAATAATGAAAATGTTGCAACATAATTCAACATAGCATTTTTTCCAATTTCTTGGGAAAAATTAGAATCTTGATGATATATATATTTAAAAAATGGTCTTGCTAACAAGTGCCCTTAGGGCCTAGTTAATGATTTAAACATAGAAATAATTGATGGGTCCCTTTAGTTGGACCAGTGTATGTTTTGGTCCAACTTAGACCAGTTAAATGACCTAATATTGCAGGTTGTGTTCAGGTTACCCCATGCCATACACCCTATTATAAAAATACACGGTAGGACCCCTTTTCCCAAATCTAAACCCTTCTTTTTTCCGATTGGTAGCTAAACCTATACTTCTCTTTCTCTCCTGCACATAGAACATACAGACACGCGCTCCTCTTTCTTCCTCTTCTTTTTTCTCTTCTTCCTCTTTCCCATCAAACCACCACCATCTCCGGTTCATTGACGGCATCCACCACCGCATTTTCCATCTCATATGGCCGTGTCATTATCACCATGATTATCCTCTCTTTCTCCTCTACAAAACCTGTTAATTGGTTTACCACCGTTTGCTCTCCTTTTTCCGACCACCTGGTTTCATCTTCTTAAAAGGGTCTATTTTCTTGTTGTTGAAACCCATATATAAAATAAAGATTAGTAACAAAGAAACAATCGTTTTTGATTTCAAGATACCATAAGTAGTACAACAAAACTCAATTGAATATCCTTATCTTTAATCCCTATGATTGAAATTAATTGTTGATGTTTTCAGTTTAAATAGTTTGGCAAATTGTTGGGTCAATTACATAGAAATCAATTATTTGTGGTCTTCATTGTGTCCAAGTAGCACCAAGTCAATTAAAAAATAAAAATTATAGAGTTTGTGAAGATGAAAGGGTGAGAGGTTGAAAGTTCGATCTTGTTGTCTTTGATTAAGAATGAGTATACAGAGAAATCCTACAATAATCTGAAAGTATTCCGTATAAGTTGTTTCACAAACAGACAAAGATAATCCAATGCAATTAGGCTTACATAAGCCTTGGAATCCCCCAACTTATACAGCAGGTTCCAAAATTTCAATCCCAAACGTCCGTTTAAAATTTTACTACATCTATGGTCTGTATTCAACTGGTCCAAGTTGGACCCAAACTCTAGCTGGTCCAAATTAAAAGAAACCATAATTGATAGGTTCTATGTGAAAAAAGTTACTTTTTAAAGTTTCAATGTGTTGAATTCATCAAGACAAAGTTTCTTCTTTAGACTTCTTAACAAGTTCAAGGCACTTGTTAGCATTTCTCTTTTAAAAAAGGCAAAATTACACATATAATTCCTTCACTTAACTTCAGATAACAATTTCGTCATTTATCTTTTTTTCATGTCATTTTTGTCCTTTCGATCCGTTTGCATATCAATTTTCGAGCATAAAATCTAAAATTCATATGAAAATATGAGTGAAGAACCATAAATTTGAACATTATTGAAATAAAACCATATATTTGAGTCGTGAAAATCCATATGAAAATTGATCAAAAGACGGAAATGACGTGAAAAAAAATAATGGACGAAATTGTTATTTGAAATTAAGTTAGGGGACGACGAGAGTAATTTTACCCTAATATATTACCCTAATCAGAAAATTATTATAATTCAAAACCTACTTTAACTTCCTTATTTCCTTAGGCTTTGTTTGCGAGTTTGGAGGGGAATGGAGGGGAAAGCTTGGGAAAAATGGAATGAGCAAGTGGAAGAAATAGAGAAAAATGGGAGGGGAGAGCTTTGGGGGTTAACATTTTTTCATAATACTAAAACGCTCATAATTTGGTAAAACTAATAAAATTGTATTGGAAGAGGGTTTTGGAGGGTTTATATGAATTCTTCAAATTTAATCTATCTTGTTATATTATTTTTAAAATTAAAAATATAGTAATCATATGCATTAATTTATCATTCTCTAAAAAACTACTCTTTTAAATTTTTTGAAAGATTTCTCTATTTTCCCTCATATTTTCCACCCCTCAAAGTCTTCCCTTCCCCTCCTCTCCAAACTCGCAAACAAAACCCTAGTCTTAGACTAAATGAAGCCCGGCCTAGATAGTCAATTTAATAGCATAGTTTTTCTTAAGGATACAAATCAACCTAAATAAAACCAATATATTTTATAGATATTATTTTAATCAAGGAAAGGTACAAAGACTTCAAATGTTAATTTAGCTTGGTTGGCTACTTATGTTTGCATATTCAACGTAAGGATGGAATAATTAGAATATATTAGTGAAAGGAATGATTGCATATAGGCAGAACTACTATGTGTGTGTGTGTGTGTATATAACAAAAAATTACGTTCAATCCTTGAAATTATAAAACAATTTGCAAATAAATGAGCTTTCCGAAATAAAATATAAATTCAGCTCACATATCTTAAAAATGAAGTATAAACAAAACTTAACCGTTTAAATATTGTCCATCCTCTAATTTAATTTGTGTTTCCAATTAACAAATCAATATAAAGTCCTTAAACCTTCATCTTTTTCAAATAAGTGCAATGAAAGGCAATTTTGTTTTTTATATAGACGGAGTGACAAAGACTTCACCGCCTCAAAATTCACACATATAAGAGGAAGTTTCCGAGTTTGCATATGGATAACCACGAAAAATATTTTAATTTAACAATTTAACAATTTCGACATTGTATAGATATCACAAACAAGTAATATGTGATCAAATACATGCATAATCAAGTCAAATTCTGCTTCTAAATACTCGTGGAGGAGTATACTGTATACATACAAAAGTAGGTACATGTACATTTTGTGGTTGTTGAGGAACAAGACTAGGGCACGCCAAGAATGAAAATGGAGACAAAAAGGGATGAAGGGGCAGGGATAATCGATAAAGTGTGTCCTAAATTAAGCACGTCTCCGACAAATCACCCCACGCACAAGTCATTTTGTCTGTACTCTTTTTTTTGGCAACACTTCGCTTAAACTTTAAACCATTATGACAAAGTAAACTCAATTTTTAATGTACCCCACACGTATACATAACTTAAATAACGGATGTGCTTGAGTAAATTGTTTAAACAAGTACCAGTACTCATCAATAAATATGTACACTCTCTGGTCACTATTATAAGCAAAAGTTTATATTTTAGATTCATTCATTAAATGATGCATATGATCTATAATAAAGACTATATACATCATTAATTGAATGAATCTAAAATGTAAAATTTTGCTTATAATAGTGACCGGATGGTGTATGTATAAGTTTTCTTTGAAGGAAAATATGTATGGATAAGTTATTTTTATAATTGAAGAGAAAATATGATTAAATTGTTATAAGTTGTAAATATTTAGAAGGTATCACAGTTTTTGATTAATATTTTTTTTGCCTAAAAAAGTTCTCATCATAAACTAATTCTTGATTCCTAAATAGTATAGTAAATACATACAAATGCATGTTGATAAATAATCCCAAATAAAATCTCAATGGGTGAATTCAAATGGATCCTATGTTTGATTAGATTCATTACTTCATCATATTCTCTTATACACTCTTTTGAGTCATGAATATATGTTGCTCCATAATCTTCCTTTCCATGATTTTGCTGTGTTCCTATCCTCATTACTAGGGTTTGCCTTTTGTCAGCCTCCTTTATGCACGCCTTAGGTACTACCATGATAGCAATATAAACTTAGTGCTGGTTCTGTACTATTAATTGAATGTAGCTAGGTCACATACTAATAAGTAATAGAGAATTAAAAATACAATTTAATTCAAATATGAGACCAAGAAAAATATGATTGCACATAAGTATATACTCAATAAAGAGTGACAGATTTTTCTTAAACATAAAACACATGCAGTATATGTATATTGGTTGACAATGGAGCAACCATTTATGTCTGTGTGTGTGACAACTAGTCAATTTAATTACCCAATTTTGTCTTTAGTGGTTGCTTTTTTTGATTCATTTCCTAACTGTAATGTTTTATATTCATTTAGGAGACCGCTGCAAAGTTTCTAACTAATTAAAGTCTTCATTCTTTATATGATACAGTATAAGAGAAAATGCAGCCTTTTTTTGTCTGTTTTCCTTTTGCTTTGTTGAACTAAAATTTGTGTATATTTGAAAAGAAATCTTTGTGTTCAGTTCAAATGTAATTTTATTTGTATAACTTTGACAAGAAACTTTTGTGTTTAGTTCACATGAATTAATTTTTTGAGCCAAAAAACTGTGAGAATAGATTTCCATTAAAGTTGGTCAGCTTTCTCTTGGTTGATTCCCTCCCTAATCATAGTTAGTTGCTTCATCTTGCAGGTAACATAAATGTATATTCTCTCCATTTGTAAAAAAAAAGTGAAACCCTAATAATAATTGGTACAATATGTGAATTATAGAAAATGTGTTATGCTAAAAAGAGATACACGAATATCATCTGCATGTAACTGTAGAGACTAATGTCTCGAGTCTGGTAACAATGGATGACAAAGTTCTCTTTTAGAAGATTTAACATCGCTGCATGTTTAAGGTGAGATTCGAATTTACGATTTCTTGTTAAGTTAGAAGAGATCAATTATCATTTAATCCAAATGCTCTTATGTATATATTTCAAATCTTTAAAATTTTGAGGATGACATGTATTAGATTTGTTCACAATAATAAATTTATTTACTCGTGGAAAATAAATTATGCATTAGTTAGCTTTAAGTTATGACGAACCAAAGTCGAAAATTGCCATGTAAAAATGGATACAATATGAAAACCAAAAAGAAACTCTACAAGTAAAAGAGCGTCAACTTCTTAAAGGATAGACGGTACATTTTCAAATCCACCAAACATAATGTCCACTAGAGTCAATCTAGTGGTAAAAAATTGACTTTATAATCTTTGGAGATAAAATTTAAATCTTATAGAAGACAATTATAAGACGATCATCGATGAAAATAATTCCCATTATTCAAAAATTTATTTTCTTACTAAAAATCTACAAAACACAATTTGTTGCAATATCTTCACGTGTTTGTCTAAAAACTTTTTTTTTTTGTGTACGTTTGTATAAAGACTTAATTTTAATAAATGTAAAGGTTATTTTTTTTTATAAACTATAAAATAAAAGAATTTATATTTTAAGTGTATTTTAAATAAATAGAAAAAAATAGAAGTAGTTGAGTAGGAGTGGGAATAGGTCGGATCAAACAATAAAGGCCTACGGCCTAGCTTACATTACGTAATCAGATTTTTTTGACACTCTGGATATGAGTTCGAGCTTAGGCATGCAGTTGTATTAAAATTTTTAGAGAGATTTTGTCATTTAGTTGGGTCTCACAAATTTCGAGGGATTAATTTTTACAATAGCACATAGATGATATCTTATCTTATATATCTACACCAAAAAAAATATGCTAACATGTCATTTCAACCTGTCAAAAAGTCTGGTTTAAAAATAAACCTATGACAGGCTATAGGTTAGGTCCGGGAATTGAATATTTCTATTAGGGTTAAGTATGTTTTTAGTCCCTATAAATATGTCAACTTTTCGTTTTAGTCCATTTAAAATTTTCCTTCGACTTTTAGTCCCTATAAAATTTTCAATCACTACTTTTGGTCCCTATTTTTAATTTAATTTTTGTATTTTTTAATGAAATTATGCAGAAATGTGTAAAATATTCTAAAAAAAATTCCTAAAAAAATTAGAATTTTTTAACAAAACACAAATTAAATATGAATTTTTAACCGTAAAAATATAAAAATTCATATTAAATTCATGTTTTGTTAAAAAATTCTGAATTTTTTTTGGAGTGATTCTTATAATATTTTGAATTTTTCTGGAAAATTTTATTAAATAATATGAATTCTACATATGAGTTTACTTTAAAAGAGGGACCAATGACGATTGAAAATTTTATAGGGACTAAAAGTTGAAGGAAAATTTTAGAGGGACTAAAATGAAAAGTTGACATATTTATAGGGATCAAAAACATATTTAACCATTTCTATTATACCAGACTTAAATCTTGCAAAGTCTAACTCGACAAAGACTATTTTCACACCCCTATACGTGAGGTATATTTTAGGACCTTTTGGATTCTTATTGCATAATCACTAAAAATAATTAGATGGATTATTTTGAATTAAATACATCGTTAAAGTATTCGTGCTCAATAAAACTTCAAATCACTAAAGATATTTTCTTATTATAATTGATGTGGTATTATATACAAGGGCTCAACCAACGATATGCTTTAAGTTTATGTTTCATGATTAAAGATCCAATGTATTTTTTAAAAAGAAATATGCATTTTTATTACTATAGATTTTGACTGCTTTAAGTTTATGTTTCATGATTAAAGATCCAATGTATTTTTTAAAAAGAAATATGCATTTTTATTACTATAGATTTTGACTTTTTGTGTATAAATGTATAAAAATCTCTAATGAAATAAAGAAAGTTCATTACACATGTTTCGTGTAGGAAGAATGTTATCTGAACAATGAATTTTTTAGACAACTTGTGAAACAATCAAAATATACAAAAAAAATGTAGGTATTGACACAAAAACTAAAACAATAAAAAAGAAAGTAATAGCACAATGTGAACATTTTTTTTATAGCACAATGTGAACATAAGAAAGAAAGTTGTCACAAAAATTATCACAAAATAATCGTTCAAATATTATATTTCTCTTCGTGTAGTACTTAAGTTCATTCCACACATAATGATTAAATAAAATAGTGGTGTCAACAGGAAATTGTATAGGAGTACTCCACTACTGCCTATCGACACCACCCAAAATGCTCCCTCGCATTGCTCTTGTTTCCCGCCTCATGGGAATTTTTTCTCTTGCATAGAGGACCTCATCGACACAAAAAATGAGAATCAAATCAAATTTCTATCATTCTTCAATCAAACGAGGAGTAAAAAAAATTACCTTGCCCTTATTGAACCCGATCCTTTGACTTGATAATTCAGGAGTTCAATAAAGAAGGAATGATACAAAGACAAATCATTAAATAGTAATCTTTAATTTATTTTATTTTTTTTGAAGAAACTAATCAACAAGTAGTTACTCATATGGTAACGCTTTTAAATAAGGCTATTAAACGAAAATTAATCAACAAGGCTTGTGAAAACAATCAACATAACATATATCATAAATTCTTGTTCAAAACAAAGATATATTAGAAATTTATACATATACCTGAACAATAACTCGAGGGGACTTTCTCCTTCTTCTATATAGGGAGAAAATCTTTGTCTAAGGCCTCAATGGGGTCTTCCGGAAGA
Organism: Medicago sativa; assembly: GCF_051527215.1. Taxonomy (NCBI): domain Eukaryota; kingdom Viridiplantae; phylum Streptophyta; class Magnoliopsida; order Fabales; family Fabaceae; genus Medicago; species Medicago sativa. The sequence goes on along the minus strand of NC_140755.1, from coordinate 85,678,272 downwards.
TACATATCAGCTTTTCCTTTATTAAAATAAATGAATTTTATAGTAATAAAAAGTAACGGAACAATCCACAAATCCTATCTCCATTGATAAAGATGTTAAAATTGCTAGGTATCGTGATGAGGATTCAAACCACGACTCATTCACTTATGTGTGTGAGTTTTTAAATCGTCTATCTACAAAAAAATAAAATAGAGAAACATATATAATAATTTATTACAATTTTTTTTTTGAAGGAAATTTATTACAAATATTAAAAACTGTGAGATTCATCTTTTGACCGAATACATAGTACACGTGCATATGTGGTATGATACAGATGCACATATACGAAATTTTGTTGAAATTGAGAATACGACATAGTTAATATACGTTAACAAATTTCTTAAAATGAAATGTATATGCACGTAAAATTATCACAACTTACATTTTAAGTTTGATTTATCTTGATTAAATTATCACAACTTTGTCTCGTATTCTTTTAGCTTCATATTTTCTAGGATACATATGTATCCATGAACTATTCTATGAGTATGCAATAAAATATTTTTAAATTTTAATATTAATTCCAATAGTTCTTAGAGGTGTATCCAAGGGATAATGGATACGTCTTAATTTTGGAGTATCCGACTTTTACGGGTAGAATTGCAATATTTAATTTTGAGTCTCCAATTCAAATTCCTATATATCTCTTATGCTGACATGTGGAACAATGGGCAAAGCTTATTCCTTACACAAGTTTGTTGTTTTCTTGTCATCTGCATATATAATTCATGAGGGATCGAAATTGTGGATTCAGACTTAAAAGGCTTTAAAACTTATGCAGAGAGATATACCTCTTTAACATTCAGATTCTTATGATGTGCTCTCTTTCCCACACTGGTCATTACACCTTTTTCCTTTCTTGTGATTTTACAAACACATTCTTTCACTTCCAATTTCGCAACCCTTTTGTCATTTCACTGTCAAAACCAAAACACAGAAGCAAAAGCAGCAAAACTGTAACTAAATTCTCTCAGCATCAAACCTGAGCTGAGCTAGAATCCAACCCCATATTCCACTTCCCAACAACTCTTCCATCATTTTCTCTCCCAAATTATTTCTTTAGAATCAGTGTAAAATCAGTAAAAAGAATTATCAAAGTACTAAAATGCATCAGGCTATGATTTGAAAGAGAAAACGAATATGCCATTTTTTGTAGCTTGGAAACTCACAGAAGCATTGCTTTTACAGAAAACACAGTCTCCTTTCCTTTGCTATCATAAGTGTCACAACTTGCACACCACGTTATTATTTAATTAAACTACAAGTACACACATTCTTAATCTCTAATCTCTTCATTAATTAACCTATTGTTTTTTGCAATGCAAGACTAAGAAGAATAAATACTATAAAATAAATATCCTAAACTTCACATAAACCCTAGCTATATATATAGCTACTCTTGATAATACTCACCTATACTAGTAGTTACCAAGAATAATTCTTACACGAATAAATATTCTTTCATGAATACAGTGCCTAAACACAAACACCCAAAAATTAAAGTTTATTACTAAAATAATAATTTAAATATTTCATGAAATGCAAATTAAAAAAATTATTTTAGTGTTAATAAAAAAAAGTCTCCTCAACCTAATTAAAGTGTGATCTAGTAATATACCGAGTTCAACTCATATTTTAACAATGACGGATTAATTATTGTCTTAGTTGAGATTCGTCCTTAGAGTTCTTCATACAATTCAGCTTTAAGTGAAACTCATTAACCATTAAATTGAACCACTTGATTAACTAGTCGTCAATGTTTTAAATCACTCATTGCAATTGCAATATGATATATTGTGAAAATTTGTTGCTAATTAATTGTGCACGATTAATCGTAATTAATCATTTGAACTCACTTGCTTACGTTAGTCTTAATACAAAATAGACAATTTACGTATTCATGTAAGAGTCATATTTGAAAATCACATGACATTGATAACCTTGTTACTTCCAAGGCTCTATAAACGAAAAACCAACAAAAGCAAACAAATCCTATTACAAAATAACTGAACACAGAATCAAACTACTAGTACTAATGTATAGGGAATGAAAACGTGGTCATCATCACACTGCAAATCAATCTGCATTGGGTTAAGATAAGTTAAGGCATCATTCTTCTATCCAACCCTCGACGCCTTTTCGACCTATCGTTACAACCACTAGACCTATCCAACAAAGACCTGAGTGAATTCTGAAGAAAATGAATAGATTCAATGCTATTATGTTCTTTCTCAGCAGCAACAACAAGAACGTTACGTGTTCTTCCACCAAGTGTGGCCATTTCAGCTCTGAGAGTTTTTAGGTGAAGAGACTTGAGGATTTCGATTAGGTCGGGAATTAGGTCGGAGCGATCTTCGCAGCATAATGAAGCTTTGAATATGAGTCTGCCTTCGTCGGAGATGTCATTGCCGGCAGATATGACTGTTATTTCGTCGGTTTCGGATGGAACAGTTTCGAGTTGTGTGATTTGAGATGTTTGTTGCTTTAATTCTTTCACACGTTCTACTACTTTTGCTAGAAGTGAAGCCTTGTCTGTCTGAAATCAATCAAACGCAAATATTAAAATAAAGAATTAACTATTAACGTGTAGAATCAATCTTGTCACAAAACCTAGGTTTTGCTTTCTTCATCATTTTTGTCTCAAAACCTAGGCTTTGCTTTCTTCATCATTCTAGTACATGTTTGCATATGTGGTGAGTTCAAAGTAAACCATTGTGATTTAGAAGAGGCTCCTTGTAGGTTTTGTAAAATTGAGGTGTCGTAGCTTTTGCAAAATCGTGGTGGTGAATGTAATTCTGAGAGACTCGTCATGAATCTCATCTTAACAACTCAAATTATCTAGAAAATATGTATAGTCATGTATAAAACTTGATGGTTATTTTTTATGCAAAAGTGATGTTTGAGTGAAGAAAGTAGTCTCCTAAAACCTAAGTGACTTCCCTAGCTTAATTTGCAAATAATTTTGGTTTTATTTTTTTACTATTTAAGGATTTTGATGAGTGATTAAGTTCATTGGATTACATATTTTTTGTAGGTAAGTATCGAACTCAAAACATCCGGATATACACCACTTCAGACACACATTACGCACCGACCACTTGTGCTAAACTCATAAGATTTTTTTTATAAATACATCAGTTAATATTTCTTTCAATTTTGTTGATGTTCCAAAAAATAATTAAGGATCTAGAGTTTCTTTAATTTTTATTTACTATTTTCTTTTTCATTTTCACTCATTCTACTATTGTAAAGTACTACATGTTCCATGGCAACTTAATTACTAAAGTGAGAAAGGCATATTTTCACTCATTCTGGTAGAAAAGTACTACATGTTTTCACTCTTTTTTTGGATGGAATGAAGTAAATCATAATTATTTAGTCAACTAAAACACACACAATTATCTTTGCTGGTCAAAAAGTAGTTAACCTTTGAGAACAAAAGAACAAAAAAGAAAATCTAAAGAAAAAGAAATATGCTTTAAGATAATTTGTCCAAGACAAATAATTAAGAATGATGAAAATAATAACCTTGGAGTTGCAAGGGAGAAGGGTACGAAGATGGTCAAGGTGAGAGTTAATTCTTTCCCTTCTTCTCTTCTCAGCTTCCTTGTGATTCTTCAAAGCAGCTAGAGCTCTATCTTGCTGAGAGGGTGTATCAGTAATTTCAGAAACTTCAAAGGGGTGGTAATAGTTATTGTTGTTATCGGAAGAACTGCAGAAACTTTGTTGCATCATAGTGCTACTAGGTGTTGAGTATTCAAAGAATGAAGGGTTGTTAGCAACGAGGAATTGAAAGAGTTCAGAGTTGTTTTCCATCCCAATATTATTCTGAATCTGTTGCTGAAGCATTGTGAAAGAGATAAGGAAGAAAGGGGGGGGGGGGGGGGGTGTAGGTAGCTATAAGTATAGTATAGAATAGAAAGCTAGTGTAGGTTATGGTGGAGTAGTAGTAATAAGGGGAAGGAAAGGGAGTGAGTGGTAGAGTTTTTGTGGTGGTGAACGTGAAGAAAGAAGTGATGCTTATGATTGCACTTTTTGACTGACCCTAAAGGATTCCACTGTGCATGCCTTGGCCCTTGTGGAATTTTTCAAGTTTCAAACCCAAGCATAACATATCCCTTTCGGTGCCCATTTCTTTATTTGTTTTTCTTTTCTTGTATATATATTATAGTTTATTTACTAATTTTTTCTATGATCCTCTCTTCAATTGAGCCACTAAACAATTTAAATATAATTAAACTCGTCAGTTTAATCTTTGAGATTAAGATTATAAAGACTACATTTTTTTATGAATTTTTAAATACATATTTGATTTTTGCATTTTAAATAATTTTAAGAGTATTTTCAAATTATTTATTATATATTTGTATAGTTTAGAGATTACATTTGAGAGATATAGAAAAACTAAGTGGATTATTTATTAATAATTGTCAATATTAGACTGATAATGGAGATTGCACCCTCGATCTCTCCTTAATCATCTCATGCAACGCCAAACAAATTTTATATCTTTGAAAATATTATAGTAATTTGTTGTTTTTGAAATATATCTATGTGTGTACACACACATAAATACATATACATACATATATATATATATATATATATATATATATATATATATATATATATAATATATAAGTGTGAAGTTATCATGTGATATCCGTGACATTTTAACTATATTGACATCTCATAACAATCTCGTTAAAAAATTTACTTGAAAAAGTTCAAAAAAAGAAAATTTTAATAAAGAGAAAATGAGAGCAAAATTATGAAACATAATTCTAACCATCTCCAACAAAAGCTATGCATAACTAATAATAACATTTTTTTTTTGGACAAAACTAATCATAACATATGTCTATGGAAATCTTTCATAATAGAAATACATATTATGGATGTTGACTGTGGATAAAATTTGTCGTTTGTTGTGTTAATATGATCATTCTGCCTCTAGTTTCCTAATTTTTTGGTTTACACGTGTCATGAACCCCACTGCTCAATGCTCATCATATGTGACAAAAATGAGTTTAAAGGAGTATATCTTTAGTCGTTGTAAAATAATTATATAATAAGTTTAGTTCCTGCGAAAAAAATTAGTTTTGAATTTTCTAACTTTTGAAAGCTCATGTCTTTTGTGACTTTAACCTTCATAGAGAGAGAAAGTAGAAAACAAAAGAGAGATCAATGATATCCATGAGAATGAGACATACGTATAGAGAAAGTCACGTACCTTTACTTTATTCACAACCATTGGTAGACAATGTCTCCATAGATATTTTTATTTATGTGTAGTCTTTCAAATTGGCGAAAATTTTCATTGATGTTTAGTCGCTAAGAAACACCAAATAGAAAATGATATATAGATAAAACTTTTTCTTTTTAAAGAAGAAATATAGATAAAAGTTAATTATATGTATTATGTACTAAAAAATAGTAACCTCGTCAACCCGATTGGATATCTAGTAAAATGGATTAGACTATTACAACGTGACGAATCATTCCAACTCAAGGATGTGCATAAATTTATTGCCAATCAATAATTCAAACCAAGCAAGGAACCTGAAACTTTAAAAAAAGAATAGCAACCTCACCCAAAAAAATACTTAACTTGCAAAATGCATGCTCAAATAAAATCCCTTATGGTTTGGGTTTGCATATTTTCTCTTTTTAAAAAGGCAAACTAACCTAAAATTGATATCGGAGAAAATCAAATTGAGATCTCAAAAGCAAAACAATTATACTGGCTATTTTGTGAGTCAAAATAAAAATAAAAATAATTATACCTCCTTACTAATAGGGTGGAGGGAGTGCATATAATACCAATGTCCACTACTAGAACGTGCAATTTAAACTTTTTTTTAGCAATGCAATTTAAACATATCTAATTGAACATTATATTATATTATCAGTCTTTTTGAATTAAATGGATTTGTACGTGAAACTATTTTTTTCCCCAAAACTTATTATATTAATATATTGTGCTACCTTTTTTTGATTGAGTTTTATTCCATCTTTAATGTGTTGTTTCAGTGAGTGGTACATCTTGTACCTTAGCAATCATAAAGCTTGTGAGAATATCTGCTTAAAAGGATATCTATGCAGTTATAAGGCAAACATGGGACGTATTGAATAAGTGACAGATGAAGGAAGCATACTATTTTTATCCAATCTGCTCTTTTTCATTCTTACATATATATGTAGGATGCTACTCTAAAGTGATAGTCAGTAAAGAGAATATCAATGACTGATATTATAATTAAGTACATTTTCACCAAATCATTTTAAAACAATCTTCACTTTTTGATGAACAAAAACCTGTACTCTGGTAGAGCGCTCGCTTAGCATGCGAGAGGTACGGGGATCGATACCCCGCATCTCCATTTATTGCTTTTTTTTTTTGCTATTTTTCGTTATTTTTTGCTGTATGCTTATCGTGAGCGCGTTTTCTCTTATAAAGAAAAACCCTTCCATCCCTTCATTAACTTTGTTTTCTTATAAATAAATAAATATTTTTTTATTTATCTCACAACACCTAAAGTATTATGGCATGTTTAGGAAGAAAATTTAATAAGGTGCACGATTGATGGAAAATATAATAAGCTAATGTTTTTTTTAGAGGATATTAAGCTAGAGTTCTTACTCCCTCCGTCCCAAATTATAAGCAAAAAAAAAAAAATCACACTTATTAAGAAAACTAAAACATAAGAATTTGGAGTATAGTTTTTTATGTTTTCTTTGGAAAAAGTTTTATAGAAAGATGTAAAAATAATTTTCATTGACTATTGGTTATGGAAAAAATGAAAGAGAGAAAATTGAATGTAATTTGCATTTAATTTTATGAGAATAAACAAAAGTTTTTCTTGAAAAATAGATTTTAAAAAAAAAACAAGATTAAATAAGATAAAAGTTTGTTTTTTTTTGCTTATATTTTGGGATAAAGAAAATGAGTTTTTTTTGCGTATATTATGGGACGGAGGGAGTACATGTATTAGATTAGATAAAGTACAGTATCATTGTGTATAGTTACGGAGTTTAATTTTTCAGATAATCGATATTCATTTAAGGGATTGATATATTCCATTAAATCACATTGGTTATGATTCAAACTTCTGTTGAAATTTAACAAATTCGAGTATTTATCATTTTTGGTTGGTTAGAGAACAAGGAACAAATATAACAATTTCCCGTAAAAAAAAAAAGTTGTGTTTTTGTGTTTGTTTACAAATTAAAAGAAAAAATAAAGTAGGATAATATTTGACAAAAGAGACGCCTAGCACATCAGCAAGCATTATGAAAGATAAATTAAGAGGAGCTCTGTCTAAAATCATTAATCTCCACGGACTTTTAACTCCCAACTTAACTAAACAATTAGATGTGAAGTCTCCTTTTCGAAGGGTATAACACAAATCAACGATTCAATATTGACTCAAGAGATTCTTAATCAAGTTCGCAACTTTATGAATCACATTAAGGAGATCCGAATAACAAATAACTCGATGAAAACCAGTCAACCAACACAATTGCAAACCATGGTAAGAGGCAAAAGTCTCAACATATATGATACAAGAATGATCAATATTAGCATAGGAACCACACATAAAAGAACCTTCGTGGTCTCGAATAAGACCGTTGAGGCTCGTTAATCCTAAATTTGCAAGTATGTTACCATCCACATTTAGAGAACCTAGACCAGGAGACAATGACTTCGATTGGCTCAGAAGCTTTTTAATCAAGCTAATCAATTACTAAATCTATGAAACACATTAAGGGGATTTTGAGTCAACTGAATCACATAAAGGAAATCTGAATAACAAATAACTTGTCGAAAACCAATCGAGCAACACAATTGCAAACCATGGTGAAGGACTTGAGTAAGCATCACCTTTCACACTCTCTCAGAGCCACACATCTCACATGTCATCTACCAGCATTAGTTTTAACCATTTTTTCTTCTTGGTGCAAAAATACAATAGAGCATAAAGACAAGCCAAATTCCAATCATTTTCATGCATCAACAACGTTTTAATGCGCCAATGTAGATCATGGTAGTGAACATAAAGAATATGATTATACAATAATCCTTCTCCAACCAATAATTGTTCCAAAGACTAGTCTCACCATTGTTAATCTTAAACTTGAACCCATCCTTAAGAACATATATGGTGCGCATCACATAGTTCCAAGTCGAAGAACCTTTAGAGTATATAGGATGAAAATCATCTTCGTTCTTAATATATAAACAAGGAACATAGATACCCATAATTTGCTTATTGAATCCAAGAAATCTCAAATTATCTTTTCAAGAAGAGCGACGTTTTGATGTCTAGCACAAGCACACTCAATCTACCTTCCTTATTTTGTCGCGTAATTTTGTCCCACCCAACTAAATATAACCCTCAATCATTTGACATTTCCAACTAAACCGTCCAAAAAGTCTATCGATGTAATCACAATTAGGTCGACGGTACCACTGCATCTACATACCATATGAAGGAAGATAGTTGATGATAGCATTAACCTAAATCATACGCTCAGTGTAACACCCCGTTTTCCCAACATAAATTTTTTTTAATAAAAATCAGAGTTTAACAACTTAAACGGAATGCTACACTTCTTAAATGGAATAAATAATAATTTATTCTTCAAAATCCAACAATGTAATATCTAAAACTTCGCAGCGGAAATTATTCAACTTCTAAAATAATCTTTGGCACAAGGGCCTCAACATAAAATCTCAAAGCAACTTAGTTTGATAATAATTCATGAAAACTTCTTAAATAATACGTAAGGAACAGAAAGCAATAACATAATCCCATCTCGTTACGTATCAGAGCACCTAAGACACACACACTTGTGAGGAGTCCACTCACGACCGCAACTAATATTGGTTACCTGCAAGTTACCCATATGAAGAGCAACATTTTCAAGCAGAAGGGGTGAGATTTCAAAAAACAATAATATTAGGCATATAATTCAACAATTATATCTAACATCTTAAACTTCATTAACTAGCATCATTAATCTTCCTACATTAGTCATAAACTTCATCATATATCATCAAAAATACAATCATAAACATCATCATATATCTTCATAAATATAATCATAAGACATCATCTTATAGCATCATAAGTACAAACATAAACGTCATCATATATCATCATAAATATATTCGTAAAAGCATCATCACATATCATCAAATATTAATCGCAAACAATCATCACATATCATCAAATAATAAACATAACATCGTCACATATCATCAATTAATAATCATAACATCGTCACATATCATCATCTAATAGACATAGACAACATATCATAAATCATATAGCATCATATCATAAATCATATAGCATCAACACAACATCATCATCATAAACCACTTCATAATCAATCATCGTAAACAACTTCATAACCATTCATCATAAACAACTCCATAATCATTCATCATAAACATCTTCCTAATCATTCATCTATAGTCACTTCGTTAAAACATCACAACTTAACATCTTGACTCGACAATGCATCTAAACTCGACTATGCAACTCTTAACGTCTTAAACCATCTCGAATCATCATGAAATACAAATGCATGTGGTATCATTCTAGGGCATAAGCCCTCATCGTCGTGGGTTGAGCAAAAGCTCCTAGGGCATAAGCCCTCATCCTCGTGGGTTGAGCAAAAGCTCCTAGGGCATATGCCCTCATCGTCGTGGGTTATGCAAAAGCTCCTAGGGCATAAGCCCTCATCGTCGTGGGTTGAGCAAAAGCTCTAGGGCAAGAGCCCTCATCTATAAATGAGTATGCATGGACTCAACATCTTACGTCTTAGAAACTTCATGAACATCTATGACATCTTAACAACTTGACGACTTCATAACGACTCGACGACTTAACAACTTCATATCATCTTAACGTCTTAACATCTTAACATCTTAGCATCTTAAAACATCATATATAATTCACATTAATACTCATATAACAATATCACATTGATAATATTAACAGCAACATGACAACACACAATTAATTCATCATATATCATCCTATTCAAGTATCAACAATTCATCATGCATCTTTGTAAGAACATAAATAATCATGCACAACATATTTTCATGTCAAACCAAGGCTACTGGAAAGATATCACAATTATCAACAACTTTCATGTTTACAACAAAGATAAATTCAAAACAGAAACATATGAACAAAACACAAAAACATGAAACAGAGAATACTGTCACCGTACAATTTTGGTAAGACCTCCTTGGAGTATTTTCATCATAACTCAAAAACTAAAAATCATATTCACGTCAAACCAAAGCCACTGGAAAGCTAACAAAATTATCTAAAACTTTCATGTTTATGCCTAAGACCAATTCTCTACCGATCAATACCAGTTTTCATTTTAAATTCGAAAAAGTTGTGCTAAAAGTCCATAAAAATTCACTGTGATCTACGTGCAGTAATTTGACCACAACTCAAGTTCTATAAATCATTTTAAAGTCAAACCAACGACATTAGAAAGCTAACATCCATACCTACAACTTTTATGTTTACACCTAAAGCCAATTCAAAACTGAAATGTGTGAAAAAGATGCAAAAACATGAAATAGAGAATGCTGTCAGAGATAGCTCTCGGGAAAACTCCATTTTTCATCCCAAAATCCCAATTTTGAATCCCCTAAGCCCAAATTTGGTTCCAAAGTTTGTTTAAACGTTTCTAAACATGAAAAGACACCCAAATCCAAATAAAACTTGAACTAAAACACCTTTTCAACAAAAATCACCATTTGACCCATTTTTCATGAAAACCTTCAAGAACAACATAAATTCACTTCAAGTTCTATGATTATGATTACCCATTGCATCAATCATTAACAAAAACATATCATAACAATAACAGCAACAAGCAGCCATGAATTCATCAACAACAACATTATATTTCATCAATTTTGAGTGAAACCTAATTTCTCTAATCATCAAAATCAAACAACAACAACCATTAATTCTCAATTCTTCACTTAAACCCTAATTTTCGATCTCTCAAAAACTCTTCCTACAACTCGTTAAATCTAATCGTTAGAATCATACACATAATAAGATTGAATGCTAGTCTCACCCTTACCTTAGAATTATTGATGCAACATCTTCTCTCTTCTCTTTGTCTTCTCTTTTCTTCTCGTCTCTTCTCTCTGAACCTTGTTTTCTCCAAAAACTGATCGTACGTTCTATGTCTTTCTAAACATAACTTCTCTTATTTATAACCCCTCATCTAATTTCTCTTACACCTCAAAATTACTCTTTTCCTCATAATCTTATTTATTTTTAAATTAAATATATATCTCTCCCACTTAATAATATTAATACACCAAATAACACATAATAGCATATTTCATCAAAATATATATGTATATAATATTTTAACACCAAATAACAAATATACCTCTTCACTGAATAACAAATATATTTCTACACCAGATAACATATATATTTCCACACAAAATAACAAATATATTTCTACACTAAATAACATATATATTTCTACACAAAATAACAAATATATTTCTACACCAAATAACATATATATTTCTACACAAAATAACAAATATATCTCTACATCAAATAACAAATATATTTCTACACAAAATAACCCCACAACTTAATATTTATTTTATTTTCGAATCTTATTTTATTAAACAATAAAATAAGTCACAACGTCTCATGAATTTCTCTAAAATCATATAAATCACATAAATCTTATAAATCACACTAATCATATAAATATATTCTAAAACTCATTAAAATAATTAAATAATCAAAACGGACGTTACACTCAGGCTTATTCAAGAGCTAACTTTTCCAAGAAGAAAGCTTGGATTGAACCCTATCAATAACCTCACTAAAATTATTCATAACCCTATCACGGTGCAACTTATAGCCCAAATACTCCAAATACTTGCCCGGATTTATTGTGAACGTAACTTTAGAAAAAGCAAAAATAATAGATGGAAAATGCTACTTCTCAAGAAAAATAGCTTCAAGAATTTTTCAAGACACAGTTAGCAAATTTTAATTGGATGATTTATTTGTTCACTTCCTATTTTTCAACCACACCTCCTTGAATTGTGGCAAATAGTGCATTGTGATTGACTACTCTTTATTCTTGAAGAATTCTTGATGTTATTTTTCTAGAGATATAGCATTGCTGACACACTTTGAGGCCAAAATACTTTTTTTTTTTTTGAGGGAGAGGCCAAAATACATGTAATGCTTTATTTAGGAGAAAACAAAGCAGCTCAAAAATAATATATTTTTAATAATTTTAGGACTGAATATTTTTTAATTGCATGCAGGATGCATTAAAAGCAAAATGCATACTACTTATGTACATCATATACATACTCACAAGTGGGCTTTCAATTGCATTCCTAATTCGTTGACTGAACTAAAAAAATGTTACAAACACAATTTTTGTAGTACTCTTTTAACACGTATTTTTCTATTGGATGAAATGTATTTTTCTATTGGATGAAATTTATGTGAGTCTCACCACTTTGCATGGGATCTTTTTTTAATATTTGATACCCAGATATATTTCATCCAACAAAAGAATAAGTGTTAGAAAAAAAGTTCCTCATAGCACCCCTCTAAGGAAAATCTTAACAAACTTTTATTTTATTTTATTTGAGAGGATACTTCTTGACAAACATCGATGAGCTCAGTTTTAATACAAAAAGTTGACATTAAATTTGACAACAAAGTTAGATACAACATGCATATTTTTTAGAGTATATTAGTGAATATAACAGTGTAACTAGGGGCGGATCCATGTTGGGGCAATGTGGAGCTATAGCTCCACATGCTTTTTCCTCTTTTTTTTTTTTTATATAATAGATAAAACGCAGCAGCAGAATACTGAACTTTTACGGTGTTTCATGCTTGAGTTTCGCAAAGTCATTTGCAGCTTTTGATGTGAACAAGTTATTGAGAATGACTGAGTTTTATCCAAATGATTTTATAGATGTGTCGAAAGTGGCATTACGCACTCAACTTAAGAATTATGTTACAGATGTTCGATCTGACCAAAAATTTGCTAAGTTGAAAGGGCTTTCAGATATTTGTGCAAAACTTGTGGAAACAAATAAGTACAACATATTTGCTATGGTTTATAAACTTTTGAAGTTGGCTTTGCTCTTGCCGGTCGCAACTGCAAGTGTTGAACGTGTTTTTTCATATATGAAAGTTGTGAAGAGTAACCTATGTAACAAAATGGGTGATCAGTGGCTAAATAATCATCTTGTAACTTATATATAGAAAGAGATGTTCTTTTAACAATTAGCAATGATGTCATTTTAGTTCATTTTCAACAAATGGATAGAAGACGACGTCATTTTAGCTTATTTTCACCAAATGGATATAAGACGATTTTCATTGTAATGTATTGTATCAAACAACATTATTACTTATTTTTAATATAGTTTGCATTATTGTTTCTTTAAAATTTTAGCTCCACATGTGCCTAAAGTCTAGATCCGCCCCTGAGTGTATCGCAACTTATTTTGAACTCGTTAACCACATTTTTCAATGTATATTTGAATACAAATATGGTTGATAAATATAATGTGTATTCAAACACTTGAAAACAGTAGATAATGATGTTAAACATTGTTAACTACTTAACTTGTTCAAATTTGATGTCAAACTTTTGTGTCAAAATAACACGGTATAATTTTTTAAGAGTCTATTTCTAACGGTTTATCTGCTAAAAGCCGGTTTTTTTAACGAAAACGTAGTTTTAATGATTTTGATTGTATTTACTTAAGATTTTTAATTTAATAACGAGTGGGGATATTAGATTAAATAAACCTAATTTTTGTGAAAATATTTTATAAAATATATAAATTTGTCATTATTTATTGTTAAACTTAAAATTTTGAAAAGTAAGAAAAAAATTAAGAAACATTTATCAAATATTACATGAGTACCACAATATTTTTATATTAGGTGAATCGTATCAATTTTTTAAACATTGCATAAAATCGTGATAAAGTGATTTTTTTAGATGATATTGGTGTAAATTATTCACACCAATATTTGTCCACAGATTTTGTCCATAATGAATCTTGTTTATAATCTTGGTTGACCATTTTAAGTAAGATTACCTCTTCAAACTATATATTTTTTTATCCATAAGAAACCTTTACTTTAGAGATCGTAATTCAGTTCGAACACAAAAATAAATTGATATTTGATCACAAAATGGGGATCTAGGATATCAATTAATTTAAATTAATTTAGGTACGTTTGTGTAACAAAACCCCATAAGGATGTGTGTTTTCTCACTCTTTTTTTCTCCATGGTGCTGAGAAATAATTCGATGCAGTTTCTAATTTGTATTCTAGCTGTATCAATTGTACAACAGAAATTAAAGGGGCTCTTGAATGTACAAGAACCTAAAATCAGTCTGTGTTTGGCCAATGATCAATGCACTTTACTACTATTATTCATAAATCACAATCCATCTATCTTATGTCAATTTTATGAACTACTAAGATATAGTCTCGAACAGTGATCTAACCCACTTAAGCTCTAAACCAATTATTTACATATGTAAGTGGCAACATTATTAGCACTAGTGTTTTTCTCATTATCGTTTACTTTCGTTTTTAAAGATGAAACATGCATCTACTTTCCACTGCTATGTATGTACTCTACAATATCTTTACATTAATTAACACCATTTTTTTTATTACTCTTAGGCTTTGTTTGGGAGTTTGAAGGGGAGGAGAGGGGGGGTTTTGAAAAAAAGGAAGGAGCAAGTGGAAGAAATAGAAGACATTGGGAGGAGAGGGCTTTGGAGGTTAATTTTTTACTCATAATAAAAAATCTCCCTCATTTGGGAGAACTCAAAAATTGCACTGAGGGAGGGTTTTGGGGGGTTATGGAGGGTTTATATGAATTTTTCAAATTCAATCTATGTTGTTATAATATTCTTAAAATTAAAAGTATATTAATCATAAGTATTAGTTTATCATTCTCTATAAAACTGTTCTTTCAAAAAATGTGAATTTTTTGTTCATTTTTCTATATATTTCCAACCCCCAAAGCCCTCCCCTCCCCTTCCCCTCCAAACTCCCAAACAAAGCCTTAGTTTTCTCTTCAATGGTCTTCACAGGAAAATACTTCAGTGCCATAACAATGGTGTCATTGGTGCCATAGAACCAATCCTGGCCGTTGATGTGTGTGGGGATGTGTGTGTGATGTGTGTGTGGTGGAGATGCAATGGTATGGTGCCATTAATGGCACCAAAGTGGAGTCCGTCTTCACATATACTATTAATTTCCCTTTGACTTTACAGCTCTGCATATTATTTTCTAATGACTAGACCAATTGGGTTTATGCTTCATCCAACATGTCAATCCATCAAATCCACCTATCACTCAACATATTAATTTTTTTTTATTAAATTCATACATAGGCAAAACATGAATTTGAACTGAAAAAGGCCAAAACCAGTCATACATAACAGCATCTATAATGATTTGAGAACAAAGATACAAGTTCTTTACTCTTCGTTCACAAGTAGTATTAATTAGGTTCTATTAATTAATATTGTTTCAAAAAAAAAAGTAGTATTAATTAATATAGATTTAGAATAGATTCCACAACTTACACTTTTTCCTATTTTGAAGTATGTGATGTTCGATCATGAGGGAAGCGTCAAAGATCATCACATTAGGATAAAAACAAACATATAAATAAGATATTTTAATCTAAAACTTTATATTATCATGTATAGTTTAACAATTAACATTAATTTTTCATCAAATATGAAACTTTTAACTCACACGTGACATACAATAATCTTCTCTTCAAAGTGTGAATTCATTTATTCATTTGGATGTACTTCCCCTCAAGTGGAGGTTTTTTCATCCACATATACTTCACTTTCGTTGGCACAAACACCCGTCAACAAAACACACCGCTTGACCACCATTATCAAGAGGACTTCCAACAGAATTAGAGTCTGTCCTTTACACAAACCATCAACTAAATTTTTATTCAGATTTTGAGGTCTTAACCAATTCTCTAAAACTCACCTAAGAACAAGTTGTAGAGATCATCAAAACCTGAATAAAAATTTAGTATGTATTTAGATGAAAAATTAGATTGACAATAAAAATTTAGTATGTGTTTAGATGAAAAATTAGATTGACAAAATCACAATAATACCGTAATTTATTAAAACTTCCAAATATAACTTTAACCAAATCGTGTGACTCGGTTCTAAATATCTCACCCCGAATTCAAACATTGCACAAGCATGTGATGCACATCATATATAGCTAAAATATGTGGGAAATGAAACTGGTTTCATCATTATTTTCACAAACCTATGATAGTTTATTCAGCTTTTCTCACTTGAGCTAATCAAAAGAGAAGAAGGCTAAAAATGTTAAAAGGGAGTAGCACTTTGGTGCCATAGCTTTGGTGCCATTGGTGCCATAGCTTGCATCTCCACCACACACACACACATCACACACACATCCACACACATCAATGGCTAGGATTTCTCCAATGGCACCAAAACTATGTCATGGAAGTATTTCCCGTTAAAAGGTCCTTTTAATTTAAATTTATACTACTATGTCCTTGTCAAAATAAAAAGGGAAATGTTAACTTGTGCTTTTAGGGCATAAAATAAGGATCTTAAAATAGAATTAAACAATAAATATTGTATTGAAAAGATAAATTTTTAAGCTTTTAAGGTTGTGAATGCACAATTTTCAAGGTTAAATTTCTTTATTTAGTTTCTTATCTTGTGCCCTTAGGGCACAAGTTAACAAGACCCAAATAAAAATTATAATATGTAGCAGCACGACAGACAATATATACTAGTGGCTTTGATTAAGATTGGTGTCATACCCAAATAAAAAGCACTTTTTAGTTAATCACTTTCAGCTCCTCTTCTAAAAAATATGATCACTTTCAGCTATCATTGACTAAATTTGCGGTTTTGAAGTGGAATTATACAATAGAATATTGCTGCTTCTCACTTGTTGTTTCATGGATGAATTCAGCTTTGCTTTAACCAGAAAATGCGGTCTTTTAAAATGAGTAAAATGATGCAGCATCATTAAAGTGTGGCTACAGTGACATGTGTGTTACACAAGAACGGATTGAGGCACGGTAGCTAAAAACTACTATAGTACTATATGTTAAAAGTAAATTGGGGGTGTAAAAGTGTCTTTGACGGAGCAATTTGTATAAGTATCTTATGACAATTTTTTAGACAACATTGTTTTTCACTCTTCTTATTTGCCAAAACAATAGAGAAAAAAGTGAAGAGAGAATAAGAATACAATGTAAGTATGAGATAAAAAGTTGTTTAAAAATTATATTAAAAATTTAAAATAATTATACAAATGTCATTTCTCTTTTGAAATGAGTTGGGTGTTGTTAATGTTATATTTTTTTATTTTTATTTTGAAATAACCCAGTTTGAAAAAATAGAGTGGTCATATTAAGATGGTTAAGTGGTCATATTATCATTCTCTCGTTGCTGTAAGAATGGTTATAGTATACATGGTTCTGATGTCAGTGATTTTAGAGCATCCATAATGGAGACCCTCAATATTGAGGTTTTAAATGGGTCCCACATGAAAACATCATTTTTTTATAATTTTTTAATAATAGTACCTAATAGATACTCAACCACTCCAATAGAGATCCTCTAGCAAAATGTCTATATCGGTCCCACCAATATAGTACAATGACATTAGTACAATGACAATGATTATTTTAAGAAAAAGTAATGTGGGGTCCATTTAAGCATTGAGGTCTTAAGTGAGACCCTGGATCCTAGAAGACCCTAAAAAAATATTTCCACATTGGGGGTACCTATTAGGTACTAGGTCTTAAATGGTGAAGACCTCACCAATGTGGATGCTCTTAATACCATAGTTGAACGGTTTATGGTAGGATGTTGCTAATATTTAATTTTAATGATCATGCTAACTAGTGTCTAAGAATATTTTTAAAGATTTATGTTTAAGAAATTATTTATTAAATAAGTCAAATATTTCAATTTTCAATTGATTGAATACATAAAGTTTTATAATTTTTTTACTATTTAAAATTATTAGAGTTTCTTGTTTATATTTTTCTTATTTAATTTTTTTTATAAATGATTCTTGTTTTAATTGTTTTATTATTGAAAATGCATCGATATACACCTTTCGGTCACTAATATAAGCAAAAATCTACATTTTAAATTCATTCATTTAATGATGCACATGGTCTTTATTATAGACCACATACATCATTAAATAAATGAATTTAAAATATAGATTTTTGCTTATATTATTGATCGGAGGATGTACATAGCAGTAGTTATGATAATTCAATAATAGTGACATACTAGTACAAGAAATAATAATCACCCACAGAGCACAGAACAATTAACAATACAAACATTAGACAGGTTATGATTAGACAAATGTCAAATAATTTGAAAGCATGTGTCCAAAAAGGCAAACACAGCCCAAATTTCAGAATTTATTGAGACCGTAAGCAATAAGTGTTGCTTCTAGACCTCACCCTATGAAGCCAATCCTATAGCACAGTATGAAATGGTTCAACATAACTGAGCACAGCACAGCACCTATTTCCAACCAATGAAGACACAAACAAAAGATGTAGCATGTGATTGTGCTCTACTAAACCAAATCTTCCATTCTATTAAACCAAAGAGCGGCTACGTAGTACTACTGTAGTAGTTGCTGCCACCACCAACACTATAGTAAAACCTACCATACCCATTACATTAGCTCTGTGCTATAGCTTCAATTCCCAACAATGCAATAAATAAATGTTTGTAAAGAAAAAAATTGAATAAACAACTAAATTCATCGATACCTTTCTAAAATGCTTTCTACTATTATCAAATTTATGTTTATATTTCATATCGCAGTGAATATGTCAAAATTATGAAAACATACCATGATTTTGTCCTGCTTATCGTGATATGAAGACATGCCATAACACATAATACTTCATTTGATTATGTGAAATTTGACGGATCGTAATAATCTGTGATGGTATAATAAAAACTAAATTGATATTAAATAATTTAATATGTGAATCAATTAGTACTAAGTTAAAATATAATGACTTAATTGATAGCAAGTGATAACAAAATATAAAACAATTTGACAATGTAATATAGTTTAGAAATCATTTTGAAATATATCCATTATTCGAGAGTGTCCAACAAAATTACAGACTAATAGTATATAGTATTTGGTAAGCATAAACAAATATTCCCTTTTTTCATTAATCCAAGCAAAATATTCAGGTTTTTGTAGTTGTTGACACTTTTTTTTTACCGTAATACTGTAACAAGAAGATGTGATTAGCGTCTTGTGATGCAATTCTTCGTGGTGATGCTGGTAAATTTATTTGTACTTTTGCATCTAACATCTGTCCTTGCACGTTGCTTTAAACTAAGCTTTGGGGTATTTTTCATAGTTTGAAAATTACTTGGAGACTGGAGTAGAGGATTTAGACATGTTCAAGTCTTTGCGATTCTTCCCTTGCAATTAACTTGCTCAAAGATGTCCTACTACCATATTCAAAGGATGCACATAAGCAACATGTTAAAGAGTCACATCGAATAGAAGATGGTCTAACAATGTATTTATAAGTGGAGCAATCATCTTACAAGTCGGTTTTATGGTGTTGTATTAGATCCAATCATGATTTTTAAGTTATAATTCGCCAAATACAACTTGAGTTTGGAGACATGCTTAAGATTTTCAAATTTTCTCCGATTTTTATTTTGAAAATTTTCTCCGATTTTTATTTTGAAGGTTTTGTTGACAGATGCCGTGTGTATTAAGCTTCCTAAAGATTTTTCGATGAATGATAATAAATTTCTAATCATATTCCTAAATCAATACTACATTCAATACTATAAAATTCATTGTGGTACTATATATTTATATAAATAAAAAAATTATAAACTGGTTATCCGATTTCTCATTTATTTACAATACAACATGACAAAGTGTGAGATAATAATCTTTTATAAAAAAAATAAATAAATATGAAGCTAACATGAAATAGCAGTGAGATAGAGCAAGTAATAAATATAAGGATTAAATATGTTTTTGGTCCCTATAAATATGTCAACTTTTCGTTTTAGTCCCTCTAAAAAATTTCTTCAACTTTCAGTCTCTAAAAAAAAAATTTCATTTTCATTTTTGGTCCCTCTTTTAAAGTAAACTCATATGTAGAATTCATATTTTTGAATAAAATTTGGCAGAAAATTTCATAATATTATAAGAATTTCTCCAAAAAAAAATTAGAATTTTTTATCAAAACATGAATTTTTATATTTTTTACAATTAAAAATTTATATTTTGTTAAAAAATTCTAATTTTTTTTGGGAATTTTTTTTACGATATTCTACACATTTATGCACAATTTCATTTAAAAATAGGGACCAAAAATAGTGATTGAAAACTTTATAGAGACTAAAAGTTGAAGGAAAATTTTAGAGAGACTAAAACGAAAAGTTGGTATATTTATAGGGACCAAAAACATATTTAACCCTAAATATTAAAAAAATCATTGCTTAATACAAGTGTTTTTTTACTCAAAATCTACGAGTATTTTCCACTAATTATTTGCATAATTCTCAAAATACATTCATTAGAATTTGATAAAACAAAACATCAAAATAAAAGTTTAAAATATCATAAGTTTCCAGATGGATATGAAATACCAACAAAGGCATTTAAATTAAGAATGTTACTAGGGTTAAATATGTTTTTGGTCCCTATAAATATGTTAACTTTTCGTTTTAGTCCCTCTAAAATTTTCCTTCAACTTTTAGTCCCTATAAAATTTTCAATCTTCATTTTTGGTCCCTCTTTTAAAGTAAACTTATATGTAGAATTCATATTTTTTAATAAAATTTTTCAGAAAAATTCAAAATATTATAAGAATCACTCCCAAAAAAATTTAGAATTTTTTAAGAAAACATGAATTTAATATGAATTTTTATATTTTTTACGGTTAAAAATTCATATTTAATTTGTGTTTTGTTAAAAAATTCTAATTTTTTTTTAGGAATTTTTTTAAGAATATTTTACACATTTCTGCACAATTTTATTAAAAAATACAAAAATTAAATTAAAAATAGGGACCAAAAGTAGTGATTGAAAATTTTATAGGGACTAAAAGTTGAAGGAAAATTTTAGAGGGATTAAAACGAAAAGTTGACATATTTATAGGGACCAAAAACATATTTAACCCATGTTACTATGCTAAAAAATACTAGTATTTTCCTAACATGTGGTGATGTGTGTATAAAGCTTAAAACAAGACAAAATAAACTATGTGGAGGACAGCTCGTGGCCTCTACCATAGCTAGTAATGTTCTGTAATGTAAAAAGAAAAAACATCAAAGGGGACAATCCAACAAAAGTTCCTGTTTGGTTTCCCCACTTTCTTACTTTCATTGAGCTAAAATTTGAGATTCATAATCAGCTTTGTGCTCCTTTTGGCCTAGAAAATTTAAAACAAAATAGAAAAAGTATCGACAACTACAAACAACCTTCACTTTCCTCTTTTTTCATTAATAATCCAAGCAAAATATGCAAAAGTGGAGTTCACAGTAAAAAAAGGCTTAAAAAAACATTACCAACTTCTTTTTTTTTCTCCTTCTAGTACCTAACTAGCTATTGCCCTAAAATTACATGTCTTCCCAAATCCCAAATTTCTACATTGTTAGATAATAGCCCAAAAAAACACTAAATGGAGTAGTTATATATATGTAAGAGCCTAATCCACTGAAATTAGTCTTCATTCTTTCTTTCAAGTCTTCAAATATTTGCTTCAAAGTCCCAACAAAATGTAATAAACTAATGTGATAGGAAGAGCAATTAGCATCCCAAATATAACCCTGCAATAAAATAGAATAAATCACATAAAAACAAAACCTTTTTTAACATTAATGAATCTAGGTGCTAGGTGCTAGTGTGTTTTTAAAGTAGTAATCAATAGAGGAATAAGAATTCAAACCCAGTGCTAAGAATGTCAGGATGAACATTGTATTCCTTGGCAAACACAAAAGGGACTATTCCTTGGGGAAGAGCAGCCTAGAAATACACAAAACACACATACATTCAATAAATCAATGGATAAAATACATGAAAAAAATAGTAAACTTCTGGTTTTGTTTATTGGTTATAACCTGTACAATGGCAATGTGCAACAGAACTCCCCTGAGTCCTACAACAAATGAAGAAAAAGCCATGACAGCAGGGCCGGTAAGGAAGCGAACCGCCATCGCGAAAGAAGCAACGGTGTTTCCACAAGCAATAATCCTTGGCTGCAATGCCATGAACAACCCTACAAACACACAACAAAACAATAACAATGTTATAAACATAACCATAGGAAACATCAAAATCAATAAGCTTATGGTTAAATTAAATATAAATAAAATATACCAAGGCTAAACATAGCCATTCCAAGGCCAGCATCAGATAGAATTGCTATAGACTTGGCAACAATAGCAGGCATAACAACATTCCACCTGCAAAACAATATGAAAGATTAACATCTTGCAAAACTATTGAAGCAAAAAAAATTGTAAAAAGTGAATGTTGCATACCTGAATGAGACCAGAGACCAAGTGAGACCAATAAGGCTGGAATAAGTATTAGGATTCCTAATCAATTTTCTCCACACCATAATCAAAATGAGTCTTGTCATAACACTAGCAGGTGGCATGTTTGTTGGCTTAGCTTCACCTTGAGATCCAGCTTTAGGATGAAGCTCAGTAGTTGAGCTTGAACCAAGCTTGGATAGCACTGGTCCTTCTTTGTCCACACCATTAGCAACAGTTCTATTTCCAAAGCTAAACTCATCATGACCAAATTCTTCATATTCTAAACAAACCAACAAAAAAAGGAAAAAATATTATACATCCAATTAAAAAACATGAGTAAAATGACACATTATTGAATGCAGAAACAACCAAATACTACTAATGGATGGATACAAACAAAAAATAAATAAACCCCACTTAAGCCATGCTAATTCAACTACCAAGTACTAATAGTAGAGACAAAAAATAACTCATTAGGAACAATAACAACTAAGAAAAACATGTCAAAAACAAACAACTACCAAACCAAAAAAATCCAAAAACATTAACCAAAAGTCAAAAGGGGCAAATCAAAGAGTCAAAAAACAAAACCTTTTTGGTGAGCTACTCCATTAAGTTGATCATTTCCATAATCACCACCACCTCTAAAGACATGGATTCCACCTTCAGAAACAGGTGAAGCACTTGAACTCCAAACAAACATATGAAGGTCTTTTCCACCATCACCAGCACCACCACCATGGCCCTTTTTCTTATTAGCCACAGGTGAAAAAATCCCTGCACTATGAGGAGCAGGGTAGCCATTTCCACCATTTCCATTAACTTTACCAACACCACTTTCCTCGTCAAAACCCAAACTTCCAAAGTTAGATTGTCTAGGACTAACATTTCTTCCATTATTCACCATAGAATAAAAATCAGTATGATTAAAACTAGACCCTCTTGGTGTAGGGTTTCTAGAAGATTGAAGAGAATAAATCTCAGCATTAGTCAAATTAGAAGGTCTTGGTGTCAAAGAAACACCAGAGTTAACACCATGAGACCTTCTAGAAAAAATCTCACTCCTTGAACTAGTTGATTTTCTAACTTTGACATGAAGTTTTCCATCTTCACCAACTTCAGCTTCAGTTTGAAGTGGCTCTTTACCATCCAAAGAAAGAACATCAGAATCAACTTTGAATGATATAATAGAACCAGCAGTATCAGGAAACTGTTCACCAATAAGAATCCTAGCACCCCTATATTCAAACAAAAACAACATCAATGTATACCAAATGATACATTGAAGAACAACTATTTGAACCATAAGGGTACCAGAATCATCACCATACATTCCTTTTAACAAAGGAATGCCCATAACAAGTGTGTTAGGAAGTGTTGAAAGTGAAAACAGTGTTATAGACCATTCTAATGACCCTCTTGAGCTTGTTCTTGACCAAATGAAAAGGAGTGTTAGGATGATTGTTTTTTGCAGTGAATCAGCTGCTATGAACCTGTAGTTCATGGTGTAAGGATTGTTGGTTGAGATGAAATGGAATGAGAGTAGTGGAACTGCAAAAAGTGCTACAAAACGGTTTATGCCTGAACATTGATCTGGTGTGAAGATTTTCCACCATTTTACTGAACCATAGGCAAGGATCATTGCTACATAGAGTGGTACTACTGCAGTGAGGACATGGTATAAGTCTAAAGCACTTATCATTTTGTTTGGTTTTTTCTTGAAGTTTTGAGTTATGGGGGTGTGTTGAAGGTTAAGGGGGTGTGTTTAGGAAGTGAGGGAAAAAGAGAAAGGAAGAAACTTTCTACTCCCTCCGTCCTAAAATATAAGCAAAAAAATCTCATTTTCTTTGTATCAAAATATAAGCAAAAAACACCAACTTTTATGTTATTATTGTGTTTTTTCAAACAAATCATCTTTTCCAATATAAAATTAAATGCATGTTGCATTCAATTTGTTTCTCTTTTTATTTTCTCCATAATTTTTAACCAATGAGAATTATTTTTACATCTTTCCATGAAACTTATTCCAAGGAGAACACAAAAAATTATACCTCAAATCACTAAGTATTGGTTTTCTTAATAAGTGTGAATTAGTGTTTTTTGCTTATAAAAAAAGACGGAGGGAGTATGAGTTGAAGAGAAGAGGCATTAGGAGGTGAAAGGGTTTTGGTTTTGTGGGATTTTGATGGAAGAAGACAGGGATATGGTAAAAAGGTGAGGACTTTTTATAAGTCTTTTCTGTTGTTGCAAAAGACTGAAAGAACCTCTTCTTTTTTCATGCTTTCTATTTCTTTATTGAGAAAAATTTAATTTACAGCATCTTTTCTTTTAGGTGTCTATATAAAAACATTTGGTTTGGCTTCATAAGCAATTCTAGCCCAAAATCAATTCTCTACAACAAAAGCAATTCTAGCCAAAAACAACGTGTTTGGTTCAAATTTTCAATTGCTTTTATCCTCCAAAAGCAATTCTCCATGAAGCTACAAATCCTAAATTTTTCTAGCTTTTCTAATCAATTCAGCTTGAACAACGTGTATAGATTTGTATATTTTATTATTACAACATGTTATTTTACTTTATTGCCCTTTATCAATTCTCATTCTTTATCAATTCTCCTTTAGCTATGTCTATTTTAGTAATTATACATTCAAAAGCAATTCTACATAATTGCATCCAAACATAAATCATTTTGTTTAATCAATTCTACATAATTGTATCCAAACATAAATCAATTCTCTCGAATCAATTCTCTCGAATCAATTATATTCAAAACAACCAAAGCAATAGACATAATCTATGAATGCATGGTA
The DNA here is from genome assembly GCF_051527215.1 of Medicago sativa. Taxonomy (NCBI): domain Eukaryota; kingdom Viridiplantae; phylum Streptophyta; class Magnoliopsida; order Fabales; family Fabaceae; genus Medicago; species Medicago sativa. Next base: position 85,652,734 of record NC_140755.1, on the reverse strand, counting down.
TATATGGTGGAATAAAATATAGAATGGACTATTTAGTTAAACAAAGGGTCTTGCTAACAAGTGTCATAAGGGCATTGTTTAAGGAACCCATAAAAAGAAATTATGTCTTGAAAATACAAGTCAAACACATGTTAAAGTCATAACCGTACAATTTCCAATGCAAAAGTTGCTATTTTTAGATGCTTAAACAATGCCCTTACGGCACTTGTTAGCATTTTCCTTAAATAAATACCACTCTCTTTTATTTATGTTTTTTAAAATTCTTCACCATAATTAGGATATTTGATCTCACCATATGCTTCAAAATATTTTCATGGTTTATGTCTATTAAACCCACTAAAAGTCTAATTCCACAACTGATTTTTTTAGAGAATAGTTATATTGTCAACTCTCGCAATGTCATATTGATAGTACAATTCCTTTTTATTTAATTTTTAAAACATATGAAAACTTAGTAACATAGGGTCCATTTACAACAACATAGAATAAAGTTATAAACTTTTTGACAAAAAAATAAGTTATGAACTTTTACATACATTCTTTTTGGTTTTTTTTTAGGAAAACACTATAATTAGATTTTTTGACACTTTTACGCGCGGCACTTGGGTGCCATTAATGGCACCGTGCCATTAAATCCCGACCATTAATGGCACCCACACACACACTTTGGCAATGTGTGGCCCGTATCTAATGGTATGGTGCCATTAATGACACCAAAGTATTTCCCCACTTTTACATAGCATTAACATAAACTCCGTCATTTGAACAGTTTATGAGATTAATCTTTACTTAAGTGCATGGGTTGTTACTTAAAGCTCTACTCCTCTCTCTAAGAATATGTTTTACGGGGATTAAACATTGGTCAGCCTCGCAAACTAAACACATTTTCGGTTTCGAATATAAGCAAATTCTTAATTCAAAGGCTTAAAGTATGTAGAAATTTCAACTTATTTAATCATTTTAATGTTAGTATTTTAAAATATGATTCAATTAATTTATATTTATCCCAAAAGTTTAAATTAAGAGTGTTTTGGATTATTTTTTATGGTTTTTAATTATAATTCAGTAGTCGATAGCTTTAAAAGTTTTGCACCACCAAATCATGTTAATTTTAGATTCATAAAGAATTTTTAACGGATTGTAAAAAATTATTTCTTGCAGTTTGTTAATGAGTTTAATATAAATGGTAAATTGGTGAGCATTGTTTTAATCCAAGAGGCTACGAGTCCTCAAAATATGTCCTATTTTCGTCCAATTTTTTTGATAGAGTGTATGAATAAGGTGTTATTAGCTCCGTTATCTCATAGTCTCAATCCGCTTTTGTTAAAGATCTGCAAATTTTGGATGGTATTATGTACCGCAAATGAAGCAATTGATGACAAGCATAAAGTAAAAAATGAGTTGTTATTGTTTAAAGTTAGTTTTGAAAAAACATATGATTAGATTGATTGGAAGTGCTTGGTTGCGGTTATGAGAAATATGTTTGTGATTAGGTTGATTGGAATTGCTTATTTTGATACATCGTGGAATCATTCCACAAATATCAAATCAATGTGTCTGTGATTTTGGTCAGTCTAAAAGTGCAAATCATATGTTTGTGGGGTGTGCTTTCTATGGTAACATTTGGATGCATCTTCACATATGGCAAGCGGCAAACAAGTTATCGATTTTGGATCATTTTCAACATTTTACTTATTTAACGGTTGACTTCGGTGATTGAGTTTTATGAAGAACATTACAACATACGGTTTATCGCGTGAAATTTGCTTCATTCATATGGTTACGAGCAAGTAATAGCAACTTAACATTTGATTTTCATCATTGGTGGCCAATCTCACCAAGTGTTTTACCATGCTTCCTAACTAATTCTTTTCTTTTAAGCTAATGATGGTTTTGGCTCCTTGTTTGCTAATTGTACCCCTTGCAATATTTGTTGAGCTCCTAAACCAACTTGTGCTACCGTGGATCTTTGTTGATTAATATATTTCATTTTTTTCTAATAATTTTTTTAAAATGTCGATAGAAAAACTACAAACCAAAATCTAACCTTTTTTTTTTTTGTTGTTGTAAAAAGCCCATGCAATTGTAAGCCATTACTACCCAAATCACAACTTAGTGAGGTTTAAACCAAAATCCTTAATTCTAATGACGAGGCTAATTTTTTCATATAGGATCGATTATCCAGAATAATACAATATCCATGGTCTTTAATCTCATTCATCTACAATCTTTTAAAAAAAATAAAAATCTCATTCATCTACAAAAAATAATAATATTTGTTTGTGTTTGCTCGTATTGACTATATATGTTTTCTTACGTGGCCAAATCATCTAGATGCTGACAAGATGAGAGAACACTAAATTTGTGTTTATAAACTATGCTTAAAAAGCTTTTTAGAAAAATGTTTTTATATTTGAAATATGAGGGGTGTTAGGGCTTTGTTTACAAAAAGGTTTAGGAACTATTTAGCAAAAAAGAAACATGGTTTAGGAACCGATACTGGGACAGAAAGAACATGTTTTCTTCCTCAAACTTTCTATTCTCTTTTGTGATTGGTTTTGAATTTGTAATACGTACTCCATCCGTCCCGAATAACCGACCCATTTTCTAAAAAAAAGTGTCCCAAAATAATCGACTCATTTCAATTTTCAATACAACTTTCATCATTCCCAATACAATATAACACTAAATAATACTACTTTTATTATTCCCAATACAATATATTCCACTTTTTCCTTTATTTATACATTTTTCTTAATCGTGCGAAAAACCAAAGTAGGTCAATTAAATTGGGACGGAGGGAGTATTTGTTTTTGATGCTGCGTGGGAGAGAGAATTGATGAGAGGGAAAGGAGGAAGATAAAGAAGGTGAAAAAGTTGAAAAGATTCTCTTTAATACCTTTTTGCAGTTTTATATGCTGTCTTGTTTGTTGCACATGAAATGCAAATTGAAACAGGTAGGATATGAATGAAAAAGGGAAACTCAACTCAAAAAGGAAAATTTGTTCAGTGCTTTTTCCTTTCCTGAATTCATTTTTCTGTCGGGAGTAAACAAACAAAATGAAATGCTTCCCTGGGGAATGAGAATAAACCCTTTTTGCGCAAATTACAAACATTTGGACCCAGTTTATTCAAGGGGAGAATATAAGAAATGGATGATGAAAGAAAAATAATTTTTTATTGTGATTATTTAGAAAGTGTGTTATAAGTTATAACAAAATGACATTAGGACATTATATTAATCATTAAAAGAATGCTTTAGTTGAAACCAAGAGCAACATTGGTAAATAGATAACTTGACCTCTCAATTGTAAAACAGTTTGAGACGTTTATGTGAATGATGTGTGTCACCATTAAAATTAATAAGTTTTAATAATGATATTATTCATATACCTCTCAAATTTTTCCACAAATGAAATAATGCCAATCCCTATAAACATATGTGGCACGAGTAGAAGATGTTGGTAATGGTAACAGTGATTCAGCAAACACTAGATAAAAAGGTGAGTAAGGTTGTACCCAAAAAGAAAAAAAGTGAGTAAGGTTAGTGAAATGGAATGCATAGTTTTCAGACTCGGATTGGACCGGCCGGTCGAACCGGTTCGACCGTGAACCGGTGGGTAAGCCGATTCGGTTCATCTATTGGATCGGCTATGTTATTGACTCGCTATGAATCGGTGCAACTCGGCCGGAACCGGAATAAACCGGTGACTCGGAGGACTCTTCAAACCTCGCCGAGTCGACACTTTGGACCTTATTTTTTTCAAGAAACTTTTTCAAGAAACAAGCGCCCGTTATATTTTAAAAAAATTTCAATTTTGCCTCGGTGGGAATCGAACCGGCAACGGCACCTTGAAATGTAGAATGCTCCACCAACGCACCATGCTCTCGGTTGTTGAACTAGTTTACTTCTTCTTTATTATATTAAATTCAATTACAAAAGGTCACGGTAATCCACAATTTTTTTTAAACATTAAAAAAAACATAATTTAATGTTTTAATTATCTTTTTCATAATTTTAGTTTAATAATATATTGCAAAATTATATACAAATATTTTTAACACAAAAAAATACACTTGCTTGTAAATATTGTTGTTAAGAATAAAAATAGCATAATTTCTTTTTATGAAAATCGGTATCGTGTTTAAAATTAATTTTTGTATTTGATTGGTGATTGTATCATAGTCAATGGATTAAATTTAAAAAATGAACTTGTGAAATTATATTAATTTTTTGACTTTTTATAAGTGTAATAATTTTTTTGAGAGCAAAATCATACAATGTAATATGAGATTTCCATTATAAAGGCAGAGTGACACAATCGAGATCAACTCGATTTAATCCGATTCTTTCATGCGGTTCGACCGGTGACCCAGTGGTTCGACCATTGACTCCGCCGACCCAATACCCCTACCGAGTCGATTACCGGTCCAAGTTTTAAAACTATGATGGAATGTATCATAATGAATTTCTTCTTCTTTTTGGGAATGCATCATAATGTTTCATAATGTAACTTTATAAGAGGTTAATTATGCTTTTATATTATCCTAGTCGGCCTTTATAATTGGGCATCCATTTATATTATTCCTTTGAGGTGATTGGAAAAGATACTACTAAACTAGGTGACTTTTAGGGTGTGTTTGGATCACCAAAGAAAGTGAAAGGAAAGATTGTAAGAGGAAAGATTGTTAAAGGAAAGAAAGTATGAGGAAAGTGAATGGAAAGTGAGATGATTATTTAGTTGTTTGGTTTGAGTGATAGTATGAAGAAAGTGAAAGCAAAGATAGTTATATTGTTAGTAAATTGACATAAATATCCCTACATAATAGATATAATATTTTAAGTATTTATTTATATAATTTAAATAATTTATAGATATAAATAAGTAACGTTTTAAAAAACAAGTAATTTATAAATATATTACATTATAAATTAGAATTAAAAATGCTAAACCCAAGTGACGGTTCAGGGAAGCTTATTTATTTAAAAGATAAAAAAATAGCATAGATGATATGTTTTAATCCAATGGCCATATTGTAATTTTACACAATTGCCTACCTTCCCTCATGTTTCTTCGAGTCTTGGAGTGGAAAGATTTTTGAGTGTGGGACCCATTAAAATCAGACTTTCTTTCCTCACTTATAAGGAACCAAACCGTGGAAAGACAACCTTTCCACAAACTTTCTTTCCCTTCACCTCTCTTTCCTTTATCTTTCTCTAGATCCAAACACAGCCTTAGAGTACACAAATTGATAAATTTGAGTACCTATACACAAGTGCATTATTAGCCATAGATCTATGATATTAAAAATTCAATGTACCAGATTTTGCAAGAGCAACTCAATGTACATTAGGTTTATAAATCGTAAAGTATGTATCCGACTTCAATTTCCACAGAGTACCATACAAATACTAAAACTAAAGAAAATCATTTACACTACATATACTACGATTACACTAATTATATTTTTCTTAAGTTATGTCTATTAATTTTATTTTATAAAATAATGTTTTTAGTTAAATTATTTTCCGAAAGGTCTTGAATTGTTAATATGTAAGAAAATAGAGTTTAACACAAACACCAATCAAATATCAGCTAATTGTTTTAGTTTAAATTATTTAATTTCATTATATTTTTTATGAATATATATAAATGCAATTTTCATTTCCTTAAAGACTCACTACTCATTAGTGAGTTGTCTTTTTTAAATCTAAGCCATTGAATTTTAAACTCTTGAATCAATGGCACAATAAGCATTTGTGTATTGGTACACAAATTTAATCATTTGTGCACCTTAAGCAAAATGATAAAGCATTTTGTGTACAAACATTAACCAAGTACTACCTCTAAACATTTTGACTTAATTTTAATCTTGTTTTGGTCCTCATTCCTTAAAACAAATATAGAAAAATCTTTTCATGCGTGCTCTCGCTTTCTTTAATTGCAAGAAATCTGCATCTTTTTGGGTGAAGCAAAAATGGATGATGAGTATTTAGATACTATGATAGAGTTGGCCTTGATATGATGAAGACCTAACAGAAACATAAAGAGCTCTGGCTTATGTGATTGGATGGTGATCTTTGCATTTTTGAATATCGATAGAAAAGAAGAACAAAAGCATTACTATAGTACATTCTCTATGGTTGTGCCATATATTGCTTTTTCATTTGGCAATGGATGAGGTCAGGAGTGGATCAAGTCAGTGGGTTACCCAGTGCCACAATTTCTGGCTTTAACCATATTCATATATTGATTTAATCAATGCTTGATTGCTTTGCTTGTGTCCTTAACACTAATACGTCACATTCATAGTACTCACACAAGTTACATTCAATGCCAATAAACCTTTTCATGTTTTGATATTGCTTTCTCCGTGGGTTCTTTCTTGTAGCTGGAATCAAAATTTATTGGGTCCTGCTAAGACAAATGAATTTGTACAATAAATTATAACAAAAAATTACATTAATGTTGTATAAGAGGTACTATACTCAAATACAAATTACGACCTTATTTGAATATCATTAAACAGTTTAAGGTATTTCTAGTACAACATTCCCACCAATTGTGTGAATCATGATGATCCCCAAGTAAACGAATGATGCGTCATTAGGTTATTTTTACACGACATTTGATTTGGTTGGGTTTGAGTTTTGCATTGTTTAACAGTTGGTTTTTACACGTCGTTAAGCTTAACAAATGATGCGTTATTAGGGTGGGAATAGGTCGGACCGTCCGTCGAGACCTATGATCCGACCTACTTAAAGTCTAGTTCGACCTAACTCGTTTATTAAATAGGTTAGGCATACCGTACCGCCCCGTATATGTGTAATTATATATACTCCATTACATAATACACACTTATTAGCCTCTACAAAATAGATGTACTACCTCTACAAAATTTTATTGGATATACATGAGATATATATGCTTATAAAGTGGGGGAAATGAATGTACATGCTTTACATAATTTTATTGACTTATTAAGCCTTTAAAAAATATGTTTATTAACTTTTAAAAAAAAATAGGATTGATGTTCTATTTAAAATTGTTAGAACAAATTAAGTATTTAGAGAGGCTAATAGGCATAGCCGAACTTTTAAAAAGGAAAAGTCAAACTTAAAATAAAGTCTTTGACAAGCTAATAGGTCAGGCTTATGCTTTAGTTTTTTCAACTAAGCCCGGCCTATTTAAAAAAAGTCCGGCTCGGTCCGATCTATTCCCACCTCATGTGCGTCACGGTAAAGTAACACCAGTAAAAGTATTCACTCTATATGGTTGACATGCACTTAGTCGATATAAAAAATAGGAAAATGTTAACGAGTGTCCCCGGGACACTCTTTAAACATTCCAAAAAAAGAAATCATTCCATAAAAAAAAGTCAAAAATTTTAATTTCCAATGCATTGATTACATTAATTTTCAAAAAAAGTTACTTTTCAAGGGTCTTAAAGAGTGCCCCGGGGGCACTCGTTAACAAGACCCTAAAAAATATCATAACAATTTGATTTCTAGTTAGTAGGATCGTAACAAAGGTCCAATGATTAATAAGGTAAATTTGTTTGTTTGATCATTGATTAAAACAAGAGTTTAAGGATTCTCTTTTAATTTCTGTCATTGGAGTGCTCAACCTCTTTGATGTTTGAATGTTTTAGCTCATTGACTTTGAATACGAATTTTAATGTAGGGATCCGATGTACTCCATCCGTTTTAAAATGAGTGTCACTTTACATTTTCAATACAACTTTAATTTTTGTCTTTCAACTTTACCCTCGATAAATACTCCAACTTTTGTCTCACACAATCTTCAATGCAACTTTAAGTTTCTCTTTTTATTATAAAGTAAAGGCGAGTTTAGTAAAAGTGTTATATCTAATGATTATTTCATTTCATTTCTTAATCTAAGTGTCAAAACCTTAAACTACACTCATTTTGAAACGGAGAGAGTAATTGTTTTATTGCTTCGTTTATATTTAATGAACGAGAAATGATATTTGTATAATTATTTTGTGACAACTTTTAGACAACTTTCTCTCTCATACTCACATTATATTCTCACTCTCTCTTTCTCCTTCTCTCTCTATTGTTTTTGACCAATAAAAAAGAGAGAAAGGGAGCTTATCATAAAAATTGTTAGCAAATGGTTGTTCAAATATCATTGCTTTTCATAAACTCTTTGCAATCGTTTATTTTTAGCACGTTTTATATTGTAAATAGTTTTGTCAATTTATTTTATTGTTTATCTTTTTTACAAAAGATTATTCTTATAACGGCAATTTTAGAAAATAATTTTTTTAAAAAGTACTCTTATAAATCTTTGTGATAGTCTTTTTTCAAATTTTCATTTTGAAATACTCCATTTGGCTTTGTATATAAGTAAATGGTTTGTCTATCATAAGTAAATTTACACGATGTTTAAAATAGTAACTTTGTCTTTGAATTTGTCGGTTTTGTACCATACTTATAAATTAATTTTGAGCATTAGACTTGCAAACAGTCATTCATATTTTTTGAGATATGAGGAAGTCAGTAGTATATTTAATTTTTGAGAAATACATGTACTCTCTTTGTGTTTAAATACAAGCAAAATTAACTTTTTAGATTCATTCATTTAATGATGTATGTAATCTATAATATGAACCACATACATCATTAAATGAATAAATCTAAAAAGTCATTTTTACTTATATTTAGAAACGGAGGGAGTATTTATGAGTGGGATTTGATTTCTGTGTTTGTTGTTGTGTTGATACTCTCTCCGTCCCGAATAACCGACATATTTTCTAAAAAAAGTGTCCCAAAATGACCGACCCATTTCAATTTTCAATACAACTTTCATCATTCCCAATACAATATAACACTAAATAATACTACTTTTATCATTCCCAATATAATATATTCCACTTTTCCCTTCATTTATACACTTTTCTTAATCATGTGACGAAAACCAAAGTATGTCAATTATACTTAGGGACGGAGGGAGTACTTGATACTGAGTAAAGAAAAAGCAGAGTATACAGTAGCGTGGGAAGAGCAGATTTGTCAGGTGGCAAGCAAGTGTGTGTCCATTGGACGGGAGACAGTGAAAATGACAAGCCTTTGTATTGCACCAAAACGCAGTCGTTTTTTCCTCCAACATGCATACGATTCGCCGCCTATCATAACTATCGTCTCTGCTGCACTGCATAATACTATAACCGGACCATTTCAGCCCCTTCTTTTATTTTGTTAGTACTCCCTCCGGTCCCTTATAAGTAAATTTTAACTTTTTAAATTATTTAATAAATGATGTATGCGGCCTATATTATAGACCACATTCATCATTTATTCAATGAATCTAGAAAGTGAAAATTTGCTTATAAATGAGACTTGGAGTATTATTTTTAGGAGAAGACTAACGGATGTCGATGGATACTCATGGGTACGGATAATATGATACCCGTCTCCATCCCATTGGATAAATATGATACACGTGTCCGCCTCATACCCTCATGGGTACCCACTATGCGAGTATCCGCAGGTATTGATGTATCCATGGTACCCATGAATTTTTAAATTTATTTATTTTTTGGTACAAATAATAACTTTTTTTAATTACCAAAAAACTTCAACTTTTAAACATCCATACATAATCCATTCCAAATTTCATAAATCATACATAATCCATAGAAAATTCATGATTCATACATAATCCATAAGACATATTTTATGATGTGAATGAAGTGGAAACGGTGAACTTAATAAGATGAATTAAAAAAATTTAAAATAAAAATAGGTTATTAATGATAAATCTTAGGTGAGCGGTAAAATGTCATTCAATAAGGTAACAACTCTAAGTAATAAGATAAAATAAGATAAGATATATAAGGATATTTTAGTAATTTCAATAAGATAAAATAGGTTATTAATTGCTCGAATATCACCTAAAATTCACTTTTATTAAGAGCAATGATATCTTGACATCCATTTGATGACAACTTTATTGACAACCTTATTTTTCTCACTTTTTATTGGTCAAAAACAATGGAGAGAGAAAAAGGAAGAGAGAGGATAACAACATCATGTGAGTATGAGAGAGAAAGTTGTTCAAAGTTGTCAAAAAGTGGTTGTCAAAATATCATTTCTCTTTATTAAAGATAAATACTAACGTATGTTTGGAAGATACATACTAAAAAAAACAAAAAAATAGTTCTTTTATATGCAGTGTGTTCAACTAATTTATAATTTAGCAATTAAGATTGACTTTGTTGGTAAGCACTTAGATCGCGGGTAAGATTTTGGATTTATCTTTTCTTATTAGTGCGAGAATCTTTTTAGGGTCCGTTTGATTCGAGAATTACGAGGGAAGGGGAGGGATTTTTACGGAGGGGAGATATCCTTATTTATTGATTTTGTTAGGTCTGCAACAATTTAATCTAATATTTTCCCGCTCATTTCTTGTATTAGGTTAGCGGTAATTTAACCTAACAAATTCTATCTAAAAAAATGCATCGCACCAATTTCATTCCTATCCTCTTGCCCTTTTTTTGTACACATGTTTAATACTAAAAAAATGCATCGCATCAATTTCATTCCTATCATGTTGGTTATATCCTTATTCGTATGTCAATCCATTTACAATAAACCTTTGCGGAGCACGGGTCAAATATCTAGTTTTAATTAAAAGTGTGTTTGGTTCGCAAGGGGAGAGGAGGGGAGGGATTTAAAAATTATTTTAGTGTTTTAACCTTAAACTTAATTAAATATGGATAATAAAGTAAAGAAACAATAACGATGTAATCGATAACAATATGATGTAGACGATAAATTAATGGATTAGTAATATGGTTATTACAATTAGTAATAAAAGTTGTTACAAGATTATATAAACTATAATAATAATAATAACAATAATAATAATAATAATAATAATAATAATAATAAAAGTTGTTATCGATACTTTTTTTGAGGAATTTTTATGCCACAGTCAAGTTCAAACTATACTTTTTTTTTTTGAGGAATTTTTTCAAACCATACTTGATTCCTTTTTGTTCGAAATATTAAAATTTAGATCTTGTTAAGCAGTGCCATCAGGGCAATGGTTAAAGAAACTATAACTAAAAAATTTATCTTGAAAATATATATTTTGGCTTTTGATTAATTAATAATTACATCAAATTTTAGGGCGCACGAGAAACTATAGGGTGGGAAAAGTAATGACACTTTTTTTTTTAACAAAAAATCTGTCTCATGGTAAAGCCCAAACTGAGATCCAGGAAACGCGGAATGTGTTACCCAAGACAGTTGATCAGATGGGTTTACCAGTGGACCCTTTAACCATGCCAATTATAATTGTTTTTTTTTTCCTTTGACGTAAATTGCTATTTCACCCCCATAAAATTGAAGGGGTCAGACGTTTACACCATCAAATTTTGAGAACAACCAAACAATCATTGGTCCTTTTGCCAACTTGTATCCAAGTTACTACAAATTAGTTTTGAATTATATCACTTACTAGCAAATCAATCCTTGAATTATTTCACTTACAAATTAACTAAATAAGTTACAATCAAACTAATCCTTACAAATTAACTAAATAAGTTGCCGACTTCTTTCAAAACCATGGTCTTTTCCTATTCATAAATTTCATGAGCATAATTGTTCAACCCCTACAGTTTCAAGAAACAAATTGGTGATTTACTCTTTTTTCTTTCTTTCTTTTAATATCCCAAATATGATATTCGACCCCACATTTGTTTTTATGAAAAAAGTTTGTTTAGGTCTTCGGGTTATTTGGTTGGCTACTGCTTGAATGGTGTGGAAGGAAAGCAATGCAAAGATACTCCAGAATATAGAAACACCAACAGTAGAGCACATTAAACTTCATTCTTGATGATGGTTGAAATTGTATAAATCTCTTTATTTTTGTGACTTTCACTCGTGGTGGTCAAACCCGTTAGCTTTGTCTTGGTTATTCTAATGAATAATGTTTTGAATTTCTCTTTTCGCTAGTTTTCTAGGGTCACTTATCTTCTAATATATTTTTAGCCCTTTGAGGCACTCATTGAGCTGCAAAGGGAGGTTTAATCTATTATATATTTTGCCTTCTTAAAAGAAGAAAAAAAATCCCTTATTTTATCCTTTTTCACTTTTAACTATTTTTGGTTTTCAATTTTAAGGATTTTTCACCTTTTTTCTCTAGTTATTTTAAATATACACTAAAGTTTTGTTTGATAATATCAATCAGCTAGCTTATTGAAAAGACTTAAAAGGTTGTTTGATCAAATGAGATGTGTATGGTATATAAACTACTTTCGTTGGCTCATAGCTTTGTCCTACATGTTATTTCAATTAGAGTTTGATCTTATGACTAATATTATTTATATATTTTCAATTTCAACCTTATTAGGGTATTTTTTTTTTGTTCTTCTGTAAAACAAAATAGTTGTCTGTTGCTCATGTCGAAACTGCGCGTTTACTCCATAACCTTGTTCGTATTCTTTATCAGCAAGGCACATGTAATGATGGAAGTATTAACGTTCATGTAGTATGTAATGTAATGCAACGATCATACGTGTATAATTATAATGAATATTGGTTTGAGTTCTTGGCTTGCCTTGAGTGTAACATCAGGTTTGTTTATAAGTGTCATTGGATTTAAAAGACATATACTCCTTGTGAAGGAAAATTGAGAAGAACCATTAAATTCATTACGAAACTCGGGCAAAAAAAAAAATGATATACCCACTTTACCTTTTTCTTTTGACAAAATACCCACCTCACCTTTATAAGGTGAGATTTTTCAAAGAAAAATCGTAAACCCTTTATGCAGGGACGAACATTGGTCACTTCGCGTTTCATTTTCTTGTATATCTTTCTATGGCTACCTAAAACCCAAGCACTTTCGAAGAACGAGTCACATTCAAGACAATTAAAACGTTGTTGCGGTACTACCGGTGGATAATATACTATATTTTGATGCCGCTCATAAGACCTGCACAAGCTTGAGAAGATTCGAATATTTGATCACATTGGTCACATCGCGTTTCGGTTTATCGTGAATCCATCACGGCTACCTAAAGCCCCAACATTTCCGAAGAACAAACCATATTTAGAGCAACGGTGAGACATTGTGGGTGATTCCTAAGGTGGAGAATATCTTCATTTCTATTCCTCCAACTCTCCCAACAAATAACTACGAAGATAGAACCCGATTTAGCCGTAGCATGGTACTAGAACCAAGCTCGGCGAGTTTTCTATAGAGAAATCATTTGGGTTGGTGGAACAAAAATACTTCCGAGATGGACATCGCTTTAAGGTAGTCACGAAGGGTATGCAAGTTATTTTCCACCGTAGCCCCACACCTATAAAACACTCGTTTGTTGTTATGTATCTCAATCCCCGAAGGCATTTGTAGGAAGACTATTATGCATCACCAACCAACATAAATGCTTAAGCTTCTCCGAAATTGGCAAACGCCAAATCCGCCACCAAGTGGTGGTCACGATCGGAGGATTGAAAGAGAGATCAAGACATTTGTAGTCCTAACTAATTGAGTAAGTACCATCCGTTGAACTACTCCAAACGAGCTTATCATCAATATCGTGATCAATAGTTATGTTGTGAATACGTTCTTTATATAAACTAGGGAGTTGAGTATACAAAATGTTAAAGTTTCATACTCCGTTCTCAAACATATCTCCAAGTTAAAGATTGGTGTCGCTAATGTCAACATATAGAACGAGCTCACATAGATATTTATCATCTAGCCCTTTATCGTACCAAATCGAAATATTTCCTCTATCGACCCACCAAATGAAACCTAGACTAAGAACCTTTATCGCTTTCACTATATCACGCCAAATACAAGAGTGTCCTTGTCTTTGACAAGTGTGCGCGGGATATGACTATTGGTTAAATATTTAACCTTCAACATCTAAACCCATAACTTGTGAGGTTGGTGTAGATTGTCTTGGATATGCTTGCCAAGAAAGACCGTATTAGAGAGTCTCGTAGTGCGAACACCCAAACCTCGCATGATTTTTGGGTTTAGATGAAGTCTTTCAATTAATCCAATGGTTGAACAATCATAGACGAGATGACAAAACAATTATAAACTCACACACACAAATTGGAGGTACCGGGGTTCGATCATGAAGTTCGGCCTAACAATTTCGACATTTTTACCAAGAGAGCTAGGACTTATGGGACGTAACATTTTCTCTTCTAATTTTATCTTTGGTTTAATTTTAATTAATTTTGTATTTCCTCCAATTTTCCATAAAAAATAGATTTGTAAGCCTGTTCGGCCGTAAAATAAATACTCCCTCCGATCCTATTTACAAGAGACAATTTACTTTTTAGATACATTAAATAATTTATGTATTTGGTTTAGGTTCTTGACTAAATACATACATTATTCAATATCTAAAAAGTCAACTTTCTTTTATAAATAGAACGGGAGTAAGTAAAACTTAACTAGTAATAATTATTCCATTCAATTTTTCTTATACATACATATGTGTTTATTGTTTAATATAAATATAATAATGAGATCAGATTTTAGTCCTTATCCAATCGTGATGGCAGCATTTGGTGAAAAATATAAAAATGGCGATGACATGGAGAGTTATTGAATTTTTTGTTGACACGAAAGTGCAAGTGCGGAGGATATGCAGAAAATAGCGCAAAGGGTGCGATTCTGGAAACCAAACTATGCAACCCCTCATACAAATCCAACTTTTTCATCTTATGTTCAATCGAGGTAAATAATAATCATTTTCCTTTTTCTTTCTCTATTCATCATTCATCATACTTTAAATTCTTTCATGTATGTTTATGCTTGAAATAAAATGAACCGTTCTTTTTAATCATTGCTGCTTTCATTTTGGCCCTATTTGAATAAACTACTTAATTAAGCTATCGAGGAGAGCATAGGGGGAGAAGCTGAAAACAACTTATGAACGTATCAAAAGCTGTTTTCATAAGCTCTCCCCAAGTCTTAGTCTTTGTTAAGTGAGGAAATGTAAGAATAAGGTGTTAATTAACTTCTAATGATCAATGAGACAGTCATTTTGAATTTGGTGTTACACTTCTCATGTCTTTGCTAAATAGATGTAGGACCACCTGGGAAGATTGTATGGTCATAGGATATGAATTTGATGTGTTTAGTCTTCAAACCAATTCAGTTGATTCATAATTTTCTGATATAGCACTTGAATAGTGCAAAATTTCTCAGAAAGATTATTAATTTTGTGATTCCTCTATCAGTTGGAATATTTTTCTCTGTTTAACCGATTTCTTATTGAATTGGAATTGAATATATTTGGGTGGAAACTACTTAGTGGTGAGCAAATACACGGTTCAGCAACTCAGTCTTCCACTCTCATACATGAATTCTCCCACCCTAACAAGATAATCTCGAAAACAATAATCTAAGCCTCACATTTTGATTTTTAGTTTTAAAACTGAAAAATTGTTCAAGCCCTTAGACTCTAGAGTCGGACTGTTTTCTTTGGTGTTTTAATTTTACGTCTTTTAAAAAATTTATGTTATATGAGCGATGAGTTGTATGCTATGAATTTTAATTGATGTTTAATTAAATAGTAGTAGTTGTGATTTATTTGTTAAATTTTCTTACATGTGTGTGTTTAATTGTAATTTTGTACTTCTGGTAGAGCCAGTGTTACCATTCTTTTATTTAGGTGTTTTCTCATTCTTTTGACCCTAGGTAGGATCTCATTTTGACATTCTTGTTTATGATTACTGAGTAGCATACAAATTTAGATTGCTTACGAATAAATAGGACAAGATGGTTGGCTTTTGTAGCTTTATGCATGAATGCTTCTTTGCTTGTTGCTGTTTGGGCCTTTGGGAATGATAAAGATCTAACTTTTGTTGAAGATATACTGTTTGGCTGTAATACTTGCTTTTTTTAAAATGAGTTTGGTAGAATTTTTTTAAGTTAATATCTGTCCTTAACATTAATCATGCGTTCTTTACTTTCCAAATCATGAATGCACCAGGGAAATTACAAACACAAGAGAACTTAGGAATGCATTTGACAAATACAAAATAAACGTTTTGTCTCGATACCTGAACTGGACTCCGGGGGCAAATGATAATCATCATGCTGCCAGCTACGTGGTAAACCGTCATTTTAGAGCTGATAACGATGGTAGATGCATAAAGGAGTTCTCAAGCAAGGTGCAATTGATCTAATGTATACTTTCCCCCCTAATGTTATGCATTTTAGTTTAACTTGAAACTTGTTATCAAGCAAGGAAGAATGGATGACGACACATGCTTAACCTGTTAAACAACATCGTTTGCTGAATCTATAATTTTCTTTTGATGAAAAAAAGAGGTCTATTTTTATTTATGTCTCTATGTTGTGCATTTAATGCTTGATGTAATGATGTTTGTATAATTATTTCTAATTTAGCATTTCCCTGTTTCATTGACATCTTTTAATCGGATCGTCCTTTTGTTGGAGAATTATGACTAATATTACATTCAATGCCTCAGCTTCGTAAAAATATTCCAGACTTTGTAAAGATAGTGGAGGTTGGTGCAAGGGATGGATTGCAAAATGAGAAGGTTATTGTTCCCACTGATGTGAAAATCGAATTGATAAAACTGCTAGTTTCTTCTGGGTTATCTGTTGTTGAAGCGACAAGTTTTGTCTCGCCAAAATGGGTGCCACAGGTAACATATGTTTTTTCCTAGAGATAATCAATCATTTGTGATTTTATGGAGACAACTAAGAACTCTTCTAATAATAATTTTTTTTATTATTATTTGTTTACGATTCATTTTTTACCTTATTTCTGTAAGGTATTTTCATTAGATCTTATATAGGCCTTTATTTGTCAATTCAATGTGCCCAGAGATTCTTATCTCGATTACTGTTCCTATATTTCTGTTGTAAAAGTTCCATTTCCGTGCCTATCATCTGGAATAATGATTCCATCTTTTCTTTGCTTGTTACAAGACTTGATCCGGTCTCTTGTGCATATGTTACTGTCTATACCTCCTTTTTGTTTAAACATTAATCATGATTTCTATTGTACTTTCGTAAGTGCTTTTCTTGTGTACACTGTTTAATGAATCATGTGATCCTCTGACAACCAATTTAACATATTAACTGATTTCAGTTGGCAGATGCAAAGGATGTACTGGCAGCTGTTCGAGATGTTGAAGGTGCTAGCTTTCCTGTCTTAACTCCAAATCTCAAAGTAAGAATTATAGTTATTGGTAAATATATTATTTGGTTTAGAATTTGTGGATGGTTGTGATCATCCGACCCCATTTCTTCCAGGGTTTTGAGGCAGCTGTTGCTGCTGGAGCTAAGGAAGTGGCTGTTTTTCCTGCTGCTTCTGAATCATTCTCTAAAGCAAATCTCAATTGTGGCATTGAGGATAACCTTGCTCGTTGCCGTGATATTGCTTCTGCTTCTAGAAGCCTCGCGATCCCAGTTCGTGGGTATGGTTTTGATTCATACATTTAAATGATGGATAAATTTGAGTGTTTTCTGAAAATTTGTGTGTCACTTCTAGCTAAAGCAAAAGGGTTATTTATGTGTTTGAAAACAAAGGACTTTGTATTTTCATAATAATCTTGAAACATCACTTGTCAGCTATCAGATGTGTTTGCACTCTGCCTTGGGTTTACTTAGCTGTCTAAAAGATGGCTGATTTATATCTAAGTGGAAGAATAGCTCCTGAGCTGAAGTGCCTATTTCCATGTTGATAGTTTCATTTAGCTGTGACATCAAGTCATAAGAAAGGTTTTGGTTTGTGTTTCATTTGAAGTTTTTTTTTATTTTTTTAACTGGAGTGTTTCATTTGAAATTGAAACATATACTGATTTGTTTCGTTGATAATTATATTTGGCGGTAATACTGTATATACTCATCATAGGAATTTTGTCGACCATAATCTTTCCATATTGGATTTACACGTAGTTGATTGGAGGACGGCGTAGCTTGAACGGTGATTTAGTGTGTTTGAACTAGCATATTTTAAGGCAGTGTTATGTTTTTTAGCTTCCCAAGAGAGCAATTGCAAACAAAATTTTCTTCCAAATTAAGCTAAAAACATGGTTTTACGGATAGTAGAATGTGTGCCAGACTCCAATCGTCCTTACTTGAATCTATTTACTTATTCAAATTATTTGAACAATCTTAAAACAGTATTCTGCTACTTGTCAGTTAACTTTCAAATTCATCAAAGCAACTATATAGTCAACCCTGTTACTGATTTCACACTACAGATACATATCATGTGTTGTGGGATGTCCTCTGGAAGGAAGAATTGCTCCAGCAAAAGTAGCATACGTTGCAAAATCACTTTATGAGATGGAGATCTCGGAGATTTCATTAGGGGATACAATTGGTGTCGGTACACCTGGTAATGTTTCTTTCACTTGTTGTTACTTATATTCTTCAGGCATTTTTGGTCTTGGTTGCTGTGTTGGTGTAGCTGTTTAACCTGTTGAAGGGCTATCAATCTTTATCTTGTTGATTTGACTCTTATTTAAGTAAACCTGATCTTATCTTAACTGTGTAATTGTTAATGATTAATTATATTATATTATATTATATGTACTTACGTTGAAGATCCTGTTTATTAAAAAATTCCAATGTTTCCATGTCAAAGATCATTGTCTATCTTTTCACAAATAGTTTCCTTTTCTTAATCTGTCCTAAGAAGGAATTTGTTGAAGTGGTTTTCTAACGAGGAATACAGTGAAAAGTCTAAGGTGATTGGGATCTGTGATTATCAAATGAGAAAAAACTAACTTTTTCAAAATCTTTCTTAAGTCTTATTACTGTGTACAACAACTTCGTATCAGTTTTTTTTTTAACATATTAAGTTGTATTGATTGAGTTCTTACATATTTTATGGTTCTATCTTGGCTGTTTTGCTTTATCAAATATCCTGATATAACTTGATCTTTCTCATCTTTACAGGCACCGTCATTCCTATGCTTGAAGCTGTTCTTGATGCCGTTCCTATTGACAAGCTTGCTGTCCACTTTCATGATACTTATGGTCAAGCACTTTCAAATATTCTAATTTCGCTACAGGTAAACACATTTTATTCTTCAAAGGCTGATATGTTATTAGGACAGCCCTTTTATATAGGATATTTTTGAAAGACCCACCCTTTCAAAACGAATTATCTGGATTGTGTCCTTGTCTTTCATTTTAAACTCACATGTATTGCTGGGATACTGATTGTTTTTCCACTCCCAACCAAGATAATATTGTCTTTGCAATCTAAAAAAATGGAAGTGGATGTATACTGTCGAATTATAGCCTGACCGAAAGAATGAAAATTTCAATGTGTATGTCTTTATAGAAACAAGGGCCTGGGCTAAATATATTTTTGGTCTTCCATTAAATGGACAAAATTCGACTTGTATCCCTATAATTTTGTTATTCCTTTTTGGATTCTGAAAAAAAGAAGATAAATGTGCTTTTAGTTTCTGACTTTTAGTTTCTGACAAGACTCGTGAGGGACGAAAACTCTATCTTTGTTGAACATAAACACAAAACAAATAAATTTGTACAGGGATACAAATCAAAATTTTCCATTAGGATAAAAATGTATTTAACCCTAAAGCAGTTCCTATTTGGTTAATCTTATTCATTTTTATAGATGGGGATCAGTACAGTGGATTCATCTGTCTCTGGTCTTGGAGGTTGTCCTTATGCCAAGGGTGCAACTGGGAATGTTGCCACTGAGGATGTTGTTTATATGCTGAATGGACTTGGAGTTAAAACTAATGTGGACCTTGGAAAACTGATGCTTGCTGGGGATTTCATCTGCAAGCATTTAGGACGTCCTACTGGTTCAAAAGCTGCAACTGCATTGAATAAAGTTACTACATGTAATGCCTCCAAACTGTGAGTTACCAAAGCTAGATCCTGTATTCGCATGAAAGATATATGAGATTCTCCATCTAGACGGGGCTAGGTAGCACTAAGAACTTAATTACTCGGGATTTCTGTTTCATAAACTGCTCCTCAGGCAGGACACTTGCTTTCTATCTTTGAATGGTTTACCCACAGACCAGAGGGTTAAGGCTCTCACCTTCTTTTCAAATCAAAGAAAGAAGAGCCCGGAGATTGTTCACCCACTGAGTTGTTACTGTTGTTCATAAGATGTCATGACTTCTTACTTCTTTAGAGTAAATGTATGTTGGTGGTTCCTCACTGGTGGGTCCTTCCTGTAAACAACAAACTGAAAGAGATAGAGCCAGAAAACACAAAGTGTAATGTTGTTCATTTCTGCTTGTTTTTGGAGTCTATTGAGTTGCTTTGATTATGTGTTGAACATGCAATCAGGATTAAAATTATGAAAATGCATAGTACGTCCAAGTTCAATAGCATTGTCATCTTTGATACACATTTTTATAATGAAAGTAAATAAAGAAATTGATGTTTTTCTTTTTCTTGTTTGATTCTTTTTCCATTCTTGTTTCTTTGTAATTCTTTTGGTTATAGATTCGAAGATGTTCGATTCAAATTTCCTTTTCCTATCTTAGAATTTGGATTTGAGCCTAGCATTACAACTCTCAAACTCATACTCAACACACTTGTCTAAATAAGATTTCTATTTTTTTGTTCATTGCTATCATGTTTTTGGTCTTTTAAAGGTTAGAGCTCAGAGTTTAAACCGAAGACAAATGCACGTTTGAGTCAATAAACTTCATATTGACTTTAACTTAACCACCATTAACTTTAATATTGGATGCCATTTACTTCATTTCACTACTGTTGATGTCACAAATAAAGGACCTGTGCTTAATTTCTCCCTCTCCCATTTCCCCTTATTTTATTAAAAAAGCTAGTAAAATAAGAAACAATTTCTTCTTTATATTATATGTCCATGTACTTTCCTGCTCACAGCAAAAATCCAGCATGCAAATGTTATAAGAAGAAATTAAAGATTTTTTCACTACATTTATGAAATAGACATGGACCCCTTCTCCTTTTCTCCCTATCACTGCATTGGGTAATTTGTCTAGTCCTACCAGTATTGCAAATCTTTGCTCTTCTTTGTCATTATTGTCATTGAAGCATGAATCCTTTTACTCAACTACCCCATCAGAAAATAATAGTGAAAATCAGTACTAGTTATAGATAAAATAGAAATTATTGTCCTTTCCAAATGAGCCATTAATACATGATGGTTCATTTCATTAAAGATACTCAAAGGGGTCTCTCTGAGTGAAGAACTTTGCCTTAAATGACAACTTTGTCGTGTACATTTATGCTTGCTGTGACATTCTGTTGCACAGAAAGTGACTTGACATGCTCGTGAGTCGATCCTATAATATTGTTGCCTTTGTTTAGAGTTTGCTTTCTTTCCTCCAAGCACTATACTTGATGGTAACAATTAACAAAATTGTCATTTCTTTTGAAAATAAACTTTTCCACTCTTGCCTTTGTCCCACGCATCCATTTAAGGACGCCGGTCCTATACCAAATGTTATTTTATCCACAGTTGTCTGAGTTTAGGAGGTCATGTAAGAATACAACCACACACTCCTAAAAACATGGGAAAATTGCTGTTGACACATTCCATATGGCCGGGACACACATGTAAAATACCCTTTTTACCCCCTCGGCAGTTAACTCGCCGAGGAATTTGAAATCCGGCTGCAGCTAATCTGCCGAGGATTTCCTCGGTAGTTAACTGCCGAAAAAGGCTGTTTCATCGTATGAAACAGAAACCCGCTCCCCTACACACTATTTTCATCAACTTCCATATCAAACCCATCCATTCCCCCAAATCCAATAATTTTTTTCTATCAAATCTTCCCCCAAATGATTCAAACATCAAGCCTAGGATCATTCAACATACTTTTGACGTAAAAAAAAAGGTATTGTGCATTTTATTCGGTTTATTTTTGTTATATGTTACACCGTCATATGTTGGTTTACAACGTCGGTCACGTAAGATCGGCATGGGGAATCTCGGCACTATCGTCGAGGAAATCCTCGGTAGCTTAGTGCCGAGGGAAACCTCGATAGTTAAGTACCGAGGAACACTTACGAAAATTTTGAAGGACGAAAAAATGGCAAACTCTTGCCATTTTTTCAAAATTTTTTTCTTTGTTTTTTTTTGTTTTTTTTGTTTTAGTTCATTATGGCATTGATGTTTATGCATTAGTTAGTTGTTAATTCATATTTATGTGTTGTTTAATTATAGTAATGACCGAGAACGCGGAAGATGTTTCGGAAGAGACAAAACGTAATTTTGTCCAAATTTCGGAGATGTCAAGCCACCTAAGGTTGAAGTCAAACCAAACATTGAACAAGCTTCTAAATATGTTAGCCCCGTGTCGTCCCACTTCAAGCCCACGAAGTGGACACGGCTAGGTTTTTTCGACGACATTAAGTTTCAAGATAGAGAAGAATTGCTTGGGTGGGTACGTTGTCAAGCAAACAAGGCGGGATTTACAATTGTTACACAAAGATCAAGCTTGGTCCATCCAATATTGCGCCTAGTGTGTGAAAGGAGTGGAGCTCACAAAGTGCCTAAAAAAAAACCGAAGCATGCGACAACGGGCTCAAGAAAATGCGGGTGCTTGTTCATGATTAGTGGATATCAAAGTACGCAAACAAAGGAATGGGGATTGAACATTCTTAATGGAGTTCACAACCATGCGATGGAGCCGGCTTTAGAAGGACACATTCTTGCCGGTAGATTAAAGGAGGATGACAAGAAGATTGTACATGACTTGACCAAGAGCAAGGTGCTTCCAAGAAATATTTTGATACACTTGAAGAACAAAAGACCACATTGCATGACAAATGTGAAGCAAGTGTACAATGAACGTCAAAAAATATGGAAGGCAAATAGAGGTGACAAGAAGCCGTTGCAATATCTAATCTCGAAGTTGGAGGAGCACAACTATACTTATTACTCAAGAACACATGGTGAAAGTAATACAATCGAAGATATCTTTTGGGCTCATCCAACATCCGTTAAGTTGTTTAACAATTTTCCAACGGTTTTGGTTATGGACTCCACCTACAAAACCAACTTGTATAAGATGCCAATGTTTGAGGTAGTTGGGGTAACTTCGACCGATTTGACATATTCGGTTGGGTTTGGATTCTTGATGCATGAGAAAGAGGAAAACTTTGTTTGGGTTTTAAAAATGTTGCGTAAACTTCTTACTTCAAAGATGAATATGCCTAAGGTGATTGTTACCGACAGAGATGGGTCTTTGATGAAAGCGGTTGGAATTGTTTTCCCGGAAAGTTATGGTATGAATTGTTACTTTCATGTGCAAGCAAATGTTAAACAAAGGTGCGTCTTAGATTGTAAATATCCTATGGGAAAAAAGGATGGGAAAGAGGTGAGTAATCGCGATGTTGTCAAGAAGATCATGAGGGCATGGAAAGATATGGTTGAATCGTCCACTCAAGAGTTATATGCAAATGCATTAGTGGAGTTCCAAGATGCTTGTAGTGATTTCCCACCTTTCCTAGCCTATGCCATGACCACCTTGAATGAAGTGAAGGAGAAAATAGTGAGGGTATGGACAGACCGTGTGTTGCATCTTGGTTGTAGATCCACCAATAGGGTAGAATCGGCTCATGCTTTGGTGAAGAAATATTTAGACAATAGTGTGGGTGATTTGGGTACTTGTTGGGAGAAAATACATAACATGTTGTTGCTTCAACACACTGCGATATAAACGACCTTTGGTCAAAGCGTTACCGTGTTGGAACATAGATTCAAAGATGTCACTTTGTACTCCGGCTTAGGTGGTCATGTGTCTAGATATGCTTTGGACAACATTGCTATGGAAGAGTCACGTTGTAGGGAAACGTTGTGCATGAACAAGGAAATTTGTGGTTGTGTTCAAAGGACATCTTATGGCTTACCATGTGCATGCGAAATTGCAACTAAACTCCTTGAAGAAAAGCCAATTTTATTGGATGAGATACACCACCATTGGCAAAGGTTACGCATGGGAGAAGAAAGTAATGAACTTGGTTTTTCGGTGGATGATGAGTTGAAGGGTATTGTAGAACGTCTCAAGAAACTCCCTTTCCAAATGAAGCTTGAAGTCAAGGAGGCTTTGCGGCAATTGGCATTTCCCGAAACCACCATGATGTCTCCACCACCACAAAAGGCAACAACCAAGGGAGCCAAGAAAAAAGTGGACATTGCGAGGTCTAAAGGAAGAATTACATCCACTAGCCGGATCCCTTCTTCTTGGGAGGTTGTTGATTCCCAAAATCCGGATAGTCAACCGTCACCATCACCAACAACATCATCATATAAAAGGAAAAAAGGTGCTCGTCTTGGTAAAGCACCAATTTCCCCACTTCCACCACCTTCTCGGTATCCAAAGCCTAAGGCTATCCCGGTTATGAGGCCTATTGATTATATGCCACGCTTCATGCTTCCATTTATTGAAAAAGTGGTGGATGTTATTGGCGATGGACATTGTGGATTCCGGGCTATAGCCGAGTTCATGGGCTTAACCGAACAAAATCATCTCATGATTCGTACACATCTTATTCAAGAATTGAAAGATCATAGAGATGATTATGTTGAAGTATTTGCGGGTGAGGATCGTTATAACTACATTTTAAATGGCTTACATCCTCCCGCAAATACAAAAGTTGTGCACATCTTGTTGATAAGTGGTTGACTTTTCCGGACATGGGGCACATTGTTGCCAATTATTACAAAAGGTGTGTGGTTGTGTTGACAAATCTTGAAGTTGGTAACTCGGAATCTTTTTTCCCACTAAGAGGGCCACCACCGCCGGGCAAGCAAAAAACTCCCATCATGTGCCTTGGGGTAATTCCTAATCACTTTGTGCTTATTTACTTCGAGGAATGGTTGTCCACTACCTCCATCATCTACGGAGTGGCACAATCACAAGAAACAAGATGCGGTGACTTGGGAAGATGAGTATTTGGATCAACATGAGTTGTTCCGAAAGCTCATGGCTATTGAAAGTGGAAACAAACCGCCAAAACCACAAAAGGAATCAAACAAAGCGGCGCCTATTTTGTTGGACACTCCCGAAAAACCAAAGCAACAATTTGAAGTTATTGCGGAAGATGAGGAAGATTTTATGTCACTTCGATCTTCTCCAATCACTTGGCAATTAACAAGGGATTTTTTTGTCGGTGTTAGTCCTTTTTTTTGGTAGAAATTACACCGACGTATATTTTGGGGTCAAAATTGTAATGCCAATTTTTTGTGGCCAATATATAAGTAACATTATGTAATTTATATTGATATATATGATAACATGACTTTTATTGACTTGAAACTAGTGCAATACTTATTTATAGCTTATTAATGTTTGCACATTTGATTTATTCGTTATTACATTCCATTTAATTTTGTTCTAATCTATGATTATTTTGTTAAAGCTTTTGTCAAGTGAAACATGTCGAGAGGTTGCAAGAATTGAAGGGCGTGTTAGGTATTGCGCGTTTAAAAAGACGGTTAAGGTTATGATAACACCGACGGACTCTATTGATGATTTGAAGACACAACTTAACACTTATTTTGAGCATCTTGGTGAAAATCAATATACACGTCACTTGTCTCGCTCTAATGCCAATGATAGACCTAGGAGAAGATAGAGATGAATTCACATGGAAAACGGCAAGCTATATGCCTTGGCTTATTAAAGACGATAGCGACGTCGGATTTATGTTTAGGAATATGGTGGAAAATAATGTATTATATATATATATGTTCGTTCCATATGCAATTGTAATGAATGTAAGTAGGGATTTAATTTAATGATGTGTAATGATGTGTAATGACTTGTAATGTGTTGTTTGATTATGGACACTATGTTCCGTTTTGATGAATTTCAAACTTTTGTGTGGTTTGAACCAAATGTCGGTTTGATTTAATTATGGACATATGTAAAAGATATTGTATTTTTCTTGTTTATGACCGAGTTTCATTGTTGTATAATTTGAATTGCATATGGAAATGCTGCGGTAAAATTACGAGTAAAAGCGGCCGAAAAATGGCTTGGAAATGCTTAGCATTAATGCAGAACTTTCGTCCGCATAAATGCTTTCCTCGACGATTAACTACCGAGGAATTCCTCGCTAACCGCAGCCGGATTTCAAATTCCTCGGCAGAGTTAAGCCGAGGGGGCAAAAGCGTATTTTACATGTGTGTCCCAACCTTCTCTAATGTGTGAACAGCAATTTTCAAAACATGGTAGGGACTGGATTGATAGCAAGTGGTTAAAGGTATAAATCAAATTGATAGTAAGTTGTTAAATATAGAGCCGAAATGATAGTAAGTGGTTAAATTTGGATACCAACTTGATAATTTAATACAGTGAGGACTTTTTTGAAATATTCATAATCTCAAAGACTTATTTGAGAGTATGTTACAAAGTCGGTGACTAATTTGATGGTTTAGTCGATAAATTGTCTTGAACGAGATTTAAAATTATGGTTGCATCTCGAGTTAATACTACAAAGAATTGCTGTCAAATGTACACCAAAGTTACTGTATTTTCAAAACCTTGGTCTTAGAAAGGTATTTGAGAAGGACTTGGAAACACATTGGTAAACGCACGTACGAGTAGCCATTTAAAAGCTACATTTGGATTGTCAATGAGTTTGGAAAAATTATGGTATGGTTGTGCCGTGGTTTTGTTGAAGCTTCAAAAATGGCTTACCCTTATTTCGTTAATCTCACTGTCAATCTAAGCATACATTGCATTTTGTATTTTTTAACAAATTATGGTGAAACTTGGCCGGTTATTCATGCATGTAAAAGAATTGTAGGTCTCTCGGTAACTTTGCTATTGGTGCGAAACATCCACAACTTTGTCAATGACTAACTTCTGCTAAAAATATTGACTAACCATCGTTAACAAAATTATAGCTTAAAAAATAACGTTTTTAATAATTTTTTTGCTTGGAATTGACACTGATATATTTTTCAGTGCATTAATTCTCAAATTTGGCTGTTTGTGGAGAGTTCTCCATGGTTCTGATGCATTTGCAGCCAAATAGAAAATTGTTTACCCTGCACAAATTAAATGATGAAGGACGAAATATCTGCTCTCCAAATAATGGTATATTCTGCACCCCAAAATAATTATTGCATCCTCTCTGTGAGGGTAAGAAGGAAATCCTTTAACAAAAAACCTATTACCATTTTTCTATATCTAATAACTTGATTCACACACCTTAAATATGGGGAAGGGGAGAATCTCAAATTCAAACCGAGACCTTTGTGTATCAACATAACATACTCGCAACTACCAAGTACTTGCAAGACAAAGCGAGTTTTAGCATGGACCAATTGCATAATTTCCCCATCTTAGGCTCATTTGTTTTTACGGGTCACTACCTTGTTTCTACCGGTTATTACCTGGACATTGCTTTTTTTTAATAATTGATTATACATATATCACCGGTGTTAACAGGAAAATTGATTATACATTGTTTTTAATAAAAAATCACATGTATTATAAACACAAACCAAGCTTTTCGAACCGAGCACATATTTTTGTGAACAATTACATAGGGGATTTATCAAAACCCGAAAATAAACTTGACAGATTAAGTGTGAAAATAAGGATCATGTAAGCAAAATTTATTTATTATTTGAATTTGTTTTAAAATAAATTAATATAGAAAATATGATATTATATTAAAATAAATTTGAATTTGATATGGACATTGCGTAATTTATACAAGAGCCGATGTTCGAACGTTGGATACTCCACTTATTCACCTTAATACTATTTGACAAAAACTCGATTAGATAATGAGTACAAACCCAAATAAAATTATTGAACAAATTTAGCATATTTTTTTAAATATTTATATTTTGTATTAACCCTCCGTTATCGGAGAAAAGGGACACCGATAATCTATAGTTTGACCAAGTTTGATTGAAAAAAATTATTTCTTCACCAAGCTATAATAATATTTATTAAAGAGGCAATAGAAAAATCTTAGCAATGTTTTGTAAATCTTTCATTACATTACATTATCGTCAAATCCATTTTGTAAATCTTTCATGTTTTTCTTTTAGAAAAATCATCCTTAAAAAGAAAAATGTTTTTCTTTTTAAAAAAAATCATGTAATATGTAAAATCTGTACAAGTTGCCAGTCAAAATAATAAGACAATTCTAGCCATTCATATTATTTTATATTTAATCAATGATTCAATTTATATGAGCCTAAGTTGGGGAAATTTTGCAATTGCCCCATGCTAAACATTGCCGCAAGACAATCCTCTTACTATTATAGTTCCTTGTAAAGGGTAAAAAAACCAAACACTGTATTTTGCTGTCACTTGCAAATCATTACCCTTTTTTGTGCAAAACATACATATATTCATTGACCTCTCAAAAAAAAATACATATATTCATTGTTATTTCTTTTGATGTTGAATTGGAAAAAAAATTAAGTTGAAGCTTTAAACATGCTAGAACATGCTTTCTTGCTAATAAATTGAAGCTTTAAACATTACAAATAGCTTAATTTAATTGCTACTAAAATAATCACATAAAAGTGGTGATTTGAATGATACTTATACCTACAGATACACATTAATTATACAAACATTATTCATTTTTACTCCCACCTCATAGTGGTGGATATGTGGCTGGCATATAGGCAGAATTCAAAAATATTGAAATTAAAGTGGGGCCTAAATCATAATCACCAAAGAAAAATTAATACGACTAGACTGCTGAGGACATTTGATTCTTAGCTTCATGATTAAAAGTGTTGATGTATGTTGAAAAATGTTATGCACATCCATGGCTCACCAATTCATTTCATCACAAGAATAATCACTTTATATATATAGGACACCTTTTAGAAATTAGAAAAAATATATCGATGATTTTGTCAAAAATAAATAAATATCGATGATATATTTATATGTTGAAACGAATTATGGTCCCCCACCAAACATTTATACGTATGCTGCCACAAAACTTAGCACTTTATGCAGAGGTTTAATTTTGAGCTGCAGAGAAAAAAATCAAATTTTCCACAGTGATATAGACGAGGTACAGTGTTTATGTACCAAACTAGAAGTTAAACTAGTAGTATTCAGATAATTTTCTTCATAATATACTAATATTAGAATAATCACATATTTAAGACAGAAACCACTACTAGACAAAATTTAAATCAAGGAGAGAAATTTATATAAGAAAAATATAAAAATTGTCTCTAGTTCAATAAATTTTGTGACAAAGAAGTTAGCAATAAATTTTTTTTTGGCACTATTAGGTTCCTCAAAGGTCTCTAACTTAGCTTGGAGGTTACTTCGAGAGAGGTTGCCGACAAAATCCAACCTCTTGCACCGCGGCATTATTCAAGCGGATGACTCTTCGTGTGTGGCAGGTTGCAGTCTTTTGGAGAGCGCCCAACATTTGTTTCTTACTTGTGATTT
The DNA here is from genome assembly GCF_051527215.1 of Medicago sativa. NCBI lineage: Eukaryota > Viridiplantae > Streptophyta > Magnoliopsida > Fabales > Fabaceae > Medicago > Medicago sativa. The sequence goes on along the minus strand of NC_140755.1, from coordinate 85,623,303 downwards.
TTTTGGCTCCTTGTGGCAGCATGTCAGGTTATGGCTTGGTATTTCAGGTGTTGAGCATAATGTTCTAGGTGTTCATTTCAACCATTTTACTCACTACTTAGGTGCCAACAGAAGTCGTCGATCTTTTCTTGTGGTTGTTGTGTGTGTGGCTCATATGGAAGGAACACAATAATAGAATTTTTAATAATGTTCACTCTTCCATTACGGAGCTTACGGAAAAAGTTATATTCCACTCCTATTGGTGGCTAAAAGCGAATAACGCCTCTTTTGTGTATGGTTGTGAGCGGTGGCGGTCCGACCATTTGTTTTGTTTGGGTATAGGCTGATGCTCGTTCTTGTAATTCGACGGACATCTTGTTTTTTTTAGCGTCCTCTTTAGTACACCTTGTGCTTCGCAGGCGTCTCCGTTATTGTTTATATATCCCATTTTAGTTTCTTCAAAAAAAAAATTCTTTTTTTCCCCCACTAATTTGTGTAACTAATTTTATTCTTTTAGTAGAGGAATTTAGTTATTCAAGCAACAAAATACTTCTTAGTTAATATAAAAACCCGTATCAAAGTTTTGCTCAAAAAGATTATCATTGTAACAAAGGTTATTCACCAAAAAAAAAATCATTATATAGCAAAGGGTGAGGATAAAATTTAAGATAATAAACATAATAGTAGTTGCAATAAAGTAGTAGCATGCATTGATCCTAACAGAAAAATCAAAAGCAATTCAAGAGAAAAATTAAAATTAAAATATATTTGGTCTTTAAGGGAAGGGGAGAAAAAAATAGTCCCACAAAGTTTAATTTAAACACACAATAATTTCATAATGTAATTAATGCATGATGAGTTATAATACAATGTTCATATTTTTTACAGCAATACAAAAATGTTCATCATTAGATGCATTATTGTGATTTACATATGGGGAAACCATGCACTGTTTCTTCTATAATCCTACAAACCTTAGCTAGATATAGAAAACCTGACGTATCTATGAGAATCTTGGAAGAACCCAAAACTCATAGGACAAAGGAAGCATGCTAAGTTAACAAACACATTAATTGATAACTGCCATTCATCCATGTTCAAGATTTATTTATTACATATACCTAATTAAACACTCATCATATAGTATAAGATTTCAACAAAAATATAAATATAGTTGCTTAAACTATATTCTCTCATCATCAATATTATATATAATCTCAAACCTAAACCTTCATGTACATCTATAAATTAACTTAAAAAAAAGACTTATACAACCCAAAAAATGCTTACAAATTATGTAATATATAAAGAGAGAGACAGAAATTAAGAGAACAGAAAGATTGAGGACAGAAATGGATGTGGATTTGTTGTCTCTACAGGTAACAACTTATCTGTTGTGTAGAGGGTTTGGACCAGTGTAGACTTTCCTCTTTTCATCACCAAAAACTTGATCTCCATTTTTGTTTGCATTATTCCCTTGGAATCTAGATGATGATGATTTGAATGAACCACCTTTGAATCTGTCAAATCTTGCTTTATTACCAGTTAATGCTGCAGCTTCACATGGAGCAATATTGCTTAACAGTAAGAGTAGAATCAAGAGAAGTAGAAGAAGAATAACAAAACATAGTTTTTGGTTTTTTCTCTTTACACTAATCATGGCATGGAAAAAAAGTACTCCACAAATTCTATACTTTGTATGTGACTTGTTGTGGTGTTTTCTGCCTTTGTGGTTGAGTGATAAAGGAAATGAAGGCTTTTGGTTTTGGTTATGAAATCAAGAAAAAAGAAAGACTTTTGAGTATCTTTTTGTTTAAGAGAGCATAGGAATTTGAAGATGAAGAAAGTCAAAGGAAGGAGAGAGGCCAAAAAAATGCATAGAACTTGGTGCTTGCTTAGTATATAGAAAATGTTTGTTACAAATTTCAGAGCCAAGTTTTTTTGTTTGCTAAGGAAAAATACACTAAACTTTAGACTCTTTAGGCAGAGACAAACACTAGCAACAGTGAAAGAAAACAAAACAACTGAGAGAAGGAAAGAGAAGAGGAGAGAGATGGTTTTGGTATAGAGTCAATAAAAGTGTAATAAGAGAAGGAAGACATAATGAGAAATGGTTTTTTTATTTTGAAATATGGAAACTCGTCAAGTTTTTAGAAGATAGCGTTATTGTAGTTACATCTAAATCACAAATGTGTAAACTCCGTAAACTCAAAAAAATTATCCAACGACATTAACTCTCAAGTTAACGACGATCTTAAATTTGTTTTTCCATTTTTCCCTTTTGTTATTTTCTATTTTTTATCAATAAATTTTGTTTTTGTTGCTTAAAAAAGAGAAGTGGAGTTTGAGTTATTAAATTGAAAGCTTTTGCAGCAAGGGTCCTTAATTTGGTCTAGGGTCATGTGAAATTAATCATTTTGTTAGTTTACTTTTTTTTTTCTCCCTCATTCTCATACACACTATTTTTATTTTTGAAATGGTTTTCATATATTATCCACTATTGTGATATGTGCATTCTCTAATGAGAATGTCTTTTGGTCACTATTCTTTAGTCCCCTAGAAGAAGCTATGCCCAAAAAGGAAAAGATGATTTGTGGTCTTACTCAATGGCAGACGAAATCTGGATTGAAAAACTGATATTATACATGCTCAATGCACTATTTTATACATGTAGGTTTTTGTTTTCTATATCAGAATGTGATTATTTTCTACATATTTGATGTGTATGTTTGCCATATATAAATGTATATAAGGACAAATATATAGTATAATTGCAAATCTATATTTTTTTGTTGTAATAATTGAATCTAACTAGTCCAATAGCTGTCATTGATGATGGAGAATAAGATTATAGAAACTGGCTGATTACAAACATTTAACTAAGGGAAATGTTAACCAAGCACTCCACCTTGGTTAAGGAGTTAAATATAGTAGTATCTTACATTGAAAATTGTGTTGTCATTGCATTAAAAGGTTAAAAAGTATTCTTTTTGACTTAAAATTTCCACTTTTAGCTTCCTTAACCAATGTTCCGGAAGCACCGGTTAACATGACCCTTTAACTAATTGTAAGTAAGATATTATAGCCTGCAGTAACTTTATTTTTGGCATTGATTAGTAGCAGCTTGATGGGATTAGAGTCATTTAACTATTTGAGACAATTTTATGTATATTTATCTGTTTTGGTCAAAGATGTCGGAAGCAATTACTATCAGAAAAGAAAATGAGTCACCTCCAATTAAAAGTTTTGTATAAAAATCTTAGACAAAAAAAAAATTGTATAAAAATTGTCTTCCTCTCTTTCTACATCCACGGTGGAGACATCCATTTTTGGATATTTAAATGGGTCTCACGTGTACTCATCACTCATTTATAATTTGTTAATAGAAATATCTAATAAGCATCAAATTCCCCCAATCAACATTTCACACATATTTCTTAAATGGGACATATTAATCAACTATCAATAACTTTATATCACTTAAGATTGGGGTCTTAAGCGAGACCTTAAGTCTTATAAGTATCCAAAAATATTTCTCCCCAATACCTAATAAGTACAAGATCTATCATTTTTTTTAACGAAGTATTTGTAGTGCCGCCTTATATGAGTGGTTCAATCTCACCATTCATGTGGAGTCATTTAAACCATAGTGAAGCAAAAGAAATTCTTGATCAAACTTTAATTACCTTCGACCAAATTTCATCTTACTAAGGCCCATCCCTAAAAATTGGAGGGTTAATACAAAAAATGATTTTAAATTTATGTTAACATTTACATAGATGATCTATATGATGTAACATGTAATGTCTAAGACCGGCGAGGACGGGGAGTGATCGGCGGTTCATAAAACACGGCAATGAGCGATTCTTGACAGCTTCTAGGCGAACCAAATTCACATTGAAATGAGAGGGTTCCCGAGGTCATGCTTGTATAGGATTTTGTGGTTAAGGGAAGCCTTGTAAGAATTGTTTGGTACCGCCTATACAAACAAGGTGTATCTTTTTGGTAGCCCGTTCCATATTAACTCCACAATTAAGCGTGCTTGAGTTGGAGCAATTTTGAGATGAGTGACATTAAGGGAAGATTCACGAAAAGCGTGCAAGTGAAAAACAAAGTACGCCGGAAAGACTTGTGTTGGTTTGTGGGGACGGTCGACAATGTCGACAATACTTAAAGTTGTTTGACATGTTACAAGTGGTATCGGACCCCGGTTTCGATCCGGGGACATGTGGGTTATGAATCTAGTGGTGGATTTTTATAAAACTTGTCTTGTTACAACTTACAACGGTACCGAGTGGTGTAAAATAACTTAAATGTTACACCGAGTGTAATTTGATATAAAATTCACATGATTAAATATATTTCTAGTCTTTACAAAATTACGAGCTTTTAAGTTTAGTACCCAAAAAAAGTATTCACTCTTAATATCTATTTACATTTTATAGGGACTAAAAGTATAAGTATGGAGGACTAAAAATTTCAATTAAATGTCATTAAGACTAAACTTAAAAGCTCCCGATTTTTGCTGAAAAATACATTTAGCCTATATATATATATATATATATATATATATATATATATATATATATATATATATATATATATATATGTTTTGCTAACTTAGACCAACAAAAAATATGAAGGTCCAAGTTAGCAAAAGTGTACATTTTCATATGGACAAAAAAACCAATATCCACTAGTGTAAACCAATTTTTGTTAGGGATGGTTTAGTAAATATCCCTCAAACTATTTATTATAAAATAAAAGTGGGTCTAAGTTAGCAAATTGGCGCAAGTTAACAAATATGTTTTAATGAATATTACTAAAGTAACCCCCAAGCTATTAGTTTTTAGATGAATGTTATTTGAACAATCTTGTGTTCGGACAATGATAAGTGCTAAAAAGTGTTAATTTCATGTTATATTTTAAGCACTTTTTGTTACTTGTTTTGCAAGTTATTGACGGAAAAGCCGAGAAATAAGTGTTAAATGCCTTATTACGCTTTATATATCTTACTCTATCCTTTTATGCATGAATTTACCCCAAGACACCGAGCAAAGACCAAAAATCATGAAAAAGTGCAAATGGCGAAGCCGATCCAGGAGGAAGTGTGTGCTTGCAACTGCGAGTAAGGGCGGTTTGACCGGATACGCCAATAGCGTATCTCTCTGGAGACCTTTGTATTTTCTCAACTTGCAATTGCGAGTGGAGTAGCTCGCAGCTGCAGGGCAGCAGACCTCTATAAATAGCCCACTTATTATTCTTGGAGATATTATCATAGGATCTTAGGAAATATCTTAGATATTCCTTTTCTCTTAGTTTTTCTTAGCTTTTCATTGTAATTCATAGAGAGAAATAGGGTAGATCATATAGAGTGAGAGTGATTTTGGAAGTTGGATTCTTATTCCTTTGTTGAGACATCACAAGGTGTAATGGATCTTTCCTTTTCAATCCATCCTTGCAAGGCTTCCATGATGATGTGTAGCTAAATATCCTTTGTTGGGATGAGAGGTACTTGATACTTGTAAACATGTAATCTTTTGATCTTGCAAGTTATGGTTTTAGCAATTTATATTTAATATTGATGTTATTCTTGTGTTAATGCTTTCAATGAGATTCAAGATGCTTTGGACACGAACTCTTGAATCTAGAGCTAGAGTAGCAATCTATCTTAGGTTATATCATTCTTGACAAGTTTGTTAATCTTTGATAATCACCATAATCAAGAGTTTAATGCTTTCGGATACTTAATCGAGTGGACACGGTCGATTAAGTTATCCGATCAACTTTGTTATCGTTTAAGGGATTTGGACACGAATGTTTAAACGATACCTTAGAGTTAATTATATCGCTTTGGACACGAAGGATAGTGTAGAATTGATTGTGATAATTTTGGTTATAAAGCTAGAATTCGTATGGATCATTAGGTTATGTGTGACGCTTGGTTAAGGAACTCTATTCCTAACAAGTTTCAATCCTTATTTATCTCAACTTTTACTTTTGCAATTTAGTTTAGCTAGTTACATTTCAAACAAACAAGTACTCTTAATACTTGGAATGATAATTGATGTTAAACTGTCCTTGATAAAGCACTATTCCCCGTGGAGACTATACACAAATACTTATCTTGTTTGATGCAAAACTACTTCATCGGACAACTTGATAAACAACCAAAATATACAAAGAAATTTAGGTTGTGGTGCAGAAATCAAAGTAACAGAGAGAGAAAGTTGAATACCAAAAAAAAAAACAGAGAGAAAGTAAAAACACAATGTAAGTATGAGAGAGAAAGTTGTCATAAAAGTTGTCAAAAATGGTTGTTCAAATATCATTTCTCTAGTTTTAAATAATATGGACGAAAGATGTTTTTGTCCAAATGAAAAGGTACACTTTTTCTAACCCGAACCTTTGTTTTTTGTTGGTCTAAGTTAGCAAACTCATATATATATATATATATATATATATATATATATATATATATATATATATATATGGGGGCCGTTAACTTGCACCCACCTAAAAACACTAAGGTGCAAGTTAACAAGCTGCACCTACTAGTTATTTACCAAAACACCCATATCTTTCTATTATAAACAAACTAGACCTTGCACCCGTGCCGCCGCACGAGTCATATTGATGGCAAACAAAATATTCAATTATACCGTTAATTCATAATCTATTTGTGCAAATACAATGTTAAAAATAATAATACAACTTAAAAAAAGGGAACAAATCATACCGGTACATTACGAAAAATTTCCTTGTAAACAACAATGTATTTAGGATGATTTGAATGATTCAAAAATTTGCCGCAATCTAAAATATGAGAACCATCTCCACCATATACTAACGAGATACAGGTGTTTCATTTGTTGAAACCGACATTAAATATATTGTCGGTTGGTTAGTGATGACAGATGGATACGGCGTGATAACTTATTGTTTGGTTACCGCACCGATGGTGTGGATAATGAATGGTGATAGTGAACACAAAGGTAAAGTAACGTTTTTGGAAAATGAAAAAAAATTAAAGTGGGGGACACAAAGGTAATTGTGAGATTTGAATTAGGTTTAGGGTTTTCATATCGGTGAGTACAAATAAATAAATTGTGATTCACTACATATCGCTTATTATGCTTGAAGTGGTGACAATTTTCAAGAATTCATCGTATGAGTGAATTATAAAGGGGGAGTCGGTTATGTAAAACCACCCACTACACATTAGTTATGCTTGGAGCGTTACCTATTTTTAATGATTTATGAGATTATGGAAAACAGAACATGAAGTGGCAACAACAAAGACATCTATTTATAAGAAGAGAGTGAGAATTTGAAAATTATCATGAAAAACCACCCACGATGCTTGGAGTCGTGGCTATTCTCAAGGATTTATCTAAACCCACTACACACGTCACCATAGTTGGAGTGGCTATTTTCAAGGGTTTTCAAGCAACAACATTGTACGTGTTCGGGGTCAAGACTATATTTTCAAGGATTTATGAAAGGCCACTACACATCGGTCATCATGCTTGGCGTGACTATTTTCTAGGAACAACATTTGCACGTGTGTTCATTTGAAAAAAACTACCTAAGCAAGTGTTTAAGTATATAATAACAAAAATACGTTGAGGTGGCAATTTTCCCTATTTTTTAGGACTAAATCACTATTAGAAATTATAACCATTGCCAATCCTAACCTATATATCGAAAACGTGAAGATCGTATATTTGAAAATTCAAGGATTGAGAAACAATCTTAATTGAATTGAAAAATCATAAAATCCACAAATTTTGAAGCCCTAATCACTATCCAGAAAATCAAAATGAATAAAATAATAAAATAGCATTGATATCAAAATTGGTTTAGTGATCATACCATTAATAAGTTATCATGGACAAAATATGCATCGAATCATATTTTTGCGGAGAAATCGAAGGAAAAGGGGGAAGAAAGGGATGGAAATGGCTGATTTACGGGTTGAGATCGCATGAATAAGGGGAGAACATGACTTCGTAACCGTATAACGTTAAAGTCGGGAAGGAGAGGAAAAGAGATTAATTGCCTTTTAAAATGTACGTTTGGTATAGGATATGCATTAGTGGAAGCGATATTATAACACCGAAACAACTACCGGTCAAGTGGTCAAAGTGCTTGGATGGAGGCAATGGGTTGCGTGTTCAACTCCCTGCAGAGACATTTTTCGAAAGCAGAAAGATTTTTTAAAACTCTCAAAAAAGGCAGGATTAGGGTTAATAGAAAGATTTTTTAAACCTCTCAAAAAAGGCAGGATTAGGGTTAATTAAAGTGGGGGACACAAAGGTAATTGTGAGATTTGAATTAGGTTTAGGGTTTTCATATTAGGCATGCATTGTGAACCTTCGTATTATATATTAAAATATTATTTATGCTATTTACAAAAATGTCATTTTAATTAAAATAAAGTTTAATAGAGACAATAATTAAAATAAAGTTTAATAGAGATAAAAGGGTGTTTTAGTAAAGTATAAGTAGGTGCAGCTTGTTAACTTGCACCTTAGTATTTTTAGGTGGGTGCAAGTTAACGAGGCCCATATACATATATATATATATATATATATATATATATATATATATATATATATATATATATATGATAGGTCTTCACAATTGAACAACTACCATAACTTTTACATACAATAGAGACAAATTATTTGATGTAAAACCGATAAACAATAAAATATTGAAGAAATGTCAATAGAGCAAAGCCAACATTTGCCTAAATTTTCCCTAAATCTAAATCAAAGTCTTTTCCAAATAAATTTCAAATCAAACACGGGACAACCGAACAAGAATAACATAATATGGCTAGACTAGAATAATGAGTTCAAGATTACCATTGGGATTTTCTAAAAAACCATGCATCCAACTATGAGCATAAATCGAATCTAGACGTGTTCGAAAGTGTATAACTTCGTATTTAGTGAAAATACGTCATTCGATACCGAAAGAAGATTTTGAAGCCACAATGATGATTGGAATGCTAAGCATGTCACGTGCCATTATGGAGAGTGTTAGATACTTTTTCGCATTAAGCTTCCAATAAAGAAGTACCTTAAAATCTTTAGAGTTTTCTTCCTCGAGTTGCACAGGTTATTTCTCAAAATATACATCCAATTTGCTCTTGTCAGGGAGAGATTGACTACTCGAGCTCCATGTTTTAAAATTTTGCAATTCCTAACCTATCAATCAATATCATTAAATATAAAAAAAAAGAGTTAGGATAAAGTAAATTTAATAACAACATTAACATAAAAAACTTACAAAAGAAATTTTTGATTTCTTAGCCTTTTTCTCCTCTCTGGACAACTTAGACAACAAGTTGGACTCATAAAATGAATGGGAAAGGGAAGTACTTTGATTATAGTTATAGCTCACATATTCTTCAGAAAGCTATTTAAATTTATCCATCATTCTTGAGTTTCTCTTTAGAGGTTGAAGCATCAAGTCTTGTGTAACAATATTTACATTAAAAACTTATTCTTCAAGTGTGATTCTATAATAGCTCTAAACGATAGTACTACACTATAACCTGTCCAGTATTTTTCAAATTTCACCATCATATCCAAGGTCATTTTTTCAATCACTTCATCCACACTATTTTAGTTTTTTTCTTTCTAAAATACATTGAACTTTCCATAGTTGCATGAAATACAAGTTTGCAGTCGGATAAGATGAACCTGAGATAAATATGGTGTAATATATTTGACTTTATGTAATACACAATTATATATTTCGTGTGATTGTGTATGAAACTTGTATATAATTTAATAATAATATGAGTTGAATATATACAATTAAAAAAATTATATTTTTGTAATATATTGCACTATAACATTTAACAAGATATGCAGTTACTTATATATGTCTGGTTGTAAAACACTATATTATATTTTATATATGCAATAAATATAAACAATAAAATATTATATATATATATATATATATATATATATATAATTTTATTATTGTTCATTGTGATGTTTAATTTTTTGAGGAACATTGTGACATTTATTTTTCTTTTGAATAAAAATAAACAATATTCATTCAAATCGATAGAGAAGTTCGATACAAAAATAATTCAATGTTGTTAAAAAATACATAAGCCTACAAATATAATTATATTCAAATGTCCGAAATACAAATGCCTCAAGATCTATAACATTGACGACACCAAAATTATTGATAGGATAAGCACTAGATTGAAACTATATTATCAACCTAAATCAAATGAATACCACACCAAGAGAAGAAAACAAAACAAATAATGCTCCACTAAGACGGTGAAATCACACACACACACAAAAAAACAAAACAAAAAAGAAAATCTAAATAGATTAGAAATTACTTATTTACTTAAAGAAATAAACGATTTGGACAAATTATTTTGGGTCAAATTGATCATATACCACCCATTTGCAATAAATCAAGAAGAAGAAGAAGAAATGGTTTGCAAAAGAGTTAGCGGTGACGTATCTCTTTTCTTGACATTTAATGTAGTAAACATTTACTTGTATAAAACAAATATATAATATAATACTATAAAAAGTTTTCATATGATATTGAAAATATAAAATAAATTATATACAATATTTATGTGTTTAATTCTATGTATGACCACTGTAGATTTTTCATCTTATATATAGAACGAATAAATCTTCGGCAAGCTCAAAGAATCCAACTTACTTTGGGTGCCCACAAGAAAACGTAACAATTGGTTTAGAAATTATAGTGTCGATAAAACAATTTTTTTTAAAAAATAAATCGAATTATTCCTCGATTTTGTAATAATAATCTACATGTATGATTAATTGTTTCTATTTCACTTTTATTATTCATCACCTATACAATGCAACATAAATCCCACGTAGTAAAGAGCTCCACCGCGACGAATATTGTAATATGGCCAATAATGTACTTTAATTAGTAAAAAATTCCCCCTCATTTTTTTTAATGATATTGTATTACATTTTAAAATAATGTTAATTCTTCTTTTCCAATACATTGTCTATATAAACCTATCGATAGACTTGATTGAAGATAAGAATTTTAACATATCTAAGTTTAGAGGTAAATCTTCTTTTCGATTTTATGAGTCTCTTTCCAAGCTTTTGTGCAGGGTTGCAATTTTTTTTCACTATTTCTAATAACTTGCAAGCTATGAAAAATTGGCATGCATTCTATTTTTAAACTACTTGGTACTCTTTTACATGATGGTTTTGTGTTGATCACCTCACCTTGAAAGTATTTTTTTCTTACTAATGATGTTATTATATCACGGAATGAAGTAAATTTCTACTTCAATCCCCAAAATCAGTCTTTTAGATTTATATTAGTTTTATTTCTTCTTTCGTAACCATTTTTTTATTTCTTCTTTAAAATATAGCATCTCTTCTATCATGTAATAAATCATCGCTACCAGTTGTAGCTTTTGAGATACACACAACACTGACGCAGAAAGAAGATATTACAAACACACACTTAATATTGGTCTTCATAGTAACGAAAATTTATGATAAAAATCATCACTAAATTTGACGAGAGAATTATGATAATATTTTATATATTTTCTGTATTTTTTTAGTAGGTGTTCATTACGCACAAATTTTTGTTCTTAAAATCCTTGATCTCTCGTATAGATCACATATTTTGTATTTATCTTTGTGCAGAAACTTCAATTGCACATACAATGGATGCAGGAACCACCAGATATAAACAAATGAAAGAGCCTGATGAGAAGAAAATGCGAATCAAAAAGTGTGAATTACATGACACTCCTTATCTCATCAATGCATTGCTAATAGATGGTGAGACTGCAACGAGACGCTTGGAGCATCAAATGCTTGAATCAATAGGCATTCAAACAGTGCCTGCAAATAGTTCTCAAGAAGCAATCCATATTTTATTGACTGGTGCTAAATTTGACTACATCTTTGTTGATTTTGATTTGTCCATAATCAATGGACCCCAGGTATAAACAATTTCTTTATTTTATATTTATTTTTGTTAATTTCGTTTTTCATATTATGACAAAATGAGTTGATAGCTACATGGACATCAACTAAAAAAAGTTAACGTCATATTTACGGTGGATCTTGGGGTTGAACAAATCAAAGAAAGCCCCAACTCAAAGTTCGCTTAAAAAAAACTACATATATATTAACCATTAGAAACATCCTCGTATTGACGGTGGGTTTTGAACTCATATCCTATCTAGATCCAAACTTAATGCTTATCAACTAAGCTGATTTTCGATTGGCAATATTCACCTACAATCATACATGAGCGAAATAGATCCTTTGTCGTCGACTTTATGAAGAAACCGAATCTAGACAATCAGATTATGAGAGATAAAGCTTTCTCTCTTTTAATCTAAGTCTGGACACAAGTTGTCAATTTTTTATTTGAATATATGTGAACAATTAATAATAATAATAATTTAATAATCCCCATGGGTTGATCTGATGGTGTAGACTTGGGACCTAGGTATTTACTCCTCTCTAGGTCTTTGGTTAAAATCATTTAGGTGCCTACAATTCATGTGGTGGACATGTTCATACAAGGCTTTTTTTGTTGCTTCAATTGGAGCTCCGCTAATTGATGATGAGATCGGTCCTTAAGTTAGTTAGATTGTTGGTCGGATTTCAAATTTAAATAAATAAATCTTTTACTCCCTCCGTCCCTTAATGTAACCACCCATTTGATTTTATTTTTGTCCCTAAATGTAACCCCTTTCAAATTACTAGATGCATTTATTACTTTTTTCCTAAACATACCCTTAATTAATACTACTAACTTGTCTTCAAATATGAATAGTCAAATTTAATACACATACAAACAAAGGACAATTTAGTAATATTAATACATAAAACAGACACATTAATTACACTAACAACTTTTCTTAAGAAATGTGAAAAATGCAAAGGGGGGTTACATTAAGGGACGGAGGGAGTAGTTATAAACAACCCATTTCATGTAATGTTCATAACTATTTTGTCATTGTTACACACACAAAAAACTACCACTAAAATAAATTGTGGTTGTATTTTATGTAGTTGGTGAGACAGATGCGTGCAATGGGGATACAGAGCAAGATGGTCGGTATGCTAACAAACTTCAATGATCACAATGTGAAAAGAGTGTGTGCAATTAAAAAAAAAAAAAGTGAAAAGAGTGTGTTATAAGGAGAGCTGAGATAAATTAATTTTGATCGTTGAGTTCAAATCAATGCCTCAAATTATATGTTGTTTAAAAATTAAGTGTTATACCTTTTCAGATATTTTTTAAAGTTGTACCTTCCATTTCTCTCACACTCAAGCTTAAATGGTTTTCTTCTTCAAATTTGAGACTTCTTCGATAGTCCCACTAATTTCTTACTCATGTGCACTATGTTTCTTCTTCTTCTTCTTCTTATGGAAGAAGAGAAATTAACCTTGATAACTTTGTCAAAGACTAATGTTGGCGTGCAATTGAAAATTAAGAATAACAAGCGGCATTTTATAAACAACAAATTTTCTTCTTCTTCCGCAATTCAAATATTCTAAATTTAAAAAAAAAACCCTTCAATTTTTCATAAATTATCTTTCGCATTATTTCCTCATTTTTTTTCCAGCATGAGTGGATCCTGATCCCATAATTGAGTGTTCGATCGAAAAGAAAATTAAATTTGACCGGTGATTGTTTCAGCTTATGATTCAAACTCAAACTCGTCAAACAATTCGAACTTAACCGAAATTCATTAACCACTTAGTTTGATATCTTCGTTTGAGTGTTTTTAATGAATATCATATGTCTTCCAATGATTATTTTTTTTTATAAAGTAAGAGCAAAATGACACCAAAAAGAGGCTTGCAACTAAGCCGGGTACCCTATTATAATATCTCGGTCAAATGCTCATAAATATCATTAAAAAAAAAAGGGAAAAAAATATAAAAGCTGGGGGACATAAACCTAACCCGGACTCCAAACGGGTGATACAAAAATTAAAACTACACACAAATGTATCAACCTCTAATTAATCGTAAAGATATCTAATTATTCCTAAAACTAACTAAAGGTCCTCGATTTGGTGATCGAGCAATTTGTCAACACGGAGGCGGTTCATGTACCATCAACTCCCCGCAACAATGGCAGCAAGTTTAACGACCCTTTCGAGTCTCACAATCCAAGTCAAACAAAGTGAATGGCGAATATTAAATTGGCGTAAACGAATCTTTCGAGCCTCACAGTCCAAATCAAACAAAGTGAATGACAAATATTAAATTGGCGTATGAATCGTCTCGCCAACATATAAACAATTCAACGTCCATCAACTCCCCGCACGACAACAAGCATTAACGACTCTTTCGAGTCCACATCGTCCCATGTCAAACAAAAGGATGACCGGGATACAAAACCACAAAGTACACATGATCAAAATTCTATCGAAATTGAACCTTATCTTCCGACGTGTGACCCATCTTCTCTTGCACGACCGACGCAATCCCGAAACTTTGAAATCCTTATGATAGATAAAAGTTATCGTCTTCATGAGTTTAACTCAATTAATATGGACAATATGCATAATATATGTAAGATCATAGATCAGCCACCCAAAAAAAGAGAGATAAAAAAGTCATCACTATAAGCGACAAGTCATAGATATAGTTATACACACTCCCGTCACTATTATAAGCAAAAATCTATTTTTAGGTTCATTCAATAAATGATGTATGTGGTCTATTAAATAGACCACATACATCATTTATTGAATGAACCTAAAAAGTGAAATTTTGCTTATAATAGTGACCGGAGGATGTACGTGTGAGTGTGGAAAAGAAAATATTTTCTTCTTTCCTCATGAGTCATGACTTTGTACAAGCTTCAATTAGAAGTTGATGAGAACTATCATCATTGTGTGGCACCCGAGAAATTCAACTAATTTTGTAAAATTTCCCAATTAATTTTTGACAAAAAGGTTAAAATGTAGGTGTAGATAGTTTTTTTGACTTTCTTTTCAAAAAGAAATTCAACTTTGATTAATTAATGACATGGAATGAACCCGAGAAATGTAGATTTTCCACTAAAATAAATTTTTCCTACCTTTCATAATCACTTTGTACAAATTTCTAATAGAAGTTGAATATGAGATGATTAAACACCATCATGTTGTGCGTGTGTACTTACGTGGATGGAATCATATATTAATTTAAGATACACAAAAAAAAAATGGAAAAGGTCAGTAGAATGAGTACACAATATCCTTTGTGTAAAAATCAGAAGAGAAATATCATGATCTTTTTGTGGTGTGGTGTCATAATGCATAAAGAAAAATTGTGAAAATGCATGCTGCTTGTTTTTATTTGGCAAATCCTATTCGTAGAATTATGCTCGTGACTCCAATTCGATGCATATAGTAAATTGCATGTTTTGTTTTTGTCTAAAATGTTAAAATATTCACACACAAAAAAAAACAACATTGATGAACAATAATATTTTTATAAGAAAAATAATTATTGATTGGGGGAGGCACACCTCATATTGTTGAGACTTTCAGAGTGAGCCTAAAAACATTGAGGCGTATCATCACATCGAACTAGAGCAAACACATAAATAAGTTTGAAGAATATTACTAGAGTCAATTATCACATTGAACTAAGTAAAGTCACACAAGTATCACATCTTCACCTAACACCTTGTATTTTAACAATGTGTTTGAATTGGGCAAGAAAAATTTAGAAAATTAGAATTATAGGCAATTCAAACGCAAGAATTGAATTCCTTCCTCTCTTTTTTTTTGGATATAATAGAAAAAAATTCATTTTTAAACATCGTTGAGATATTTTATGAAATTTCAAAAAGTTGAGGGTCAATTTCAAGATAAGAAAAATAGAGATCAATTTGATTTTTTTTTTAAATTTAGGGATCAATTTGAAAGTTTTGAAAAATTATAGGGGATAATA
Organism: Medicago sativa; assembly: GCF_051527215.1. NCBI lineage: Eukaryota > Viridiplantae > Streptophyta > Magnoliopsida > Fabales > Fabaceae > Medicago > Medicago sativa. Next base: position 85,607,347 of record NC_140755.1, on the reverse strand, counting down.
TGAAAAATTTGGAAAATATAGTGACCAATTTGAAATTCACATTGTATGGAGTTCTGATTTTTTTTTTTTAATTTTTAGTTTTTAAGCTGAATTTCCAATCTTCTAAATTTAGCTTTGTGAAATACTTTATAAAAAATCCTTTTTGTTGAAAATTTCCCAAACTTATCACCTAAACAATAAAATTTACGTAGAAGAATTTAATTACCCTCTATAACTACATTACTTTTTTTAAAAAAAAACATCTTCCTGTGTCAAGAAAAAAACTTTCAAACACACTCTTCAAATATTAGGTATATGAGTTATCTTACCTATATGCATTGCTGTTTAGCTTCTACTTTTTTATCCACTAACTTTATTGAAGATTTACGATAAATTTATACATATCCTATTAAATTGGTAATTCTAGATTTAAACCAAAACGGGTTGAGCAGAAGGTTCGATTATTTGTGTCAACCTCAGTTGGTTAATGAACAATCACTTTTGCTCAAATTGAAGAAGAGGATTACATGATTAAGTTTAACTACCTTATAGTTTAATTTCTAGTGTCAACTAATGTTTAATTTTAAGCTAGAGTTGTTATCTTTTGTGTTTTCTATTTTTTACTATTCATTCCCACTAGAACCTGATTTTTGGTTGCTAGCTAAGAGGGTTTGATGAGCTAAAAGATGTGGAATGGGAGATGTTATCAAGTGGCATCTACTTTGTGTTGCAACAAAGATGAAAGGCAAAGATGGGGAATGTCGTTATGAGTACAAACGATATGATTAGAGTAAAGAATTCTTTGCTCTGCAAGCAACAAGAATTTCTCACTTTTTGGGGCTACATTTTTTGCTTTTTAGCTCTATTGCACCTAACTATTCGGTCAAAGTTTTGGCCCTCTTACCATCATTGGAACATAACTGCTACATAGAAACTTCTCATTATGTGCTAAAACAGTTACCAACCTCATCCTTATTTATTAATTTTGTTAAGTCTGCGGTAACTAAACCTAATATTTTCCCTCCTAATATCCGACCATAATTTTTTAGGTTTTGTTATTTTTACGTTTTGTTACATCCCTCAAATATATCATTTTTTATTAATTTTGTTAAGTACGCACCAACTAAACCTAATATTTTACCTCCTACTACTAACCCTAATTTTTTTAGGTTTTGTTATTTTTACGTTTTGTTACATCCCTCAAGTATATTCTTATTCTTATTTATTAATTTTGTTAAGTCGCAACAACTAAACTTAATGTTTTCCCTCCTAATACTAACCCTAATTTTTTTAGGTTTTGTTATTTTTACGTTTTGTTACATCCCTCAAATATTTTAACAAGCAACAAATTTTACTACTAGGAAGGGATTTACAATTTATGCAAATTTGTTTTCGTTATATCTAATTGTTTTGGATTTTTTCGTTCTTCTATTCTTATATAGTTTATGTAATAAGTTATTCAACTTACCATCAATCTAATTTATTCGGCCATAATTATGTTAGTTGTTTTGGGAGTTAAACATATTACTATAACAAGCAAGTGGTAGGATGATTTACGGTAGGATAGTTGACGTATGATAATTTACAAGGAAAATTATCATTAAAACTAAGTGAACAACATAAATGACATAAATATAGAATCATGACGGTATATTTTAAACTTACATACAGAACTGATAGTAATCAAAATACATTTGCTTTGTTTCAATAATTTATAATTTGTGTGGTGTTTTTGCCAAAATCTCTTTCGTTAAAAAATTATGGATTGCCGCTCAATGTCGCTAAAAATATTTTGAATCAATTGCACAATCTGCTTTTATAGTTATATTTAAAATTATGACATTAAAATTATAAGTTGGGATTGTACTATAAAATTTTGCTTTTGTCTACTACATTTATAATGTCCTAAAAATATTATTAAAAGATGACAATGAGGACTGTATTAACACCACTTCAAATGTAGTGTATAAGGAGATTTTCCAAAATGTGTGAACAACCATTGTATGTTCTTAATTCTTTTATTATCTAAGTAATGGATCATATCACAATATATTAGCTTCTCCCTTTTTTATGACCCGGGCGGTAGCACAGTAAAAGTTCTAGTTCTTTGTTAATCGGTAATCATGCTTAAATAGGCCACATTGCCACTTGCTTTTTAAAAAATTAAAATTAAACTTGGGTAAGTTTTACCATACTAATTTGATAATTCACTTTATGTACCTAAAACTTGGTTTGCTTTTTTGCTTTGTAAGCATTACATAATTGATTGTGTCACAAATTTTAAACTACACTTATTAGATTGGTAACTCAAGGTTATAACAGATATGAAGTGAATTTGGGCAGATATTAATATAAGACCGATTCTCTCCGGTGCCAATTTCGGTGGGTTAAGTCCATACGAGCTTGCTCGGCTTTAAACGGGGTCCCCGCAAGTGGACGGTGAGATTGGTCCCCTTGGATTAGTCGATTCTTAGATCGTATACCGAGTTAAAAGGATGACGTGAGCTTATAACTCACGTGGTAGAGAGTGGAGACATTGTATTTTATATGTACGGATCGGGGTTCGAACATAACATCCACTTATTTATCTTAAAAAGTGAATTTCTAACTATTATGTTATTTTACCAAAAAAAAATAAGACCTATAAGTCATTATTTTATAGTCTTCATTCTATCTCGATTCCTAACAAATATTACGCAAGGCCTAATTGTATTTTCACTTTTTTCCCGGTGTTTGTTTGGTATTGTGGTGTATTTGACAAAATCAATGTGAGTCGCCATGATTTTGTTCAAACTACGGAGATACCAAATATGCACTAAATCTTGCATATATCTTACACTTGCTTTCGATTGGTCTATGCGTATTAGATGAGTCTTTAGTTTGTATGAGATGAGAGTTTTGAAGGGGAAGTTTTATGGTTAATGTAACGCCGGTTTCGATTGTTTAATTATTTTAATGAGTTTTAGAATATATTTATATGATTAGTGTGATTTATAAGATTTATGTGATTTATATGATTTTAGAGAAATTTATGAGACGTTGTGACTTATTTTATTGTTTAATTAAATAAGATTCGAAAATAAAATAAATATTAAGTTGTGGGGTTATTCTCGTGTGGAAATATATATGTTATTTGGTGTAGAAATATATTTGTTATTTTGTGTGGAAATATATATGTTATTTGGTATAGAAATATATTTGTTATTTTGTGTGGAAATATATATGTTATTTGGTGTAGAAATATATTTGTTATTTTGTGTGGAAATATATATGTTATCTGGTGTAGAAATATATTTATTAGTAGCCCCTATTTTATATATTTAATGGGAGAATATATTTAGTGGAAGAATATATTTAGTGGAGAAATATAATTATTAGAATAAGTAGATTTTGGGGCTGAAATAGAAAGAAGAGAGTTATTGGGCCTAATTAGATTTAAGAAGAGAAGTTAGTATTATAAATAGAGGATATATTAGGTTGAAAGACTAACATATGCAAAAGAAAAAACAAGGATTTGGAGAAAACAAGGTTTAGAGAGAAGAGAAGAGAAGAGAAGAGAAGAAGAGAATAGAAGAGAAGAGAAGACAAAGAGAAGAGAGAAGAGGCTGCATCAATAATTCTAAGGTAAGGGTGAGACTAGCATTCAATCTTATTATGTGTATGATTCTAACGATTAGATTTAACGAGTTGTAGGAAGAGTTTTTGAGAGATCGAGAATTAGGGTTTAAGTGAAGAATTGAGAATTAATGGTTGTTGTTGTTTGATTTTGATGATTAGAGAAATTATGTTTCACTCAAAATTGATGAAATATAATGTTGTTGTTGATGAATTCATGGCTGCTTGTTGATGTTATTATTATGATATGTTTTTGTTAATGATTGATGCAATGGATAATCATAATCATAGAACTTGAAGTGAATTTATGTTGTTCTTGAAGGTTTTCATGAAAAATGGGTCAAATGGTGATTTTTGTTGAAAGAGTGTTTTAGTTCAAGTTTTATATGGATTTGGGTGTATTTTCATGTTTAGAAACGTTTAAACAAACTTTGGGACCAAATTTGGGCTTAGGGGATTCAAAATTGGGATTTTGGGATGAAAAATGGAGTTTTCCCTAGAGCTATCTCTGACAGCATTCTCTATTTCATGTTTTTGCATCTTTTTCACACATTTCAGTTTTGAATTGGCTTTAGGTGTAAACACGAAAGTTGTAGGTATGGATGTTAGCTTTCTAATGCCGATGGTTTGACTTCAAAAGGATTTATAGAACTTAAGTTATGTCAAATTACTGCACGTAGGTCACAATGAATTTTTATGGACTTTTAGCACAACTTTTCCGAATTTAAAATGAAAACTGGTATTGATCGGTACAAAATTGGTCTTAGGCGTAAACATGAAAGTTTTAGATAATTTTGTTAGCTTTCCAGTGGCTTTGGTTTGACGTGAATATGAGTTTTAGTTTTTGAGTTATGATGAAAATACTCCAAGGAGGTCTTAGCGAAATTGTACGGTGACAACATTCTCTCGTTTCATGTTTTTGCGTTTTGTTCATATGTTTCTCGTTTTGAATTGATCTTTGTTGTAAACATGAAAGTTGTTGATAATTGTGATATCTTTCCAGTAGCCTTGGTTTGACATGAAAATATGTTGTGCATGATTATTTATGTTCTTACAAAGATGCATGATGAATTGTTGATACTTGAATACGATGATATATGATGAATTAATTGTGTGCTTGTCATGTTGCTGTTAATATTATCAATGTGATATTGTTATATGATTATTAATGTGAATTATATATGATGTTTTAAGATGCTAAGATGTTAAGATGTTAAGACGTTAAGATGATATGAAGTTGTTAAGTCGTCGAGTCGTTATGAAGTCGTCAAGTTGTTAAGATGTCATAGATGTTCATGAAGTTTCTAAGACGTAAGATGTTGAGTCCATGCATACTCATTTATAGATGAGGGCTCATGCCCTGGAGCTTTTGCTCAACCCACGACGATGAGGGCTTATGCCCTAGGAGCTTTTGCTCAACCCACGACGATGAGGGCTTATGCCCTAGGAGTATATTTATGCTCAACGACGATGAGGGCTTATGCCGACCACATGCATTTGCATTTCATGATGATTCGAGATGGTTTAAGACGTTAAGAGTTGCATAGTCGAGTTTAGATGCATTGTCGAGTCAAGATGTTAAGTTGTGATGTTTTAACGAAGTGACTATAGATGAATGATTATGAAGATGTTTATAATGAATGATTATGAAGTTGTTTATGATGAATGGTTATGAAGTTGTTTATGATGAATGATTATGAAGTGGTTTATGATGATGATGATGTTATGTTGATGCTATATGATTTATGATACGATGTTATATGATTTATGATATGATGTCTATGTCTATTAGATGATGATATGTGACGATGTTATGATTATTAATTGATGATATGTGACAATGTTATGTTTATTATTTGATGATATGTGATGATTGTTTGTGATTAGTATTTGATGATATGTGATGATGCTTTTATGAATATATTTATGATGATATATGATGACGTTTATGTTTGTACTTATGATGCTATAAGATGATGTCTTATGATTATATTTATGAAGATATATGATTATGTTTATGATTGTACTTTTGATGATGTATGATGAAGTTTATGACTAATGTAGGAAGATTAATGATGCTAGTTAATGAAGTTTAAGATGTTAGATATAATTGTTGAATTATATGCCTAATATTATTGTTTTGTGAAATCTCACCCCTTCGCTTGAAAATGTTGCTCTTCGTATGGGTAACTTGCGGGTAACCAAGATTAGTTGCGGTCGTGAGTGGACTCCTCACAAGTGTGTGTGTCTTAGGTGCTCGATACGTAACGAGATGGGATTATGTCTTTACTTTCTGTTCCTTACGTATTACTTTATGATTCTTTCAAGAATTGATGTTGAACTAAGTTTTATGAGATTTTATATTGAGGCCCTTGTGCCAAAGATTATTTAAGTTGTCAAACTATTCCTTTGCGAAGTTTTAAATATTATGTTGTTGAACGTTTTGAAGGATAAATTATTATTTATTCCATTTATGATTTTTAAGAAATGTGACATTCCGTTTTATGATGAAAAACTCTGATTTTATTTATGAAAATTTTACGTTGGGAAAACGGGGTGTTACGATTAATCTTCTTAAGTTACTTTTTTTTTGTTTCTCTTAGATTCTTTTTTTTGTTGGTGGTCGGGGTTCGAACCCCGGATCTTGCATATATTATGCATTTGTCCTTACCAACCGAGCTAAGCTCACGGGGACTCTCTTAGATTCTTTTAATTGAAGGTAAATATATTTGAGACATTGTCGGACACTAAATGTGAACATCTCTATCAATCGATATTTGAATATTGTTTTACCACATTATGGTTGACTAGCCCCTTCCAACATATCCAACCATATTAGTTGTTATTTTTTTGTGGTGTCCAAGGTTCGAACCCCCAACCCTTGCATATATTTTTATAATGCATTGTCCTTACCAACCGATCTAAGCTCACGGGAACATATTAGTTGTTATTTGTTACTTTTAAAACGAGGAAAAGCGTATAAGGTTTTAAAACCATCAAAAGGTCTTTTCAATTGAACTTTTTTAGCTCTCTTGAATCGGTTGAGTTATCCGAGGATTTTTCTCCCTTCTACTTCTCTTCATGGTCCTCTCTCACTCTTGTAAAATTGAATAGCGATAAAAATTTACACCGTGTTTGTTTGAGGTGAAATAGGAAAGAGAGAAGTTGGTGATAGAGAAGTTGGAGAGAGATGTCAAACTTCTCCTGTTTGGTTTGCAAAGAAGTTGGAGAGAGAGACCGCTTTAATATGGGCCCCACCACTTTTTTGTTTCTCCTCTAACATGCGAAGAAAGGGGGAGAAACCAAGCTTCACTTTTTGTTTCCTGTTCTACCCTTATTATTATTAATTATTATTATCACAATCAGAATTCATATAATTCATATTGTTCCTTCATCTCTTCATTACCGCCATGGTTATATCCGTCTCTTGAATGTGTTCCAAACCATCTCACCGTGTACAAAGCTTTTTTTTCTGTTTCAAATGGATTTGCAGCAAACACCCCAATTAAGATCTTGTGTATATTTGGCTTAAATGGAAAACAACAAAGGCTTGGTATTGCTCTCAAGTTGCAATTCCCCAAGGATTTGTTGTTGTGAAGAGATAGACCTCGTTTTGTATAGAATGGAAGAGATAAACATAGTTTCTCTTTTTCTATAATCAACTTTCATTAGTTTTGTAACTTTTTCTTTACATTCGCTTTTCCAAAGGAAAAAAAAACTCCCCTATTTTATTAATTTTGTTTTTGTTGTATACTATTTAGTTAATTAATTTGATAACAAGAAGACCGGGAAAATGAAATAATTAATTAACTTGACAATTTTTTTTTATAAAGATGACTTTATAAGGTAAGGGCTTTTTTGTCAATTTGTTAAATCATTATAATTCTCTCTTCTCTATTTCTCTTATCTTTATCTTATTCCAAACAATCCATCAAATCTACTCTATTTCTCACCTATTTCTCTCTTTTCATACTCTCTCACACCTATTTCTCTCTTCACAATTTCTCTTCACAACCAAACACACCCTTAGAGATTTAAATATATAAAATTCATATCCAACTTCGTCGTCGCTAAGCATTTTAGATGATAAATTTGATGACCAATTTTTTTGGTTTAAATGTGTAATTGGTCCCCGCACTTTCAACAGATTTTGGCATTGGTCCCGCACTTTTTTTGTTTGGCATTGGTCCCCGCACTTTGTAAAAATATTGACATTGGTCCCTGCACTTTTTTTGTTTGGCATTGGTCCTTGCACTTTGTAAAAATATTGGTATTGGTCCCTGCACTTTGGACAAATATTGGTATTGGTGCCACGTGGCATGAAATGATTGGGATCAATACCAAATTTTTTACAAAGTGCAGGGACCAATACCAATATTTTTACAAAGTGCAAGGACCAATGTCAAACAAAAAAGTGCAGGGACCAATGACAATATTTTTACAAAGTGCGGGGACCAATGCCAAACAAAAAAAAGTGCGGGGACCAATGCCAAAATCTCGTTGGAAGTGCAAGGACCAATTACACATTTAAACCATTTTTTTTTCTAATTTTTGGGGTTTTTCCTTTTCTTAATTTTATATCCGGTTCAAGGACCGACGAATCCGTGAGATCCAATCTCACCGTCCACTTACGGAGGTTCCGTTTAAAGTTGAGCTAAAGCATAACTCGTATGGACATAGCCCACCAAAATTAGCACCAAGAGAAATTTGAACTTAAAACAATGAGAGGAACACACTCCAAAATTCCAAATCCAACGCTCTAATTTTCAATGTTACTTCAACTTTAATTCAAACATACTTTGACTCAACTACGGTGTATAGCTTATGTATAATCATGCAAAAATATCTTTTAGTATATATTGAATTACTTTATGAGAAATGATATTTTGACAACCACTTTTTGACAACTTTCTCTCTCATACTCACATGATGTTGTTATCCTCTCTCTTCCTTTATCTCTCTCCATTGTTTTTGACCAATAAGAAGTGAGAAAAACAAGGTTGTCAACAAAGTTGTCATCAAATGGATGTCAAAATATCATTACTCTTACTTTATTTTAGGTTTTGTGAACTTTTAGTCTCCAAAGTTTCATAAATTTGCAATTTTATTTCCCTTAATTTTAAATTAAAAAATTATGGTCTCCAATTTTTAAAATATATAAAAAAATATTCTCACCACTAAATTTGAGGTTATTTTTTACGATGTGTCAATCTGGATAATGTAAGTCATTGGATGTTGCAATGTATATTTTTTGGATTTTTTTCCAAGATTTTACTTTTTTTCCTTTTAAGTTTTTTTTTAAAAGAAAAAATTTGATTGAAATGAAAATAAAATAAAAAGAATAACCATACATGTATTGCCACATCCTCTAATTTGTCATCTCATTATTCAAGCAAAAATAAACTCCAGTATCTGTGGTGGAAAAGTTTTCTAAAATTTTAAAAATTTGGTGACAATATTTTCAAATTTAGAAATTGGGATACTAAAATCGTAGATTGTTAGGTCAGTTTTTTTTTGAATATTTTCCGTAAAAAAATATAAACCTTGTTTTTATATATGTAGAATAGCTGGGACACTTTCTCCTCCTTTTTCCCCCGGTGAATTCATTTTCCAAATTCTCCTTGTCTATAATCTTGTCTTAATCAAATCTTATTTATTTATTTATGAATTTAAATTAAGCATATATATACACCTGATTATGCTGTACGGAAGTAAAATTTCCAACCAGAGACATGTAATCATATAGAACATGAAGCAGAATGCAGAAATCATAAAGATATGAAACAATATGATTGAGGTCAAGATGGTTTATGATGAGAATCCTCAAAATATCATTTAGTACATTAATAAAACCTAGTTAGGTATGTGGTGGTCAAATTAATTATGATTATGGCAAACCTGTCTGTGATTTATTTCATTTCAACTTTTCTCTGGATTTCTTTTTAATCACTTGATTAGTCTCTTAGAGTAACGTAATCATTGATATGCTTTGTAAAATACTGTTAGTTTTTTTTGTACAAGTTTATTTGTTTTTTTGGACAAAAAACTGTTTTTACTATAAAACATAAATATTTTTACTCTTTTTTAGTCGGTACATGGAATTTTGTCACTTATCTACGACCTAGTATGGTTTTAGTAGCTCTCAATGTTGATGACAATGTGTTCCTCGATTCCAATTTGGGAGGTTTTGATAGTCTTATTCGCGATCATACATGTTCTTTTTTGCATGGTTTCTTCAAAAAAAATTAGTAGACCATGCATTCTCCATGCTGAAATTTTGAGTTTATACTATGGTTTGCAGATGCCATGGACGTTGAGTTTGCTCGACTTTAGTTTGAGTTTTTCCTTGTTTTTACTTTTTTGTATCCAAGAGTTTAGTGACGAAACTCATACACACTAAGTGCAGAGAAGATGATTATTACACATTTGAACATTTTGTCCGAACATAAGTACAACTCGGATTATAAAAGACCGTAGAAACACTTGATACGTTGAGACGCAAGTTCGAACTTGTAGTTCTCGAATCCTCTGCATTTTATGTTTGTGAGTTTTGCTTTATGGCTCTTTGAAATCAAAAGAATAAAAAAGATCAAGTTACTTATTTGAGAGAGAAAGAGATAGTAATATAAACCGGAAAACACTCTACATTTATTAGTTTGTTAAGAGTTCACATTGAATTTGTAAAAAAAAAAAAAAAAAAAAAGAGTTCACATTGAATTAAATATGACCTTAAAGTGAAGGCAGTCTATACCTTATAAATTGGTTTAGACAATATATTGTTAAGTTTATGCTATCAGACTACTTGGTCACACTTTAGATGTTTTGTCCTAGACATGAAAGGTGAATGTTAGGAATTCTTCATTAAATGATATTTGATACTCCCTCCGGTCCTATTTACAAGAGACAATTTACTTTTTAGATACATTAAATAATTAATGTATTTGGTTTAGGTTCTTGACTAGATACATACATTATTCAATGTATCTAAAAAATCAATTTTCTCTTGTAAATAGGACCGGAGGGAGTATGACTTTGTATTTAAAGCAATTTAAAAATGTGTAAGAATCATAAAAAATGCAATGAGAATATTGTAGAGCTAGTTTTTTTTTTAACAAATAATTTTGTCTAATAAAAGTCTAAAACAAATAATAAAATTTAAATACTTGATTGCAATTTTAATCCTCCTATTTTATCAAATTCATGAAAATAGTTTCTCGATTTTAAAATTAGATTTTTTGGTTTCTCCATTATTATATTTATTGCAATATTGGTTCTAACCATAATATTTTGTACGAAAAAGGTGAATTTTATCCCTAAAAGCTGTATTTCTATGGTAACTCAAGATGATGGTTGTAAAACACTACTTTTGAGGCTAAAAAACATCTTTTTTAGAGACTAAAAATATTGGTCGGGGACTAAAAATTACAATAAACTAGACTCTAACCCGTGCGATGCACCGGTTTTGTATATAAATATTATACCGATTGTACATTCAATACTATCTTATGAAACGACTACAAAAAACAACAACAAAAAATGAAAAAATTACACTAATTTAAATTATTAAATTTATTTTCTTACCAAATAATATTACCAGGTTGTGTTCTTGAATTTCTTTTTTCTCAATCTTCATATTTGATTACATTCATGTTAAAAGAACAACTAAAATAAACAAATTGAAAATAGTAAACATTTTTGAAAAGTCGAGGGAGAAATCAAAGTAATGTTATAATCTAGTGTAGTGATTTTTGCAAATAAAAAGTCGAATAAATAACTTCAAGTAATAATATATGAGAAACAAAGAGGCCGACAAAATTATCATTGAAATCAGTCAAATTATCAACAATTTTAAAAATACAACTTTAATATCGTAACACGTAGTAAGCATACACCAATATGAAAAGGAAATTGATCCTAATCGCAAGGGTCGTTAATACTATAAAAATGAAAAGGAAAATGAACTTTTATGTGGTAACCGAAATAAGAAGAAATATGAAAATGAACTTTTATGTGGTAAACGACGAGAAAATAATAACAACAAAAATAATAATAATAATAATAATAAATACCGTCATCAATAAAGGAACCATTAAAAATGAAAAGAAATTGTTATGAGAAAAGGAACCGCTAGGGCGTTTGCGTCTTTTAAAAAATGTTTTAGTACTTGTGGTATATCAATTTTGGAAGCAACAATATTTCAATCAAAAAGGAAGTGACTTAGTGGGGAGAGTTGTAAAGTGTAGCCTAGAGGTACCCAAGTTCGAATCCTTGAAAAACCTTTTTTTTCATAAAAAATATTCAGATCCGCCAAAAAGGGCGGGATTAGGGTTAGGTCGATCGTCTAACATTTATATATACTAGACTTTTCACCCGTGCTATCGCACGGGTCCGATATAGATGAAGATTATTTTTGAACAAATGATTTTTAAATTGCTAGTTGCGACTAACATGTATGACATTTATATTATATTCGCAATAAGACAATCGAATATAATGACATGAAACAAAATAAATTTATCACAACTTTACACTAATATAAGATTTTATCTTACAAAAGTAGTCTAAGTTATAAGTTTTTGCTGGATGGGGTAATAGGAACGTGACCACTACTTGATATTTTTAGACAACTTGATCACAACTTAATCATATTAATGTCCTCCACATGTTTGATTGTTTCCTCTCGTGATCCAATTCAGTTCACTCTCTATACATGCAATAGCTTATTTTATTGTTTCAAAAAAAAAAAAACCAATAGCTTGTCGCAAAAGTGTGTCTAGGAAGCTTATTAATGCATTGTTCAATATCAGTGATTTATGATTTTTAAGATTGAATTAGTAATGTGACATAAACACACTTCAAGTGGAATACAATTGTATTTTACTCTTTATTCTCTTTCAATTTTACTAAAAGTGTGCCAATTGATTAGGAACATACCTAATATGCAAAACCCGTAGTTTTTGAAAACTTGGAAATAAATTGATACTTCACTTGCTTTAAAAAATAAATAATTTGATACATCGTACAACAATAGAACCCTTATAAGAGTGTGAAAGCCACCGATCCAAGATGACATCACTTCACTATAAAAAATCACGTGGGAGTGCTCTTGGCTTAAAACAATATGACTTTTTTAGGAGAATTGGTGGTTGTTCTTTATATAGTTAGTAAAATTAATGTATTAGAATATTTCAAAGCATAACTATAACTATAGTTTACATAAGTATTCAACACCAATAAGTTGGTCACGGACTTACACCATTACAATGTGGGAAAAAGAGTGTTATAACACCAAAGCCACTAAAAAATTCATCAAAACACATTATTTGCCTCAATTGAAAGAAACTTGATCACTTATACTCAGCAAACTATACAGAGGCAACTTCTACCACAGTAGAAGCATGAGCCGCACAAGCTTATAAGGCACCTCTCACAAAATACAACAAGCCTAAATGAATTCGGCAAGCCGAAAAACGGTGATATGGATAGTCCGCTAGCTATGTCTCTCTTGATTGATACATCAACTCCCCACCGAAGATACAATACAACAACCAAAATCCCGAAACGGTATGCATATATCAACACCGCAAAAACTACAACACATTACTCGGACGAACAACTCCAACTCGAAGACAAAGGCTAAATCAAAGGCAAAATGACCAAACTATCATGACTTCGACTTCCCTTTTTTGGATAAGAAAACATGTCAAAAACAATAAGATTAACGAAAACATGTAGAGCATCTCATCAAATATAGCTTTAGTTGACCACATTATGCCAGGTTTTGTTTGTGATATGTCGGGGTAAAAACAACATACTCTATTATCATATATCTTTTCTCTATCGAGACATGAAAAACTCGGGGCATGCGAAAAAGTAAAATACATCAAAACAACTTCCAAAATTCCTACAGGAACCAAAAAACATGATAAGTAATAAGCCTCCAAATTATTCATCAATGTATATCTAAAGACTAAAGAAAGCAAAATATAATCAAGCATCATTCTCATAGTTAGGGTACGTAAAACAAGAATTGTAGCCATTAGGGTTTTGGAAAAATTAGGGCTTCAAAATTGGCTTGGGACAACTTTTATATATAGATAGATAAGCTTTCGGGTTAACTTTTATAGATAAATAGATTAACGATTTAGTTAGGGTAAAACGGTAATTGTAGCCATTAGGGTTTTGGAAAAATTAGTGGCTTCAAAATTGGATTGGGACAACTTTTCAAAATTGGCTTGGGACAACTTTTATATATAGATAGATTAAACAAATTGGAATTAAGCATTAGGGTTAGAACAGGTAAATTTAAGCATTAGGGTTTAGGTTAAAATTAGGGCTAAAATAAGCTTTCGGGTTAACTTTTATAGATAAAAATAGATTAACGATTTAGTTAGGGTAAAACAGTAATTGTAGCCATTAGGGTTTTGGAAAAATTAGGGCTTCAAAATTGGCTTGAGACAACTTTTATATATAGATAGATAAGCTTTCGGGTTAACTTTTATAGATAAATAGATTAACGATTTAGTTAGGGTAAAACAAGTAATTGTAGCCATTAGGGTTTTGGAAAAATTAGGGCTTCAAAATTGGCTTGGGACAACTTTTATATATAGATAGATTAGGGTTAAAACAATAAATTTAAGCATTAGGGTTTAGGTTAAAATTAGGGCTAAAATAAGGTTTCGGGTTAACTTTTATAGATAAATAGATTAACGATTTAGTTAGGGTAAAACGATAATTGTAGCCATTAGGGTTTTGGAAAAATTAGGGCTTCAAAATTGGCTTGGGACAACTTTTATATATAGATAGATTAGGGTTAAAACAAGAAATTTAAGCATTAGGGTTTAGGTTAAAATTAGGGCTAAAATAAGCTTTCGGCTTAACTTTTATAGATAAATAGATTAACGATTTAGTTAGGGTAAAACAGTAATTGTAGCCATTAGGGTTTTGGAAAAATTAGGGCTTCAAAATTGGCTTGGGACAACTTTTATATATAGATAGATAAGCTTTCGGGTTAACTTTTATAGATAAATAGATTAACGATTTAGTTAGGGTAAAACAAGAATTGTAGCCATTAGGGTTTTGGAAAAATTAGGGCTTCAAAATTGGATTGGGACAACTTTTCAAAATTGGCTTGGGACAACTTTTATATATAGATAGATTAAACAAATTGGAATTAAGCATTAGGGTTAAAAAAAGAAATTTAAGCATTAGGGTTTAGGTTAAAATTAGGGCTAATATAAGCTTTCGGGTTAACTTTTATAGATAAAAATAGATTAACGATTTAGTTAGGGTAAAACAGTAATTGTAGCCATTAGGGTTTTGGAAAAATTAGGGCTTCAAAATTGGCTTGAGACAACTTTTATATATAGATAGATAAGCTTTCGGGTTAACTTTTATAGATAAATAGATTAACGATTTAGTTAGGGTAAAACAGGTAATTGTAGCCATTAGGGTTTTGGAAAAATTAGGGCTTCAAAATTGGCCTGGGACAACTTTTATATATAGATAGATTAGGGTTAAAACAAGAAATTTAAGCATTAGGGTTTAGGTTAAAATTAGGGCTAAAATAAGGTTTCGGGTTAACTTTTTATAGATAAATAGATTAACGATTTAGTTAGGGTAAAACAGTAATTGTAGCCATTAGGGTTTTGGAAAAATTAGGGCTTCAAAATTGGCTTGGGACAACTTTTATATATAGATAGATTAGGGTTAAAACGGTAAATTTAAGCATTAGGGTTTAGGTTAAAATTGGGGCTAAAATAAGCTTTCGGCTTAACTTTTATAGATAAATAGATTAACGATTTAGTTAGGGTAAAAACGATAATTGTAGCCATTAGGGTTTTGGAAAAATTAGGGCTTCAAAATTGGCTTGGGACAACTTTTATATATAGATAGATTAGGGTTAAAACAATAAATTTAAGCATTAGGGTTTAGGTTAAAATTAGGGCTAAAATAAGCTTTCGGCTTAACTTTTATAGATAAATAGATTAACGATTTAGTTAGGGTAAAACAGTAATTGTAGCCATTAGGGTTTTGGAAAAATTAGGGCTTCAAAATTGGCTTGGGACAACTTTTATATATAGATAGATTAAACAAATTGGAATTAAGCATTAGGGTTAAAACAAGTAAATTTAAGCATTAGGGTTTAGGTTAAAATTAGGGCTAAAATAAGCTTTCGGGTTAACTTTTATAGATAAAAATAGATTAACGATTTAGTTAGGGTAAAACGGTAATTGTAGCCATTAGGGTTTTGGAAAAATTAGGGCTTCAAAATTGGCTTGAGACAACTTTTATATATAGATAGATAAGCTTTCGGGTTAACTTTTATAGATAAATAGATTAACGATTTAGTTAGGGTAAAACAAGAATTGTAGCCATTAGGGTTTTGGAAAAATTAGGGCTTCAAAATTGGCTTGGGACAACTTTTATATATAGATAGATTAGGGTTAAAACAAGAAATTTAAGCATTAGGGTTTAGGTTAAAATTAGGGCTAAAATAAGGTTTCGGGTTAACTTTTATAGATAAATAGATTAACGATTTAGTTAGGGTAAAACAAGAATTGTAGCCATTAGGGTTTTGGAAAAATTAGGGCTTCAAAATTGGCTTGGGACAACTTTTATATATAGATAGATTAGGGTTAAAACAAGAAATTTAAGCATTAGGGTTTAGGTTAAAATTAGGGCTAAAATAAGCTTTCGGCTTAACTTTTATATATAGATAGATTAACGATTTAGTTAGGGTAAAACGGTAATTGTAGCCATTAGGGTTTTGGAAAAATTAGGGCTTCAAAATTGGCTTGGGACAACTTTTATATATAGATAGATTAGGGTTAAAACGGTAAATTTAAGCATTAGGGTTTAGGTTAAAATTAGGGCTAAAATAAGCTTTCGGCTTAACTTTTATAGATAAATAGATTAACGATTTAGTTAGGGTAAAATAATTGTAGCCATTAGGGTTTTGGAAAAATTAGGGCTTCAAAATTGGCTTGGGACAACTTTTATATATAGATAGATTAGGGTTAAAACAATAAATTTAAGCATTAGGGTTTAGGTTAAAATTAGGGCTAAAATAAGCTTTCGGCTTAACTTTTATAGATAAATAGATTAACGATTTAGTTAGGGTAAAACAAGTAATTGTAGCCATTAGGGTTTTGGAAAAATTAGGGCTTCAAAATTGGCTTGGGACAACTTTTATATATAGATAGATTAAACAAATTGGAATTAAGCATTAGGGTTAAAACGGTAAATTTAAGCATTAGGGTTTAGGTTAAAATTAGGGCTAAAATAAGCTTTCGGGTTAACTTTTATAGATAAAAATAGATTAACGATTTAGTTAGGGTAAAACAAGAATTGTAGCCATTAGGGTTTTGGAAAAATTAGGGCTTCAAAATTGGCTTGGGACAACTTTTATATATAGATAGATTAGGGTTAAAACGGTAAATTTAAGCATTAGGGTTTAGGTTAAAATTGGGGCTAAAATAAGCTTTCGGCTTAACTTTTATAGATAAATAGATTAACGATTTAGTTAGGGTAAAACAAGAATTGTAGCCATTAGGGTTTTGGAAAAATTAGGGCTTCAAAATTGGCTTGGGACAACTTTTATATATAGATAGATTAGGGTTAAAACAATAAATTTAAGCATTAGGGTTTAGGTTAAAATTAGGGCTAAAATAAGCTTTCGGCTTAACTTTTATAGATAAATAGATTAACGATTTAGTTAGGGTAAAAACAAGAATTGTAGCCATTAGGGTTTTGGAAAAATTAGGGCTTCAAAATTGGCTTGGGACAACTTTTATATATAGATAGATTAAACAAATTGGAATTAAGCATTAGGGTTAAAACAAGAAATTTAAGCATTAGGGTTTAGGTTAAAATTAGGGCTAAAATAAGCTTTCGGGTTAACTTTTATAGATAAAAATAGATTAACGATTTAGTTAGGGTAAAACGGTAATTGTAGCCATTAGGGTTTTGGAAAAATTAGGGCTTCAAAATTGGCTTCGAGACAACTTTTATATATAGATAGATAAGCTTTCGGGTTAACTTTTATAGATAAATAGATTAACGATTTAGTTAGGGTAAAACAAGAATTGTAGCCATTAGGGTTTTGGAAAAATTAGGGCTTCAAAATTGGCTTGGGACAACTTTTATATATAGATAGATTAGGGTTAAAACAAGTAAATTTAAGCATTAGGGTTTAGGTTAAAATTAGGGCTAAAATAAGGTTTCGGGTTAACTTTTATAGATAAATAGATTAACGATTTAGTTAGGGTAAAACAGTAATTGTAGCCATTAGGGTTTTGGAAAAATTAGGGCTTCAAAATTGGCTTGGGACAACTTTTATATATAGATAGATTAGGGTTAAAACGGTAAATTTAAGCATTAGGGTTTAGGTTAAAATTAGGGCTAAAATAAGCTTTCGGCTTAACTTTTATATATAGATAGATTAACGATTTAGTTAGGGTAAAACGATAATTGTAGCCATTAGGGTTTTGGAAAAATTAGGGCTTCAAAATTGGCTTGGGACAACTTTTATATATAGATAGATTAGTGGTTAAAACGGTAAATTTAAGCATTAGGGTTTAGGTTAAAATTAGGGCTAAAATAAGCTTTCGGCTTAACTTTTATAGATAAATAGATTAACGATTTAGTTAGGGTAAAACAAGAATTGTAGCCATTAGGGTTTTGGAAAAATTAGGGCTTCAAAATTGGCTTGGGACAACTTTTATATATAGATAGATTAGGGTTAAAACAATAAATTTAAGCATTAGGGTTTAGGTTAAAATTAGGGCTAAAATAAGCTTTCGGCTTAACTTTTATAGATAAATAGATTAACGATTTAGTTAGGGTAAAAACAAGAATTGTAGCCATTAGGGTTTTGGAAAAATTAGGGCTTCAAAATTGGCTTGGGACAACTTTTATATATAGATAGATTAAACAAATTGGAATTAAGCATTAGGGTTAAAACAAGAAATTTAAGCATTAGGGTTTAGGTTAAAATTAGGGCTAAAATAAGCTTTCGGTTAACTTTTATAGATAAAAATAGATTAACGATTTAGTTAGGGTAAAACAAGAATTGTAGCCATTAGGGTTTTGGAAAAATTAGGGCTTCAAAATTGGCTTGAGACAACTTTTATATATAGATTAAGATTAAGATGTAGCAATGGAGGGACTAAAAAGTTTAATTTTAAAAAAAGAAGATTATTTTTGCAATTTTAATAAAATAGTGGGATTAAAATGCAATTAAGCCAAATTTGAAATAACATAAACCCTTTGTAAAACCCTAAAAAGTGACTTCAAATTTGCATTCTTCTTCCTTGTGTTGCTGTCGTTTGCTCCAATTTCGAAATGGCGAAGCGATTGATTCCATTGTTCAACCGTGTTCTGGTTGAGAAGATTGTTCCTCCATCAAAAACCAACGCTGGAATTTTGTTACCGGAGAAAATCTCCAAGGTCTTTTCATTCTCCTCTTAATCCATTCATACCCATTTCATCTCCACCTTTTGGGTCTTCGTTTTTCTTCTCAAAATTGCATTTTTTCTTCATTTCATTGAATATGAAAAATAGTTGATAGTTATGTTCTTATCACACTTTTAGGTTTCATAAAATATGTGTTATAGCTTAGTTTAATGTTGATTGTTGATCATGACATTGGAAAACTGAAATATTCATCTATTCTGTCTTAGGGCTTGTTTGGATTGACTTATTTTTGTGCTTATGAAAAATAGCTTATGCAAATAAATAAGCTTTTAGGTTAATTCATAAGTTCTCACTAACGAAAATTGTATCTTTACAAGTTGTTTTTCATGAATTGACTTGACAAGTTTATGAATAATACATATAAGTTTATTTATTTGCATCAGCTGTTTTGCATAAGCTAATAAAAAAGAGTAAAAGACCAATCCAGACAGGCCCTTGTTACCAAACCAAACAAATGTTTGTTTTTTGACGTTGTTTATATTCCGGTTCTTATAGAATAATTGTTATTGTGTATTTTCAGTAGCTGCACACATGTGTTATGCGAGTTTGCAATTGAATTTTACACCGCAAGGTAGAACAAATTAAGGGTGGACTGATTTAGTAAATTTTCCTAGTAGAATTTTGATTCTCTATTCTAACCTAGTTCCTAGTAAACCTTTTCTTGAGCTTTTGCTTCTAGGATTTCTAAAATAGGAGTTTGAACTAAGTTTTAGTTTGTTTTTCTACTTGTTTTAGTTTTAAGCTCCAAAATGTTTAAGATTTTAATTTGAATGTTCTTGATTCAGGGTATTTTTCGATTTTATGGTTCATTTCATTAGACTGATTGGCGTTAATTTATTACTGCAACCATGCATTTTTATGATATACATTCGTGCTTTGGTGAAACTATTTAGAAAGATCTAGAGATAGAGTTGGATTGAAATATGGTTTATGATAGAACTTAATGGCATAATTTGATCCATGTAGCCGATCCCACTTAGCGGGATAAGACTATTGTATTCGTGCTTTGTTGAAGTACACTGATGAACTGAGAATTTATTTCTGTCTTGTTGCTTTAGCTGAATTCTGGAAAAGTTGTTGCTGTTGGCCCTGGCGTTCATGGTACGGACGGCAAACTCCTTCCTGTTGCTGTAAAGGAAGGTGACACTGTTCTGTTACCTGAATACGGAGGAGTTGAGGTGAAGCTTGATCACAAAGAGTACGTATATATTTGCTCTTTTTACTTCGTTGAACTTCATCATTCTTAATGTCTCTTAATCATGACTGATCTGATGGACACGGTTTCTTAGTTTTAATTTATTGGCACTGTAATTTGTTTGTTAAAAGCCGCAAATGACGCATAAAAGGTCATAATTTATCCGTTTGAGTAATAGTCCTGAAGCTGATTATGAAAGTTTAATTCAATTAGTCAGTTGAGGGCCTATATTACGCTTGCAATCACTTCTTTTGATGACTTAAGTTTAACTTTGATAGTTTTACCCATATGATGCCTAGATAATTTATTTTCTTGGTACATATTTGATACCTTCATGTTTAAATTGCTGTTGAATGTTGGCTTCTTTGTGAATAATTAAAACAAAGCTAGTCCTTATTTATGGAGGAAAGGATATGCCTGATATTGCATGTCAATGTTTGGGATTTGATTTTACTCCACCATTGGTATAATGTATTTTTATTTTCTTTTTAATTTGTTGTTTCTTATGTATGTGCCTTGATGCAGAGCTTCATGTCTGAAGCTGAGGGCGCAGGCTAACTCCATCTCTATTCAATTTTTTTTATATTTTCATAGTCTTAATTAGGAAAGTCATTTGTATCATAATTCATAAGTTAAGCATTTCATTCAATAAATTGTGTCGCTTTATAAGACCTTCTCACTTATATACTGTTGAGGGATTATATTAATGCAATGTTCTGCGTGTGCTGATAAGTAATGTAAAATTTGAAATTCCAACCATATAGAATGTAAATTACAAAATTGGTTCGTATATATTTTGAATTTTTTAATATTGTCATGGTCTGGGATGCCAGTTCTGAAAATGTATGATATACATTGAATTGAAGGTTTTGACTGCAAGATGCATCCTCTCTTGGCCCCTAAATAAATTCCTAGTTTTTCTTGTGCAATCCTTCTCTTTCACAAAGTTTATAATCATGTACTGTTGTCAAATAGCAGCTACAGCAGTGCTATAGCACTATAGCATAGCGGAATTTTAACAAACCGCTATTGTTCTGCGGTATGTTTAGTACAAAATGTTGTCCAATTGCGGCTATAGCATTGGAGCATAGCGGATTTTTGAACAAACCACTATTTTCTACGTTCTGCAATTGACAACACTGTAAATGTAATCATAATGATATGTAGTCGGCAATGTGAATAAATTAGATGTGATGGTTTAAGTAGTGTGCTATTCGTATCAATTGCAATACGTGACTTTTCTGAAATCTTGCCTAATTAGATCATATTTTTTGGCAGGTATTATCTGTATGGAGATGACGATATATTGGGAACACTGCATGATTGATGTCAAAATCATTGGCGGATTTGGCCCCTGCTGTAGTAATTTATATACTAGGTGTTCTGCTACATACATTTGAGCAGTTTCTTTCTGTTCTGACTTCTATGCACAATGTCTACAATCTATATTTTGTTTTGAGGCAAAACATTTCTTAGAAATTTGGGCCAACAATCAAGATTAGTATTTTTATGCAACTATTGGGGAAACCTTTTTTTGAAGGCCGCAACGTACCTTATTACATTCCATAGCCTGTTTGTGGCTTATTTAAATTTAAATGCATGCCTCTGGTTTAGTTATTTTGGACTTGACTATTTCAAAGTTTACTTAAAAAAATGATATACCATGCATGTTCAAACATATCATCTAGTTGCGACCAATCCTCTTGGATTTTGCCTTCTGGATTAGATTGCAATTCTTGCAGGAATATCTTTTGATTAGTTATTGGATTTTCGATTTACTGCTGTGATTGAGGGGTTTTGATATTGAGTTTGTAGCGTTTACATGGCCGCTGCTATTTAGCCATGGAGTTATCTTAGATATGTTGGAGTGTGGGTTCTCAAGCTCCAACACAATTCAAGGGATGCTACCTTAGTGATGGAGCTGGTTGTTCTAATGCTCATCGATCTTATCCACCAAATAACATTCATCAATTAAATACAATAGGTAAATCATGTCCCCATAATAAGTGATAAGGTTTTGAAAGTCCTTTGCATAAAACTCATCTCCAACTATCCATATTTCTGGCTTGCTTTCAATTCAATTCATTCGACGACTACAACAATTTAACACTTTGTTAAGATTTTAAGACTCTTGTGATTAATTCAACTCTTATGCCGTTTGATTGAAACTTGCCCTATTTTTGTGAGTTGAGACTGATAATCGACAAGGATGACTCTCTGGTGTATAGAGAGAAAATTGAATAATAGTACTACTATTGAGGATGACTCTAATTTCACAATGATTTTGACTAAATTTCATGAGTATAACATGAGAAAGATTAGAAGATTTTTTTTTGGTAATAAAGAAGATTTAAGTTTGATTTAAATAATTCTTGTTTATCTTGCATGGACTGTGATTTAGAGTTTAATGGAGATGCATTCTTTTTTGGTTACTCTTGATGTGCATGTATTATCAAATACTCCATCCGTCTCAAATTATAAGCAAAAAAAAATCTATTTTTTGTCCCAAATTATAAGCAAAAAAGACCAACTTTTATCATATTTAATTATGTTTTTTCAAAAAATTATCTTTTCCAAAGGAAAATTAAATGCAAAGTGCATTCAATTTGCTCTCTTTTTCATTTTCTCTATAATGAACTACCAATGAAAATTGTTTTTAAATCTTCCTATATAACTTATTTCAAAGATAACACAAAAAACTATGTTACAAATTACTATGTTTTAGTTTTCTTAATAAGTGTGATTTTTTTTTTGTTTATAATATGGGACGGAGGGAGTATACTATGTTATACAACTAATTTTACAATATCTATATAATTTAGTGGTATACAATATATGTATTGGATATCGGTGTAAAACTATTTTACATCGTCGATGCATCTTATAATTTCTCTTTGATTTATCTCTTTACATTTTTTTCCAAATCAATTTATGGTGTGTATACTGTTGGAACAAAATGTGTTTAACAATGAACCTTAAAAAGTTTTGATGATAACAAGGTATTAAAAATTGTAAATTGGACTAGCTAATATTTGTTCAAGTGTACGGGACCATAATTATAAAGTTACATCATCATTGGTTCTGAATGAGCAAATAAAGAGCAAAGGAAACAACAAAAATTTGAAGCTTGGACGCTCCCGAAGGCAACTTGTTACCGAAGAGAAAAAAACGCTCCCGAAGTTAAGTCGCTTCGAAGTAAGGATAGTGCTCCCGAAGTTAAGACGCTTCGAAGTAAGAATAGCTGGGACACTTTCTCCTCCTTTTTCCCCCGGTGAATTCATATTCCAAATTCTCCTTGTCTATAATCTTGTCTTAATCAAATCTTATTTATTTATTTATGAATTTAAATTAAGCATATATATACACCTGATTATGCTGTACGGAAGTAAAATTTCCAACCAGAGACATGTAATCATATAGAACATGAAGCAGAATGCAGAAATCATAAAGATATGAAACAATATGATTGAGGTCAAGATGGTTTATGATGAGAATCCTCAAAATATCATTTAGTACATTAATAAAACCTAGTTAGGTATGTGGTGGTCAAATTAATTATGATTATGGCAAACCTGTCTGTGATTTATTTCATTTCAACTTTTCTCTGGATTTCTTTTTAATCACTTGATTAGTCTCTTAGAGTAACGTAATCATTGATATGCTTTGTAAAATACTGTTAGTTTTTTTTTTGTACAAGTTTATTTGTTTTTTTGGACAAAAAACTGTTTTTACTATAAAACATAAATATTTTTACTCTTTTTTAGTCGGTACATGGAATTTTGTCACTTATCTACGACCTAGTATGGTTTTAGTAGCTCTCAATGTTGATGACAATGTGTTCCTCGATTCCAATTTGGGAGGTTTTGATAGTCTTATTCGCGATCATACATGTTCTTTTTTGCATGGTTTCTTCAAAAAATTAGTAGACCATGCATTCTCCATGCTGAAATTTTGAGTTTATACTATGGTTTGCGAGATGCCATGGACGTTGAGTTTGCTCGACTTTAGTTTGAGTTTTTCCTTGTTTTTACTTTTTGTATCCAAGAGTTTAGTGACGAAACTCATACACACTAAGTGCAGAAGATGATTATTACACATTTGAACATTTTGTCCGAACATAAGTACAACTCAGATTATAAAAGATTTGTAGAAACACTTGATACGTTGAGACGCAAGTTCGAACTTGTAGTTCTCGAATCCTCTCGCATTTTATGTTTGTGAGTTTTGCTTTATGGCTCTTTGAAATCAAAAGAATAAAAAAAAGATCAAGTTACTTATTTGAGAGAGAAAGAGATAGTAATATAAACCGGAAAACACTCTACATTTATTAGTTTGTTAAGAGTTCACATTGAATTTGTAAAAAAAAAAAAAAAAAGAGTTCACATTGAATTAAATATGACCTTAAAGTGAAGGCAGTCTATACCTTATAAATTGGTTTAGACAATATATTGTTAAGTTTATGCTATCAGACTACTTGGTCACACTTTAGATGTTTTGTCCTAGACATGAAAGGTGAATGTTAGGAATTCTTCATTAAATGATATTTGATACTCCCTCCGGTCCTATTTACAAGAGACAATTTACTTTTTAGATACATTAAATAATTAATGTATTTGGTTTAGGTTCTTGACTAGATACATACATTATTCAATGTATCTAAAAAATCAATTTTCTCTTGTAAATAGGACCGGAGGGAGTATGACTTTGTATTTAAAGCAATTTAAAAATGTGTAAGAATCATAAAAAAAATGCAATGAGAATATTGTAGAGCTAGTTTTTTTTTTTTTAACAAATAATTTTGTCTAATAAAAGTCTAAAACAAATAATAAAATTTAAATACTTGATTGCAATTTTAATCCTCCTATTTTATCAAATTCATGAAAATAGTTTCTCGATTTTAAAATTAGATTTTTTGGTTTCTCCATTATTATATTTATTGCAATATTGGTTCTAACCATAATATTTTGTACGAAAAAGGTGAATTTTATCCCTAAAAGCTGTATTTCTATGGTAACTCAAGATGATGGTTGTAAAACACTACTTTTGAGGCTAAAAAACATCTTTTTTAGAGACTAAAAATATTGGTCGGGGACTAAAAATTACAATAAACTAGACTCTAACCCGTGCGATGCACCGGTTTTGTATATAAATATTATACCGATTGTACATTCAATACTATCTTATGAAACGACTACAAAAAACAACAACAAAAAATGAAAAAATTACACTAATTTAAATTATTAAATTTATTTTCTTACCAAATAATATTACCGAGTTGTGTTCTTGAATTTCTTTTTTCTCAATCTTCATATTTGATTACATTCATGTTAAAAGAACAACTAAAATAAACAAATTGAAAATAGTAAACATTTTTGAAAAGTCAGAGGGAGAAATCAAAGTAATGTTATAATCTAGTGTAGTGATTTTTGCAAATAAAAAGTCGAATAAATAACTTCAAGTAATAATATATGAGAAACAAAAGTGACAAAATTATCATTGAAATCAGTCAAATTATCAACAATTTTAAAAATACAACTTTAATATCGTAACACGTAGTAAGCATACACCAATATGAAAAGGAAATTGATCCTAATCGCAAGGGTCGTTAATACTATAAAAATGAAAAGGAAAATGAACTTTTATGTGGTAACCGAAATAAGAAGAAATATGAAAATGAACTTTTATGTGGTAAACGACGAGAAAATAATAACAACGGCAAAAATAATAATAATAATAATAATAAATACTGCCATCAATAAAGGAACCATTAAAAATGAAAAGAAATTGTTATGAGAAAAGGAACCGCTAGGGCGTTTGCGTCTTTTAAAAAATGTTTTAGTACTGTGGTATATCAATTTTGGAAGCAACAATATTTCAATCAAAAAGGAAGTGACTTAGTGGGGAGAGTTGTAAAGTGTAGCCAAGAGGTACCCAGTTCGAATCCTTGAAAAACCTTTTTTTCATAAAAATATTCAGATCCGCCAAAAAGGGCGGGATTAGGGTTAGGTCGATCGTCTAACATTTATATATATTAAGATTAAGATTAAGATGTAGCAATGGAGGGACTAAAAAGTTTAATTTTAAAAAAAGAAGATTATTTTTGCAATTTTAATAAAATAGTGGGATTAAAATGCAATTAAGCCAAATTTGAAATAACATAAACCCTTTGTAAAACCCTAAAAAGTGACTTCAAATTTGCATTCTTCTTCCTTGTGTTGCTGTCGTTTGCTCCAATTTCGAAATGGCGAAGCGATTGATTCCATTGTTCAACCGTGTTCTGGTTGAGAAGATTGTTCCTCCATCAAAAACCAACGCTGGAATTTTGTTACCGGAGAAAATCTCCAAGGTCTTTTCATTCTCCTCTTAATCCATTCATACCCATTTCATCTCCACCTTTTGGGTCTTCGTTTTTCTTCTCAAAATTGCATTTTTTCTTCATTTCATTGAATATGAAAAATAGTTGATAGTTATGTTCTTATCACACTTTTAGGTTTCATAAAATATGTGTTATAGCTTAGTTTAATGTTGATTGTTGATCATGACATTGGAAAACTGAAATATTCATCTATTCTGTCTTAGGGCTTGTTTGGATTGACTTATTTTTGTGCTTATGAAAAATAGCTTATGCAAATAAATAAGCTTTTAGGTTAATTCATAAGTTCTCACTAACGAAAATTGTATCTTTACAAGTTGTTTTTCATGAATTGACTTGACAAGTTTATGAATAATACATATAAGTTTATTTATTTGCATCAGCTGTTTTGCATAAGCTAATAAAAAAGAGTAAAAGACCAATCCAGACAGGCCCTTGTTACCAAACCAAACAAATGTTTGTTTTTTGACGTTGTTTATATTCCGGTTCTTATAGAATAATTGTTATTGTGTATTTTCAGTAGCTGCACACATGTGTTATGCGAGTTTGCAATTGAATTTTACACCGCAAGGTAGAACAAATTAAGGGTGGACTGATTTAGTAAATTTTCCTAGTAGAATTTTGATTCTCTATTCTAACCTAGTTCCTAGTAAACCTTTTCTTGAGCTTTTGCTTCTAGGATTTCTAAAATAGGAGTTTGAACTAAGTTTTAGTTTGTTTTTCTACTTGTTTTAGTTTTAAGCTCCAAAATGTTTAAGATTTTAATTTGAATGTTCTTGATTCAGGGTATTTTTCGATTTTATGGTTCATTTCATTAGACTGATTGGCGTTAATTTATTACTGCAACCATGCATTTTTATGATATACATTCGTGCTTTGGTGAAACTATTTAGAAAGATCTAGAGATAGAGTTGGATTGAAATATGGTTTATGATAGAACTTAATGGCATAATTTGATCCATGTAGCCGATCCCACTTAGCGGGATAAGACTATTGTATTCGTGCTTTGTTGAAGTACACTGATGAACTGAGAATTTATTTCTGTCTTGTTGCTTTAGCTGAATTCTGGAAAAGTTGTTGCTGTTGGCCCTGGCGTTCATGGTACGGACGGCAAACTCCTTCCTGTTGCTGTAAAGGAAGGTGACACTGTTCTGTTACCTGAATACGGAGGAGTTGAGGTGAAGCTTGATCACAAAGAGTACGTATATATTTGCTCTTTTACTTCGTTGAACTTCATCATTCTTAATGTCTCTTAATCATGACTGATCTGATGGACACGGTTTCTTAGTTTTAATTTATTGGCACTGTAATTTGTTTGTTAAAAAGCCGCAAATGACGCATAAAAGGTCATAATTTATCCGTTTGAGTAATAGTCCTGAAGCTGATTATGAAAGTTTAATTCAATTAGTCAGTTGAGGGCCTATATTACGCTTGCAATCACTTCTTTTGATGACTTAAGTTTAACTTTGATAGTTTTACCCATATGATGCCTAGATAATTTATTTTCTTGGTACATATTTGATACCTTCATGTTTAAATTGCTGTTGAATGTTGGCTTCTTTGTGAATAATTAAAACAAAGCTAGTCCTTATTTATGGAGGAAAGGATATGCCTGATATTGCATGTCAATGTTTGGGATTTGATTTTACTCCACCATTGGTATAATGTATTTTTATTTTCTTTTTAATTTGTTGTTTCTTATGTATGTGCCTTGATGCAGAGCTTCATGTCTGAAGCTGAGGGCGCAGGCTAACTCCATCTCTATTCAATTTTTTTTATATTTTCATAGTCTTAATTAGGAAAGTCATTTGTATCATAATTCATAAGTTAAGCATTTCATTCAATAAATTGTGTCGCTTTATAAGACCTTCTCACTTATATACTGTTGAGGGATTATATTAATGCAATGTTCTGCGTGTGCTGATAAGTAATGTAAAATTTGAAATTCCAACCATATAGAATGTAAATTACAAAATTGGTTCGTATATATTTTGAATTTTTTAATATTGTCATGGTCTGGGATGCCAGTTCTGAAAATGTATGATATACATTGAATTGAAGGTTTTGACTGCAAGATGCATCCTCTCTTGGCCCCTAAATAAATTCCTAGTTTTTCTTGTGCAATCCTTCTCTTTCACAAAGTTTATAATCATGTACTGTTGTCAAATAGCAGCTACAGCAGTGCTATAGCACTATAGCATAGCGGAATTTTAACAAACCGCTATTGTTCTGCGGTATGTTTAGTACAAAATGTTGTCCAATTGCGGCTATAGCATTGGAGCATAGCGGATTTTTGAACAAACCACTATTTTCTACGTTCTGCAATTGACAACACTGTAAATGTAATCATAATGATATGTAGTCGGCAATGTGAATAAATTAGATGTGATGGTTTAAGTAGTGTGCTATTCGTATCAATTGCAATACGTGACTTTTCTGAAATCTTGCCTAATTAGATCATATTTTTTTGGCAGGTATTATCTGTATGGAGATGACGATATATTGGGAACACTGCATGATTGATGTCAAAGTCATTGGCGGATTTGGCCCCTGCTGTAGTAATTTATATACTAGGTGTTCTGCTACATACATTTGAGCAGTTTCTTTCTGTTCTGACTTCTATGCACAATGTCTACAATCTATATTTTGTTTTGAGGCAAAACATTTCTTAGAAATTTGGGCCAACAATCAAGATTAGTATTTTTATGCAACTATTGGGGAAACCTTTTTTTGAAGGCCGCAACGTACCTTATTACATTCCATAGCCTGTTTGTGGCTTATTTAAATTTAAATGCATGCCTCTGGTTTAGTTATTTTGGACTTGACTATTTCAAAGTTTACTTAAAAAATGATATACCATGCATGTTCAAACATATCATCTAGTTGCGACCAATCCTCTTGGATTTTGCCTTCTGGATTAGATTGCAATTCTTGCAGGAATATCTTTTGATTAGTTATTGGATTTTCGATTTACTGCTGTGATTGAGGGGTTTTGATATTGAGTTTGTAGCGTTTACATGGCCGCTGCTATTTAGCCATGGAGTTATCTTAGATATGTTGGAGTGTGGGTTCTCAAGCTCCAACACAATTCAAGGGATGCTACCTTAGTGATGGAGCTGGTTGTTCTAATGCTCATCGATCTTATCCACCAAATAACATTCATCAATTAAATACAATAGGTAAATCATGTCCCCATAATAAGTGATAAGGTTTTGAAAGTCCTTTGCATAAAACTCATCTCCAACTATCCATATTTCTGGCTTGCTTTCAATTCAATTCATTCGACGACTACAACAATTTAACACTTTGTTAAGATTTTAAGACTCTTGTGATTAATTCAACTCTTATGCCGTTTGATTGAAACTTGCCCTATTTTTGTGAGTTGAGACTGATAATCGACAAGGATGACTCTCTGGTGTATAGAGAGAAAATTGAATAATAGTACTACTATTGAGGATGACTCTAATTTCACAATGATTTTGACTAAATTTCATGAGTATAACATGAGAAAGATTAGAAGATTTTTTTTTGGTAATAAAGAAGATTTAAGTTTGATTTAAATAATTCTTGTTTATCTTGCATGGACTGTGATTTAGAGTTTAATGGAGATGCATTCTTTTTTGGTTACTCTTGATGTGCATGTATTATCAAATACTCCATCCGTCTCAAATTATAAGCAAAAAAAAATCTATTTTTTTGTCCCAAATTATAAGCAAAAAAGACCAACTTTTATCATATTTAATTATGTTTTTTCAAAAAATTATCTTTTCCAAAGGAAAATTAAATGCAAAGTGCATTCAATTTGCTCTCTTTTTCATTTTCTCTATAATGAACTACCAATGAAAATTGTTTTTAAATCTTCCTATATAACTTATTTCAAAGATAACACAAAAAACTATGTTACAAATTACTATGTTTTAGTTTTCTTAATAAGTGTGATTTTTTTTTTGTTTATAATATGGGACGGAGGGAGTATACTATGTTATACAACTAATTTTACAATATCTATATAATTTAGTGGTATACAATATATGTATTGGATATCGGTGTAAAACTATTTTACATCGTCGATGCATCTTATAATTTCTCTTTGATTTATCTCTTTACATTTTTTTCCAAATCAATTTATGGTGTGTATACTTTGTTGGAACAAAATGTGTTTAACAATGAACCTTAAAAAGTTTTGATGATAACAAGGTATTAAAAATTGTAAATTGGACTAGCTAATATTTGTTCAAGTGTACAGGACCATAATTATAAAGTTACATCATCATTGGTTCTGAATGAGCAAATAAAGAGCAAAGGAAACAACAAAAATTTGAAGCTTGGACGCTCCCGAAGGCAACTTGTTACCGAAGAGAAAAAAAAAACGCTCCCGAAGTTAAGTCGCTTCGAAGTAAGGATAGTGCTCTGAAGTTAAGACGCTTCGAAGTAAGAATAGGCTGGGACACTTTCTCCTCCTTTTTCCCCCGGTGAATTCATTTTCCAAATTCTCCTTGTCTATAATCTTGTCTTAATCAAATCTTATTTATTTATTTATGAATTTAAATTAAGCATATATATACACCTGATTATGCTGTACGGAAGTAAAATTTCCAACCAGAGACATGTAATCATATAGAACATGAAGCAGAATGCAGAAATCATAAAGATATGAAACAATATGATTGAGGTCAAGATGGTTTATGATGAGAATCCTCAAAATATCATTTAGTACATTAATAAAACCTAGTTAGGTATGTGGTGGTCAAATTAATTATGATTATGGCAAACCTGTCTGTGATTTATTTCATTTCAACTTTTCTCTGGATTTCTTTTTAATCACTTGATTAGTCTCTTAGAGTAACGTAATCATTGATATGCTTTGTAAAATACTGTTAGTTTTTTTTTTTTTTTTTTACAAGTTTATTTGTTTTTTTGGACAAAAAACTGTTTTTACTATAAAACATAAATATTTTTACTCTTTTTTAGTCGGTACATGGAATTTTGTCACTTATCTACGACCTAGTATGGTTTTAGTAGCTCTCAATGTTGATGACAATGTGTTCCTCGATTCCAATTTGGGAGGTTTTGATAGTCTTATTCGCGATCATACATGTTCTTTTTTGCATGGTTTCTTCAAAAAAATTAGTAGACCATGCATTCTCCATGCTGAAATTTTGAGTTTATACTATGGTTTGCGAGATGCCATGGACGTTGAGTTTGCTCGACTTTAGTTTGAGTTTTTCCTTGTTTTTACTTTTTTGTATCCAAGAGTTTAGTGACGAAACTCATACACACAAAGTGCGAGAGAAGATGATTATTACACATTTGAACATTTTGTCCGAACATAAGTACAACTCGGATTATAAAAGACCGTAGAAACACTTGATACGTTGAGACGCAAGTTCGAACTTGTAGTTCTCGAATCCTCTGCATTTTATGTTTGTGAGTTTTGCTTTATGGCTCTTTGAAATCAAAAGAATAAAAAAAAGATCAAGTTACTTATTTGAGAGAGAAAGAGATAGTAATATAAACCGGAAAACACTCTACATTTATTAGTTTGTTAAGAGTTCACATTGAATTTGTAAAAAAAAAAAAAAAAAAGAGTTCACATTGAATTAAATATGACCTTAAAGTGAAGGCAGTCTATACCTTATAAATTGGTTTAGACAATATATTGTTAAGTTTATGCTATCAGACTACTTGGTCACACTTTAGATGTTTTGTCCTAGACATGAAAGGTGAATGTTAGGAATTCTTCATTAAATGATATTTGATACTCCCTCCGGTCCTATTTACAAGAGACAATTTACTTTTTAGATACATTAAATAATTAATGTATTTGGTTTAGGTTCTTGACTAGATACATACATTATTCAATGTATCTAAAAAATCAATTTTCTCTTGTAAATAGGACCGGAGGGAGTATGACTTTGTATTTAAAGCAATTTAAAAATGTGTAAGAATCATAAAAAAAATGCAATGAGAATATTGTAGAGCTAGTTTTTTTTTTTTTAACAAATAATTTTGTCTAATAAAAGTCTAAAACAAATAATAAAATTTAAATACTTGATTGCAATTTTAATCCTCCTATTTTATCAAATTCATGAAAATAGTTTCTCGATTTTAAAATTAGATTTTTTGGTTTCTCCATTATTATATTTATTGCAATATTGGTTCTAACCATAATATTTTGTCTGAAAAGGTGAATTTTATCCCTAAAAGCTGTATTTCTATGGTAACTCAAGATGATGGTTGTAAAACACTACTTTTGAGGCTAAAAAACATCTTTTTTAGAGACTAAAAATATTGG
Source organism: Medicago sativa (assembly GCF_051527215.1). Taxonomy (NCBI): domain Eukaryota; kingdom Viridiplantae; phylum Streptophyta; class Magnoliopsida; order Fabales; family Fabaceae; genus Medicago; species Medicago sativa. The sequence continues at coordinate 85,574,413 of NC_140755.1, read as the reverse complement.
TCGGGGACTAAAAATTACAATAAACTAGACTCTAACCCGTGCGATGCACCGGTTTTGTATATAAATATTATACTGATTGTACATTCAATACTATCTTATGAAACGACTACAAAAAACAACAACAAAAAATGAAAAAATTACACTAATTTAAATTATTAAATTTATTTTCTTACCAAATAATATTACCGAGGTTGTGTTCTTGAATTTCTTTTTTCTCAATCTTCATATTTGATTACATTCATGTTAAAAGAACAACTAAAATAAACAAATTGAAACTAGTAAACATTTTTGAAAAGTCGAGGGAGAAATCAAAGTAATGTTATAATCTAGTGTAGTGATTTTTGCAAATAAAAAGTCGAATAAATAACTTCAAGTAATAATATATGAGAAACAAAGAGGCCGACAAAATTATCATTGAAATCGGTCAAATTATCAACAATTTTAAAAATACAACTTTAATATCGTAACACGTAGTAAGCATACACCAATATGAAAAGGAAATTGATCCTAATCGCAAGGGTCGTTAATACTATAAAAATGAAAAGGAAAATGAACTTTTATGTGGTAGCGAAATAAGAAGAAATATGAAAATGAACTTTTATGTGGTAAACGACGAGAAAATAATAACAACGAGCAAAAATAATAATAATAATAATAATAATAAATACCGCCATCAATAAAGGAACCATTAAAAATGAAAAGAAATTGTTATGAGAAAAGGAACCGCTAGGGCGTTTGCGTCTTTTAAAAAATGTTTTAGTACTGTGGTATATCAATTTTGGAAGCAACAATATTTCAATCAAAAAGGAAGTGACTTAGTGGGGAGAGTTGTAAAGTGTAGCCAAGAGGTACCCAGTTCGAATCCTTGAAAAACCTTTTTTTTCATAAAAAATATTCGGATCCGCCAAAAAGGGCGGGATTAGGGTTAGGTCGATCGTCTAACATTTATATATATTAAGATTAAGATTAAGATGTAGCAATGGAGGGACTAAAAAGTTTAATTTTAAAAAGAAGATTATTTTTGCAATTTTAATAAAATAGTGGGATTAAAATGCAATTAAGCCAAATTTGAAATAACATAAACCCTTTGTAAAACCCTAAAAAGTGACTTCAAATTTGCATTCTTCTTCCTTGTGTTGCTGTCGTTTGCTCCAATTTCGAAATGGCGAAGCGATTGATTCCATTGTTCAACCGTGTTCTGGTTGAGAAGATTGTTCCTCCATCAAAAACCAACGCTGGAATTTTGTTACCGGAGAAAATCTCCAAGGTCTTTTCATTCTCCTCTTAATCCATTCATACCCATTTCATCTCCACCTTTTGGGTCTTCGTTTTTCTTCTCAAAATTGCATTTTTTCTTCATTTCATTGAATATGAAAAATAGTTGATAGTTATGTTCTTATCACACTTTTAGGTTTCATAAAATATGTGTTATAGCTTAGTTTAATGTTGATTGTTGATCATGACATTGGAAAACTGAAATATTCATCTATTCTGTCTTAGGGCTTGTTTGGATTGACTTATTTTTGTGCTTATGAAAAATAGCTTATGCAAATAAATAAGCTTTTAGGTTAATTCATAAGTTCTCACTAACGAAAATTGTATCTTTACAAGTTGTTTTTCATGAATTGACTTGACAAGTTTATGAATAATACATATAAGTTTATTTATTTGCATCAGCTGTTTTGCATAAGCTAATAAAAAAGAGTAAAAGACCAATCCAGACAGGCCCTTGTTACCAAACCAAACAAATGTTTGTTTTTTGACGTTGTTTATATTCCGGTTCTTATAGAATAATTGTTATTGTGTATTTTCAGTAGCTGCACACATGTGTTATGCGAGTTTGCAATTGAATTTTACACCGCAAGGTAGAACAAATTAAGGGTGGACTGATTTAGTAAATTTTCCTAGTAGAATTTTGATTCTCTATTCTAACCTAGTTCCTAGTAAACCTTTTCTTGAGCTTTTGCTTCTAGGATTTCTAAAATAGGAGTTTGAACTAAGTTTTAGTTTGTTTTTCTACTTGTTTTAGTTTTAAGCTCCAAAATGTTTAAGATTTTAATTTGAATGTTCTTGATTCAGGGTATTTTTCGATTTTATGGTTCATTTCATTAGACTGATTGGCGTTAATTTATTACTGCAACCATGCATTTTTATGATATACATTCGTGCTTTGGTGAAACTATTTAGAAAGATCTAGAGATAGAGTTGGATTGAAATATGGTTTATGATAGAACTTAATGGCATAATTTGATCCATGTAGCCGATCCCACTTAGCGGGATAAGACTATTGTATTCGTGCTTTGTTGAAGTACACTGATGAACTGAGAATTTATTTCTGTCTTGTTGCTTTAGCTGAATTCTGGAAAAGTTGTTGCTGTTGGCCCTGGCGTTCATGGTACGGACGGCAAACTCCTTCCTGTTGCTGTAAAGGAAGGTGACACTGTTCTGTTACCTGAATACGGAGGAGTTGAGGTGAAGCTTGATCACAAAGAGTACGTATATATTTGCTCTTTTTACTTCGTTGAACTTCATCATTCTTAATGTCTCTTAATCATGACTGATCTGATGGACACGGTTTCTTAGTTTTAATTTATTGGCACTGTAATTTGTTTGTTAAAAAAGCCGCAAATGACGCATAAAAGGTCATAATTTATCCGTTTGAGTAATAGTCCTGAAGCTGATTATGAAAGTTTAATTCAATTAGTCAGTTGAGGGCCTATATTACGCTTGCAATCACTTCTTTTGATGACTTAAGTTTAACTTTGATAGTTTTACCCATATGATGCCTAGATAATTTATTTTCTTGGTACATATTTGATACCTTCATGTTTAAATTGCTGTTGAATGTTGGCTTCTTTGTGAATAATTAAAACAAAGCTAGTCCTTATTTATGGAGGAAAGGATATGCCTGATATTGCATGTCAATGTTTGGGATTTGATTTTACTCCACCATTGGTATAATGTATTTTTATTTTCTTTTTAATTTGTTGTTTCTTATGTATGTGCCTTGATGCAGAGCTTCATGTCTGAAGCTGAGGGCGCAGGCTAACTCCATCTCTATTCAATTTTTTTTATATTTTCATAGTCTTAATTAGGAAAGTCATTTGTATCATAATTCATAAGTTAAGCATTTCATTCAATAAATTGTGTCGCTTTATAAGACCTTCTCACTTATATACTGTTGAGGGATTATATTAATGCAATGTTCTGCGTGTGCTGATAAGTAATGTAAAATTTGAAATTCCAACCATATAGAATGTAAATTACAAAATTGGTTCGTATATATTTTGAATTTTTTAATATTGTCATGGTCTGGGATGCCAGTTCTGAAAATGTATGATATACATTGAATTGAAGGTTTTGACTGCAAGATGCATCCTCTCTTGGCCCCTAAATAAATTCCTAGTTTTTCTTGTGCAATCCTTCTCTTTCACAAAGTTTATAATCATGTACTGTTGTCAAATAGCAGCTACAGCAGTGCTATAGCACTATAGCATAGCGGAATTTTAACAAACCGCTATTGTTCTGCGGTATGTTTAGTACAAAATGTTGTCCAATTGCGGCTATAGCATTGGAGCATAGCGGATTTTTGAACAAACCACTATTTTCTACGTTCTGCAATTGACAACACTGTAAATGTAATCATAATGATATGTAGTCGGCAATGTGAATAAATTAGATGTGATGGTTTAAGTAGTGTGCTATTCGTATCAATTGCAATACGTGACTTTTCTGAAATCTTGCCTAATTAGATCATATTTTTTTGGCAGGTATTATCTGTATGGAGATGACGATATATTGGGAACACTGCATGATTGATGTCAAAGTCATTGGCGGATTTGGCCCCTGCTGTAGTAATTTATATACTAGGTGTTCTGCTACATACATTTGAGCAGTTTCTTTCTGTTCTGACTTCTATGCACAATGTCTACAATCTATATTTTGTTTTGAGGCAAAACATTTCTTAGAAATTTGGGCCAACAATCAAGATTAGTATTTTTATGCAACTATTGGGGAAACCTTTTTTTGAAGGCCGCAACGTACCTTATTACATTCCATAGCCTGTTTGTGGCTTATTTAAATTTAAATGCATGCCTCTGGTTTAGTTATTTTGGACTTGACTATTTCAAAGTTTACTTAAAAAAATGATATACCATGCATGTTCAAACATATCATCTAGTTGCGACCAATCCTCTTGGATTTTGCCTTCTGGATTAGATTGCAATTCTTGCAGGAATATCTTTTGATTAGTTATTGGATTTTCGATTTACTGCTGTGATTGAGGGGTTTTGATATTGAGTTTGTAGCGTTTACATGGCCGCTGCTATTTAGCCATGGAGTTATCTTAGATATGTTGGAGTGTGGGTTCTCAAGCTCCAACACAATTCAAGGGATGCTACCTTAGTGATGGAGCTGGTTGTTCTAATGCTCATCGATCTTATCCACCAAATAACATTCATCAATTAAATACAATAGGTAAATCATGTCCCCATAATAAGTGATAAGGTTTTGAAAGTCCTTTGCATAAAACTCATCTCCAACTATCCATATTTCTGGCTTGCTTTCAATTCAATTCATTCGACGACTACAACAATTTAACACTTTGTTAAGATTTTAAGACTCTTGTGATTAATTCAACTCTTATGCCGTTTGATTGAAACTTGCCCTATTTTTGTGAGTTGAGACTGATAATCGACAAGGATGACTCTCTGGTGTATAGAGAGAAAATTGAATAATAGTACTACTATTGAGGATGACTCTAATTTCACAATGATTTTGACTAAATTTCATGAGTATAACATGAGAAAGATTAGAAGATTTTTTTTTGGTAATAAAGAAGATTTAAGTTTGATTTAAATAATTCTTGTTTATCTTGCATGGACTGTGATTTAGAGTTTAATGGAGATGCATTCTTTTTTGGTTACTCTTGATGTGCATGTATTATCAAATACTCCATCCGTCTCAAATTATAAGCAAAAAAAATCTATTTTTTGTCCCAAATTATAAGCAAAAAAGACCAACTTTTATCATATTTAATTATGTTTTTTCAAAAATTATCTTTTCCAAAGGAAAATTAAATGCAAAGTGCATTCAATTTGCTCTCTTTTTCATTTTCTCTATAATGAACTACCAATGAAAATTGTTTTTAAATCTTCCTATATAACTTATTTCAAAGATAACACAAAAAACTATGTTACAAATTACTATGTTTTAGTTTTCTTAATAAGTGTGATTTTTTTTGTTTATAATATGGGACGGAGGGAGTATACTATGTTATACAACTAATTTTACAATATCTATATAATTTAGTGGTATACAATATATGTATTGGATATCGGTGTAAAACTATTTTACATCGTCGATGCATCTTATAATTTCTCTTTGATTTATCTCTTTACATTTTTTTCCAAATCAATTTATGGTGTGTATACTGTTGGAACAAAATGTGTTTAACAATGAACCTTAAAAAGTTTTGATGATAACAAGGTATTAAAAATTGTAAATTGGACTAGCTAATATTTGTTCAAGTGTACGGGACCATAATTATAAAGTTACATCATCATTGGTTACGAATGAGCAAATAAAGAGCAAAGGAAACAACAAAAATTTGAAGCTTGGACGCTCCGAAGGCAACTTGTTGCGAAGAGAAAAAAAAACGCTCCCGAAGTTAAGTCGCTTCGAAGTAAGGATAGTGCTCACGAAGTTAAGACGCTTCGAAGTAAGAATAGTGCTCTTGAAGACAAGAAGTCCGAAGTCATATCATCGAAGCTGCATCATCGGAAGGCTGCAGAAGTCATATCATCGAAGCCGCCTCATCGAAGCTATTTCACCGGAAAATTTGAATCTCAACCGGAATTGCAAAAGATTCAAGAATTGAAGAATTATCAATGCAAAAGTCATCTATTGGATTCGTAAACACAAACAAAGAATTAGTGGAATTTTGCAACGGTCATTTCAAAGGTGTTTGAAGGCTTGTGCTTGCAATTTGGACGAAAGCGTTGACATTGTACTTTGTACGAATTGTACAACCACGTTCTCCACTACTCGTTTTGTGTCCACGCTTCAAGACAAGAAAACGGCTCCGAATACGGTCTCGCGCATATATGTTCCTTTGGATAAGGAATGGATTTCAAATTGGTTCTTCATAGGACAACAACCAAATCGGGCAAAAGATCATTGGTGAAAGATCAAGCTTCAACAACGACTCTTTGGTGCCGACAATTTCACAACGTCTCTTTCACACCTTTATATAAAGGAGTGAAGACTTAGAGTTTTGGTAATGCAAGAACGCCGAACGAAAGACCCACAAGATTTTCACAAGTACCAAACCTCTCGCTGAAATTGTTCCGCATTCACTTAGAATTTACGTGTCTCAAAGTCATATCTTAGAAATTCTTAAGTCCATTGAGTCCGTATCGATTTGTATTGTGAGCACCTCGATTGTATATCAAGTGTTCAACCTTAAACAATTTTACGTGTAATTTTGTTTAGTTAGGAAGTCTCTTGCGGTTGTGCTTGAGCAGAAGTCTCTTAATTGTGTTCTTGAGCAAAGGAAGTCTCTAGCTTGTGTGCTTCGAGCAAAGGAAGTCTCTTGCTTGTGTGCTTGAGCATTTGTAATCGATATTACTCATAGTGAAATCTCCTTGGAAGTGCAAGGGGGACCGGACTACTTCCGGATTGTGGAAGGAACCAAGTATAATTGCTTTGTGTCGTTCTTCTTCTCTCTCTCTCTCTCTGTTTTATTCCGCCGCATTTAGATTACGTTTATCACTTCGAAGCCGTCTCACTTAGCTTCGATTAGTGTGTTCAGTTTTAGGAGAAACGAAGAATTTTTCAAAACACAATTCAACCCCTTCTTGTGTTTTTCTCACCTTCATATACAATTTAATTTTCTAGTAGCTTATAAATCTTTTGATGGATTGATTTATTGTTTGTTTTTGAAATTAGATGGATTGATTTTTTTCTTTCCACTATAATATATAATAATCTATTGATTAATTGATTTGTTTATTTATTTAACATTTCTATATATTCCTTAGTGTAAAACTTACATTAAAATGTCGATCTCATGTTTAGAGTGGGCATCCTCTAATAGCAAATTATGAAAAACATGTTTTAATTTCGATCCAACGGCTTTGACCTTACCATAGAAGAGAAAGCTACACTCACCGTTGGATGAATGTATCCCAGAACAAGCTCTGCCCTTTCTACCTTCTTCTTCTTCCTCCTCTCTGAAAAAGGAACAGGTAAAGAAAATGGTGGAGGAGAGAAGAAGAAGAAAACCTCTAATTCTATGTTCCACCAAAACTGCAATCAATTCCGTATTGAAATCTTCCAATTCTTCAATCAACGAGAATGAATTCCCTAACTACAATTTACCAGTTGGAATTCTTCGATTATCCAACAAATTACCTTCTTTTGATCACTCTGCGCTCATTGCTCTCTCCACTTCTCTTCTCAAAACACTCTCCATCACTTCTGGCTCACCGGTAATTCATTCCAATAACACCCTTTTTCTAAATTCTCAATTTTTGTTACTCTACTGAATCATCATTTTAGTTATTGAAATTGTAGTTATTGGATAATTTGGTATCAATATTTAGTCTTTCATCATTTAGACTCGGTGTAGATTGACTTATCTGACCTTATCTACTGGGATAAATATTTGTGAGACTGTTTGTCAGAGCTTAGGAAAACAACTTGCAACTTATATAAAAATAGTTTCACTTTATGGGCATGTTTGGATTGGCTTATTTTTGAGCTTATGAAAAATAATTCATGCAAATAAATAAGCTTTTATGTTAGTTCATAAGTTCTCAATCACTAACGAAAATTGTATCATCATAAGCTGTTTTTTCATAAACTACCTTGACAAGCTTATGAATAATACATAAAAGCTTATCTATTTGCATAAGTTGTTTTGCGTAAGCTAATAACTAAACCAATCCAAACGGGCTTTATATATGACAAGCAATTATCCTATAAGAGCTTAATTAAGTTGTTTATCAAAATAGGACTTTAAGATGACAGAAAGACTAAGTTGATGCGTTGTTTAAGTCATAGTAAGTGGGGAGTGTGTTTCCAACTTTCCATAAATTTGTTTAGTGCTTTCATTTATCTTTAGTTTATGATATAAGTTTATCATAGTTAATTGATTGATGGAGGAACGAAATTGATTGATATTCTTCAATTTTAAGGACGAATTTGTTATTTCGTAAATTTGGAGACTAATTTTGCAGAAACTTACAATTTTTAGTGCAAAACGATGACTTACTTGAGTTTTTGTTAAAATGTACTATTGATTTTGAATTTTCTCAGGTTCTGGTCAACAATGCTGAAATGAACACACAGAGGGTTGCAGTGGCCATTGCTCTTGACCCTCCAAGCAGTGACACCACTGCCCTTGATATAGATCACTCATCACCCTCTTCTTCTAGAATAATGCTTGTTTTTCCTTCTTGTGATTTCCCTCTCAATGGCCCCTTGTTAAATGGTGAAATTGCTTATTTGTCTCCTCTTCTGGCCTTTAATCTTAACTTGCACATTTCATGTTTGAAATCCATTATTCACAATGGCCAAGACGCTTTGTCGTCATATTTCAAGCCTCAGTGTCAAGTGGGTGATGAGGATGTAGCTAAAAGTATCGAGGATTCTGTCATTAATATAGAGTTAAAGCCTCTCGCTCAACCTCCCAGATTTGCCTCCCTTCTGAGAGTTGCTTTTGTGAAGATACCAGAATGTGGCATCCTTGATTCCATTAAACCAATTTCAGACGTTGAATCCAAAGAACGTCAAGACATGATTGACCTGGCATTGCAGAAGTACTTTGAAGTCGATAGATATTTGTCAAGCGGAGATGTTTTCGGAATTAACATTAGTTGGAACTGTAATTCCACGATTTGCATTCCTTGTAACCAAAAAACACAAAAGAAGAACGAAAACATTATCTGTTTTAAGGTATGTTTACCTCTTCTCTCTCATATTTTTTAACCTCAAGAAACTATATCAGGTTCTTTATTAGAGTGTAACTTATATCTTCAGGTCATTGCTATGGAACCATCAGATGAACCAGTTCTCCGTGTCAATAAAACCTTGACTGCTTTGGTGTTAGTAGGGAGCTCCCCATCTGCCCTTCCTCCGGATTTGTTAATTGCTGGACCAGAAGGGCCTGTGCCTTTGCAAAGGGACACGGTGAAGATCTTGGCTTCAATACTTGCACCAACTTTATGTCCATCTGCGCTTTCTTCCAAGTTTAGAGTTTCAGTGTTATTGTATGGCTTGGAAGGTGTGTTCTATATTGCATGGCTTTGTTTTCTAATGGAATTAATATTTTTTTTACATTCTTCATAATGGATCACCACTAGATGACCTTAGTTGTTGTTGTTGTTGTCGATGTTTATTTAAAATATGTATCCGTGGCTTGAAAATGTCAAATAAATGGTGTGTTTGGATTAGCATTGATTGTGCATATTTCCTGAACATAATTATGCAGGTTGTGGGAAAAGGACTGTTGTTAGATATGTTGCTCGTCGACTGGGCCTGCATGTGGTGGAATATAACTGTCATGAACTAATGGGATCCGATAGAACATCTGTTGCTCTAACTCAAGCGTTCAAAGCTGCTCAAAGGTAATATTTAGAATACCAGGAATGATAAGAAGTAACAACACGCATTATACCGAGAACTTTGTTCCTGCAAAATCTTTATTTCGGCATGGGTTGCATACTTAGCTAACAGAACAGGAACATATATTTCATTAATTTATCCACCTTACTTTTTCTCCCTATTAGTTCTTCTCTGCACTTAGATTTATCCACCTTCCTCAGTTTTTAACCTGGTTGTGTTTGGCTCTGAGAAATTTGAACATTCAATGTTTTGGATATGTTTTTCTTTCCAAACATCTAGTATGCTCATATGGGATTATATTGTTACAGATACTCGCCAACAATACTTCTACTTCGTCATTTTGAGGTTTTTCGAGATTCGCAATCACCTGAAGTTTCACAAAATGATCAAAGAGGAAATGCATCCGAAGTTGCATCAGTTATTAGGAGATTCACTGAGCCAGTTGGTGAACATGGTGATAGTAACTCCCTGGTGAAATCAAATGGTGAATTTGTAAGATTTAACGTAGTTGTAACTTTCTATTGCTATCACTATCGTTTGAACTATAAATTTTTTAATCACTCTTTGTTCTGGATATTACAAATGGTATATCTCACTGTAGTGTAAATCAAATAAAGAAATAAAACAAACAATTGAACACTAAAAGAAGCCAACAGGTAAGATAATATTAAGCAATAATAGCAATTTCTATTATTGTAAGGAAAAGTTGATGAAAAGGAATTAGCTACTGGGAACTCTAATAAATTGGGGAAATTTCTCTGCTGGAGATGCAAGCATATACAGTTAGCTATTTTTTTGTCTTTCCAAAGTTCCCTGTTGCATAAAATTTGACTATTTCTATCAGGAGTGAAGAATTATCTATCAATTGACATGCATTATACTTTAATAATGTTCTTGTTTTATTGCATATATACAAATCCATATATATGTCAAATATATCCTTTTCATTTGGCCTGTCAAGTAGTAAATCAAAATCAAGATTGGAAAAATCTCAGCAGTTATGTTTTCCTTTTGTTATTTTTTTAACTATAATTGCAAAGGTATTTACTACTACAGCATGCTGGTGTAGGTAGAGAAGAATTCTGAAAAGACAAGCGGGCATCAGGTCCTGTTGATTGCTGCTGCTGACAGTTCAGATGGTCTGCCTTCAAGCATCAGACGCTGCTTTAGCCACGAAATAAAGATGGGGCCTTTGACAGAAGAGCAAAGGGCTGAAATGCTGTTGCATTCACTGCAAAATGTTTATGGACTCCACTCTAATGTAAGTGTAGAATGGAACCTCCTCTTGTGTCTATACCTTCTTCTGTTGACTTTAAATAATTGCATTATGCTTCTTGCAGACTGATTTAGAGGGCTTTGTAAAAGAAATAGTTGGACAGACATCTGGTTTCATGCCCAGGGATATGTGTGCTTTAATTGCGGATGCTGGTGCCAACTTATTTCCTGGGAGCAATGTTGGAGTAGACAAAGATCAACCCGAAGACTCAGATAGTTCTCTTATTTCCGAGGTGACGGAGGACAACATTGAGTCAGAAGTTTCAGCTCGGAAACCTGGTAAAGAAGACTTGGTGAATGCTTTGGAACGATCAAAGAAAAGAAATGCGTCAGCATTGGGTACTCCAAAGGTAAATTAAGAAAACAGGATTTTGTGAAACTTTTCTCATTTATATTGAGTAGTGTTTAAAATCAAGATAATATACCATTCTTTTATTGTTGAAAAGTGTACACTATGTAATATGACTTGTGGGAGAAAAAGTTCTTCGATGCATGGTTTTCTTAAGCATGGATTTTTATGCAGGTTCCGAATGTAAAATGGGAAGATGTTGGCGGGCTTGAAGATGTCAAAAAATCAATCCTGGATACTGTTCAGGTGGGCTTCTTGTATGACATAACTTTACCGGCTGCCACTTTTCTCCTCTGATTTGGAAGTGCAGCTTCACACTTTTATTTGAAATTGTGCTTACTATAGCAGAAAACAGTGCCCCTCACGTCAACTTGAAAATAGTAAAAAGGAATTTGTGGTTATGTTTACATGGTCAACATTTCATAAGATATATTAGATTGTCAAATTTCATAAGCTGACCGAGTTGAATTACGTTTTAGTGTATACTCAGATTGAAGAGTGTAAGTAAAATAAGAAAGAAAGTGCTTTTGGAAAGTCAAAATTGAAATTTGAATGTACTTCACTCCTAAAGTTCAACATGGAAGCTGTCAACACTAATTTCTCCTAAAAAGAGATAGAATGGACTGTTTCTGCTATATTATCAAGTCTAAATCATGGATTATTCTACTTTATCATATCGCTTTTTCCTTTTTTAGAATAATCTCTAGTCTTATTTTTTTCTATATTTTAATATTTATCTAACTCAATCATATGCTACCCTGGAGATATTATTTATTTTCTGTAATTTCTGAATAACTGATTCACTCTGTATTTTGTATTTTAGTTGCCTCTCTTGCATAAAGATCTATTTGCATCTGGGTTACGCAAGCGGTCTGGTGTTCTTTTGTACGGTCCCCCTGGAACTGGCAAAGTAAGTTGTAAAGTACCTTTAAATGACAATCTTCTACCTCAGATTTCTTACTCTTTACTTGCAGAAGTTTTCTTGTCTCATTTTCTTTTTATTTATTTAATGTCAGACATTATTAGCAAAAGCTGTTGCTACAGAATGTTCCTTAAATTTTCTTAGTGTGAAGGGTCCTGAACTGATCAACATGTACATAGGAGAGTCTGAGAAGAATGTTCGAGACATTTTTCAGAAGGTATAATAACTTTTTATTTTTTTATTTTTTATTTTGATCTAAATATTTTCTTAAGTTCAATTGAATGTTTCTGCGTGTCTGTCTATTTTCTGTGAACTAAAAAGTTTAAGGAACAGAATTTGATAAAGTCAACTTTGATATAATTCACAGGCCAGATCAGCACGTCCATGTGTCATCTTCTTTGATGAACTTGATTCTCTTGCACCAGCTCGGGGAGCTTCTGGAGATTCTGGGGGTGTTATGGACAGAGTGGTTTCGCAGGTGATTTCCTTTTTTGCGCAAGACCATGATGTTTTAGACCTTTTCTTTGGACTTCCTAATCTGAAATATATTTCCTTTATTAGATGCTTGCAGAAATTGACGGCTTAAGTGATTCAACACAGGTTATTTTATCTTCTTCAATTTTTTTTCTCTCGTTTTAGTAAGATATATTATCCTATTTTGCTTCTAACAAGTGTTTACTTTGTTGGTGGCTTAATAGGATCTATTTATTATAGGTGCAAGTAATAGACCAGATTTGATAGACCCAGCCCTTCTTCGCCCTGGTCGTTTTGATAAACTGTTATATGTTGGAGTTGTCTCTGATGCAACTTACAGAGAGCGGTAAGCTGTCTGCTTTTCCGGTTCCCTTTGTGTTGAGGAGTTTCTATTGTTGATAGCATGGTACTGTGCACATCTCTCTCAGGGTATTGAAAGCTCTTACTAGAAAGTTCAAATTACATGAAGATGTTTCACTTTACACTATTGCAACAAAATGTCCGCCAAACTTCACTGGCGCAGACATGTATGCCTTGTGTGCAGATGCTTGGTTCCTTGCCGCAAAGCGCAGGGTAAGTCCAGCTAAGATCACTGGATCTGGCGATTACTTTGTGTGCATTTTCTTTGATATTAGGCTTATTATTGCATTTGAGATGATGGTGGACTGTCACTTTATAGAGGAAATAGTAGCCTGTATCTATGCATCCGCCATTGTGTGAATTAGAGAGACGGTACTTAACCTAATTCTTTTGTTCTAGGTTTTGAATGCAGAGCCAGAGTCCTCCAACCCGGATAATGAAGCAGACTCTGTTGTTGTTGAATACGATGATTTTGTCCAGGTAACTTGCAAATTGTATTTTTTATTGATAATTTAGGTTGCCCACTGATCAAACTCTGACACTACAGTAACTTCTCCATCCCAAGAGTTTTCTAGTATGTAATTATGTGATTCACATTTCCTCTAAATTTCAGGTCTTGGAAGAACTTCAGCCTTCCCTCTCTATGGCTGAGCTAAAGAAGTACGAGCTTCTTAGAGATCAGTTTGAAGGCACCTCTAAATGAACATCGGACTGATATACAATCTGCAACCTTACTCTTGCTGGTATACTAGGGAGTCAAGATTCTTAAAGTTACAGAAGCATGCAGTTGCATTGCACTCAATCAAATAATCTTGGCCATTAAAATGAAATTGGACGGCTTACAATTTCAACTTCACCATATCTGAATATAGAAGTTGCACAATCAATCAGATCGGACAATTGGAAGGCTAATAATTTCAACTTCACCGAACCTGAATATAAGTTGTGCAATCGATCAGATTGGACAGCTTACAATTTCAACTTCACAAAACCGGAATACAAGTTGTGCAATCAGATTGAACATTCGAGATTTCTAAATCCGTGACTGCGTGGAATCTGTTTCTTTTCTGTATATAGTAGGCTTCCAACCATGTAATAGAGCACAGCCAAAATAGATGTGTTAACAGCTTCTCATAACCTAATTATCATTATTATTTTTTTGGAAAATAAATTATGATGCATCATATATATTTTAGTGAAAACATTTTTGACAAAATTTTTAGGTTAGCGATGTTGTGCATGAAGTTGACAGTGAAAACATTTTGTAAGATCCCGCAAAAAAAAAAAAAAAAATTTTGTAAGTATATTTTTAGGTGATTTTGTACACAGATTAGCATTCGTCACACTGGTAGAAAATTTGGTTTTTCATTTTTTTTCTAGGTCTGAAAACTGTAGACACCTTGAGGTTATTTGGAATTCTTTTGAACGTAGTTTGTAGCAAAAGATTTGAGTCAAGAAACTTTGTAATGCCTTTATATCTTTCTTTTCAAACGCTCTTTTAATTATGTGGGAAATATCTCTGTGGAAGGTGAAGTTTATTGGAATTTCAAGAATGATATGATGAATGCGAACATGGCAATATTTGTTGAACATTGGCAAAAACAATATGCAAAGTGGAACAGCAACATCATTTGAATGTTATAAAAAGGATTAAAGAAATGTTACAAAAAATGTATACTTGAATCTTGTAAAAAGTATAAGAAAAATGTTACAAAAATATAAAATAACATGTTTTAAAAGGTGCAGAAAGTATGAGAAACTTTTTACCAAAATATATACAAGTATCATTTTTAAAATGTCACAAAGGAGTAAAAATATGTTACATACGAGAAAAATTAGTAAAAATTTCATGTTATCTTTTATATGTTAAAATGCTACTAAAACCCTTTAGCAACATGAACTTCATACTTAATTTAAAACAACACAGACCTTATTCAAATTTGCCGAAGATCATCAATGTTACAGACTTACAGTGGAAGAGTGACTATCAAAAGATTATCAAATATCAATAATTAGCTACTTTATAAGGAGTGTTTCTAGTTATCATACTAATAACAATAACGTTTTAAAATAATATCTAATTTTCAATGTCTCTTCTTCCAAAAATGCTTTAAATAACACAATTGATCTCTCTGGCTGAGAAAGGGAAGCTACATGAGATGCTTGTGTCCATCCTCCTGCTACCTGAAATAAAGGTTGAGTTTAAAGGCAATTCATATATGCATTATGACATTTCTATTCAAGACGAGTTGTGCTCTAAGTATTAACCTGTCTTTCTTGATAGTCATAATGGAAAACTCTATTGGAAAATGTCAATAGTATTAGCAAGTATAGGGAAAATAGAAACACAAGGAAAAAAATGAAGTTGATAAAGAATAATAAACTGGGAAATTAGTTTCAAGATTTCTAAACAAAGGATTTTACAATAAAGCTTGTGATACATATATACAAATTTGTTGGTATTTTAAAATTCATTGATAGTTTATGATTTTACATTCATGCTTTAGTATGTTTAAGATGATCACCTAAGGCAAGGTTATCGGTGGAGAATTGGAAATGGATCACATATCAATGTATGGTAAGAGCCTTGGATTCGCAACTAAGCAAATCATAGACCTAGTACACCAATGCAGGACAGGTTGGCAGCCTTAACAGCAAATGACCTCATCGATGAAAACACTAGAAGTTGGAACCTAAACATGCAGTCAGCAATATTCAATGAGCACGGTATTATAAGCATCTCAAGAATCCCTCTCTCCGATACACAGCCACTGATCAACGCATTTGGAATCTACACGGTAAAAACCACATATAGTCTCAACATGAAGCACTTCACTGTCTCGACAGCTTTAACAATGCCGGGAGACTGAAATTTCCAGTGGAATCTAAAGCTACCTCCTAAAATCAAGATCTTCCTTTGGAGGCTAGGCGACGATGTGCTTCTAACGAAACACCAATTACCCAATAAGGCGTCCTTTGTCCACTCATGTGTGCTCGTTGTAACAACTAGCCCCCTTATGTTCTAATGTGAAGTTACAAAATCTGTTTGGGAGAAAATTAAGTACTGGCAGATTTTTGAACCTGTGCTTGCAGCAGACGAAGATTCGAGCATTGTGTTTCTAAACCTGTTGGAACTCTTAATTTCTAAAAGATCAACAAATGTTCTCTATGTGCTTAAGGAGGTTGTGGAAATCAAAGAATGAATGTTGCTGGAATAATACTCAAGAGAATGCTTCACATATCATCTATCTATCGAGCAACAGCAGTATTACAAGATTGGAGCTGAGCAAACTTGAGGAATGCACATCAGCATTAAGCCGACGGCATGAACAATACAGTAGAGTCCCAGTGGCACAGACCAGATCCGGGTTGCTTAAAATGCAACATAGACGGCGCCTTTTACCAGCAGCAACAGAAATTTGGCTGTGCTTCAGTGATGCATGACTGAAACGGCAGTCTTAGTATGGCCCTAACATCATGGACTTTGAGTTTATTCGGAAGTTCACCAAGGAAAGGGTATGGGACTGACTGCTATATGCTTTGCAGTGGTTGCTATTGAGATAGATTGAAAAATTGCAGTGGATGCCATCCATAGCAGTAAGATTGATCTCGTGGTTCATCATTTAGCGAGAGCAGCTGTTTTCTATGTTAGTCCACACCTTTTTTATGATCCTCCTGTAATGATTGAACATTTTTTTATGAATGATATAATCTAGATTGGCTTTTGCTCCAAAAAAGGCATTCTTATCTACATGTAATTAGCTAATAAATGCGTTGAATTTTGCTGGATCAAGTTCATATTGTAAAAGGTACCATGACTCGAGCAAGTATTGTGAATGACATATCATAACAAAAGGACACTAAGCAAAAAAATTGTCAATTAGATCAACATATATAGTCTTATTATTACCCTAACCTTAGATGATGCAATGTTTGTTAAGGTTGCTATGTAATGCAAACATCTTAAGTAAATTTTGTGCATCTGTAAAACAGTCAAATTTGAAGCACTAAAACTAACGAGAAGAGCTCTGGTCTTGAGTTGAGTTGAGATCAGTATTTAACTCCGTAAGAGGATTCCCTATCTATCTCCAAATATCAACATAGAAACCAGTTATTATGCTATTCAATAAACATAAGCTTTCTCATGTTTTCTAACCAAGATTTGCAAATGCTCTCTGTTACGCTTATTGATGCATCACAGCAATGATTTTGCACTAAGTTCAGTTGAACAAACTTTGTTTTAAAGCTGAAATGGCTTCAAGAGTCAAAAGCATTTGCATAAGCAAGTATTAGTGTATTACTACCACACAACACAACAGAAACAAGTTTTTAGTCCCACATCGTTTGAAACAAGACAAACTCAAGTGTTTATAAAAGACACGCGTGAAGCATTGGTCACGACCTTACTTGAACAGGATCTGTTCTATAGGATCGTACTACTGTGTCCTTGATTTCTAAGGAGACAGGAACATACGTCTGGATGATGAACGAAGACCGTGCGATCAGAGCGTGATTAACGGCTGAGATGATTCTCATGTTGAGACATCATCTTGTGCTGTAGATGGTCGTTCTCAGGCACACGCTGCCTGGGGTGGTCTCACGGTGATCTTACAGACCCATTACTTTTTTTTTTTTAGTCTGGATGATGAACGAAGACCGTGCGATCAGAGCGTGATTAACGGCTGAGATGATTCTCATGTTGAGACATCATCTTTGTGCTGTAGATGATCGTTCTCAGCCACACGCTGCCTGGGGTGGTCGCACGGTGCTCTTACAGACCCATTACTTTTTTTTTTTTTAAAAAACTATGTTTATCAACAGGTCCCAAACAAAATTCTTAAACCAATTAAAATCTGTTTTGTTTTTTTCTCACACATGAAAACCCAGGATTTATTTTTTGTTTGGGAAAAAGACAAGAAGGGGATTTTTTGAATGACATTGTTTACCTTAAACTCCAAAGGACAGTAATCTGGACAAGAGAAAGTGAAAATGTTGCATGTGCTTGACCTTGAGTCCCCCAACTCTCTATCATGCATGATCCATGAAAGCTTCAAGCTCTTTGTCCTTTACAGTGATCACCTAGTTTGTTTGTAAAACTGAGAAAGTGGAAACAGTAAAAGGGAGTATGGTTCCATTTTTCGGTTCAGTAAAAGTGATTTTGCTACTTGAGTTGAGGTTCATCATGGCATTTGAGACGACTATGTAGTGGTACAAGAGTTGCCACGTAACAACTTCAAGGGTAGAAAAGTTAACCCTTTTTAATTACCCTTTTGTTTTTGGGTACATAACTACCTATTTATACTTATGAAGAAAAAACAAAGAAAATAATATTTTTATTCCTATGTCATTTTTTAATTTCAAAACTAATTCATTTTATTTATAATTAACGATGCCACACTACAAATTTGGGTTTATTAAATAAGAGATTTTTACATTGAAAGACAAGGTCTCCAAATTCATTTGGAGCAATCTTTATGGAAGAAATAGCATCATATAGAGTTTTTGTTTTTGGTCAAAATAATCTGATTTTCCAAGCAATAATAGTCTCGTAGAAAAATTAGGGTTGAAAATTAGGATTTTTCATTCTAGTTGAAAAATTATATGTTGATGAAAAGGATGGATTTAGGAATTAGGTTTGAATCTTGATTTTGAGTAGTGGGTCATGGGTCAAAAGATTTTTTTTAAAATTTTTTAGAAAAAAATTGATAATTTTATAATTGATGATAGTGTTATTTATGCAATTGATTACATAGGTAAATGTAAAAAAATTTAAAAATAGACATTGGTTAAAAAACAAAATTACATATACGGTTCCTTATCTTGTCAAAAAAAGAAAATATGGTTCCTTATTTTAAGTAACATTTTAGTTCTTTATTTTTTTTCCGAGTTTGATCATTTCCGTTAACATTGTTATCCATTTTTACTAAAAAAAAATATCAAAAACCCAAAAATTTCATCAAAAAAGCCAAACCATCCAAAACCCATAAACTCATATTGTTCTTCCAACAACAACATCAAAACCTCAAATTAAAATACTCATATTTTTTATAGCAAAAAATAATTTGAATTTTTAAGTTGTTGGGTTTACACCATGTGAGATGCACCATACTTTGCTCTTATGAAAGTGAAACTGATCATTCTCTCCATTCATCCAAATGGCACAGATCAATTCTGGGTTACTTAAAATGCAATATGGACGGCGCCTTTTTCCAGCAGCAACAGAAAGTTGGCTGTGCTTCAGTGATACACAACCGTGACAGCAGTTTTTGCATGGCCCAGACATCACGGACTGCATGTGCATTGCAGTGGTTGCTATTGAGATTGATTGTAAAATTGTAGTGGATACCGTCCATAGCAGAAATATTGCTGTATCAGAATTTGAGATACTTATTTCCCTTTGAAACCAAATTTTATCCCACCACCCGAACTATAAAGTGCTGCTTGCTATGAGATTACGAATATGGTGGCTCATCATTTAGCGAGAGCATCTGTTTTCTATGTTAGTCCCCGCCTTTTTTATAATGCTCCTGTAATGATTGAACAATTCTCTATGAATGATATAAACTAGATTGGCTTTTGCTAACAAAAATGTATTCATATCTACGGCATGTAATTAATTAATATATGCACTAAATTTGTTTCGATCAACTTCATTGTAAAAGGTACAATGAGCGAATGTTGTAAATAAGTTAAAGTACTTGTGAAACTCAAGAAGTAGACAATACCAATACAAGTGAGTTCCAATAAAGTATTTACGTTTACTTTTCTTTCCTTCAAATCAGTATCATAGTTTTGTTTTAATCAAGTTAAGACATCGATCGTTTCTCTTCCAATTCCAAAACTTTTAACACACACACACACACTAAAAAACTAGTGTGCTGTATAATGAGCACTTAATAACAACAACCAAGCCTTATCCCACTAAGTGGAGTCGGATACATGGAACAAATTACGCCATAATGTTCTATCCGAAACTATATTTGGATCCAACTCATTAGCATATAAATCTTTCCTAATAGTTTCTCTTATAGTTTTTCTAGGTTAAAATTAAAACAAGAACACTAAGCAAAAAAAATTGTGAATTAGATCAACATATATAGTCTTATTGTTACCCAAACCTTAGCTGATACAATGTTTGTATAGGTTGCTAGTGCAACATAGGCAAAACAAGCATGAAAATTCAGTCATATATATTTACAAAGTAATGCACACATCTTGAGAAAATTATCTATATACTTTAAGTTGTGCATTAGTAAAAAAGTAAATAGAAGGTTACAACTACGTTAAATCTTACAAATTCACCGTTTGATTTCACCAGGGAGTTACTATCACTATGTTCACCAACTGGCTCAGTGAATCTCCTAATAACTGATGCAACTTCAGATGTATTTCCTCTTTGATCATTTTGTGAAACTTCAGGTGATTGCGAATCTCGAAAAACCTCAAAATGACTAAGTAGAAGTATTATTGGAGAGTATCTGTAACAATATAATCCCATATGAGCATACTAGAAGTTTGGACAGAAAAACATATCCAAAACATTGAACATTTAAATTTCTCATAGCCAAACACAATCAGGTGAAAAACTGAGGAAGGTGGATAAATCTAAGTGCAGAGAAGAACTACTGAGGAGAAAAAAGAAGGTAGTAAATTAATGAAATATATGTTCCTGTCCTGATAGCTAAGTATGTGCGCTGACCCGTGCCGAAATAATTTTTTTGCAGGAACAAAGTTCTCGGTATAATGTGTGTTCTAACTTCTTATCATTCCTAGTATTCTAAATGTTACCTTTGAGCAGCCTTGAAAGCTTGAGCTAGAGCAACAGATGTTCTACCGGAGCCCATTAGATCATGACAGTTATATTCCACCACATGCAGGCCCAGTCGACGAGCAACATATCTAACAACAGTCCTTTTCCCACAACCTGCGTAATTATGTTCAGGAAATATGCACAATCAATGCCAATCCAAACACACCATATATTTGACATTTTCAAGCCGCGAATACATATTTTAAATAAACTGCAACAACAACAGCAACTACGGATACCTAGTGGTGATCCATTATGAAGAATGTGAAGAAAAAATAAATAAATACCAATTCTATTAGAAAACAAAGCCAGGCAATATAGAACACACCTTCCCAGCAATATAATAACACTGAAACTTTAAACTTGGAAGAGAGGGCAGATGGACATAAAGTCGGTGCGAGTATTGAAGCCAAGATCTTCACTGTGTCTATTTGCAAAGGTACAGGCCCTTCTGGTCCAGTAGTTAACAAATCTGGAGGAAGGGCGGATGGGCAACTCCCTGCTAACACCAAAGCGGTTAAGGTTTTATTGACACGAAGAACTGGTTCATCTGATGGTTCCATAGCAATGACCTGAAGATATAAGTTACACTCTAACAAAGAACCTGATACAGTTTCTTGAGGTTTAAAAATATGAGAGAGAAGAGATAAAGATACCTTAAAGCAGATAATGTTTTCGTTCTTTTGTGTTTTTTGGTTACAAGGAATGCAAATACTGGAATTACAGTTCCAACTAATGCTAATTCCAAAAACATCCCCGCTTGACAAATATCTGTCAATTTCAAAGTACTTCTGCAATGCCAAGTCAATCATGTCTTGCCGTTCTTTGGATTCAACTTCTGAAATTGGTTTAATGGAATCAAGGATGCCACATTCTGGTATCTTCACAAAAGCAACCCTCAGAAGGGAGGCAAATCTGGGAGGTTGAGCGAGAGGCTTTAACTCTTATTAATGTCAGAGTCCTCGATGCTTTTAGCTGCATCCTCATCACCCACTTGACATTGAGGTTTGAAATAAGATGACAAAGCATTTTGGCCGTTGTGGATAATGGATTTCAAACATGAAATGTGCAAGTTAAGATTAAAGGCCAAAAGAGGAGACAAATAAGCAATTTCACCATTTAACAAGGGGCCATTGAGAGGGAAATCACAAGAAGGAAAAACAAGCATTATTCTAGAAGAAGCGGGTGGTGAGTGATCTATATCAAGGGTAGTGGTGTCGCTGCTTGGAGGGTCAAGAGGAATGGCCACTGCAACCCTCTGTGTGTTCATTTCACTTTCAGCATTCTTGACCAGAACCTGAGAAAATTCAAAATCAATACATTTTAACAAAAACTCGAGCAAGTCCTCATTTTGCACTAAAAAATCATAAGTGTCTGCAAAATTTGTGTCCAAATTTACGAAATAACAAATTAGTCCTTAAAATTGAAGAATATCGATCAATTAGTTATGATGAACCTATATCATAAACTAAAGATAAACAAAAGCACTAAACAAATTTATGGAAACACACTCCCACTAAATAAGCTTATATATAGCCTGTTTGGATTGGCTTATTTTTTAGCTTACGCAAAAAAGCTTATGCAAATAAATAAGCTTTTATCTATTATTATACATAAGTTTGTCAAGCTAGTTTATAAAAAAAAAAAAAAACAGCTTATGAAGATACACTTTTCGTTAGTGAGAAATTATGAACTAACATAAAAGCTTTGCATAAGCTATTTTTCATAAGCTCAAAAATAAGTCAATTCAAACGTGCCCATAAAGTCAAACTATTTTTATATAAGTTGCAAGTTGTTTTCCTAAGCTCTACAAACAGTCTCACAAGTATTTATCCCAGTAGATAAGCAGATAAGTCAATCTACACCGAGTATAAATGATGAAAGACTAAATTTTGATACCAAATTATTCTATGACTACAATTCCAATAACTAAAATGGTGATTCCTCAGTGTAAAAAAATTGAGAATTTAGAAAAGAGAGTGTTATTGGAATGAATTACCGGTGAACCAGAAGTGATGGAGAGTGTTTTGAGAAGAGAAGTAGAGAGAGCAATGAGTGCAGAGTGAACAAAAGAAGGAAATTTATTGGAGAATCGAAGAATTCCAACTGGTAAATTGTAGTTAGGGAATTCATTCTCATTGATTGAAGAATTTGAAGATTTCAATACGGAATTGATGAGATTTTTGGTGGAACATAGAATTAGAGGTTTTCTTCTTCTCTCCACCATTTTCTTCACCTGTTCCTTTTTCAGAGAGAAAGAAGAAGAAGAAGAAGAAGATAGCAATGTCGGAGCTTGTTCTGGGACACATTCATCCAAGATAGCAATGGCGGACCTTTCTCAGCCCCTATGAACACAATGTTTAGCATTAACAAAAAACAACTTAAGTAACAGCAACATCAGCACAAAGACATAGCAATCCAACAACAGCATCAGGAGGATGACTACATCGGTATTAACACCATTAAAATACATTAATGTCCGCAGCAACAAAGACAATAGCATCAACAGAACATTAAACATCAAATCAGCAGAACAAGAGCACAAATTGCAACACCAGTAGCAGAAAGCCAGCAAGCAGTATATGATCAGTCCCTTTTTCTCCAGCCCATGAACATCAAAAAAGGCAGTTGGAATATAGGCATTAAACAATATAAATATAAAAAGCTACAGCATCAAAAGAAAACCAGCAATAGCTACACAAATCCCTTCCATATTCATTCCGTCACATATGACCACGAGCCTCCTTTTTTGTGTGCATGTCTTTCAAAATTCTAATCAATTTCAATAATAGCCGAGTACCAGCTTCGCCTGTACCAGCAAAAAGAATAAACCAAACACAAGAGAAACCAGCAATAGCAAAAACCTAATCAATTTCAATATCCGGCCCTTCCTTATTTCATTTGAACAGGATGTGATCGGAGATAAAACTGGCCCTTATTTCCAATCTTAATTTTATAGTACTCAATAAATGTGTTAAATATGTACAATTCTATGATGTCAAGCTCTATCTAAATAATACATTGTGTTCTCTTCCTTCCAATCTTAATTTTATAGTACTCAATAAATGTGTTAAATATGTACAATTCTATGATGTCAAGCTATATCTAAATAATACATTGTGTTCTCTTCCTTAAAAGTTAACACTCGTTGTAGCTTTGAAGAAACTTAAAGTTGTTGAAAAAAAGTTTTTGTGAGAATGCCTCATAGACTTTTGATCAATGCATATATGTTGGTTGTGATACGGAAAAATCTTTTCAAGTTCCCATAAATTAGTAACTTTTACCGGTAATCACCGCATGAGCAAATCCCATCTTTAAAATGATGGAAACGGTTTGAGTCCCTCACAATGATTTCCCTCTCACTAATTCTAGATATATACTTGGTTGCATTATGACAATCGCCGCAAACACGCAAGTTTTTAAATATCCTAATGGGACTTCTTGGTGGGGTACTGATAATTCCAAATGCAATGGCCAATCTCTCACTATGACTATTCAAAATCTGCTCTTTTTCATCCTCCTCAACATCTTGATAGACAAAACTATAATCCGGAACATAGCCAAGGCTCTTCATTTTGGCACTCAAAACCTTTAATTCCTTGTATATCTCTGTATATTTTGGATGACTTTGGTTCCCAGTATAAAAGACTTCAGCTTTACTGCCAACTACAACAGAGCTCCACCCAGGTGTTTTTCTCAACCCTCGATCTCTGGCCAACGATCTTACTTTAATCACTCCTTCCCATTTTTTGGTATTTGCATAGATATTTGACAACAAAACATAATAGCCAACATTCTCCGAATCAACTTCCAATAAGCGATCTGAAGCTATTGTACCCAATTCTGAATTTCCATGTATTTTACAAGCAGAGAGAAGAGCACCCCAGATGGATGCATCTGGTTGTATAGGCATATTGCTCACTAATTCATACGCCTTTTCCAAATACCCAGCTCTGCCAAGCAAATCCACCATGCAGCCATAGTGTTTCAAACTAGGCTTGATCCCATACTCTTTCTGCATAATATCAAAGCACTTTTGGCCCTCACCAACCAAACCTGAATGGCTACAAGCTGACAACAAAGATACAAAGGTAATATGATCTGCCTTTACCCTTTCAGCTAGCATATCTTTGAAAAGTTGCAGAGCTTCTTCTCCACGACCGTGAATCCCCAGAGAAGCTATTATGGCATTCCAAGGAACTGAAGTATCCCGTGGGATTTCGTAAAATAAGGACATTGCATCTTCTAACCTCCCACATTTTCCATAGAGGTCAATTAGGCAGGTAGCTACAAAGACATCCAAGTAGAGTGAGTTTTTTATTAGTTTCGCATGAATTTTCATCCCTTGCTGCAAAGCTCCAACATGGGAATATGCTGGGATAATGCTCACCCAAGTCCCTTGATTTGGGATTGTATCTCGACACTCTTCCATCATGTTGTAAGCGTCAATTGCCTCACTTGCAAGACCATTTTGAGTATAACCTGTGACCAATGTGTTCCATGAAATTGTATCTTTTCTTGGAAGCTGATCAAAAACTGTATGTGCACAATTCATATATCCCAATTTCGCGTACATATTTACAAGTGCATTTCCAATCACGACATCCTTATCGAGCCATTCACGCCTTATAACAAATCCATGAATAGATCTGCTAATCCTTTGATCACTTAACTGACTGAAAATTGACGTCAAACTCACAACCGTCAACAAATCAGGCCGTATTCCACCCAATTGCATCCCTTTAAAGAATCTTAGTGCAGTACTTGGATCATTATTCTGCTCATACGCAGCAATTATAGAATTCCAAGATACCAAATCCCTCACTTCCATTTGATCAAAAACCATTTGTGCATCCTGCAACCTACCAAACTTCGAATACATATTAATCAAAGCATTTGAAACAAAAACATCACCATCGAACCCATGCTTCAACACATGCAAATGAATCAACACCCCGTTAACAACATCATCCGATTGTGCACACACAGGAAGTATGCTCGCCACCGTAACCGTATCCATCTTCACCCCCTCATCTTTCATCCTATTCAAAACACCTAAAGCCCCCGCTGCATTTCCATTCTGACAAAACCCCGATATCATTGCATTCCAAGAACCCACATCTTTGACCGGCATATCAACAAACACCTTATGTGCAACTTCTAAAACACCAAACCTTGAATACAAATGAACCAATGAAGCAGCAACAAATACATCATCCTGAAAACCCATCTTAAAAACACAACAATGCACTTTCTTGCCGTCAACAAGACTTACACAAGCTTTCAATATAGGAGGAAAAGTATAAAAATCGGGTCGTAAATGACCACCACCACACATTGAAAACAATTGATTGACACAATTCATAGCTTCATGGTATTTTCCAAATCGAACATAAGCAGATATAATTGAATTCCAGGAAAAGATATTCTTTTTGTGAATAAAATCAAATGTGGAACGTGATAATGAAATATCACCATGAGTAACATACAAATTAATAAGCTTTGTTGATAAAACAATGTCTTGAGATTTTCCAAATACCAGAAGAAGAGCATGAAGCTTCTTGGTAGCATTAAGATTGACGCAGGAGTTGAATAAAGCATTGAAATCAGCATCTTTTTGTAGAGAAGTTGTAGCTGATTTGTAAACCTTAGAAGCTGATTTGAGAAGAGAAAGCATTGGTGGCCGGAAATCGACCAACTTTAAAGGTAATATAACGACTTGGTGCGACGTAAATTTGAGAAAAAGGGGTTCAGTTAAAATGATTCAATTTGGTTGGAAGAGCGTAGCGTTTTAGAGTTAGAGATAGAAATTGAAGTGAATAATACCAGTTCTGCATTTTCACAATTTAAGGCACATTGGGAGTCCTTAAAATACAAAAGTGTGTCTTAAATAAATACTAAAAGAAATTGCGAGTCTATGGCTGGAGTGGAGCATCTCTTCACACTGGTGGGTCAATTCCTCATCGTTTGCATTGGAAGCGAATGGTATGGTATTATTATCATTTGTATTTAGTTTTCAAATTTAATAACATTATTATCTCTGTCAAAAAACAAAAAGTCCTTATTATCAATTACTTAAGTTCTGAAAATATTGCCAAATAGTGTGTGAGGATGGTTGTAAAGGTTTTGGTTTTGGTCCATAAGGTCCAGTTACAAAAGTGTATGTGACAAACATAGAATGATGTGGCAGCGTGTGATGCGGCCAAGTTTTGGTCCATACGGTCAGTTACAAAAGTGTATGTGACAAACAAAGAATGATGTGGCAGGCGTGTGATGCGGCAAAGGACGTTGATGTATCGTTTTAGATGTTGAGTTACGATTTAAAGAGACCAAAACCGAAAAAAAAATGATCATCTATTTCCATATAAAATCAAATGTAGAGAACACGAAGCAAGATGTTAAGACACGAAATAATAAGAGAGGCGCAACGGTGAGGGCAAAATAATATTTCTATTTCCTAAATACGATAGGTTGTTTACGAATCGGCCTAGATTTAGGATAGAAATCACAAGGGAATAACTAAATAGGATTTGTAAATGGTCATATTTTATTGGTGCATCGAAACATAAACATATGATTAAAATATGATATATAATGTATTAGAAACTCTCATCAATAGTCAAACCGAATATGATCCAACTATCATATTACATCTAGTTATCATATCATATTTCTCATCCTTACCACCAAATATTACTATCATCAAGCTCATTGAATAGTGCATTCACACTCCACATTTAGAGTCTATGGAAGAGTCGGAACGCAAAGCTTCTAGAAACCTCTAACACCACACCGGCATCCATTGTTACTCGAGCAAAAAACACACTTAATGAGTGGAGTTGCATGCAAAGAGCAAGGTTACCATTACAAGAAGCTGAAGTCTTTCGTAATTGGAGCAAACCCCTAGCCGGTATGATTAAATGTAATGTGGACGCCGTTGCTTTCAACAATAACGCCATCAAGGGATACAATATGGGTGTGTTTGTTATATGGATGAAAAAATAAAGCATTGGAATGAACTTTTCCAGGAATACAATAATGAAAATTATATTCCTACGAATTTTTTAGAAAGTATTTGTTTACCATTTTAAACCCTTGGGATTTTTGTCAAAATATAAATTGTTTTTTAATTAAAAAAAAAGAAAGAAAAATCATTAGCTACACTTTTAAGTCATCGTGGGAAGATTAAATGGTAAAATAGGGGTATTAGTTGGTTATATAGTAGAACGTGGGTTTTTGCTAAAAAAATAGTAGAACGTGGGTTATCATTCCTAGGAATTCAATTTTCCCAAACCTTTTTCATGGGAATAAAAATAGCTAAACTTTAGGTAGAATAAATTCTGGGTATTATTCATTCTGGATATATCATTTATGTTCCTTTTTACCAAACACGGTAATGTTTTATTCTCATTCTCTATTCCCGGGAATGCATTTTTTATCTCCCAAACAAACGCCCCCTATGTGTTTTAAAGATTCCACGGGAGACTATTATTGCTTGAAAAATCATATTATTTTTACTCATCGACCACGGTTCTAGAAGAAGTGAAACCACGAGGCTTATCAAAGTGGTCATATCAAACGGAATGCACGTTGTTTTGTTTGAAACAAATTGCAAAACTCTATTCACAAAAAGAAATTGCGAGTCTATGGCTGGCTGGAGTGGAGCATCTCTTCACACTGGTGGGTCAATTCCTCATCGTTTGCATTGGAAGCGAATGGTATGGTATTATTATCATTTGTATTTAGTTTTCAAATTTAATAACATTAACAAGTCCTTATTATCAATTACTTAAGTTCTGAAAATATTGCCAAATAGTGTGTGAGGATGGTTATAAAGGTTTTGGTTTTGGTCCATACGGTCACTTACAAAAGTGTATGTGACAAACATAGAATGATGTGGCAGCGTGTGATGCGGCCAAGTTTTGGTCCATACGGTCGATTACAAAAGTGTATGTGACAAACAAAGAATGATGTGGCGGCGTGTGATGCGGCAAAGGACGTTGATGTATCGTTTTAGATGTTGAGTTACAAAGAATGATGTGGCGGCGTGTGATGTGGGAAGATTAAATGGTAAAATAGGGGGTATTAGTTGGTTATATAGTAGAACGTGGGTTTTTGCTAAAAAAATCGTTTTAGATGTTGAGTTACAAAGAATGATGTGGCAGCGTGTGATGTGGGAAGATTAAATGGTAAAATAGGGGGTATTAGTTGGTTATATAGTAGAACGTGGGTTTTTGCTAAAAAAATCGTTTTAGATGTTGAGTTACAAAGAATGATGTGGCGGCGTGTGATGTGGGAAGATTAAATGGTAAAATAGGGGGTATTAGTTGGTTATATAGTAGAACGTGGGTTTTTGCTAAAAAAATAGTAGAACGTGGGTTATCATTCCTAGGAATTCAATTTTCCCAAACCTTTTTCATGGGAATAAAAATAGCTAAACTTTAGGTAGAATAAATTCACAGGTATTATTCATTCCTGGATATATCATTTATGTTCCTTTTTACCAAACACGGCAATGTTTTATTCTCATTCTCTATTCCCGGGAATGCATTTTTTATCTCCCAAACAAACGCCCCCTATGTGTTTTAAAGATTCCACGGGAGACTATTATTGCTTGAAAAATCATATTATTTTTACTCATCGACCACGATTCTAGAAGCCGAAACCACGGGCTTATCAAAGTGGTCATATCAAACGGAATGCACGTTGTTTTGTTTGAAACAAATTGCAAAACTCTATTTGATGTTATTTCTTCCACAAAGGTTCCTCTAAATGAATTTGGAGACCTTGTCTTTCAAGGTAGACGTCTCTTACTTAATAGACCCGACTTTGCGGTGTCGCATGTTCAGAGGCAAGCTAAAGGGTTGTTCATTGCATAGTCGAAGCATCATTATCTCATCCTAGTCCCCATATATTCAATTATGTACCAACTACTTTGTCTTCGTTAATTATAAATGAAATGAAATGAATTAATTTTGTCTTTGCTCAAAAAAGATTGAAGGGGATAAATGTGTGACCCCTATATTATTATTTGTTTGGTCTCCTTACCTTGTTATTGTTTCTTCATTAATATAAATATAAATCAATTGATCATGTTTCTTAAAAAAAAGAAAATATTCCCTCTGTTTTAAAATGAGTGTCATTTTAGTAAAAAAAAATTGTTTCAAAATGAATGTCACTTTACATTTCAAATACAACTTTAATTTTTTCTTCCAACTTTACCCTCAATAAATATTTCAACTTTTCTCTCACACAATTTTCAATGGAACTTTAATTTTTTTCTTCAAACTTTACCCTCAATAAATACTTCAACTTTTCTCTCACACAATTTTCAATACAACTTTAAATTTGTCTTTTTCTTATAAAGTAAGGGCAGTTTAGTAAAAATGTTATGTCTAATGATTATTTCATTCCATTTCTTAATCTGTGTGCAATTGGCTAAAGCGACACTCATTTTACGGAGGGAGTATAAAATAATTGATCATGTAAAAGTACGATTGTAAAAAACAAGTTAATAATTAATATAGCTTTAAAAGTTTCTTAAAAAATATAAAATAACTGATCATGTAAAAGTACAATTGTAAAAAACAAAAAAAAAGGTAATTATTAATATAGCTTTAAAATTAAAAAATGACATATGAATAAAAATAGTATTTTCTACCCTTGAAGTTGTTACGTGGCAACTCTTGTACCACTACATAGTCGTCTCAAATGCCATGATGAACCTCAACTCAAGTAGCAAAATCACTTTTACTGAACCGAAAAATGGAACCATACTCCCTTTTACTGTTTCCACTTTCTCAGTTTTACAAACAAACTAGGTGATCACTGTAAAGGACAAAGAGCTTGAAGCTTTCATGGATCATGCATGATAGAGAGTTGGGGGACTCAAGGTCAAGCACATGCAACATTTTCACTGTCTCTTGTCCAGATTACTGTCCTTTGGAGTTTAAGGTAAACAATGTCATTCAAAAAATCCCCTTCTTGTCTTTTTCCCAAACAAAAAATAAATCCTGGGTTTTCATGTGTGAGAAAAAAACAAAACAGATTTTAATTGGTTTAAGAATTTTGTTTGGGACCTGTTGATAAACATAGTTTTTTTTAAAAAAAAAAAGAAAGTAATGGGTCCGTAAGAGCACCGTCTTTGTTGGAACAAAATGTGTTTAACAATGAACCTTAAAGGGTTTTGATGATAACAAGGTATTAAAAATTGTAAATTGGACTAGCTAATATTTGTTCAAGTGTACGGGACCATAATTATAAAGTTACATCATCATTGGTTACGAATGAGCAAATAAAGAGCTATGGAAACAACAAAAATTTGAAGCTTGGACGCTCCCGAAGGCAACTTGCTGCGAAGAGAAAAAGCGCTCTGAAGTCAAGCCGCTCTGAAGAAATAGCGCTCTGAAGTAAGCCGCTCTGAAGAATAGTGCTTCGAAGACAAGAGGTCCGAAGCCACATCATCGAAGCCGCGTCATCGGAAAGCCGCAGAAGTCATATCATCGAAGTGCATCATCGAAGCCGCCTCATCGAAGCCATTTCACCGAAGCCGAATATCATTTGGATTTGCAAAGAATCAAGAATTGAAGAATTATCAATGCAAAAAGTTTGTCTATTGGATTCGAAAACACAAACAAAGGATTAGTGGAGTTTGCAACGGTCATTTCAAAGGTGTTTGAAGGCGTGTGTTTGCAATTTGGACGAAAGCGTTGACATTGTACTTTGTACGAATTGTACAACCACGTTCTCCACTACTCTGTTTTGTGTCCGCGCTACGGGACAAGAAAACGGCTCCGAATACGGTTTCGCTGCATAGATGTTCCTTTGGATAAGGAATGGATTTCAAATTTGTTCTTCATAGGACAACGGCCAAATCGAGCAAAAGATTATTGGTGAAAGATCAAGCTTCAACAACGACTCTTTGGTGTCTTGGCAATTTCACAACGTCTCTTTCACACCACTATATAAAGGAGTGAAGACCTAGAGAATTGGTAATGCATGAACTGCGAACGAAAGACTCACAAAGATTTTCACAAGTACCAAACCTCTGCTGAAATTGTTCTGCATTCACTTAGAATTTACGTGTCTCAAAGTCATATCTTAGAAATTCTTAAGTCCATTGAGTCTCGTATCTCGATTTGTATTGTGAGCACCTACTGATTGTATATCAAGTGTTCAACCTTAAACAATTTTCTTCGTGTAATTTTGTTTAGTTAGGAAGTCTCTTGCGGTTGTGCTTGAGCGAGGAAGTCTCTTGATTGTGTTCTTGAGCAAAGGAAGTCTCTTGCTTGTGTGCTTGAGCATTGGAAGTCTCTTGCTTGTGTGCTTGAGCATTGGAAGTCTCTTGCTTGTGTGCTTGAGCATTTGTAATCGAGATATTTCTCATAGTGAAATCTCCTTGGAAGTGCAAGGGGTTTGGACTACTTCCGGATTGTGGAAGGAACCGGTATAATTGCTTTGTGTCGTTCTTCTTCTCTCTCTCTGTTTTATTCCGCTGCATTTAGATTCGATTATCACTTCGAAAATTTGTCTCGCTTAGCTTCGATCGGTGTGTTCGGTTTTTAGGAGAAACGAAGAATTTTTCTAAAATACAATTCAACCCCCCTTCTTGTGTTTTTCTCACCTTCAATTGGTATCTAGAGCCTTGGTCCGTTGTGTATCACTTAACCGTGCAACGGTCGAAAGATCCGAGAAAAACATGTCTACTCCTACTCCTACCGGTCACAGTGATACTAGCTATAAACATGTCTCACATGATTATAGTGATAGTAAGAAAACCGAGTATTGGAAAAGTTCCAAAGTTCAATGGAGATGCTTGAAGAGTTCTCTTGGTGGAAAACCAACTTTTACGGTTACATCATGAGCCTAGATGAAGAATTATGGGATATTACGGAAGATGGTGTTGGTGATTTAGTCCTTGATGAAGAAGGAGCTGTTGTGGATAGAAAGAAACATACTCCGGGCGAGGAAACTTTACAAGAAGCATCATATTATCGTAGGAGCTCTTGTCACTTTGCCATACCCAAAGCGAGAATACATGAAGATGAGTGACAAATCCTTTCGCTAAAGCTATGTTTGCTTCTCTCTGTTCAAATTATGAAGGGAGCAAGAAGGTCAAAGAAGCAAAGGCTCTCCTGCTTGTACATCAAGTATGAGTTATTCAAAATGAAGGAGGATGAAACTATTGAGGAGATGTACTCAAGGTTTCAAACCTTAGTTTCGGTCTACGTATTCTAAAGAAGAGCTATGTTGCTTCGATCATGTAAGCAAGATACTCGAAGCTTACTGCCGAGATGGAGACCAAAAGTGACCGCCATTGAGGAAGCTAAAGATTTAAACACTTTAAGTGTCGAAGATCTTGTTAGTTCTCTCAAAGTTCATGAGTTAAGTCTTAATGAACATGAGTCTACTAAGAAGAGTAAATCAATAGCTCTTCCATCCAAAGGCAAGTCATCAAAAGCTCTCAAAGTGGTTGAATACGAAGAGGAAGAACGATCGAGTTCGGACTACGAACCGGATCTTTGCGAAATGGCCATGCTCTCAAACAGACTTCAATATCTGGCCAAGAAGAACGAAAGTTTCTCTCCGTAAGGGTAACTCCGAAGCTCGAGGAAAGAAGATCGAAGGGATGCTTCAATTGTAAGAAGCCGGGTCACTTCATTGCCGAATGCCCCGATCTTCAAAGAGAAAAGTCAAAGGACAAGTCAAAGAGGTCTACATTCAAACCAAGCAAATTCAAGAAGCAGATTAAGCGAGTTTAATGGCAACACAGGATGATTTGGGTAGTGAATGCGGATCCGATAAAGAGGAAGCCGATGAAGATGCAAAGGTAGGCTTGTTGGGTTGGTAGCAACGGCAACTTCGGAAGAATTTGGGTCGGATTCGGACTCGGAAGATGAAAACGAGGTATATTCCAAAATTCCCGAGAGATGAACTTGTTGAGTCACTTAAAGAACTTCTTACACATTTTGAAGTAAGAACCAATGAGTTGAAGGATTTAAAAGAAAAATATGCCGATTTGGTACAACGGCAAAAATCAACTTTATTGGATGCGAAAGCTTCGAACAAGGACTTAGGGGCCTTGACTTCATGTGTAAAACATATGAAGATCGGCTCAGGTTCTTATGTCGAAGCTACAAGAAAAGTGTAATGAAAAACCTTTAAGTAACCATGAAATTGCTCTTGAAGATTTTATTATATACGGCATTGACGAAGCGAGTGGCTTCATGATTTATAGCATTTACAAGAACAATGGCGAGAGGAATTGGTTTTCCGAAGTGAAACCGGAGAAAACCAATCTAAAGTCTTGTTGTGAATGCATCAAGGAAGGTACGAAAACATTCTTTGTACCGGAAAGGGGCTGAGTTGGAAAGCTCGTTGTTCAATCAGAACCTCGAAGCTTCTAGTTCTAAGGCTAAGATTATTTCAAAGCCAAAGAACTCTAAGTCAAAGGCTATGATCAAATGCGATTCCAAGACTTCAAAGGTTAGGATCTGAAAAGATCGAACCTATTCCTCGCAGTACGGTGAAACCAAAATGCGGGGTTACGAAGTCTAAGTTTCGAAGAAGACGATTCGCTTCGAAGTACCAAAACCTAAGGTGATGGTTAATCGAAGCAACCCAACTCACAAGACAAGGTACAAGAAGTGAAGAGTAAAGCCTTGAGTACTAACCTTCCAGGACCCATAGAACAATGGGTACCTAAATCTAAAAATGTCAATGATGCGGTATGTCTAAGAGCGGTGCCAAAGCAAAGATCATGGTACCTAGACAGTGGTTGCTCAAGACACATGACAGGAGACAAGTCCATGTTCCTCGGCCTAACAATGAAAGAGGGAGGAAATGTGAAATTTGGAGGCAACCGGTCGTGCAAGATCATAGGTACGGGAACTATTGGTAACTCCTCTACCTCAATTAATAATGTATGGTTGGTAGATGGTCTTGAACATAACCTTTTGAGCATTAGTCAATTTTGTGATAATGGTTATGATGTGCTTTTTGAAAGACCCAACCGTACAAGAATCAACAAGGAAGACAAATCCATTGTGTTCAAAGGAAAGAGAGTTGACAATGTCTATAAAATCAATTTTTCGAACTGGTGATCGAGAAGGTGGTTTGCCTACTATCGGTGAATGATAAGAAATGGATGTGGCACGAAGGTTGGGACATGCTAACTGGAGGTTAATCTCTAAGCTTAGTAAGTTCTTGTTGAGGCAAAATCCCTAATTAATTT
Source organism: Medicago sativa (assembly GCF_051527215.1). NCBI lineage: Eukaryota > Viridiplantae > Streptophyta > Magnoliopsida > Fabales > Fabaceae > Medicago > Medicago sativa. Next base: position 85,539,363 of record NC_140755.1, on the reverse strand, counting down.
TAAAGATAATAAACCAATATGATTAAAGAATTAATGGACTTTGATTATTTCCTTGGTATTTAACTTGTGCTCTTGAGTGTTTTACTAAGACGGGAACAAGGCTTAAATCATACCAAGAATCAAGAAATCAAAGGACATTTGAATTCAAGATCTAACAACGAGATCGTAGAAAGTTAGATCGAATGTTGCTCGAGAGATCGAATGTTCGCACAAGAGATCGAAGGTTGCTTCTACACAAGCCCCGAATCTCAAGAACATGGATCAAGGTCATGCAAGACACATGTGACATAAATAAATGTCAAGAGAAGTACTTTTGCATGGATCAATCAAGCAATAAAGGCATATACAAGGATTATGTCAAAAAGGATACTTTATGTTCATTTAAGACTATGAACATTAAAGTCCTAGGAATATTCCACAAGGGAATATCATCCTAGATGTTATATTTACTCGCTCTTCATTGTGTTTCACTATTAGGATTTGATTACATCAAATGGTAGTCTTACAAATCATCCTAAGTGAAACAAATGGAACATTCGATGATCGAATGTTCGGCTCGGCACGAGCTTACTTCATGAACGGTACAGTAGGTGAAAAGCAAAAGCAAAAGCAAAGCAAATCGTCTGCTCAATCGAGGAGATAGACACGCATGAGAGTTGGTACGAGAACAAGGACCACACAATCTCTCAAAGCTTGTGTATGAAGATGCGAGAATCCCACTATATCCTCCCGCACCAAGTTCCAAGGCGGATCCGGCAATGAACTTTACGAAGTATGAAGCAAAGTCCATACTTTGGTTATTGCCCGAGAAATTCATATGAAAAGCATATGACACGCCCAGAACTTCAAATGTTCATTCATATATGATGAACCCAGATGAAGAACATGATGAACCCGAGATGAAGATCATCATGAACGCAACAACATTCGAAGTTCATCGAGATCGAATGTTTGCCCGAATTTCAAGTAAAAGCTTGTGGGACCCAGGACACATGGCATAACACCATTGGACACCCCACAACGGCTATTTGAGCCCGAGGACTCTATAAATACAGTTCAAAGGCTCGGCATTACTTGCACCATTGCAAAGCATACAAGAAAACAACTGCGATTTTGTTTGAAGCTCTTGCAACCGAAATTGATCAATCTCTAAGGCTTTCATTACTTAGTGCAAATCAATACTCCTTGTTATCTCTAAGATAACTTCTTTCTCTTCTTCCTCCTCTCGTTTGATTCACAAACATTCAACTTCCATATAAATTGTAACTAAGTCTCATCTAGCTTTAGGGGTACTAAAGTGTTAGTTTGAGCAAAGGTTGTAAAAGTCTAAGTGGGTAACTTAGCAAGAAGGTGCAAGCTCTTTGAGGCTTAGAGAATACAGGATTGTAATTGTTCAGGTGAACAAAGATTGTAAGGTGCGGGACTTGAGAGGTTATCTCAAGCATCATAGTGGAAACTCTCACAAGATTGTGAGGAGAGGACTAGCCCACATTGGGTGAACCTCTATAAATCTCTGTGTGTTCTTTCTTTCTTCCTTATACTCTTTAATTTCAGTATACACAACACACACCAACACATTTACTTTATTAATCGGTTTACGTGTATGAACTTCGAACGTTACGAGTTCGAAAGTTAACTTAACCATTCCAAGTAAACTACTTGAGAATAACCTTTAAGTTTCAGGATAATTTTTAAAGGGTCACAATTCAAACCCCCTTTCTTGTGACTATTTTATCTACTTCAATTGGTATCAAGAGCCCGGTTCTAAGGGTTTGAACACTTTAACAAGTGTTAGAGAAAAGATTCGGGAAGCATGTCTAAAGTCAAGTACATAGTGAAGGAGGATCATCAAACAGACCACCACTTTTTGATGGCTCAAACTATTACTTCGGAAAGGCAAAATGGAACTCTTCCTCAGATCTCAAGACAATGATATGTGGCAAGTCATCACGGATGGAGATTTTGTCCCAACAACCAAAGAAGGAGGCATCGAAGAAAAGAGTTCATGGTCAACAGATGAAAAGGCTCGGGTATTGTTAAACTCTAAAGCTAGACTCTTTTTATCATGTGCACTAACCATGGAAGAAAGTGAAAGAGTTGATGAATGTAAGAATGCTAAAGAGGTATGGGATACTCTAAAAATACATCATGAGGGTACATCTCATGTCAAAGAAACTAGAATTGACATAGGTGTCGAAAGTTTGAAGTCTTTGAAATGAGTGAAAATGAAACCATTGATGAGATGTATGCTAGATTTACTACAATAGTAAATGAAATGAGATCTCTTGGAAAGGCATATTCTACTCATGATAGAATCGAGAAAAATATTAAGATGTCTTCCAAGTGTGTGGAGACCTATGGTCACTGCAATCACTCGGGCCAAAGATTTGAAATCTATGAACCTGGAAGATCTCATTGGATCACCGAGAGCTCATGAAGTGGTACTTCAAGGAGACAAACCAGTGAAGAAGGTTAAAACACTTGCTTTAAAAGCATCTCGGCAAACCCCATCGAGTTCGATGATGAGGTACAAGAACCACAAGAATTAGATGAAGTTCATGAAGAAGAAGCTGAAGATGAACTTGCACTAATCTCCAAAAGAATTCAAAGAATGATGTTGAGAAGAAATCAGATCGTAAAGAAGTTTCCAAACACCAACAATAGCACCGTAATCGAAGCCGACAAAAGCCAAGTCACTTGTTATGGGCTGCAACAAAGCTGGACACTACAAGAGTGAATGTCACGACATCAAGAAGGTGCAAAGGAAACCTCCCTTCAAGAAGAAGGCAATGATCACTTGGGATGACTTAGAAGAGTCGAACCTCAAGAAGATGAAGAAGCCAACATGGGATTGATGGCTCGGTCGGATGATGAAGAAGAGGTAATTGTCTATAAAAGCGATTCTTTTTATAAAGATCTTGAAAGTAAAATAGATAGTCTCTTATATGACTCAAACTTCTTAACTAATAGATGTCATTCTTTAATCAAGGAACTTTACGAAATAAAAGCGAGAAAAAGAAACACTTCAAAACAAATATGATGAATCTAGAAAAACCATACGATTTTGCAAGATTCCCATTTTGAAATGTCGAAAAACAAAAAGAGTTAAACAAGAAACAAAAAGGCATTATTTCTATACCTTACTGAGATGAAAAAGGAAAACACACTTTTGAAAAAGGAAGTTGAAACTTTGAAAAATGATCTTACAGGTTTTATAAAATCTACGAAACATTTCAAAATATCTTAGGATCTCAAAATGAAAGTGCTAAAAAATCGGCTTAGGTTTTAAGGATCCACACAAAATCATTGAAAGTTTTGTACCTAAAACTAAACCAAGAACTAGATGTTATTTTTGTGATAGGTATGGACATGATGAAAAAATATGCCATGTTAAGAAAAAACTTATCAAAGAAAATAAAATTAATCTTAGTTCGAACGTTCTCATCTCAATAGATCGAAAGTTCACAAAAGGCCGAGAAAGCTAAGAAGTCATGCTCCTCTGTAACAAATCCGATCACACAAGACAGAATGTTACAATAAGGAAGGATCTCTTAGAAGAACTAACCCTCAAGGACCCAACATTACATGGGTACCTAAAATTTTTATCTTGTCAAATGTAGGTCTGCCTCGGGGTGCTAGAACAAAGCCATGGTACTTGGATAGTGGTTGTTCTAGGCACATGACGAGTGACGAGGCTGTTTCCGACCTTTGAAAAGAAGGATGGAGGACTGGTGACATTTGGAAACAATGACAAGGGTAAGATCAGAGGTAAAGGTACTATAGGTAAACCTAATTACTGCTAAGATAGAAAATGTTCGGTATGTAGAAGGTTTAAAACACAATCTACTTAGCATAAGTCAATTGTGTGATAGTGGATTTGAAGTTATCTTTAAACCTAACATATGTGAAATAAGACAAACCTCCTCTAACAAACTGTTTTCTCTGGATCAAGAAGAAAGAACTTGTATGTCTTAGAACTAAATGATATGCCCAGAATCTGTTTTATGTCTCTTGAAAAGGACAAATGGATTTGGCACAAAAGGGCTGGTCATATAAGCATGAAAACCATTGCTAAACTTTCTCAACTTGATCTAGTTAGAGGTTTGCCTAAGATTAGCTTTGACAAGGATAAGATACTGTGAAGCATGTGTCAAAGGTAAACAAGTAAAAAGTAGTTTTAAAACCATTGAGTTTGTTTCAACTCAAAAACCTTTAGAACTTCTTCACATTGATCTATTTGGTCCAGTTCAAACTGCTAGTCTAACAGGCAAAAGATATGGGTTTGTTATTGTTGATGATTTTTCCCGGATTTACATGGGTGCTTGTTTTTAAAACACAAAGATGAATCTTTTGAAGCATTTCAACACTTTTGTAAAAGAGTTCAAAATGAAAAAGGTTCTAATATCATTACGGTAAGGAGTGATCATGGAGGAGAATTTGAAAATGCATCTTTCAAAACATTCTTTGATGAAAATGGTATTAAACATAACTTTTCTTGTGCAAGAACTCCACAACAAAATGGAGTTGTTGAAAGAAAAAATAGGACTTTGCAAGAAATGGCTAGAACAATGTTAAATGAATCAAATGTTGAAGATTATTTTTGGGCGAAGCCATTAACACATCTTGCTACATTTTGAATAGAGTTTCAATAAGAAAAGTTCTTAATAAAACTCCATATGAACTCTGGAAAAACATTAAACCCGGCATATCTTATTTTCACATATTTGGTCATTATTGCTACATTACGAACAATAAAGAAAAATTGGGTAAGTTTGATCCTAAATCGATAAAGCTATCTTTTTAGGATACTCTACAACTTCTAAAGGTTATAGAGTGTACAATCTAAAAACCCAGACGATTGAAATTAGTATGCATGTCATATTTGATGAGTATGATGAACATTCTCAACCAAAAGAAAGTGAAGACACGAAGTGCCAACACTTCGAATGTTCCCGATCGAACATTGACACTCCAGTTGAGAAAGAAGATGATCAGAATGTTCGGGATCAACCCTTCCAAAGTCCACCAAGAAGTTGGAGAATGGTAGGAGACCATCCCGTAGATCAAATCATTGGAAGCACAACCGATGGTATAAGAACCGGATTGTCCTTTCAAGATACCAACATGGCAATGATCTCTCAAATGGAACCCAAGTCAATCAATGAAGCTATTATTGATGATTCTGGATTGAGGCCATGAAGGAGGAACTTTCTCGGTTTGAAAGGAACAAAGTTTGGAACTGGTTCCAAATAATCAAGAGAAAACCATCATTGGAACAAGATGGGTTTTCAGAAACAAGCTTGATGAAAATGGTAAGGTTGTTAGAAACAAAGCAAGGTTAGTTGCTCAAGGTTACAACCAACAAGAAGGTATTGACTATGATGAGACCTTTGCACCGGTGGCAAGGTTAGAAGCCATCGAATTCTCCTTGCATATCTTGCACATAAAAGCATTAAACTTTTTCAAATGGATGTTAAAAGTGCATTTTTAAATGGTTTTCTAAATGAGGAAGTTTATGTAAGTCAACCTCCTGGTTTCATAAGTAAAGAAAAACCAGATCATGTTTTCAAACTCACTAAAGCACTATATGGTCTTAAACAAGCTCCTAGAGCTTGGTATGACGAACTTAGCACATTTTTAATTGAAAATGGTTTTTCAAGAGGAAAAATTGATACCACACTTTTTAGAAAAACACATGACTCGACTTACTTATTGTTCAAGTTTATGTGGATGATATTATTTTTGGTGCCACCAAAATGAAAATGTGTGAAGAATTTTCCAACCTTATGCAAAGTGAATTTGAGATGAGCATGATGGGTGAACTTGGTTTCTTCCTTGGTTTACAAATCAAACAACATCCAAATGGAATTTTCATAAGTCAAGAAAAGTATGTCAAAGACATTCTTAAGAAATATAAAATGAATGAGGCAAAAATCATGGTCACCCCTATGCATCCATCTTCAAGTTTAGATAAGGATGAGAGTGGAAAATCTATTTACGAAAAGAATATAGAGGCATGATAGGCTCATTATTATATTTGACTGCTAGCGGACGACATTATGTTTGCGGTAGGTTTATGTGCTAGATTTCAAACTTGTGCAAAAGAATCCCATTTAATCAAGAAGTTAAAAGGATTTTTAGATATCTAGTAGGTACTACTGATCTTGGCCTTTGGTATAGAAAAGGTTCTAGTTTTGATCTTGTAGCATATTGTGATGCCGACTATCTTGGAGACAAAGTTGAGAGGAAAAGTACAAGTGGCTCATGTCAATTCTTGGGACAAGCATTGATTGGATGGTCTTGCAGAAAGCAAAACACCATTGCACTTTCCACAACCGGTGAGTATGTATCTCAGGCTAGTTGTTGCTCTCAAATTTTATGGGTAAGAAATCGGTTGGAAGACTACTCATTAAGGTACACAAGTGTTCCTATTTTCTGTGATAATACAAGTGCAATTAATCTTTCTAAGAACCCTATTCAGCATTCTAGGTCTAAACATATTGAAATAAAGCATCATTTCATTAGAGACCATGTTCGAAAGAATATTGCATTAAGCTTTGTTGATACGAAAATCAACTAGCCGACATTTTCACAAAACCCCTTGTTGAGGATAGATTCAATTTTCTTAAAGAAAAATTGTCAATCATAAAAAATCCCAATAAAGATTGATTACGGATCACTAAGGGCCTTAGACTAAACCCTTGATGTCATCTCGATGCAAATCGGATAGATCTATCATAATCGAACATTCATCGAATGTTCCGAGTTCGAATGTTCCCGAGCTCGAATGTTCTTGAGTTCGAACGTTCATCGAGTCGAATGTTCATATGATCGAATGTTCATCCTAACATTCATACAATCAAAACATTCACAAGTTTGTTCACCTAAGTTCCATCCTTTCGGGATGTCCACAAAACTCGCTTATGTTCAAAATTTGATTTCTAGGTCAACTATCTCATGCGTGAGATTTTGTGTTGACTTTATCCAAAAATCCTTCTATAATCTCAAGCATTTAATGTTTGGTTATAAGAAGATGAGTTTAAGTTTTAACCACCATGTAAAACCTGAACTATCAAATCAACCAATCCCTTCCATTTCCCACAAACGGCTACTTTTCTCTCTCTCTCCTCGGCCAGTTACTTTTGCGGTTTCCTCCTTCCCAATGCAAAGCTTGCTATCATTTTCTCTCCCTTTCTCTTTCCCTTACGCACGTTTGGTCTATATAATCAAGAACCACTTCTCGATTATTCTACAACCATCTCAATCCAAACTTCCTTCTTCTCAACTCACAAAAATTTACAAATCCTCTGTTTTCTCTCTCTCGCTTACGAAGAAAATGGCAAGAACAAAAACCACTTCAAAACTCTTCGATAATGAAGTTCCACAAGTGGAATGTTCTCAATCACCACCACCAAACGCCGCCGCCGGTCAATCCTACGATCAACAACCACTAAGTGAAACCCCTGTTCACACTGTTCTTCCGGATGTGGTCTATCACCTTTTGATCCACCCAAATCCTCAAAATCAAAAGCCTCTAAGAAACCCATCACCAAACCCGGACCTATCCCTACTAGAAGATCATCTAGGATGAAGCATTCATCAAAGGAACCTAAGGTCTCACATGTGAATCTTGTCTCGAAGAAGAGAATAAGACAGATTCAAGTGATGATGAAAGAGAAGAAGATGCGAAGAGAATTCAGAAGAAGAAATGGAAATCCACGAAGATGAAGAGGAAGAAAAAGTGGAAGAAGACTACGAACAAACTCTCTACGAAATAGTGAAATCCATGAGAAAACACTCAAAGAAAGGTAAGAAAGTTGCCACTCCCTCTCCATCAAAAGAAAGTTCATCATCTCGGGAAGATGATGATGAGAATGATGAGGAAGAGTACTGAAGAAAAGACTCTGAAGAAGAGGAGAAAATTTCTCCTAAAAAGCATGGCAAAGGAAAAGACATTGCTAGAGTTGCTGCTTTGTTCTAAAGGCTCGGAGAGCGAGAAAAGATTGCTCTCGGACCAATAAGCGAGAACAAAGTATTTTGAGTTTGAAAGCTTGGAGACAAAAGGATGGAACCTGAAGAAGTTCACCGATCCACAAGGCTGGACTAACTTTGTGTCTCTACAAGAACACACATATGAAGGTTTGGTCAGAGAGTTCTACACCAACCCGGTTGTGAAGCGAGAAGAAAAAGGAAAATGAGAACTTTCTCATCTCTTACGTAAAAGGAGTTCGAATCAATCTTATCACTCAAGATTTCCTCTCTAAAGCTTTGAAAATTCCTAATGAAGGTAACAAACTGTTTTCTTGCTCATGGTATAATGATATTAGGGTTAACCGTAATCAACTTCATAGTCAAATACACCAAAGAAAACCGCACTTTTAACTCCACAAATCTAGAAGATATTCCAAAAATCCTTCATAATATGGTTAGGCACACCTTAGTCCTAAGTGTGGCTCTGTTGATGTTGTTTCGATATGGATCTATGCATCATCTACCACCTCATGACCAAAACCAAATTGAACCTCTGTTTCATCATCATTCAACATATGATAGATTCTGCTTGGCCATGAAACAAACTGTTCTTGGGTTACCTTATGGGATGCACTTAACCCCCATCTTTCGAAAGCAAAGGTGCCACTTGAGGGAGAACCACGCAAGCTTGACTTTATGAAGTTCACATCCAAGACTTTAGGTCGGCTACGCATCACCACCTCAAACATGCCATCTTTTACAACCTCTCGGCACTTCTGGATCTACTAAGAGATCTCTTGCTCGAAGGTTCGGACAACCAGAAGAAAAGAAAGGTAGAAGAGATCAGAGATGAATCTCCTAAGAATGCGAAGTCGGACCTCCCTCTCCACCGGCTTTGGAATTGTTTTCTCAAGTCTCTCAACTTGCCAAGGAGATTGTTCAAGAAGGAAGCTCTCGGTTCAAGGCCTTGATTGGTGAATCAATGATTGAAGATGATGCTCGAAGGATGATGATGCATCTCTTCAAAGGGAAGCCGAGAATGTTAAGCAAACAGCAACTGAGACTCATGAAGATATATCTCGGATGGTGGTAAGGAAAACTTCTGTTGATCCAAATCAAAGAGTTGAAGAAAATGCGAGAAGATAGCTCGGAATGTTGATGAAGATACTCAGAAGTGGCGAAATTTTAGCTTCAAACATGTCCATGGAGAAAGATGTTCAAGTTGAACAAATGGAGTTCACAACGGGTTTGATCTCAACATTGAAGATGTCAACAACGACTTCAATAATGAAGTGTTCCAAGATGGACGGGACACCACTCAACATGTTCGGGAACCAGTTGCGGAGTCGAATGTTGAAATCTACGAAGCTCGAATGTTGAAATTCCCGTGAAGATGTTCCGGTCGGTCAGAATGTTCAAGTCTCTGCTGGTTTGAATGCATCAAATGAGCCTCTTCTTGCTCAAGTTAGCCACTGTCGGCGGATCCGGTGCCTATGGCCTCGGGATCTTTGCCCTCTCGCCGAGGTACGGCTCATGGCTCAAACTCGGTCGAATGTTAACCTCTCATCCTCCACAATGGGATCTCGTTGCCGGTGCAAGCAACTTTTGGTTTCTAACCTTCCAACTCCAGACACCATTCCCTCATACACTCCACCACCACCACCAATGAAAACTACCACCACAAGCAAGCTTCCTAATATGGCTGCTCTTTTTGACTCCCTCAATACCTTTGTGTCTGCCAACAAAGAGAAGGCCGAAGCTTCGATGCCGTTCCACCCTGGCACCCGCCAAGCCTTCAAGGGCTGAGAAGTTAGCCTCAAGGGCACTCGGGGTCTCCACCAAGACACACAAAATTGTCCGTGCTTTGGGTGATTGACCGTCAAAGTCCATGCTCTGGTCCGGCCATTGATCCACCAGGTTTTGATGATCCATCTGTGTTTGAGTACGAACCATCCTCTCGATTCCGGGGATTCTACTCCCCGAATCTTTACGTATTGTCCTCCCTATCCTTTTTGCGAGATGAGATGACTAAAGGGGAGAAGCTTTAGGATTTAAGTCTTAAGTTTTTCTTAGTTTTAGGCCCTAAGTAGGTCTAGTGATCACTAGTTATTGGAGTTAGAAACTTCACTTTTTGCTTGATCACATGCTTTGAATTTCTTTTTGTTTTTGAACCATATATTCATGTAATTGTACTTCATGCTTTACATTAATGAATGATATTGAGTTTGGTTCAAATCTGCATAATTTTTACTTTATGCAATGTATTATGAAATTAAGGAGCTTTTTAAAGTTCTTAAAAACTCTGCATAATGGATTATAAAAATGAGGGGGAGCATAAATAAATTTTCAAGCTGTTATTCTTCATATATATAATCAAAATCCTTAATCCTAAATCATAGGTTTATCATCTTCAAAAAGGGGAGATTGTTGAGGCAAAATCCCTAATTAATTTTAAAGATAATAAACCAATATGATTAAAGAATTAATGGACTTTGATTATTTCCTTGGTATTTAACTTGTGCTCTTGAGTGTTTTACTAAGACGGGAACAAGGCTTAAATCATACCAAGAATCAAGAAATCAAAGGACATTTGAATTCAAGATCTAACAACGAGATCGTAGAAAGTTAGATCGAATGTTGCTCGAGAGATCGAATGTTCGCACAAGAGATCGAAGGTTGCTTCTACACGAAGCCCGAGAATCTCAAGAACATGGATCAAGGTCATGCAAGACACATGTGACATAAATAAATGTCAAGAGAAGTACTTTTGCATGGATCAATCAAGCAATAAAGGCATATACAAGGATTATGTCAAAAAGGATACTTTATGTTCATTTAAGACTATGAACATTAAAGTCCTAGGAATATTCCACAAGGGAATATCATCCTAGATGTTATATTTACTTGCTCTTCATTGTGTTTCACTATTAGGATTTGATTACATCAAATGGTAGTCTTACAAATCATCCTAAGTGAAACAAATGGAACATTCGATGATCGAATGTTCGGCTCAAATGAAAGCTTACTTCATGAACGGTACGGTAGGTGAAAAGCAAAAGCAAAAGCAAAGCAAATCTTGTCTGCTCAATCAGAGATAGACACGCATGAGAGTTGGTACAGAACAAGGACCACACAATCTCTCGAAAGCCTCGTGTATGAAGATGCAGAATCCCACTATATCCTCCTGCACCAAGTTCCAAGGCAGATCTGGCAACTGAACTTTACGAAGTATGAAGCAAAGTCCATACTTTGGTTATTGCCCGAAATTCATATGAAAAGCATATGACACGCCCAGAACTTCAAATGTTCATTCATATATGATGAACCCAGATGAAGAACATGATGAACCCGAGATGAAGATCATCATGAACGCAACAACATTCGAAGTTCATCGAGAGATCGAATGTTTGCCCGAGAATTTCAAGTAAAAGCTTGTGGGACCCAGGACACATGGCATAACACCATTGGACACCCCACAACGGCTATTTGAGCCCAAGGACTCTATAAATACGGTTCAAAGGCTCGGCATTACTTGCACCATTGCAAAGCATACAAGAAAACAACTCGATTTTGTTTGAAGCTCTTGCAAACTGAAATTGATCAATCTCTAAGGCTTTCATTACTTAGTGCAAATCAATACTCCTTGTTATCTCTAAGATAACTTCTTTCTCTTCTTCCTCCTCTGTTTGATTCACAAACATTCAACTTCCATATAAATTGTAACTAAGTCTCATCTAGCTTTAGGGGTACTAAAGTGTTAGTTTGAGCAAAGGTTGTAAAAGTCTAAGTGGGTAACTTAGCAAGAAGGTGCAAGCCTCTTGAGGCTTAGAGAATACGGGATTGTAATTGTTCGGGTGAACAAAGATTGTAAGGTGCAGGACTTGAGAGGTTATCTCAAGCATCATAGTGGAAACTCTCACAAGATTGTGAGGAGAGGACTAGCCCACATTGGGTGAACCTCTATAAATCTCTGTGTGTTCTTTCTTTCTTCCTTATACTCTTTAATTTCGGTATACACAACACACACCAACACATTTACTTTATTAATCGGTTTACGTGTATGAACTTGAACGTTACGAGTTCGAAAGTTAACTTAACCATTCCAAGTAAACTACTTGAGAATAACCTTTAAGTTTCGGGATAATTTTTAAAGGGTCACAATTCAAACCCCTTTCTTGTGACTATTTTATCTACTTCGATTACAACTTGTGAAAGGGCTACCGGACATTGACTATCATTCGGATGCACTCTGTGGTGCATGTCGAGAGGGAAAATTGTGAAATCATCTTTTAAATCCAAAGACATTGTTTCAACCTCAAGACCGTTAGAATTACTCCATATTGATTTATTTGGACCGGTAAGTACCGCATCCTTATATGGAAGTAGATATGGATTAGTCATTGTTGATGATTACGACGGATGGACTTGGGTGAAATTCATAAAGAGTAAAGATGTTGCGTGTGATGTATTCGGTAGCTTGCACTCAAATTCAATGCGAAAAAGAATCAAAAATTTTGAAAATCGAAGTGATCATGGTGGAGAATTTGAAAATGAGCCATTTGAAGCTTTTTGTGAAAAACATGGAATTTTCCATGAATTCTCTTCTCCTAGAACACCACAACAAAATGGGGTTGTAGAGAGAAAGAATAGAACTTTACAAGAAATGGCCGAACCATGATTCATGAAAACAATTTACCAAAACATTTTTGGGCGAAGCGATGAATACGGCATGCTATGTTCAAAACAGGATCTATATTAGACCTATTTTGGAGAAAACGGCATATGAACTCTTTAAAGGAAGAAAACCCAATATCTCTTACTTTCATCAATTTGGATGTACATGTTACATTACCGAACAACAAGCTCTACCTAAAGAAATTTGATGCAAAGGCCCAAAGAGGAATCTTTTTAGGTTACTACGAAAGGTCAAAGGCATACGAGTGTATAATTCAGAGACACTCTGTGTTGAAGAATCTATGCACGTTAAATTTGATGACAAGGAGCTTGAAGATAAAACTTCAAAGCAAGGTGAAAGTTTTGCAGAGATACGAGTTCTGAAGCTACTCCGAACACGATCGAATGGCTGAATCGAAGATAGTCCGGAAGCCGAACCCACATCGAAGCGCAAGATGAAACGCTTCTAATGAAGCACAAGATGACTCACATCAAGAAGATCCTCCCGAAACACATTCAAACACAAGTCTTCACATCCCGAGGAGCTAATCATTGGAAACAAAGATAGTCCAAGAAGAACAAGATCACATTTCGGACAAGAAGAGTCAATGATTGGACTAATCTCAATGATTGAACCTACAACAGGTTGATGAAGCACTTTCGGATGATGGATGGATCCTAGCTATGCAAGAAGAGTTGAATCAATTTCAAAGAAATGATGTGTGGGATCCGGTACCCAAACCTCGCACAAGAACATTATTGGAACAAAATGGGTATTCGAAACAAGCTGAATGAGCAAGGTGAAGTAACAAGAAACAAAGCCGGACTTGTTGCACAAGGGTATAGTCAACAAGAAGGCATTGATTACACTTTGAAACGTTTGCTCCGGTTGCAAGATTGGAAGCAATCAGGTTACTTCTTTCCTATGCAAGTTAATCATGGCATAATATTATATCGGATGGATGTCAAGAGTGCATTTCTCAATGGTGTCATAGAAGAAGAAGTGTATGTTAAGCAACCTCCTGGATTTGAGGATATTAAATATCCCGACCATGTTTTTAAATTGAAGAAATCACTATATGGCTTGAAACAAGCTCCCAGAGCTTGGTATGATAGACTAAGTAATTTCTTAATCAAAAATGATTTTAAGAGAGGACGAGGTTGACACTACACTCTTCGAAGGACCCTTGGGAAAGATACTCTTGTTGTGCAAATATATGTTGATGATATAATATTTGGTTCTACTAATGCATCTCTTTGCAAGGAATTTTACGAGTTAATGCGGGATGAATTTGAAATGAGCATGATGGGAGAGCTGAAGTTCTTCCTTGGCATTCAAATCAATCAATGCAAAGATGAAGTCTATGTTCATCAATCAAAGTACACAAAGGAGCTTCGAAGAAGTTCAAACTTGAAGATTGTAAAGTGATGAACACTCCAATGCATCCTACGTGCAACTTTGAGCAAAGAAGATGAAGGAACTAAAGTAGATCAGAAGGTTTGTATAGAGGTATGATTGGTTCTTTGTTATACCTCACTTTGCATCTAGGCCGATATTTTATTCGGTGTATGCTTGTGTGCAAGATTCCAATCGTATCCTAGAGAATCTCATATATTCTTTGTCAAGAGAATCTTCGGGTATTTGAAAGGAACAACTAATCTTGGACTCCTTTATAGGAAATCCTTAGATTATAAGCTAATTGGATTCTGATGCGATTATCTTGGTGATAGGATTGAAAGAAAGTCAACCAAAGTGGCAATTGTCAATTTCGGGTGATAATCTTATATCTGGGCTAGCAAAAGACAAACAACTATTGCTATGTCTACGGCAGAAGCGAGAATACATTTCATTTCACTGCAAGTTGTTGTACACAACTACTTTGGATGAAACATCGGTTGGAAGATTATCGGATAACCGCTAACGGTATTCCCATTTATTGTGATAATATCGCTATTTGTTTGTCTAAAAATCCAATTTTGCATTCAAGAGCGAAGCACATTGAAATCGAAACACCATTTTATCGAGATTATGTTCAAAAAGGAATTTTAGATATACAATTCATTGATGCGAAAATCAATGGGCTGATATATTTACTAAGCCTTTAGCTGTTGAAAGATTTGATTTTATAAAGAAAAATTTGAACATGCACTTTGTATCCGATTAAATGCTTGCTTGCTCTGAATAGGATTTTAGGTTACGAAGTTAGTTCGAAGCGGTAGTCCATCAGAAGCTCTTTATTGAGGTTACGAGGAAAACTCGCTTCGATGATGACGTCACATACGAAGTCCGGAAAGCTGGATTTGTTGCTTCGAATAGTTGAATTAGTGGAAACGTTGGAAGTTACCTTTTAAAAAGTAACTTCGGCCCACTAACTTGGTAGTTACTCTGTGAACTTCTTACGTGGCCTGTATGTGTTGGTGTATAACTAAAAAGGGCAATGATGATTTAATAGCTTTGAAAGTACTTTTCACGCGCCCCCAATTTTGTCATTAATGTTATGTTTGTTTGTCTCTTTTGAATTGCAATCGTTTTACTTTTAACACTTTGTCAATTCACACACTACTCACTCACAACAAACACATTTGCTCTCAAACCTCTTGCGAAGTAAGCGCATTCTCTCAACCTTAGAACCCTAAAATCTTCATCTTCTTCAAGTCTTCGTCAATCATCAAATGGCATCATCAAGCTCGCAACGAGAAGATTCGGTATCTACTTCACGAATGGTCCCCGAATATGACTACAGAGGAAGAAGCATGAAATTGGAAGAATGGGATTTGCGAGTTCGGATAGAGAATCCAGTGGACTTTGATTCTCCGAATTTTCATAGGTGTTCAATCGAAGCTACTATGAAGAGCAAGGACTCATGGATTATTTCAAAATGTTGAATGGACCAACATATGAAGCTCTGGTTAGACACTTCGGGTAAGAGCAAAATTCTACAACAAAGCGGCATCCTTAGCCGAGGAAAGTCGGATGGTGCTAATGTATCTGAATTAGAAGGGAAAACAAGAGAAGAAATGGGTCTTGCGCCATTTGTTGAAGATGAAATCGAGGTCCAAGATACGTGGTATTCCGGTAAGACTTGCACAATGGCACATAGAGTATGTTCTCAAGGCTGCAGCCTCTCGGATACTACTCTGGAATTGATCTTTCGAATGCCGCCGAAAAACGCATTTGGAAAAAGCAAGCCAACTTGGTGATATACAATTCGAGAAGGAGAAGAAATATGCCGAATTGAGCATGGAAACTAAGATGCTTCGAAGATTCGTAATGAGAACCTGTTTCCAAGTGGTGACTGTGTGAAACCAAATCTAGCTCGAAGGTCCTTCTCCACACTTCATCAAGAAGGAAAAGGTGAATGTGCCCAAATACATGTTCAAGTACTTGGTAGAGTGTTTGAAGCGAGTCGGCCTCTTTGGATAAACCCTTGGTTCCTTATGGAAGACTTCTCTCGAGATATTCTGTCAAGGAGGTATCTTGGACAGTCTCGGTCAATCTCAAGGCTTCACGGATCGGCTACTTGACACAAAAACTGGAAAATTCATTAATGCTCATACTCTCTTGAATATGAAGCTAATCGGTGAAGTCACCAAACTTCAAACCGATTTAAGTGAATCATTTGTTAAGTCTGATCTTATGAAGGACTTTCCACCCATCCGCAAGAAGGATCCCATTGAAGTGCGGATGTACTATATCAAGGAACATTTTGAGGCAACCAATGAGAGAATCGGATTGGAAGATATTCCGGAGGAAATGTATGGTGGTGCTCGCCACGAGCCAGAGGCGAGAAAGTCAAAAAGGAAGATAAGCCGGCAGAGCAATATCTAGAGGTTGAACAACCCGCTAAAAGGCAAAAGTTGCTACCGACAAGCTCAAAATTGGTAGTTCATCGGTACCTTCTATTGAAGAAGCCATTGAAGACATGGATTCCAGGTTGATCATGGATGTTGGCATTTCTCTTGATCAACCTGCTATACCAAAGAGGAAGAGGAAGCCGGCCTTGAGGAGGACCAAGGATTTTCCTCATATCACCTCTCAGCTCAAGATGCTTCGATTTGGAGTTAAAGAAGTTACAAGAGAAGAAGGCAAGAAATTTGAAAAAGTCTTGGAAATTGGCTGAGCTACAAGAGTCCGTAGTCTCGAAGCCAAGAAAATGTTGCAGATGACCGGTGAGTTTGCTCAAGAGGATTCTGATCCCGAACCGAGAGAAGGTAATTAATATATCATCGGATTCCGCATCCAAATCATTATCGGACTACGATGATTCCGATGATGATATACCCTTAGCTCAACTGTTTCGAAAACCGGTAAAAAGCCAATCAACATCAACCAAAACCAACGATAAGCCCTCTCGGTCAACTACTTATGAACCGGTTGGTCACATAATTAATGAGAAGTTGGCTGAACCGTGACGAGAGAGAAAGAGTCATTGATACTATTTTTCGCCTTCACCCTCAACCTCTTAACATTCAACCTCTCAACATGATTCCTCCAGAAAATGTTGAGTCTACCTCGAAGAGGCCTCTGAAGCAACTCCGAAGCAAATGCTTCGAAAACGTTGTTTCGAAAACCCCCATCAACAAACACCTGAACCACATAAACCCACAACACCCCCACAATCACCAATAGCTACTATTGACCCTCAACTCAACACTCAAACATCATCTTCACCACAACAACCATCAAGCGAAACCGAATTTCAACCTTTACCCGAACACTCCCCGAACCAACTCCCATGGATGTTGACATCTCTCTAGTCAATGTTCAAGCCTCAACCTCCACCACACACTTTGCCTCGACCAGCCTTCATCTTCAAACACACAAACACACTTTACCATTCAGTTCCTAACCTGTTCAAGATTTGGAAATCAATGATTCGATCTTGAAATCCTTGAACAACCACCCACGGACATCCCGGAATCTGGATATATTAATTCGAGCTTCGACAATTCGAGTCAATTGCATAATGCGGTGGATCAAAGAGGGACAATTGATCTCACAGGTGCATATGAAGACTCCTGGGCATCTCTTCGGAACCGGCAATCGAGCTAATTGAAAGCATAAGGGCTAAGTGCATCGAAGCAAGGAAGCTACCGTCGGGAAGTTAATGGAGCATCCGAATCGAGTCTCGGAGTAAGAAGTTCTACACTGCTCCCGGCAAACCAGCCTTTCTTCTTTGAAACAGATTACTTGACCGGAGAAGCAAGGTTGTGTAAGCTTCGAAGAAACAGATGGCACGAAGAAGAAGAAGCTAGAGAAAGGGAACAAGCTCTTCTTCGGAGGCAACAACAACTTGAAGAAGCTGTTGAAGAAGAAGATTGAAGAAATGGAAGAGATGAAGAAACAACAACAAACCAACCCTTAGTTGCACACCCTTGTGTTTTTCTTTGTTTGTTGTCTGTTTTAAAATTTCTTAGTCCTTGCTTCGAAACCATCTTGTCTTATTTCTCTTGCTTCGAATGCTTACCGATTGGATTGTTTAGCCGCTTCGACAATTGAATATACATGTTCATATATTTTGCTCTGATTTATTTAGTTCATTGCTTAGTATACTCTCTCATGTTTGAGTTTTTCTCATATCTCTTTGTCTTTTATGCCTATATATTTCAATTTTTTTTGATAATGACAAAAGGGGAGTATATGTGACAAGTATTTAAAGGCTACGAGCCCCATTAATGGCATTTGAAATTTTTGAAAACCTTCTATCATTTTTTTTACCTTATTGGTATAAGCTATGAACGAACGAAGGAGTATCAAAATTCAAGTAAAATTAATTGAACCATTCTTCTTATCTATAAGTTAATTCTTTCAATGATTCAATTTTGTTTTTAAGCTCGATAATATTATTGCGCGAAAAATGAATTTAATTAACTGGATAGAACTTAGGGGGAGCTTACAAACCTCACCTTAAAGACTATCGGACTCGGGGAGTTTGAGCTTACAAACCTCGGATTGAGCTTACAAACCTCGTAACCCCAAAGTCAATTTTAAATACTTTTGTTTGTCATCATCAAAAAGGGGGAGATTGTTGGAACAAAATGTGTTTAACAATGAACCTTAAAGGGTTTTGATGATAACAAGGTATTAAAAATTGTAAATCGGACTAGCTAATATTTGTTGAAGTGTACGGGACCATAATTATAAAGTTACATCATCATTGGTTACGAATGAGCAAATAAAGAGCTATGGAAACAACAAAAATTTGAAGCTTGGACGCTCCCGAAGGCAACTTGCTGCGAAGAGAAAAAGCGCTCTGAAGTCAAGTCGCTCTGAAGAAATAGCGCTCCGAAGTAAGGCTGCTCTGAAGAATAGTGCTTCGAAGACAAGAGGTCCGAAGCCACATCATCGAAGCTGCGTCATCGAAGGCGAAGTCATATCATCGAAGCTGCATCATCGAAGCTGCCTCATCGAAGCCATTTCACCGAAGTTTGAATATCAACCGGATTTGCAAAGAATCAAGAATTGAAGAATTATCAATGCAAAAGTCTATTGGATTCGAAAACACAAACAAAGGATTAGTGGAGTTTGCAACGGTCATTTCAAAGGTGTTTGAAGGCGTGTGTTTGCAATTTGGACGAAAGCGTTGACATTGTACTTTGTACGAATTGTACAACCACGTTCTCCACTACTCTGTTTTGTGTCCGCGCTACGGGACAAGAAAACGGCTCCGAATACGGTTTCGCTGCATAGATGTTCCTTTGGATAAGGAATGGATTTCAAATTTGTTCTTCATAGGACAACAAACCAAATCGAGCAAAAGATTATTGGTGAAAGATCAAGCTTCAACAACGACTCTTTGGTGTCTTGGCAATTTCACAACGTCTCTTTCACACCACTATATAAAGGAGTGAAGACCTAGAGAATTGGTAATGCATGAACTGCGAACGAAAGACTCACAAAGATTTTCACAAGTACCAAACCTCTGCTTGAAATTGTTCTACGCAATCACTTAGAATTTCGTGTCTCAAAGTCATATCTTAGAAATTCTTAAGTCCATTGAGTACGTATCGATTTGTATTGTGAGCACCTCTGATTGTATATCAAGTGTTCAACCTTAAACAATTTTCGTGTAATTTTGTTTAGTTAGGAAGTCTCTTGCGGTTGTGCTTGAGCGGGAAGTCTCTTGATTGTGTTCTTGAGCAAAGGAAGTCTCTTGCTTGTGTGCTTGAGCATTGGAAGTCTCTTGCTTGTGTGCTTGAGCATTGGAAGTCTCTTGCTTGTGTGCTTGAGCATTTGTAATCGGATATTTCTCATAGTGAAATCTCCTTGGAAGTGCAAGGGGAATTTGGACTACTTCGGATTGTGGAAGGAACCGGTATAATTGCTTTGTGTCGTTCTTCTTCTCTCTCTCTCTCTGTTTTATTCCGCCGCATTTAGATTCGATTATCACTTCGAAGCCGTCTCGCTTAGCTTCGATCGGTGTGTTCGGTTTTTA
Organism: Medicago sativa; assembly: GCF_051527215.1. Classification (NCBI taxonomy): domain Eukaryota; kingdom Viridiplantae; phylum Streptophyta; class Magnoliopsida; order Fabales; family Fabaceae; genus Medicago; species Medicago sativa. The sequence goes on along the minus strand of NC_140755.1, from coordinate 85,519,282 downwards.
GGAAGAATTTTTCTAAAACACAATTCAACCCCCTTCTTGTGTTTTTCTCACCTTCACGTGCGACCACCCCGGGCGGCGTGTGTCCGAGAACGATCATCTACGGCACAAAGATGATGTCTCAACATGAGAATCATCTCGGCCGTTAATCACGCTACGATCGCACGGTCTTCGTTCATCATCCGAGACTAAAAAAAAAAAAAGTAATGGGTCCGTAAGATCACCGTGAGACCGGCCCGGGCGGCGTGTGCACGAGAACGATCATCTACGGCACAAGATGATGTCTCATGTTTGGGACTGTTGATAAACATAGTTTTTTTAAAAAAAAAAAGAAAAAGTAATGGGTCCGTAAGAGCACCGTGCGACCACCCCAAGCGGCGTGTGTCCGAGAACGATCATCTACAAGACAACGACCACCCCAAGCGGCGTGTGTCCGAGAACGATCATCTACGGCACAAAGATGATGTCTCAACATGAGAATCATCTCAGCCGTTAATCACGCTACGATCGCACGGTCTTCGTTCATCATCCAGACTAAAATCATCCAGGACTAAAAAAAAAAGTATTGGGTCTGTAAGATCACCGTGAGACCACCCCAGGCAGCGTGTGCACGAGAACGATCATCTACGGCACAAGATGATGTCTCAACATGAGAATCATCTCAGCCATTAATCACGCTCTGATCGCACGGTCTTCGTTCATCATCCAGACGTATATTCCTGTCTCCTTAGAAATGAAATCTAGAAACGAAATCAAGGACACAGTAGTACGATCCTATAGAACAGATCCTGTTCAAGTAAGGTCGTGACCAATGCTTCACGCGTGTCTTTTATAAACACTTGAGTTTGTCTTGTTTCAAACGATGTGGGACTAAAAACTTGTTTCTGTTGTGTTGTGTGGTAGTAATACACTAATACTTGCTTATGCAAATGCTTTTGACTCTTGAAGCCATTTCAGCTTTAAAACAAAGTTTGTTCAACCGAACTTTGTGCAAAATCATTGCTGTGATGCATCAATAAGCGTAACAGAGAGCATTTGCAAATCTTGGTTAGAAAACACGAGAAAGCTTATGTTTATTGAATAGCATAATAACTGGTTTCTATGTTGATATTTGGAGATAGATAGGGAATCCTCTTACGGAGTTAAATACTGATCTCAACTCAACTCAAGACCAGAGCTCTTCTCGTTAGTTTTAGTGCTTCAAATTTGACTGTTTTACAGATGCACAAAATTTACTTAAGATGTTTGCATTACATAGCAACCTTAACAAACATTGCATCATCTAAGGTTAGGGTAATAATAAGACTATATATGTTGATCTAATTGACAATTTTTTTGCTTAGTGTCCTTTTGTTATGATATGTCATTCACAATACTTGCTCGAGTCATGGTACCTTTTACAATATGAACTTGATCCAGCAAAATTCAACGCATTTATTAGCTAATTACATGTAGATAAGAATGCCTTTTTTGGAGCAAAAGCCAATCTAGATTATATCATTCATAAAAAAATGTTCAATCATTACAGGAGGATCATAAAAAAGGTGTGGACTAACATAGAAAACAGCTGCTCTCGCTAAATGATGAACCACGAGATCAATCTTACTGCTATGGATGGCATCCACTGCAATTTTTCAATCTATCTCAATAGCAACCACTGCAAAGCATATAGCAGTCAGTCCCATACCCTTTCCTTGGTGAACTTCCGAATAAACTCAAAGTCCATGATGTTAGGGCCATACTAAGACTGCCGTTTCAGTCATGCATCACTGAAGCACAGCCAAATTTCTGTTGCTGCTGGTAAAAGGCGCCGTCTATGTTGCATTTTAAGCAACCCGGATCTGGTCTGTGCCACTGGGACTCTACTGTATTGTTCATGCCGTCGGCTTAATGCTGATGTGCATTCCTCAAGTTTGCTCAGCTCCAATCTTGTAATGCTGCTGTTGCTCGATAGATAGATGATATGTGAAGCATTCTCTTGAGTATTATTCCAGCAACATTCATTCTTTGATTTCCACAACCTCCTTAAGCACATAGAGAACATTTGTTGATCTTTTAGAAATTAAGAGTTCCAACAGGTTTAGAAACACAATGCTCGAATCTTCGTCTGCTGCAAGCACAGGTTCAAAAATCTGCCAGTACTTAATTTTCTCCCAAACAGATTTTGTAACGTCACATTTGAACATAAGGTGGCTAGTTGTTACAACGAGCACACATGGGTGGACAAAGGACACCTCTATTGGGTAATTGGTGTTTCGTTAAGAAGCACATCGTGGCCTAGCCTCCAAAGGAAGATTTTTAATTTAGGAGGTAACTTAAGATTCCACAGGAAATTCCAGTCTCCCGGCCTTGTTAAAGCTGCCGAGACAGTGAAGTGCTCCATGTTGAGACTATATGCGGTTTTTACTGTGTAGATTCCTTGCTTAGTGCCATTCCAAATGCGTTGAACAGTGGTTGTGTATTTAATATTGCTGACTGCATGTTCAGGTTCCAACTTCTAGTGTTTTCATCGATGAGGTCATTTGCTGTTAAGGCTGCCAACCTGTCCTGCATTGGTGTACTAGGTCTATGATTTGCTTGGTTGCGAATCCAAGGCTCTTACCATACATTGATGTGTGATCCATTTCCAGTTCTCCACCGATAACCTTACCTTAGGAGATCTTGAACATACTAAAGCATGAATGTAAACATAAATTGTAATTCTGAGGGAAAAATGAATGAAAATTCATAAACTATCAATTAAGATTAAAATACCAACTAATTTGTATGTATGCATTGCAAGCATTATTGTAAAATCCTTTATTTACAAATCTTGAAACTAATTTCCCAGTTTATTATTCTTTATCAACTTCATTTTTTCCTTGTGTTTCTATTTTCCCTGTACTTGCTAATACTATTGACCTTCTCTAATAGATTTTTCCATTATGACTATCAGGAAAGATAGGTGAATACTTAGAGCACAACTCGTCTTGAATAGAAATGTCATAATGCGTATATGGATTGCCTTAACTCAACCTTTATTTGGTATATGTCAGGTAGCAGGAGGATGGACACAAGTTTGTGGTGATATCTTATCACATGCTATTACTGTTAGAGGAGAGGAGCATCTCATGTAGCTTCCCTTTCTCAGCCAGAGAGATCACTTGTGTTATTTAAAGCATTTTTGGAAGGAAAGACATTGAAAATTATACATCATCTTAAAATATGAACAAATTTATGATAACTAGAAACACTCCGTATAAAACTAATTAATTATTGCAATTTGATAATCTTTTGATAGTTCCAGGAAAAGCAGGATCCTAATAAAATTACTCGATGAAGACTCACTTTCCAGCGAACCTACACCCAGTTTGAACTGTGTATTAGGGTAAGGATTTACTTTTTCTTCCGTCCTACTAGAAGGTAGGACAGTCTTGTCTATTTACGATTGGGATTTACTTGCTCCGTATATTTATGGGAATGAATTAGCCTCAAAACTTTAGATGATATCATAGTTGGTCCTGAATTTGGTGTTTGGCCACGCGACACAACATGCTGAAGAGACTCATTGTATTGTAGAAAAATCCAAGTTACACAAGTTCATTTCTAAGAACTATCTAAATAGCTTATATGGAAACAAATGGTGGTTTTGACACAACACAATTGTGGTGAATGGTTGTTAACTTTCTTGGAAAATTGTATCAATCTATGGTTCGAGTTATTAATATTTGACGACCATGAATCGAAATGCATTACAACAAAGAATAGTGTAATTCAAGTTTAAAAAGAGATAAAACTGGCCCTTACCTATTTCATTTGAACATGATGTGGTAGAGAAAGAACTGGCCTTCAAAAGAGGGATAAGAAACATTTGTCCAAAACAATGGCACTGCTCTAGTTCTTTGGACCGATTATTATGACCTGGCAATTTAAATAGGTTATAGTTGCAATCATATTGAATATGACAAAAGAAAATTCATGGCCTTTACCTTAAGATGTTTTCAAAAGAAAACATCTTATTACAATTTCTTTTTTAAAAAACAACTTATGCAAAGCAACTTATTTTATGCAAAACAACTTATTTTATGCAAAACAACTTATTACAATCTTTTGAAAAAACAACTTATACAAAACAACTTATTTTATACAAAACAACTTATTACGATCTCTCTCCCTCCATTTCTCCCTCCCTCCTACGTTTATTTTTCAAAACAACTTCAAATACTAAGCATGGAAGCTATGGATTTTAATGGCAATACATATAACTTATGAAATATAAAGGAGCTAGGGTAGCTTTGACCCACTTCCCTAGTCTCTCGTGTTCTAATGGTGATATGTATTTCTCATGTAGATTACCTTGAGTGAGTATTATCAATTGGGGACCCGCAAATTTTCTAATTCTTCAATCAAGAAAGAACTTTTGTTTATGCCCTCGGATCTTACATGCCTACATACTTTTTTATGCCCGCAAATTAACATGTAACCACAGTTTTAATCACCAAGACTAAGCAAGCTTTTCCTCGATTATTGGCCAACTAACAAGTTTATCTCAAGCTACTAGTAACCTACGTCAATAAGCAAATCTTCATAAAGATCATGCAATTACAAACTAAAGTATTTAAGCCTTGCTCACACAATCGAAACTAAAGTATTTAAGGATACTATTTTTTAACTTGTTCACGAAGACAAAGTCAATATTTAATCGTTTTTCATTGGGGAAAAATAAACTATTCGAATTTTAATTTTTTAATTTATACGTTTTTATTTTTATTTTAATTTGTTATTTTTTAATAAAAGTGGTTTTAAACATTGGATAAAAAATAATCCATTTGATCAATTTGGATGGATTGGATCCATCCATATTTTTTAATGGATGGATTGAGTCCAATCCATTAAAAATAAATTGTTTGATGGATGGACCGGATGGATTTTGTAATGGATGGACCGGATGGATATGGATTTGATGGATCCAATTGCCACCCCTAATATATAACACACACTGCACTCAAGAGATACACATTCGGAAAACGAGTGTATACAACTAATGAGTCCCACATTTTTTGCTTTAGGATTTTACCAAATGTTTATATACAAACACGGAGAAGCAACAAAGCATAACTTTATTCAAACCAGAAATTTCAGCAGTTATCAGTTGTCTAATTGTTTGATTGAAATACACGAGATGGTTAGTAACGGCGTAAAATTTTAGTTTGAATATTTATTTTGGATTTTTTTCATCAAAACTTAAGTCAAACTACAATTTTTATCATTCAATATACTTATTTGCATCTGTAACTTAAAAGTGATGTTTACAAAGAAAAGATGTGTATGAACGACGACTAAAATGTATTTGTTAGACTTTTAATCTCACTTATATTGTGTGTTATAGTCAATTTGCTATTAAATAATACGAAAAACAATGTATTATCACATAAATATAGAAAAACACTTTATTATTCTTTTTTATGTCATATATATATATATATATATATATATATATATATATATATATATTAAGTTTTTCTTATCTCTTTTATTCTCTTTAATAACAAAAATTAATAGAAACACCACATTAATATTGATATTTTAACAATAATCATGAGTTTTTAAAATTTATCATATTGACTTTCTCATATCGGTACATAAAATATTTCTTCCACATCTATAGGAACACAACAATAATAGTTGCATTTTTTTCTTAAAAAAAATAATAGTTATATTTTGGTAGGTTTGAGTTGTTTGACTTGACAGTGAAGGAAGATTTATGTACTAGACTGTTTTTGTATGTGGCTTGAAATTATTTATCTTTACCCTATTCGATCACTATTATAAGTAAAAAGATATTTTTTGATAGAGAATGAATGTTGATACAATAGTCAAATGTTTTGGTCAGTCGGTGGTTAATTAAGATGTAAATGTCATTTGGTTTAGGGGTGATGTACTGGAAACAACAATTGACGCACATATTTTAGTTCATCAAGCAATTTGTTATGAATCTCAAGATGATTTTACCCAGTTTTTTTTTTTTTTTCCTTTCTTATCATATGACTTGATTTTACATATAGATACGATATTATTACCAAGCACCTCCATGACATCTAAAATTTGAATGTGTTCCCATCTTGCCTATTGCACTTTGAGTTCAGCACCACCTTCTTGAATACTTATTGTAATATCGAGCTAATCATACTTATGTTTTATAATCAGGCCCTACATGCTTTGCCTGGAAACTTGATATAATTGATTGATTTTGTTCAATCATGCATGTATTCAGGGCATACATGAGGAATCATGTAGAACTGAGGGTACAAAACCATTTTTCTCTCATTTCAAAACTCAGTGTCTTAGGAGAGACAAGTATATCATTTTCCTCTCTTTTTTTAGCTCATATACATGTTTTCATTAATATTCCAACTTGGATCTATGACATCATTATCATTATTCATAAAATATTGTAAGCATATTTTCGATAAAAAAAAAGGCCAGGGAAAACCATTATATTTTACAACTGTCTTCAATCATATCTGAATTTCATCCATTAAGATTAGAACGTCAAACTTAATGCATTTCATTTAATATAAGAGTTGAGATACAAGATGGAATTCAAATGAAAATACGAAAACTAGCATGATATGGAGCTACCCTAGCTAAACTATGAGTAACTTCATTGACTTGTCTCCTAATAAACTTAACATCGAGAGGTTGTTAAATCGAAGAAATTAAGCGCCGACAATCATTAATAATTGAAGCAAAATTTGAGACACCGAGTGTACGATCATAGATACTATCTATCACTATATTTGAGTCTGTTTCAAAATCCACGTTGATAACAATTTGAGCAACTTCAAGTAACGGTGATAGCTAGTCACTCCGTTATTTGAGCAACTTCATTGGCTATAAATTATTCTCTGCAGTGGGTTTTATGTAATTTTATTGTATTTTATAGTGAGTTTTTAGCCATAAAATTATATCGTAGTGCATAAGATTTCTAAGGATTTTCAATTTTTATTTCTTGTATCTTCATACCACTTCTTTATATCATGATAAAAACATTCAAAATGAAAATAAAATTCTAAACACTTTGATGTCTGAGAAATATGACATGGGGATAGTGTAGCTTTAAATATATGGAGAAAATTATATTGAATTTACTTTTATTTAACCAAACCATTTTTTCTACCCAAAAAACCAAACCATTTTTTGGAACGGCCAAAGGGATAAAATATATCAAAAATTCATATGGCACGAGATGTGTGCAAAGTAGAGAGAGGAAAAATACAACATAAGTCTAAAAAAAGGCACAACAAACTAGTCCGGAAGAAAAAACCTTCTTGGACAAAAACTGTTTTGATATGTGAAGTGTGAATTAAAATCTTATATTATATAAAAAAAAGTTGAGGTTGAAAACCATATCATAAAAAAGGACCCATAAATTCAATATCGTAAAATTTTGGGTAAAGATATGATGTTCAACCTTACTCGTGTAGTCGTTCGTAGTCCAATATAACGATTCAACCCATTGAGCCTCCCACTTCATAGCCCAACATTGGTATTTGAGCTCTAGTTCGATTTGATGGGGGAGCAGAAGAGATTCTTGATGTCGGATCTCAAATGCCGAGAGTCCCACAATTGAGGGAGAGATGTTGTGATATGTTAAGTGTGAGTTAATGTTGTTAGAATTTCTTCTAATATTTTGTGGGCTACAATCAATTGTTGGTTTTGGTTTTAATAAAAACGGACTAATGTTGTGATCCATTTGATGATGCTTAGGCCATAATAAAAGTGATCAATAAATATTGGGCTTTTGGGCACTTAATACGATTTGTGTAGAAACATAATGTAGGCCCAAACACTAGGCCCATGATGGGTGGTGTCTAGGGTTGCACGGTTATAAATAGAGAGACTAGGTCCCCTTTGCCATCACTCGACTATTACGCTCATTAGTGGTTTGCCCCATTGAAAACCCCAAGTCCGGAGCATGTGAAAGGCAAAGGAAGACTTTGTCTCAAATCTAGGCGAATCCGGTAGTCATGATCTCCAAGTAAGTGTATTCTAATTTCATATAATAACTCGATCTTTATGATTAAATTGTTTACAAATATCCCACGTTAAAATAATGATTTAAGTTTGAGTAACATATTAGATGGCCCAAAACCAATATCTTAATGTTTTGAGTGAAGATATAGTGTTCAATCTCACATGTAAGGATGTTTTTAACGGAATGTGACAAACCAACCCAATGAAGCTCTCCCTCATTGTCCACAAAAACCAAAACACGGAAGTGCATAATCAAAAGACCCTAAACATTTCAAAAGATGTGTTCACCAAAGATCAATCATAACCGAAATCTCTTTCACTTTCAACCACCACCAAATATGAATTTTAACTTGATTAATAACAGACTCAATGCCCGCCCAAACCAGTAACCAACCAAATTGTTGAGCGCGGGTAATAACATTATTTGATAATGCACATGAAATATCTATCCAATACAAGATGAATTATCAAACTTTTTGAAGAACCACACGTTGGGAAAGAAAAACAATGAGATAGAGATTCTTCAAAACCACGTCCATTAACGCACAAGCAAGAATCATGAGAAATTATATCATGCCTAAAGAAATTATCATTTGTCAAAAAAACAATTATTCCTCTTATTTAACCAAATCTTATCTTTTTCTTTATTGAAAACCTTCGCAAATTGGTCTAAAAATCCCTGCAATCAAGCGAGTTTTTTAGTGTCTAAATGTTATATAAAAATATATGAAATCTCATCAATTGATAAAGTCATTCTAAATCATATAAACTATTTTTGATATTATATAAACCAATTAAAATTCAAAGAACAAGCCTATAAACAAATTTACAAAATCTTGATCATAAAAAATATTTCTTTTTTTACAAATCATTATATTGTTGCTAATCATATAAACTGAAGGTTGAATAGTTCAATTAATTTGAGCTAAGGATTAAGGATGTGGGGGTTCTAAGTTTAAACTTGGACAAATAAGTAAAAATATTAATCTAATAATTAGCTATTAACATTTGTCATTCAAAAAAAATCTTGCAAACTTTTAAAATCTAAAAAAAAAAAAATTAAATCAAAAGTCTTAAAATTCTAAATCTATTAGACCCCTAAGACATTTGGGGACCTATTGAAGGAATTATCCAATAATGATGGAAGATTCCATATATTATGTACCAAAGATAGAATGGGCGATAAGGATTCTACATATTAGGTGATGAGGCAGATCTTCAACCATCTCTTTTTCTCAACGATTCTTTGAATTGTATAATTTAAAACCAATCATCATGCAATGCCTAAAGGCCATTACAATATACCTTGTGGCTTGGAGTCAGAGAGTGTAACCATGATTGATACAGCTTGATAGTGAGACTTGATTCACCAATACTGTTTTAAACTTTGCTAGAATTGGCCTATAAGTAAACTACTTCTATAAATTACAAATTTTGATTTTCTACGGAATTCCTACAACTGCATAGATAAGGTTGATTAACAAAAATGTCTTGCTAGAAAGTATACAAACGTGTAACTCAAATCAATTCTTTTATGAAATGAGACATATGTCAATTTACATATAGTTGTATGAAATGTCAAATTTTTCAAAATTCATGTAAAGAAGTTGGACATAATAAATACCTTGTCCTTTTCAAGGTGTAACAATCCTTATCATTAAGCATTTTGCCAAAAAAAGAAAAACATTCTTATCATTAAGCATCGTATATATATCTTCAAAGAATTATGAACTTTAATCAATACACGTACAAATTTCCTAAATAAACTATTATAGTAGGCAATTGAAAAATATTGAGGATTACTCTTGGAGAATATACTCTAATTGAAGCCTAAGGCTACTTGCAAGACATTGTGGAAAAATTTTAATTCCATAGGGAGGGGGGCAATCTAAACCAATTTGATACCTATAGCTAGCCATGGTATCATCACACCAACCTCTCAAATATGACCCTCTTGCAAGCATTCCAAATACCAAATTCCAAATCTATAGTGACATTTAACCTTTGACTAGAAGAAACTATTCATAAACTTATTAGATGGGTTGAGAGAGGAACATAAAGATTGAGATAATAATCCTTGGTTTAACTCATTCTCCTATATTTTAACAATTAATTATTAATATGTCATTTTTAAAAATAACAAATTCATTTGACCTACAATACTATCTCTTTAAAAAACTGCTTAGGTGAGTTCAGTTTTAGAGTTCATAAAGGTCGGAGTAGGCTTTAAAACTCAAATATATTCATAGATGTACTTACAAATTGCCAATAAAAAAAACTCTCACATCGATAACCGAAGTTGAACCCACACTTTCATATTGTTAGTTAAAAACTTAAATTAAATAATATGTATCTTGAAGATAAAATTTGCAATTAAGGAAGGGTAATTCGATATGGTGAAAAAGTCAGCCTAAAGGTTATATCCCTTTCATATGTTACTATAGATATCCATCGTTCTATCAATTCTAAAAAGAATATTTCTTGGGATTTATTTTTCTCTTAGTTGAAATATACCATACTTCTCAATAAAGGCAACAAAAGGAAAACCAGTAATTACCACCGAAACAAGTAATGGTAAGTGGTAACTTATTGCTCAAGAAAAAACAGAGTATGATATACTAAGTAACTGTAGTAGCCCATAACCATAATAAGGCTGGTAGAAGAAGTTGAAAAAATCTGAAATTAACTTCATCACCCTTATCTTATTAGTAACTTAGTATCATAAAGTGATGACAAATAATATTAGACAAAGAAAATGTGAAACATAAAACTTATAATGAAAATGCCAGCTAGACTCAACCCATGTATTTATCATGAAAGGGTAAATCTCCACACATGTTTTCTGCTTTCATGAAGCTTAACAAAACCTGGCAGCTAAAGACAATTATCTCTATACCATAACTAGTCATTAGTGGCAAGTGGTCCATGCCTATAGTTTTGATTCTCATGGCACTACCATGAAGTAAGTTAGTTAACAGTAAACAAACAAGGTGCATTTTTGTTGGCGGTGGGATTGTTTAACTACTTCAAATTTGATAAAAGCTACACCTTAAAACTTCAATAAAATCATGTTATCGCATTGATTTTGACAAATTCATTGTCGATTCAAATATACACAAAACAACAAATATATCATACATAACATCATAGGGTGTTTGATATATTTGAGCACGTGGTTTGACTTAATATGTCAAAATAGTACTCATTCGGTTTTATATTACATTAAACATTACATATTATTTAATTAAGTGTTTGAGTTTAAATGATTAATAAATTTTAGCTATGGTTGAATCAATTCAAAGCACCAATTTCTATTATTAACGGCAACAATATTTAAGAAAACTTATATTTCTTTTTGACCGAACTACGAATTACTAAGATATATTTCCCTCATGGATCAACTCAAAGAGTTCTCTCCGGCTACATTTTTTGGTGTTTGCTATTTACTATGTGCCCGTTTGGTTCGAACTTTGAATATAATTGATTACGAGAGAATTGATTTATGTTTGGATACAATTATGTAGAATTGATTAAACAAAATGATTTATGTTTGGATGCAATTATGTAGAATTGTTTTTGAATGTATAATTACTAAAATAGACATAGCTAAAGGAGAATTGATAAAGAATGAGAATTGATAAAGGGCAATAAAGTAAAATAACATGTTGTAATAATAAAATATACAAACCTATACACGTTGTTCAAGGAGAATTGATTCTAGAAAAGCTAGAAGCTAGGATTTGTAGCTTCATGGAGAATTGCTTTTGGAGGATAAAAGCAATTCGAAAAGCTGAACCAAACACGTTGTTTTTGGCTAGAATTGCTTTTGGCACTGTAGAGAATTGATTTTGGGCTAGAATTGCTTCTCGAAGCCAAACCAAACAGCCCTATATTCAATGATAACAATAGCAGGATAATAAAGTATTGTTTTTTATCCCCTTATTAAATTGCTCTATGGTTTTTGGTCTTGACCGGCTAGAAAACCAATCCTATAAAGACACGTGGATACGGAACTATCGGAACAAGACATTATGGCTAGGGTGAACACGCTAGTTTCCATGCACATGACCGGACTCAAGCACGTCCCGGCCTTCCCGCACCGTACTTGAGGCCTCCAACGGCTCTACGACGAGGCACCACATTTCATAGAATCCGTTGTTGTCTCCTTCTCCGTATAAGGGTGATTGCGCGTCACCCACAAGGTATGATTCATTTTCCACACACTTTTACACATTCAACCTCATTTCCTACACTTGACTTAGTGTTGGAGTGGTAACGTTCCCCGCAGCACCCTTCGTTCAACCGTGGAGACCGCACCACCACCGTGTCGGAGCACCGCACTACCACCGTTGCCATCATCCGTCGTTACCCGACATATCAGTTTTTACCTCACATGCAAATTCTTACAAATGTTTTTAATTGTAATTGTAATAATAGCAACAATTTATTTTGGCCAAGTAAATTCAGAAGACCCCTAGCAGTTAAAAAAAAAGTAGTCAGTGATGACCTATTTAACCTTGGGGTAAAAAAACAAAACCACAATAATTGAAGGAGCACAACTAGCCAGCAGGTAAGAGTTTTGGAATTAATGTTGTTCAGTACAAAGTACAGATGCAAGATCACCATGCTATGATGAAAAACCACAGGGCCTTTTATATGCAATCCAATCCTTTTGTACGACATATATTATGCTTGTTTGTTTTGTTGCATGCTTTGAAAAAGTTTGATGTTTGTACCTTTGCTACTTTGCACAAACTTGTTTGCACTTACATAATCTCACATTTACACTTGTATGCCGTTGGATATAACACTTGCCCCAGTTTAACTATTTTTAAACGGTTTAAATTAATGCACATAACTAGCATAGTTTGTATTGTATCTCCAATTGTTTCTGCTATATATTGATTCTGTATGATTCAGCTTGGACCCACTGAATACCCTGCAAATAAGAGAATAAAATAATGATAGAGATTTGCTGACCTAGCACATAGTGGGTTCTGTATGACTTCTTTAACTTTACTGTCTGTAACAAAGTGCTTCAATGTCCAATTGCTAAACTACTTGCTTTAGTATATTCTTTCACATATTTTACTTTCTTGAGAAGAATTTTCATCAGCTCTAGTTTGATAAATTTTAAATTAAGTGAATGGTCAAATTGATCCTAGAAATTTTCAGTATTGGTCAATTTCAAAATCACAAAATATCATTTAAAATGGTTCATCTATAACCTCTATCGTCATTTCAATCTATTAACATGTCACATTACATATTGACCCCTCCTCAATGTTAGCTTATTAGAGACTTATTTGCCTAAAATTTTTACAATAACTTGGGAACAAATATTTAAGTAATTACAAATGTGTATGTACTAATTAGTAGTTTACTAGCTAATAGTCCATGAGAAACCTAAACTTTATAGGCAAATTAGAGACTATTCTCGTCCTGTTATAGTCCCTAACAAAAATTAATAGAGAGACTAGTTTGACTGAAACGTTACTTTGTAGCAAAAATTTAGAGACTATTTTGACCGATACTTATAATTTAGAAGAAGAATTTTCCTGTTTGTTGGGTTAAAATACCTGTCTATTCATGGACTTATATTTTTTACTGTCATGAAGATACTGATTCTCCCATATTGTTTGTTGCAGTTGCTGAATTTCTTGGGCCAGCTAATTTTCGTGGTTCATAAGGAAACAAATCATAATAATTCTACATCTTCATTTTCTTTAGCACAAGATTTTGATGCCAACTGGCACTACCCTATTTCATATACCTTCCCATTCTGCCTATAAAAGGAGCAAACATTGTTACCTCTCACAACATATCTCCACTTACCACTCTTCATAAGTGATTCTCAAACCAAAACTAGCTTATTAATTGTTCCTTTCATACCTTGAATTAATTAAGAAATGGCATCTAGTTCAATGTCAGCTTCTGGCTCATGGAGTGTTAAGGAGAACAAAGCCTTTGAAAGAGCTTTAGCTGTTTATGACAAAGACACTCCAGATCGTTGGTACAATGTAGCTCATGCTGTTGGTGGCAAAACTCCTGAGGAAGTTAAGAAACATTATGAACTTCTTGTTGAGGATATTAAACATATTGAGTCAGGGAAAGTTCCATTTCCAAATTACAAGAAAATTTCAGTGTCTCATGAGGAGAAAAGGTATCATAATTAAATAATTAATAGCTTAAATTGATAGCTTCATATTCCTACGCTTGTTAAATAATTAAACAGAAGCTTATGAAGCAATAGTTAAATATAACTACTATAACTCTAATCAACTTCTTTTTTTATCTGATTTTCATAAATCTACTGTTTGATTAATACTCTTTACTTTCTTTTATAGGATGAGGAACATGAGCCTTCATTGACCAACAAGTGCAATCAACAACAACAAATTTTATTTTTTATTCTAGTATCCTAATTAATGGTATTGAGGGGTGTATGTCTCAAATAGTGCTAGAGTAATAGCATTAGAGTATTAGTCATAAGAATCATATTTTACTTATGATTCTATCCTTTACTCTTTTTGGATAAAATTCCATCCTTTACTTTCTTGTTGTTGAAGCAGGCTAAGAGAATCAACAACTGTTTCACCTCCTCGTTCTTAATAAAGTTGTAATATTTCTTGTTTAATTATCAAATATCAATAACATGTATCATTATATTTACTTTTTCATAAGAAAATGTTACTAGTATATTAGTTTAATATTTTTTATTTACCAAGATTTGAATTCCGATCTTTTAACTACTTCGATTCTATTAACTCAAATTAATTAAGCTACTCAACCTTCCGAATATCATTTACTTGAAAAACAATTGCAGCTGGAAAATCATGAATATATATCATAATAATATGGAATCAGTGGTTTAACAATTATACTTATTAAGCACATAGAAACATGATGATTGCTATTGATAGTACTTATATTTGGCTATTCATTTGCTTAAGCTTATTTTCTTTTATTCTTTCATTTGTTTTAAGACAATTATTTAACATTAAGCACAGGCATAATTATAAAGTGTGTTCCCCTTGTAGATGTAATTGTGCTTGATGGAGCTTACTTTAACATATATATATATATAGAAATAGGTAAGAGGTATCATGTTGTCTAATGGTCTTGTCAAAACTAAAAACGTGTTTTTTCTTTGCTGAGGTATTAACGACAATATGCTAAATCCGATTATAATCTGTAAAAGCTCTATCTTTGTGTCGAACTATTTGGAAGCATGTAGTCGTTCGTCACACTATTTATCATGTTTCATGCTAAATTATCACATTTGAATCATAATATAATAATATTATTATCAGTGCTAACTAAAGTCAATGGTAAGGAAAAAACTCTATCTTTCTTATTTAAAAATGGAATAATGATTCTGGTTAGGCATGGCAATGGGGCGGGGTGGGGACGGGTTTTACCTTCCCCGTCCCCATACCCGATTGTCATATCTTACCCGTTACCCTACCCATACCCAACGGGGATGAGAAATTGAACCCCAACCCCATCCCCAACGGATTCGGGTATCCCCGCCCCATCCCCATCCCCACATTGAATAATTTTTTTAACAAAAAATAGAAGCTTTTTGCAACCTCTGAGAGAAATGTTGTAATGCATTATCCAACAATATGCTCGCTTTAACATTTGTTAGATCGATTGATTTAGTTGCCCCTTTAAATATCAATGGTAGTTTTTATAACACGACAATTATTAAACAAAATAACATGACATATCAACATAAAATAATTTTCTCGCATTCGGGACGGGTTTGAGTATGGGTTTGGGGTGGGTACCTATATACCCGTTACCCGTCCCATACCCATGTTTTGGAACCGGGGAAAACCCAAACCCATACCCATACCCGGTCAAAACGGGGAAAACCCGTCAAATTGGGTTTGGTTCGGGTGGGTAACCACGGGTATGGGTTTTGTTGCCATGCCTAATTCTGGTTGGTTGGAGAGGAACAGAGGAGAGGAGAACAAAATCTCTTGAGCTAAATTTAACTCAGGTACAATTTTTCATTTTTAACGTTAAAAATATTAGTTACAGTATTATATTATGAATAAAATACTAAAAATCATCCCCAGCATAAATACTAAAAATCATCCACAGCATGGATTCGAATTGACGACCACAAGGCCCGACACACGTGCAAGCATCTGTTTTGCCACTGGACCATTGCAATGAATCACATTGGCAGTTTATAACTCATACTCGATTCATATCTTGGACCCCTCAATTTTGAGGCCCTTGTAGCAAGACTCAAGAAAATTGAAATTGCTTTTCGACATAGAATACTTCCTATTGACACAAGTAAATGACGATTTTATCCCCCGGCGACAATTAACGGCCGCTGGTTAATGCGCCGAGCTTAACAACCGTCATTTGGGGTCCTAGCGACGATTAACCGTTGCTCACACCGGTTAACGAGAACAGTGCATCGCCTGGTTTTTCCGAGGAAATGTGTCATGTTTTACTGTAATTTCAAACGTCAATTCCGGAGGAAATCAAACCAAAACAACAACATCCGGCAATCATAAACATCAACATTTCATAGTTTATCAATTATTCGGTTACATCACACAAAACCAATAATGCGTTGACGTTTATCAATTGTTTGAAATTCATCAAATTTCCCACATTATGCAAAATATATCTCGATGTATTTTCTCATATGCTCTTTCAACTCTTGAATAAGTGCTCTCCGCACCATAACATGATTTTCTTGCGTCAAACCCACGGCTTCGGCTATAGCCCTAAACCCACAATGTCCGTCACCAATAACATCCACAATTCTCTCAATGTATGGTCTCATGAATTTTGGCATGTAATACATAGGATTGGATGGATCATAACTTGTTGAAACCAAGCTAGGCTTATGAACCGAAACCGGAGAAATGCCAATGCGAGCATCTTTTCTTTTAGTTTGTGAAGATTTTTTCCGTGGTGAAGATTGACTTTCCGGATGTTGAGAATCAATAGTCTCCCACGAAGATGGGATCCTACTACGTGTGGTTTTGATTTTTTGGGACCTCCTTTGGTTGCCACCTTTCTTGGAGGTGGTGACAACAATGCGGTCTCCGAAACGCTAACAACCGCAAAGCCTCTTTGATTTCTAGTTTCATTTGGAACGAAACTCTTTGGAGACGTTCTTGGATACCACGCCACTCCTCCGCGACCGAAAACAAATCTTCATTACTTTGTTCTTCACCCATATACAACTTATGCCAATGCGGGTGTATCTCATCCAATCGAATGGGCTTGTTATGACGGATTTTCATAGCAATGAAGCATGCACAAGGTAGGCCATACGACGTCCTTTGAACACAACCACAAGTTTTCTTCTCAATGCACAAGGTTTTCCTAGCACGCTCTTCTTCCACAAAAATAAAGTTCATGGCTTGTCTAGACACGTGACCCCCCAACCCGGAGTACAAAGTGACATCTTTGTACCTATGTTCCAAGACCGAAACACTCCTACCAAACGATGATTGTATCTCCCCAAATTGGTTTGCCAACATCTCATCTATTTTTTGCCAACAAGTACCCAAATCACCCTTGGAGGTGGACAAATATTCCTTCACCACACCATGAGCTCCTTCAACTCTATTCGTGGTCCTACACCCAAGATGTAACACAAGGTCCGTTCATGCCCTCACTAGTTTGTCCCTAAAAGGGTTCAATATGGTTTCTTGAACAAGTGAAGAAAGTTTGGATGATCCTTACAAGCATCTTGGAATTCCACTAGATTACCCGCATATAACTCTTGAGTAGGAGATTCAACCAATTTTTTCCATGCATCAAATATGGTATCAACCAACTTACTATGCTTCTCTTCGTCAACAATCTTCTTTTGCTCATCCACCACAAGAACATTTTGTTTAACTTTGCAATCGGTAATGATTATTGATCTAACATTTTTGCCAACATGGAAATAACAAAGTATTGCACTACTACCGGGGAGAACATTTTTTACGGCATTCATCATACTTGTGTCCCCGTCGGTCACTACCACCTTAGGCATATCACTATTTGGTCCAAGAAGTTTAAGCAACATTTGCAAAGCTCAAGTAAAGTTATGCTCCTTCTACGACGTCATAAATGCAAAACCAACCGAATATGTCAAATAGGTTGAGGTGACTCCAACTATTTCAAACAATGGCATCCTATACAAGTTGGTTTTGTACGTGGAATCCATTATCAAAATAGTAGGAAAATTTTTAAACAACTTTACCGATGTTGAATGAGTCCAAAATATGTCTTGAATCTGTTTCGACTTTCCTTTTTTCTCTTACGTAATAAACATATCCATTCTCTTCCAACTTTGTGATTAGATATTGCATCTTCGTCAAGTCACCCCTTTTTGCCTTTTTGAATTTATGACGTTCATTGTAGAATTGCTTGATATTTGTCATGGACTCTTTCCTTTTATTCCTCAAATTTGTTAAAATATTTTTTGGTTTCACCGAAGAATAGGTCAAGTCATGTACAATCTTCTTGTCGTCCTCAGCTTAATCTTTCGGCAATAAGGTGCCCTGCTACATACGGCACCATCTCATGGTTGTGAACGCCGTTAAGAATAGCCAATTTCCAAGCATTGTCTTCCCTAACGACATATCCACGCATCTTGAACAAACACCCACATTTTCTTGATCCCATTCCTTCATGCTTCACTTTTGTCTTCGGTACTTTGTGTTCGCCGCTCCGTTCACAAACCAACTCCAACATAGCATTTCTTCCTTCACAAGATCTTCTAATGATAACCGTAAATCCAGCCCTATTTGCTTGTCGACGGACCCAACCGAGCAATTCGTCTTTATCTTTCCATGTGTCTCGGGTTGAAAAGAAATGAGTCGTGTCCACTTCGTTGTCACGAAGTTTCCACACATCGGAATTGACGCTTGAAGCCTCAACGTTAACGGAAACCTCGACCTTAGCGGGAGCTTCAACCTTAATGGAATCGACAACTCTAGGTTTTCGATCACCGGATCATCACCCGCATTCTCAACATTATCTATAAATAAACAACATACAATTACTAAACTAATTAATAAACATGTATCTAATATCATATAATAACATAAACAAACCAAAAAAATACAAAAGAAAAAAAATTGTGGAAAAAAAATTGGCGGAAGACCTTGCCATTTGAAAATTTTTCAAAATTTTCTAAGTTACCAATGGAGATTAACGGCCGCTCACTCCCAAACGGTAGTTAACCGCCGCTAAAACGTGTGACGGTACAAAAAAAAATCCAGGAAAATCAATCAAATGTAATGGATTTTAACGTTGTAATACCTGTTCTTTGATGCATTTTGTGTATAGAAACGTCTTAGCAATCGATCGGCAATGATTTGGAGGCATGATGTTGACACAAAAATTTTGAAATGGGTTTTTTTTTGGGTGTGGTATAGGAATGGAATGAGTAAGGTGATGAATGAATAGGTGAGGTAGGGGTTTCTTGGTTTTGGAGGGAAAGAAAGCGACGGCAGTTAACAACCTGGGTCCCACGGTAGTTAACTCTGACCGAGGGCATTAAGGTCATTTACATGTGTCAATTGGAAGTATTCTTTGTCAAAAAAGCAATTTTCAAGACTCAATGGACTTTGGGCCGGTCCTACCGTGCGTCAACATAATTGTTTGGTTAATGGTGAATATGATTTATATAAAAAGTCAAACTCGAGACGTTGAATACAATTTATATAAAAATTCAAATTCGAGAGGTTGATGAGGGATATGACCTCCCGAAAAGAAGTGTGAGGTGAAATATGGAAGTATGGCGATTATGGATCATATTGATGGCATACATGGAATTTGTTTCAAGAATGACAAGAGTAAGATGTATCCCTTTAATCATGCAATAAGAGCATTTCCCGACAAAGCTTACACATGAAACCTTTAACAAATTGCCCATTATAGTTTTGGATAATGTCGTCGCAAGCTGCATAACCGTGCAAAGCAAATAAGTTTCGTCCATATTTATTTTGATGAACTCTTAGTTGAGGAGGAGTCATAATTTAGTCTATTTTAAAGCATTATTTAATTTAGTTTTATTTAGATTTGATTTTATTTTATTGCAAATTTATTGCCTTTTTGAATCTTTTACTTTAAATTGCATTTTATTTTATTTCGGGAATGAATATATGGTGGAAGGTGTCTTGGAGCAAAACAAAGAGGACTGAGCAAATACGGTGTGAAAATACGAAGATACGAGACAAAAATATGTCTCCACCAAGTCGAAGCTTGGCACGGCCCGTGCTAACATGTGGCACGGCCGTGCCACCCTCCAGATGCTCTTTTGCTGTTTTTCTTCGAGCCCAAGTTACTCTGTTGTAGTTTTACCGATTAGTCATTATAGTTGCTTAGATTTTAAGTCAATTGTAAAGCTATAAATAGAGGAGCACTCCATCATAAACATTCACCTTTTCTTAGAATATTTTCAGTACAATTATTTTAATAAAGTTCTTTTCTTTCTTTTATTTCTTTCTCGCAATTTATTTTATTGTCTTCTTTCTTCTTCCCCCATGTCTACGATGAACATGAGTGAGTAGACTTCTATTGTCTTGAGATTGTTGGATAAGTCTAATGACTTAATCCGGATCAAACCAAGCCTTATACCTTAATCTTATGTAACCTTAATTTCTAATCTAGATTCACCGTTTTAACATGAATTAACCATTATCAAGTGTAGAAACGAAAGTGGAGGGTTTGATAATTGTTAATTCATTATTCCAAATATCAATTCATAAAACGAAAGTGGAGTTTTGATATTCGAACAAGTGAATCTAGACAAGGATTGTGAAACATGAAAATAGTCTAGCAAACCTTGAGACATATAAAGTTTTGAGCTTCAAGGATTCCAAAGGCAATCACCCGTGAAAATAGGTGTGGTTGTTGGAGGAACACACTCACCGAGACCGAAAGAATATGTGATAGGCTAAAGAGAAACTTGTCTTTAGAAATTAAGATCAACGTAAGGTTATAAGTTTAAGGCTTGTTTGTGAAAAGATTCGTTATTACGACAAACCAACATGTCCCAAGGCTCTTTTATATTATTGTTATTTACCTTCAGCCAACTAAACCTCCTTTTTGTAAACTTTCTTCTCCTCTAATCATTCTTTTAAAGTTAATTAGATTGAACAACTCCCTAGCGGAACGATACTCTATTTTACTACTATTACTTCGATAGACCGTGCACTTGCGGTTTGGCCTATCAAGTTTTTGGCGCCGTTGCGGGGAGTTATTGCAATTTGATTAATTTTTTTTACGATTAGACTGAAAAAAATATTTTTCTTTATTTTATTTTATTTTATTTCTCTTTATATTTCTTTCTAAATATATATATATATATATTATTTCTTTTTCTTTTCCTTTCTCTCTCTCTCTCTCTCTCTCTCTCTCTCTCTTTCTCTTTCTCTTTTTTTTCTATTCTATCTCTTCTTGTTTTGATTTCAGGCATGGCTCAAAACCTTTACCAATGGACCTTTTCCCCCTTTTCACCACCTTGTAAGGATTATGAAATATTTGGTCATACTAGTGTTGAATGTCAACTAGGTAGTGTTGTTAGAAGTCCCGAGCAAGTAAACTATGCTCAATATAATCAAGGGTTTAGGAATAGTCAATTTTTTTCAAACCCCTCAAAATCTTTTTGGACAACAAACATCACCACCCGGTTTTGCAAACAACCAAGGAGTCCCTCGAAAATCCGACTTGGAACTTTTGATAGAAAATTTTGAATTAGATAACATTAGGCATAACCAAGAGTTTAAAGTCAAAGCTGGAATTTTGAATGACTCTCTCAATAGGCTTTCCGCAAAAGTGGATTCTCTTTTTACTCACAACAAAATGCTTAAGACTCAAATCTCTCAAGTAGCCCAACAAGTAACCTCTTCCCCACAACCCTCCGGAGTCTTCCCGAGTCAACCGAAACCAACCACAAAGGCCCAATAAATGCTATTACACTTAGGGATGATAAGCAATTAGAGGACCCTATTGTAGAAACCAAGACAATTGAGGTTGGGGTAGAGAGTGAAAAACCAAACAGTGAGAAAGTTGTAGTATAGAGTGATAAGCCTCACATATCACCACCATATGAGCCAAAAATTCATTTCCCACAAGGGTTTGATGAGTCCAAGTTAGATGAGCGATTCAGGGAAATTTATTGCAATCACTCAAAGCAAATTGTCATCTAAACTTAAGGATCCAGAGTTTTTCCATACCATATGTCATAGGATCCAAGACTATAGAAAGAGCAACATGTGATTTGGGGGAGAATATTACTTTGATGCCATTGTCCCTTAGTGAGAGATTAGGTATCGGATAGAGAAACCTTTTGATCGTCAAGCTAATGACTTTAAACGAGTGCTTCGTGGGAGGCAACCCACGCATTTAATTGCTTTTTTTTATTTGTTTTTCTTTGTTTTAAGTTGTTTTGTAGGTAATTGTCCAATTACGATTCAAGAAAATGAAAAAAAATTGAAGCCCCCTGGACCGAGAGAGGTGGCACGGCCCATGCTAAGGCCGGCACGGCCGTGCCAGTTTTTAAAGCAAAAATAGGATGGCCAAGTCGGGAATGTTGGCACGGCCCGTGCCAAGGTTGGCACGGCCGTGCCCGACCTCTAGTGTGCTATAAACCCAATTTTCCTCTTCTTCTCCATTCATTCTCAAACATAAATCTCTCTCTACCTTCAAACTTCTCTCTCAAACCTCCATAACCATCCATCTTCAAACCTTCATATCTCCATCAAAACTCCACCAAATCAATCCAATTCTTCCACAAATCAATCACAAACTTCATCCAAAACACAAACCACAAATCAAAAACACCTTTCATTCACTCAAACCTATAATTCACCAAAACCCTATTCACTCAAAACCTAACCCAAAAACCACAAATTCTCAACCAATCTCCACAACCAAACTCATAAACCTTACTAAAACATAAACCCCAACCCTAAACCAATCCTTTCCACCAAAAATCTTCCCAAACCCTAAACCTTCAATCCAATCCACACCCAAGGTCAATGGCTTCAAGAAGAAGTGGTAAGGAACCAGCAAGCTCTTCCGGTCCTCCATCAAAGAAGCAAGCACAAGTCAAGAATCATGGGATAAAGTTTAAGGACAACTCACAAAGGGACATGTATAAAATTCTTATTTCTAAACCCTTACATCCTTCTAGATATCCCGATTCTTATGATTTGAATGTGCTAGGGCTTAGAGATGATGTTTATAGGCTGATAGGAAGGCTAGGTTGGACTGATATGTTAGAACCTATGCGGGGTTATGGGAATTTCACCTATGAATTTTTGAGCTCAATTGTTTTTACCAAAGATAAGTTGAATTTTGAAAACCCCAACCATAGAATCACCTTCGACTATTGAACATTGATTATAATATGTCTCTTCAGCACTTTTGTGAAGCCTTAGGTTTTGCTAATGAAGTGTATATTCATGATCATTGGGATCCTAGCCTAAAACCGGATAACTATGAACCGGCGGCCTTTTGGAAACGCATCACCGACCTTAATGCATACGTCCCTAGGGCAAACAAAGCTAGCAACATTCACAACCCCGTACTTAAGTACCTTCAAAGGGTAATGGCTTGCACTATTTGGGGTAGAACCGAGCTAGGAAACACTAGAACCGATGAGTTGTTCATGTTATGGGCAATGCCCTACAACCACCCCGTCAACACTTGTTTCTATTTGATTGATTACCTAGACTTCGTAGGTACTAGACCAGCCGGTAAGGGAGACATAGTGGTGGGTGGCATCATTACATACATAGCTAGGTGTTTTGGTGTGAGTGAGGATGAGGGGATCAAACCAATTGAGGGAAATAATAGGCTTAACCGAGAAACCCTCATTGCTATGAATTTCATTAAATATCGTCCACCACTCCATTACCAACTCAAGCTCAATGTGCCATTAATGTTTTTACTACCTAACACATCTTGGACTACCACCGAGGTGGAAGAGAATTTGTTGTATGATGATGATATGCGCAGGTTCTTGAAGAGCAAGAGGTTGATGAAGGAGAGGGTGCTAACTTGCACCATGATGTGGAAGGAAGTGCTAACTTGCACCAAGAGGAGCACCATGGCCATGACACCGATAACCTCAATGAAGATCAAAGATGGGCATGGATTCACAATGAAGTTGAAAGGATGAGCACCGAGCAACAAAGGCAAGGTGTTGAAATCTCCGAACTAAGGAATGATGTTCAAAGGGGCAACCGCTTAACACAAGAAAACAATGAGATGCTCCGCCGGATGATGCAACACCTTCATCTCCAAGGTCCTCCTTATGGACCTCAATAAAACATTGTGAGCTTTCCTCTTCCTTTTTTTCCCTTCTCTCTTTCTACTACTCTCTCTATCTCTCTTCTACTCTTCTTCTTCTACTTCTTCTCTTTTCTCCTACTTCTTCTTCTTCTTCTCTTTTCTTTTCTTTTCTTTAAATCATTGAGGACAATGCTTCCCCTAAGTGTGTGTGTGTGTGTGTGTGTGTGGGGGGGGGGGGGGGGGGGGGGGGGGCTAATAAAGTGTCTAGAGTCTTAGTGTTCCAAACTCCCTTGAACTTTATTCTTTTGTTTTGTTTTTATAGCGAAAGGCATGATTAGTAGCTTGTTTTTAATGTAAAATATGGCATAAATTTTTTTGTTTTGTCTCTTCTTTAAAGGTTGTTTCTTGTACATAAAAGTGGTTTCTTGTGTTTTTTGTGTTCTTGCTATACCCACATCTTGTTTTATTGTGAAAAATCTCCAATGAGAAAAGCATCCGGTTAAGCAGTCTTTGAGTAAATGTATGAGTAGGTATTTTAAGGAGCACGTTCTATCTTTAGTGTTAACTTAGACCCTTAAAAGTCTTTAGAGTAAAAGTAGTATAAGTTTGTGTGGGAAAATAATCAATTGTGCTTTATTGTTATATTCTCTTAATTGTTAAAGTTAAATGGGGCGGGAGAATGACACCAACATGTGGGG
Organism: Medicago sativa; assembly: GCF_051527215.1. Lineage (NCBI taxonomy): Eukaryota > Viridiplantae > Streptophyta > Magnoliopsida > Fabales > Fabaceae > Medicago > Medicago sativa. Next base: position 85,494,290 of record NC_140755.1, on the reverse strand, counting down.
AAACGACAATCCCTAACTTCCTAATTGTGGTGGTGACTCCCTAATTGAACTTAAGTTCCAAATCCCTCAAATGAGGAAAATAAATTCATCAATGCTAGGGAGAAAGGACAATTACATCCAAAAGACTTCCTACGCGGAGATGAAATAAAAATTTTGCAGCACTACTTAGGGTGATTTTGAATTTAGGGGGAAAGGACAATTACATCCAAAAAGACTTCCTATGAGGATAGATAGCCCTAAGCACCTGCAGCCCCTTTGTGCTTAAATTGTTAATTTAATTTAATTTTAACCAAATTCTCATCACTCTTATATGAAATGAAGAAAGGACTTTTCTCGGTTACTTTAGCATTAAGGATAGAACTGTTCCTCATAATATCTGTCTTATGCGGGAGCAAGAAAAAGGTTGGACTGCACACACACACTCACTTAAGACTTGATGTTGGGTTGAATATGTTCACAAGGAATGTTTGAAATTGTGATTAGTGTACTTGAAACAAAACCTTCAAAGAGACATGATGTTTTCAATTGCATTGCCATAATTAATCTTTTGTTGCTGCTATGTCCATTGCCTTTTGCTTGAGGACAAGCAAAGATTCAAGTGTGGGGGAGTTTGATGAGTCATAATTTAGTCTATTTTAAAGCATTATTTAGTTTAGTTTTATTTAGATTTGATTTGATTTTATTGGAAATTTATTTCCTTTTTGAATCTTTTACTTTAAATTGCATTTTATTTTATTTCAGGAATAAATATATGGTGGAAGGTGTCTTGGAGCAAAACAAAGAGGACTGGAGCAAATACGGTGCGAAAATACGAAGATACGAGACAAAAATATGTCTCCACCAAGTCGAAGCTTGGCACGGCCCGTGCCAACAGTGGCACGGCCGTGCCACCCTCTAGGATGCTCTTTTGCTACTTTTCTTCGAGCCCAAGTTACTCTGTTGTAGTTTTACCGATTAGCCCTTATAGTTGCTTAGATTTTAAGTCAATTGTAAAGCTATAAATAGAGGAGCACTCCATCATAAACATTCACCTTTTCTTAGAATATTTTCAGTACAATTATTTTAATAAAGTTCTTTTCTTTCTTTTATTTCTTTCTCGCAATTTATTTTATTGTCTTCTTTCTTCTTCCCCATGTCTACGATGAGCATGAGTGAGTAGACTTCTCTTGTCTTGGGATTGTTGGATATAATGACTTAATCCGGATCAAACCAAGCCTTATACCTTAATTTTATGTAACCTTAATTTCTAATCTAGATTCACCGTTTTAACATGAATTAACCATTATCAAGCTGTAGAAACGAAAGTGGAGGGTTTGATAATTGTTAATTCATTATTCCAAATATCAATTCATAAAACGAAAGTGGAGTTTAGATATTCGAACAAGTGAATCTAGACAAGGATTGCGAAACATGAAAATAGTCTAGCAAACCTTGAGACATATAAAGTTTCGAGCTTCAAGGATTCCAAAGGCAATCACCCATGAAAATAGGTGTGGTTGTTGGAGGAACACACTCATTGAGACCGAAAGGAGATGTGATAGGCTAAAGAGAAACTTGTCTTTAGAAATTAAGATCAACGTAAGGTTATAAGTTTAAGGCTTGCTTGTGAAAAGATTCGTTATTACAACAAACCAACGGTCCCAAGGCTCTTTTATATTATTGTTATTTACCTTCAGCCAACTAAACCTCCTTTTTATAAACTTTCTTCTCCTCTAATCATTCTTTTAAAGTTAATTAGATTGAACAACTCCCTAGCGGAACGATACTCTATTTTACTACTATTACTTCGATAGACCGTGCACTTACGGTTTGGCCTATCACTTTGACCGGTGCATGTGTTTCCGGTAAGAATTCTCTTCTTGAGATATAAGTGGACAATTAAACCCTTTCTCAATTTGATATGCATGTTGATGGATTTTGAAATGATGTGCGCACCAAGTTTTTTTGGCGTCAACCCTCTAGTTCTCAAGGAAAGGGACAAGCTTTATTTCTATAGAAAAGACCAAATTGTTTTTATCGTACATGTAGCGTCTCTTCCTCCTTGTTTTTTTTCGTACTCCCTCCGGTCACTTATTTAAGCAAAAAAAAATTGTTTACACACATATTAAGGAATTCAGTTAAGTGTAGTTAACGCTTTTGACTTGATGAAAAATATGAGTAAAATTTACTAAATTAACCTTGATACAAAAACAGACGAGTTTATTCCCGTAATAAATTTAGCCATTGAGAAGTTCAATACAACTCCATCATTTACTCTCGTTCAACTAAAAGCCACACATGCCCAACAAAAGCATTGGTTCTATAACATGTGAACTTGTTCCTAGAGCAAAAAAGGACAGAAGCAGTACCGCACACGTGCCCAACAAAACAACGAAAGAGAACTTCAAATTGTAAAATTCTTTGTCTTCCTCTTCATTTCATCACTAAATTTAGCAATTCATTTTTTCCAACAACATTCATTTAGCGGGAATAAAAATGAAATTCAAATTTTGTCAAAATTTTCAAAAATGCGAAGCGATTCATTTTCTTGTTACCCGCCAACATATTCAAAGGAGGTTCCTTTATAAACTAAACACCTATTCACCATTTTTGCCCAAGGTCACCATGGTTTTGGTTATTGACTTGAATGAACCATACAATGATTTTGATGTTAATGATGGTGCATCGACACTAAACGAAGACAGAGCACTAACACCAATCGACTTAAACGTGGCTATGTCGTCCGTAAATGAGTATAGAGCTCCACTAGCCATAGATTTAAACGTGTGCCCTTCCTTTGAAGAAGATATTTTCGACTTGAATGTTTATCCTCTACATGAAGGTTAGTTTGGAAATGAGATTGAAGATGTCATTGGTGACATTGATGATCTCTTTGAAGATGAAGCTATCGGAGAAGATGAAGATTTACGTGACATTGAGGGTGAATATGAATATTTTAATGACATTGGTGGAGAATATGAAGATTTAAGTGACATTCATGTTGAAGATGAAGATATAAGTGACATATTCGGTGAAGGTAACACAAATGATCCATACCTTTAGTTCTTCAATTACTAGTATCGAAGAGAAGATGGAAGGATACATGCGAAGTACCTTGGAACTCATACGAAAAAAAGTGGATAGATATACTAGCACGTCGCACTATAAATGAGTGTAACTCATAAGAAAAAAGTGGATGTCTTAAAAACGTGGCATAAATGTCTTAAAAAAGTGCAATATTAAATGAGGGTAAATTAGGAATAGTGGTATTAAATACTTGAAAAGGAGTTAAGTTTTGCTTATATTTGTGACCAAGATTTGAGAGTTTTTTTTGCTTATATCTGTGACCAGAGGAAGTATCATAGTGTATCTTGCTCTATTAATTATCAATAATAACTAGGATAATCTGTTTACAAAATATTTTAAATATTAATGTATAAATTGAAAAGCTATTAAAGTCAAAGTACCTTTTTGGACTAATAAAGTCATATACACATATCTATACCTTTTTTTTTATAAATATATAAATTTTTATTTATTGTTTTATTCTTACATTATTTGTTTTTATAAATGTTTTAATTATTTACATGATTAGTTTTTATAAATGTTTTATTGTTAAAATTTTTTTTTGAAGAAATTATTGTTAAAAATTCAAATACAGCACAATTTTAGCAAATGAAAATAAATACCGCCTCCACAATCATCTCCACCAATTCAAAATATCACCAAAACAAAAACATCACCCTTTACCATTTCATTTCATTTGATTTCACCTTTCAGATCTTACAATCCCAATCACCATGGAAGACTCACAAGAACCCTTCTCCCAATCCCAATCCGAAACCTACCTCGCCGGTTTCGTAATGGCCAACATCGTCGGCATTAAACACTACTCCGGCACCATCACCGGCCGCGAAATCCTCGGCTTAATCCGCGAACCTTTAAACCCATACGACTCCAACGCCATCAAAGTCCTCAACACTCAAACACTCCAAGTCGGTTACATCGAACGCGCCGTCGCCGCCGCTCTCGCTCCTCTCCTCGACGCCCACATCATCCACGTCGAAGCCATCGTTCCTACCAACACTCGCTCTAACAATAACAAATTCCGTATCCCTTGTCAGATTCATATCTTCGCTCATCAATCTGCTTTTGACGCTGTTCATGACGCTTTTAACGGTTCCAATGTTCATTTCATTTCGTATAGTGATCCTTCGTTTACTCTTTCTCATTCCGCCGCCGTTAAAGAAACACGCGCTGACACCGTCAGCGCTGATTCTGTAACAACCGGTAATAATAATAGTAAAAACCTAGATCAAATTTTCAAACTCGTTCGAGAAAACCTAGCTTCCAAAACCCTAGTTTCTGAACCGTTAAACCCTCCTTCTAGCATTATTAAATCAGAGCTTCTGCAGCACCAAAAAGAAGCACTAGGATGGCTTTATCATCGTGAAAGTGCTGATGATTTACCGCCGTTTTGGGAGGAGAAAGAGGGGAATTTTGTTAATGTGTTGACGAATTATCAAACTAATGCGCGGCCGGAGCCTCTCTCGGGAGGGATATTTGCGGACGGGATGGGATTAGGGAAGACGTTAACGTTGCTATCGTTGATTGGTTATGATAAAATGAAAATGAAAAGTGGGAAGAAAAGAGGTAGGGGTAGTGTAGAGAGGGTGGAGAGTGAGACAAATGGTACATTGATTGTTTGTCCTCCTTCTGTGATTTCGACATGGATAACTCAATTGGAGGAACATACTAACCGTGGCACGTTGAAGGTTTATATGTATTATGGTGATAGGAGGACTCAAGATGCTGAGGAGTTGAGGAAGTATGATATTGTGTTGACTACTTATGCTACATTGGGAGCTGAGTTGCGGTGTTCGGATACTCCTGTGAAGAAATTGGGGTGGAGGAGGATTGTTTTGGATGAGGCGCATACGATCAAGAATGTTAATGCGGGACAGAGTCAGGCTGTGATTGCTTTGAATGCGAAGAGGAGATGGGCTGTTACGGGGACGCCTATTCAGAATGGTTCTTATGACTTGTTTTCTCTTATGGCTTTTTTGCATTTTGAGCCGTTTTCTATTAAGAGTTATTGGCAAAGCTTGGTTCAGCGACCTCTTAATCAAGGAAAACAGACCGGGATGAGTCGATTGCAGGTACAATTCGATAACGATGTATTGATTGTCATTTTTTACTTGCATGTGTAGGGGATTACATAAATCAACTATTAGTTTCCTTTTGCTCAATGAATTGAATTTGAATTTCAGTGTTTGTGAGTTGTGACCAATTATTCTGTTTTTTTGGTTTGGTATGTTTTGTGTAAGCGCTTGTTTGTTTATATGGTTTTACTTACTCTTTTTTGGGTAGGTTTTGATGTCGGCAATATCATTGCGAAGAACCAAAGACACTGCATTGGTGGGGCTTCCACCTAAGATTGTTGAGACTTGTCATGTTGAACTTTCATTTGAAGAACGTAAACTGTATGATGAGGTTAAAGAGGAAATAAAGTCACTTATGATGCATCATAACAGCAATGACAGACTAGTATCTAGTTATTCCACTATACTAAGTATGATTCTAAGACTTCGTCAGATCTGTGCTGATTTTTCGATGGTTCCTTTGGATTTCAAGTCGTGTCTATTTTCTTCAACTGATATTGAAGGTATATTTTCCCCTTTACCAGCAATGACCTTTTTTATGAAACTAGCAATGATAACATTTAGCCATTTAGGTACATCTCACTTATGTTTTTTGTTGGAAGCTTAGGACGAGGAAAGATGAGATTACATGACAAATGTATAAATTCATCTCATGCATTCCTAATTCATAATACATTATGTTCATCTACCATGTACTTGCAGCCAACACCTCATATTATCTATGTTTCTTAGCAGAGCTAGAATGCTGTGTTAACTGTCAACTAACAATTTGTTACTTTCAATTGTTGGGGTGTGATTGGTGATCATGAAAATGTCATCAAAATCTTTGACGTCATTAGTGCCTATAAAAGACTAATTACATAAGCAATATCAATACAGTACTTCTTACCTAAAAAATATCATTTTATTGGTTACGGTTAATGTTTCAAAACCTTGTCACATATTTCATTTCTGTGAAATTTATGACTGTTGTCTCTAAATTGTATTGAAACGCAAGTTTGTGGCTTGCTTAGGAACACCGTTGCTGTTTTTTTTCCTTCTATTTTTTTAATAAAGGGTTTTTTCTATCATGTTCAAATTTGCACATGTTAAGAAGTTTAAAGTAGTAACTTTGACTTGGAACTTGTGTTTTTTATATTAAATATGTAGTTTTTAATAAATAATTGTTGGTTTTCAAGGAAAAGTTACTACTTTTAGTTGCCTTAACTTGTGCAATATTGCACATGTTAGTCAAACTCTTTTAAAATCTTAACTCCTCCGATTTCAGTTGATAAACTGTTCCACTGGTTGAATATCAATTAGGCATCAATACCAAAACCTTCAGGTGATAGGCATGTCTTGGCAGATGATTGGGTGATAGCGTTCTATGTCCTTAACAACTTAACTCGGGTCAGGATGGAACACAGTCAGTGAGGAATTCATTTTATGTGTATGTATGGAACACAGTCGGTGAGGAATTCATCTTAGCATGGAATACTTCAACTTTCAGAAGTTGTGAAGCATTGTAAGCATGACATTAATATTAGATGAGCTGGCTTAGATAAAACTAAGGAAAATATGTTAGCGAGCTAGAAGTCTCCAAACTTGGTGTACTCCAGAAGAAAGTTTGTTGAGTAGTGTGTTACTTTTACCAGGGGAGTTTGGTGAAAGAACAAGGGTAGAATATTTGGTGAAAGAACAGGGGTAGCATATTCAATTTGGTGAAAGAACAGGGTGGAGATTTTTACGATGGCTCTCATAAAAAGATTTGGTGAAAGAACACAGATAGCATATTTGAGAGACTTCGAATACTACGATAGGGCGATGCTTTGGAGGAATATGTAAAGGTTTCTGAATCCTTGGTGGCTCAAATAAATTTGATTGCACAAACACAACTCTTGGGCAAGATGCACATCCATGAACCTTCAGACCTTTCGACTATAATTGAATTAGCTCGTGGGTTAAAGGATGATTTGAATTTGACGCAAGGATTGAGAGGAATTAGAGTGGGTGCATATTCTTTTACATTCTCAAATTTTCATTTCCTGGGAACCATGAGTGTTTTTCCTAAGATTCTGATTTCCGCGCCGACAACATCCAAATCTACTTTGACTTGAGTGGTCTTGTGGTGACTGCAAATTTCTATATATTTGACTTGGGTTGTGATGATGTTGTTTTGGGGGGTGGCTTTGGTTGGCCACTTTTGGGATAGTGCTAGCAGATTGGGGCACATCTAGTTTGATATTTATGCACAATATCACTATTATCCGCATTCATAGAGTTACTTCTTTGCCAACACCTCATGTGTCAGTCAAAGTTTTACACAAATTGATTGAAGTAGAGTCCACATCCTTATGCATTCTCAAAGTATTTTGTGATCACATGCCCAGCCCAAGTGTGTGTATAAACTATTAGAGGACTCCTCCTATGTATTGTCAACAATAAATTGATTGGTAATCGTTGTCTTGTGATATTTAATGATATGATATGAATTCTTATGTTTGGTCAAATTGATTTTACCAATGTACTAAATTAGTTTGATGCGAACATGGCCTTTATGTAGCAAACAGATATATAATTTGTGTGTTCTGCCATACAGTGAACCATACATTTTCATTACTATTGAAGAGAGTTTTGATAATCAATACTATTAAGTATTACTTCATTTTGCTAACCATGCATAATTTTTGCTAAGCAGATGTTTCCAAGAACCCTGAATTGCTGCAAACATTAATTAGGATGCTACAAGATGGTGAAGATTTTGATTGTCCAATTTGTTTATCTCCCCCAACAGATATTGTAATTACATGCTGTGCTCATATTTTCTGCCGAGAATGTATTCTGAAAACTCTTCAGCGCAGCAATTCCAGTTGTCCACTTTGTCGGCGCTCCCTCTCAGAATCTGAGTTATTCTCAGCACCCCTGAATCTTTCAAGACTGATGATACTGATGATCCTACTGAGCCGTGCACACCAGAAGTAAGGTCATCTACCAAAATCGCTACTTTGATAAAGCTTCTTACGGAATCAAGGGATCAAAATCCAGCTACAAAATCAGTTGTATTTTCTCAATTCCGTAAGATGCTGCTGTTGTTAGAAGAACCTTTAAAAGCAGCTGGCTTTAAAACATTGCGTCTTGACGGGACAATGAATGCCAAACAAAGGGCTCAGGTTATTGAACAATTTCAACTCTCAGAAGTTGATGAGCCAATGATTCTGCTTGCAAGTCTCAGAGCTTCGAGTACAGGAATAAATCTTACTGCTGCCTCCAGAGTGTACTTAATGGAGCCGTGGTGGAACCCTGCCGTTGAAGAACAAGCAATGGATCGTGTCCACCGCATTGGACAGAAAGAAGAAGTGAAGATTGTTAGACTGATTGCAAAAAACAGCATCGAAGAGAAAATACTAATGTTGCAAGAAAAGAAGAAAACAATTACAAGCCGAGGATCTGGGAGAAGATCAAAGGATATCGCTGGCATGGGCATTGAGGATCTCCGTTTTGTTTTAGGAGAATAGAGTTGGTTACTGTGAGGATTAGTGGGATAGTTGCAATTAGCAAGTGTTAGTTATTGTCTGTTTGAATCTCTCAAACTTTTGCTTTAGCTCTGTAGTGCTGAAAAATATCAGTTGGACTACTTTTTTATAACCAAATTATAGTCACCGGATTTCTTAATGTTTAAAGTCATTGGATCAGGGCCGTTCTTAGAGTTTTACGGGCCTTAGGCATAGTATAAAAAAAGGGCCCATTGTATTACATCATAAAAAAAATTTCTTCGATAAATGATGAATGAGACATGTATTAGTTATAGTGGTTGACATCCCAGCCTATGCCGGCACCCCAAGTCACTATAATACGATATTTTGACATCCCGGTATGTTGGCACCTCAAAATATCGTGTGTCAAATACACCTCATCCTATATATTATTAATAAAAAGGAAAAACAAAACAAAAAAGTTGGGGGGGCCGAACCTAACCCAACAAAGTTAAGTAAAATTATAGGTATGGATACCAACCTATCTCTAGAGAAAACAACTCTAATAAAACTATGACATATAGATATAGACCATCATTGAGAAAATACAATAGTTGCACAAAATATCCAAAAATCTGTAGTCTATGGGTACAAACAATTAATTAAAAAAATCAAAAATTGATATTCAACGTGTACGTGTTTTATGTACGGTACGTGAACTCTTGATTCTTGAATAAATCATGTCATATGCTTTTTGGTGTACAAATCATGCTATATGGAAAAAATCAAGAATTCAATTGGAAAAAACATAAATAATTCAATTAGAATTTTAAAATTCAACACTTGAAGCAATTTGAAACAATGATTATCAAAGAGAATTGGAATAAGAAAAAAGTATAATTAGAATTCAACACTTGAAGCAATTAGAGAATTGAAACAATATTATCAAATAGAATTGGAATAAAAAAAAAAACATATACCTAAAACAATTTACCCGGAGAAAATGACTGATTTTGGAACCTTTTGGTTTTTCTTTTTAAGTTTCTTTTTTCATCTGTCTTTCTAATTGCTCAAAGAAAATTGCTTTTCGACAATGAAAGCTTCCTATTGACACAAGTAAAATACTAAAATGCCCCCGGCGGTTGTTAACGACCTCGGCGGTAGTTAACTACCGCCGGAAATTTCTTCTCGCACATTCTCACTTGTTTCGGCCACCAACTTCCATTTTTTATTAATTAATAATAATTAATTACGATCATCCAATATATTGCAACAGATGTTTTGAATTTGCTTCAATCATTCATGCAGCCCATGGTTTCTTGACTTGTTTTATTCAAATTTCTTGACTCAATGTTAACAAATTAAAAGCGATTATGAAAGATGAAGTTGATTTAGCCGGTCTTCAAAAACAAGGTGGTGTTGAATTAACAAGATCTTCATTGACCCATTTGGAAACTAATATGAATCTGTTCTTGGAAGAGGCAGAGAAAGTAAGAACGAGAAATGGGTGAAATTCGCGATATACTAACAAAGCTTGAACAAGCAAATGAAGAGAGCAAGAGTCTTCACAAAACTGATTTATGTTCATGAAGAGAGGCCAATTCACCATTAACCAAGTTTGATCTAATTTAATGGATCCAGTTGTAGAGGCCCTTCTCTTCCATAGATTAATTTCTTTACGTGGCTTCAAATCAAGTCCAAGACTACAAGCAAGAACCCCACCACCAAGAGGTGCGAGAAAAGGTTGAAGGTAATTGGGTTTGGGATGAAAGTTATCCATTGTATCAATCAAAAGAGTGCAAATTTCTTGATTTAGGATAAATGGCGGCGAGAGGACATGTGATCGGTGTTCATACCTTTGAACAAAGGAAGGAGGAGATCGAGAAAAATGGAAGTTGTGGTGAAACAACAAGTGGGCATGTTCGGAAAAGCAATATTCTAGCGGTAGTTAACTACGGCGAGGCCAATGACGGCTAACAACCGGCGGTTTGCAGAGCGGTTGTTAACAACCGCCGGAGGCATTTTAGTATTTTACTTGTGTCAATAGGAAGCTTTCATTGTCAAAAACAACAATTTTCTTGCTCAAAAGAAGTTTTTGTTTGTGTGTTAGTTGGGCCACTTTCCATTATTTTCCTCTTTATTGGGCCTTTCCACGTTTTTTTTTGGGTGTTACTTTTTCCACCCTATGGCCTCCTCGCGCGCCCTATGTAAATTACCAACATACCCTCCGAAATATATATTACGGAATAACTATGAAAATTCCGGATTATATAATCCGGACAATTGCGACATATAAAAGGAACTTCACCCCCATTTTTACGAGTTTTACATTTTCACTTTCCCCATTTTCTCTCTCTCTACATTATCCCAAATTCCGAACACAACAAATCTTGTCCAAATTTGGAGTTTTTTTGCTCAAAAGCACCACATTTCAACCCTTGTCAAACATCATGGAAGGTAAGTTCGATTTGTAGTCATGCAAGTTAAATTAGTTCGTTTTTTTTTTGAATTCGTCGAATCCAATCCGGATTTCGTTTTCCGACTAGGTTGTTGCCCTTTCGGAATTCGAAATCCGGACAAACCCGAATGTTGTTTTGCTTCGTTTTGTGCCGTTTGAATGTGTTGTTTGATTGTGATGGTTGATTACCCTAATTTGAATGTTACGAAGGTTCAACGTCTAATACTCGGCGCGTAAGGGAGGCGGGGCATGCTTCCCGTAGGAGAGCGCGTAGGCAACAGGATGGAGGCCGAAGGTACTATTCCTCCGAGGCGTCGGGGTGCTGAGGACGTCGTGCCGATGTCGATCCCGATGTCGAGCGGCGGCGGATCGGCAAGAAGACATAGAGCGAGGAGATGCCCGATGTGGAGTTGCGGCGTATGGAGGAGCAGAGCTTGAGGAGGAGCTGCAGGGGTATGGACGAGGAGTGCACCTGTTGATGTGAACTTGGCGTAGATCACAAACCGCTTTCGCCGTGCACTTGATTATGCGGCGACACCTCGGGAGTTGGGAGAGGCTGCAGTCCATGGTGTGGAGGTAGTAGATGGATACATCGAGTGGTTTTACCGAGGTGTCTCATCCACGCATGATTCTTCCAGACATGCCGAAACCGGTGCCACGGCCACCGAGCGTGAGGTCCTTGATGCCCGAGCCGCTCAAGATGATGGAGACCTTGCATACTTACGGCTTAGCGGAAGGACGAGCCGCATCGAGACCACATTTATGCCGTGATGAGAAGCGGTCCGGTGCCGAAAGGGAGTGAGGAATGGCAGCATTTGGAGGATGCCTTGAGAGAGGTGCATGATGCCAAAGTTTACCATCGTCGGAAAGCTACCGAGGGTGGCGGGGGTGGTGGCAGGTGGTGGCAGAGGAGTAGTTATTAGGGACCGATACTATTTTATGTAATTTTAATGTTTGAATATTTTGGATAATTATGTTATGTACCATTTGGATAATTATGTTTTATTAAAGTTTAAAAATTATATTATGTTGTTAATTTGGATGTTATAATTTGATTTTCTAGTTTGCGTATGGTCAAAGGCCAAAAACATTGACCGAATTTGCTCTAAAACGAGGCTCACCAAAACAGATGGCTTCGCCTCCGAATCGATGCACTCCGGATTATTAAATCCGGACATAATTAGCGCATTACGGATTATATAATCCGGAATCGTCGTCCACCACCCCCTTTTGTTGACTTTCAACGGGGTGATTTACATGTTTCGGATTATATTTTCCGAATATCTCTAACATTTCGGATTATATAATCCGACCACTATTTTATAACCGGCATCATCAACCATCGTGGTGATTGGAGTGTCAAAATACACGAATGAATCCGGAATATATGTTCGGAATTAGTTCGGATTATATAATCCGGACTAAGGGTATTTTGGAAAAAAAATAGGGCGCGCTAGGAAAGGCATAGGGTGGGAAAAGTAATACCCTTTTTTTCTGTTTTATACTGATGGGCCGAGAAAATCATTCGTATTTAGGCCTGTCGGTACTAATTACTATACGCACCGACTTTTTCCTTCGTTTTGCTATATACACGCCCCTATAAAAAAAATTTAGGGCCCCCTGCGGGCATGGGCCCCTAGGCCGCATCACTTCGGCGTCTATGCCTAGGGCCGGCCGCATTGGATCAATCGAAGTCGCACAATTGGAAGGGAATCAAAGTATCAATGTTTTTGCCTTTTATCGACCGTCGAGACAAGTCTATATAAGTATTTAGATATATTTATATATCATTATATGTCACACCCAACACAAGATGTATTTCATCTAGATATCCTATAATATATCCAAGTAAAAACACTTGATTTTATATTGAATGCAGAATTGTCATGTTAATGTTTGAGTATATTTCATATTGAAGAAACACTAGTTGCAAGTACTCTGCCCCTCATAAAACCTCTAAACAGTGATAAAGCATCTCCTTCCTAGACCTCATTCGGAATTGCACCCAACTTGTTTGAGCAAGTAGCATGCCACCATCCCTCACCAACCACGCAAGCACATACCTAAGCTTGTAGCATGTAGTTAGGTTTGTGGCTTGTATTAAAATATAGATAGATTCCATACTAAACTTAACTTGTATCATCATGGGAATTATCAATTCGAATTCAACACTATGTGTATTTTTTTTGTGCGGTTCTAAAGAATGTTCTCAACATTTTGTTCGACGATTGTAAATAGGTTATTGGTTATAAATTCACCCCTAAGATGAATAAAGGGGGAGTTGAGGTTAAAACCTCGACCTCTGCATACCGCAACGTCTCTGTCAACTAAATTAGTGAGTTATGTTCATATTTGATTGAATATTTCTGGTCCTATTTATAAGAGAAATTTTGGTCAACAAAAGTTAATGTATCCGGTTAAAAAATTGGACCAAATACATTCACTTTTGTTGACCCAAATTTCTTTTATAAATAGGACCGGAGGGAGTATAATTTTTTTGAAACAAAATATTGAACATGAACTAATAATTTATTTAAATTTCATTTTTTTCTCTCCATATTTTAAGCTTATTATCTTTAGGAATTTAAATTTCTCCAGCAAGGAAAAAAAATTCAGCACCGTCCACATTCATTTTCCCCAGCAGTCTATTGGCCACAAATTTTAGAAAATCTCTATATATGATGCATTAATAAACTATTATTAAATTTGAATGATTTTGCATTCTAGTTTAGGTTTGGATCATAAACATTTCATGTGACATGAGAGTACATTTATTCGCTAATCTTCAATTAAAATATAGGAAATTATACCCCATACCCCTACAATTATACTCTCACCCTAAAATTTTACACAAATTACCCATTTTACCCTCAAACCACTTCGGTGTTTGTTTTGTCCCAACAGTTCACCCCAACAATTCTACACCGGACAACTTGTTTCAACTTTTCCGAAAAACAAAACTCGAGTTGCACCCCAACAATATTCATCCCTTACATAAACTTTTTTATCCCAAAAATCATCGAATCATCGATTTCCAACATCAATGAGAGTGAGTTCTAGAATAACTAATCTCAATCTTCTAGTTTGTGTTTTATCACGAAACATCACCCTACGACATCCGAAAACGGCAATATGTGTTTCGGGTTAGGATCTCGGTTAACAACAATTTCAACACATATCACGATTCGGTTCAGAATCTGTTACGACTTTTACGCAATTTTAACGCAATTTTGACACGACTTTGCGACGGTTCTATGATTTTTTGACGGTTCTAGTTTGTGTTTAGGCGTTTACCGAAAAAGATTATAAAGGATTCCAAAATGAATATGATGGATTCGACAGAAGTTTTTTTTATTAAATTGTTAAAAAAATAATGTTTTTTTATTACTAATTGTTTTCTAAAATGATTGGAAAGGAGTTCGAAACGTTGTGTACGTAAACAATGAACATGGAAATGATCATAAAGAACACAGGTACCAATTCTAGAAGTGTTATGCTTAGTTTTATGAGAATTAACAACAAACTGGATGTAGCTTTATTTTTGTTTTACAGTTTGAATATTTGGAAAGGTAATATGAATTTTGTGAAATTAAAACACGGCGGAAAACTATTTTGACAAGAATTCGGTAAGAAATTTGAATCGTAAATGTCACTTGAATTGAAGTTATCCGAAACATACATATCTTGAATGTCTTGTAGGGGTGAACTTTGAATTTGGATATGTTAAAAATAAGGGTGAAAATAAATGTGCAAACAATTAAATAGAAAAAAAGGATAAAATTGGAATTATAAGTGATTTGTAGGGGTGAAGGTACAAATGTATGGGTATATGGTATAATGTTCTAAAATATAAAAAGAAAGAGAGTTTACACTAAAGTAAAAGGAGACCTAATTGTGGAGATTGCAGAAACATCATAGCATAACACACAAAATTTGAGGGAATCTTCTCCAATCCCACAATTGGCAGCGTTACCCTTTAGAACCACTAGCCAGAGATTAGGGATGTCCCTTATCCGGTTATCCCTATCCATTGTATAGTACCTTTCCCTTCCCCATATCATAACTTCATTAAGAATCAACCTGAGTAGTGATGTTTAATCCACCTTGATAGAGCATTTTAGTATTTTGCTCCTCAAAATTGCTATAGGACATTTTAATCTCTTTTTTTTTTTTTGGTACAAACATTTTCATCTCTTAAATATTGAAAACAGTTAATTTGGTTTCTCCGTCAAAATATTTTAAAAATATCTTGAAAAACTAATGAAAGAACATATAATTGTCATCAATATTTTCTTGTTAAAGCAAACCTAGATTTGAAGTTTTTGTAAGCTAATTATAATATTTTATACAAGCAATTAAATTATTATACTTTTTGCTATAGAGTGAAATAGAAATAGCCCAGATTTGTTTTTAACTAATGAAAGAACATATAATTGTCATCAATATTTTCTTGTTAAAGCAAACCTAGATTTGAAGTTTTTGTAAGCTAATTATAATATTTTATACAAGCAATTAAATTATTATACTTTTTGCTATAGAGTGAAATAGAAATAGCCCAGATTTGTTTCCTTTCTAAGACTAAGAGTATTTCGAGAAGAAAAAAATAGGTCGCATGAGTAATTAATAGGGTGAAAAACATAATAACCTCGCAAAAAATGAGGTATGCATATTTAGTCAATATTTTGAGGCCCAAAGCCCTTTCCTTAGTTGCTTGGATAAACCCATGCTCATGTTACATTAAGACAAACATAAAAGAGAATTACTTTTCCCACCCTATAGCCTTCTCCCGCACCCATTAAAATTTCCAAAAATGTCCATGTGCAGTTCGGATTTTAAAATTCGGATTCATGTTTACTATTTCGGATTTTATAATCCGGACAATTCTTATGTATAATCACCATCACACTCTCTCACATTTCGAGCGGTTTTGAGTTTTGCTTTTAAAAACAACAAAAAAACTAAGTAAAAAAATACTAAAAATCTGTCAAATAAAATCATAAAAATATAAAAATACCACCAAAAATTCTAAAAATCAAATAAAACTAATGCAATTTTTTTCGGATTTTCCGAGAATATGAAAAATTTAAAAAAATTAAAAATGGGTTTAAACGATGGAATTTTGGATTTTGAGGGCGGAGTCCCGTAAGAAGTCCCTTCTACAAGAGTCATGATCCTTGAATTTTTTCTAATTTTCTGGGGAAGTTTCGGAGCAATCCGATCAAGTAGCATGAAAAGCCGATTTTTGACTAAGAACGTGTAACAATGACTCAAAACGAAGGATGAGAGTTAAAAAGATTAATATTGTTCCCTAAAATGACTATCCATGTTACACACATGTTTAAAATTTGTCTTGATACGGTTCGGATTATATAATCCGAACTGTTTTACCCTTGAAAAAGGGTGTTTAGGGGGTGTTTGGATTATGTAATCCGAACAAATCATGTAACGCATCCTATTTTTGAGATTTCCGGATTACAAAATCCGGAAAAATCCGTAACTCATTTTTCACCCTTTAACAAAGGAAAACACCATTCCGGATTAAAAATCGGAAAACTTCAAAGGCATTTTTGGAAAAAACGCAGGGCGCGCTATAATACCATAAGGTGGGAAAAGTAATACTCAACATAAAATCTTTAAAATTATTGTCAATTTTTATTAATTTAATTGATTGATTTTCTTGAAGGAGCTTAAATAATTGATGTTATTTAATTTATGGGACTAATTAATTTATCTAGATCTTAAAAAAAATGCTAAAATAAACTTCATACATCCTAAAATATATGTCACTTTAGCACATTACTCACAAATGAAGATAATTAATTAATTCTAGACAAAAAAAAGATAATTAATTAATTTTTTTATGAAAAATAGAAATCATGATTACATTACAAAATTATAGTATAACCAATCAATGATAGTAATAAAAATAAACATTAATGTTTCATTGATAATTTGTTTTTGAAGGAATTAATGTGTCGTTGATAATATAAAGCATCATACAAACTAAGACAAAATTTTAATGGCCAAAACGACGAATAATATATTTTACACATGCATTCAATCACTATAATTTCATTTGTTACATACGCCAATTCCTTAGTCAATTTGCACAATGATTATATGCATATGTAAAAAATAATTACTCATACAACACTTGGAATACAACTTAAATATGACTAAAGCTTGTCAAGGGTTAAATATTTTTCTGGTCTTTATAAATATACAAATTTTTCGTTTTAATTCCTCTAAATTTTTTGTTAGAATTTTAATCCCTCAAAAACATGAATTTTGTCATAAAACAAAAACTAGGATATTACACTAAGTAATTAAAGTTGTAATTTATCCTCAAACCAAGCATGCTTTCATCTAAGTAATCGGATGCTTCAATTTGAGCCGATCGATGGACGTCGATACTCAACATCGTCCATTCTTTTTGTATCTTCTTAAACTATGCAGTTTAGCTTTCCAATCATGTGGGATCCTGGATTTATTAGAACGGGATGGGATGAGCATGACTAATGGGTTCATGTTTTCTTCTTTCCGTACGTAGGGGCTGCATATAAATATCATTACGATCATGTTTCATTAATTAGACGTGAATGATCTAACATGTAACCAACCTACCATGCACCTAAATTAATAAAACGGAGACATTAATATAATTGCATGTTGAAATCTTCAATACTATATTGATGTTATAATTAATATGTCTGAGTGAGTGATAATCCATTATTCAAATCTTTTACCAAGTCTAGACCGTTTTGTCCTACACGTTCACACGGTAAACACATGCATATGAATCACCCTTTCAATTTCAACGTTGAAAGAGAGAACATAATAATCAAGCAACATCTATTATAAGTTCTCTAAAGCTATAAGAAATTTTTATGACTTCAAAATACAAGTCAAAAAATTACATTATTTTTTGCAAAAGTTATATATCTTTTAGCTTCTTACACAATGTTCTCAACTAAAAACTTACGGTATTTTCCTTGTTACAACACTAGTACAAGATTTGCAAAAGAACTTTCTCTTATTACCTTGTAGATGTTTCTAATCTTTTAAATATATAAATGTTGTTTTATTGAGATCACACATGTTTTTTAGGATCTGGATTCTATGCAGTACAAACATCCTAAATTAAGAGTATGTTTGACCCTCCTTATTTTCTACTTATTTTTACTTCTAAGGAGAAGTAGGGCCAAACACAATTTTAAAAAGCTCTTATCAAAAGAAGTCTCTTAATTGTATAGAAGAAAATCATGTAGAAGAGACTTTTCAAATAAGTTGTAGAAATGAACTTTACAACAACTTACACGGAGGTTAGGCAACAGTGGTTCACCCATCGATTCCCACATGGGACACTTTTTCTTTTATTTTATTATTTCTTGTGTAAATCATCCACACCGAGATTCCTTTTATTTATTTTATTTTGTTGAAGTTCTTTTTTTTTTTGTTTACACGTTTACAATATTATTTTTTACGTTCTTTTTTTTTTTAACATTTTGGTTACGTTCTTTTATTTTTTGTTTACTTACATATTTACAATATTTTTTTGTATGTAAATATATAGAGATAAAATATCAATGATAGGTAGTTTGACAGTGTTCTCAACAAAAAAAAAAAAAGGTAGTTTGACCGTATATTTTTATGATAAATATAATATATAGAGAAAATATAATATGATAAATAATATTTTTATAAAAATAAAAAAGTCCTAAGAGTAGAAAAACAAATGACTCACTATTGATCAAATGAATTGGTGAAAATACTTTTTTTAACAAATGGTTAAAATACTTTTTAAGATTATAATTTTGTGTATTTAGATTTATTTATGAATGTTGTTCTTATTTAGTATTAATTTAATTCTATGTACTCAATTAAAACATTAGTTTGATCTTAAGAAAATGGATTTTATTTTATTTATGATAATTTATAGTAAAATCTCAGCTCTTTTAGAATTATTTACCAAACAGTTTTTAACTTAAAAGTATTAATAAAATTGAAAAAAACAACAAATAGCAAACAACTTTAACTTTCACTTTTAAGTTCTAATTTTTAACTTTATTCTTAAAGTAACTTTTAGACCTCGAAAAAGTAGGGCCAAACGCACCCTAACACTGGTGCAAGCAAATATGGATCATTGAAAAAAAAAGTCAAAATATTGACGGTTAAAACAAAACTTTTATCTTCAACTTTTTTTAAGGGATGAAATCACTCTTACAATCACTTCTAACGACAGAGAATCCATTGTTTATTTTAGGATAAATTATAACAACATATTATGATATGTACATTGTCACATAAAATATTGCATAAATAATAGTCAAATCTAAAAGCTGAATAGTATTGAAGAGACTATAAGATTAATTAATAAGATCTTTTTTCTTTGAAGAGACTATAAGATTATTATTAATGTGGATGCTTTTGACCCGATAAATTAAATAGTATGTATATGGGTTATTCTCAATATTGTTAGAGATGCAATCTGTTTTAGTTGTGGCCACTTGGTCAATCAAAGCACTATAAGATTGAGGAATGCTCTTCTTAAATTGTCTCTTTTGTTTTAGCTGATTTAGTTCCTTTATGATTTTGTTTTTCCTTAAATAGTCTCTTTTCAAGGTTCAATTTCTGCTGATACTAACAATTCGTATATTGTGTTGGTTTATACAAAATTTTGCTCTAACTTCAATTGAACTCTGGTAAATGAAAGGTGAGATTAATCCATCTGTTGGTCTTTAGGCAAATATCAAGTTTTTTAAAAAAGAAAAATCTAAATGATAATATTTTAGAAAGAGATATGCTTCAACGTTAAAAATGTACATCAAAATGCGACATCCCTTTATTTTTATGTATCTTAAAATCTGTGTATGATGTATAAAATGACAAGTTAGAGATAAGATAGAGACATCAATGTCATATACAATGTCCTAAGTTTGTTTTTAAATAACAAAATTCTTTTAATAAATATAACAAAGCAAATGAGAAAACCGTGTTAATATTGAATAGTGAACGTGGTGAAGTCATAATTGAAGAGTACGAGTAATTTTTAATTAAGAATTATAATAAGTCATGTTTAAATTAGTAAAAATAAAATATTAAGACAGCAGACAGAGGACACGTGAACTGTAAAAACGAAGTAACGCGGTTATAGCTTCTGTGTGATTATTCATGGTTCACCCTTGACTTGACTCATAGAGTAAAGACCATTGACCAATCCATTTTCCATAGTTGACATTTGATCAAAACGTGAAATATTTCAGATAAGAAGAACAAGAACAAGAAACAATGTACCGGTACCGGTCTAATCTAGCTTTTCTCTAATAAAAAAACAAAGAAACACCGTGTTGGGACCAGTTTCTGACATCATATAATACACCATAGCCAGGCTGCTTGTTATATTCGTCCCTCCCTTTGGGCTTGCCTTGTCTTTTAGCATTTTATTTTGAGTTAACGATAAAGTTTAGGTGAGTTTGATCCAGAGTCTTAGGTGTAGATAAGAAGTACGTATTAATCACTCATCAACTTGAAAGCACATACACCTGTGATATTAAGATGTTTCAGTGTTTGATATGTGTCGGTGTTCGACATTTGTATGACAATCATATTACATGTGTCAAACAAATATCTAAAAATATTTTTTGCTTGAAGACACCCTTACACTCCTTTAGACATTTCTCATAGACTTTTATAGAGGACAAAAGATTTATCGAAGTGGTGGTGATCAATAAAGATGTTGAAAATATTAAATTTGATGATATCAATTTCAACTTTTCGTTATAGTAGATGGATAAATTAGATGAAAATTTGTCATATTTTATTTAACAACTTTTTTATAATGTATTAAATTGCTCAATTTAGATAATTTATAAATAATTTTTGTATATATAAAGAGAGAGATTGACGTCGGTGTTCTATATTTTTAAAATCAATAGTGTAGACGTCGGTCGTTGGAATTGAACTTAGTATTTTATGAGATACTACCTCTATTCCTTTTTAATTATCACTTTTTCACATTTTACACAAACCAAATTTTATGAGATACTACTATATATTGACTTTCATTGTCTTTGTTAGCATTAAATCCACAAAGAAATGTTATAAACAATTTTTTTATACTTTCTTTTACTTATTTCATTTCTTTTATTGCATTTAAATCCAAGCAGATATCAGATACCATGTCAATTTTACCTAGTATGTGAATGAGTGTTAAAAGAGTATAAAAAAAGTGTTCGGACAACTAGTTTTCATTTTCATTGTGATTCACGTTTTCGTTCTGTTGCCACATTTTGTAAAACACTTCAATTCTAAATTTGTTTGTATTATTGACACCATTAAATATTAAAAATACTACACCGCGTGCAGCACGACTTTTATTCCTTGATGTTAACTCGGTTTCTAAATATGGAATTTCATTTGTTTTTTTTTCTTTCTCTCTCTCTGGAATTTCATTCGTATATACATTTTTATTCATCTAAATACATATTACTTCTTTAAACAAATAAATCTAAATACATATTACTACTACCATATCAATATTTATGAAATTTTTCGAAAAATGAAAAGATATTTATGAAAATATCTTTGAAGCTAGATAATATAATACAGTAGCATTTCTTTAAAAAAATAAAATAATAATAATAATATAGTGGCATTATGTTTCAGTTTGATCAAATTTAAGTGTAGAAAACAACTTAAAAAAGTGTAGAAAACAAGATACTCTATGGAGTTGTCAAAACTAGGACGGCTAATGAGCCGGTTCATTAGCCCATATTTTAGGCTGGATCGTGTCTAAAAAAATTATTCCAAAATGCATTTGGATTTTTTTTATCAGGCTATCCCATCGAACTTTGGACCAGCCACTATCAATATTTCTATATTATTTTTGTTAAAAAAATACTATTAATTTAAATTTATTAATAAAAATATATTTAAATAAGTAAACTAAATTTTTGACAAATAATAAGTAAACTAAATAAAAATGGATAAATTTAGCTAAAAATTTTAAAATTTAAAAGTTTATTATTTATTAATTTGATTCAATTCAAAGAATACATCTAAAGTTTGATTAATATTCAATATTAATATATAAATTATTTACACTTATATGTACATCAAATCATATTTTAGCAAAAAAGATAATTGTGAGTAACTAATTTATAAAAAGACGTTAAAAATAGTGAATATAAAAAATGGCCGACTAGACTGGCCATTTTTTTTTAATAGCAAAACTCGGTATCTCGACCATTTGTTCACAAGGATCAAACTTTTTTTGAAGGAAGGAGGATCAAACTTTTATCATGGCGGTGGCTAAAGGCTCACGAACATACTTCTTTTTATGATCTTAATTCGTTGTGGTATAACTTGTCTGTTTGTTTGGGTTACGACACCGCTTAATGTAGCATTTTTTGCTTGTTGTTTTGACATTTTATCTGTTGTACTTTGTTTTTCATGTAGGTACACATTGTGCTTGAATGGGTTTTAGCGCCATTTAATGGCTTCGTTAAAAAAATAAAGATAAACATTAGTTCAGTAACTACATCCTCTTATCACTATTATAAGTAAAATTCAATTTTTAGATTTATTAAATAAATGTTGTATGTGATTTATAATATAGAACACATACAACTCCTATTCAATAAACCTAACAAATAGATTTTTTTTAATAATAGTGACCGGAGTGTATATAAGTTATAGCGATAAAACTCATTGAATGTGTTAAATTAACGGTTCAGTTTAAAATGGTTCAGTTTAGTTCAAAATGGTTCGATTATGATTCAAGAACTGTTATTAAATTAATGGTTCAATTCTCGAACCATTATGATGCTTCTGTTAATTTTGATTCGATTCGGGGTGGTTCGGCGGTTTTGGTTCGTGCTTATTTTTGCCCACCCTAACTATAATAGTACCCCAAAAAATATGATGATAGTCAAAATACAGTGTGTTGGTTTGATTAATTGAAAAATCAAATATCTAATAGATTACTACAAAAAGATATTATGCCATTTGCTGATATAAGAGAATATTCTTCTCTTTTACTCTACGGGAATTACAGAATATTCTTATTGTTGGATAAATATTATGCTGATCCTGCATTTTCTCAAAGCACATTACTCTTGAATAGGATTCCGATTTCTGTTTATAAAGAAGGAAAAAATGATCTATGTGTTCAACAAAAACAAAATTCAGCAAAAGGAGTATATTGTGAAGCATTTTACTATCGTATATAGACGTACTTATGATTCTTAAAACAAAAAAATATATAATAATAAGGAGACGTATGTTAATTTTTATTTTCTTTTAAGAAGCCAAATGCAATATTGATAAAATAAAAGATATTCATTCATTCAAATTGAAAGAGTATATCGATATAATGCAAATTCGCTAAAAACAAAAGGATGAATTTGGGAACAAGCTCACAACATCCAAGTACGTTAATAGCATAAAACGGCAAAGTACAAATGCCTACACATATGACTATATTTAAATCTCCGGAATAACCATGTTTCCGGATTTGCAACGTGGATGACGCCAAAGTCATTGATTGAATCTGCTTGGATCGAAGTTCGATCGACAATGCGAAGCGATCAAATACACCGAGAGAAACAAGAAAACCAAACAAAAAAGACACATAAAAGAAACAAGAGTCTCACCTACAAAAAGAATACCTCATGTACGAGAGAGACGGCGAAGACCGCCAAAAATAAAAATTCAAGGAAAAACTAAGGCTATTCGCCTTCGGCCACCACAAATGAATCTTAACACTATCAAGAAGTTGATCATGAATCGATATAGTGTTGTTAAAAATTCTTGAGTTGCGTTCTTTCCAAAAGACCCAAAAATAGACCAACCAAACAACATGAAAGCAAGCGTGGATGTTCTTTGTGAAAGCATGCACGCCAAAGAAGTGTTTCGTAGGACACCCAATATCCGAAGTAACGATTGTTGAGATGTCCAACCATTGATGAACGAGAAATCAAATACTACCAAAGAAGTCACGATCTAAAAATAAATGGTTAATTGATCTGTCTTTACCTCAACCTTCGAACAAAACAAAATTGACTGGAAGAAATCCTCTACACCATAAATTATCCTTTATCGAAATGCTATACATGTTAATTTTCTCACCGAATTACAGATAAATATTGTACATGTCCAGGTTTTTTTTTTGGAAAGGACTAGGGTGTGTTTGTTTCAAGGTAGGAAATCTAAATTTCTAAAACATTTTAAGAAAATCTAAATTTTTTACCAAACACATGGGTAGGAATGTTATTCCTTGAAATATTATTCTTTGGAATATTATTCCTAGGAATGTTATTTCAAGAAATGAAATTTTTTGCCTTGCAACAAACACACGTGTCTACCCCCAAAAAAATATTATGCATGTCTTTTGGTGGTGTTTGGGGTTGAACCCCGGACCTTACATATATTAAAAAATATTATGCATGTCTTTTGGTGGTGTTTGGGGTTCGAACCCCGGACCTTACATATATTATGTGTTATCTTTACCAACCGAGTTAAGCTCACGGGGACATACATGTCTTAAATTGAAATAAATATTCCTTCTTTTTTTTGCAAAATTATTCCTTTATTCTTATAGAAATATTTTGGATAAATGAAAATTGAGAATTATTCCATTGCCAATTAATACCTATTTAACACCCAAAAAAAATATTATACATGTCTTAAATTGAAATAAATATTCCTTCTTTTTTTTTTTTGCAAAATTATTCCTTTATTATTATAGGAATATTTTAGATAAATGAAAAATCAGAATTATTCCATTGCCAATTAATACTATATAATGAGTTTTTTTGTGGTGGCCGAGGTGGTTTGAACCCCGTACCTTACACATATTATGCATTGTCCTTACCAACTAAAAGTTGCAATTTCACAAAAACATACTATAATGAGTTGTATTAGTTACCATGTTGTCCAATATTATGTAAGAAAGGAAAAATTGCACAGACCTCTCCCAAAGTTCTTATACTATCTATCACAAATACCCCTCTTCTTTTTAACTAGACACAAACCACCTCTCCTTACTATTTTTGATGTGATAAACATCTCCCCTCTAAGTTAACACCTATTACTCTCGGTTAAGTCACACAAATTGTTTCATCCACCTACAATAAATCATAGCATTCCTCCTCCATTTTTGAAATGGTTGATTCTTTCTTTTCCTTTGCTTTCTTCCACCCATTAAGTTCCTTCCATTTCCCTTTTTATTTCTTCTTTTTAATCTTATGTAGTCAATTGATGTTCAATATAAAATTGGTATTCCATATTACAGTCAAAATTGGAATGTGAAGAGTGAGATATTCCAGCGAATCAACCTTTAAAAACATAATACATATTCTATATATCATCTGCTCATAGAAAAACTCATCTCATACCTTGGGAAAAAGTTAGTTCCAAAATATCTCAATCCTACGTCTCATTGAATGTAATTGACAATCAACTTCTTCGTCTGATTACAAACAAAGCTAGTTTCAATATTTTCTCTTCCAACCGTGGTGTGGATTCTCAATCACATTCAATGAGACGTAGCATTGAGATATTTTGGACACATCCACCGCATGACTATTACATGACTAATGTTGATGGATCTCGTAAAAAGTCTATAGGGATTTCTACTTGTGAATGTTTGATTTGATTAGATATCTTCATGGTAAATTCATATGTGACTTCAAAATTAATTGACTTGAATGTTGCTTTGTTGTGTGGGCCGAAGTTTGGGACCTTAGAATTTGAATAGATATGCTTATTTTTTGGTGGGTAAATTACCCACCATTTCTTTAAAGGTAATCTAGAAAAAAAAACCTTAAAAATATCATTTTCTCATAAAAAAAATATGATAAATAATACCGATATGAAACAATGGCACGATGTGAACTATAGTAGCGTTGCAATTATTTATTTATTTTGTAAAAGCAAAAGGAATTATATTAATTAGTACTCCATTGTCCCTAATTATAATATCACTTACAAAAGAAACTATAGTAGTGTTGCCTTACAAGAGAACAACATCTGCCGCCTTGCACAAACACGATCCCTTTGGTCACTTATTGTTACGGTCCACTCCATACCATTTACACTTTTTTACACAACTTAATTTCATTTTAAGTGTGTGATTCTCGCAACTAAATTATTTGACCAAATAAAATGAATACATTAATCTATACTTGGACAATCGACTTCATATATACTTGTCCCAAGACCGGTGCTTGGGGGTTGTGGACCGTCAATATATAATTAATGGCACAACACCCTCCATAAGGGCCAAAACGGCCTTAGGTGCGTCCTCTTAAGGGCGCCGCCTCAAAAAACTTCTAGAAACATCTAGAACACTCGAAACTTGACGTAGGGCCCAAGTTGTTTGGAGCCTAAGGGTCCGTTTGGTTCAACGGAGGGAGGGGAGGGGAGGAGTTTTAATGGAGGGGAGGGAAAGGGAGGGGAAGGAAGGAGAGATATATCAATTAAATATATGTTTGGTTCAAATGATGGGAGGGAAGGGAGGGAGGGATTTTGAAACCAAATTACCTTTTATCCCTCTAACCTTAAAACAATATCATGATTTTAAAATTATTCACTTCATAAAAATTTAAACATGAAAACTCGGTAACCAAAAACTCCATAAATAATCAAACACGAAGTTCTAACAAAATATTATAGCACTTCTAAAATAATCTAGTACAATATAAAAATATTTATAAAAAATTTATAAAATATATTTATAAAAAAATCTGCTACAAATTTTATTAATTATGTTTTAATATATAATACAATTAAAAACTATAAAATAAATATATCAAATAAAAAAATAAAAGCAACGTTAGTAAAAAGGTGAATTCACGTAAAAAAAAATTAGAAGACAAGAATATGCAGTTCTCGTTAAAAGAAAATTGACATTGGCGCATGTTACAAAAAACATAAAAAAAAAAATAAAAAAAATTGACATTGGCATGTTACAAAAAAGATGGTAATAAGATATGTTGAAAACACTTAAAATTTTAATAAGGACGATTTTGTCATTTAAAATAAACATGAGGATAATTATGTCAATGTAATTAAAATTGCATTAACTCATCTCTCTTTCCCTCCCCTCCCTCCAAAACTCCAATTTGAGGGGGAGCAATAAATGAGCTTATGAGGGATTTTGCTCCCCTTCCTCTCCCTCCCCTCCCCTTCTAAAAATTGAACTAAACACAAAAAATTTAAAATATTCCCTCCCTTCCCCTCCCCTCCGCTTCAAAACCCACGAACCAAACGGACCCTAAGTCACGGAAAGACAAACCCTACCCCTCTTTAGATCATTCTCACGGCATGACTTAAATAGACTAAACCCTAATTTCTAATATTGTACTCACTGCAAATACGGTTGGCGTCGTATGTGGGAACCTCGATAAACTAACCTAAACCACTCTCATAATCCTAAAACCTTCCCGGCGATCTCGAAAAGAATGGCCGGCGAAGACCAAACCATCATCAAGTCTCAAGGTCTCACAACCATGGCAATCGCAGACGGAAGTCGTTAACGATCTTGTGCCGCCACGCCGTCAACGCTCCATCGATTCATTTTATAATCAGGTTCTATCCTTCTAATATTTATCGGTCCATCGCATAGCAATAACATAATTGCCTCGTTAATTGAATCATTATATACACTTGTTGGTTTGAAATAAAAATTTTGTTCAATAACTACTTCATAATTAATCACTACTTCATAATTTTGTTCAATAACTGAGCTAACTACTTCATAATTTACAAGCGCCAGCTTCATGAAAAAACAAAAAGACAAACACATGAATATTGATCTTACCGTTAGTAAATATTAATGGGTCCTGCTTAGGTGCCACAATGGCAGTTAAGCATACCATAAAGAGAATTATTGCCATAAAAGAAAATTGTTTTTGACTTTATTATAAATTAATTACATAATTTTAATGCATTAACCACTATATAATTTTCTTTTTCATATCCTTAATCGTGCCCAGTGGCACCGGGCACCGGTTACCATTTCCTAATTTTAATTTGGTATTCTTCTCATTTATTAAATTAATAGTGCTCTTAAATCTTCTAAGCATTTTACGTAGTGTTAGTGTATAAAAAAATGTACAAGTTTTTTTACTTCTTCACAATTATAGTGCATAAATCTAGCCACCAGACCGTAAAGAAAAAATGTAGTAAAAAATTATAGTGCATAAATCTTCACAATTATGTGTGACGGTGCAGTGAACTTGATGCGTCGCCGCCACCACCATAGTCTCTCACTTCCAAATAACAACACGTCACCTTCTTGACCACCACCTACCCATTTCCATTTCCATCATTCTATGTGTCCATCACCCACAGCTTTTTCTTTTGATGATACTCACTCTTCCACAGTTTTTTTTTAGCTCAAAACATTCATTAATTGAATATAGTAATTTCCCCTCGAATTTCAAACACCATAATAATAATTACATTTGGAAGGAAAAAAATTAGTGTAAAACTTAATTAATTAATTACCCATTATGTAAAAAGGTATTAATTAATTACTTATTCACTATATTAGAACATTTTCTTGAATAAATTAAATATGGCATTGTCCGGTGACCAGTAGGGCACAACTCAGTGGATAGTTTTAAGGACAATATCATGTTTATGTAAGAATCGGGATTCAAACAATTATGAAAGAACCGAAGTTCAAACCTCGAATTTTGATTTCTCCACATTTAAAATGTGTGAGTCACTGAACCTCACCCACGGGACTATCTCACAAAAAAAAATTAAACATGTCATCAACCAAAAAAAAATTGAACATGCTAAATTTATCCAATTATTTACTTTCATTTGTATTAGAATTTGTCCATGTAATATGTATGTATATTTTGAGGTAGTTAGTTATCTAGTTATGCAAGTTGAGTAGTTAATGACTCGTGAAGGTAGCTTGATAAGAGAACTAAAGAACATTCAATAATTTTTAAGGAGGTCTCAAATTTGATCGCAAGAATTAATATAATCATTAACTTACTAATGAAACTTTAATGATACTTTTCAATATTAATGAAACTTTAATGATACTTTTCAATATTATTTTTGTTATAAGTTTATTACAAATGAAGTTGATAAAAAGTAATGGAGAAAACGTATTTTTTTAATCGGTGTCAAATAATTAAATAAAACAATTTTTATGTGATGAAGGAAGATTTTTTAGATATCTTTAGACGTTTTGGGTTCAAACTCTATTAGTGTTTTTGAAGAAAGGTAGATATAAATATATTTGGGTTAAAAGGTCTCCTTTTTTTTTTTTGAGCAATAAAAGGTCTCCTTCTATCTTAGACCATTAACTCTAAATATTTTTCTTTAAAAAAAAAAAAGGAAGTCTTTTAAATATCCTTTGAGTCTCTTTTCAATTGTCAAATTTTGGGAAACTTTTGTTATATTTATTTGTTCTTTATAAAATTTGTGGTCATATCATCTTTATTTTGTTATAATAATATTAACTATTTTTGTCTTTGACTATAATTATGTGCACAATTATAATATTAAAAATAAACCATTATTCAAATTAGTGACAAAGAAAGCTCGATCCGTCATGTGGTAGATCGGATTAAGGCTCTAGCCTTTAGGTGGTTGAAGGTGAAATTTGCTTCTCTTGCTTTCAATTACCATGGTTGGTGGTTTAGTCCGTTCACTCTGCTTGGTATCGAGTGATAGCTTTTTCTTTCCTTGTTTTTTCTTGTACATTTTTTATCTTGTAAATACTATGTGACTTTGTTGTCTTTTTCTTAGTACTCCTTGTGCTAGGAAAGACACTTGATTGAGTAATAGATTTCATTTTAACCTCTTCAAAAAAAAAAAAAAACCATTATTCAAATTCAAATTAATTGTGTGATTTTACCAAAAAATATATTTTTTGGTCTTGAATAAAATTATGTATTAGTATCAACTAGGTGGAATTTTAATTTCGTCCCCTAGGTCACAAAATAAAACTCTTATTATTGAATTGACACCTCATCGGTCATCGCTCAACTTATATTCGGATAACGGTTAGATCATTTATTTATTTTTTCATTTCAATTTTGTCTTTTCGATTTATTCGTATTTGAATTTTCAAGGTTTAAATTCATGATTTTATTTTCTTCTAACTTTTTTATTTTCAAATTTACATGTATAAAGACCGAAATACAATAAAAAATATGAACAGACAAGCACATACGTTAAAAATGGTAATACTCGTCATTCCACTAGTTATATGGAAGAAATGATAGAATGAGTGAATGAGTAGAAAAGGTAAAATTATATTTTTTTTGAAGAAAGGTAAAATTATATTTAAAACTTGGTTATCAATCAAAGCAATTTTTTAATTTATACCGAATAACCTTATTTAAAACTTGGTTATCAATCAAAGTAATTTTTTAATTTATATCGAGTAACCTTAAAAAAAAAACTATATCGAATAACCTTAAAAAAAACCCATGCATAAGGAAAGATAGAGTAAAATCTTTTGCTAATACTGCCATACTTACTATATCTAAACAGAAAGATTTGGATATGTTCGAAGAAAATGAGATTAAAATAAAGCAAAAAAATCATATGAAACTCACAAAAACTCGGTTGAATTTAAGCACCGAGTCTAGGGCCCCACATAACTCGTTCTTCAGAACCGCTTTCTCGGCCCCATCTATATCGCACCACATTCACTACCTACTTTCTTATAATATTTTTTTTTATTTGAGATTATTGTTTTTTATGAATATTCCGTGTATATCTTTTTTCCTCAAGAATTCAATGAAATTCAATTAGTTATCTTTAGAGACATTTTAAGAAAGTAACTAATCAAATCAACTAATATATTTTGTTAGAGATATTTTAGGGAGTAACTTAAAAATATGTTATTATTGTTTGATTTAGTTGAATGCTTGTATAGAAAGTCTTAAATTAAATCATTTTTTATTCCGGCAAAAAAATTAGGAAATGCTAACCAAGTGGCACTGGTTAAGGATGCTAAAAAAGGAAATTTTATAGTAATTAATGATGTGAAAATTGTGTAATTAATCGATAAAAAATAAAAAAAATTCCTTTTTTAATAATACTTTTCTTTTATAGTGTGCTTAACTAGTGCCTGGGGCACCAGGTTAGCATGTCCCAAAAAATTAAGTCATTTTTATTAGATTTAACTTACGCGAATATTCCATCAAAAGGAAAAATTACATATAAATTCAATCAAATCACTCGTTATTAGATTTAACGTAGACGAACATTTCGTCAAAAAGAAAAATTACACATAAATTCAATCAAATTACTCTATTATGCCTTCTTACGTGGAAATACCCTTTTAGTATCGTTGCATGTAAATGATTTGATTCATTAATAAAGTGTATGTTTATCGATTATGTTGTTTTTTATAACCGATTATGCTATTTTTTAACTAGTTCGTAAAATATCTCCACAAATATCTATTAGAGGTGAGTTTTATAATCTTATCTTTAATTTTCTCATTTGTATGGTAAATTTTTATTTATATGGAAACAACATATTTATTATAAGATTATATGGAAACAATCCGTTGAATATAAAACTTGAACCATTCTTGTCAAAATAATAATAATAATAAAATTTGAACCAAAAAAAATTGTTGAATAGAAAATAGAATATAAAACCAGTCAAATTAAAAAAATACAAAATAATAACGAGAAAATATATAACTAGCGAAACGGCAAACATTCTGTTCTTTTTATGGTGTTAAAATTTATAATTTTGATTAAAAAATATATGCTCTTTTTATTTTATTGTGTCAAAATTTATAGATTATAAACGAGTGTTTTATATAAGAGTTTGATTTTGATTAAAAATATAGGTGTTCTTTTTATTGTGTTAAAATTTATAGATTATAAACTTGTATTTTATATAAGAGTTTGATTTTGAATAAAAATACAGGTATAAATTTTTGTGAAGATAATATATAGATATAAATATTTGTGACTCTTTTTTGACGGTCGAAAAACTTCATTCATTCAAAGGCAAAAAATAATACAATCGATTAAGAGTTGGGACATTCCCCACACCCATAAATTGAGATTAGACCTAACAATCAAGATAGTAGGATACATTCTAACCATACATCTATAAAGTTCGAGAAAACAAAAAGGCAACAATACTCCAAAAACAATACCTTAACAACCGAGACTAATTCCTTCCACCTATGGTCTAAGATCACCAAACTTTTGAGATCCATAGTCTTTGATGTCATCCAACTCGGAAAAAGATTGTGTTGTTGTTCGCGCATATTGACTATAATTGGTCTCTGTGATAACCAATACAACCATACGTTGAAAAGTCTGTGTGAGGCCGAGAGGATGTTGAGTTTGCCGATTGTCGCCGTGAATTCCTTACTCAAAACAAAATACCGATAAGACGAATCCTTCACTAGCATTTCAACAAACACACGGCATGCAAACTTGAAAAAAACCAACAATAACAAAAAACAAACAAAATAGTAAATAAAATAACGAGAGAATAAAAAACATGGAGCCAAACCACACTCTCAAACGGGAAGATAGCGAGAGAAACCCAAATAAAACTTTTCCATGGTGGCTTTCGAGGGGGCCGTCTCGGGATCGGATCCTTTGGTTAATTTGTGACTTGGGGGCGGGTTAGGAAGTGGCCGGACGACTAGCGATGAAATTGATACCCATCCTGTAGCTTGATATGTGCTTGTTGGAGGGACTTTATGGGACTTGTTCCAGCGAAGTGATGAAATACAATGACGTAAGGGTAAAGGGTCGTGGTGGTTTTCTCGTGAAAAGTTAAAGAAGAGTTTTGCCATGAAAAAGGAAGAAAAGGGACGGAAAACTTCTCACGGAGGAGAGACAAAATATAACTTCCCACAAGGAGAGACTTAAACAATAGACATCTCACAAGGAGAGAATAAGAGAGGATACTTCTCATAAGGAGAGATTAAACAAAGAAATTACTCACAAGGAGAGATTAAACAAAGAAATTACTTGAAACGACTAGGTGATGAATCGAATTGATTCTGTGTTATGTTGTTGAATCGCGTTTCGTAACCTTAACCCTGGAGGAGAAAGAATCCGCGATCGCGGTTTAACGTTAAATTGCAAAAGTACGATTTACGATTACGTTTTGCAAAAATTACACGTGATCGACTCTTAAATTACAACAAACATAACATATTTTACTTATATTTTTTAATTATATCAACAATATCGTAAATATAATATAAATTCTTATTTTTTGAAGGAGGTATATTCTTATATTTTTTTACGGGCCCAAAGTATAGGAAAATTAGTTGAAGAAAAATCAGTCCAAAAAATAAATACCCTAGATATATTATTATATGAAATAAAAAAGGAGCACAAAGAGACAGAACTTAGCACTTCTCTTTCTCCACATTTTCTGTTGCTCTTTTTTCTAATCTTTCTTTCTCCAAACCAAATTGTGTTTCGATCAAAGTCAAAACTCAACCAAAAGGTATCATCACAATTCATAAAACCCTTCTTTCTCTCTCTAAAAGTACTTCTTTCTTGTTGGAAGAGAAACAAAAGTACCAAGTTTTTCATACGCACGCGGTATTGGACTATTCATTCGTATACCATACCATCATAGTGCAACATTACGTATACATTAAAAAAAAGTGTTACAATCTACATAGATAGATATTATGATTATGTTTTTGTTTTTGTTACACTGAATCTGCAGTTTCTTCTTGTTAGATTTTTCAGGTGTCTTCTTTTTTCCTTAAATTTCGCTTTTTTTTTTAGATGTTTTTTTGTACCTTAAAAAACAAAACAAAAAAGGTTATTTCTTCTTTTTGAGGTTTTTGGTTTTTATTCACACCAGAAAAATGTGAAACAATACAATATTTTTTACAAAACACACAACGTTAGTAATTTGTTATCATATATGCGTGTGTGTGTTGTGTTGTTTTCTTTTGTTTCTGGTTTATGTTGTTTCTTGTTACCGAATCTGTTCCAAATCCAAAACCATATCATCATCATCATCATATCCAATTTTCTTACCGAACATTGATCCAATCAAATTTTCCTAAATGGGATACCCCAGAATATCAAATTTAAATTAAAGTTAATAAATTTACAAACTTTCAAGAATTTGATTCTTGATTATTATTCTTCTTTCAGACTAAAATATTCACCCTTTTGATCATTCTTTCGTCATTGTTTTATTCAGGGTTCAAGATCAATACCTGAAGAAGAATCAAACCAATTTTCAATGACCCAAGTGAGAAAAAATTGAGTTTTGAATCGTGGGTGATTGTTTATTATAACATATTTGGATCTAGCTGATTGAAAGATTGATTCTTTTGTTGTTTTGGGATTGAAGATGAAGTCAGGGTCACTTGATCAGTGGAGGAGTTACTTTCGTTCATCGAATTCGGATATTTTCGATATAATTGACCATGCAATTGTTGTTGCTGCTTCTGATTGTCCAAAGGAGTTTAAGTCTAGGAGAGATGGTATTGCTGAGAGATTGTTTTCTGTTATGCTGAATCGTTGTAAGGGGTGTGAGAAGGTTGAAATATCTGTGCCTGATGATGATAATGGTGATGAACTTTGCAAGAGAAGTTCTGTTAGAGAGGGTGCTAGCAAAGAGAGCAAGGTGGATTGCAGTAGGGAAGAAAATGGAGTGATGGATGCTAACCCTATTAGCAATTACAGCTTTGGAGAAGCTGAAGCTTTAACTGATGAACTTGAAGAGCAATCACAACTTGCTGCTGAGGTTTTGAGGATTAAAGAGATTCTCAATAACCGTGAAGATGAGGTATAATCTTTTCTTTTTCTTTGTTGTTTGTATACTAATGCATTAGTTCTTGATTCATTGAATTGTTATTTTCTTGAATGTTTGATGTGATGATTTTTGGAAAGGATATGTTTTGATATGGTTTTTTTTGGATGGCATTTTTGTTCTTGTTCGAAGGTTGAATTCATTTGTGTCTTATGATCACTGATTAGTGATGCTTGTTTCATGTTGCTACAGTCTGACTCGGTGCTGTTTGAGTCTCTGAGGAGGCTTCAACTGATGCAACTCTCTGTCGATCTTCTGAAGGTTAGAATTGAATCTTTCTTTGTCGCTTTGGGGGAATTTTGTGTTCTCTCTCTCTCCAGTGCTTTTTTTAAGATTGTTCTCTTAACAATCAGAAATTAAAATTTGCAGTCAACTGAGATTGGAAAGGCTGTGAATCATCTAAGAAAGCATGGATCGAAGGATATCCGTCAACTAGCACGAACTCTCATAGAGTATGATTTATTTTTTTCATGGATATCTGTTTCTTGTCTGCGAATTGTGGTTTATTTTATACAATCATGGCTGCTATGTTGTTCAATATGCAATTCACTATCATTACATAATCATGGTCACTAGTTATAAGCCTTAGTTAATTTGAACCATTTTCTTAGTTAGTCATGTGTCCATGATGTTAACATTGACGCCAAACTTTAGATAGGTGAATGACTTGGCCGTTATTGTTTTGATTCATATCATTGTAATAGTTGAGATAGCAAATCTGTTGAATGTTTTCAATTGGATACCGAACAACTCAAATTCTAAACTTGTTTAATCTTTTCTAATTTCTAGTGGATGGAAAGAGCTGGTCAATGCGTGGGTGAAGGCGTCAACAACCACACCTGTCGCAGGTAGAATTTTTATCTACCTTATTAGTGTGGTATTGATGAGTACAATTATGCTGGTTTCATATTCGATTACAAAATTAATTCATGTTGGAAAAATGCTATCGAATGTTTGTAGCTTCAGAAGAAGGCACACCGGATTCCAGAAATCCATCTGTTGTTGAAAATGAAGAAGAGGAAGAAGGAGGACTCCCGTCACCTCCTTTGGATGAAGGGGCTTTCTTTGTTGCCCCAACTGGTACAATTGAACTCTCACAGGTATATATATGCTTGTCCTTTTTCCATTCTCAAACTTATATTTCAAAGGCTGTATATATGAAACTGAATTTGGGTTTTTCCTTGTGTTGTATATATCTGGACGATGTAAAGTTCTTCGATGGCATGGATGATGATGGAAGTGAGTTGAATTTGCATTTCATATGTTTAGTCTACCTAGCTTTCGTTGTTACGGTTCTGTATCTAAATTCCCCTCGTCTTAAATTGATGATTGTAAATGGGGAATGTTTTTTCAGATATTCGAAAGAGTGCACCATTCAACAAGAACCGTGACAACGGAAGAAAGACAGCTCTTGGCACTCAAACTAAGGAGAGGAATTTTCCGGCATCTAATGAAACAGCCGTCACTGCCAAGGACAACAAGAGTCAGCACATGAAGAAAAACGAGGCTGTGGTGAGGCCTAATAAACCGATGGCGGCTGATACTGGTCGTGCAAGACCACTAAACTCAAACATTCAGCGAAAAGCCAATGTGGAGCCGAAGATGCCTCTGAAAATGGAAAACAGTACTGTCCCTAAGAGGCCTCTCAATGCCCAGCAAGATGTAAGCAAAATAAAATAACTCATGTGTGCATTAATTTTGTAAGTTTGTGGTTCTCTCTAACCTTAATTTTTGTGTTTCAGAAGTCCAAGTGTTCAGATGATTCGGCTAAGCTCGAAGCCACTAAGCGAAGACTTCAAGAGAGTTATCAACAAGCTGAAAATGGTTAGTCATTGATTCATTTTTCAAAATCATTGTGTATAACTAAGTTATTATAACACATGATGTATTATTTATGACACATGCCTCAATTCATAACTCATTGATGAAATTTTCATTCAATTATTAATTGCAGCCAAGAGGCAAAGGACAATACAAGTAATGGAAATAAATGATCTTCCAAAGCAAGGGTCTGTCCAACGGAATACACATTTCAAACCCGGAAATCACAATCGGCAATGGGGCAACGGTCGAAGATAGAGCAACTATTTTCAGGAGGGCTTGTAGATTTTTCAGCATGTTCTCTAAAGATGAAGGAAGAATAGTGATAACTGCTTTCGCCAAACATTTAATGGATAGAAGATTGATCCCCCTCCTTGAGAGCATAGAAAATAACAAATATACATTCACCATTTTTACTTGAATAGAGTTTATTTTGATTGTAGAGGGAAGTAAACTTTGAAACATCGATTATTTCCCAAGGTTTAAACTTTTGAGTACATAGGAATTTTGTTTATCCAAGAATATTGGATTTGAAATTTGATCCTATCTTGGAGTTCCATGGCTTAATTGGATTGTTCCATAATTATTGTCAATAGAAATCCCAATCGTTTCTGGACATCTTACATATGTCACATTTATGTTACTTGCATTAGGGTCTCATTCTCATAGTAACATTTAGTATGTGCAATTGTGCATGTTACTATACCTTGTGTAAATTCTTTCATGTGATTATGTAATAAGCAGGTTTATAGGAATACTTTTGTAGTCTGCTGACTATAATGTTTCCAAAATTCAATAGCTTGGAGTTCAGCATAGATGATTAAGTAGAAATTAAACAATGATTAAGGTATGCTTGTTTCCAAAATGATTTTGACATTTAATGACTTATAGATTACTTTTGAGATTTTTGAAAGAATTTTTTTTAATATATATCTCATGATTATTTTACAATCTAAGTTTTATTATTAATATGTATGACTTTCAAGTTTGAACATATATTTTGTGATTATTTTTTACTATAATAATTTTAATGTATGCCTTCTAAATTTAGTTGTTTAAAGTTTGTCCAAGTCTATTCAAAAGGTTGGTCCAAGTCAAATCAAATTTTCTTCAGTATTTATTTTATTCTTGTTGTGGTTTGATAGAAGAAATACTAGCATAAGAATGTGAATAATATAAGAGTGAAAAATGAGTGGCCTTTGATTGATGGCATTGGACATTTTGACATGGTTGAATATTCTACACCACCTTATAATAAAAAAACAAAAATAGAGGTTAGATGGTATGAATATGATTATGACTATGACTGAGAAAGAAAGAGAACGTGCTAAAGGTGGAGCACAATTTTTTATTTGTCGGCTTGACTTTCTTTATTTTTTTTTATCTTGTTATTTGGCTAACAACAACTATTTAATTGTACTATGTGATTTACATGTGTCACAAAACAACTCAACTCAATAGTACTTTGTTATAGTGCTGTCTATTTTGACCACCTATCTTTCTAACTATTTTCCTTACGTTGTAAGAACATGGTGAAATCTTTTTTATATTGTAAACTTTTTTTTTTTGAATAATTATATTGTAAACTCTTAAAAAGATGTTAGTTATGATGCTTTTATTTTTTTCTTTTAAATATTGTAAACTCTTAAAAAGATGTTAGTTATGATGCTTTTATTTTTTCTTTTAAAGAGAGTTATGATGTTTTTATTGTGAATTGCATTTAAACCGAGTGGATAATTATTGTGGTTTTCTTAAATACATTCAGTTACGGAAGTAACAGTTTCACTAGGTTGGTTTAGTTTATTTATACATATTGGTTAAGTGCAGTGGCGGATCTTGAATTTTTTTTTCCGGGGGTGCCAAATAATTGAAGAATATATATTAAAGAGTTTCGAAATTTTACATGATTGTAAACTGGTGTGGTGGTAATGTTGCCATGATTCATATGAGGGGTTGTTGGTTCGAATCCCACTAGGGCTGCATTTTAGAGGGAAATTATTAGGTGCGGTACCTAATAAAATTAATAAATAAGGAAGGCATGAAATTGGTGTGACGCTCCTTCAAAAAAAAGGCATGAAATTGGTGCGATGCGTTTTTTTTAGTATTAAATAAGTGTACAAAATATTGTCAAAAAAAAATGCAAGAGGATAGGAATGAATTTGTTAGGTTAAATTACCGCTAACTTAATATAGTAAATGGGAGGGAAAAAATTAGTGGTTTAGTTGATGCGGACCTAACAAAATTAATAAATAAAGATACAATTAAGCGCATTAAAGAAAAACGGAAACACAAACACGTTAATATTCATCTTAACGCCAATGTTCATACAATCTCTGGCGGATTCACGTGTTAGGGAAATAAAAAACTAGATGAGTCATTCCTATTTTAAAAATTTAGGGATATGAGAAATCTTTGTATTTTCGAAGATTGATTTTGTCATCCGAAAAGACTTAACAACGCAGCTTGTTGTCCATTTGTTTCCTATTCATATGTAATTAATCATTGATTAAGTTAATTAGCCCAGATAAGAATCTTCTTCATTTTTTTTAATTAACATGATCATTTATTTGGCAGGGCAGTTTTTAATGAGGAAATTCATACAGGAAGATGAAGTCTTGATGTGGAATTTATGGGTACAAACAAATTGATTCTCATAACCTTCTCATAAACAAGATAGTTTGATATGTTTCTGTTTGTTTGACAAAGCTCAATCAAAGCTTCTATACCGCGGTCATAACATATGAATATGAGTCATTCCTTGCAAACAAAATGCAATCATGACGTTTAAAAATAGGGTTAAATATGTTTTTATCCTTATAAATATATCAATTTTTCGTTTTAATTACGTAAAAAAATTCTTCACTTTTAGTCCTATACAATTTTCAATCACTATTTTTAAGTAAATTTTTGGATTTTTTAATGAAATTGTGCAGAAATGTGTAGAATATTGTAAAAATTTTGCACAAAAAAATCAGAATTTTTTAACAAAAATATAGATTAAATATGAATTTTTAACCACAAAAAATATAATAATTTATATTTAATTCAGGTTTTGTTATTTTTATGAGAGATCCTAATAATATTATAATTTTTTTTGCAAAATTTTATTCAAAAATATGAATTCTACATATGAATTTACTTTAAAAATGAGAGATCAAAAGTGAAGACGAAAAAAAATTTGGGACTAAAAATTGAAGAATTTTTTTAGAGAGACTAAAATTAAAAGTTGACGGATATACGGTGTTATACCATAATTTTGGACCTAAAAATACTTGTTCAAAATTTTCTTTCATCTTTGATATATGTCTATTATTCTTGAACATTTGCCAATTTGTTATTGTTTACAACGACATTTCACTCTGCTTTATCTCTCAACTTAGTTTTACAAATCTTTTCAAGTTTGTGTATTTGTCCATATTTTCTTGCACCTCAAGTCATCCAAAAACATTTTTTTTTCTTGTATTACAAGTCATTTGAACTGGTCTCTAGTCAATTACATATTCCTCTCGCATCTTATTTCAATGTTATTTGCAAAATTCATGAAAAAGGGTATTTTAGTCATTTCCTGCATTCAAATTCATTTTAGTCCTTAAAAATTGTTTGAGTCTTTTCAAATGGGTTGAATAAGTCTTTATTTCAATTCCATGTCAAAATCCATTCCAAAAATTGCGGTTGAAGTCGTTTTGAGTCGGTTTAGCCCCTAGGGGCATTTTAGTCTTTTCACGTGTTAAAACCCTGTTTAATTTCTAAAAAAATTTCCCTGAGCCTTTTCAATGTACTTGTATAAGTTTTTGCTTAAATTCTTTGTTAAAAGCCATTTTAAAAATTACGGAATAGTCCTTTTTTTAAAACAATTTGCGAGTTTAGTCCACAATTTCTCTTTTTTGCGAAGAAAAGCCCTCAAGTCCAAAATCGGTTAAGGTCCAGAATACGTGGCAAGCCCTTATTGGCTCGCAGATACACATGTCAAGCTATAAAAGGTCCCAATCATCACAATCTCTTTCGGATTGCGCCAACACATCAAAAATCACGAAACGAGATCATCACTTTCTCTCTCATTCGATTTACGATCAAAAAGCCGAAATAACAAGAACACGAAGAACACGGTAGAAAACCCTAAGTTTCCGTAGACAAAGAATTGAATTGAACTGAAGCTAATTCACCGCAATTCTCGGAGATTCGAGTTCGAATCTTCATCATCGAATTGAAAGAGTCTGCAATTCGAAGCACGAATTCGTAAGAATTGTGCGATCACGATTCAAAGGGGAGAGAAGACGAAGAAATCGAAGTTTGAATTCGATCGGTGAAGAAGAAGAGGATCAAGAACTGATTTATTTTCGGTTTCTTTGCAAAACATACCGGAAGCATCAAGAACACATCTAGGATTCAAGTTTTCGAAGAATCTCGTTCGAATCTCCAATCAAATTCGAGGTAAACACATAAAAACCCTCTCGTTTTCACTTATAATCATCATCGAAGGTTCGTAGTAAAAAATAAACGGTGAATCGAAGTGAAAACCTTGAAAAGATTTCGAAAAGATTGAAAGCCGAAACCCTAAAATGTAAATTCTCCAAGATTCACCGTTTATTTCATGAATCCAAGTTTATAATCATCATCGGCGTAGAAAATAAGTCAAGTTAGGGTTTAGTTTCAAAGAGATTAGGAAAAGATTTGAAACCCTAGGAACGTAAGATTCAAGCATAGATCTGTTCAAATCTAAGCCTCATTTCCAAAAACAAGTTTCGAAATCATGAAGAGGAGTTCAAGACGAACACAACGACATATTTTTTTCTTCGAAAAGGTGTTCGGGTACGGCGGCGCCACGGCAGCCACCGTACCTCCGTCGTAGTGTTCGGCGGAGAAGACAACGGAGAAGAAGAGAGAAGTTGCGAGCTTCTCTCTCTAAAACGTTGTAGAGAGAGAGAGAGAGAAGGAGGAATGAATTGGACCGGCGAGGTTTGTGTTTATATAAACACACAGAGCAGGTTCTACAGTTCGTTTTGGTTCACTCTCTTCTTGATCTACACCGTTTGATTTGCGGTTTGCCACGTGTATGCTGTGATTTCCTGTTTCCATGCACACGAGCCTAGTTGCCGTGCGCATTTGCGTGCTCTCGGCCACTTGGATCTAGGGTTTTGATGGAGTTGGATCAATCCAACGCCTCTGTGGTGTTTGGATAGTCCAAGATCCATCGGTAACCTTGGGCACAGGCTTGTCTTTTGCGGATTTTCGTTCCTTACCTCGTTTTTTGCTATTTGAGTACCGCATTTTAATTCTTACACCCCCGCCTTGCCTAAATTTTCTCATAAAAATTCCATAAATTTTCCATATGTTTTTGATGTTTTTTCTTAACCATTTTGTGATATTTTTATGTATTAAAACTTGAGGAAAATATGTGTAGCATTTTTAGTTTGTCTACTATTTTTGTTAAAATTTGTGATTTTCTTGTACATCTTTAAGTCCAAAAATCCTTTAAAAAATTCTAAAAATTTTCATATACATTTCTTGATAATTTTGTAGTATTTTTGTGATGATTCTTGCCTATTAAAATTGATAAAAAATAATGTGTTGATTTTCGTGCTATTTTGTGATGTTTTTGGATTAAAAACTTGTGAAGATTGCTTGAGTCTAATTCCAATTCCTTGAAAAATGTTTGTGACCTATACCATATGATTTTTTGGAATTTTAGCTACTGCTTTTATGTGCTTTTGCTGCATGTGTGTGAGTTTTGCTTAATTGATTGGCTTGCAAGTTATGTTTGTGAATAAATAATGCAAATATGTCTAAATTCACTTTAAAAATGTCAAGTTCATCATGTTGCCTTAATTCTCATTGTAAGACTTGATTCTAAGCCTTTGGAAAATGTATTAGAATGTGAGAATTTTAGGCAATGGGATTCTTGCATTAGGTGAGTGAGTTTTAGTTATATTCTTGCACTTTTTGGCTTTAGTTTGTGAAGTTTTCCATACTTTTGTCTTGATATTTTACTTGCTTTATTTTCTTTGATATCACCCTATGCTACTAACATTTTCTTGTTTCATGTTTCATACATCACAAGCATATTCTCCATCACACTTTCTCATCCCATTTCTTTACATTTCTTTTGCTTTTAATTCATTTGTGTGGGATTAAGTTCTCACAAGGAAGTAGTGTGTATGTAGGTGAAGGATGTAATAAGGACTATGGACTCTAATGATGTACACCGACACAAGCACCGACACATGCACACACATCACATAGATATCTTTAGATATATGCTTAGGTTATGCATGTTTAGATTTATGTTTAGGATTGAATGTTTAGATGAATGCCTAGGATTTACACTTAGAAAAATCATTTTCCAAATAAACATGAACAATATCACTCAAATCATTTTATAAATAAACCTTGGGATCAAAATCCCATTGTATTTTCCTTTTATTTTCTTAATCAAATTTCAATGAAAATTAATCATACTTGACTTTTTTCCAAAATCACTAATCAAACCCCACCTTTCCTAAAATCTCATGCCCTTGAGGCCTCTCAATCTCCATTCTTCAAAATTCCAATTTTCAAACTTAAAGTCAACCAACAAAAACGAAAACATTTTTTGGAAGAGAACTACGGTGGATTTGATCCCTTAAAAGGGTACGTAGGCGGGGAATCAAAATTCCTTCAATTCAAATAAAATAAAAATTCAAATATCTTCTTCTCCCTCCAATTCTTCACTTGGTAAACTCTTAGGTGTAAATATCATTTTCCAAATAGCATTTAAAAATAAAGCGCGCGTGTAGAAAGTAAAGACGGTTCCTATATGATACTATAGTCGTTATGGGTGCCTAACACCTTCCCGTAGCGAAAACAACTCCCGGACCTCGATTCTCAAGGGTTTTGCTTACTTTTTCCCTTCCCAAGAAAAAATAAGATATCACCGGTTAAAAGGTTCAAACGTAATCAATGTTTGACACCCGAAAACCAAGATAAAACATACATGAATCAAAAACATATTTAACTCTTAAAAATATAAACTCAAAACTAATTTTTTTTGAAAGGATAAACTCAAAACTAATTGAAATCATTTCCATTGATATGCTTAAGTTATTGGTTGCATTAAATTTTGAGAGTATTATAAGGACGCATTTTAAAAAGAATTTGTATTATGAAATATAAAAAATCCTCTATTAGGAGACTATTCTTCCTTTCATTCTCCGTTCCTCTTTTCATTTACAAAATCCTCTCCTTCTAAACTTTCAAGCAAAGTCTAAAATTAAAAAACTCTTTGCAATGTCGAGACCCAGGACAAGATCAAGATTTGGAATTCTCTTTGTTGAAAGGTTTAGTAGTTTCCTTCTAGCTAATTCAATGAGGGTTGACCCACACATTTAATTTTACTTTTTGTGGTTTCCTTTTCCTTTTCTTTAGTCATTGTACGGAAAAATGAGTCAATATTATTTACTGTGATTTTCTTAATAGAAAAATTGGTTTTTCTTAAAAGAAAAATTACGTTGTGGTAGTAACAGTTTCTCTAGATTAGTTTTTTTTTTTTTTTTTTAAGGAATTTCTCTATATTAGTTAGTTTATGTTAATAAATACGAAGGATGTATCTAATAGATTCATGTGACGAGGGAATCAAACTCGATGCAGTTGCACTTGCTGAATATACCATATTTGTCTTAGGGTGTGTTTGAGTTGAGGGTTTAGGAGGGGAAGGGAGGGGAGTATTTACTTTTCATTTTTAAATCACGAACATTATAATTTTTTTTTAAGAAGTTAACATATTAACGCGATAAACGATCACAAAATACTTCAATCGAGTTAATTTATTTATTTATTTTAGAAAAATATGTTATATAGTTCGTAATTTAAAAAAGGAAACGTAAATTCTCCCTCCCTTTCCCTCCTAAACCCTCCATCCAAACACACTCTTAGACAATAATTAATACTACAAGGGTTTTATATCTTTCTCATGCTTTCTAAGATGATTGTAGCAAATATAGACCGGGTAGTAGGGATTTATTACTACTAGTAGCAAAGAATGTTAAGTTAGAGTGGATAGAAGAAGTGTTCTTGTTTTGCAATGAGCTTGTAACCATCCCTCATATCTAACTTTATTGCTTGATAGTATCAATCAATATAATTATCGAGAAGAAAACAAAGCCAAATAAACTCAAAATTCTAAACCACATTT
Organism: Medicago sativa; assembly: GCF_051527215.1. Taxonomy (NCBI): domain Eukaryota; kingdom Viridiplantae; phylum Streptophyta; class Magnoliopsida; order Fabales; family Fabaceae; genus Medicago; species Medicago sativa. Next base: position 85,449,440 of record NC_140755.1, on the reverse strand, counting down.
TCTTAATGGATTAATAAAAAGCAGTAGTTATACAATAAATTATTTTTTTAATGACAAATATTAATATATTTTTCAATAACAGATGTTAATATGTTACTAATTGTGATGGGATGTTTTTTCATCTTTAATTCATCAACTCCTTTACTCACTTAGCTACTTATCAAGCAGTTGTTTCAATTTTTTTTTTTACGAAATTGTCAATGAATGGCTAATCACAACTTCATGCACACCACAAGTATATATGTTGTGTTTTTTAATGCACGTCATGTATTTCATTGCATGATTTCACTATCCATAACTCAATTTTATATAAATTACCTTAACCGCAGTGATTCAAAATCTTATTTTAGTTAATTGGAATTGCGGTGTTGAAAATGAGCTCATTTTCACAAAAAGGTTGCTAACACACTCAACTTTTTAAAATTTTATTATTTGAATATCCTCTTACAATTTTTGCAAATTAAAATATGGACAAAACTTAGATACAATTCTCTAGGTGTTTTTCGTATGGTTCTTAACTAAAAATACATCTTTTTTAGATATAACAAACTTTGAGAAAATTATGGATTTAAGAAAATCATGGTGAATTTAATTAAGAACCATATGAAAAGCACACGAGGAATTATACCTAAATTTTCTCCTTAAAATATTCTATTGATGTAATTATTTAACCAACTTTTTTAGCAGTACTCTATATTTTATCATAGGAAAATGTTAAGCTTGCTGCTTGTAGGCATAAGTTAAGAAGGCAAATGTATAAAGTTTTTCTTGAAACTTGTGCGTTGATATGCCTTAAAAATTAAAAAGTTATACTTTTTAATATAAAATTTATTTTTAATTTCCATTTTAATTTCCTTAACTTGTCTTGAGGCGCAAGTTAACACAACCCTTTATCATATGATTTGAGAGACATGATATTTCATATTTCTGTGCCAATGGATAGCCATTTTTCAGGTGACGTGCCATTCCCACTCACTCACATACAAAAGTAACTTTTCTCTTCCATTCCATTAATTTCGCAGCTCCCAAGGTGCTAGCTAGTTCCGAATGAAAAGGACAAATTTAAGTTTACACCCTATTATTCCAATCTCATCCATTTGACACTTGGCATGAAAGTGACGATATATAATGACACGTCACGCATTGTATTAGGATAAGGGTCTAAATAATGTCTATGATATCGTATTGTGATCACTTATAACAAACTTGTTAAGATTTTTTTAAGCAATCTTTCTATAACAAACTTTTTAAAATAATGAAACTTATTTTTAATTAATCTTTAAAAGTGATTTTGTTAAAAGTCAATTTGAGATAAAACATTTTTTTAATGAATTATAGTTCTAATGTATTGAGATAAAACCTATAAATCTTAATTTCAAATTAAAATTAATCATTATAAAAAATCCTAAACATATTAAAATCAATTTTAATTATGAAATCCTCAAAATTACTTCTAACTCTAAAAAATGAACAAAACTTGCACTTAACAAAATGTGTATTTGTAGGAAATTCATGGGATAGAAGTAACGTCCTTAAACCAAATTTAGATTGCACATATTTTAGACAAATACTTGAAGCAAGGTCAAAATTGACAAGGTACTACCACCTAACAATACATAATTTTCAAATAGTGGGTCATTAATCCACTTACATATAGCTAGGCTTTCTCATTTGTGAATTATGAGCTGTTTACCTCCTAAGCTAGCCAGATACACTATGATTGTTTTAGTTGGTGGGGCAATTAAATATGGACAATGTTAAACAGTCTTTCAGGGGCATTGGTTAAGACCAAAAGAAGTAAGTTTTTGTTAAAAAGTGATGTAATTATTACTTGATGAAAAGTGACGGTTTATAGTTCCAAGACGAGAAAATTATTTTTGGATTCCTTAGCAGGTGCTGGGCACTTGGTTAACAAGACCCAATAAATATTGGTTTAGTTGAATACGTACCACAAATCAACTAGACGTATGATCAATCACTAACACAAGCATGTAAGTAAATTAGACTAAGTGCGTTTGGTTCGAACTTTGAATATAATTGATTACGAGAGAATTGATTTTGATAGAATTGATTCTAACGGAATTGATTACGAGAGAATTGATTTATGTTTGGATACAATTATGTAGAATTGATTAAACAAAATGATTTATGTTTGGATGCAATTATATAGAATTGCTTTTGAATGTATAATTACTAAAATAGACATAGCTAAAGGAGAATTGATAACGAATGAGAATTGATAAAGAATGATAAAGTAAAATAACATGTTGTAATAATAAAATATACAAACCTATACACGTTGTTCAAGGAGAATTGATTCTAGAAAAGTAGAAGGTAGGATTTGTAAAACTACGTGGAGAATTGCTTTTGGAGGATAAAAGCGATTGAAAAATTTGACAAACAGCGTTGTTTTTGGCTAGAATTGCTTTTGGCACTATAGAGAATTGATTTTGAAATTTAGAATTCTTACCAAACCAAACAGGCCCTAAAGTATGTGTTTCCAAATAAAATATTAATTTTAGCCTTTAGACTAAAGTTCATTGAGAAATTTACTATTAAACAATTGGTAAGTAGTAAATTAACCATATTCAAAGTTCAAACCCAAACGACGGTCATAAAGAAGCCAGATGAATGTGATCAATTTACGTGGTTGTTGAGGATAGGAATTGAGTTATCAATAGATTCTTTTATTGATAAAAAGTTATGAATAGATTTTTATTTTTCAATAAAGAGGTCGGAATTGTACGTATATATACGGTATATACATTACATCAACCTAACCGATCGTGATACTGCCACCCGTTGAATGTCATACCAAAGTGCTTTTACAACGTGTCAATGTCAATCACTTATTGTTAGCGTTGTTAACCGTAGCTAGTGACAGTTATAACTTCAATTATGTTCATAAATAGTGAGACCATCTCAGCTACTTACAATATACTACTAGTAAATCATAACCGCCCCCATTAGTATAAGCTTTTTTTCCCAATAAAAACAGTGTTCTAAACATATTATTTTAAGAAATACACAAATAAAAATTTTATCTTAGAAATCAAGTCAAAGTAATCTAAATGTTATATTCTTTTTAATTGCTTAAAGATTACACTAAGAACCGTTTACATTTTTATAGAGCAAGTTTAGTTACAAATACACTAAGAATTGTTGTTGACATTTTTGTAGAGCGGTGGATAGTTTCACCTAGGCATGGCAAATGAGGCGGGGTGGTACGGGTTTTATTTTCTCCGTCACCTTATCCAATGAGTATCGAAATTGAATTTCATCCTGTTGGCGTCCACAACGAGCTCGGGTATTCCCGTCTCATCCTCATTCCCGAAGTGAATGATTTTTTTTATTAAAAAAGAAGTATTTTTCAGCCGCAGACGATACGTTGTAATGCATTATTTAACAGAGATGATGTTGATTGATTGCTATGGTGATGAGAAGAGAGTGACAAAGGTTGTGAGATGTGGACGAAGAAGAGAGAGAACTTAAAGAAGTGAATATCAGATTGGGGTGGGTACTTCTATCCCATTACTCATGATGTACCCGTGTTTTGAGATCAAGAAAGACCCAAACCCGAGTCGAAATGAGGAAACCGTCAATTTGGGTTTGGATTGAGGCGGAATACCCACGGATATGAGTTTTATCGTCATGCGTCGTTTCACCTTATAAATCAATTTTATAGGTGGGTCCAACCCAATTTATAAAAACGATAAAATTCTTTTTTTAGTTGACATCAACTTAATTTATGCGGAAGTGCATTAGTATTTATTAACACTATTAGTTAAAATTAGTATTGAAATGTTGTTAACATATAAATGATGTCTTAGTTCAAAATGTAATTCTGTAATCTCAACGGAGAAAGATCAAACCTTTTAAAACACTCTTGTAAAATGATTATCGATTAATATCGTTTAAATTAGTGATAATATCTTTTTCTCGAGTTTTTTAAAATAAAATCATATATTTGGGGTTTTTAATCAATTCATGCCCATGCGTAAAAGCGCTGACAAAGTTTTTGGGAAGAAAAACTTCATGGCTAAGGAAAAGTTAGAATGAAACTAAGAAACAAAAAGCAAACTAGTCAGCAAATAAGTCAAAATCAGAAAATGTGGGGCATCAATATTTCGACTTGTGTGTAAATCCAGCATAGTGCTTTGCAATCTTATTCAAGATTTGCTTGATCAGGTTTTCTCTAAAAATGTTAAATCTGAGAAGGTTGATGTAACGATTTTGAAAGAAAAGGTGAGAATGAACTTAAATGTCCAATCGATATACTTTGACAAACATTGTACAAAAATAGTACTCCCTCTTTTTAAAATTATATAAATCACATTAAAGAAAATGTCTCCTATAATTTGGGTTTGGATCCAGAATTGTATCGAGTAGGTTGTTATAGATTTTTTTATAAATTGTAGATAAAACTAACAATAATGTTTTTGACAAAAATATAAATGAACATTTTAACAAGTTTTTTTTACAAGTCAAAATAAAATATATTAACACTAAATTATCTTCCAATCACCAGAACAAGAATACAAAATAAAGCTGAAAATTAAGGGATTAATTTCATAAACATCAAAGATTAATCCACCAATGATTAAGATCGAATACTAAATATGGATTATGAATTTTCATCCATGAAAATGACAAAAAAGTTACCCTTCTCAACCAATTGAGCCATCATTTCAACCAAGCTGCGATCATTCCTTTCTTTTCACATCATCCAAACACAGGCAAAATATAAATGTGCATAACATACTTTATTTTCCTTGAAGAGCTTCCCAACACAGTAAGTTGTGCAACAAATAGTTTTCCTATAAAAAACTGTTAAATTATATTGGAGGTTCTTTAAGTTATTTAATTGTAATAAATTGGTTCTTTAATTTTTTTTCGTATCATTTAGATCTTTTAAATTTTTTAACTGTAACAAGCTAGTCCTTTAAATATTTTTCGTAACACTTAAGTCCTTTAAATTATTTAATATTGAAACTTTTAAGTTCTGAATAATTAAGGTACTTTTCAAGTATTTATGTTTACTCAAATGAAAAAGTTGAATATATCATAAGACACGTATGGTATGAAGATCTTCTCTTAATTATTTTTTAGTCAAGTAATACAATGGTTAGAAAGCATTTTTTAAAATAAATAAATTGAAAATTAAAGTTCAAATTTCAACTTCTACAACGTATCTATCAACTAAACTAAGCTCGTATAGACTATATCCTCTCTGATTTGATCCATCAACAAAAAAACTAAAACCTGCCTCCTATCTTTCTTTTTATCCTTAAAGTTTAAAAGCTTCTAAAAAGTTTGCAAAAACGCTTACATGTTTCTTTCTACAGGAACCAGCTATTTCCATCATTTTCTTACTTTAAAGAAGCAATTGGTAACGTCAAAACAATCTCTTCAAATTCAATAAACTATGTCTTATCTTCACCCACTTGCCACGTGAAATTTATGCATAAATAATCCTTATCATCCATGTCTAGGCAAATGGAAATATGTGGCCATCTTATATTTTTATCCTCAATTTAATGAGACAATGGGTGCGTTTGTTTTGGATTTTTTCCAAAAAAATCTATTTTTTCTTTAAAAAAATCACTTTTTTCATTTTTAAGTGTTTGTTTTGGATTTTTAGAAAAATCATTTTATCAAAAAATCTATTTTGATCCTTAAATGAAAAGCTATTAGGATTAGCTTTTCTCAAAATCTATTTTTTTCAACAACAAGGAGGTAACACATGTACAAGTTAAAACTCATTTTTAGAAAAAATGGATTTTTATGGGTAGTAGACAAACAAAAATAACTTCAGATTTTTTAAAATCTCTAAAAAAATCTCTAGATTCTTTTAACATAAAATCTATTTTTTTAAAGTTCGAAACAAACGCACCCAATATAACGAGACTAAAATAAATTTGGTAAAAAATTGAGGCAGTTAAATTTAGGGTGGAATTTTCGTAATCCTCAATTTAATTTTGAATGTACCCATAAGAAAACATAAATTTTGTAAACCATATGGTTTTTTTAGAAAAATGTGAGGTGTATAAAATTCCTCCTACAAATCTAACATCTTGACTTCTGGGAAGTATGTGGGCCTAAGTGATAATACCCACCCCACTAAGTTTTCTGAAAAGACAAGTCGAGTGGATGAAGATTATGTTTACACTTAAAAGAGTTGTTATCGTATATCCGAAAATGACCAAAATATCTACAACGCAGTCAACTTTTGTTCGTTCTAAAAGAAAAATTAAACAGTGAATGACAATTAACCGTCGTTAGAGGTATTAATGTCATTTTCAAGTATGTGATAGCAATCTTTAAAGTTTAAACAACAATCTCTCAAGGGGGAAAAAAGCCCATAATCTTGTGTACTACTAACTCCTTAATCCTTATCCAGTGTATCCTACTTCAGTACTTTGTATCATTCCAGAGAAAGTGTTATTTACTTTGTCGTGCATGCTATTTTAGAATTATTTCTGTGTGTGTTAACTTTTTCAAATGAAGTTTGGTCCACATAACTAATACTAGCAAGTACTCTTATCTTATGACTTCTTTCAATGTAGAAGAAAAATTAATACCGAAAATGGAGTAGCTTTTAAAACAATAATTATGTATATTTGACATCGAGGAATGATTCCACCTCCCTTTCCCAATTTCACTTGAAATATATATTCACCTCTCTAATTTAATTATCTTCCTCGTTTTAACAAAGAACAAAACAAAATCCTGAAAATAGTACATAAAATGCCATACGAGGATATACGAGGGAGGTGACATACATGACCAAGGCATCAACTACTTGGTTGACTTCTTTTAATAAGATGCTTCCATATATTAAGCTTTGAATACTTTGAAGTTGACATAACTTAATTCTTTAACATTTTGTCTCATCAACTACACCACACTAATTAACTTAATCTTTTTCATAAGCAACTTGTTGATGTTGAAAATGATGAAGAGTGAAAATTAAGAATTGACAAAACTCGTGTATAAATTATTTCATTGAATTTGAATCTTGTAATAGAGAAGAGAAACTACCTTCTAAGTTTTATATATAGAACAACATTGAAATTGCCTAAAAAAACATTGAAAACGATAAAGGAATTAACTATTAAGTGATCCCTTTGTTCCATATTAGCAGACAATACGGGGTTTTGTTTTTAAAATAAAAATAAAAATAGATGACTCTACGAGTATTGAGTTTGATTTGTATTGAAGCATAACACAGAAGCATTGGAATCAAACTTGCTACATGATAAGGAAGAACACCATACACCACACTTACTTGCAATACAAGCCATCAAAGCTTAAGCTATATTTTAATTTTAATTAGAAACTAGCAACAAACCCGTGCTAAGCACGGACCGTGCTCCGCACGGGCTAATTCAAATATGCTTGTTGTTTATTTAGTTAGTTCTTAAAACTTGAATTTTGATATCGTGATGACGGTCGATCCATTAGTTATTCTACACATATGTTCACTTTTCATTTTTTGTAACTTGTTTCGCGCTCATATATGAGTTCACTTTGGGTTGTACCCGTGATTAGTGAGTTTTTTTTTTTAGGGTTGATCAATCTTTTGAAAGTTACTCTCTCTCTCTCTCTCTCTCTCTCTCTCTCTCTCTCTCAACTAAATTGGATCTTTTGTTACAAAAGATACAAAAGGGTAAATATATGTTGATGTATCAAAATATTAACATAGGACAAACTTGTATTTTTACATGTCATTAACATTCATAATTAGATAATAAGATAATAGATTGTAAATTGTTTTTTTTTTTAAAGAGATTGTAAATTGTTTTTAACTCTTTAGATATTTAGAAGTTGAATTATAGGAGAATTTGTTTTTATTGAGAGTAAGATTAAGTTTGTTTGTTCTTTAAAAAAATATTAAGTTAGTGTTGTTTTATGATTTATCGAGAGAGTTTGTTTTAATTTGTTTTTAAGGGAGAAAAAATAGGGGGAGATTGAAGCAAAAGACACAAAAGGATACAATTTTGATGACGTGTCAAAAAATTTAGAAGGGGTAAGGTTGTATTTTTGATAGACATTAAGTTTCATATATAGAGAATAGAAGTTGTTATAACTACTTCTAAGATTTGTAGGAAAGTCGGTTATCATCCTATGAGAATGAGTTCATAGTAGCCGGGGTCGTTCCTAGAGTTTTACGGGCCTTAGGCATAATATGAAGAAAGGGCCCCCTTACGTAATACATCATAATTTTTTTTAGCACATTGTTGTGATTTTATCGAGTCTTTTTTTTTGTTTTTTTCCCGCATTTTACTACCAAAAAAGAAAAAAAAACAAAAAAAGATGAGTGGGCCACATGATCCTAAATTCGTCTCACATGATTTAGCATAATGATATAATTTAATTTTTTGGGATCTTTGAAAGACAACATTAAGATTAATTTCTCTAGTAGGCTTATTTTCAACTAAAATATACTTGCTTTGTTATAAAATTCTCAATTTCTTGGATAATAAATATGATAAATATATTTAATATTAGTGAGGAACATTATTAGATACAAATGGCCCAAAAAAATGTCACAAATTTAGTTGATAATAATTTTTTGGCACATTATTAAGAAAAACTAAAAAATTATAGGGAGGGTGTATATAGAAATCTTTGTATATATCGGGGTATATATAGTAAATTGAAACAAAAAGGCCATAAACATGAACAGGCTTCAGTACAGCCTTTCAACATGTTTGGGTCTTTCAGTAAACTTTGCTATACACACACCCCAAAAACCAAATATTTCTATATACACCCCCTTTCGTAAAAAAAATTTTAGGGCCCAAGGCCTTCGCACCCCCGGCCTATGACTAGGGCCGGCCCTGATAGTAGCTTATCATGTTCTCTCACAGAATCACTATAAATAATTGTAAAAGCTTCATTCACAAGTTAATAAAAAATTATCTCTTATTTTCAATCAGTTCTTAATTCTCTCAACAATTTGCATTAACTTTTAGTGTAAAAAAGTTTACACGCAAACATATAGGATTCATATGTTAGTGTAAAAGATTTTACAAGCAAATATATAGGTTAAAAATTTGCATTTAAATGCTTTCCAACGTCTCAGTATTTATAATTATTTCCTTTGATATATAGGATTCCTATTTTAAAATTTGTAATTGTTAAAGAGTCTCAAATTTCACAAGATGAAATAAAGTTTGAAAGTGTGATTCAGCCAAGTCTTTATTTTAATCTAGTTTTTTAACAGTTGAGTTAGACTCAACCAAAATTCTAAAATGAAATCAGAGCTTATCAAAGATTCATTTGGCCAGTCATTGATGGGTCAATTCTGTCGAACAACTTGAATCATGCTCCAAATGTCCAGGCTTTGAGAAAGTGTGTATGTTACAATAAGATTGAATTAAATTGAACCTAAATTCTTAGAGCAATCTTAACATCAGAAGAATGTGAGTTGCTCACTTCAGATTTGATTTCATCAGAATAATTTCTTGCCAAAACAATATCATCAGCACATATAAGTAAAATAGTAGGATTAGATCATGAACCATGATCATTGTGATGACACGGCGAAGGGAGATCAAGAGTCATGTAGAACTCTTCATATAAGTTGAAATCAAATCGTTCAATATTCCAACCTTGGTTAGCTTCCAAAGAAACAAAAACTAGATCAATTTAAAACGTGTGAGACTGAGTTGGATATATACTAGTAGATCCTTCCAATCATTAGTGATATAGTACTATAATATTTGGGGATCTTTTTCAGAACAAATGTTGGGGAAAGGGAGCTCCCTAATCTCATTGATACCTTCAGCATCGTGATTCGTGTCTGTTATTATGTCTCTTTGTAATCTGAACATTGAAAACAAGAAAATCAAACCCCCTCTCTAATAAACACATTCACTACTCTCTGTATCTCCTTTGTTCATTTCCTAATGCAGCAACAAACACCCAATATTTGGTTTGTTACTTGTATGTGCACAAACTGTTAACAGTATTTGTATAACTGGTGCATGTACAAGAACCTTTGACAAGCTAAGTTGAGCCAACTAGTGTCCACCTAAACTCCCATTTGTTTCATAAGGACTTATAGATATCTTTATTGAAATTGGGTCTAAAACATCATCACCAATAGATATATGCGCGGTTTAACGTTGTTCGGACAGAAATATCACGACAGACTTCACACTGAATAACTACAGTCACAGTAATTTCAAGAATCCAATGTGAAAAAAGTAATGCATAGGAATGACAAACTATTAAGGTAACATAATCCAATAGCAGATATAAGAAACAACAATGCAAGCCAACATACAGAAACAAATAGATGGGTGCAGATCTACTTTAAACCATGTACTAAATTCCCACTACCCTTCGCTCTGTTGTCCAAATTGGGATCTCCATTCTCTCCACATCCAGCTCGTTACTAAAATCCCTCAAAACAAGCTAATTACAAAGGATAGAGGAATACTACTAAACACACTTATGCATCATATAGCATATTGCATAAGCAAGAACAATCATGTTAGCAATATCTTTTATTCATAAGCATGCTCTTGCTCCTCGTCCTCTTCGTCCTCATATTCTCCTTCTTCATCAGCAGTGGCATCCTGGTACTGCTGGTACTCAGACACGAGGTCATTCATGTTGCTCTCAGCTTCTGTGAATTCCATCTCATCCATGCCTTCACCAGTGTACCAATGCAAGAAAGCCTTCCTCCTAAACATAGCAGTAAATTGCTCGCTCACCCTCCTAAACATTTCCTGAATTGAGGTTGAGTTACCAATAAAGGTGGAGGCCATGGAGAGACCTCGAGGAGCAATGTCACAAACACTTGATTTAACATTGTTTGGGATCCACTCAACAAAGTAGGAAGAGTTCTTGTTCTGGACATTTATCATTTGCTCATCCACCTCTTTGGTGCTCATCTTACCCCTGAACATGGCAGAAGCAGTGAGGTAGCGACCATGCCTAGGATCAGCAGCACACATCATGTTCTTGGAATCCCACATCTGCTGGGTGAGTTCTGGAACAGTCAATGCACGGTATTGCTGAGAGCCACGGGATGTGAGAGGAGCAAAACCGACCATGAAGAAGTGCAGACGAGGGAATGGGATGAGATTCACAGCCAGTTTCCGGAGATCAGAGTTGAGTTGACCAGGGAAACGAAGACAGCAAGTCACTCCACTCATGGTTGCTGAGATCAAGTGGTTCAAGTCACCAACTGCAGCAAACAATCACACATTTTCAGTAATGGCAAACAGCATCAACTACAGGACTAAGTTACCCAATTTGTGAACAATCAAATTCATTCAAACATAAAAAATTAGTCAGATTAAATTTAGGAAAGCAATTTGACCGAAAAGTGTTCAATGGGAAAAAATTTCCATTAGTAGTTAAGAATCACCATAATTGAACCAGAAAAATGAATCATTAACATCAAAGCACCATAGTCACATGATGCATTCATATTCGTATCAACTATCAAGCATTGAACAATTGCAATAGGCATTTAGAAATTAGATCCCAAAGTGTAAATATAAGTTTAATTAAAAGCGATCAGTAATAGCATAATAACTATAATTAAATGCCCACTAACCAGATCAGTAAACTGAGTACATCTAAATTGTCAAATTAATCATGTAAAACATAACAACATTAAAATGGAAATCATAGTATTTGCAGTAAAATTCCTTGAACATCTAGAATCAGTCAAATCAATTTCTCAACAAGTACTATATCTCAATGTCATTCAATACTAATTCAAATTCCAAAATAGAAAACTAATCTGACTAAATAAATGCAAATTAAGAAAATCATTTGACTAATTTGACTGAAACAAGTATACATTAAGAAAACAAATTCCACTATTCAATAATTACCACAACTAACCAAGAAGTCTGATCTAACTAATTGCGCATCAAATCAAACAAATCAACGAACAATTAACATGTAACTCATCTACCCTAGTGATGAACAACGAAAAAGAGATCTAGATCGCGACAAAAGAGAAAAATACTCACAGCTAGGAGTAGTCAATTTAAGAGTCCTGAAGCAGATATCATAAAGCGCCTCATTATCAAGAACCATACACTCATCAGCATTTTCTACCAACTGATGAACAGAAAGAGTAGCATTATAAGGCTCAACAACAGTATCAGAAACCTTCGGTGAAGGAAACACCGAAAACGTCAACATCATCCTATCAGGATATTCCTCTCTAATCTTCGAAATCAACAAAGTTCCCATTCCAGATCCAGTTCCTCCTCCCAATGAATGACACACCTGAAACCCTAAAAAAATCACAAAATCACAAAATACAAAGTCAGTAACCGCCATAACAGAATCAAGATTTTCACAAGCACAAGTAATAGATTATACCTTGAAGACAATCACAATTCTCAGCCTCTTTACGAACAACATCGAGAACTGAATCAATAAGTTCAGCGCCTTCAGTATAATGTCCTTTCGCCCAATTGTTACCGGCACCGGACTGACCGAAGACGAAGTTATCAGGACGGAAGATCTGACCGTAAGGACCAGTGCGAACACTGTCCATTGTACCAGGCTCCAAGTCCATGAGGATGGCGCGTGGAACAAACCTTCCACAGGAGGCTTCGTTGTAGTAAACATTGACGCGCTCAAGTTGTAGATCTGAGTTTCCGACGTATCTTCCGGTTGGATCTATGCCGTGCTCGTCGCAAACTACTTCCCAGAATTTTGAACCGATCTGGTTCCCGCATTGTCCTCCTTGAACATGAAGAATTTCTCTCATTTTGCTGTGATTTGAACAATTTGAACACTGAAACGGTGTTAATTGATGAGAAAATGATGAAAGTAGATCTAGATTTAGAGAGAGAAAGAGAAAAAAAAAACCTGTGATAGTGATGAAGATGAGTGAGAGAGTGACGAGTTTGGATGGGAAAATGGTTGAGCGGGATTTTTATAGCGAGATAGAGTGAAAATGTGGACAAAATATATTGGTTCCCTCGCTTTGTGATGAGAAGTGATGTGGATCGTTGGATGGAAACCTTTGGACGGTGGAGATTGATGTTTTGATTATTTAAATTTTGATTTGGGTTTTGTCTGTTATTGAAGCAAAGAAATTAGGATGGGACGGATATACCCTTGTGTTGAATGACGAAATGGTCCTTCATTTTTATTGAAGAGGTGAGAGGGGATGTACGAAAAAAAAAAATGAAGATATAAAGAATCAAGAATGTTTTGGACGTGGTAACTGCTTGAGTTGTAAAGTCTATATCAGGGACACAGACATGTGATTCTTTCCCAGTTTTCTTCTCTGCGTACTGTCTTTATTTCCGCTGTGATAAAGTTTATGAGTACGTTTGATATTAGGATGAATGTGCATCACAACAACTATGTGATTCTCACACATTCACCGGGTCATCATGATATCAAACATGAATTATGTAAAATTGTATATTTGGTATCGCGGTAGATGTCTTTAGAATCTTTGAAATTCCGACATATCTACATGATATCAAGCATAGACTATGTAAAAATAATTTTTGAGATGTATGATAATTTATGGTATAACAATAAATTTACAAAGAAAAGTAGATATTAACATAAAAATTAAAACAATAGAGATAGTATAAAAAATATAATGTGAGTATGAAAAAAGAAATTGTGTATGACTGCATTTATGTAAAAGTAAATCGAACGTTAAAATCAATTTTAAAATTAAAAACTATAAACTTCAACTTGAAGTATACTTAATTTTAAAGGCAAAATCAACGTTGCTGCAAACAATCACACTTATCATAAACAGTTCTATATTTCTAGAATCTATATAGACATATTTATAAATGGAACCAAACACAAACTAAATTTACTATGCTATTAGCCTATTAGCTAGGGTAACATTATAAATGTCTAAATGATCTTCATCAAATTAAATAAATAAAAATAAATTGCGATCTGATCTTTATCAAAATCAAAATAAATAAAAATGAATAATTGATTGAAGGTTTAGAATACCATAAGGGTAAAAGTGCTTTTAGCCCCCTGTAATATAGGGCATTTTTGGGTTTAGCCACTGTAAAAAAAAATTTTTAGATTCCACCCTCATAAAAAATTTTTGTTTTGGTTTTGGCCCCCGACCCCTGTGACTCGGCAGAATCTATGAGGTGTCACCGACGTGGCATTTTTTTTTATTTTTCAATTTTTTTGAATGCCACGTGTGTAAATGAATGTCCACGTGGCATTTCTGATTTTTAAAAAAATATTTTTTAAAATTTTTTTTTAAAAAATAAAAAAAACGAAAAAATTCTTAAAAAATAAAAAAAATTCTGAAATCTGAAATTTTTTAAAAAAATTGGAAAAACTAATAAAAATGAAAAGAAAAATCTGGAAAATTTTAAAAATAAAATATGGTAAAATTAAAAAAATGAAAAAATTCTGGAAAAAATTAATAAATTTCGAAAAATTCATATTTCCAAATTTTTTCAATATCGGAAAAATGAAAGAAATTCATATTTTTTTTCGGAAAGTACTTGTCATTCAACCGTATAACGGAAAAAAATTCATATTTTTTTTTTCGGAAAGTACTTGTCATTCAACCTAAGCTCGGAATACACAAAAATTCCCGGAAAAAATACTAATGAAAATTTCGAAATTTCAAAAAATACACAAAAAACCTAAGCTCGGTTTATAAATACACATATTTTTTCCCTTATTCTCGGTTTATAAATACACAAAAATTCCCAAAAAATTTTTTGGAAATAAATACACCGAAAAAAACCTAAGCTCGACATATATACTAATGAAAATTTTGAAATTTCAAAAAATACTAATGAAGATTTCAAATATTTAATTTTTTTAAAAATGATTAATCTTCAAGAAAATTTGGAATTTTTTAAATATTTTCCATAAGTTTTTCAAAATTTTTATTTTTCATTAAAATTTTAATTAGAATTTTTCCAGAATTTTAATTAAAATTTCGAAAATTTCATTTTTCCGTAATTTTAATTTTTTTCAGAAAATTTCGAAATTTTATTTTTTCATAATTTTTCATTTTATTAGATTATTTTATTTTTCTAATCATTTTTTATTTTTATTAATTTTTATAGAATTTTTAAACTTTTTTCCGTATTTTTTAAAAAAAATCATTTTTATTAATTTTTCAATTTTCCAGAATTTTTTAATATTTTTTTCAATTTTTTTATTAATTTTTTATTTTTCCAGAATTTTTTAATATTTTCAGAATTTTTTTTATTAATTTTCAGATTTTTTTTCAATTTTTTAATTATTTTTAATTTTTCTAGAATTTTTTAATTTTTTTTAAAATAAAAAATGCCACGTGTACCCCAAAAAAATATAAAATAAATTTAATTATACGGTCGGCGTGACACGTCATCAAAAAAGGTGACGTAGCATGCCACGTCGACGCCACGTCAAAGATTCGCTGACTCAAGGGGTTCGGGGGCCAAAACCAAAACAAAAAAATTTTATGAGGGTGGAATCTAAAAAAAAAAATTTGCGAAATTTAAACCCAAAAGTGACCTATATTACAGAGCTAAAAGCACCGTTTACCCATACCATTATATAAATTGGGAATGAGGCATTTTACGAAATTTTAAGTTTTGAAAAGAATTCATGTAAAAAAAAAAACAGAGGAAAGAATTAATGTTGTTTATGATGTGACTCATTATACAAATGTATACCGATTTTAATCTTGTTCTTAATGTGAGGACATTATGAAGAGTCTCGAGACTCAATTCATTTCGTTAAAATGGTGTGGTATTTGTTCCCATGAGTTTAGCTCAACAGAGTTAGTTTACGATTATGTTTATTTTTGGGTTTACTTGACCAAGCAAATGTTTAAGCCGTGTTATACCCTAATTTTGGACCTAAAAATACTAATCAATTTTTTCCTTATCTTGCATTTTAAGTCATTTGATATGTCTCTGATCCATTGCATCTTTCTCTCGCATTCTATTTCAATGTTATTTGCAAAATTCACATGCAAGGGTATTTTAGTCATTTCCTATGTCAATTTTCTCTCGAGTCTCTCAAAATTTTGCCTCGAGTCCTTTCAAATAGCCTGAATAAGTCCTTGCTTCCAATTCTATGTCAAAATCTATTTTAAAATTGCATTTGAGGTCATTTTGAGTCGGTTGCCCTCGGGGGCATTTTAAGTCTTTTCATGTGTCAAAACCCTGTTTAAATACTAAAAATTGTCTACTGAGTCCTTCAAATTGGTTTAAATAAACTGTTGTTTCAATTCTCTCGTTAAAAACCCATTTTTTTTTGCATACGAGTCATTTTTAGTCGTTTTAGCCCCGGGGCATTTTGGTCATTTCACACGAAATTTTGGCGAGAGAGAGGTTACTTTAAAGTACCTCATTTAAGCCATTGGTTCGTTTTAGTCCGTTTTGTCAAATTTTAATCGTTTCGCTTTACGTTTAGTCAATTTACCATTTTTTATTCCAATTTTATTTTTAGTTTTTTTTTAAGACCAAAGTGTCCAAAATTACGTTCAAGTCCTTTTTAATTTTCTTTTTTTTAGGCCTTTTAATTTCGCATTTTTGCATAATAGTCCTTTTTTATTTCAATTTTTTTTAAGTCTTTTTATTAAAATTGCAATTCGGTCCTCTTTAGTTTTTTTTTGCTTGCGAGTAGTCCTCACAACTTTCAAAAATTGCGAGAAAGGGTCCCAAGTCCAAATCCGGTCATTTTGTTCGAACCTTAGTCCAAGTCCAGGTGGCGTTTTCGTATTGGTCCGGTCATTACACATGTCACCTATATAAAGGCCACATCACCGATCACAGAGGAGAAATCAATCATTACGTGACAAATCACCACAAACACATTTCATCATTCTCTCTCCAATTCCAAAGATCAAAACCGTAACCGTTTCCGTAAATCACCAAGAACACAATGGAACCCTAGAAAATTTCCGAACTCAATTCATCGATTCATCATAGATTCGAACCAATTCCACCACAAATAAACCTAATTCAACAATCATAGCACAAGAATTGATGCGAATTCATAGAAGGTTCTCGTAAACTTGTCATCACCGAACCTTCACCTTCGCAATTCAAGCAAGAACTCATCGGAGACGAATTCTTTGCGATCACGAAGGGTTTCGTGGAAGAGAAGAAGAAGATTCACCGATTTATTTTCGGTCCAAGAGGTTTCGAAGGCTTACCGTAACAATCAAGAACGAACGCGGGATCCTTTTGTTCGAATCTCCAAACAAATCCGAGTAAACACATGAAAACCTTCTCGTTTGCATTCGTAGTCGTCATCGAAGGCTTAAAATGGAAAATAAACGGTGAATTGATGTGAAGATTCGAAAAGATTTGAAAAGGATTGAAAACCGAACCCTAAAGAGCAAAATCATGGAGATTCACCGTTTATTTTTCAAATCAAAGCTTAAATCCATCATCGGCATAAAAAATAGGTCGAGTTAGGGTTTGATTCCGAGAAGATTAGGAAACTTTTTCAAAACCCTAGGAACGTAAGCTTCGAGCTTAGATTTGCTCGAATCTAAGACTCATTTCCAAAAACAAGTGTCAAAATCATAGAGAGGAGTTCAAGACGAACACAACGACGTAAATAGTTTTCAAAAAGGGTTCAGGTACGGCGGCGCCACCGCAGGCCACCGTACCTCCGTCGTAGTGTTCGTCGGAGAAGACGACGGAGAAGAAGAGAGAAGTTGCGGAGCTTCTCTCTCTAAAACGTTGTAGAGAGAGAAGAGAGAAGGAGGAATGAACTCGGACCGGCGGGTTTACGTTTATATAAACGCCCGAACCGTCCGGTTCGTTTTGGTCCATTTTCTTCCCGATCTACACCGTTTGATCCTTGGTTCGCCACGTGTATGCCCGTGATCCCCTCCCCGTAATCATGTGTATGTGCGCCCATGCTTTATCATGCTCCTCTCGCGTTACGGTGCTTTGGATCTAGGGTTTTGGCTTCTGGATCCATCCAACGCCCCCGATGCGTTTGGATGATCCGGGATCCATCTCCCTTTGGGCCTGGACCTTCCGGGTCTTTGCAGCATTTTCGTTTTTTCCTTGTTTTTTGCTATTTTCCACGCTTTTTGTGATCTTTGTACCCCTGGCATGCTTGAAATATTTTAGAAAATCCTAGGAAAATTTACAGAGCTTTTTCTAGTATTTTTGTGATATTTTGTGTTGATTGTATACCGAAAAACTTGTCAAAAATTTTGAAATAGTTTCTAGTGTTATTTCTTGAATATTATGTTAAAATTGGTGAAAATTGGCTTAATTTTTGTTTCTAATCCATGATGTATATTTGTGATACATGACATATGTTTCCATGAACCATTAGCCACCGTTTGAACTGATTTTGATACTTGTGTACGAATTTAGTTAGTTACTTAGCTTACAAGTTAGTTGTGTAGTTAAATAATGTAAATATGCTTAAAATTTGTTTTAAAATGCCAAGTAAACCATGTTGCCTTGATTCCCATTCCAAGACTTGATTCTAAACCCTTAAGAATGTATTGGAATGTGAGAATTATAGGTCATATGGTTCTTGCATTCTATGAACAAATTTTAGCCATGTTTGCACTCATTTTCTATCCTTTATGTTCTAGTGTTTCTCTTGCTTTATTTCCTTTGATATTGTCATGTGCTACTAACTCCTTTCATTTCATGTTTCATCATTTCATAAGCATCTCCATTTCATCCCATATTCATCTCTATTTTTCTTACAATTTAATTTGTACCAAAGTTAGAATGTAAATACTTAGGAATTTTGTAATATTTTACTTCATGTCATTTTAATTTCTTGGCAAAGAGGCCATAGAATGTATCTAGGGTATGATGTAAAGGACAATGGACTCTAATGATGTACACCGACACAAGCACCGACACATGCACACACATCACTATATAGTTAGAATATGCATGTTTAGATGTATGTTTAGGATTATATGTTTAGATGTATGTTTAGGCTTTATACTTAGAAAAATCATTTTCCAAAAAATGTGAACAACTTCACTCAAACCATTTTCCAAACAAACCTTGGGATCCGTAATCCCATTGTATTTTCTTTTTCATTTTCGTAATCAAATTTCAATGAAAATAATCAAACTTGGACCACATTTTGCAAATGACTAATTCAACCTCACAATTTCCCAATCTCATGCCCTTGAGGCCTCTTTCTATTCTTCAAATTCCAATTTTCAAACTTAAAATCAACCAACAAAAACAAAAAAACATTTTTGGAAGAGAACTACGGTGGATTTGATCTCTTAAACGGGTACGTGGGCAAGGAACAAAATTCCTTCAATTCAACTAAAATAAAAAATCCAAACACATTCTTCTCACTCCAATTCTTCATTTAGTAACTTTTAGGTGTAAATAACATTTTCAAATAGCATTTAAAAATAAAGCGCGCGCGTAGAAATTAAAGACGGTTCCTATAGGATACTATAGTCGTTATGGGTGCACGACACCTTCCCGTAGCGAAAACAACTCCGGACCTCGATTCTCAAGGGTTTTGCTTTACTTTTTCCCTTCCCAAGAAAAATAAGATATCACCAGGTTAAAAGGTTCAAACGTAATCAATGTTTGACACCCGAAAACCAAGATAAAACAAGCTGTTGCTACAAATTGGCCAAAGCCAAAATGTTCTTTTGGTACTGTGTTCAATAATATTGTAAATCTTTGTCGTCATTCCAAAACCAAAATGATGACTACTACTAGATGCATAGGTATTTGATAATAAAACGTGAATCATGACATATAATTTAGTTAAAATGTCATCTTCATGTGAAAATCAAATCGGAAGGTAAGGAATATCTAAAACCAGCTTGCATTGCGTTGCAAGTTACAACTAACCCAAGTATCTTTTTTTAGCAAACTAACCCAATTATCTATAATCCAATTCAAGTGATGAACATCAAAGCAAATGTCTAAATAAATTAATCATTAATATCAAAGCACCTCAGTCAAATGATGAACAATTAACCCATGTATCTAAATAAAGTGATAGTATCAATATGGTTTGCACAAATAAGAGTTTTGTATAAATAAGTTGTTTTGAATAAGTTGTTTTGCACAAATAAGCTGTTTTGTATAAATAAGTTGTTTCGAATAAGCTGTTTTGCATAAATAAGCTGTTTTGAATAAGTTGTTTTTTAAAATGAAATCGGAATAAGCCGTTTTGTATAAATAAGCTGTTTTGAATAAGTTTTGCACAAATAAGCCGGTTTGTATAAATAAGTTATTTTGAATAAGCCGTTTTTCACAAATAAGCTATTTTGTATAAATAAGTTGTTTGGAATAAGTTGTTTTGCATAAATAAGCTATTTTGTATAAATAAGTTGTTTGGAATAAGTTTTGCATAAATAATTTGTTTTGAATAAGTTGTTTCGCATAAATATGTTGTTTTGCATAAATAAGGTGTTTTGAATAAGTTGTTTTTTAAAATGAAATCGGAATAAGCTGTTTTGTATAAATAAGTTGTTTTGAATAAGCCGTTTTGCACAAATAAGCCGTTTTGTATAAATAAGTTGTTTCGAATATGCCGTTTTGCATAAATAAGCTGTTTTGAATAAGTTGTTTTTTTAAAATGAAATCGGAATAAGGTTTGTTTGTATAAATAAGCCGTTTTGAATAAGTTTGTTTTGCACAAATACATTGTTTTGTATAAATAAGTTGTTTTGAATAAGCTGTTTTGCATAAATAAGCTGTTTTGAATAAGTTGTTTTTTAAAATGAGATCGGAATAATTTGTTTTGCATAAATAAGTTGTTTTGAATAAGCGGTTTTTAAAAAGTCATTCTAATAAGTTGTTTTGCATAAATAAACTATTTTGAATAAGCTATTTTGCATAAGTAAACTGTTAAGAAAAAAACTTATAATATGGGGCTTTATTAGGCCCACAAATAAATAGATGTTATAGTGGGCTTGGCCCCAAATAATTCTTTTTAATTAGGGGGGCTTTAATTTAGTGGGTTTGGTGGAAGCTTTTTAAGTGGGGAACTTTGAAATTTGAACCATTTACATTAATGGCATACAAGTGATACCATGTATCAATATAATGCATCACACATGTGAATATTCTTTATTTACTCGGTAGAAACATAATGGATTATGTTTGTAATTGCAACTGGATTTATAGCTTTATTGACATTGCTCTGTAGGGACCAGAATTCGATTATTGTGAGGGAAAAAAACATCAAAAGCCGATTAGATAACATCATCTGAAGCATGTTAAAATGATAGCAACAATTTATTACCACCTAAGCCAATAATTTATACGGATATCCGCCAAAGACTTACTTAATTGATGAAAACGTAAGTTTTTACTTTTGATGAAGTAATAATTAACCTACCTTTTTATAAAAACTTATCTGTTTTGGTTGCTTAACCAAGGAGCACTTTAACATTCTTAAAAATTTAAAAACAAATCATTCGAAGTAAGTTCGAATTTTCCTATAGGAACCAGATGACAAATACACAAAAAATATCATTTTGTATTTATTAAAAAATATGTTTGTTATAAAATTTATAATATGACATTAACCTGTTTAAAACAGAGGTAAGATAGGAATACAAATTTCATTTCGTTCACTTTTTAAAATAGAATGGTCATTTTAATTTATTCCGTGGATCTCGGACCTATAAACGGGGATATTACCAGAAACTCATAAAGAAAAAAAGAAATGAGTTAGACAAAAATGGAAGAAACTTCGACAAAAATGAAAGAAACTTGGACAAATCTTTCGTAAATTATCCAAACAATACAAGGTGATAGTTATACCGTCCCACTCAAATTCATTATATTCTGCTCAATTTCTTTAATTTTTAAATACTATCCAACTAAACAAATCCTAAATTTAATTGAGTCCTTTATCCTTATGATAAAGATTCAATCAAAGCCAAATTATGTTGTCCTCAAGGGTCATGAGACGTCAGCATATCCTACGACTGGTTTAATACTTTATAGTCAAGTTTTTGACCAATATATAAATCTAGTCTAGTTAAGAGCCGGAGAGGAGACAAAAATATAAAATTAAGAAAAGTACCGGAAAGAAATCAAGATACACCCATTTGGCAAACCATAAATTAATTTGACAAATGCAATGGAGATGGAAAACCCAATTAATTAATCCACTTTCTTCCTAACGATAAAAGCCAAATCCAAATGTTGTCATTTATCATATGGCCTTTGTTGGGAGCAAGTGAAGTGATTGAACTCCAAGTGTATTTTCAAGGATCATTGAAAACGGCTCTACTTGGAGCACTTGACTCATGAATAATATTTTTTAAATAAAAGTTTTTACTAACCAACACCTTTAAACAATGGTTAAGGAATCTACTTGTTTTGGATGTTTAACAAATTCTCTTAAAGCTCTGCTAACATTCTCCTTTAAATAATAAATGAAAAATAGGAAATTTAATTTAGTCTAAGAAACGATTCTTTTTAATATCTGATGGAAATAATTTTAGACATATTAGTTCTTTATTTTTTATCAATTTTTTACCTAATCTCCTAGACCACTTCAGCTAAAGCACGTGAGAAGAATGCAAAGACACCCACAAGCAACTAGACACTAGAGAAGTTTGAGACACTTCAGGTACCTGAACTGACCAAATAAAACCCCACAAGCATCTAGAAGATCCCAAATCAGCTTACAAATAAATTCTGAGAATTCGAGTGAAGTGACGTCTTCTTGCTTGGTGAAAAATATGGTGAAGAAGTTTGAAATTTAAACCTTGTTTATTTAGCAATAATTAAAGGTTTTATTTTCTAAGTTAATGGTTGTTTGCTTCATATTATAAGTAATATAAGTGCTTGAATAATAGATTTGAGAGGCATGTAAATATGAAAAAACATTATTATGAAAGAGTTTTACGTATATATATGTAAATAATTATACGTGACTTCTATTTAATTTCTAAGTTTTAAGATTCAATCTTTATAATAAATTATATTAAATTTAATAACACAAAATACATCTAAAACATTATCTAAAATGAAACTAAAAATACACATATATTGAAACCCATTTTGGTAATTATACATCCAAAATCAATTTTGATATAAATTATCCAAACAACATCGGGGCATAAGAATCACTTTTACATTATTATATCTAAACATAAATCAATTTACATCTAAGTCACTTTTAACCAAAATCAATTCTATCAAAATCAATTTTATTCACCGCCGAACCAAACACATACTTAGTCCTTAGGATCTTAAATGTAGGTAAGATTAATTATTTTTAAGATAATTTTGAAGGACATTTTGATCTACATTTGATATTCTTGAAGAACAAAACCTGTATTTTTTTTTCTTCATTTCTTAGACATTAAATGGGTATTAGTTTTTTTCTTTCCAAGACTGCTTTAGGTAT
Organism: Medicago sativa; assembly: GCF_051527215.1. NCBI lineage: Eukaryota > Viridiplantae > Streptophyta > Magnoliopsida > Fabales > Fabaceae > Medicago > Medicago sativa. The sequence goes on along the minus strand of NC_140755.1, from coordinate 85,426,097 downwards.
TATATCAATTTAGTTCTTAAGAATATCAGGTCAATTAGTCTTATTTAGAATAATTATTAACTTATGGGGACATTTTGACTAACATTTGAAATTTTCAAATAACCAAAATGACTTTTGTTAAATTTTTACACCAAATGCATACTTAGCTTGTGTTTAGTTTTAATTGTCTCCATGACACCACTATAAGTCTGGTCCAGAGCTCCAAATTACATGTTCAAAATTTTGGTGATAGCGTGATTTTGTTAAATTTAAAAGTGTAATTTTCACTAAAATTATAGTGATTCACAAAGATTCTTATAGATTTTACTGTCAATTGAAACATACATGAACTAAGATTTACCGCATCACAAGTTGAAAGACATTTCAATGTATTTCTAAACATATGAGTGTTTTGCAGCATTTTGTTGTTTAATTATTTTTGATAATATGGTGCATTTCCCTGACAAAAAACAACACATTTTATTATTTACCTCATTTTTTGTGACCGAAGGAGCTAAAGCTCAAAGCTTGAATGGCAAGTTTCTTGTGATTGATGATAGTACATTTCTTTTTAGGGGGATAAAAAGAAATGTACTATCATCAATTGATAGTAAACTTGCCATTCTTTAGGGGATTGATAGTACATTTTATTCCCCGACAAAATATGCCAGTTTTTGTTATTTACATTTTTTTTATTCAATTTGATCTTGCTAAAATTGAATGGTTCACTCCTATTTATGAGGTTGTAACTTTTTTTATAATTAAATTTTAAAAAATGCTTAAAATAACTTCTGTTGAAAATCTTTTTGAGAGATGACAATGCTCATAAAATATTAACGAAGGACCATACTCACAACCCATATTTATAAGTGCATCGGTACATGAATTAACTTTCCAACATGATCGATCATATATCGTTTCTGAATTTTGATCTTTCAATCCATATAAATTAGTTTTTTAATCTTCTCAATCAACCTCCAACCCAGAACACTACTCATACTACCATTCTTCCAAGTATTGTGATCTGAATAACAAACGGTTCTTAAACCACATTTTTATGAAGCACAATGATAGACGCGTAGGAAGGATTATAAAGTAATTTCATTATATAATGCAAACACTGAGACAATATGCATGAGGACGGCATCGTAATTTTAAGAAGTGTATAAGATAGGAGTAATTCGTTTTGCCACTCTAATTGAACTTGAAATCCAATTATTGATGAATTTAAGTACTCTCGTAAGCTCAAGCAAGCATTCGAGCAGTATCGCGTGTAACGCACAGCCTACATGAAAATGTTGAGTAAAGAACTAGTGGAGTGATGAAGCGCGTGGAGTTAATGTTTGTGAAGGCAACAAAGAGACAAAAATGATGTGAGAATATAGAGCAACCCACATGAGTAATGTGCATTTACATGTGACCTCACTGACCTAGCCACACTGCCAACCAATACCTAGGAGATATATATATATATATAGTAAGTGCATATATATACTCTGTTTGGTCCTATATATATGAAAAAAATTTGATCAACAAAAATTAAATATATGGTCCAAATTTAAATCAAATACATCAATTTTTATTTAGGAAACTTTTTCTTATATATAAGATCGGAAAGAGTACACCAACTTAGTTTTCTATCGAAAAATATAAACTTTGGTTAGGGTTTGTTCCCTTGGTAAAAGACCAGGAGTCCGATAAGTTTTGGATTCCCGCTTCGCTGATATCTTTAGAGTGAGGTAAATATATTTTTGTTAATGTTTTCTCTGTATTTTGGACTGAAACATTATTTCATCACCCTAATTCCAATGTTATAAAAAATGGTTAGAATTGACTGCATCAACTAGATCAGTTTAATTCAGCTTTAGCTGCTACTGTCTCTGCTAGCATGTCCTACATGTGATGCTTGCTTCAATTGAGGTTTAAGCATCCCTTATACAAGGTGTATGTCCAAGTCCCAAGTAATTCACCAACTAAAATAAAATGCTTAGTTGCTTAATTGGTACTGTTACTTAGCTTAACTACTGGCTTTTAGAAGAACTAATATAAATAACATATAAGTGTGTTCTTTTATAAAATAGATTAAGTCCATGTTTGGATGCACACAAAAAAAGTATATGATAGGATTTGTCAGTGAGTTTAGCATAATCATCTTTAAGAAAAACTACACTTTAATTAGAATGATAGTTTCTATAAAATCAAAGTATCAGAATACAATTTTATCAAATATGCAGGGTGATTCTAAATATGTACTGCTACTATATGTATTTCATTTCATATAAGTTTCTACCCAACTACTTTTCATATTGAATTGAATGATACAGCATGGCATGGTGTTTATGTCGCTGACTCCACCTTCACTGACGTGTATTTTTGGCAATGAGTGGAACCAAATGAAGCAACAAAGTTATGATTGATTGGTGTGGATTTTAAAATCAAGAGCCAAGTGTGAAGATTTTCCCAGCTTGGTCCTGGATCCAAAGCTCATATTATTTCAAAGTATATACTAGGACATGTGTTTCCTACTTTTTTTAATTCTTCGTTCTTTCTGTTACATAACATCACATGTTGCATCTACATGTATATTTAACTTTGCTGATGAGTAGAATAAAAAAACTTTGATGTAAAAAGTAGACCGAATCGACTATGCCAAATTGAACAATACAAAGGAACATTGAAGAACATGTAAATGTTGGCTTGAGTTATTGATCCATATTTGACAAGTCCAGTGCTAAGCATCTGATTTAAAGCTGTCAATATATGCAGTCACACAAAACTTAACCCCAGCCTACATGTTTGGGGTAAAAAAGCTTTAAGAGCTCCATTCAAATAACCCTCCAAAGTTCTTTGGGTTAAAGTTGACCACAATACCCTAACTTTTTTTTAAAAAAAATTTCAAAAAGAATTTCCAAAAAATTATCAATTAAAAAAAAAATCTAAAAAATGAAAATTTTATTTGAGAGAATACAAAAATTAGAATATTATATTATGTTCCCTCTTCAAAAAACTGTTGGTATATATATCACTCTATTAGTCTCATCTAGCAAGCTCAAAGTATCAAAAGTTTATCTGTATACAAAAACCTAATTACAGTGATTTACCAAAATAATAACCATTTAATTCTTCCCTCAATTGATTTTGTCTGATATCATACGAGTTAACCCATTGGCTAAACTGAGGTCCAATTATTTTATTAAAATATTATCAGCATAAGTGTTTAACATTCTCTAATATGAATGTTGGTATGGGGAGCATCGGGAGCGTAATGGACTAAACGTCCGAACCATCAAAAGACTCCGACATTACATCTCCAACCAAAATCTTAAGATGTTATGTATATGTGTCTCCTCTCTTATATATCTAATGTTTCCTCCATTTCTAACCGATGTGAGACATAAGTACTCACACTTGATTTCTAACAATCTCCCTCTTAAGTGTGAGTCACTCACATCGGCGGCCTTATCCACACTAGGATCCCCCACCCCCTACCCACCGAGCCTAACTAGGGATGCGATACCACTTGTTGGGGAGTCCGGGAGCGGTAATGGGGTAGACACCCGTAAACACTAAGAGTATTGCACCACATATCCATCCAAAACTTTGAGACATGAGGCATACGTGTCATCTCGCTTATATGTCGGCACTTGTTGGGGAGTCCGGGAGCACCATAAGCGATAATGGGCGAAACATCCAGGGACCACTAAGAGATTTGCACCACATCTCCATCCAAAACTCTAAGACATCAAATATATATGAGTCCCCCTCTTATATATCCAACATTTCCTCCATTTCTAGTTGATGTGGGACTTAATCACTCACACTCGAAACCCAACAATAAATTGTTGCATAGAAATGCTTGCAAAATAAGTGATTGTAGCATAAATTAGTATCTATGCTAACGGAAATTACTTTGTTTTATTTTGGCTAAAATGCACTTTTGGCCCAAGTTTTCAAAAGTTGCGATTTTTGCCCCTCTATTTTGAAAATAGCACTTTATGCCCCCCCAAGTTTCAGCCCCTTTGCAAAACCTTGACCCCCCTTGATTTTGACTCTGTCAAAAGCTCGACATGTCACTTTTTTTGGCCATCTTGGATATTATTAAAATTAAAATTTTGCCAACACTTATTATTACAATTAAAATTAAAATAAAAACCATAAAAGGTAAGATTTCTCACGTGACCCTTCATTCCGGATTAGAAACCGTATAAACCAAAATCCAATTGGGAATTAGGGTTAAGTCCAAACTCCAAATCTCACTCTCATTTCAAAGCACGTATGTTGCTTAAGACTCCTTATTTTGTGTTAATCTTGGTTGCAAAATACTTATGTTGCAAGCACTTCTTTTATTTTGTCTTAATCTGGTTGTTAAATGGCCGCAAACATTTATTTTGTGCTATCTAAATGTGGTTGTAAAAAACTTATGCTACAATCACTTATTTTGCAAGCATTTCTATGCAAACAACTTTATTACTATATTTTGTGTCGTCTTAATAGTTGTAAGCACTTATAGATTAAATCACTTATTTATGTTCTTTCAAAAATTTAGATTGCAAAATATATATGATTCCAAAAGGAAAAGATAGAGGAATTTTTTTTGCAAAAATCCACGTGAGGTTTTTAATTTTTTTTTTTGCAAAAATCCAAAAGGAAAAGATAGATTTATACCAAAAAGGAAAAAAATAGATTAAATCACGGTCACGTGAGGGTGTGAGGGTTTTAATATTATTTTTTTCAAAAATCCACATAGGCTGTCTATATGGCAAAAAAAAATGTGACATGTCGGCTTTGACCGAGTCAAAATCAAGGGTCATGGTTTTGCAAAGGGGCCGAAACTTGGAGGGCATAAAGTACTATTTTCAAAATAGGGTGGAAAAAAATCGTAACTTTTGAAAACTTGAGGGGTCAAAAGTGCATTTTAGCCAAAATAAAACAAAGTAATTTCGGTTAGCATAGTTTAGTTAACAAAAACATTGTGATATCAATATGCATGGGTCGGTGTTCGGATCACAAACCTTCCATTTATTCATCGTGATAGATGAATTTCTAACCATAAAACTATTTGATAAAAATAATAAAGTAAAATGATAAGATTTAAGAATGAAATGCATTAAATAATAGTAAAAACTTGACACAATTTTTAAAACCTTAATCAAGGAACAAACACATGCAATCCATATTTGACAATGCCACTTGTTGTTTTCACATCCATTGTTTCCTAGAAACACATGAAAATGATCAAAAAATTCAGCGGTAGTTAACTACCGCCGGTTTTCTAGTTACAAGCCAAATATAGTTAACTACCACTTGGGTGTTTTTCGTCATTTCTATGTGTTTTTAAGACACAATGGATGTGAGAAAAGCAATTGTCTTTGACAATTTATCAGCCTAGAACATATTTATGTCCTACTCTACAGTTCGTCCCAGCCTGAACCAAATATGACTTAGATTGGGCCTTAGACGTGTGCAAGTGGATGGCGGCCAATTGATTGAAAATTGTTGTTTAGGACCCCCATATTGCTCAAAGTAAATGAGAGAAATTGACACTTACTTATTGGGTTTGAGAGGAAATTTGACAATAAATGTGATAATTTTGACGTTGGTTTGATGAAGATCAATGATTGAAGGAATAATATATTTTCTTTTTTTAGTTTAAGTTTTTGAACTTTTAAATCAATTATAACACATATGAGAAACTGTATTTTTGTTTCTAGCTTTATCATGGGCTCTATTGATACGTACCTTCCAATAGGTAGAGAGTGGAATTTCACTTTCAATCATACCATACAACAAAAAATTCATCTCGTTTTTCATTTACTTTTTACTCACTTTCTTTCTTTTAAAATTTTTTTCCTCTAAGTTTTTTTCTTTAACTTTGTTTTTACATTCCAAACAAAACATAAGATAGATAGAAATGAGACGTTGTAGAAGGGTGTAGGGAGAGGAATAAATCATCCAAATATGTAGGCCATCGGAAGCAAACATCATATATGCATAGGTGGCCACGACCCACCCTAAACAAAATTATAGGGGATTGGTCCGTCTGAAAAAATTCACACATTAATCGATCAGACTAGTTTGTGTAAATTATACACCAATAAGATATTTATTTCAATGGGAAATGTTAACTTGCGCCCTTGCTTAAAAGATAAATGTTAACTTGTGCCTTAAGGAAAAGATAAATGTTAATCGGTTGCCTATTTTTTTTTGTCAACTTTTGCCGTTTGGATTTTATTTATGAGAAATACTAACTTCGCGACCTTTGGCGACACATAAGCTAAAACCAAAGATAGAAACATTTTATTGGAAATTGTGCATTTAATATTCTAAAAATTTAAAATCTTATCTTTTCAAGACAAAATTTATGATTTAATTACATTTTTAGATTCTTAACTTGTGCCCTTATGACACAAGTTAGTATTGTATTTATATATTTAGAGTTGTGTTATTTGAATATCTATTTATATGACAACTTTTGAGACAACCAAAATTTTATAAAGAAAATGGGGTATTGACACAAAAACCAAAGCAATAGAGAGAAAGTAAAAATATAATGTGAGTATGAGAGAGAAAGTTGTCACAAAAATTATCAAAAAATGGTTGTTTAAATATCATTTGTCATATATTTATGGGTTTGTCTGTTATGTGCAATATTGCACACGTTGAGTCAACTAAAAGTAGCAATTTTTTTTATTAAAAACAATAACTATTTATTAAAAATATATATTTAATATAAAATGCACAAGTTCTAATATAAAACTTGCTATTTTAAACTTCTTACCATGTGTAAATTTACACATTATAGAAAAAGCATATATTTATTTACCACTTACAAGTTACAACTATCCATAAGATTTCCTAAAAAAAAACAAAAAAAAACTATCTATAAGAAAAATTAGATATTTTGTCAAAAATATAAATGACATGGTTCGATGCTAGACGAATAAAAAGTAAACATTTTAATGAAGTTACATCAAGCCGTAACTTTAATTTACAAAAATAATGTTTTTTTTTATCGGGGGATTTTGAAAATGGTAATGTAAATTTGAGATTATTTTAAATAATATATAGTTCATCGAGGGCCGGTCTAATAGATTAAGAGGCCTAAAGCAAAAAATTTAATGTGACTTATAAAACTATTTTTTTAAGAGAACGAATATTTATATAAAATCAATTTTGTGGAGACTAAAATTTGAATTCATGACTAAGAGTAATTGAGACCTTTTTGATAATCGGTTATGCAAATGTGTGTAATTTATTTGTCATATAATATAATTATAACCAAATTAATTATTTAGTATAATTATAACCAAATTAATTATTTAGAAATATTTTTTTCCACCCAAAATTTCGAGGCCTAAAACCCTTGTTTAGGCCGGCCTGTAGTTCATTCGGTTAAATCAAAAATAAAATAGTTTATATTAAAAACGCAAATTCTCACACACACAACTCTAAAATAAATTGCGTTCGCAACAACTGTGTTCATCACTTCACGTATATACCAGCAAGTGGAAAGGAACATCAATATATTGGTAATGTTAAAATTTGGTGTGGGGAAGGAGAAGTAATTGTACTTGCATGCCTATGCATGGCTCAGCTCAGCGTGGTTTAGTGCATACCCTACTAGCAGATGGGTTGAGTTTTTTTTTGACAGACATGGGTTGAGTTTTTAGAAGCATGTGTGGTACTATATAGTCTATATGACATAATATGATCGATATACTCAAAGGAAGGTATGTCAAATTATATTGAACATTTGGACCCTACCATGTGCTTGTCTTTAACATTGCTACGGGATAACGACTGGGGAATATCACTCCATTTATATCTATTGCTTTCTGTTAAGATAAAAAGACCTCATGTCATAATCGTATGCATTAAAATAAAGATGCTACAACGAAAAAGGGAGAAAAAGCTAGACAAAGAAGATAATTTAAGGAATTTTTTTTGTTGACAATATATGAATACTAAAGTAAATGTGAATTTTATACAGATAAGAGCGGGGAGAGAACGGGTTTCTGACCGCTTCTTTCACCTAATGAGAAGTTAAGTAAGAGTGTTATATGTGCCACTCCCAAAAGTCTAGCCTAGATGAAGCTTATCTTGACTTAAAAGAACTTTGGGATGATAGTAAAACTAAATGTATGACATCTATTATTTTTAGGTCCTTAATGTCTCATAAGTCCCTAAAAAAATTGGGAGATATCTCTTTTGATGACATTTATTTTTTTAAATTTTGACATATTCGGATGATAACTTCCGGAGCGCATTTTTCAAAGCACAAAGATATATTGAGGGGGTGTAAAAAGAAATCCTCATTTCATAATTTCACCAGAATATGCATTTATAAGTGATGAACTCTATTGCTCATTCAATGTTTTGAGGCCTAACATGGAGAGTTTAATTTGTAATCAATTCGTGACTTTAGATCATTAGGCATGTTAATGGGACAAATACGAGTGCCGCGTTCTCCGTTCCCAACTTTAATGGAGGATATAAATAAAACTTCATCCGTGTTTTTTATGGAGTCCAAGTATCCTCGTCTCATACCCACATGAACTTGGACGGCGTTTTTGTACTTTTTTTATTAAAAAAAAATAAAAAGTTCAAAACTCCATTTCAAAAAATATTGATTTATTTAAAAAAAAAAAGAAGAGGAAACCGCTAGTTTAAGATTCAATTTAAAAATGAAAATAAGCATATGAATCAAGATCGTAGGTGGACACCAATGTCACCATTACCCATCCATGTCTTTCGAAATCGGATAAAATCCAAATTGAATCAATTTGGGGCGGTAACATGTGAGTACGGGTTCATTTGCTATGCCTAATGTTTATTGAATGCATGTGTAATATTGTATCTAAATTACTTGCTAATTAACCATATTTGCCACGCCATCACATGTCCCCGTCTTTAGAAATAGGATATACCATTGTAAAGACGCTCTGCGCTCAAGTCGGTGAAGTCTCAAGGTAATTTGAGGAGATTACTCATAATGATGTGTGCGTGATTTTGGTGCGGCCCGCTTTATTTATTTGCCCCTAGAGCGAGATAAAACGGTTTTACCCTTATGGATCGATGGTCGGGAGATCGTTTCATCATATAAAGTGGCTCAAACAAACTCTTGATTGATGCATGTGGTATGCGGTTGTAGGTTGTCGCTTTATTGGGCCTAAACTTGGATAATGGACTATGGGTCATGAGGATTGGATCGTGGGCGGATTCGGGGTACTATGGTGTTGAGCCGCCGATGTCCGAGCTAATAATAAGATTCCATGTTCTCGGGTCGAATTCACGTAAGTGTGTAGCCGTCCTTTCTCGTTGTTAACCATTTTATTTGACTTTTCTTTGAGTTACACTTTTTTTCTTATCTTCGTTCATTCATGTCTTCGGGTGACAAAGAATTTCGGGGTTTCGACTCTAGGGGTACCCCTAGTTCTAGTTCGGCCAGATTACGGTGTGGGTCCTCCGCAAAGTCCTGGAAATGGTTCATTTGATCGCTTCAATTCTCCATTTCACTCTTCCTCTCGTTGCGTCCCCACCAGGCTCGAAGGAATTTGGGGTGGCACGGCCCAACTTTAAAGACCTTTTGGATCATGAACCGAACGAGGAAGAAGTGAACCGTCGGCTTGTCCTAACTTTCTTTTACACTAGTGTGATGCTAAAATGCTTTTAGCATCCAATTTTTACCAACAATGTCATCTTTTTGCTCACACCAAAACGCTAGTTTCTTGTAGTGTAATTAGGATCATATTTTAATTTCTGAAAACAAAATGAATTGTGTCCAAAATTAGTTTAAATTCTTATAAAAGTAAATCCAAATACATATTTACAAGGAAACAAGTGAACATTTGAGTTTAATGGGGTAGCTCTAAAAGTACAAGGTTAGTGCCGTAGTGCTATATTAGTTGCGGGTTGCAAAAGTCCCTAATAATAATTAAGGACAATAAGTAAGTTGATTGTTGCCTACCACCACAACTAATTTAATAGCAAATGAACGTTGATCATGTGGGTCAGAAAACCCAGAAAGCATAGTATATGGAAAAGGTACAAAGGCAAAAGTCTAAATGGCTGTTATCATAGCCAAGTGTAAATGTGTAAATATTTTTCTAACACTGCCATCATTTCTATGATTCCTTCCTCTAGACGCGGCTATAATTTATGATTAAAGACATAAACTATAGATGGATAGTTAATTAGCAAGTGCACATACATATATAAATTATAAGCAGCAATATGATCCTGATTGAACGACCTTATCAATCATCATCACTTCGAGGCTGTAGGTGACTTTGATGCCAAAACGGCATGTATGTAGGGTATGCCAAATAATATAAGCCATTTTTATTTTATAAATAAATACTTGGACTAGCTTATGATAAACAATTTTGATGCTTCTTGTTACTCCTCTAATTAAACTATTAGTTTTGTTATTTTATCCACCTATAGATATCAAGATACGTGATTGTTCCCTAACTAACACTGTTCTTCCCCTTGCGCAGAAGGCACGATATAAGGAGGGATTAAGCTTTTCAGAGAGGAATTTAAATAAACTCTTAAGATAAAGTATTTATTCGTTTCAAATAAAACAAATGAAACAAAAATGTGTTTTAGCCGTCTATTAATTTAGTTTGGTCAATCTCCACTGTAACTAGATTATTCATACGTATAATCCTTATTCTCATAATTAATTAGCTTCCGATTTCAGTATAAAAAATTAAAAAACTTAAGATTACGTATTGGTTTTGCATCTTTGATTAATTCACACCTACAACTACAGCCTTTACACATAGTTGGTGTGCTTTCACCATCAGAACAAAGCATAAAAAAGAAAGATAAGTTTCCTTTTACATAATCAATTCCGATCACTAATCACATAATTTGAAGGCTATAACAAGTCGTGGAAAAAGCAAACCGCAGCTATATATAGGCCCAGCCGTGAATCGATAGTGATCTCACCTTCACCCACTTCTTTCACCTCTAAAGATGTTGCTCGTTTTCCGTTCTTTTTCATTGTAATAACGTTTGAAAATTATGAGCGGTGTTTTTTTTATTGAGAAAAAGCGATGTTTTTTTATGAAATTTTAATTTTGATTAAAAGTAAAAATATAAATGTTTTTTGTTTTCAAATTATAACAAATCAAACTAACCATAATTGTCTATTTCAACTAACCAACAATATAAAAAAATATAATATAAATTCTTATTTTTTAATGACACCAACAACAATCTTTATTATAAAAAAATTGTTGTTTACGGGTATAATTGGGATAATGAAAAAGTAAGTATAGATACAATTTAGTTTGTTGCACTTTTTAAATGATAAATGAAAAAAATGGACATTTGTGTTTGTTACACTTTTATTTTAAGCTTAATACATCCTCAGTCCCTTAACTTATTTCTTCTTCTCACTTCAAGCCCCTTAACTATTAAATATGTCGATTTGGTCCCCGTAAGTTCTCTTAGTTTACTTAGTTGGTCCTTTCTGTTAACTTTTTTCAAAAAACGTTAACTCTGCACATGTTGCACACCAGGTTGGCCAATCACTTGAGGTAAATGACCATTCTACCACTTTCTTCTTCTTCCCTCTCCAAAACCCAGATCTTGCTTCTATTCTTCCTCTTCCTTGTTCAAAAACTCTCATCTTTATTCATCATCTTGAAAGAAAGAAAAAAACAGAAAATCAAAAATACAAAACTCATTCATAATCACTAAAATTCATCTTCCATTCCACTCCCAACCCCAATTTCAGTCCCCAAATCCAATCCAATCTCAATCCAAACCTCTATCTCCAACAACAACATCAACAATTTCTTCATGGTCAATAATAATAGCAACATCAACAATTGAAAGAAGGGGAAAACGCTGACAATAGGGGGACGGAGGCGGAAGGAAAAACTGAAATAAGGGGAAAACGATGAAGAAATATATGTGTGGAAGGAGATGGTAAATTTTGGAGGGGTGGCTCGGCAGTTTGTTGCTTCTGTTCTATTTCTGTGTTGTTTTTTTTTTCATGCTTCTCTTGTTTTTTTGTTTAGTTTGTTTGCTCTTTGGTTCCTTTGTTTTTTAGTAGCGTGTTAGCCTTAGATTTGTTTACTTTTGTTATTGCTTGTTTCTGTTTAAGTACCGCATAGTTGTGTGGAGGATTGTATTTTGGTTGTGCCACACATCTCAAGTACTTCTTATGCTGAGATGTGGTTTTAATAAAATCTTGTTGTCATAAAAAAAAAATGAAGAAATTGATGATGATGATGATGTTGATTGTTGTTGATGATTTCTGGATTTAAGAAATTGGAGGTATAGTGATGAGATGATGATGATTTTGTTGTTGATTATTGTTGATAAATTTCTATGGCCTTTTTTATGAAGGTTAAAGAAGGTGTTGATGTGTTAAAGAAGGTGTTAATGTTAACTCTCAAGATCTGGGTTTTGGAGAGGGAAGAAGAAGAAAGGGGTAGAATGGTCATTTAACCTCAAGTGATTGGCTAACCTGGTGTGAGAGTTAACGTTTTTTGAAAAAAGTTAACAGAAAGCGACCAACTAAAAGAAACTGGGAAGAGACTTACAAGGCCCAAATCGACACATTTAATAGTTAAGGACGAAGTGAGAAGAAAAAATAAGTTAAGAGAAACTTGCCAGGGATGTATTAAGCCCCTTTATTTTAATATATAAATTTATTCTTATCTATTTGTTACATGTGTTATTTGTATTAAAAATCGAGCGCATTTTTAGAAAGAGAAAAGTCGGCCAAAAGAAATTTGAAAGAGGTAGTTTTAACTTTTATATATAGTATGGATGAAACATTTAACACACTCTCCTTCACACCTAAAAATAATCATTTAGAGTGTGACTCGGAAGATCCGATGACAGATAATTCTATTAATCTCAAATATGCTTTAATACAATCTTAAAATTTGAGTTTAACCTAACTCAACATTTGAAAAACCAACTTGTAAGGTAATGTCTATACCTACTTATAAAATATTCAGAATTATGCGACAAGTCAAATCTTTACAAATAACATATAAAATTTCACATTTAGAAGAAACATATTAAATTTCACATTTAGAAGATCATTTGCTCATAAATTTAGACTCTCAACACATTCAATACGGCTACATGAAACTCTTAACACATGCATAGAGTTATTGGTACTTACCTTAAATTATGATAAAACTCTTAACACATGCATAGAGTTATTGGTACTCACCTTAAATTGTGATAACATCAGTTAATGCATTTTAAATTGTGTTTATTTATGAATGAATGTTGATATGTTTATTGTATAGCAGATATTGCACGTGATTCTACATCCATTTTGTTAAATTCTTAAATAGAATTTCAGTACCAATCACCTTACACACACTATACAAATACAAAATTTGAAAGAAAAACAGAGAAATCCCTATATGTTATATTTTTTTCAGACAAAAAAAAATTGTTTTTTTAGGATAAAGTCTTAAACTATCACTTTTAATAAACAAAATATAATAATCTTAAACTGTCACAATTTTACGGTTGGCTAACTAAAAAACTACAAAACGAACACATTTGTCTTTGTCCCTATTTTGTAATTTACATTTTCTCAACAACATATTCCACGTCCATTGTCAACTACAGTTTGTTTATAGTTTATTCACATGATCACGTATCCATCAAATATATTTCTTTTTTCCTATTCAAACAAATGAAATTAGCATCATAATTAGTGGTGGCATTTACTGTAAATAAAACCAAAAACACAGGGTCATTTCAGGAAACACACTGGTCAAAAGAACGACATCCCGCCAAACACCAGTCCCCGCTGTAAAAGAACAATCAGAAAAAACATAAACATCGGTACGACAACAATTCCACCACGCGCATGAACACGTCTTTAACACCACGCGCCTACATCAACCCGTAGATAAAGTGGACCATACAGTAACAGTGGCGCGTGTGATTTCCAAAAGTGGACCCCACCGTTAGAAGAGGTAACAATGATGCAAGTTACTGAAAGAAAAAACAAATTGATTTCAAGTCGTTGAGAGGGGAGACAAATGAGTCAGGTTTCAAGCTTTTTATTTTCCTTTTACTATTTTTAATTTTTTTCTATTTTATTTTAATTTTTCTCTTTTTTTAACCTTTTGAAAAAGTAAAGCTATAGATTCTTCTTCTTCATCATATTCATCATCTTTCTTTCTTCTTTTATTATGTACTATTCTTGTTGTCATTCTTCAACTTCAATCCTGTTTTTTTCTCTTTATCATTTTGTACACAAATAATCTTGCTTAGTTGGAACTGCATAAGCTGTGTTTGGCTCTATGTTTTAACTTTTTTGCTATGTAAGTTCTTTCTATCTTTCCTGCATTTCCATTTTTGTTGCATGCAACTACTTTTTTCACTTACTTTACTTTAGCTCTCATTTTATATTTAGTTTTTCAATTTTATTTGTCTACAATTTGCTTCAAGTGCAATGGTTGATGAGAAGTATGTTTATTAATTTAAGTTAATTTAATTTTTATTTTTAACTAGTAATTAATTGGAGTTGATAATATTTTTGGAATGTAGGTTGATTTGATGTTGATAATATTTAGTAATGCATTTGATAAATTGTTAATTAATGGTGTCCACGTCTAGTACAATATATATCCTCTTGCTTGTGATCTCAAGTTGCCAATTTTCTTAGATCATCTCTCTATTTTATATTTTCTTTTGTTTTTAATTTTATTTTTATGTTAGGCTCCTACGTCATTGTCTACAATTTTTTCATTTTTGTTGTGTAGATCTCTATGGTTTCATGATTTTGTTTGTTTGTTTGTTTGTTGAGCTGGAGTAGCCATGACATTTTATCTGATTTGTATTTTTCTAATTTTTTCTTGTATGCAGATGTACTAACTTTATTCAAATTGATTTGATAAATTGATAATTATTTTGGTTATATGAATGCTATTAACATGGTGACTGTGCTTGATCTATCTTTTTCATTAGGAGTAGGAAAAAAATGACACCTAATGATTGTGATTGAAATCAACCACAGTAATAGCATACTGGTTAGTTTGTGTTGATGTTATTGTGTTCAATCTTTCCCTTTGTCCTTTACAACTTATGGCGACACGACAGCTACTTCTACTAGATTTTAACGACATTTATAATTTCATTGTTTAATAGATATGCACGATCGTTTTTTTTTATCAAACTATATAAAGGTTAATCGAAATGGCTGTTGTAGTCAAAATCCATCTTATACCAACCTGACAATAGTTGCTTTAAACTCTAATCTTTTGTTCTTTGGTGATAATACTTAAAGATTATATCCACCTTCAAATTTTCATTCTCTTAAACAGAACTTGAATGGTTTAATTTACAGCGTTAGATCATGATTAACTGCTAAATCATCAACAACAGTTGGTGAGCATACATGACTTAGGCCCTTTTACTGTTTAACACCTAATTGCATGGTGATGAATTTGGAATGTCCCTTTCCTGTTGTGTAGTACACATGGTAGTTGGATCAAATAATCCAATGTATTTGATGTATCTTAAAGTGCATATACATTTTGCATACATGACATGGAAGGGTGAACATCTAGAGCTTTTAATGTTCTATCTGGTTCAGCCAAATGAAGCTATACTATTTAGTATTGATTTTTATTTCCACGATATTCTTAACTGAAGGTTTGATAATATGTTTCATTTCTTCTTTTAGCAGACAAATCTTTTTTCACAATGACAAAGATTAGTCCTGAAATTGAAACCAAGATGCCAATGGAAGCAGTTCCGCCTGTTTCGGCCGATGTGAGCTTTATTTCTAATAGTTTTCCAAAGTATAAACTAGGGGCTGATCATCAAGTTTTTCAAGAGCCTGCTGAGGATAATCAGGGTCCTTCGTTGAAAGATGTTATCGAACAAGAAGCTTCCAATTTGTCAGAGCAGAACAAGCGTATCTCAGTTCGTGACCTTGCCAGTAAATTTGACAAGAACTTATCAGCAGCTGCTAAGCTGTCTAATGAGGTTCCATAATTTATATTTGCTTCTGGCCTATAATAGAAAATTCATTCAAATACGTATCTGTTCAGTAAAAACGAAAAGAACGAGAAAAATCATGTTTAGTTACATCACTTTTCTGTTGTTATGACTGTCTTAGTTGAATTAGAGTTTGCCATATTTCATGAGTTTCTTTTTTATTTTGCACTTCAATGGAGTCATGTTTTTTTCCCTCAACTTATGGTGATGTGTTTATTTTTCATGGAATTCAGGCAAAGCTAAGAGAGGTTCCATCTTTGGAGGGGCATGTTCTTTTGAAGAAGCTAAGAGATGCATTAGAATATTTGAAAGGCCGTTTTACGGGAAGAAATAAAGAGGATGTGGCGAATGCTATCTCTATGGTTTGTTATTTTATACTACTCCATGATCTTAAGTACATTACTTTGTTCAATGTTTGAAATGGTATTTCTATTTCATTTTCTGTGGTAACTGGGAAAAGTTGAGCCTTCCAGACTTTTTGAGTTTCTCGGCTCCCTCTTTTGGAGCTTATATCAATTTTTTCTCTATATTCATATACGTCAACGCTAGTTCAGAGTGCATGATAAAAAGTCTTATTTCCTGTTATTCAATCAATGTTACTCCATACTTAAAAATATATTAATCACAGGTGGAAGCTTTAGCTGTTAAGTTGACTCAGAATGAAGGAGAACTGATTCAAGAGAAGTTTGAAGTGAAAAAGCTTTTGAATTTTCTCAAACAGGTCTTATTTGACATCTAAACTTTTCTTTTTCTAAATGAATTTAGAATCTCCATCAAAACATTATGATTTTTTTCTTGAAAAGATATCTGATCCCATCTTTGTTCAACAGGCTTCTGAAGATGCCAAAAAGTTGGTTAATCAAGAGAAGTCTTTTGCTTGTGCCGAAATCGAGAGTGCTAGAGCAGTGGTGCTGAGAATTGGGGAGGCACTTGAGGAACAAGAAAAAGTTACCCAGGCTTCTAAACCACAGGTTCTACACCATGCTGTTTGATTGCATAACTATGGTTGTACATGTACAATTTTGCGTTAATGATTTCATAATTAAACACTAAGCACTAATAGTCTTTTATGTGCATTAGAAAGTCACATGCATGAGTATATATGAAAGAATTGCAGTTTTTTTTTCTTCTTTTTTCCATCTATTATTATGTTACGTTAACTGTTAAGCATACATTTTTTGTGTTTTCTTACTGTCAGGATGTGGATGGACTGGTAGAAGAGGTTCAAGAGGCTAGAAGAATCAGATTGCTGCATCAGCCAAGCAAGGTACATTGCTTAATTTAATTATACTCCATTTTATGATAATGACAATGATAATAGTAAATCAGTAATTCTAATTTATAGATTATTGCAAAAAGCATAGACATTCCTTTTTTTTTCTTCCACGGTATCCATATTGTATATGAATGGGAAGCTTACATAGTGAAAATTTCCATATCCATGCATTGCCGTAAAAAAACCAAGTATCCCATACAATTTTGTTCTATGATTAATATTTCTCATAGCCTAGACTGTATAACTATTTGAATATTCTTCAAAATAGTGAAAATTTGCTTTTCATGAGAATTTTACAACAATTTCAGGTTATGGCCATGGAATATGAACTCCGTGCTCTAAGGGATCAAATTCAAGAAAAATCGGTATTTTCAATTCAGCTTCAGAAAGAGGTTTGTTGGTATCTTGTTTTACTTGTTTGATTGACCGTCGAGAGAGTCTACACAATTATAATTTTCTTCCAATAACTTCATTTTCTTCATGGCAGCTAACAATGAGCAAGTGGGACAAGGAGAATAAATCTCATTCATATAAGTTAGATGGTTCTGAAGCTTTAGGTTCGCATCTGCAAGTCAAGCCTTGCACGAATGAAGTGCCACAGGTTTCAAAATGTTCGTTTCAATGGTATCGCTTGTCATCTGAAGGCAGCTGGAGGGAAGTTATTTCAGGTACGATGTTTTTTATTGATTTTCTAGCATATGGTGAAAATTCAAAGGTCTTATTATTTATAATGGTTTATTTTAGTAATATTCTTAACAGATTATGGTAATTTGATAATGAGATGTTTTTATTCAACAACTTTATTCTTAGAGATAGTACTCAGGTGCTGGTAAGGAGATGCGGCTATTTGTAGAAAATATTTGACCTGGAATGTAGCCAAAATATAAGATCTGAATAACTGAATTTACATCATTCAGAACCTTACATTATTCAAGTTTGTTAAACATCGAAAATATAGCTCTTCTCAACTTAGAAAAGATATGCATATGATCTTTTCTGATCCAATATATAACTTTACTGGTATCTAATTTGAGGATGTTTCCTTGATAATCCTCAGTCCAAGTAGAAATCTGCATAGTGCATACAATGTGGAAATGCAATATCACTCAAGTAACCTATTCTTTAAATTAAATTTTTGCTTTTATAAGCATTTGGCTAAAAAATTCATCTATACCTCTGTGATGCTTTTTTTGTCGCATTGGACTCCTATTCATTCATTTACTTAGAAAAAAAATGTCACAATGACTCCATGATAATTTCTCTTATGTATGGCTCCAATTTGATGGCTGAATATTTGAATTTGAAACATTCATGTGGGACATTGTCTTTGTACCCGATTTGATTTTTTTATCATGCTTTTTGCTTAATTGAGCTCCAACATCAAATCAATCCTTTTTGAATTTTATATTGATCGAAGTTGATTTGCCTTTATTTATCAGGTGCCAACAAATCAATCTATGCTCCTGATCCCCTTGATGTTGGGAGAATGTTACAAGTGGACATTGTCTCCGATGGCAAAAAACTTACACTAACTACTAATCCAATTCAAACCGGTTAGTTTTTGTTTTTGGTTTCGGCTTGAACTAGTTGATGCATCTAAAAGTAGAAAACAAAGGCTAACAGCTACCTATCTTGTGTGGAACAGTCCCAGGACTCGGAAGCCATGTGGAGGCACTTCTCCGAAAATCCAACACCGACTTTAATGTATGTTATCCACTCTCTTTAGATTCAATAATTTCACTATATCTAGCGCAAAACACTATCGAAATTATCACCTCAAGTAGAAGCATATGAATATCTAAATGTCTATTTTCACTCCTTGATGTTCTTCTACTTATCTAAAGAGAAAGATTTGCTTTGGGAAATGGAATTTTTTGGAAAAATAATTCTTACGAAGTTTGTACTTGGTGTTATACAGGTAGTTATTTCTCAGATGAATGGAAAAGATCACTCATCACATTCTACTCATTCGTTTAATGTGGGGAGAATGAGGATAAAGCTATGTAGGGGTTGGATTACAAAAGCTAGAGAGATTTACTCCCCAACAATGCAGGTACTATTTTAGTAATCCATGTATTCATTTTTCCCTTGGTTTGAGTTTTTTATTTGGCGGCTATATCCGTTAAACTAACATTTCATTTAATCTAAGCTATGCGGAGTCAGAAGTGATGTCGGTAATGCAGCGAAGGCACTATTTTGGCAAGCAAGAAAAGGGCTATCGTTTGTGTTAACCTTTGAATCAGAGAAAGATAGAAATGTTGCGATTATGATCGCCAGGAAACATGCTCTTGATTGCAATGTATGTATCTTTCTCGTACATTATTGTCTACGGAATCATATGCATACTTATTCTTTCATTTTGGTTTTTCATGTAAAATTGAATATAGCAATTTTTATTTTTGATTTTTGACAGGTTGTGCTTGCTGGGCCAGATGATCTAGTGTAGTAGCAAAATTGACTGACTGAGTTTTCCAACAAAAGTGAGTTTGATCAGATTCTTGGTGTGAGTATACATGTGTGCTTGTCTTATTTAAGAAATGTGTGATTTCATCATTGTAATTGGGTTTCCACTAATTAGGTTGCATTGTTTTAGGCATGTTTTTTTTGTTTGCCTAATCATGTTGTAACAAACTCAAGTTTTTATAAATTCGTTCATTTGTTCACTGTGGCTGATTTGCATATTCCTACTAGTTGTCGCGGTAGCTAAATTATGGTTTACATTATTCACTTGTCTCTTAACAAAATTTACACGGCATCAAACTGCGAAATGTCCTTTTTCGGTTTATCACGGCATCAAACTGCGTCATGTCTTTTTCTTCGGTTTGTTGAAGTGATCAACAACTACTCGACAATCAAGCTCAAAACAACATGGTGCACTGCATACCATCGAAAGCAATATTGCTAAAATCCATTGAGTTGATGGAGTTTTTTCACTTCATGATATATGGTCTCATCTCCTCACTGGTTTATGGAATGGAAGAGATTCCACTCCAAAGAAAACACTCAATTTTCCTAAGTTTTTACCTTTTATTCAGCATTTTCCTTTGGTGTGAATGGATTATTGGAGATGAATGAATTGAGAAGAATGGAAGTAAGGCATTTTCCTAAGTTTTTAATAGAAAAATTATTGTTTATTACTCCCACCGTCCCAAAATGAATTATTCATTTTACCATTTCATATGGAATAAGAAAAATATAGTTTACGGGAGGCTTAACTCGGTTGATAGGAACATTTCATAATATATGTAGGGGTGAGGTTCAAATCTCGGACACTATATTTTTTTAGTTTAGTGGTTAAAATTCACCTTTTTCGGACAATCTATTTATTCACCTTAAAAAGGTTAATTTCTAATCCCAAGCTATTTTAAAAAACAATATAAATGATGAGAGAGTGGTGGCAAGATCCTTTTACTAAAGAAGTAACAAGACCCCTACTTTTGGCTTAAACACTATTGACATAAATGCACGGTGGAAAATGTTGACTTGAGAATACGAAAGTAGTATTTGCGACAATTTGTTTTTGTCCAGAGATGAGTCACTCACTATGAGGTGGAGGGAATAATACTCTCTCCTTTATAATGAGCGTCGTTTAAAGTTTTGGCACATAAGTTAAGAAATGAAATGAGACAAAAAAAGTTATTAGAAACAAAGTTAAATGAGAGATAGAAATAAAATTATCAAAGTCACCAAAACTCAAAGGTAGATAGTATTGAACGACAAAAGGAGGATTAGTCTCTTCCTGCAACCAATTGGACGAGACAAGACAAAAGCGAGGATTAGTCTCTCGCTCTTCTTTACGGATAGCATTTGGGTGACATTGTGGTTGGTGACATTGGCTAACCATAATGTCATAAGTATACAAAAAAAAAAAAAATTGTGAAAGAGAAAGTAGAAACCACTTATGACATTGTGGTTCGCCAATGTCACAAACTACAATATTGCCCAAATGCTTCCCTTTTTCATTGCAACCAAAAATGTCCATTGTCCGCAATTTTTATCTAAGGAAATTTTTTTCTCATGTCCCCTCCCCTAAAGTCTCCATGTCACCGCATGGATTCTATTAAAATAATAAAAAACAAAATTTTTCTATTATTTTCAATCAAATCGGTAGTAAAATAATTTAATCGCAAAATAAATAAAATAAAATAAATTTATACAGCTATCGTATGAAAAGACAAGTAGATATATAACCCATAGGGTACTACTTGAATATAAATATCCCTATGGCGTGAGAGGAATGAAACCAACCTCTTCTCGAAACCAACCTTGGGGGTAATTCCTCCCCTTCCTTATCCCCAAGGAGAAATATTTCTAGACCGCAAGGCACCAATTATTAGGATCTCCACTTGCAAATACAAATTAACATCTTTAGGGACGGTTAATACTCTACCAAACATCACTTATTTGCGTTGGTCTATTGATGTTGCCTTAAAATTTAGAGTGTGTACCTCTCGGGATCGCAAGTTCGATTTTCCCTAATGTTAATTGCGGTGACCTAGCTTCACATAAAACTATGCTCTAACTTTAAATGAAATCCCGCAAGTAGAGTGGAGGAAATGAATGGTTATTAAGTATTATTATTAAAAAATTATAAATAAGTTACGCCAAAAAATAAAGAGATAGTGGAGGCAACCATAAACATTGTTGACTGGAGTCACCCAAAATTTTCACTTCAATTCATATTTAACTTGAGTGTCTCGTAACTAACTAAACTTAACTTATTACACAAAATAAACATCACTTTTCACATCTCTCTATTAATTATTGACTTGAGCTTTAGAATTGTTATAGATGTACTATCACATGATTTATGTTTCTAAACTACATTCCATCACCATCTAATTAAAATTTATTTTAAATGCGAAATCATTATTATTCAATAACATAAAACATGATAAAATAATTTTTATATTTATTAAATTACACTTACAATTGATTTTGCCTATGTTATTAAGAAGTTAAAGATTAAATTGAAAATAACTACATATATTTCTTGTATATTTTAAGACTTAAATTGAAGATAGGGTCAAAATTTAGGAACTAAATTAATAGTTTTTTTTCTTCAAATAATCTAGTGGTTAGAATTTACTTTTTAAAGTGAATAAGTGGGGTGTACTAAGCTATGCTCATGGGGACAAATTAATAATTTATTCTAAACCAAGACAAAGTTAATCAATTGTAAAAAGTTGAAATATTAATGGATATGTATGGGTGTGTGTATGATAGAGGGGTAAAATAATCTTCTAAAAGCATCTTATTGGTAAGTCTCATGAATTGGTCTATTGGTCTATTCTTGAGATCTAGGAGTGTTCTCCTATCTAAATCTCAAATTAGTACGCCCATATTTCGGATACCGGGTATGAAAAAAAACATTTATTTTACATAAATCTATCAAATAAGTTTTTCTAATGTAAATATATTTTAGGCTTAATTACACTTTTGACCCTCTATCTTTTCAAAACTTGCGGTTACGCTAACTAATTTAAATACAAAACGGCCCCCAAGTATTGAATCTTTGGCAGTTTTGGCCCCCCAAGGCCAAAAAAAATTAAAATGACACGTGGCACCTCATTTAGGGTGCCACGTCGATTGGGGCCAAAACTCGCGCAAAGATTCAATACTTAGAAGGTTGTTTTGTATTTAAATTAGTTAGGGGTCAGTAACCGCAAGTTTTGAAAAGATAGGGGGCCAAAAGTGCAATTAAGCCTATATTTTAATATGTGTACTTATTGATTTTTAAAATATTATAAAAAACACTATAAATGAAAATAATGTTATGAGTTTAATCATTTATGATAAATTTTAAAATATTAATGTTTTTAAATTATTATTATTTATTTATAAACCTATAAAAAATATAACATTCTAACAAAAAAAAAACATATGACTACTATACCGTCATATCGTCGGTTGACTCTAATTTTAGGACAAGTAATTTTAGACCGTTATCCAGTCAAAACACATCATCTTACTATTACCGCTCTATATAAACCTATTTTATAATCATTTTTTTTAAATAATAAAATCCTACTCCATTTTTATTGGACACATACATACATCGATGTAAACAACTGTACATACAATTTTTTCTAGAAAAAAATTATCACAAAATAGAAAATAGAAAAAAAATTATCACAAAATAATATTATATTAAAAAAGGAAAACAATCAAAGTGGAAACAATGTGCCAGTCCACATGCCTATCTTTCGATTCTTCACCAACGGCTATATTATCTCGAATATGCACGCTCCATCGTCAGATCAACTATAAGGAAATCCAACGGTTAAAAACAAGACAAAAATTCGACCGTTGAGGATAGAAACGGTGTCTCCATCAGCTTCATAAGAGGCCTTTTTCCTTCGTTTTTCTCATTCCCAATTCATTCATTCATTCTACAATCTCAAACAAGAGTGCGTGCGAGGGTGTGAACAACAACAACAGTGTTTTTGATTCCATCCTCAAGAATCAACAACAACAGTTTCGTAATGGCTTCAAGACCCATTGTTCAACAACAACAACAACCCAGAGGTTTGTTTGTGTTTTCTTCAATCATTGATTCTTTATGGTTTTATTTATCCTGGGTTCAATGTTTTTGTTCTAAGATTGAAACTTTGAGTAAAATAGTTTCTGGGTTGGTTTCTTTTTCATCTATCTATTCACTGATTGAAAGATCTTGCAAATCTGGGTTTTTGAAAGAAGCCCAGATGATAAATCTTAAAAAGTTTCGATTTTTAGGGTTTTGCATCAAATCTAGTAAAAGGGTCTTGTTTTTTTTTTGGATTTTGTGTTTGGATCGAAATCTAGAACCTGTTTTTGATGTTCGTTTGTGCAATGTTATAGGTGATGCTGCCTTGGGAGGAGGGAAACAACAGAAGAAGAACGGTGCAGCAGGGGAAGGAAGGAACCGTAGACCACTTCTTGATATTGGAAATGTTGTCACACTAAAAGGTGTCGAAGTTAAGCCAAATCGCCCTGTCACAAGGAGTTTTTGTGCACAACTACTTGCCAATGCACAAGCAGCAGCAGTTGCTGAAAACAATAAGGTTAGTGATGATTATTTGATTAATCTTTCTTTTCTTTCATTATTTAATTTAATGTTTCATTGTGATGATTATTTTCTGAGATTGGTTTTTTGTGTTTGATTTGAAATTGAAGAAACAAGCTTGTGTCAATGTGGCTCCTGGACCTGCTCCTCCTGTTGTTGCTGATGGAGTTGCAGCAGTGGCTAGAAGAGTGGTGGTGGCCCCTAAACCTGTTCAGAAGAGAGTCACTGCAAAACCTAAGCCTGTGGAAGTTATTGAAGTAAGTTCTGAAGAAAAGGACAATGAAGAGAAATCTGTGCACAAGAAAAAGGAAGAAGTTAATTCCAAGAAGATACCTTCACGCACTCTTTCTTCTGTCCTCACTGCTAGAAGCAAGGTTTGTTTGTTGTATTGTTACTTGTTAAGAATTAATTTAACAAAGAAACATGTTATGTTGTTGGATTGAATTCTCTTTTACATGTTCTTTTGTTTGTTTACATGTTCTTTTCATGTTCTTTTAGGCTGCATGTGGTTTGACTAACAAACCAAAGGAGATTGTTGACATTGATGCTGGTGATGCTAACAATGAGTTAGCTGCTGTTGAATATCTTGAAGACATATACAAGTTCTACAAGATAGTTGAGGTAACAATAACAGACATGACTTTAATTTACTTTTCATTCTATATGTTTTTGTTTTGTGTCTGATGTATTGTTCTTTATTGCTTGTGTATGTGTTGAATGATTCAGAATGAAAGCCGTCCACATGATTACATGGACTCACAACCTGAGATAAATGAGAGGATGAGAGGAATACTCATTGATTGGCTGGTAGATGTTCACTCAAAATTCGAACTTTCACCTGAAACCCTTTATCTCACAATCAACATAGTTGATAGGTTCCTTGCTGTCAACCTTGTGTCAAGAAGGGAACTTCAATTGGTTGGAATCAGTGCCATGCTGATGGCATCAAAGTATGAAGAAATCTGGCCACCTGAGGTTAATGACTTTGTGTGCCTCTCAGATAGAGCTTACAGTCATGAACAGATTCTCGTCATGGAGAAAACCATCCTAGGAAAGCTTGAATGGACTTTGACCGTGCCGACACCTTTTGTGTTCCTGGTTCGTTTCATCAAGGCTGCATCAGTATCTGCAGTTCCTTCTGATCAAGGGGATTTCGAGATGATGGCTCATTTTCTCTCTGAGTTGGGAATGATGCATTATGCTACATTAAGGTATTGTCCATCAATGCTTGCTGCCTCAGCAGTTTATGCAGCAAGGAGCACATTGAGCAAGACTCCTGTTTGGAATGAGACACTCAAGATGCATACCGGTTACTCCGAAGAACAGTTGATGGATTGTGCTAGGTTGTTGGTGAGTTTTCACTCTGGTGCTGAGAATGGAAAGCTGAAGGTTGTGTATAAGAAGTACTCTGATCCTCAGAAAGGTGCTGTTGCTGCGCTTCCACCTGCAAAGAATCTTCTGCTACCTGCTGCTGTGTAGGTTCTCTCTAGATTTAAGTTTGCTTTGAAAAAATAAGCAAAGGAAGTTGCATGAGTTTTAGGTTTTATGTGGGGCTCTCAGCAATAACCATTTGTTATTGTATTCTTTACATTTGATTGGTTAGATATTTTTTCCTAGCAATTGGTTGTAGTGAAATCAAAAATTCATGTATAAGCTTCCTCATTTTATAGTTCTCACATCATTATATAGACTAGACAGTAAAACCATAAGTGTAATGGTTGAAGCTGCCAGCCAATATCAACAAAGCATGAAACAATATTCTGGAAATGAAATGATGTGTTTTAGCAACATAATTGCTTTTTTTCAATTTTCTTTCTTTTGGAGAAATTTCATCCCATGATGTTATGCTTATGAACACATTCACATCCCAAGATGTTGAAACAATAAATCCATTCAAAAAAATCCAAGGTTAATTAGCTTCAAATTGTAAGTGTTCAATTTTCTGTATGAATGGGTCATTTGGTGTTGACTCATTTTATCCCTAGGGAGATTGTCCAAGTTCTATAACAAGTTAAAGAGAGTCTGGCTAATCTTCACAAGGATTTGATGCACTGGACTTGTTAATTGTAGTGAAATAGTTCCAATGACAACCAAACTTGTATTAAATTGAAATGTAAAGAGTTCTTGTAGTCTACTCTAAATATTGAATCGTGACGAAATGGATGGTAATGAGATTCAGCTGTGTAACATATCTTCAAAATGTTTGACATGTCCCTCACCTCATCTTATTAAGTATTAACATATCTTCCACTGGGTCATACTAACTCGTACCTTAAAAGAACATGTTACGGAATCTTGTTTTGAAAGAAACAATTTTTAACTTTTTAAACGTAGAAAGTACAATTTCCCATACACTGACGTGTTAGTATTTCCTTTCGTTTTATGGTTGGCAAAGCTAATGTTTTGATTCCAAAATAGGCGGGATATATACTATTGTTTAAAATTGTCTTTTTCATCTTCATACTTTGTATATTAGTTAGCTATTATTAAGTGTTGCATGTGCTCGATTGTCTTTTTCATCTTCATACTTTGTATATTAGTTTGCTATTATTAAGTGTTGCATGTGCTCACACCTCAATATGTACTTTATCTATTTCTTTGACCGTAAATTCAGTATTCTCACATGCCAAGAGCAACACACAGTTCAGAGTATACACAGTTTCACAAAGGAATGAGTTCACTTAGTAGTGCAAACTGCAGCATACATTCAATCTCTGATTTCCAATCTAATCTAATCAAATCAATCACTTTTCTTCTCGGTCGAGACCATGGCAGCTACTGTTGGTGAAGCTCTTCTCTCTGCTTTCATTGAAGTTGTCATCAAAAGGCTCTCTTCTCCTCAGGTTCTTGACTTGATCCGTGGAAAGAAGGTTGACGTCAATTTGGTACAACGGTTGAAGAACACTCTGTATGCAGTAGAAGCTGTTCTTTATGATGCGGAGCAGAAACAAATCAAAGACTCTGCTGTTAACAACTGGCTCGATGATCTCAAAGACGCTGTTTATGTAGCTGATGACCTTTTGGATCACATTTCTGCTAAAGCCGCAACTACTCGGATGAAAAAGGAGGTGGGTACTTCTAACTACTTCTCTCGCTTTTTCAACTTTGAAGAAATGGATATGGTTTGTAAGTTAGAAAACATAGTTTCTAGACTTGAATACATTCTAAAATTCAAAGATATTCTTGGTCTTCAACACATTGCAACTGACCACTCTTCTTGGAGAACTCCATCTACCTCTCTAGATGCCGGATGTAACATATTTGGTAGGGATCAAGACAAAGAGGCCATACTCAAATTACTGTTAGATGATGGTGATGATAATGATAAGACTTGTGTGATCCCCATAGTTGGCATGGGTGGAATGGGAAAAACCACTTTAGCCCAATCTGTGTACAACCATGACAGTATAAAGAAGAAATTTGATGTTCAGGCATGGGTTTGTGTTTCTGATCATTTCGATGTTTTGAAGGTTACAAAGAACATTGCGGAGGAAGTGAGAAGTGCTTGTAACACAAATAATTTGAACATCATTCATCAAGATTTGAAGAAGTTGACGGGAAAGAAGTTCTTAATTGTTTTGGATGATGTCTGGACTGAGGATTATGACGGTTGGAATACTCTTTTAAGGCCTTTTCAATGCGGAACTAAAGGAAGTAAAATTCTTGTAACAACCCGTATTGAAAATGTTGCTACTATGGTCCAAACTTTTCAACCTTACCATCT
This sequence comes from Medicago sativa, assembly GCF_051527215.1. Taxonomy (NCBI): domain Eukaryota; kingdom Viridiplantae; phylum Streptophyta; class Magnoliopsida; order Fabales; family Fabaceae; genus Medicago; species Medicago sativa. The sequence continues at coordinate 85,398,071 of NC_140755.1, read as the reverse complement.
TAAGAAATTGTCTGATGAAGATTGTTGGTCAGTTTTCGCAAACCATGCATGTCTTTCTCTTGAAAAATCCACTGAGAATATGGATATCCAAAAATATGGCAAAGAGATTGTTAGAAAATGCAAGGGACTGCCTTTAGCAGCACAATCACTCGGGGGCTTGTTGCGAGGTAAATGTGACATCAGGGATTGGAATAATATACTAAATAATAACATCTGGGAAAATGAGAGTAAGATCATTCCGGCACTAAGAATTAGTTATCATTATCTCCCTCCCTCGCTTGAAGCGATGCTTTGTTTATTGTTCACTGTATCCTACAACAACAACAACAACAACAACAACAACGCCTTATCCCACTAAGTGGGGTCGGCTACATGGATCAAATGCCGCCATAATGTTCTATCAAAGACCATATTTGGATCCAACTCATTGACCTCTAAATCTTTTCTAATGGTTTCTCTAATAGTTTTCTTAGGTCTTCCTCTACCTCTTTTAACCCGACTCTCCTCCATTTGATCTACTCTTCTTACCACGGCGTCTACGGGCCTTCTCTCTACATGTCCAAACCATCTAAGCCTATTTTCTACCAACTTTTCTACTATAGGTGCTACCCCCACTCTCTCGCTAATGATGTCATTCCTAATCCTATCATGTCTAGTCTTCCCACTCATCCAACGCAACATCCTCATCTCCGCTACGCTTACTTTACTCTCGTGTTGGCTCTTAACCGCCCAACACTCCGTACCATACAACATTGCCGGTCCGACGGCTGTCCGATAGAACTTTCCTTTCGGCTTAAGTGGTACTTTCTTATCGCACAAAACACACGAGGCTCTTCTCCATTTCAACCACCCAGCTTGAATACGATGATGTACATCGGCCTTCTATTTCTCCGTCATTTTGTACTATGGACCCAAGATATCTAAACCGTGTAACTTGGGGTATGATATGATCTCCAACTTTCACCTCTAAGGTAGACCCACTTCTCCTTTTACCGAAGTTACATTCCATATATTCCGTCTTGTTTCTACTCGGGCGGAAACCGTTACGCTTCTAAGGCTTGCCTCCAAGTCTCTAGCCTCCCGTTTAACTCCTCCCTCGACTCACCAAGCAAGACTACATCATCGTATTATGGACTACATCATCGTATTATGGACTCCCGTTTAACTCCTCCATGTCTAGTCTTGTTCTTGTATCCTAAGGACTACGAATTCGATAAAGATGATTTGATCTTATTATGGATGGCCGAAGATCTTTTACGGCCTCCGGAAATTGGGAAGACTTTAGAAGAAGTTGGTTATGGGTATTTTAATGACTTAGCTTCAAGATCATTTTTTCATCGTTACGGGAGTGGGAACGAGAGTTTTGTGATGCATGATCTAGTGCATGATTTAGCAACGTTGATAGGTGGAGAGTTCTATTTTAGAACGGAAGAACTAGGGAAAGAAACAAAGATTGGTACCAAGACTCGTCACTTATCATTTAGCAAGTTCGGTGATCTAGTCTTGGAAGACTTCGATATGTTTGGCAAAGCAAAACATCTTAGGACGTTTTTGACAATCAATTTTACACCTACTCCATTTAACTATGAAAATGCATCGTGCATCATTTTGTCGAATTTGAAGTACTTGAGAGTTTTGTCATTTCGCAACTATCCATATCTTTATGCATTGCACGATTTGATAGATGAAATGATCCATTTGCGTTATTTGGATCTCTCTCGGCACATATATAAAGTTGTTACGGATTCTTGTGTAATATGTATAATCTACAAACTTTGAAGATGATGTTTGTGAACGGCTTTGCAAAGGTTTGCCTAATGACATGCATAAACTTGTAAATTTGCGCCATCTTGATATCGGTGGAACTCTTAGGTTACAAGAGATGCCTAGAGAAATGAGAAAATTAAGCTGTTTGCAACATTTGAGTTGCTTTATTGTGGGCCGGCATGAAGCGAAAGGGATCAAGGAACCGGGAACACTTTCGGATCTTCACGGATCACTTTCAATAAAGAAATTAGAGAATGTTAACAACGGCTTTGAAGCGTTGGAGGCCGGGATAAGTGATAAGAAGTACCTTGAGGAATTGGAGTTGGAATGGTACGAAGATCTTGCGGACGATGTTGAAAATTCACAAAGTGAGATGGATATACTTGGCAAGTTACACCGCCAAGTACCCGAAAAGGCTAGATATAGTTGGATACGGAGGCACAAGATTTCCGGCATGGGTTGAAGATCCTTCCTACCACAATTTGACCGAGTTATCTTTGTATGGTTGTGATGACATTCTGTCATTACGTAATATTAGGGACTTTTTGTGACATTTTGATAGAGTTCTCATGCAATTTATACGTTACGGAGTGCAAAAAGCTTAAAATTTGAAGTCTGTTCGAAGGAAATCGCGCCACGCCAATTTCAAGCCGTGCTGCGATTTTTGAAGCAAAAATACACACTTCTGTAAAGGGGAAATCGCGGCACGCCAATTAACAAGGCGCGGCGCGATTTTGATGGGTCGGGCCCATGACTTCTATAAATACCGCACTCAATCCGAAGAACGGGGGTTACGATTTTGGAGAACGAAAGTGCGATTTTAACACCCGGAAAGTCGTTGCACGGCGGAGAGGATTTCATCATCTCTAACCCGGTTTATGTATGTTTTAATTCTTTCATTGATTATGCTATTTGTAAACTCAATTATGAGTAGCTAAATCTCTTAGAGATTAGGTCGGAGATGAACCTATGTAACCCTAATTGATCATATGTTGCTTTGTGAAACTCTATTACTTATTAATGATATTCTAGTTTTCATTCAATTCAATTGTTCTTACTGCTTTTTATATCTGATCAAATATAAACATGATTTTGTGAGATCGAATGACTACCGACCATAGCTTTCGACTTAGACCTAATTGAATTGTTCTAATAAACATGGTTAGTCTAGGAATGGATAATCGTTTGTTAGTGATATTAGGTTAACGTGCTTAAACCTTTGATGATTATTAGACCACCTAAGGAATTAGGGGCTGTAGTTTAAAAAGAGGGTCCTAACTCAAGGGATTGATTAGGGCTAATTTGTTAACTATCGTGAAACTAGAGAATCATTAGTAATAATAGGTGCGGTAACCAATTAGGGGAAACATAGAGGATTCGAAGACGATCTCATCTCTCTCCTATTTTCTTAATCAAATCTTTACTATTTTATTTGATTTCTTAAAATCAAACCAAATCTACGCCTAGTGGCAAAACAAAATAAACTTTTATACATCCTACTTTTATAACGAAATTGAATTATTGAAGTTAAAAACGAGTCCTCGTGGGATCGATATTTTTACTACTTCGATAGTATTTGGTGCACTTGCCGGAGATCTATCAAGTTTTGGCGCTCGTTGCCGGGGTTTGTTGAATTATTTCAACAAGGCAATTACGTTATAATTTAGGGTTTTTGCAATTTAATTTCTGTTTTTTAATTTTTATTTTTACGTTTTCATATTCACTTGATTACTTTGCGTTGTGCGGTGCTACTAAGGTATTTTGCTTGTTTATGCGAGGTAAACGAGCTCGACGACTTAGAGTACGATCCGGAGATTGAAAGAACCGCTAGAGCACTTCGGAAAGCCGTCCGATCGCAAAGGTTAGCTCAATCCGTTCCACCGGGTGTTCGAGAACAAGTACCGGAGCAACTCTCAAGTGAATGCGAAACAATCTCTTCTCCTAAATCCGCAACGATGGAAGGAGAAGGAGTTGTACCACCAAGACCTAAGCTTGGAGACTACGGGTTAGCCACTCATCGCGGTCAACCGACCCACACTTTTCAACCGGCTAACCCCGTAGCGTACGACATCAAGACAACTCGTCCTCAATGGTTTGAGGGACAAGCAATTCGATGGGACCGAAGCTATGAGTCCTCATGAACACTTGAGCCGTTTTGCCGAAACTCGTGAGTTTTGTGTGCAACCGGCCACCGTGACTGAAGCACAAAAGAAGCTAAGGCTATTTCCTTTCACCTTGACGGGAAGAGCAAAAGATTGGTTGCTAACAATTCCAAACGGATCATCCCCGAACATGGGAAGAGTTAGAAGTGAAGTTCTTGGAGAAATACTTCCCTATGTCTAAGTATTGGGACAAGAAGATGGAGATCTCTAACTTCAAGCAAGGAGAAGGTGAATCATTGTATGATGCTTGGGAGCGATTCAATTTGCTTCTCAAGAGATGCCCTAATCATGAGTTCACCGAGAAGCAATACCTCCAAATCTTCAGCGAGGGGTAACACCAAACACTCGAATGTTCTTAGATGCTTCCGCGGGAGGTAGTCTCAAGAGCAAAACTGATCATGAAGTCCAAGCTTTGATAGAAAACATGGCTGGAAATGAGTATCGTGCTGAAGCTAAGAAGAAGGAAAGAGGAGTGTTTGGGGTAAGTGAACAAACCGGCTATCCTTGCCAACCAAGAAGAATGAACAAACAGATCGAAGCTCTAACTAAGGAGTTTCAAGGCTTCACTTTGGCTCAAAAGCAACAACAAGTAGCTGCAATCAAGTGTGACTTATGTGGTGAAGAACAACCCAACGGTGAATGTGTTCCGGAAGGATCAAGTGAAGAAGCTAACTTCATGGGAGGATATCAAAGGCAGGGAATCAATACTACAATTCAGGCATTAATAAGCATCCAAATCTAAGCTACTCAAATAACAATGCTTTGAACTCTCGGATGCTCACTCCTCCTCAACAACAACAAAGGAAGCCATCGGCTCTTGAGGAAACTATGATGAACTTCATGAAGATGACTCAAGGCAACTTTGAAGAGATGAAGAAGAGTCAAGAAGCTGAAAGAAAGAACAATGAAGCTTCTAGGAAGATGCTTGAAACTCAACTGGGGCAATTAGCTAAGCGGTTGGCTGAACAAAACAAAGGCGGATTCTCGGGTAACACTTTAAAGATAACCCTAAGAATGAGTCTTGTAATGCTATTGAATTGAGGAGCAAAAAGGTTTTGACACCTTTAGTTCCAAAAGCTCCAAAGAAGGTTGATGAAGTGGTTGAGGTGGAGGAGAATGATGTAGTTGAAAAAAATGAGAATGGTGTAGTTGAAAAAGAAAATGATCATGGAGTAGTTGAAAACGAAAGGAAGGAAAAAATAGAGGGAGAAAAAAATGAGAAGTTAATTGATGAAGATTCAATCTTGAGGAAGTCGAAGAGTCAAATTTTGAAAGATGGAGACAAACCACAGGTTATTCCATCATATGTGAAGCTTCCATACCCTCACCTTTCGAAGAAGAAAGAAAAGGATGAAGGCCAATTCAAGAAGTTCATGCAACTTTTCTCACAACTTCAGGTGAATATTCCTTTCGGTGAAGCTCTTGATCAAATGCCGTTGTATGCTAAGTTCATGAAAGACTTGTTGACTAAACGAAGGAAGCCTAAGGATGATGAGAACATAGCACTTTACGAAAATTGTAGTGCTATTCTTCAAAAGAAGCTGCCACCTAAGCCGAAGGATCCCGGTGCTTTTACTATCCCTTGTTCAATTGGACCGGTAGACATTGGAAGAGCTTTATGTGATTTGGGAGCAAGTATAAATCTGATGCCACTTTCAATGATGAAGAAGCTTAAGTGTGGGGAACCTAAACCAACAAGAATGACCATTACTTTAGGCGATCGGTCAATCTCTTATCCTTTCGGTATACTTGAAGATGTGCTAGTCAAGGTTAATGACTTGGTATTTCCATGATTTTGTGATCTTAGATATGGCTGAAGATGAAGATATGCCACTCATTCTAGGAAGACCATTCCTTGCGACCGGCCGTGCTTTGATTGATATTGAGAAAGGAGAGCTAATGTTGAGATTCCATAAGGAGCAAGTAGTGTTTAATATATTTGAGGCCATGAAGCACAAAGATGAAAATCCCAAGTGTTACCGGATTGACATTGTTGAAGAAATAGTTAAAGATGACTCTTGTGAACATCAACCAACACACCCTCTTGAACGTGCAATTGTGAATTCTATAGCAAAAGGTGAAGATGATGAAGATCTTGAAGTAAGTGATTGTGTGAAGCAACTAAAAGCAAGCAAGCAAGAGTTGGGTCCGGTAAAAATAGAAGAATTAATGGGTAAGCACTCCATAGATGTTCCTATTTTGAGTGGAGAAGGAGAGAAAATCCCGAGAATTAAAAGAACTCCCTTCCCACTTGAAATATGTTTTTCTCACTAAGGATGCCTCTAAACCGGTAATCATCGGCAATACCTTGACACCCTTGGAAGAAGAAAAATTAATGAGGGTGTTAAGAGACAATCAAGGAGCTTTGGGGTGGAACATTTCGATTTAAAGGGTATTAGTCCAGCTTATTGTATGCATAAAATACACATGGAGGCTGAATACAAACCGGTGGTTCAACCTCAAAGGAGACTTAACCCAACCATGAAGGAAGTGGTAAAGAAAGAGGTGCTGAAGTTATTAGATGCGGGTATGATCTATCCTATCTCGGATAGCTCATGGGTAAGTCCGATTCATGTGGTACCCAAGAAAGGAGGAATGACGGTGGTAGCAAATGAAAAAAATGAATTGATACCTACCCGCACCGTCCTTTGGTTGGAGAATGTGTATAGACTACGGAGGTTGAATACCGCAACAAGGAAAGACCACTTTCCATTACCATTCATGGATCAAATGATTGAGAGATTGGCTGGCCAAGCCTTTTATTGCTTCTTGGATGGGTATTCGGGGTATAATCAAATTGCGGTGGCTCGGAAGATCAAGAGAAGACTGCCTTCACTTGTCCATTCGGTGTGTTTGCTTATCGAAGGATGCCCTTTGGGCTGTGTAATGCGCCGGCAACCTTTCAAAGGTGCATGCTTTCCATCTTCTACGATATGATAGAGAAGAACATTGAGGTATTTATGGACGACTTTTCTGTTTTTGGTAAGTCTTTTGATCAATGCTTGTTCCATTTAAATCTTGTACTTAAAAGATGCACCGAAACTAACCTTGTTTTGAATTGGGAAAAATGTCATTTTATGGTAAGCGAAGGTATAGTTTTGGGACATAAAATAAGTGCTAAAGGCATTGAGGTGGACCAAGCTAAGATAGAGGTTATAGAGAAACTTCCTCCACCAATCAATGTTAAAGGAGTGAGGAGTTTCTTGGGGCATGCCGGGTTCTATCGGCGGTTCATAAAAGACTTTTCTAAAATTTCCAAACCCCTCTGTAACCTCTTGGTCAAAGAAAACGAGTTTAATTTTGATTCGGAATGTCTAAATGCTTTTTCTTTGATTAAAAACAAGTTGGTGATCGCACCAATAATCATTGCACCCAATTGGGATTTACCTTTTGAACTTATGTGTGATGCAAGTGATTATCTTGTTGGTGCGATCCTAGGCCAACGCAAGAACAAATTTTTCCATGCAATTTACTATGCAAGCAAGGTTTTAAATGAAAATCAAGTTAACTATTCCACAATCGAAAAGGAATTGCTTCTTTGTAATCTTCGCATTGGAAAAATTTCGTTCTTATCTAATAGGCTCCAAAGTCATTGTTTTTACAGATCATGCGGCTCTCAAATATCTCTTAACTAAAGGGGATTCAAAGCCTCGGCTTGTTGAGGTGGATCCTATTATTGCAAGAATTTGATCTTGAAATTCGTGACAAGAAGGGAGTCGAGAACGTGGTAGTGACCACCTCTCAAGGCTGGAAAATGATGAGGTAACAAAGAAGGAGAAGGCCATCAAGGCCGAGTTCCCCGATGAACAATTGTTTGCTATTGGAGAAAGACCTTGGTTTCTTGACATGGCAAACTTTAAGGCCGGTAACATAGTTCACGATGATATGACCTATCCTCGAGAGGAAAAAGTTCTTCAAAGATGCGAACCACTACTTGTGGGATGACCCTTATCTGTTTAAGGTAGGTACGACGGTTTGATTAGACGTTGTGTTGCGAGGTGAGGAAGCACATAGTATCATGTGGCACCGCCTTGCCATAGCTCGGCTTATGGAGGCCACCACGGTGGTGAAAGAACAGTGCAAAAATTTTGCAAAGTGGATTCAGTGGCCCACCCTTTTCAAAGATTGCCACGTCTTTGTCACAAGATGTGACAGATGCCAAAGGACAGGTAACATATCAAAGAGGAATGAAATGCCCCTAAAAGGAATCATTGAAGTTGAACCATTTGATTGTTGGGGTATTGATTTTATGGGACCATTCCCTTCCTCTTACTCTTATCTCCATATTCTAGTCTGTGTTGATTATGTCACAAAGTGGGTTGAAGCGATACCATGTGTTGCTAATGATGCCAAAACGGTTGTCAATTTCCTTGAAAAGAATATTTTCACTAGGTTTGGAACCCCTAGAGTATTGATCGATGATGGGGGGAAGCATTTTTGCAATAATTTTCTTGAAAATGTGCTCAAAAGTATAACATTAAGCACAAAGTTGCAACTCCCTATCACCCACAAACTAGTGGTCAAGCGAGAGGTTTCAAACCGACGGCTAAAGCAGGTCTGGAGAAGACGGTTGCGTCAAATAGGAAAGATTGGTCTAGGAAATTAGATGACGCCTTGTGGGCATATAGGACAGACCTTTAAGACCCATCTTGGGTTCTCACCCTATCAGTTAGTATATGGGAAGGCATGTCATCTTCCGGTCGAGCTAGAACATAAAGCTTATTGGGCCATTAAGGCCTTAAATTTTGATCAAGTAGCCGGCGGTAAGAAAAGAATTTTGAAACTTAATGAACTTGAGGAGATGAGGCTTAGAGCGTATGAAAATGCACTCATCTATAAAGCCAGGACAAAAAGGTATCATGACAAAAACTTAGTGCCTAGGGATATTAACTGTGGACAACTAGTTTTGTTGTATAATTCCGGTTGAAGGCTGTTTCTGGGAAGCTCAAGTCAAAATGGTCAGGACCATTCTTGGTCAAAAGTGTGTCACCATATGGAGGCACATTGAACTAGTGACACTGAAGGAGATCGAAGTTTCAAAGTAAATGGACAAAGAGTTAAACCATACCTAGGTGGCGACCTACCTAAAGGAAGGGTGGCACTCATTACGAAGGACCTTTGAGGATCCTTAGCGGTCAAGCTAGTGACGATAAAGAAGCGCTTGGTGGGAGGCAACCCACTAGATTTACTTTGTTTTTCAATACATTCAGTTTTTTTTTATCTTCTTTTTAATGTCGAAGTCCATTGAACTTATTTCCCTATTGTAATTGCTCCTGCACTTGTTTATTATTAATGAATTTGTTTTGTTTCATGTGACCTATTACAGTTAGTAACGGTTGTTTGATGAAACGGTATTCCAAAAGTTCTCAAGGAGGGGTGACTTGATTCAAAGGCGAAGTGTACGGCGTTGCTAGGTAGTCACATACTCCCGAAATCTCAGCCATAAGGTTCATTGCCAAATCTTGTTTTTCAATTTACTTATATTTAGATTAGTTTTCCATGCAACTACATTTCTAGAACTTGCATTGTTTCTCTATTATTGATTGGTCTTTGTCAATTACACACCGAGGCAAAAGTGCTTGGTCTGTGAGCCTTTTTGAAGCCTACCTGTTTTAATTTGTTGAATTTATCCTTTCTTAACCAATTGTGAGCCGGTAGGATTAGAACTTTTTGTTCGGTGACAAACTACATTACAAGCCTAGAGACTTTTAAGACTTGTCCCTTAATGTATTTTTCGAGTTAAGGCATTGTAGAATGTTGCTAAAGATTAAGTTTGGGGTTGCTATTGGAATTTGCAACCAACTAAGTTTGGGGTGGGGGTACTAGAGAATAAGAGAACAAAAATTAAAAGAAATATGAAATTGTTATGCAAAATATACACAAAAATGGTGTATTAAAAAAAAAGAAATTGAATGATGAAAAAGGGACAAAACATTGAAAATCCGAGTAACTTCAAACTCGATTGTCCCTAAATGTTAAAAATATTCTCTAGTACCTTTGCATTGATTGTTATTTCAAAAGGTGAATGATCGAAGGATTGAATTTTGTGCTTTAATTTCCGTAGGAATGCCTAACTCAAATTTTGTGTAGCCTACTTATCCAAATATATCCCACCTTTCACCTAAGCCCCGTTATAACCCTAAAGACCTCAAAAGTGTGTAATGATATTGACTTTGATTGATATCTAGAAACTTTTCAAGCGTATGGTAATATGTAGACACTCGCATGTCGACCGGTAGAACCCTATTTCATATTGTTGCGTGGAGTTGTGAATTGGTGGATGCGAACAAGTCAAACTAGCTCATCTTTAGCTAGAAGGAGAATGAACTTTTGGGTACTATCGTTTTGTCGGAGTAGCGTTATTTCTTGTCGTTTGTCAACATTTGCGAAAGCAAATTCCTTGAGGACAAGGAATGGTTTAAGTTTGGGGTTGTGATGACATTACGTCATTACGTAATATTAGGGACTTTTTGTGACATTTTGATAGAGTTCTCATGCAATTTATACTGTTACGGAGTGCAAAAAGCTTAAAATTTGAAGTACGTTCGAAGGAAATCGCGCCACGCCAATTTCAAGCCGTGCTTTGCGATTTTTGAAGCAAAAATACACACTTCACTGTAAAGGGGAAATCGCGGCACGCCAATTAACAAGGCGCGGCGCGATTTTGATGGGTCAGTGCCCATGACTTCTATAAATACCGCACTCAATACGAAGAACGGGGGTTACGATTTTGGAGAACGAAAGTGCGATTTTAACACCCGGAAAGGCTGCGGCGGAGAGGATTTCATCATCTCTAACCCGGTTTATGTATGTTTTAATTCTTTCATTGATTATGCTATTTGTAAACTCAATTATGAGTAGCTAAATCTCTTAGAGATTAGGTCGGAGATGAACCTATGTAACCCTAATTGATCATATGTTGTTGTGAAACTCTATTACTTATTAATGATATTCTAGTTTTCATTCAATTCAATTGTTCTTCTTGCTTTTTATATCCCGATCAAATATAAACATGATTTTGTGAGATCGAATGACTACCGACCATAGCTTTCGACTTAGACCTAATTGAATTGTTCTAATAAACATGGTTAGTCTAGGAATGGATAATCGTTTGTTAGTGATATTAGGTTAACGTGCTTAAACCTTTGATGATTATTAGACCACCTAAGGAATTAGGGGCTGTAGTTTAAAAAGAGGGTCCTAACTCAAGGGATTGATTAGGGCTAATTTGTTAACTATCGTGAAACTAGAGAATCATTAGTAATAATAGGTGCGGTAACCAATTAGGGGAAACATAGAGGATTCGAAGACACGATCTCATCTCTCTCCTATTTTCTTAATCAAATCTTTACTATTTTATTTGATTTCTTAAAATCAAACCAAATCTACCGCCTAGTGGCAAAACAAAATAAACTTTTATACATCCTACTTTTATAACGAAATTGAATTATTGAAGTTAAAAACGATTCCTCGTGGGATCGATATTTTTACTACTTCGATAGTATTTGGTGCACTTGCCGGAGATCTATCGGGTTGTAAGAATTGTTTTATGCTTCCATCACTTGGACAAATACGCTCTCTCATGAACTTGACAATTTGTGGCATGAGTATGCTGAAGACTATTGAACCTGAATTTTTCAAGAACGGTGATTACTCTTCTGATACACCTTTTCCCTCCCTTGAAAATCTGATGTTTGATGATATGTCATCTTGGGAAGTGTGGCATCATCCCCATGAGTCATATGCTTCTTTTCCTGTACTGAAGTCCCTTGTGATTACCAACTGTCCTAGACTACGGGGAAATTTGCCAACTCATCTTCCTGCTTTAGTTACAGTAGAGATTGAAGGATGCGACCAACTTGCTTCTTCTCTCCCAAGGGCTCCTTCCATACGCAGGTTAGTGATACATGAAAGCAATAAAGTAGCATTGCAGAAGCTACCCCTTTCGTTGAAAGAATTAAGAATCAAAGGAAGAGAGATAACGGAGTCCATCTTTGAAGCCATCAAAATCACCCTGCCAACTTCTCTTAGAAAATTAGATATCAGGAATTGTTCATCTGAAATATCATTTCCAGGAGATTGTTTACCTGCATCCTTAAAGAGTTTGTACATCCAGAATTGTAGAAATCTAAATTTCTCAAAACAAAGCCACCAGCATGAGTGGCTTCAGTATTTGTGTATAGATAGGAGTTGTGATTCTCTCGTAACACTCTCACTAGACACCTTTTTGAATCTTAATCATCTCTTCATCAGAAACTGTGAAAACATAAAATGTCTTTCCTCTTCGAATGTTCTTCAAAATCTCCTTGATGTTGAAATTAGAGAGTGCCCCAAATTTGTATCATTCCCAAGAGACGGATTGTGTGCACCCAACTTGACATCATTGTATGTTTCCCGCTGTGCTAATTTAAAGGCATTACCTTGTCACATAAATAAGCTTCTCCCAAAGTTACAAAAGGTGATTATATCTAATTGCCTAGAGATGGAGACATTTCCTGAAGGGGGTATGCCGCCTAGCTTGAGATCCCTTAATATCAGGAATTGCGAGAAATTACTGAGGAGCTCATCTCTAACTTCAATAGGCATGCTTATCCATCTTTCAATTGGAGGTCCATGTGATGGCGTCGACTCCTTCCCCAATGGGGGTTTAGCGTTGCTGCCTCCCTCCCTGACTTCCCTAGAGCTATGGAAAATGTCAAGTTTGCACACGTTGGAGTGTAGGGGCTTCTCCACCTCACATCCCTCGAGGAATTAAAAATAATAGACTGTCCCAAGTTGGAGAATTTGGCGGGAGAAAGGCTGCCTGCCTCTCTAATACAACTTGAAATCTATAGATGTCCTCTGCTGGAAGAACAGTGCCGTGTGAAACACCCTCAAATTTGGCCCAAAGTTTCCCACATCAAGCGCATTGAAGTTAACTACAGATGGATTTAGCAAGACTGAACATGGACTTCTAACAGGTAACTGTTCTTCTCTGCCTCAATTAAATTTGGCCCGAATTTCATTCATTGAAGAAATCTGGCCACCTGAGGTTAATGACTTTGTGTGCCTCTCAGATAGAGCTTACACTCATGACCAGATACTCATCATGGAGAAAACCACCCTAGGAAGTTTGAATGGACTTTGATTGTGCCTACACCTTTTGTGTTCCTGTTTATTTCATCAAGGCTTGCATCAGAATCTATGGTTCCTCCGGATCAAGCAGCTTTGGAAATGATGGCTCGTTTTCTCTCTGAGTTGGGAATGATGCATTATGCTACGTTAAGGTATTTTGGTTGCTGGATCAGCAGCATATGCAGCAAGGAGCAAGACTCCTATTAGGAATGAGACACTCAAGATGCTCACCAGTTACTCCGAACCGAAGAACAGTTGATGGATTGTGCTAGGCTATTGGTGAGTTTTCACTCTGGTGTTTAGAATGCAAAGCTGAAGGTTGTGTATAAGAAGTACTCTGATCCTAAGAAAGGTGCTGTTGTCGAGCTTCCACTGGCGAAGAATCTTCTGCCACCTGCTGCTGTAGGTTCTTTCTAGATTTAAGTTTGAAAAAAATAAGCAAAGGAAGTTGCATGAGTTTTTAGGTTTAATGTGGGGCACTCAGCAATAACCATTTATTATTGTATTCTTTACATTTGATTGGTTAGATATTTTCTCCTAGCAATTGTTGTAGTGAAATTAAAAATTCATGTATAAGCTTCCTCATTTTTTCAGTTCATAGTTCTTACATCATCATTGTATATAGACTAGACAACAAAACCATAAGTGTAATGGTTGAAGCTGCAACATTTGATCCGTTTGATGCATTTTTAATATATTGGAAAGCTCTTGAAAAGATCTACAACAACCTACATAAAATATCAAAATTACTTGGACCGTAATCAAATGCTCATAGGCTCAATTTTCTTTCACTATATTTTGAGTGTTTGTCTTTGAATTTAGACCTCCATATTTCATTCCACCAATTCAAACATAATCTTAAAGAAACATGGAGACTTCAATGACATCAATGTAATGTCGAGGCGATTTATCACTATTTTAACTTTTAAGGCCTAAGGTAAAAGGTTGTGCAATAATTTCAAGGCCAATATGTATTAAGAAACTAGGTATTCAACCCGTGCGTTGCACGTGTTTGATTATAATATTTATTTTTTAAAGTTATTGAAAATAATAAATTTGGTGGATCTCTATTGAATTATTCTTTAATTAAAAATAAAATAGCTATTAAAAATAAAAGTAGTTATTTTATAGAAAATAGATACATAATGCATAAATGTAATACGGGTTAAAATTTACAATCAATATTTTTAACATATAATATTTATTCTCACACGACTTTCATGACTCTAAGAGTCATGTTTTATACACGATCAATGAAAGATATACATTATTTGCAAGATATATTGGTAGTTCATTCATGTAATTGATGATGTTGTTTGTGATTGAAATGCATGAATAAAAAATTATATTCAATATAATAATGGAGATATGTATTCATTATGATATATATATATATATATATATATATATATATATATATATATCGGTGGTTCATGCATCTGATTGATGTTTTTTTTTAAGGATGCATCCGATTGATGTTGTTGTTTGTGATTGAAATGCATGTCTCAAAATGTCATGTTCAATTCATGAGAATGAGAAAAAAATCAATTGCATGTGATTTATTCAACATTCAAAATTGATTTTTTTAATATAAAACTAATGATACATCATTTATGTTTTTATCCGTTCTTTAACTAATAACTCGTGCATTCAATAATTTTGAGACCTAAAGCCCTTGTTTGGGTTGCTTGGCCCTTAGGCCGGCCCCGCCAACAACATTAAATATTATAATGACTAGCTTATTATCACAATTTAAATTTAGTTATTTATTGAGACTAATGTTCGGTTACTTTTAGGGATGAGAACATGTCGGACCGAGCCTACATGGGCGTATCGTCTAGCCTACGTCGGACCGGCTTTTTTTTTCTTAAATAGGGATGAGAACATGTCGACCGGCCTACATGGGCGTATCGTCTAGCCTACGTCGGTCCGGCTTTTTTTCTTAAATAGAGGAGGCTTATGTTTTTTTTTTGTCAAGTAGCCTAGTGGGCTGGAGCTCACACATTTTAAATGTGGAGAAGTGGGGTGTCCGGGGTTCGAACTGCGGCCCCTGCATATATTATGCATTTATCCCTACCAGTGAGCTAAGCTCATGGGACGAGACTTAGGTTTTTTTATAAGCCTATTTAGCTAAAATGGTCATACCGCATGCCATAAAAAAAGCCTCTTAAGTCTATCAAATCGACATACTTAAGTAAATATGAATAATATTATTTATTACTAACATTATTATATTATATTTTTCATTTTGAATTAAAATTATAAATTTGTTAACCTTTTCGGTAATTTAAGCTTAATAGTATAGATATTTTTTTTTGCATATTTAAATGTATTATTATAAACTAGAATTAAAATATAATTTAATATATAGTCAAATTCTCTATAAGTTAATGTTAAATATCACAAGAGAGTTTAATCTTATTGATATATTAATTTACTAGTCTATTTAAACTTAGATCGATTACATATTTAAAG
Source organism: Medicago sativa (assembly GCF_051527215.1). Classification (NCBI taxonomy): domain Eukaryota; kingdom Viridiplantae; phylum Streptophyta; class Magnoliopsida; order Fabales; family Fabaceae; genus Medicago; species Medicago sativa. Next base: position 85,382,553 of record NC_140755.1, on the reverse strand, counting down.
ATGTTCATATGAAATAGACTTTTAAACATGCTAGCGGGTCATATCAAACTTTCAAAAGGTCGAATCGGACAAAAATTAAGCATATGATAGGCTACATGCCAGGCTAAGGCCTTAAATTTTTTGACGAGGTCGGACTTAAGTCTTGTAAAGTCTAACTCGGTCTAGCCTATTCCCACCCTTGTTTTAAGAAAAATAGTTGATGGTGTTATTTTGTGTTGTTTGTTGCGATGTCTATTAGATTGATATGTATTCCACATAGTGAAGTGTTTTTCTTTATTTTGACTTGTATCTTTGCTAATGCTATTATGCATTAATGAATTTATTTATTTATATTGTTAAATTTTGAACTTAAAATTTTTCATGAAAAATGCTAGTTGTACAATCTTTTTATGATAATTTGGGAATACTTTTCTCACATACTTCCATTGTATTTTTACTGTTTCTCTATATTGTTTTTCCTTCAAAATAAGAGTGAAAATGGTTGTCCTAAAGATGACTAAAGAGGACCGTTATTTTGGTTGACGCAAGACAACAAAAATCTCATAACCAACCATAAATATTTAACTCAATGACTTATCTAATGGCAATTTGAAAGAAATTAGAAGAAAACTATTCATTTCATTTTCCTCCAAATAATCTCATTTCACCAATTCAAGAATAACCTTTTGAAAATTATATTGCTTTTTCTTTGCATATTCAAGAAAAAAAATCCATAAATTAAAGTTCAACCGATAAATATCAAAATTGTTAGGTAGAATATCCGTAGTGTTTTGAGTTCTAATATGAAATTTCTCATTATATGTGAGTTTCATGTATTATTTACCCACTTACTTCAAAAAGAAAAGTATTATTTACCCACTCTCTCCCTCTACAAACATAATATTTTTTGTAAACTTTTTTATAAATCATCTAAATTTGCATTTTTTTTTGTCAATAAATAAATTATATTTGCTCCGATCCTTTTAAATGTTGTTTTAATATAATTTTTTGTGAACATTTAATTGTTATTTCGATAGTTTAAGGTTTCAATTTATCAATTATATCTTTTTTCGATTACTCTTGCTTATACACATTTTGAATAAAACTAAAACTAGTATTGTTTTTCTTTATAAACAAGTTTCATGATAAGATCAAGGTGGATTTTAGGGTGAGGGTTCAAGCAAGTCCCTCACCGGTGTACCACTAAATTAAACCATTAGATTTAATACACGGTCTAGATGTGTCAAAAATAAAGAAGAGAGTATTTATAGATTTCCACACACAAATCTTCCCCTGAATCTCCCATATGTGTAAGCTGCGTCCTCTTATACACTTTGCTTCAATGGTGAAATTTCACAAGATCTCTAATCTCACTTCCAACCAAGTGTCTTGTTTTTTTGTGATTAATCCAAATCCATTGAATTGAAATTATGTACACGTATAACTACAGCATGGTGATAATCAAGGTGGCCATATAATATGTAACTAAGTTAGTATTTCAAAGACAAATACAAGTGTGTCCGAGAGTTTCTCACCAAACAAACAACAATTTTTTTGAGATTGAAAGAGGAAAAGTGTTTAGATTTCATATTAGTATTTAATTTTAATCTTCTTTCCCCTCCTTTATTACATCCCACTTCTCTCTAAAACGTACCCGAAGAAAGAAAAAATGTTTCTAGAATCGAGAACCAATTTTTAATTTTTGAAGAAAAAATTGTCCACACATAACCTAGATAAAAAATTGTAGAGAATTTAGATGGAGACGGAGATTGTTCGCCGGAAGATGCCGAAGTTGCGAGTAGAAAGAAAGTGAATCAAAGAGGAGTGGTTTGATGCAGGTGCGGTAATGACTACCAAATGTTATGTAGGGCAATTTAATCGATGGTGAAATTTAATGATACACCGGTGAGGACTTAATTGAACCCCGACCCTTAGAATCCACCTAAGATCAATACTAGCAATGGTTTATTCAAAATTTAAACTCAATGAAACTAAATTTTTTCGCTTATAGGAATGGTTTCGTTCCCTCAAAAAAAAAAAAAGGAATGGTTTCATGATAAGATCAACCGAAAAGTTTGAAATTCTATATATTCCAAAAAAATTCAAGTGTAAAATAGAAAAGTATTCTTTATAGAAAAAACAAAAAACACCATAAATGTTTAAAATGAAGAAAGAGTAAATAACGGACTCATTGAAATAAAGTATAGATTTTATTTTGTTAGTGTAAATAGACAACATGACTACGGTTAAATTCCTTAACAAAAACAAATGTGACTACGGTTAAAAAATAAACACACACAGAGACAGACACAGCGTGAAGAAGACTGAAGACATTCGAGCCATTAGCGTTCTTGTAAACCCAGTTGAGTTTAAAGTAAAACCCTACCGTGGGAGTGAAGGGTTTTACCTTGTATACATTCCTCTCTTCTTAACTTAACACACTCAAACCTCAACTACAAACAAATTCCACCATTTCTCTGTGAAAAAGCGCACACTCTCATTTCAACCATGCCTTCTTCAAATTCAAATTCAAAGCATAGCAGTAGCAGCAGCAGTAAGAAGCAATCATCAAAATCCAAATCAAGGTTACAATCGTCAATTCCAGATGCCGCCTCCACTCCAACACGCACCACCACCATTCAGTTCGACTCTCTCCTCCAACATGCTTCTCGAATCTTCCCTTCCTTCATTTCACATTCCGCTTTCGTCGCCGAAATCATCGACGTCGAATCCACCGATTCTCTTTCTAAAGGCGCCGCCAAAATTTGGCTTTCTGAGTCTTCTATGGTTGCTTCTTCTCTTGCTCCCGGTTCACTCGTCTCCGTAATTCTCTTTTCATCGAATTATTATTATGCTTCTATACTATGGTAGTTAGTTTATGATTGATTATTCCTGTTTTATATATTTTGATTCATTTTGTAGGTTTCTATTCCTTCTTCAGTGATGCCGGAATCGCACAATTTTCCTCTTACTTCATTGACTAATCAATGTGTCAAATGCTATGGATTGGATACATCTAAGACATTGGATGATGATATTGCTGGAAATTACTTTGTTATTGCAACGGTTTTGCCTTCTAAGAAGGTTAGTTTTCGCCAGCGGTTTGTTCAAATTCTGCTATGATATAGTAATATATAACGAAGTGACTCAATCGTGAAATATGATTGGATGAAGGTATCAATGTATTTTCATTAAACTCTTAGTCGTTTTGTATTGTGGAGGAGAATTTAGAAGGAAAAATAGTATGAGAAATGCATTATTAGTAATATTGTTGTTGTCGTTGTTGTTGCTTGTAGTAATTCTAGTAGGAAGGACTTGTTAATAATCAGATTTTATTTCACCATAATAGACCAATAGACAGGAAATGACAAAATAAATATAAGATGTTTTTGTTTACTTTGATAACTTGGTTCAGATTTTGGAACTTCTTTTTTCATTAATCACAATTTGTTTTTTTTAACCAAAGCCGGAAGTAGCACAATATGTTGTCCATACTGTAGACTACACTTGTTGAAGAACAAACAACAAAAGAAAATTACCTCATACACCTTTACCTTCTAGTTCTACTTTGTCTCAATCTAGAAAATTACTATGAAAAGGCATAAGACTAGGATTAACAAATAGCTCATTGAAGTTGCTGTTATTTTGCTCATTTGAAATATGATTGATTCATACTAGATAGTGGCTTTGTTTCTTTGATGTTTGATAATTATGTATAACAGTAGATCTATCTTTATCAAAATCCTACATTTTGTGATATTTATTTGGGTTTTGAAGGATGGAGCACGCCTCTCTTCGAATCTTTCATTTGCCATGGGACGTCCTCCTTTAGGAACATGTGTGTTTGTTCACCCAGTACACAAACAATCCTTGATATATAATTGCAAAGAAATATATCTTCAGCTGGCTACTTGTAAGAGTGGAACACCATTGAAAGTTAATAATTCCCCCTCATTGGACTTGTCTAAGTCAAAATCTCGTGTCCAATCTGAGAATGATAGTGTTGCGTCTCCTAAAACACCTTCTTATGGATCAAGGTTTTCTAATGACAGCGTGTATTCTTCCCCTGTATATGAAGATTCAGCATCAAGTGTAACCGATAATAATGGTCAATCGGCGACTTCATTTGATGTTAGCAAGGCATTAGGAAATGAAAGTTCCAAAAAATTACTAGAAACATGTGCGACTGGATTGTTATACTCTCATTGTTTATTGCTGGGGAATTTTGTGACTGTCCAAATGTTGTCTGAGTTTTTCATTTTCCGAGTGATGGACATTAAAAAGGTGTCAACTACCATATATGACTATTCATTGAATGGGAGCAGCAATTTAAATCTTAAGGATTCTGAAATGGCGGTAGAGAATGTGAATCTGGCTTTCACTGTCAATTGGGAAACAAAAGTATTTTTATCTTTGCCGTCAAATGTAGCATTTGAAGAGTCAATTCAAAGGGACTTATTGTGTCTGAAACTTGATAATATTTCTAAATTAGGTGGTCTATCTAAAGAAGAAATTCTTTTGAAGCGCATAATTTCTTTTTCATTGAATGATATTTTATCAAGGTATGTCTTGTCTATTTTATACTTTCACTTGTGTGTCATATAAAGTTGAAGACTTATTAATTTCCTTGCCATACATTGTGTGCTGTTTAATGCATCTTATTATGTTTGGTGGATTCAAGTATTGCTGACGGTAGACTATGGTTCCTGCAGCAAACTCTGTCTAATGTTTGAGATGAAGGCTTGACATATTCTTTATTTGGATTCTCTGTTGTATTTATCCCTCATAATTTCATAAGGATGTGGTTTAGGCTAGTGTACTGTTGGATCTTAGGTAGCACTAGCGTCCTTTTCTTTTGGTGCCACTCCACACAGAATCTCAGCTCTCTATTCATGTATGTTGGGTGGCAAAGCAAATACCCAATAGCCTCACCTCCAAACAAAGTAACATTTACTACATCCGTCTCTAAATATAGGATCTTATTGACTAAATCACAAGAATTAAGAAATTTGGTAATAATATTAAATTTATGAATTATGTTTTAGCCCCTGTAAAGTAAGTAAATTACAACTTTGTAAGTTTAGTTCCTACATAAAATTTATTCAATTTTAGTCCTTATTTTTATTAATTCTGTAAAAAGTAGTGCTTTTAGTCCCTGCATTTGGTCCCATAAAAGCAAAATAAAGACTAAATTGGTCAAAATTTATGTAGGGACTAACTTGATAGATCGTGAATTTTATAGGGGCTAAAAACTCATTTAACCTTAAATTTATTAACAATTGATATTATTTCTCCAAGGTTTACCGTTTAGGCGTGAGAATTAATTTATCTTCACCTAAAATGAAGTACATTTAGGCTATGTTTGGAAGTTTTGAGCGAAAGAGTGGGGGGAGTTTTGAGGATAAAGGAAAGAGTAAAGGGTATGAGAAGGGTGAGTAGCCCTCGACCTTGCCTGAGATTTTTTTTTTTTTTTTGCATTGGACTAAAACCCTCCAATATGGGGTAAAAAATGCATTAGGGGGGGGGGGAGCTTTGGAGAATTTTGAATAAATTTTCAAATCCTTTAATTCTCTTAATAATACTAAAAAAAATTACTGATAATTATTTTCATCCCATTCCCTTCAAAACACTCCTAAAAATGTGAGAGATTCCTATGTTTTCATTCCTCCCATTCCCTCCAATCCCTCCCCTCCCTTTTCCCTTCTATCTCCCAAACGAAGACTTAGGCACAAAGGCATGCACATCAGTAAAGGTGCTGCATATCAACTAGAAAGTGGTATTGAGCTCCTTCTAACGCTTCACCTCAGTGCCTTGGTTGTGCCTTTTGGCTTCTTTTACTGCACTGATTTACACATTTCTCATTTTGTATTCCCGTGGAAGAGAGCATTTAATACTTCTGCTTCAGAACAATTATGGAATATCCTCTGATCATATACTTGTTTGCTCATATTTTCTAATGGATTATTTCATAAAAAAAATCTGATTGGAAAGGGTCTTTGAATTTATGGTTGAAAATTTAGATATTTTATCCTTTTGAGTTTTAATATTTATGAGTTTTTATTCTTCCAAATTAAATATGAAGGAAAGCAATTATATACATTTCTGCCAGTCAATTATTGAAATTGTAGTTTGAATCTCTATTCTAATGTCTCACAAACTTCTATGCACATTTGCCAACAATTCCGCACTTATGCACTTATGTTTCTTGTTTTTGCAATATGTAGATTTGGTCAGCAGAATACCAGAGGGGTCCTTCTTCATGGTCCACCTGGTACGGGAAAGACTTCCCTGGCTCAATTATGTGCCCATGATGCTGGGGTCAAATTTTTCTCAATAAACGGACCTGAAATTGTTACCGAGAATTATGGGGAAAGTGAGAAAGCATTGCAAGAAGTTTTTGATTCAGCCATTCAAGCTGCACCTGCCGTGGTTAGATATTTTGCCAAGCGAGTGTGTTTCCGTATTTTGACATTTTGTGTTTGAATGAATAATTTATGCTCTTATATTGGTTCATACACGTATTAAGAGTTACATTTCACAACAAAAATAGTTATTAACTTTTCATTGAAGTTTAAGGCTTTTAATATTAACCTTAGCAAGTTAGCATTGTATTGGACTCAAGAGTTAGACATAGGTAGTTTTACTTATCTTGTTGGATTAATCTAGGAAACACTCCACTGAGATCAAGCAACAAGTGAAGTACACAGAGAGTTGCCCTCTCATAATTCTCACTTCTATTAAAACACACAATGCCTGTCATAATACTAATTTCTCTCACTTCTATTGGATATATCTGGATTCTAGTACAGCTGATCACTTTACCAGTAATTCCTCATTTTTCTCTAAATTGTCACCTCTCAAATCTCCACGTCATATCACTATTGAGATGGTTCCAAAGTCCAAGCTACTGGTGTTAGATAAGTTTCACCTCTTCCCTCACTAACTTTAAGTTCTGTCAATAGAATTGCCCAGTGCTAGACTAGTATCTACATTGAAAGTAAACACATAGTGCAGAAATCCGTGATATTTTCAAATTTCCGGTCAAAGCCAATGTTTTCAAATTCTGGGTTGGATGTTGTTCAATGGCCTGGTTTTGGGCTTTCACCAACTTTTCTTGATAGATAGAACAGTTTTCATGAGATGGAGTAGTTTTGTACATTGTTCTGGAACATAGCTAAGAGTTCCTCCAAACAACTCATATGCATGTTGGTACTGATAATTTCTGAATGTAATTTTATTTCTATCTCTTTCATACATGTTCTAAGACAGTATAATACAATCGATATCAATATATTTACAATGAGATATTTTCTGAAAGCATGTCATATGAATTGTGGTGCGTGTGGTGCTTGTGAAATTTGTGAAACACCTAATATTATAAGGCTTCATGATATATATAAGAATTGTGCTGTTGTCATGTTGGTCTTGATCAATCAAAAGAAGTCAAAACGTGGCCGGATGGCTGAAGATTTTTAAGCATTTAATACAAAATATTGTTAATTGTCGAAATGAATAAAATTTACAGGCATTAGTATTATATAAAATGAAAATTTAAGCATTTTATTGTCAGTGACCTGGTTTTTGTGTTTCACATTCTGATTTGGTTTTAGAGTTAAAAAGGCTAAAAAATATATCGAAATGTCATGTTTTGTTTGATTCTCTTCTATGATTTAAAATTCCTTGAACTCGCCAGGATTATCTTGAAATTTATTCTAAACTAATTCTTTATATTCTAAATTCTTGTATGTTGCTGAATCTCAATAATGGGATTTCTGTCACATACAGATATTTATTGATAAAATAGATGCAATTGCCCCCCAAGGAAAGATGGGGGTGAAGAGCTATCTAAAAGATTGGTTGTAACCTTATTGGGTCTGATGGATGGAATTAGAAGAAATGAAGGGTTAGTTGTGATTGCTGCTACTAATAAGCTTGACCGTATTGATCCAGCTCTCAGACGACCTGGAAGATTTGACAAGGAAGTTGAAATTGGTAAGATTTAAGTTAATAGCTCCGTATGAATAGCATGTTATTATCTTGAAATGCATTCCTATTCTTGTAAACATATGAATTTCTCTCCTAACTTCTGCCCGCACATTTGACTACAGTAAAAATATTATCTATATCACATTCTATGAGTTCACGAGCTCTAGATACAATATAAGAATCTGATATAGGGTTCTTAAGAGAGAAAATGCAAAAAACCAAGAGAAAAAGGAATCTTTAAAATGTTGATTTCTGAATTGTTGCCTGAGTATATGGGACTCGGTTATATTGTACAGGAGAGGCAGTTACATGAGATGTTGGTTATAGTTACTGTTACAGTATATGAAATATCTGATAATATCTTTATTATTATGTTAGATTAATCACTAATAAATAATATAATATCATAATAAACCCAAGTAAATGAGTCGGTTCTAAGATTAAAAACTGATCGTAAGAGATAAACTAAGATACTTGCACATAATATGTTAGAAGAAAAGCAGAATTTATGAGCAAATACACAATGGAAAGAACAGTTTTTAATCTTAGAACCAACTCCTTATCCTATGTTATAATTTGTTGTCTGGTTTCCCTATTTACATAGGATAAGGAGTAATAGGGGTTAGCATTCAGTCCTTGGTGTCAAAGTTACTATAAAATCATTATCATATTTCTTATTACTATTATTCTCTATATATATGAGTCCTAGATATATCAGCCATTCCAATATAAGGCAGCCTTTTTGCATTGGGGATATTAACAAACTAAAATTTCGCAAATACATGGCCATAAATTAAGCTTCTTTATAGCGTTGGGTTTCGATGTTATAAGCTTGTTTATATGTAATTCTACTGTATAAGTATATACTTGTAGGGCCCTCAATATCAAACTCACTCCTTGCAAAAACTTTAATCTTTTGATCAACATGTTATTGGAGCCTTTTCAAAATATATTATATAAATGCCCATAGTTCTTAACAGCGTCTAAAATTATTTATTTTTCTTTTTTAATCTGTTTTAAGTAGGACGATGGATTCACAGAATTCATTTACCAAACACCACTACCTTAGAATTCCATATGCAATGCAGGTGTGCCATCACAAGTGCAACGGGGAGATATTTTGCGCGTTATTCTCTGTGAAATAGATCACTCTCTTTCTGAGACACAAATTGAAGAGCTTGCCTCAATAACTCATGGATTTGTAGGTGCTGATTTAGTTGGCCTTCGCGATTGGGCAGCTTTTATTTGTCTACGACGTTATGCTGAACAGAAACTTAAGAAGACTTGCAATGCTAGTTCTGATGACATAACAAAGCAACCCACCCCATTGAAAAGTGCAACAAACTCGAGAGACCATTCAGGTATTATAACTTCGTCTGTTTCAGATATGTTGGTGGCCTCCAGTCTTTTATTACCTTCCTTCCTGATGGGAGAAACTTCTGAAATTATAGATGAGACGCCTGATCATGGTGAAGAAGAGCATATTTTGAAAGTGACTTTTGAGGATTTTCAGAAGGCTAGGCCTGAAATAAGACCTAGTGCCATGAGAGAGGTATGGTTAATGGCATAATTAGAATTTTGGGAGTCAGTTTTTAATAAAAAAATATCTCTCAGCGGGGGATATGCCTATTTGATTTGGGCTCATTTTGGTTTCCTAAATTTTTTCATAATCCCCTTCAATTCTCACATAATAAAATGCTCAAGCTTCCAAAATGTATAACCTGTCTCTTTGAAATCACTTGTACAAGTGATGTCAATTCTAATCAGATCCCCATTCAACTATAAATTGTGTTGGAAATCCCACCTTAATTGCGATAGGAGGTGTGTTGGTAATTCCACCTTAAAACCTTAAATTGTGATTTGCCCCTAGTTGCCTTATGTTGGCTTGTCTTTGAGGGGGTGGATTTAGTCCCACATCGGTTAGATAGGAAGCTTGATCAGAGTTTATAAAGAGGAGGCACTCCTCACCTTACAAGCCGGTTTTGTAAGGATGAGTTAGGCCCCAAATTTCAACATGGTATCAGAGCCTATCCAAGATCTACCGTTGTCGGGATTCCGCATTGCCACGCTTCATGCCCATTGGGTCTGAGCGTGAGGGGGTGTGTTGGTAATTCCACCTTAATTGCGATAGGAGGTGTGTTGGTAATTCCACCTTAAAACCTTAAATTGTGATTTGCCCCTAGTTGCCTTATGTTGGCTTGTCTTTGAGGGGGTGGATTTAGTCCCACATCGGTTAGATAGGAAGCTTGATCAGTAGTTTATAAAGAGGAGGCACTCCTCACCTTACAAGCCGGTTTTGTAAGGATGAGTTAGGCCCCAAATTTCAACAAATTGTCATTAGTCATAGTTTTGTAATTATAAAGGTAAACAATAGTCAACAAAACCTTAAATTGTGATTTGCCCCTAGTTGCCTTATGTTGGCTTGTCTTTGAGGGGTGGATTTAGTCCCACATCGGTTAGATAGGAAGCTTGATCAGAGTTTATAAAGAGGAGGCACTCCTCACCTTACAAGCCGGTTTTGTAAGGATGAGTTAGGCCCCAAATTTCAACAAATTGTCATTAGTCATAGTTTTGTAATTATAAAGGTAAACAATTTTGTAATTATAAAGGTAAACAATAGTCAACTTTTGGACTTCGGAATTGCCGTCTCAAGAAAAAAAATCTCTCTGTGATTGTGTTTTCATGATCTGCACTTGATAAAAAAGTATGATCACTTTATGTCAAAAGTCTAGTGAGTTATTTGTGCTATCAATGTTTTTTTCCGAAACAAAATGTGAAGAATAATACTGCGATGGTATCCCCTCAAAAAAAAAAAAAAAACTATCATGGTAATTTTTTTTCTTCCTTTTTTGTCTATGTAGGTGACCCTTGAGGTTCCAAAGGTTAATTGGGAAGATATCGGCGGCCAGAAGGAGGTCAAAAATCAATTGTTGGAAGCAGTAGTATGGCCCCAAAAGCACCGTGATGCATTCACCCGTATTGGGACTGATCCTCCAACAGCTGTATTGATGTTTGGGCCTCCAGGTTGTAGCAAAACCCTCATGGCACGTGCAGTTGCTTCTGAAGCAGGACTGAACTTTCTAGCAGTCAAGGGTCCTGAACTCTTCAGCAAATGGGTTGGTGAGTCTGAGAAGGCCGTCAGATCATTGTTTGATAAAGCAAGGGCAAATGCCCCAGCAATTATATTTTTCGATGAAATTGACAGTCTTGCTATAACTCGTGGGAAAGATGGTGACGGTGTTTCAGTGTCTGATAGGGTCATGGCTCAACTTCTTGTTCAATTGGATGGTTAGTAATGAACCTCGAGCCAGTTGAAATGTGAATGGTTGCTTATATAGTTGTTGGCCCTAAAATGACTTAATCACATTTTCTTTTAACCAAAAATTCATGTCTTGCAGGTGTGCTTAAAAGAGTTGATGTTATTGTCATAGCTGCTACAAATAGGCCAGACAAGATTGACCCTGCTCTTTTAAGACAAGGTATTGACCGTTTTGTTATTCCGTGTCTGTCACTGCAAGCACTGGCACACACACAGATGCACTAAGGAGATGAGTAGGTATGACTTTGATCAGCCTAAATATCTTATTTGCAGGACGCTTTGACCGTCTTCTATATGTTGGACCTCCAAATGAGATAGACAGAGAAGAGATATTTAGCATTCATTTGCGCAAAACTCCATATGATTCTGATGTTAGCATGAATGAACTGGCTCAACTGACAGATGGTTATACTGGGGCTGACATAGCACATATATGTCGACAAGCAGCTCTTGCAGCATTGGAGGTTAGTCATTCAGCATGATTTCTGATGCTGTGTTGACAAAAAATATATATATTAATATGTTAATCTTTTTGTGACATTATCAGGAAAACTTTGATGCTTCCGTTGTAACAATGAAGCACTTTAAGATGGCAATCAAACTGGTTCAGCCCTCAGAATTTCAGTCCTACCAAAAGCTGTCAGCAAAATTTCAAAGGGCCGTGTTCTCTGATGCGATATAAATGGCTAACTTAATCACATGCACTTACATCACATTTGGTAAATATTTCCTATTCCACCATGCATGTTTATAATATCTTATTTCTTTTGGAGTCTGTTCTGCATCACCATCAATCATATCAATCTGTAATTCAAAATCTTTATCGTGTCTTCCCTCTTTAATTAACACCCGGTAACCTGAAATGACTAATTATCTTGCGTTTTCATTACTCTGTAGGAAACCCATAAAACCTCGCGCATTGTTTCTCCATGACTCTATCAGATTCAAGCGGACATTTTCTGTTTGAGGACTGAACTTGAAGTGGCTAACCAGTGTATAGAGACGGGAGAATGGCGAATTTGAGTTTTTAGAAGAGAGAATGGTGACTTTGAGTGCATAGAGGAGAGAGAATGATGAATATTATGAAATAACAAGATGATTAAGTAGGGTGAGTAAAGATAGATAGAGATAAAGGTAGGCGACTTTAGCTCCCTAAAGTTAAGAGAGTTTCTCCCAGGGAGATTTTGACCATATTCAGTTTTGGTTCCTTTTCTTGTGGCAATTGGGAGGTCTAGGTTATATTTAGGTTTTTTGCCTTTTTTTTCACTGTGTAAAATTGGAAAATGATCTCATAAAGCTGAAATATCATTTTATCATTTTATTTGAATAAGCTGCAATGCACATTTTATGTCCCTTATGAGTGGAGGAGTATCCAGCAAAAACTAGCAGCATTATTAAACTGGTGAGGGTATGATCATGATTTCTTTCTTCTCTTTGGTTTCTCTCAGTTTATCTGTTTGACAGGAGGGAGCTTGCTTGCGTGAGTATGGCAACACTGCCATTTTCAGCAGTAACGAGCGATAAATTATTAAATGGTACCCCCCAACCAAGCATCTCAAAGCACATTCTTTGATGCAGCTCCAGGATACTGCAAACACCAAAGAAAAGAAAACTAATGCACATCATTGGCAGCATGAATATATACAAAAGATATATTGTGTTATCTTATACTAAGATTTTACTTATTAATGGATTAAAATTTTAAATAAATATATTTCACTAAATTTCTGAACGATAAGATTCTAATTTCTTCTTTTTAGGGATAACCATCTAATTGAATGGATTAAAATTGGTTTTGAAAATTTATAATATGTAGGATAAGATGAAAAAAATTCTATACGATAAAAGTCATTAATAATTCAATAAAAAAACTATTTTATTTTGAAAAAGTATACAAAGATGAACATTTTAAACAAAGCATATGCATTAACTTATAAAAAAATACCCACGTTGGTAGATCTGTAAATTAAATGCACCTCACACCTCATCAGTGTCAAAAACAAGAACGAGTAGAAGAAGAGTGGAGTCCACTTACTCAATGAGCATCAATCCTGTTTCAAAAATCCCAATTTAGAATTTGACTCCGAAAGATAAAAGATTGCTCGGGCAGTAATTAATTGAAAATGAAAAATAAATCAAACTTCCAGTCCACCAGGAAAAAATGCATAAATGATAAAATTGATATTTGAAACCGTAAACCTCGGTTATTTTTGTCCCTGAATTTTATATGATCTCCAACATGTTAGTCATTTTAGTCTGTACAACAAGTGTTTCTCGGTAGAGGGTATGAGCTGAATGTTGAATGCACATGTGTACGAAAACTCCTGCTATACCGTTGCAATGTTATAGGTATCATTTTGCATGAAAATAACTAAATTTTCAAATGGACTTAATTTGCATGTAGAAAATTTACAGGACTAATTTGACTGGTTTTATATTTTGTAATAAATAATTTTTCAACAAAAATGGCTTTTAATTTGATTGAAACTATAGTAATGTGACAAAGCATCAAAATATGTAAATATGTGAAGTGATACAATATTATTCTTCTCTTATATGAACGTCCCAATCTCATTATGTCTTATTCAGACACGGTTACCTTAAATAATCCGATTTATTTCATGACTAAGTTCGAATTCATGTTACACCCGATCTCTCAATAGGATTAAATGAGTCATTTGTTCATTTCACATTTATTAAGAAAAATATATAAATGAATGAGAGGGAAAAATGATTTTAAGTGCTCTTGTTAAGTGTTGGTGCATTCTACACTATCATAAATGCAAAATTGAATATATTGAATTGAGTGTAATGAAAGTAGTAGTATTGATTAGAATTATAATTAAAAAAATTAATTAATATTGTAGTGAAAAGTGAAATGAACCAGGTTATTTTATAATGATATTTCTTTGCAAAAGACTCGCTTATTGTGGGATGGGGGAGTAAAATATTTAGACATGTGAGCGATGTATAACCGCTACCAACCTGTTTATTGAACACTATAGTCTTATTTAACCATGTCCTACAATGAACTGGATTTGCCTCCTCTAAAATCATTACTCTTTTCAATTTCAATTATAAACGGATTTTTTTTTTGATTTATTGAACAACTAATGAATATAGTCTATAATATAGATCAGATATATAATTATTCAATAAACTTAAAAAGTGAAATCTTGTTTATAATGAGATCGTAGGAAATAGTAATATAAGAAAATTATTTATTAATAATGTAACTGCCAATAATTTGTTTTGCATATGCACGTAGTTTCAACCGTTGATATTACTCACCTTAGTCTCTAAAATAAATTGTTCACTTTTGAGAATTCTTGTTTTAATGTTAGTGAATTGATTAATTTTTCCAAATTTTTTATTAATTTCATAAAAGGAAATTAATTTTTAGTTTGAGGAAAGTAGTCCAACACGTTGTATAAAAAAGAGGAAATTCTACATTTCTAATTTTAGGTAAATAGATTTGAAGTGAATGGTATTTTTTTTATGAATATTCCTGGTATGAGAATAGAAAAGTAAAATAATATAAAGCCCATGAGATGAGAACAATATAATAAAGTGTGTCATAAATGCCAAAATGTTAATGATAGAAGATACACCTGTCATGATATTGGTATTTTTGAAGCTGAAAACATGGGTAGCACATGGGAATAGTAGTACTAGCACACTACCCTTATCATATTTGCTTTGATTCTATTGGTCCAATAGTACTGTTGTCAATGCTGCAAAAAGGAAACATGCACTTTCTAGGGACAATAATTGTGCCATTTCTTTTTGCTAATAATAGGTAGACAAACTTGATATCACTTCATGCGTCTTGTGTTTCGATCTCATGTTTGTTTAATGCAACCTGTGAGTGATGAGTGATTGGGGCATAAATCAATTTCTGCACCCAACAGGTATCCCACTTGCAACAGTTCCTTTCTGGGTATTTCGTGCTTTCTGTTCCAACTCCAAATAAATCATAAACTTCTTCACTTTAGTCCATTTTTTATGTATATTTGTTTTGGGGCCTAGCTAGTAATCTTGTGTCATTAATTTGTGACACTCATTGCTATTTGTCCCTTTTTTTTTAATTGTTTTCATAACCCACATGTTTGAGATGTAATTAGTTCCTTGAACTAAATATAAGTGAGTTTTGTTAATTATGGTGGCACGGTACTTCTATTAAAGCTTCAAAATGTAACTTTTGTTAAATTTGGATATGATTCTATCAATCTCACAATTAATTCAAACATGCATAATTGTATCCTTAGAAAGCACTAAAAATTACTCCTTCTGTTCTATGTTAGACCATCTACAATGGTGGGTCTTCATCTATTTAGCACCATATTAAATAGGCACCTCCATTGTGGAGTATAACATATAGGTGGCTATGGAGAAGAGTGGTTATGGAAGCACCCTCTTTCTCTTCATTTTTCATGGATCCCATTTAATAAATCTTAATAAAATAAATAATTTTTGTTGAAATGTAATGATATAAAATTATTGGTAGGACCTATTTAATAATTTCTTTTAATTTCTTGGGTTGGAAAAAATGGGTGCTTATTAAGTATTTCCGTAAAATGAGTGATGTGTACATATGAAATTAATCTAAGTACCCAATTTAAGGTCTTCTGTTGTGGATGGTCTTAGGTGTCTCGTTTGAATTTTACATTGTTATTAAAGAAATGATTAATAATTTTGTTTTAGTGGTAAAATATATATTATCATTTACTAAAACATTTTTATTAATTATAGTTATTGGAATAGTTATAGATGATTGAAATGTAAATAAATAAAAATATGCTAATGGAAAAGAATAATAAATGATATTGTAAAAAAGACAATAATATAATAAAAAAAGTAAGAAATTAGGTAACATCTAATTTAAGACGAAATAACACACTAAACACTCCCCATATAGTTGACCCTAGTTTTTTTAGTGAGAAAAATTCCAACTTCTCTCTAAGTTTTCTTTTTCTTTCACTTGTCGAGGAGGGGTGGTTTTAGGTCATTTTGTGACCTAGAATCTCCGCTCTACATCTTTTTCCCACTTATTTCAATCTAAATAAGTGATTTTCATATATATGTTTTTTCTTGTGTTTTTTACGTGATTCCATCGTCTTGTGTGACGTTGTTTGATTTCGCGTCTTGTTGCGATATTCATTTGGTTCATATTAAAAGATCGGCTTCGGTCGATCACGGATTCAATCAATGATTTGGAAGTCAACGTTGCGGTCCGGAAACATGGGTATTATGATGATTTAGATTTTATCATATTGTTTGTAGGCATTTTCTTGTTGTATGCTATTAACTTGAGTGATGTGAGTTTGTTTGCAAATTCACCCTTTACGTTTTTAACGATGTTGATTTTGATGTATTCTATCAATTTGAATGAATGAATATCGTTTTATTTTTGTAAAAAAGAAAAAATGAAGTAACACAATAAACTTATAAACATTACTATAGGTTTTGGATTTTAGATTTTTATATAGCAACTGGACAAATATAATAATGATAGAGCCATTAAATCAAGAATTATATGGATGTGGTTGAGTTTGAACCTAGATTTAATGACTCCACAGTTGTTGCACTTGTCCAATTGCCTTAGAAAATCTGTTAAGTTTCACTCATTAATTAAGGATTGTCCTTTTCTTATTTGAAGTCTGGACTTTTGTGTGTATTTTTAAATCTGGTCTAATTAATTAATTGCAAAAAAAAAAACTTTACCCATTAAGTTTCCTTGTGCATGTATCCTATCTCACACACAGCCAAATCAAATTATAACTTTGAAATAAAGGAAAAACACCAGCTCAACTTATTCCCTTTTTACAAAACAAAATTCCACAAAAGTGAAGAATCTTTGTATATTTCTCCTAATCTCTTTGCTAATTTCAACTCAACTTTTTCTCATGCACATTTTATCCTTATAGTACTCCATTCCAAAACTTCTTTTTACCATTTACCAAAGCATGTGATGCACGCGCCACTATATCATACTACCTAGTCAGTGAAACATGGATGTGTTTTTGTTGTCATGAATTTGGTAGCATATCGTTTTCAGCCTACTATAAATATATAGGAGAAATTGCATTAGAGCAATGCTATTTATTAAGAAAGATTTTATCAAGAAATTGTCTCGAAATTAATGTTAGCCTAAAATAAAATCTCGGCATGGAAATCATGGGGTGGTGGGTGTTATATATATATTTTTTATGAAACTTTAATAAACAAGATTAAAATCTAAGGGTGATTATTCGATGTCATTCTTGAATCCATCAAGAAAATCCATTTTTGATATCTAGCATTTTCCATTGCATTAACCTTTCCAAAAGTCTCTTTAAGTGACACTCACACATGTCTAGTTTTCTAAATACACTTAACTCTCATATACTCACTAGAAAATTGTGATTAGTATTTTTTTTCCGTCACACTTACGTCTCTATCTGTTATTAGCCAAAAAAAAACACTAGAACGCATACTATGATTGTGTTGCGATGAACATAACTATAACTATCAAATTGTATATACTCGATGTATGATCATATCTCTATAATTTATATTGAAGACATATAGTAAACGACGAGGAAGACATGCAAGTTTGGCAAAAGAATATCCGATATTTTAGTGAGTGTATGGGAGGTGGGTGTTTTGATGAAAATTAGAAGGAGGGTAACTGACATTTAAAGATATCTTTGGAAGGTCAATGCAATTTTTTTTAATATAAATGTAGAATAATGTTAACAACATATTCTCTAACACACACTTTCTAGCATTTGTAATCTATTTTATTGGTTGAAATGCATATGAATCCCACTAAATTTATATGAAAATCATGTCAATTAGCTATATGGGTTGAGCCGAAAAGGCCATATTGCTTTTGGGTTTACATTTTATCTAAGTTTCATTTACATTTTACTCTATTATTGAGTAATTAGGTAAAATGAGAAGTATATAAAGCAATGGTGCAAAATGGACTATAATCTTTCAAAGCAACAAGACTTGTTGACCAAGTCATGATTTGGGGCATAACTCATATTACATTCAAGATCATTTTCAATGACCGGGGAAGCACGATGGACTAGAATCTTCCAAAGAATCGGATTTTTGGCAGATAACTTTGCATTACTTTAGAAAACGCATCACTAAAGATAAAAAAACTATCAAGTAATGATGGGGAAGCAAATGATCAACTTCTTAAATACATAAGTTGTTGCGGTAGCCTGTAATGAAGGGGCCACAATTGTAACAATTATGTAAATTCATATTTTATGGGTTTTCTTTTGGCACTTGATCAATCATTGTGTAGTCGTTACTTACTATGTGTCAACTTATGTATTTGCACATAAATTGGAATGCATATTGTTTCAATATGGGTTTCTTCTTTTATTTTTTTGCATTTCTTTATTTTAGTTTGGTTATGTCTTCACTATGAATAGTGGGTAGTTTTCTTAGGTCTTGGAATAATGAAAACTAATCTTATGAAAAACTTTTCATGATCCTTATTTCTTTCTTTTGATTATAAAATGCCTAAGCTAGCTTTAAGTACTTATCAAAATCTTAGACAATCTTCTGATAAATGAGAAGGAAGGTATGTTGCTCGAAATATAAATCCAAGCACAAGGTTTGAAGCATGAAAATAACCTAAAAAAATTTGGGATGTAAAAACGAGTGCTCGAGCCGAATGAGTCAAAGTAACATGAATTGTCATGAAAATAGGGTTCTATGTTAGATAAACACTTGTTTATTACTAGAGATAGAGTAAACAATATAATAGAGAACACATCATCCTTAAACATGTATTTCCAAGGCAAAAGGAAAGAATGTGATTTGATTTGTTCGTTATAACGTGGACTCCAATGATTTCGATTCTCTTTTTCGAGTGCATATTTTCGTAACTAATATTAAATCGTCTTTCTATCATCTTGCATCTTTTATTTAAAACAACAAAATGTTATTTCTTTTTATTTTGCATATTTAGGAAGAGAAAAAAGTTACCTTAATGATTACAAGATCAATACTCCCTCCGTTTCAAAATGAGTGTCGTTTTAGGTGTTTACACACATATTAAGAAATGCAATGATTAAGAGAAAGAGAATGGTTATTTTACCAAATTATCCTTATTAACTATTGGTTAGTTTTAAAAGTAATACTTTGGAAGTAGTATGCGAGTATTAATTGGAGGGTAGAATTGAAAAGAAAAAGTTATTATTGCATTGGAAGCTGAAAGCGACACTCATTTTGAAACAATTTTTTTGGCTAAAACGACACTCATTTTGAAACGGAGGGAGTATTTTATTACAACAACAAAACCGTGCACTTATTGTGATATCACTTTACTCAAAATCATGTCATAGTGTTGAACAACACCACTAAATCTCCCAAACCTTCCTCAGGGGATGGCTTGAGACCATACAAAAATTTGAGAAGCCAATAGACATACCCACAGCAGTCCTCCTGAGCAACAAAATTAGATGGTTCTCCAAATAAACTTCTTATTTGTCTCGTGAAGAAAATCATTCTCTATTTCTAACGGATTCACTGGCCAGTTTTCATAATTAATTGGAAAATTCTTAAAAAAATATTGACTAATAAATTATTTTTGAAAGAAAATATTGACTAATTAATTGTTAAGTTTTCAAATTATGTTATACATAGTTTGACCTTTGGAATTTTTTTATATTTAAACAATCTATTGACTAGAACTTTACCTCTTAAGATGAATAAGAGAGAAATTTAAAGTTCGAAACTCTAGTCATGTATACCGGCAATGTCACTAGCAACTCGAGTTTAGTGCACATGTGTTATTTGGAATTTTAGTTAGTAAATATATTTTATTATTTTTACGATAATCCTTTAAATAATTTTTTTACATTAATATATTTTAATATATATTAGTTAATTTCTATTGTTTTTTATTAAATATTATATAATTTATATTAATATTTATATCTATACTATATATAAAGAAAATAATTTTAAAAAACTTCAATAAAATTTTTTTGTCTTTTAATTTATGAGTATCTATATAATTTTAATTTAAAGTTGTGAGTATTTTTCACATGTGAAATTAGAACATGAGATGTAGGCATCCACCTATCTATCAACAACAACAATTCATGGCAAATAAGAGAAATGATATTTGTACAATTATTGTATGAATTTTTTTTAAAACTTTTTCTCTCATATTTCCGTTGTGTTCTTAATTTCTCATTTCCTTTTTTTTTCTATTGTTTTTGACTAAAAAAAACGTTGTTATAAAAGTTGTCAAAATAGTTGGATAAATATCATTACTTTGGATAATTGATGAATCATATTAAATTTTTGACTCATTTTGTACCTACCTAAAAAAATACTCACTCCGTTTCAAAATGAGTGTCGGCTTTAAAAAAAAAAATTGTTTCAAAATGAATGTCACTTTCGGTTTCCTAATGCAATAATAACTTTTTTTTCATATGTACCCTCCAATTAATCTCAAGACACTACTTCCAAAATATTACTTTTAAAACTAATCAATAGTTAATAAGGATAATTTGGTAAAATAATCATTCTCTTTCTTTTAATCATTGTATTTCTTAATATGTGTATAAACATCTAAAACGACGCTTTCATTTTAAAATGGATAGAGTATAAAAAAAAAATGCAATAAAATTGATTACCCGCAACAAAGAAACAAACATTACTAGACTTACTCACTCACTCTAACAATAAAAAGGCGAAAAGAAAGAGAAAAAAGAAAAAACAAGATCCACCTCGAACCTCTCTCCACCCTCCCACTACACTCCAATCCAATCACAATCATCCTTTCCTTCTTCTTCTTCTTCTCTCTCTCTCTCTCTCTCTCTCTCTAACCTCTCAATCAAATTCAACAAACTGATTCTCTCTTCCTCTCAAACACTAATCACTTCTTCAAATCCCAATCTCCATTACTAAATTACTACCACACCCACCTCTTCAATTCAACACACACCCCCCTCCAACAAAAAAAATGAGAGAAGATGATTCAAATTGGTTTTCAAGATGGGAAGAACAACTCCCACCACCAGAAGAACTCATGCCTCTATCACAAACCCTAATCACACCTGATCTCGCCATCGCTTTCGACATACGAAACAACCCTAATCCACCCACCACTATCCCACCACCACAACAACAACAACCACCCCCTTCTTCTCTTCCTTCCTCCACCGATTTCGCCGATTCAACTGAACTCACCTCCGGCACCGCCGGCGAAGAACCAGCTCGCACACTCAAACGCCCTCGTCTTGTATGGACCCCACAGCTCCACAAACGCTTCGTCGACGCCGTGGCGCATCTCGGTATCAAGAACGCTGTTCCCAAGACGATAATGCAGCTTATGAGTGTGGATGGTTTAACGAGAGAAAACGTGGCGAGTCATCTTCAGAAATATCGTCTTTATCTTAAACGCATGCAGGGTATTTCTTCCGGTGGTGGTGGTGGTTCCGGTGGTGGTTCTGCTTCTGTTAATGATGCTGCTACTGATCATTTATTTGCTAGCTCCCCTGTACCGCCGCATTTTCTTCATCCGGTTGCGCGGCCGAATTCGGATCATTTTATGCCGTTTGTTCCTGTTCCTGCTATTCATCATCAGCAGCAGATGGCTCAGTATCATCGTCCGGTTGGACATTTTGGGTCGCCGCCGAATGGACATTTTGATAATCCTTTTTTGTCTAGACAGCAACATCATCAACAGCAAAATCAGCATCAACACCAGCACCAGCAGCAGCTTCATAGAATTGGGGCACAGGTGCATCATAACACTTTAGGTGGTGGTGGTGGTGGTGGTGGTTATGTGGAGGATATGGAATCAGCTAATGCAACCGGAGGGAGAAAGGTTCTGACTTTGTTTCCAACCGGAGATGATTGAATTTGGGTTATAATTATTATAAATACAATATAGTGATCTGATTCTGATTCTGATCTGTCTCATTAGTTGCATTGCACCTTCAATTGTGTCTTCTTGAGTTAATTAATGTTGGGTCATTGGTTGGTGGTGTATTTGATGTTAAGTCAGGTTCTTAGTTGTTAATTTATGTTAAGTGTCGTTGGTAATCTCGGTGTTGATGTCACTAATTGGTATTGGACTCTAGTATGCAGATCCAAAAGCTCCACAGCTCCACAGTCTATTATGGTGTCCTTGTAGAAAACTAGTTATGTAATTACCTTGTTCGTGGAGTTCTATATAGTCTCTATCGGGTTCTGGTGACCAACATTCATCATGATGTCACTTCTGAGAGGGATTATGCTTATGCACGTGTTTGACGAATCGGTAGTTGTTTGGTGTATAGGGCTTCCTCTGTGTTGATTTTTCCCACATATGTTTGGGAATTCGGCTGCAGATCAGTGTAACTCTGAGTCTTACGGTTTGGAAAGTTTTGAATTGGCATTTTTGGCAGAGTGGTAAAAGCTGTAAGTTTGATACTTTTCTCTGCAGATGGCAATAAATACACATGTTACCCTTGGCAGGAACTGATGGAAGCATATCTGATTGGCACATATGATTGTGAATTCTTCGACTAAATTTCGGGAGCCTCTATTATGACGGAATTGTCTCTTTCGTGTCGTGTCGTATCCTATAGAGGTGAGCTGTACATTGTCTGATTCTATAGAAGACTTGAATGCTGATGTAAGGCAGTTGTTTAAAATTAAATCTTACTCCAATGTGGGGTTAATTTTTCTAAGTTAATTGCTCTAAACTAGACATTAGTTTCCATAGTTTCTGGATAAACCCTGCTTAAAGAACACAATAAGCTCATGTTTATTTAGTTGTGTATTTCTTCTTATTTGACTATCCATTTGCTCATAACCAGTATCTTAGCATACTATGTTTTTGAGGCATATAATAAGGTATAATGTTACAAGTTCCAATTGTTCATATTGACTTTCTTTTTCTAGCTTTGGATGACAAATTGATGTACTTAAATTGAGACTCTATTGGAATACATTACACAATGTGGAGTTCTGTTATCTGTGATAAACATCAGGTTGGTTTGCCCCGGAATGTTTGTATAATAGAATTTTGATTATCACCTTACATTTAGCTCCACTATATTTAAAAATTTAGACTCCGGTCATTTGCCTAATGTAATTTAGGACCGTCATCTAGGATAAGCGTCATTTTTTTTTTAATGAAAGGAGGATAAGCATCACTTTTAAGTTACTCTAATCGTGTGTTCCGGTGAGGATTCTTTTGAGTTCGGTCTCATTAACTTTGCTTTTCCAATGCTGTGCCTGAATTCCATAGTTTCAGCATGACAGGATTGTTTTTGCTAAAGTTTATAAACTTATCCATATAATCAACCTGAAAAGTGTGAAAATGAGTGGTTATTTGAGTGCTTGAAGTTTGATTCCTTCTGTTTTTGATAGTTGATATATCAGTTTGATAGGCAATTTACCTAGCAACAGCAACCATTTCTTTTATCTCTCCATTTTTAATATAAGTTTACCTCTGTTAATGATATTGCTACCTCTTAAAACCTCCTTTCTCAAAAAATTGAAGCAATTTAGTTTCCTGTGTTATTTGTGAGTGCATTTGTCTAACATTATTTACTCTCCTTTAATAATATCTGTTCTTTATACGGAGAAAACATGTTTTTGATATATTAAATGGAGTAATTAAATATTCAAATTGGTCTCCAATGAAAAATATAGAGAGCGGTTTGGTTTTGTGAAAAAAAAATGTCAATTTAGTAAGTGATATATTTATTACACCTATATGTTTGGAGATGTGGTGCCTTTTAAGACAATTTCACAGTGAAAATTCACGGCGAGTTGAGCTTCTGAATTTCACGGTGAACATTGCATTGGAATGCGAGAATTGTTGTGACACCACGTTTTTAAAGATACACTATCTTTTAAGGCCAAATCTATGATGTACAAGGGACTTGCACCCTACATAAGTCTGTTTCTATCATTAGATCAATAAATCTCGTTGTTAATATAAATGAAATATCATGAAATTTAATGATCCAGTTGTGCAAAATAAGTTTATGTACGGTGCAACATTAATTTGTTTGTGCACATTATACGGATTCATCTTTTTAATATCAAATTAGTTTCAACCTCTGTACTTCTACATTTTCCTCCTGTTTCTGCCAGGAAATGAAGGCACCAGCTTACTAATTATTTTTGGTTACCAACAAGTTAGTATAAAATGGCATCAGAATTGGCATGGTGCACTTAAATATGCTTTTTACCGTAACTATTATATTACTCTCAGTTGTTTTCTTAGCGGCTACATTATTGGAGGATGTCTTTTTTTTTTCTCTTAACAGCTACAACACCAGTACTAGGGTCTCATTCATGACATGTGAAATTAACTTTCTGAAAAACATTATCATCTTTTAAGATTGAATAATACAACAATAAATTGTTTTATTCTCGATAGAGTATAAACTTTTATTCTTGATTCAATGTCAAAAGTCGTTTTCTATAAGAAACTTGAACCACCAACTATCTTCATCTTAGTTAGTCACTACTAACTTTATGCGCTAAGCATTTGTCAAATTTAAGATTGATATTTTGTCCACTTACGACAAATCAATTACCTCATAGTGCACTAGCTTCCAATCAAATATCTAATGCTATATGACAAGACTCGATAATGTACATTTTTTCTTTTTAATACAAATCTTCGTATAATTAATCATGATGATAATTTCCTATCTTTGAGTAAATCATAAAATTCTGACCTCATCATAGGGATAAAAAGTAAAGTAGACATATCCTCTTATTATGCCAATATAAATGAGAAAAGTTTAGGTAAACGTCAGTTCTGATTCCACTTTATAGTACTACATTATAAATATAATATAACATATGGTCTGCATTATAATAGAAATGGATTAGGGGAATCTTATTTGTGGACCAGAAACAAAAATCTAGTTCTGCATCTTGGTTCCTCTACAGGATGGATGATTGGTACAAATTGAATAAATTTCATATTCATCCAAAGTACAATTCACATGTGGGTGGGCCAAACAAATCTTGCAACGTTCACTTGCCTATCAATTTTCTTCACCTCACATTTCTTAAAAATAAAACATAATTTTTTTAAAGAAAAAATAATACACATATTTGTTAACAATAATAATAATTATCTCATTCAATACATCATTTTTTTTTCTTTCTTCCTATTATATCATGATTCTATTTCACCATTCTCTCTAAGAGCATCCATAATGGTAGCTCCCTATTAAGGCGACTCCTTAAATGGACCCTACGTGACACATCACTTATTTATAATTTTTTAAATAAAAGTACTTATTAAGGACTCAACGACTCCAATGACAATACACAAATAAGAACTCCAATGAAAAGTACTTATATACGTCCCACTATCTTTACATATTAAACAAAAATAATTTATCTATTACTCATTTTTATAAGTGGGACCAAGTAGTACACATTTTATTACTCCTTTACGCAAGTGGGACAAAGTAGTACACATTTTATTATTTTTTAAACGTAGACCCGTTAGTTACCCAGAGAGAGGTCCCTTATATAGTTGCGTTCCTTAACAAGGACTCATTTTTCTTCCTCCAATGGAGGATTCTTAACGGGGAGTGATACTTGTTAAGTAAGGACCCCCATTAGAGATGCTCTAAGCGTATATATACACTTATTGAAATGTCTGCCGAATATTTTTTCATTTTAAAGTGTACCTTCATACAACACATTTTGTTCGGAAGTATACTTTTAAACATACAAAATGCACATTTTTTTTTTAAATGTGTCCGTCTGAAGTTATACTCGGGGTATGAAATGTGTCGTCGTGAGTTTAAATCGGTTGATAGAGGCAATGAATAATATATATATATATATATATATATATATATATATATATATATATATATATATATATATAAGGTTCGAGTTCAAACATCGGCCACCATAAAAAAAAATACTCCATCCGTCCCGAATATCCGACCCATTTTCTAAAAAAAAGTGTCCCAAAATAACCGACCCATTTCAATTTTCAATACAACTTTCATCATTCTCAATACAATATATTCCACTTTTCCCTTTATTTATACATTTTTTTAACTGCGCGAAAACCAAAGTTTCGCTCAATTATACTTAGGGACGGAGGGAGTACTACATATATGAAAAGTTTCTTTCCTTTATTTGGTATTATTCAATTAATACTATACTATAGACTATTTTCTCAGATTTGGGCCGGCTGACAAAAGAACATGATGTGCTGGATTCCAGCAGAGAAGGAAGCTAGGTGGAAGACACCCACCCACCCCTGGCTGGGGTACCATATCTCATCTCATATATAATTCAGATTGTAATTAGGTGAAAGAGATTATTAATGGAATAAAGTACAGATCATCCACCCTATGCATCATCCTTTGCTCAAATGAAAAATATACACTTACTGGCACATTTTGTACTTTAGGTAGTTTTCATTAATATATTGTTTTAGTTTATTAAAAAAATTGTGTTCCCTGAAACTAGAAGTTAGCCAGGGAGAGGCCTAGGGAGTGCTTCAAGCTTTATAGTGGCTATGGATCTTCAGCTCCATTGTGTCATTTTATAGTTGCATACTCATGTGTTTCTTTTTGGTTCGGAATAAAAAAAAAATTTTTAAAGAATTTATATATAGATGTATTTTAGAATTATATTTAAAAGAAAAAATCATTAGAATTTATAACTTAGTCTTATATTTCTATTTAAATGTAAGATTTAAATGTTTTTTATATAATGTTTGTTTTAGAAATATGTTTTGCATTACAATTTTCCTTAATAGTCATGAATAAAATTTTAGAGTCCCTTCACCATTAAAAAAAAAAGTCTTCACAATGAAAATATATCTGATATAATTTTCGCATTACAAACACAAAAAATTCACCATACATTACCTTTTTATAGTTTCTATATGCTATAAAAAAATGTTGATTGTACCAAAATAATACCATCACAATTTGGAAGTGCATAGCCAAACATGTTTAGGGTTTGATGGAACAAAACAAGTATCTTTGTAGTCTAATCAACATACTAACAGGAATTTGGATATTGTCCAATGGCATCCAAGACCAAGTTGATGAGGCATCATTAGCAGAAAGATACAAGCTTTGGAGGACATAATATGGAAAGGTCTCTAAGGATGTTGTAGAGCAGGAAAAACACTTCCATGTATTCAAACACAATGTGGCCTACACTGAATCCTTCAATGTTGCAGGGAACAAACCATACAAACTCGGCATTAATCGATTTGCGGACCAACTTATTGGGGCTTCCGGTGATGGG